>NC_045763.1:157362144-158612144 GCF_008692025.1 Phocoena sinus | reverse complement strand
ATACATATCACCAACTTTGCACTCAGACGTCAAGGCAGCAGGCAAAACAAGTTAACTTTAGGAGTCTAGCCAAGGACCATTTGCTCATCCATGAGTGGGTTCTAAGAAGGCCAAAGCCAAAATAACAAGACGGGCCATTCTCTGGGCAGTGGTTGCTCGCCAAACCACCTCCCAAGGGGAGTGCTGTCAACCGCGCTCGATGAGAGACAACATGTGGCTAACACAGACCCATTACTGTGATGAGAAAAGCAGCCACGAGCACAAATGCTGACGGTGGTCAGCGCATGTTGTATTCAAAGACTGGCTTACAGATTGGTTTGGCTAAGACTTGGCTAAGGTGTCTAACATGCAAACTTTATCTGAAGACTAATTTGTTTCTTACGAAAGAGATTTAGGTAAGGGGCAAACAACAGCGATTACATCTAAAACTGAAATGCAATTTACTGAGTTCCTATTGTTTCCTAACTGCTACCAGAGTGGCAAGACCATAGCTTCCAGTTCTCGTCACGATGAATTATAGCAAGTCAGAAGCTGTTTCAGGCTTCTAAGGCATTCTATAGAATGCCTTTTCAATGTCATATGACTGGGGTCTGCTGGGAGACAACAGCAATAAGTAATGCCTCGTGAAGTTAAGGATGCCTCATTCATTCATTTGTTCAAGAAAGCTCCGTTGAACTCTTTCCACAAGGTGTGTACACATCAGGCGGGATGGGTACTTAGACCCACGCAACACGGTCCCTGCCTTCTAGGCCCATTTATTCGTACTGTCATTGACGAATCAGCATCACCATGTAAACAAATACTCCACACAACAAATACCATCCTTGAGTCTCCCCTAAAGGAAAGGGGAGACACATCTATCTATATACTTGTCATTGCTATTCATTTTTGGATAATGATTGTCGTTTCGGCCGGTACAAACAGAAACAGGGCTGTTGGCCACATCCCTTAGGTGGAGCCGTGTGACTAGTTCACAGCCTGATGAGCTGTGAATATGTGACTTTTACAGGTCAAAACTCAGGAGAAGCAATGCTCAACCCTCCAGCTGTCTCCCTTGCTGGGACAGTCAAGGAGGACTCATGAGGAGATGACAGAGATGCAACAGCAGCCTTGATGGTCAAGCTACAGCATTTGGACAGGACGTCTGGGAGGGTCATCCAGCCCACAGTGGACTTCCTGAGTGAGAAACAGACCTTTGTGGTATTAAGTCACTGAGACTTGGGGGCTGTTTTTCACTGCAGTATAGCCCCCTAATAAATGTTTTGCCTAGGACTATTAGGTGAGACAAGAAATCACTGACTCTGGAGAAATGAAAGGGACTTTATGGGTTAATGATAGACTCACCTAGTACAGATAAATCCCCCAAAGGAAAAAACAATTTCTCCCTGTGTTTTTTTCCCCCTGAATCAACCCCAGCCACACCGACACACCCCAGGATGCGAGGCTGTGACAGTTGCTGCCTCCCTCATATGCCTGGTGTCTTGGGCTCCCAGATACCCCCAGGTATTCCAGTCTCAGTGTATTCATACCTCTTTTCTTCTAAGTTTGTGGAAGCAATACTGGGTTTCGCTAAGTGAAAATTTGTTACTAAGAAATGAAGATAAAGTAAGTACAAATGTGTGGAAACAGATGGATTTGCTGAGAATAGATTTTTTTTTTTTGCGGTATGCGGGCCTCTCATTGTTGTGGCCTCTCCCGTTGCGGAGCACAGGCTCCGGACGCGCAGGCTCAGCGGCCATGGCTCACGGACCCAGCCGCTCCGTGGCATGTGGGATCTTCCCGGACCAGGGCACGAACCCGTGTCCCCTGCATCGGCAGGCGGACTCTCAACCACTGCATCACCAGGGAAGCCCCTGAGTATAGATTTTTAACCAAAGTATATTTTATCCTCCTCTTCCATAACATTGGCAGGATAGGTTTTGATCCTCGTATCCTGAATCCATTTAGTTAAGACCAACCTGAAATGGAAAGGAGAGACTTGAAAAGCCTCATGACTTGGCCAGATGCTAATTTTATTTATTCACCCAAAATTGTGACAACATAAGACACATTCCTTTCTATGGAGCAATCATATTCCTTATGAACAATATAACTCTTCAAGAGCAATATTCTCATTAATAATTAATTTTTGGTTTTAAAGCACTTTGTATGTTCAAAGCAATAACTACAGTACTGGGAACAATAATAGTCATCACCATATTTTAAGCCTATTCATGCACAGAAGAGAGTAAGGAAGTTCTTTATAATGTAAATTATTCCTAAGCGCTAGAAATTCAGTTTATCCTTATAAACATTACTTAATTTCAAATTCTTCCATTAAAATATATACTTGTTGGGGCAACAAGCTCTATATTTAACTGCTAATTCTTTCAAAATAAAACAATATTGAATCTTATTTTGGGTGAGAGAAGAGTGACCACAGATGGAAAGTTAATACTTTCAGGGCATGGTTTAACACCCTGGAAGAAGTAAATCACATGTATTTCTTGTTAAAAAAAAAAAAAAAAAAATTAAGCGCCTTTCTTCTTGTGTATACTATGTTTTAACTCACTATAAACCCGATATTTAACAGGGGCTGTGGTATAGTGGTTAAGAACATAGACTCTGAAGTTGAAGTGGGTTTTAATTCCTCCTCTGCCACTTAACTATCTGTGTGACTCTGACCAAGTTCTTTAACCCTCCAGGGCCTCATCTTACTTGTAAAATGCAGATTATAATTGTCCCTACTTTAAAGCAGTACCTGATATAGTAATGTAATTATAGTGTTTGTTGAATAAAAATGAATTCATAAACTAGCTGTGAAGTAGAAAAAATGGTGAAAAATACCAATCCCTGATTCTCTATAATATTCCAAAGTTGAATGCAGAAAAGTTTCTTGTGCCAACCCCCATAATGGCCACCAAAAAGCAATGGGTACAGAAACTGGCTGTTTGGGGAACTCAAATTCAGAGGACTCTCAGACTTTGGGTAATTACATAAGGGTGAATTATTCCCTCCAATATGCCAAAGTTAGACTAAAGATTTTCCAGGGCTAACAGGGTCTACTGGGACACTGCTCGTGGAAGTGAACCCCAAGCCCAGCACAGGGACTACTGAGTCCTGGCATTGGGAGTGGAGGTCCACACTCACATATCTGTAGTTACAGAATCCAGAAAGCTCTGACAACCAAATGTTGTCTGTTTGTTCTTAATAAGGGAAAAGCAAACTCACTTAGCATCAAAACTCATCCTGAGTGAAGATGAGGCTCTTTGGAGTCTTTATTTATCCTTCTTAGTGTGACTCTCATATGTTTACCACAGAAACAGTAATGCACCTTTGTATGGGTACTTCCCCAGACCTTGCCGGGATGTTATATGATTTATGCACCACGTTACCTTCCTAAAGTTGGAAAAGTCCTGAATTCCAAATCCCATTTGGTCCCAAGGATTTCAGGTAAGGGATTATGGACCCAGACCTTCTCACATGTGATGCTTTCTGTTTGGAAATGGGGAGGTCATGGACAACTCTAAGCTCTCTCCAGTGTTGAGATGTGAGCACCATGGAATCTTTTCTGTTGCCTCCTCAAAGCCAGAAGGTGGAAAAAGGAATGAGAGTTTTTGACCAAATATTAGAATCGTTCTGGAAGTCTTTTCTCCCGGAACTGCTGCAGGGAGGTCTGCTGTAGAGATTTACAAGGAGTGGCTGGATAAGGACCAGGACATAGAAAGCACAAATGACCAAACCCAAGAGACTCAGCAGCAGCAGCACTATTCCCTCCTCAATAAGCCATGCGCAGTGAGTTAGCGCTTAGGATGCGTGTGAAGAGAACATCGGCCAGACAAGGACCACATGGAGGTCTAACAGAAAGGCTCCACTGCCACCCAAGCCATGTTTGTATTTGCATCTCATCACTCAGTTCTCCAATCTTGTCACAGGCTGGGACCAGGGACCTGGGACCCTTTGCTGCAGTGCTTGCACCTGGACACACGTCTTCTGGAGCAACAGAATACAAAGAAACTATAGGGGACTAAAAATAACTGCGTGCAGGGACAGTTGGGGCAAACTAGGGACAACAAGATACAAAGAGACCAAAAAAGCCCAACTGCCACTTCTAAAGAGCCAGGAGCAAAAACAGGGTGTCGGGAGCAAAAGCATTGTACTTCACATGCCCCCTGCACTCAGCACCACCAAAGGGGTGAGCAGACCACCTAAGCCACCCCTTGGGCCTGAGCCCTGGACACACTTCTACCCTTACCCCATATAAGGAACCAGCTCGCCTCCACTTGGGGAGGAGGCAAAGGAACCTGTTACTTGTTTTTGCTCTCTCCTATGGCCACAGGAGTCCCAGTAAAACCTTGCCTGAATTTCTTGACTGGCCTCTTATCAATTTCTATTGGTTGGGGAAGGCCAAGAACTCTGGTCGGTATCAGCAGCACATCTCAGTTTAGGTACATTTCAAGGGCTAAGTGGCCACATGTGGCTGTGGCTGCCTTATTGGATTGAGCAGGGCTAACCTAGTCTTGCCTCCACCCCACCTCTCTTCCTGATCCCTTCCTCACACCCCCACAAAAAGTCCCAGGCAATTCTGAATTCCTCTGGATTATATGAAGCTCTTCCCCTGTTTCTGCTCCTTTATTCCAGGTCTGTTTCTTCTTTGTCAACTTCTATTTTATTTTTTTAATTTTTAATTATTTATTTATCTATTAATTAAAAATTTTATTGGCGCATAGCTGATTTACCATGTTGTGTTCGTTTCTGCTGTACAGCAAAGTGAATCATCAACTTCTATTTTAAAAGAACCACTTTCCTTAGAAGTAAGCTGGGCGTTTGATAGCAATTTCTTTTCTCCTCTTACATTATAGAAACTATTATTATATCATGGTCTGACAGATAGAGAAATTTAAGTTCAAAAGTTAAAGATTCATCACAGACACAGTGTGAGACCATGGCAGTACAGGGTGAGCCCACAACTCCTGAAGGGTTGCCTTTCAGCTTTAAAAGTTAAGAGCACATGGCCACAGACTGGCAGATTTGTTCTCCTTTTTCCTTCTCTGGGTCTGTCATTGGCCTCTGTCGGATCTCCAAAGTCTTGGGTTTAGTGGGACTTTTGCTCTTTTCTCTCCCTACACTCTCTCTAGTGGCTGAATCTTTTCTCCAGCCTTCAGTCTGCATCCCCAGCTGTCTGCCACAGTTCACCTTCCCCTCCCCAGCCCCACCCTCCTTGCCAGGTGCCCACCCCAGCTCCTCTGAGGCCATTGTCTCTGTTAACCCAGAACCTGGGTGTCCTTTGATCTTGGACCTCCCAGGCCCACAACCTGCCAGTCACCATGCCCTACTGACTACAAGCTTAAAAGTAATTTCAAGACTTATAATGGAAATTTTAAGTGTTTAAGTTTGTAAGCAATATTCAAATGTCTGATAGAACTTAAAAGTCATAATATTAAAACTCCCAATTTACCAAGTTTAAAAAACTTTAAAATCATTGGAAGGTTTTGCTTGTCAGAGTCATTAATTTGCAAGATCAGGCATCTGAAGTTGCTTGGAAAGAAAATTGTGTTAAATTGATTACTACATTTTAAGAGAAACTAATAGTTAATGAAAATGGCACCAATGGATTATGGGGAATTTAGTCCTTTCAACTTGAGTCAATCAAAAACTAATCAAAGGCGTCTCTTTTTATTTATATAAAATGTACTAAATTTATAAGTAGAATAACTAGATTTTTAACATAAACTTAAAGGCTTTAGGAAATTGGGTTTTTAAATGTGTAATTTTAGTAAGATGAATATTAATTTAAACCTCCACGTCTATTGTGTTCCTTGAAGGGGGCTGGGCAGACCCTCAACACTTTAAACATCCAAGACGGTTCCCCTCTGGGCCCCCACACGGCTGAGTCTATCAGAGAAGGCCACAGGCAGGAAGTTTCCGGTGTGAACAATGGCTTGGTGATGCCACAGGGAGGCAAGAAGAGGGACCAGCAGGGCCGGGAGCAGGAGGTGGAGCAGAGGAAGGTTGGTTACCCAAGCCTGACTCCCCTCAACCTCGAGGGGGGCTGGAGTCCAGAAGCAGAAAGAGGTTTTTATCAAATGTGCCCTTTGGTTACCCAAGCCTGACTCCCCTCTACACATGTGGAGGCTTGGAGTTGTCCTCAGAGCTCTTCTGTGGGTGCTGTCTTATCTGCTCTCAAGGACACTCATTAGATCCAACTGTAGAGCTGTGGCAAATGAAGCTCTGTGAGGTTCAGGACATGCTGGTTTTGTCCATTTAAGCTACTGTAACGAAAACATCAGAGCCTGGTGGCTTAACCAACATGCATTTATTTCTCATAGTTCTGGAATCTGGGAAGTCCAAGGTCATGGCAACAGCAGATTTGGCATCTGGTTAGATCCCACTTTCTGGTTCATAGATGGTGTCCTCATGTGGTGGAAGGGACAAGGGAATTCTCTGGAGTCTCTTTTAGAGGGCACAAATACCGCTTATGAAGGTTCCACCCTCATGATCTAAGCACCTCTCAAAGGCCCCGTCTTAAAATACCATCACATTGGGGATTAGGTTTTAACATAAGGATTTTGGGGGAACAGAAACGTACAGTCTATAATGTACACTCAAATCCCAGGACAGGGGCAACAGAACCTGAGCTGAGTTCCGTGCCTTGTGGTTCCTGGTTCTACTGTCACCAGCACACTCCACTGTCTGTAGAAAGCAAACGCAAACTTTAATGGAGAAGCAGAAGGGTCCTATCTAGCAAATTGGATAAATCCATAAGCACATATTATGTAGCTATCCTGAAATAAGGCCTGAAAGATACTTGTCATGGCTTTAGTGCTTCTATTCAGTGAATGTGACTATTGTCTCTCTCAGTGGATTCCATTTTAATGACACAGCACTGTCCCCAGCAGGAGACTGTCTGGTGACTGCAAGTAGGGCCAACAGTATTTAAATCACATTAGACATCATAGACACTCCAAGATGGAAGGAGAATTCCCTAATTAAAGTTTTGTTAGATGGCTGTTTTAACCATTATTAATTTTTATCAAAGCAGGCCTTCTATAGAGTGATTAAGGGCCACCACCTTCTCAGACAAAACTGCTTTTGAGGAAAATGGGGGGCACAGCACAGAGTAAAGGATATTTCACAGATGCTTAATGAAATATTGATAAAAGGTGGAAAAGGAAATAAAGCAGGAAAGCATTTAACCCATTCATATTTTTGTTTGTTTCAAATCAGTTGTAATTAGGAGACAAAATAGAAAATTAATAAATTAGACCCATTATCAGTTGTCATTTTAGTCATCAAGCCATGTGCCCATCGTGCCTCTTTGATAATAATTGAACACAAGAATTGGGACAAGAATGACGAACTGTCATGACACCAGGAAAAACAGTTTTTTTCTACCCCATTGAGCTAAACTTTGTCACTTATCTGAGTGATAAAAACAATGTTATATGTAGGGTTGTTAGATTTAGCAAATAAAATATAGGGCACTGAGTTAAATTTGAATTTCAGGTAAAAAATAAATAACTTTTTAGTGTAAGTATAGCCCAGATATTGCATGGAACATAATGCAATATTTAGAACACAGTATACTAAAAATTCTTAAAATTTTTCCATAGTTTGTGTTCAATTCAATTTTAATTGGGTGTCCTGTATTTTATCTGGCAATCCTAACTGTATAGTCATTGGGCTTATGCACACCTAATATGCATTTTTTTGAATTAGCATTAATAGAAAAAAAAGAAAGAAAGAAATGCAGTGCAGGCACAATCTTCTTTAGTTCTCATTTTACAGTTGGATAGAAAGATCTTTCGTAACCTTACGGAGTTTCCATCTTAGGGGAATTTGGGAGTATGGAAGAACTAGCCCAGGGCCACCCTGTCAATATGCAGTGAAGCTAGGATCCAGACCCAGGTCTGCAGGAGTCCAAAGCCTGCTCTTCACCATTACCCTGCATTACCTCTCAGATGCTGAGTTAATAACATAGGAAAGCATTGTTTGTTTTAAATTCTGATAAAATACACATAACATAAAATTTACTTTAACTACTTTTTAAGTGTGAAGTTCAGTTATGCTGAGTACATTCAAACTGCTATGCAATCAATCTTCAGAATTCTTTTCATCTTGCTAAAATAAAGCTCTGTATCCAGTAAACAACACCTCATTTCTCCCTCCCCCTTCCCCTAGCAACCAGTGTTCCATTTTCTGTCTCTATGAATTTTACTATTCTAGGTCCTTCTTATAAGTGGGATCATAGAGTATTTGTCTTTTTATGACTGCCTTATTTCACCTAGCATGATGTCCCCAGAATTCATCCATGTTGTAGCATGTGTGAGAATTTCCTTCCTTTTTAAAGCTGTATAATATTCCATTGCACGTTTATATCACATTTTGTTTATCTATTCATCTGTCAGTGGACACTTGGATTGCTTCCACCTTTTGGCTACTGTGAATAATGCTCCTATGAATATGGGTGTACAAATATCTGTTTGAGTCCCTGCTTTCAATTCTTTGGGGTATATATTCAGAAGTGAAGCTGCTGGATCATATGGCAACTCCCATTTTTAGTTTATTGAGGAACTGCCATAGTGTTTTCCACAGTGGCTGCACCATTTTACATTCCCACCAACCGCGCACAAGAGTTCCAGTTTCTCCACATCCTCACTGTCACTTGTTATTTTCTGGGGTTTTGTGTTTGTTTGTTTGTTTGCTTTTTATAGAAGCCATCGTAATGGATGTGAGGAACCACTGCTTTTTTTGTCCATGATAAAATCAAATAAAAATCATATAGTTTGATTTTTTTAACTGATTTAACTATTTATTTTGTTGGAATCTGCAGAGACTATTTTACTGAGTTATTTGTTCTATTTGATACTATAATCTACACTATCATCAGCTATCATGAATAATAATGACCAACGTGCACTGAGGCCCTACTGGAGGCCAGGCGTGCTGAGTGCTACACAGCCATTCTCTCATTTAAGCCTCACAACAACGCTGCCAAGTGGATACTCACTCTCATTGTTCCCATTTGGCAGATGAGGAAAAGGATGCTTAGAGAGAAGTTAAATATCTTGTTCAATTTAGCCATAAAGCTAAAACTTAAATCCAAGTAATCCGACTCCTACTTGACCCTACCTTTTGGTGGATCTTGATAAGAAAAACACCATCTGAATCAAGTTGACACATTTGAGGGGAATTAAAAATTTGTTGACTAATGGAATCATTCTAATATGACTCCTTTCAGAGAGCTTTAAAGCTTCTTTTAAAAAAAGAAAACAGCTTTATTGAGGTATAATTTACATACCATAAAATTCACCCATTTAAAGTGTACAACTCAATGGTTTTTAGGACATTCACAGATCTGTACAACCATCCTCACAGTCAATTTTAGAACATTTTTATCCACCTCGAAAAGAAACTTTGTACTCTTTAGCTCTCACCCCTTAACTCCCACTCCCTCCCAGCCTTAAGCAACCACTAATCTACTTTCTGTCTCTATTGATTTCCCTATTCTGGACCTTCATATGAATAGGTTCATGCAGTAAGTGGTCTTTTGTTCCTGGTTGCTTACATTTAACATAATGTTTTCAAGGTTCATTCATGTTGTAGCATGTATCAGTGCTTCAATTTTTTATGACCATGTTAAAATTCTACTGTGTGAATATACCACATTTTGTTCATCCATTTGTCCGCTGATGTGCATCCACCTTTTGACTGTTATGAACAATGCTGCTATAAACATCTGTGTACAAATATTTTGTGGACATATGTTTTCATTTCTAGTGGATATATACCTAAGAGTGGAATTGCTGGATCATATAGTAACTCTATGTTTAATCACCTGGAGAACTGCCAGACTGTTTTCTAAATCAGCTGAACCATTTTATATTCCCACTGGCAATATATGAAGGTTCTGATTTTTCCACATCCTTTCCAACACTTGTTATTATCTGACTTTTTATTCTAGTCATCCTTGTGGGTGTGAAGTGGTATCTCACAGTTATGATTTGCATTTATCAACTATTTATATATCCTCCTTGGAGAAATGTCTATTCAGATCCTTTGCCCATTTTGAAATTGGGTTATTTGCCTTTTTATTATTGAGTTGTATGAGTTATTTATATACTCTAGATACAGATCCTTTGATACAAATCAAATATGTGATTTTCACAGGTATATTTTTTCCATTCTGTAGATTGTCTTTTCATTTTCTTGATGGGGTCCTTTGAAGCATAAAAGTTTTAAATTTTGATGAAGTTCAGTTTATCTATTTTTTTTCTTTTGTTGCTCATGCTTTTGGTGTTATATCTAAGAATCCTTTGCCAAATCCAAAGTCATGATGATTTCTTCTAAGAGTTTTATAGTTTAGCTCTTACATTTAGGTCTTGGATCCAGCTTAAGTTAATTTTTGTATCTGGTGTGAGGTAAAAGTCCAATTTCATTCTTTTTCATGTGGCTATCCAGTAGTTCCAGCACCATTTGTTGAAAAGATTGTTCTTTCCCCATTGAATGATCTTGACATCCTTGTTTAAAAATCAGTAGACCACAGATGTATGGATTATTTCTGGACTCTCAGTTCTCTTCCTTTGATCCATATGTCTATCCTTGAGCCAGTACCACACTGTCTTGATTACCGTTGCTTTGTAGTAAGTTTTGAAATCAGGAAGTGTGAGTCTTTCCACTTTGTTTTTCTTTTTCAGGACTGTTTTAACTATTCTAGGTCTCTTCCAATTCCATATAAATTTAAAATTAACTAGTCAGTTTTAACAAAGAATTCAGCAGGATTCTGATAAGTATTGCTTTGAATCTGTAGATTTTTTGAGGAATATTGTCATCTTAACATTAAGTCTTCTGAGCCATGAACGTGGGATGTTTTCCCATTTATTTAGATCTTTAATTTCTTTCAAATATGTTTTGTAACTTTCAGAGTATAAGTTTTGCACTTTTTTGTCAAATTTATTCCAAGTATTTTTATTATTTTTAACGCTATTGTGAATTGAATTGTTTTCTTGATTGCATTTTTGGACTTTTTTGTTTATTGCAAGTGTATAGGTATACAATTGATTTTTGTGTATTGATCTTGTATCCTACAACTTTGCTGAACCTATTTATTAGTCCTTACAGTTTTGGGAAGGTTTTTTTTGTTGTTTTTGGGTTTTTTAGTGGATTTTTTAGGATAAGAACTTTAAAGCTTCTTGACTTTGTGGAAGAATCATTGCTCTCATGAGATTTGTGTTAGAGAATAACTTACTGCTTTTGTAGACCATAAGATAAGACCCAAAATCTAATTGGAAAAGTGAAGAAAGTCTGAAAACCATCAATGTAAACTCTAAGATAAAAGTTAATAGGTCATTGTGGAGGACACTCTCATACTGAGTAACATTAGGATTGAAGGTGCTGGTTGTTGCTTAGGAAAGGTAAAATTACGCTCCAGAGCAACCTATCCAACACAACTCCCTGTGATAGGAGGAAATGTTTTATATCTGCCTTGTCCAAAACAGTAGCCCCTGGCCACATGTGAATATTTAAATTTAAAATAATTAAAATTAAATAAAATTTGAATTTCAGTTTCTCAGTCACACTGACCACATTTCAAGTGCTTATTAGCCATGTATGTCTAGTACTGGACAGCACAGACATAGAAAACATTTCCATCATCACAGAAAGTTCTATTGGACAGTGTTGCTCTAGATTCTCCAGTAAAGCAACCACTAGGTATTTATAGTTGTGAGCTGGAGGGAAATGAGAGGAGAAAAAGGCATTTCCACTTTTAAATGATTCATAAAAAGAACAAATTCAGCATATTAGATGATCCAATTAATGCCTATATCCATAACTATCACAGAGATGTTAGAAGAAAAAAGGAATTCACAATTTAATGGTCCCTCTGTACTCTCCAAGAAAGGTAGAAATGTGAGTGAGGGAGTAAAACGAAAGAGCTGTAAATTCTAGAGAATCATGGTGTTGAAAATCTAGTGTTGGACTTCCCTGGTGGCACAGTGGTTAAGAATCTGCCTGCCAATGCAGGGTGCACGGGTTCAAGCCCTGGTCTGGGAAGATCCCATGTGCCGCGGAGCAACTAAACCCATGCGCCACAACTACTGAGCCTGTGTTCAAGAGCCCGTGAGCCACAACTACTGAGCCCACGTGCTTAGAGCCAGTGCCCTGCAAAAAGAAAAGCCACCGCTGTGAGAAGCCCACGCACCACAACGAAGAGTAGCCCCCGCTCGCCGCAACTAGAGAAAGCCTGCGCACAGCAACGAAGACCCAATGCAGCCAAAAATAAATAAATAAATAAAACTTTTTAAAAAGAAAGAAAGAAAGAAAATCTAGTGTTTAGTTTTAAGGGAAAGAGAAAAGTAAAAATCCATGGTGTTATAAGACTTTTCTGTGAAATCCTGCAGACTCTCATTGCAGTGACTAAGACCTGGGTTCAAGTGCACTCTACACTTACAGGTGTGACTTTGGCAAGTCACTTAATTTCTCTTTGTTGAGGTTCTCTCTTCTGTAAAATGAGAAAAGACATGTAAAGTACTTAGATGTGCATCTAGCAAATAGTAAGCATTCAATACACGTTATCTATTATTACCAGAGGGTGAGATAACATTGTACATAAGTGTGATTTGTGCTAAAAACCCTTGAAACAGCTTCTCATTGCCTACAGTGTAAAACCTAAGGTTCTCAGTGTGGCCCACAGGGCACAAGTCTGGTCTATATTTAATGCTTAGGTCTTCTCTCTCAGGGATCCACCTTGAGCTTCAGCTTTATTAACCCCATGCAGCTTGTATGTAGTTTTCCAAACACCAAGTCGTTTTATATTTCTACAACGTGCTCATGCCATTCCTTCTGTTGGAAGCCCTTTCCAGTATTCTTGGCCTAATCAACATGTACTGATCTTTTAGTACTCAACGAGATTGGGTTAGGGGCTTCTCCTATGGACTTTCATTGCTTCTGTACCTACTGTTTTGACTGAAATTATCTGTTTAGGGGTCTGTCTCCACCAATAAGATGAAAGCACTATGTGTTAGATACTGTGTTATGCTTTGAGGGCATAAGCAGGAATGACAAAATAATGGTCCCTGCCCCCCATTAAGCAGAATTTGGAAACAGGGAGGAATCTTATCTCTGGTGTTTCTATATCTTCAAAACACAGCACATGCTTGACACATGGTAGGTGCTTAAAAATCTTGAAACAGCCAGAACCTAACATGTAGAGAAAGGACAGCTTAGCCCAGTACCAAATTTCTTCTTAACATGTTATCTGTTGAGTGTTTTAAAGGAGGAATCGGAGCTAATGAGCAGAATGAAGACATTACCTAGTGTCTCTCAGGCACACTCCACACTTTCAGCTTTCTCTAGCACTTTGTGAGGCCACCAGTCTTCAGATACTCAGCATTGTCTTAGCTACCCATGGGCTCCTGGCTCCCTCTCCATCACAATATCTTCTCCCTTCTGTTGAAATGATTTTATTAAATAAATTAATTCCTTTCTAATTAAACAAAAACTCATTTAACACTTTATAGCCTAAAATTTAGCCTATGTCTCTCTTTCTATAGCATCATCCTTCCTGATACAGAAGTTCAAATGTAAAAATCTCCTCTCATATACAAACAAGGAGCTCTTGCTGTCTGGGATACACAGATGATGCTACCTCAAATAGAGAATTAGCCCCTCGCCCAGTACAGAAGCAATATCTAGACCATAGCAAATTTCTAACAGAAGTACTTGAGAGTCCTGATGACTTAAAGTTAATCTGGTTAATATAAAGTGAAACTGGTTAAAGAGATAAGCTTCTTAAAGAACATTCATTTAAGAAGAAATTTTAATGCTGGCAATAAAAATCGTCAGCCATATAGAGACGAGGCTGTATGGACAGAGATTCTGGGAGCCAGTAGAACCTCTAAGCGTTCTCAATTATAGCAATTTGTATTTTTCCTGGATGGGTATTAGTGGGTCAGTTTACACATATAATATTATGTCGTATAAGTAATAATATTTTGTCAGATACTGTATTTTTACTAAAACAATCCAGGGGTTCCGCAGATAGTTAAGGTTACTTCCTAATGACTGTAGCCACATGACAACTTCTGGGTTTTTTTTCCAGTACACAGACTCAGATAATCAAGAACAACAACTGTGTGCCATGTTGGATAAAGATGGGTAATTGTTCCCCACCACACTGTGAATCTCATGACGGTAGGGCCTCAGGCTCATCCATTTCTGGACCTATAATGCCTAACATGGTGCTTGACCCAGAGGAAGAACCCAGAACTTCTTGTTGAATGGGAGAAGGAAGAAGCCCAGGAAAGAAGAGGAATAAAGGAAACAAGAATTATCTCAGGCCCTACAGGACCAAAGATAGTCACTATCCAGAGACTTACAGAGAAAGTTAGGAGCGGTAAGTGGTATAATCCATGACAACCAAATATAAATGGAATCCCATTTGGCAAAAGGTACAATAATTGAATTAAATTGGTTTTACCAAAAGCTCCACTGTTTCATTTACTTATCTCTTCAGAAGTTGCATAGACCATTGTACACTTTATTGGCTATAGGAGCAATAAACACCTATAATTGAAAACATTGTCGTAACAACCCTTTTCCAGTTGTTCATAACTTTCTAAAATTACAGCCTTTTGTTCAGCATTTTCTCCATTTGTTATCAGTCCCAAGGCAACTTTAGGAACATTGAGAAATAACTCTATTTTATTTTTATATTTATTTATTTATTTATTTTGCGGTACGCGGGCCCTCACTGTTGTGGCCTCTCCCGTTGTGGAGCACAGGTTCCGGACGAACAGGCTCAGCGGCCATGGCTCACGGGCCCAGCCGCTCCGCGGCATGTGGGATCTTCCCAGACCAGGGCACAAACCCGCGCCCCCTGCATCGGCAGGCGGACTCTCAACCACTGCGCCACCAGGGAAGCCCACTCTATGTTATTTTTAATTTAATAAAAGTTAAATCATCGTACTTCCCCCTTAAAATTAAACTCAAAATAGGAGTGAATTATAGAACCAAATATCTTCCCAAGGTGAAACAACAAGAATTTGAGGTTCAAGTTAGGAAATACTAATGATTCACTTTTTCTGACTCTTCAAAAATACATTTTTGTTACAAATTTTACTTTGCCTTTTTACACGGGCCTAATGACATTTTATCTTTAAACTATCCCAAGCCCCAGTGCTAAGTTATGTTTTCCTTCACACAGGATATAATTTCATATTCAACCAGCACAGCATTTTCAGGCCTACCAATTAGGTCCGTAGAAGGAATTATCACCCTTCTAGCCATGATGTCTTACCTAGCAAAACTGCAGAATGCAATGGAAAGGCCCACAAAGAGGTTAGGGAAGCAATTCAGTAAAGTAAAGGAAACTGGATGCTGAATTTCGAGAGCACCATTATTATTTGTTGTGCTTTGCATTAATAATTAGGATTCTGCCTGGAGAGGAGATATTTCCGAACTTGGACTTTTGCAGTGATTAAATTTGGAGTTTAATTTTGCCTCTTAATCTTTGTTGGCGCTGGCACTAAGCTTGCTCTTTTAAGGCTGGCTCTGTTGAGCAATAAAAGTAACCATTTGAAAAGTCAAACAACAGGAGTGGTTTTTAGGGAACCAGCAGCCAAACTGATTCACCGCATTGGCCTCCTTCCCAGGGATAAAGCAAGGCTAGGTAGTTGTGGGAGCGGTTGTCCTGGGTGAGAGCAGAATTGTTACACTCAGGATTCTCGACTGCATGGCTGGTCAGGAAAGTTAAAGGATGTCTAGGATGAGAGCAATAATGGAGGTGACCGGACTAGAGCAAGCCCTGAACTAAGTTGGTACATTCAAAGTTGCCATAGAAACCCTGTCTGAATGTCCTCACTTCTGCAGAACTGATTTGATGGTTCAATGCTAATATGCTTTCTTACGTTTAATGACATATGAAATAGAAAATAGAAGAATATGGACAAAAGAAAACATACCCTAATGTCTGAAATAAGAATGAAATACTTTTCTGACACTAAGTCGTCTTTTTAAACCGATGACTGAAGAAGAGGTAGCGTGGGGAGCCGTGGCTGAGAACTGTTTAGCAGAGTCTTTCTGCCTTTGCGTCAAATGCGGCACTCTGAAAGGCACTGCTGTAATTCAGCTACCCAGCTTGCACTTGAAGCCAAATGAAATGCAAAGTTGCCTTTCAATAGCAAACCTCACTGAGGAAATGCCAGTTAGCAATTGTGAGAAGTTTCAGCTACTGTATTTTCACATATTCAATTTTACCACTAAAAGTCCGTGAGAAAACATTTGGAGGCTCTTTAACGCTGGTTACATTATCAATTAATCCATAGTGTGTTTTAAATAAATATTTCTATTAACTGTAACAAAAACCGGCATTTGTATTGCTTGCACCTAAATTATCATCATCATTGCAAAGCAGATGCGGGTCGCAAGATGAGGCAGACAATCGGCAGTGTAATTTGCCCAGTAACATTGTTTTAGATCTAATTAGTGCTTATGCAGATCCTTTACAAAAATGTGAAAACTGCACCAGGATGTAATTGTTTAATGAATTTAGTGCAGAGCACATCTGCATAAATTCCATTTTCGCTGAAAAAACTAAGTTCAACTGCTATTTGCTCCAGAGCCAAAACATTGTGAATTGTGCCCACTGTGCTTTAGCCCTGCTCTGCTGGCTTGGATATTTCAAATAAATACTACGAAGTTAAAGCCTCCAGCTGCAGACCAACCCATCTGTAGATGTTTGTTATATTTGGCAGTATTGTAAGTGATTGTGCCTTCCTGCTGGGGGGAAAAAAAAAGAAGGGAAAAAAACAAGGTTCTGTCAGCAAAAAAAAAGGGTAAATGTTCGAAATATGCATCACCCAACAAAAGTGCAGTTTTGCATCTGAGTCTAGTTTACCTGGCAGTGAATTTTAAACACCTGTTCACATTGAGCCTCCCATATAAGCTAAATAATATCCTTTTTCTCTGTTCTCCCCAACATTTAATTTCTGTTAAAATCACAGAAAATTAAATTGGACACAAGTTTGAGGAAAGTGGAATTTGAGCCTTTCCTTTAAGTTTTCAGAGATTTTACTAGTCACCTTTTGTGACCAGTGTTTAAATATAAAAATCCATAAGGTCTACAAAAAGAGACGAGTTAGTCACGGATGTTTACGTGAGTGGCTAGAAAAGTAATGCTTTTCAGTGTTTGGGTTTTTTTTGTTTTTGTTTTATCTGTTTGGCTTCTGGGTTTTTTGTTCGTTTGTTTGTTTGTGTTGTTGTTGTTGTTTTTGGTGCAACATAAGTGAACTGCTGAACCAAATCTGTTTGTTCTCTTAAATGACTCCTGTACACAGGGGATTGGTGTGGGATGGCAGGGCTGGGGGATGGGCAGGATGGAGATGTTTGGGTCTGAGCTGGAAGAATTTTCTCCAGTGATAAACTGCAAATATCATTCTCCATCATTCACCTGAATGTTCCAGCTTAAGACGAAACAGCCCTGAAAATCTTTCATTCAATGTTCTGATTAAACTAGCAATGTTTGTGATGTTTTTATTGGTTATCACTTGCAGAGCCAAGTCTCAGGCTCTCTTAGGTTAAGGTTCCCTGGGAAACAGACTCCGAGGAAGCAGAAATGTGCCTGTAGGAAGTTTATGGGGGAATGCAGAGCGTGGGGGACCCATACCTGAGGGAGTAGGGGGGGAGGGGGACTGGGGAGAGGAATTGACTTTGGGTACAGTTATAACGGAGGCCCAGCCAACCGCTCGGGGTGCTTTGAAGCTGGGGTGTCCCCTTCAGTTGGCTGAACTGAGGCAAGAGCCCTCAATTTCCACACCCAACAGCAAGCAGGCATCAGGTGTGGGCTGTCCCTGGTCGGGGGGCACAGGCCTGTGTGAGGCAGCTCCCTTTGGCAGGGGGCTTCCAGACACTGATTGCCGTCACCACTCCTGGAGGCTGGGGAGATGAGTGCCTCGGTCCTGAGCAGGGATCTTGGTGGTGAATCACACGTGCACTCCAGTCCAGTCCTAACACCCTCGGGTCTGTGTTGTGTAATAACTTCACCCGGTCTGGGAACCGGGCCTCCAGGATTCTCATTGGTCTCTTTTCCTGCAGAAATTCAAGAGGAAGACGAGTGTGATGAATGATAGCTGTAGTTGGTCTAAGCCCGCCCCCACTACCCACCTGTGTTCCCCTCACTCTCAGCCAGCACCTCTGCCAGTACAGATGGCCACCTGGTGGAGTAGACACTTATACCTGAGCCCCACACTTCAGCCCCTTCTTGCCCTGCACTTCCCGGGTTGTATGGGCTGTGCTTGTCTATCATCAGTATTTGCCAGGGGAGCACCAATAGACACTGACATAGGTCACCTGGGTGGGGAGCAAATTCTCCCCTGCCCCGCTGTGTGACAACGACCCTACCTCCCCCTGACTGATGATCAGAGTCGACTACTTTCACCAGGATAGTGACCCCTTTGCTTGCCTGATCGTCTCTGGGCACCAAGATCCTGGAAGAGCCCGTGGCAGCTGTACCTTAAAGTTTAGTGAGACTCTTGCTCTGCCCCCTGGTGGAAGCATTCCCATACTTGGAACCAAAACTTCTAGCCCCGCAGAATCCAGCACAGAAGGGATTGGAGACACCAGCTCCCCAAGTGGGTCGCTGGGAGCTCTTTCCTCTTTTCTCTCTACGGTTCCTAGACCTGCGTATCCTACCTACTGGGGATACAATACCATAATACAGTCATTGACTTAAGGTCCTAGAGGATGGTGTCCCATACTTAAAAGGAATTATCTTCAAGCCAGTGCCTAAACTGCTCCTTTACAAGCCAGTGACATCTCTCTATCAGGCTGGCACCTTCTAGGTGGGGCAATATGTGCCAGGACTAGTAGAACCCATGGTCAGATGCTTCTTCCTTCTGCCCCTCCTTTGCTGTAAAGTGGATTGCTTGGTCCAGTGCAATAAAATCTGAGCTCCCACGTCAGTGGAACAAACGCTCTGTAGACCTTCAGGTAGTGGCTTTGGCCCTGTAAGCAGAAAAACTAACCCATACCTGGAATATGTGTCAATTCTAATCGAGATAAATCACCTCCCCTTCTGGGTGGAAAAAGTACAATGTAATTAAGCTCCCACTAAGTGGCTGCCTGGTCTCTTTGAGGGACTGTGCTCCATCTGGGGCTCAGCATTTGTCTCTGTGGCCTGCAGGTTGGATATTCAGCAGTAGCAGTGACTGAGCCAGCCTTGATGAGTGGGACCCATGCTGCCAAGCCCATACATAGCTTCCATCCCTGAGGTGGTAGCTACAGTGTTTATGCACCAATTGTACTAGCCAACGACAGAGGCTGGCTAACACTGACCAGTAAGTCACCTTGTTTTAGTCATTTAGGGCCTCTTCTGTAGTGGGTGCTCTCTGGTGGGCATTAAAAGGTGATAGAAAGGCCTTCACTCTTTGTCTTAGTCCCATAGTTCTACACACATGACTCTTCCCCAGAGTCCCTGTCCCTGATGTTTCCTGTCTTGCTTCTTCCAGGCCCCTGGTCTAGCCTTTTGCCATTGTTCATGAGTCTCAGCATGGGCTACTTCTTTTTCCTCAAAAGTAAGTAATCAAGATGAGCATACCCAAAGTTCTTCCTGTGAGGGAGGATTTCCCCTTCCTTCTGCCTTTCAACGCCACTCCCAGGAGAGGCTATAACGCAATCACTGTCTATTTTTGGGTTGCATCCATAAGCTAACCTGACTCTTCCATAAACTAAGCTTAGCCTTTTTCTTCCTCTTTCAGTTCATTATTAAAGGCCCATGTAGCTCTCATGAGCGTACAAGTGATCATCACAGATGCGAGCTGGGGGAGTTGAGTTGGTGTGACAGTGGTGGGTGACACGAATGTCTGGGCCACCTGCTTATGAATCTTCCTTCTGCCCACTTGCCTTACTTATGCCTTATCCTGGATACACCATTTCTCTATTATGATGGATTGCTCCTAGGTCTGCCAGATCTTATGACTTGGTGGGTCAGACGGAACCCAGATTCTCATGGGCAGTTCTAGCCACGTGGTCACTCAATGTCCCGTGATTAGGCACTTCATCTCAACCAGGGCCATTAGCATGCCAGGAGCTATTTTTTCAAATGGTATATAATTCTCTGCTGCAGATGGCATGGCCTTGCTCCAGAACCCTAGGGGTCTACATTGTGAATCTCCTACCAGGCTTGTCATAAACTCCACATGGCATATTTTCCCACCACAGATACCTCTAATAACAGAGGGTCTGCTAGTCATATGGTCCAAGCAGCAGGGCTGCTTGCATCACAACTTAGACCTGACACAGAGCTCTTTCCTGACATGGGTCCCACTCAAAGCTGATAGCCTTCCACATCAGTTGGTAAGTGTGTCAGAATAGTATTTCCAATGGAGGAAATACTGCCTCCAGAACCCAAAGAGGCTTACCAAATGACGTGCTTCCTTTTAGTGGAGGGAGATATACAATGCATTTACTTGTCTTTTACTAAATATTCACAAATATGATGGGCTCCTGAATCCTCACAGGGTTTATTTCCCACCCTCTAGAGCACATGTGTCATCAAAGTCTCTATTTACCACATCTTGCTTATGTGGACCAATTAAATTAGTAGACTGGTGTGATATGCCTCAAATATCCAGATGGTCCATGTTGCCTTTGGCCTAAATTATTGCAGAGAGCAGAAGAGTTAACAGGTCTAAGGCAAGACTGTAAATGTATACTGTGGCCCACTCCATGTGAATATAAACTGCATCTGGTATTCTCAGCTGATAGGAATGGAAAAGAACACATCTTTCTGATCAAGGCCACATACCATGTATGAGGTTGTGTTTCTCTGCCCTAAAAAAAAAAAATGATAAAAGGACAAAACAAAACAAAAAAACATATCTAGAATAAGAGTAGGAATTGGGACTATTACTTGGTTGAGGTTACAATAGCTCATGCCCTCCAGAATGTGTCTGGTTTTAGTAGGGCCCAGACTGGTGGATTAAATGGGGACTGAGATGACAACCACCATCCCCAGATACTCTAGGCCTTTATGGATGACACTAATTTCTATTATCCTCCCCAGGATATGAGATTTTTTTCACTTACTATTTTGGCTAAGGAGAGGGAGCCAGTTTCAGAGGCTTCCTTTTTGGCCTTGTCCACTACAATAGTTACAACTCCACAGAATCACTTACTAAGGAGTCAAGGTGAGGTTTAGTCAATGACCAAGGATGCCCATTTCCATTTGACATTTAGAGACTGAGGAAAGGACCACCTGGTGAGTTCATGGACCCAGTGGACCCACTGTGAATCAGTCCGGGTCCAGGTCTCCGTTTATTACCTGGCCCCTACGCGCCCTAACCTAACAGAAGGAGCTCGATGCTGCTTCAGATCCTTAGGTATCAATGTGAACTTGGACCCCAGGACAAATAATCCTAGAAATGTCTCGGTATCCACTTTCTCTTTTGTATGATTACCTGAGTAAAGCGCTCTAGGTCCCTTTGGGGAAAGACTGGGCAAATCATTATCGTATACAATTGCTGTGGTAATGCTGGGCTCTTCTTCCTTAATCAATGGATTCCAGGTCTGGAAACTGGCCCAGGTACAGAAACGGAACAAAGGATCACAATGCTGTATTGGGATGGCTGCCCTCGGCCACCTAAACACCCACCCTTGATTTAGTTTGATGTGTAGATCAAGCAATACCTTTGTTGGTTGCCCATCTGTCTTAATCCTAGGAATGTCAAGCTCTACTAACCATCACCACATCTCTTTTCTGGTAGTCCTTCTGTCAACTCTGTCCTTAATGCTCACTCTAATAATTGCACCCACCTTGATTCTAATGATTAAATACACCTCTACTGTTTGGGGGTCTTATCCTTGATGCTATCAGAAGGCCCAGTTCAATAACATCTCCCACCGTCAGCCACAGCCCACAGAGAACAGCCAGCCCTGAACTTCTCATTACTGAACCCCCTTTATGCATCTATTCCATATTTTAGGAGAGGATGTCCTGGCATGTCCCCAGAGTACTGGACCCCTATATATCCATTGATGTGGATCTGATCATCATATGATTTATCTCCTACCTTCTGGAATGTCTCCCAAGGACTCCCAGGTAACGTTGTCGGCTGGTGGATTTTTCTGGCTTTTCATAGTATATCCACTCTAGCATGCTCACTTTTCTGAGCCTTTTGATCTCTTCCTCCATAATTTGTTATGGAAATTCTAGTAGTTCTACTTCACTTAGTGTGGCTTATCACTCTCATGCTTCTGAGGGCCAACCTGACAGTGTATTCCCAGAGTATAATCTCCCAGGGTCCTTGCCAGGGTATGTAATTCTGTAGCTTGGAAGAGTGTTCCCATATCAATAAACTCTCCCTTATTGAACTATAATTCTATCCCTCTAGATCTGACATGTTGAGATCCAGCTCCATATAGGTTGTATAAGGGTTCTCCAGAGAAACAGAATCAATAGGATAGATAGATAGATAGATAGATAGATAGGTACATAGATAGACAAGATAGATAGATGATAGATAAATAGATAGGAGATTTATTATAGGAATTGATTTATGCAATTTTGGAGGCTGAGAAGCCCCATAATACGCCTTTTGCAAACTGGAGAACGAGGAAAGCTGGTGGTATAATCCAGCCCAAATCCCAAGGCTTGAGAACCAGGGGAGCCAAGGATGTAAGTCCGAGTCAAAAGGTCAGAGACTGGGGGGCTGATGGTGTAAACTGCAGTCAGAGTCCAAAGCCCCAAGAATCAGGAGCACCAGTGTCCAAAGGCTGGGATGGATGTCCCAGCTCAAACAAAGAGAGAAAATTTGCCCTTGCTCTGCATGTTTGCTCTGTTCAGGCCCCCAGTGGATTAGATGATGCCCATCGACATTGGTAAGGCTGATCTTCTTTAATTAGTCTACCGACTTAATGCTAATCTTTTCTGGAAACACCCTCACAGACACACCTAGAAATAATGTTTTACCAGCTGTCTGGTCATCCTTTAGCCTATTCAAGTTGACACATGCAATTAGCCATCACACATACTTTCCTAACTTTTGCTGCTGCATGTTTGCTGGTTCCTGCAGCTTCTTCAGCATAGAGTCCCCTTCCTCACTTACCAGGCCCAGCACTTCCGCAATCAAGTTATGTTCTGACTGGATCATAGCTGTTGATCTGATTGAGAGTTGATGTGGGGCTAGATCCTGAGGTAGGGAGGGGGCACAATTTGCCCTGCAAAGTGGAGACCTCTGCATCATCCTTATAGAGTCAGGAAATGAGAGTCAGGAAAAGACAGGAAATGAGAGTCCTGTCTTTCAACAGGGAGGCATGGGTCACTTCAGCAGGCCCCTAGGACTCAGGACAATCCAGGTTTTCAGAGTGATCAACGCAGATGTCTAAATCCTAAATCTCAAGTTCCCACTTCTTCCCAATCAGGGCCATGATTTAGGCATAACAAACTTGATAGGATTGAAAATCCCATCTTCTCTGGAGCTTCATTCACCTTGTAATTAAATTAAATTAAGCCTTGGGTAAAATCCTTAGCTTTTTTCTTTTCTTTTCTTTTCTTTCTTTTTTTTTCTTTTTGCTTCTGACTGAGAGAGATAAGAACTCTTTCTTTATGTGTTGCCAAGGAGAGGTCCTCTAATTCCCACACTTTGTCTTAAACTGGGGATTATTCACTCATAGCCTTTCATTGTCTTTCTCCAATTCACTGGTAGCACCAGCAAGAGCTGTCTGAGGTCATTAAGCTTTTAATCACTACTCTCCCCAGCACCGTAAACTTCTCAGACACCTGAGAACATCCTAGTTCACCACTGGTAACTCCACTACGTGATGCCAGGGGATTCTGGGTGATCTAATTCACAAATCCCATTTCAGAGTAGGTACACTTAGACCTGCATCCTGGCATTAACTGTCTTAGGTCAGGTAATGCATTCTGAGGCAGAGGTTGATGTGCATGGTTTATTAGGGAACCAAGGAATGGTACTTGGGAGCGGTTAGAGGGAAGCAGAATTCTGCTCTTTGGCAATCAAGCTCCTCCTGATTCTTAGCATTTCCCACTATTTTAAGTAATCCTAAAAAAGGGTCTTCATCTTGCACCCTTTATAGAGGTGACCCAGGCTCCTATGGTTTTGAAGTGGATCCTAGGTGAGGTAAGGATCAGGTCAGCACCACCATCAGTGTTTTGCTCAAAACATTCTCCTTTCAAATCAGATAGGTCCAAGTGTCCCTGTAGTTTCTCTGTTGCCTTCACTCCCCTCTTTAAACACATACAGTCACACAGCCACACAGACACACAGGCACTCACACAGACACACGTGCACTCACACACCCCTCCCAGAACCAGTCCCTTCAGCTATCATGAGACTCACGCCCACATCATTGCCTCTCTAGGGATTTGGGTAAGAGAGAGAGGAACAGAAGGCCCAGAAATGATCATTAGAACATTTTTGTTTTATGTTTGTTTTATTCTTTGTTTACTGTCTACATTGATAGACAAAAGGGAGAAATAAGAGATGGTGGGGGAACCAGCTGTACCCCAGTGGTTTCCTGAATCCATATTCATTCACCAAATTCAGCTTACACTGTTTGCCAGACAATAGTATGGTTTTCAATGTCCTTCTCTGTTTTGTTGTGTTGTGTTTTGTTTGGGGTTTTTTCTTCCTCTTGAACAAAATCTCCTATGAATAAAATGTTCTTAGGAGTGTAAACTACCTCCAAGCCCTGGTGGATTCATGTCACCCTGGAACTCACGGCTCTCTGACAAGTGTTCTTGTAGGACCTAGACCTTCATCTCACTCCTATTCTCACTCTGATTTCCTACCTTTTCTTGGTTTTAGGAGAGATGACAACTGTGGTTCTGTCAATGTTTGTACTCCCTTGACTCTATGAAAAGTTTACATATTTTATTTTTAAGGATTTTTCCCCCACCTCGCATGTGGAAAAAGACTGTAGGACCCAAATGTAATTGTAATTATTTACCAATAATTATTCTATATCCTATTAGAAACCGTTTAGAAAATGTAGCATCTTAGTAACATTTATACCATTTGGAGACCCTGAATTTGACAGGATTCAATAGTGTAATAGGATTGAGACACTGGAAAGATGTTTAGGGATTATGATGGTGGATCTGTTATATGCACATGTCATCTACATTTTTGATGAAAAACCAAGGTGGGGGGGAGATATTTTTGCCTTATCAGAGCTTATCAAGAAAGCACTGCATATTAGTGCCTCCAAACTAGCCCAATATTGTGTCTGATAGATGAGCAGAGTTATAGTTGAGTGGTAAAGCCATTCAGCAGCCACTAAAAAAAAAAAAAGAGGGGGTGGGGAAACAATATCTCTGCTGCTTAATAGAGAACCCTTATGGACTAACCTTCAGAATGACAGTTGGAGAAATGGACATACAACAAGAATGGAGTTAAGAGTGACCAGAGTGGTGTATTCAACCTGGGAAAGCAGACATAACCATTAGCTTTGCTTTCACTTGTGAAGGAGCATGGCCTGTAGCTCAGCCTCTTCTTAGGGGCCCAAAGAGCCCAGCTGGTTCAGATGCCCCTCACCCCAGGAGACTCAGGGGAAGTCTCCCAGTTCCTGTGGCCCCCATGGTCATCTTGTTCTCTTCTCAGTGAGTGGCTCAGGAGCAGATATGTCACCCAGTTCTGGCCAGGGGTCTCCACTTTCCACACTTACAAAGAAACATAGTGAAAACCAGTTTCTTCCTTCTGTCAGCTGTGGCCATGGCCTCATGGAGGTCAGCCCACGTCAGACAAGCAGAGCAGGAAGATGGAACAAACCTGAGTTGCTGATGAACTAGCCAACTCTGCACTGTCCTACCTGTTCTCTTTTTTAGGTGAAATGATACTTTTTTTTTTTTAAATAGACTTTATTTTTTAGAACAGTTTCAGATTTACAGAAAAATTGGGAAGATGGAAAAGAGTTCCCGTATATCCTCTCACCTGGTTTCCTCTGTTTTTAAGATCATATGGTAACTATGTTACAATTAACCAATACTGATACAATACTACTAACTAAAGTCCATAGTTTATTCAGATTTCTTTAGTTTTTACCTAATGTCCTTTTTCTGGTCCAGGATCCCAGCCAGGACACCATGTTACATTTAGTTGTCATGTCTCTTTAGGCCCCTCTTGGCTGTGAGAGTTTCTCAGACTTTCCTGGGTTTTGATGACCTTGACAGTTTTGAGGAGTACTGGTCAAGTATTTTGTAGGATGCCCCTCTATAGGGATTTTTCTGGGGTTCTTCTCATGATTATACAGGGGTTATGAGTTTTGAGGGGAGGAAGACCACACGAGTAAAGTGCTAGTTTCATCACGTCATATCAAGGGTACCCACTATCAACAGGACTTAACACTGTTGATACTAACCTTGACCACCTGCCTGGGGTAGCATGCGTCAAGTTTCTCCACCGTAAATGTACTTTTTCCTCCCTTTCCACACTGTCCTCTTTGGAAAAACCTCATTGGGAGCAGCCCACAGTTAAGGAGTGAGGAGTTAATGCTCCCCTTGAGGGTAGAGTAACTATATAAATTATTTGGAATTCTTCTGTACAGGAGATTTGTCTCTTCTCCCTCATCATCTATTTATTTACTCAATCATTTCTTTACACCATAATGGACCCATGATACTTATTTTATCTTATACTTTGTGCTATAATCCAACACTATTTTGTTGCTCAAATTGTTCCAGCTTTGGTCATTGGAGGAGAAAATATGTTTTTTTTAAAGCTATACTCAGTTGAATTTGGTGGGCGGAGGGGAGGTTTGTAACCAAAAAAATCATAATTGGTGTAGCTTCTCAAAAGAAGATCTTGCTAGATCATAAGTTAGCAATAAGTTAGCTGTGTAGCGCTTTTTAAAATGTTAGCAAAGTATATGCAAACAGGAATGTTGTCTGAAAACTTCACATTTACCCCTCTTTCTGTATTGCTTGGCCTCACCTAATTATAAAAAACAAATAAATCATCCAACTCAGGAAAAACATACTGGTCCTTGACCTTCTACTAACTGGCTGAGAGACATCATCCATACAGTGGTCAAATGAGCCAGACCTAACTGGTACAGCAGAGTCGACTATCCTAGAGTATTCTATCATGTGTGTAGATACCGGTCAGTGGTAATGAATTACTTTTGTTAAAAAGAGTGAAATAACTGGAAAAAATATAATTCAGTGAAAATACATGTGGCAGTGAAAATATCATATTTTAATATTTGACATGGGAATTTCTTTGGAGACCCTCATGTCTGATCCCTGAGCCTGACAGGAGTTTCCTAATCCATTAAAAGGGGATGATGATATCTCACTACTGGAGCCACAGCGTTTATTTGTAAAGGTAAAAATAAAATGATAACTCCAAAAATGCTTTTGAAACCTTTAATACTAAATAAATCGGAGGTGTGCAGTTTTTATGGTAAAGTTAACTCTCAATTATCCAAGTTTGTGGACTGATGAGGGGAACTGGTATAATTAAGAATATACCACTTCTTTAGTCCCTTTGCAGCACTGGAAAGCTCAGACACACTGCGTATTTTGTACAGATGAGACCAAGTAAATGAACATTAAGAGTAGGTGAGAAGAAGAAAACAAGTCAGGAAATGGCAGCAGTATGTGTGTGTGAGTCTGTGCGTGAATGTATGTGAATCTGTGTGTGAATGTGTGTGAGTCTGTGTGCAGATGTGTGTCTTGTGTCCATGTGCAGATGTGTGTGTGTGAGCCTGCATGTATAACAGAGATGAGCCTGTATCCAGCCTTGCCTGGTGCCGGTAGTGGCAGCGGAGGTGTTGGACTAATAGAGGCTGAGGGGACAGTGACAAGTGAAAAGAAGGGAGACGTGGACAGGTGGAGACTAGAATTCAGCTGCTCTTTTCCAGCCTCTGTGGGCAGAGCTGCCTGTCTCCTAACCAACCACACCTCAAGTCATTGTGCAGAGGCTCGTGGCAAAGTGCAGGGCCCAGGGGCATCCACTGGTTCCTGGGAACAGCTCTGGTCCCAGTGCCTGAAGTGGCCGTGAGGGGAGAGAAGGGCTTTCCCTCACTAGATAATTCACCAGCTTACTGCACAAGTCTGAGCCAAGTATGGGGCTGCGGCTGGGGAGCAAAATCAGTGTGGCGTAATCAGATGTTAATGGAAGCAAATTTGCTTAAAGCATGGATAAAAGAAATTTCTAATGGCTTATGGGATATTTATAGGTTTGGGAGAGGAGTGATCTTAAAATTTTTAAATAACTGACCATTTCAAACATTGGAATATTTCACACTAAAATCTAGATTTCTGGTTTCCCTTGAAAGTGTGAGATCTGGCAAATCTCCTGCTGAATTCTCTCATGGGGACTCTTGCTGGAGCTGAATGGTGTCAGCCTTCCCCTCAGTCAGGAGTCTCCGGTTTCCCAGAGTCCCCACACACCTGCTATTGTTCTCAACCTTTTCACCCATTTAAAATACCTGTATGACCTCAGGTAGCATTTTGAGCTGACAAACCCTATTCTGTGACAGAGGGGCAAAGAAACAGTGATGAGAGGTAAGAGAAAGATACTGAGAGACTTGACTAAGGGAACCAGGTTTATAGGATAATCAGCTAAAAGGCTAAAAAAAGGAAAATGGAGTCTTTTAAAAGTTAAAATCTTTTAGATGAATAATACAAATTAGGTAGTTGGAAATACTTCTGATTAAAGATTTTGAGAAAGAATTTTGGAGAAATCCAACAGCTATATTTCTGTGGTGCTAAAACATAGCTACATAAAGAATGAATTAGATGTACTTTATAATAATAGATTTTGTAAAGCACACATTTACAAAGTTTAATTAGGGTTCAGAAGTGTAAGAAACTCCAAAACAACAATTCCCCCTAGTTTGAGATATTATTATAAAAAATCTTTTAAAAATTAGCCAGAAATCAATTTTCCTGTGCTCAAGTTCAGCAGCGGATTCAAATCAGTTGGGTGGATTTCAATTTCTGAAAAGAGAAAGAATCTACTTGGTGTGTATCTCTCCACCCATAAAAAAAAAAAAAAGTGATTAAATTCCAGTCCTGGGTATTAGAATTGTAAAAGAAAGAGTGTAAAGGGGGTATCTAAGTAAAACAACCCAGTTTGATTTAAAATATTCCACATATCTCCCCAAAGCTCTTAATATTTAGGAATAAAATTACTGCAGATGAACTGGAGCCACATGTGGCCAGAGAGGCTGACAGTGAAATCAGCAAGAAGCTGCTTATTCAGCCTCTGCAAACAAAAATGAATTGTTTTGATGAATGAGAATTCTTTAATGAATTACCATATGACATGCCAGTAATTTTTTCAACATCAAACAGAGAAGGTTTTCATTTGTCTTTTGTTTGGCTACAGCTACTTAAAAGTAATGGAAGGTCATGGTGGCTGAGATAACACGTCCCATCATGACCCTCCAGAGGCAGGATGTACCTACACTGAACCCAAGAGAACGGGGCAGGATGGGTGAGGTTCTCCTCAAATCTCCAAGTCTCTGCCCTGTTCTTGTTTTCTCTACATGGAGATGTGTGGTGGCATTTAACGAATCCAAAGGATGATATCTGGATACCAGCAGAAAGGTATCCAGAGTTCGCACATTCTACACTGTAGCGCAGTGTTACGTAGCCACATTTGAAACTCTAGGTGCATAGGTCAGGGACAGTGTGTGAAAAACTTGGGGGATGTCGAGCGAGAAGAAGGGTGACTGCTGGAGCCAGAGCTGGGAAGGAGAACAGAAGCGCCCCTGAGAGCCCTGGCAATGGTCTCAAATGGAACCAAAGCACCATCACAACCAAAGGTCTGGAGCTGGGAGGGCAACAGGCAACCAAGCCGCCCAACCAGGCACTTCCCGAGGGCTCAGATGAGCAAGAGCTCGGTGTGGGCGCAGCATTGAGCAGACCCAGATTTGACCTTTGAAAGGCTGCAACCTTGGCCCCTCTTTAGTGCTCATGTGGACCTTAGTGGTCTTTCCTTCCCTGTATCAATTCCTCTCCCCACTCTCGGTCCATCTGGGTTTTGTGGGACTGGCCCCAGCCCTAATCCCTGAGGTGGCTTGTGACCCAGGCCAAGTGGAACACATGGGACTCAACTCCAAGTCTTTTGTTGCAAATGTTGGAGAAGGGAAATTCTGCTGGACGTCCTGAGAAGGTAAGACTTGGTAAGGCCATACCTACTGACAGCCATCTACCACCACCAGCAGGGTGCTTCCCTAGAGCCACAACTGACCCACAGGAAAGGCGGGCGGGAGCTCTTAAGAGACCCTACACCCCATCGTACCCAACGTCAAGCCTGAATTCCCATCTTTGCTCCAGTCATTTTGAGTTGGAATTTCACTGACTTGCAACTAAAAGAGTCCTGACATGCTTTATCTTAAAGCTGTGGAGACTTAGCAGTGACTCAGGAAACAGTTCTGGACGAAGGAGGGAAATTAATAGTGAGTTTGAGAGAAAGATGAAAACACATTTCTTAAGGGCAACGCTGCCATCTCAGTGAGTCTGCATCTCTCTCTGCCAGAGGTAATCTTCATGGTTTACTCCTTTACAAAACCCTTGCTCTGGATTTCATTAGGCTGATAAAAATCACTTAATTTATTTGGCTGCGTTGGGTCTTCATTGCAGTGCTCTGGCTTTCTCTAGTTGTGGTGAGCGGGGGCTACTCTTTTGATGCGATGCGCAGGCCTCTCATTTTCGGTGGCTTCCCTTGTTGCGGAGCATGGGCTCTAGGCGTACGGGCTTCAGTAGTTGCAGCACGTGGGCTCAGTAGTTGTGGTGCATGGGCTTAGTTGCTCCATGGCATGTGGGATCTTCCTGGACCAGGGATTGAACCCATGTCCCCTGCATTGGCAGGCGGATTCTTAACCACTGTGCCACCAGGGAAGTCCCTAGGCTGATAAAATCACTTTAAACCCATCATTTTAACAACAGACTTGCATGTTAGGAAGGTTAATTAGAAAGAACCACAATAGAACGTGACATAGCCATCACTTAGCCATGGATTATTTCCCATTTCCTAGAAACTAGGTAACTATTTACCCAGTTTGGTGTTGTGACTAATAAAATATACCAATCAATAGAAATTTTAAAGTTATCATATAATAAAACACACTTAAACTGGACTTCAAAACACAATTAGTATCTCTTTATTTTTTATTTAGGACTATTACACACTGACTCCAGAGTGACTTGATCATGTCTCTCCTCTTCTTAAATCCCTTTGGTACTTCTGATTGGCTTTAATTACCAAGGCCTGCCGTGCGTCCCACAGCCGGCTCCTGCCTGCATCTCTAGCCTTGTTCGCATCACCTGCCAGGTTGATCGTCAATCAGTTTCTGGAACTGATATGCCTTCACACCTTGCACGTCTTATGTTCTTTACCTTTCCCTAGATATCTCAAATCTTAACTTAAGTTCTCCCTTCCCCATTCTCAGACAAGATTAGTGGTCCCTTTGAACCCCTTTTCTCTCCCTACCCTTGCCACACTCAAGGAACTTCACATTGCTTTTTCAATGTCACCTTTCTCTATAGTCTGTAATATCCCCAAGGGCAGGACTGTACTTTTTTTGTTCAGTAGATTGAATAAAGCAGATTGCCCTTCCCTATATGGGTGGGCCTCATCCAATCTATTGAAGGCCTGACTTACACCATCAGCTCTCCTGGGTCTCCAGCTCACTAACTGCAGATTGTGGGATTTCTCAGCATTTGTAACAGCATGAGTCAATTCCTTATAGTAGATAGATGACAGATAGATAGATGATAGATAGATAGATAGATAATCTCTAGAGAACTCTAAGACACAAAGGAAGCCTGTTACCTTATAAATTAATTGCAGTGATTGTGAAATTTTCCCATAAATTTTCTGTTCATGAGAGAAGCGGTGTTGCTTTTGCTCTCTGGTTTGTTGGGACTTTCAGGTCATCGTGAATTTTGGTGTTGGTAGATATCAGGGATGAGGCTTCACAGTAGTCACTGAATCTTGCTTTTGGAGCCAGGAATGCAGCTGGATTGATAATAAAAACGTGATCCAGCTCCCAAGGGATAGGGTGAAGAGCTGGCAAGAAGCAAGCAAAGGGCAGCCAGGCTGGGGTTGGGGGCAGGCTTGGTCCTGGTAAGAACTGGAATGAAAGCCAGGACCTGGGCAGGAGACAGTGAGGCCAACTATGACAAAGGCTGGGGCTCTAATTAAAAGCTCATATGGGAGAACAGTTCTGACAACTTCAGATTTCCTCCTTATGGAGAGCAGTTTCTAACTTCCTACCAAGCTGGGATTCCATGGTTCTGGATTTGGACACAGCAGAGCATCTGGGAGCAAATCACGGCAGTACTAGGTAAACCAGGAAGGGGCTGAGAGACACTGAAGCAAAAAGGGACATACATTAGATCACAAACTTTGAGCTGTATTTCCTTCCCCATCTCCCGCTAAATATATAAATATAAATACACACACATATTTGTGGAGAAAATACTGTATTAACTAAATCCCAGAAAAAATTCATTACATGTGTCCTTACGTAGGGGCATCAAGTGATACCCTGGATAAAGTCCAGAATTTTGAATATAAACAAGCACTTTTTAGACTAAATTTATTTATAAAGTCTGAACATATAGCATTACGTTGTGACGTATCAAAGGCATTCCTTAAGGGGACTGAGATAATATGATACAAGAGCTTTTCTTTATGATTGCCTAATTTCACGCATAAATAGTATAATTTGAAGAAATAAATACCATTTCTCAAAGTGTAGCCCACGGATTACCTGGAAGGGCTTTTTAGAAAATGTAGCTTCCTGATTTTGCCCCAAAACTACTGAATCAGAATCTCTGGAAATAGGGCCAAAACATGCATTTAAACAAACTCCCCAGATGATTCTGATGTGCAGTAAAGTTTGTGCATAACAAATGTCCCCAAGGACATAAACATGGTCATTAACCTGCCTCTCAAAGATCAGGTGCCTACAGTGAATCCTGGTGGCCCTTGGTTTTCATTAATTCTTGAATGAATTTCTAACCTGTGCCTTAGTGCAAAGATTTGGGATTGTTGGTTAGAGTGAGAACTGTATGCTTTAAAACCAGACATGAGGGAGGCAGGGTTGTCATTCTGTTGTGAAAGTTTAGGAATAAGATGTATATTTTCACCAAGTGAGAAATCCAACCTCCTGCATGAGCTGGAAACCTTGGGAAGAGCCGGTGTCCCTGAGTGAAAAGCACTGACTCATCCTCAAGTACTTCACAAGTTCTTGGTCAGCATCTGCAGTTCACCTTGCAGAAGAGATGTCTGGTGGATTTACCACAATCATTCTCAATGGAGGGCACTTTTGCCCTCCAGGGGACCTCTGGTAATGTCTGCAGACATACGTGATTATCACAGCTGGAGGAGGGCTTTTGCTGGCATCAAGTGGGTAAACACCAGGGATGCTGCTACACATCCCATAATGCAAATGACCTACAGGACAGCAAAGAATTATCGGATCCAAAAATGTCAGCACTACTGCTGTTGAGAACCCCCCAGGATGAGCTAATTCAAAAGCACACCTGCAGAGAGGTGAGCGGACTGATCCAGTGGGTGGACAATACACCCATCCACACTGGAAAGCCTGTTGCATGGTGCGATGAGACAGTGGGGTCGGGCAGCCAGAACACTCCCAGAGAGATGTTGTGAGTCCTTGTCAGCATGTTCATTTCCCCCACGGAACAATGAACTCTTATAGGACAGTTTACTTCATCTCCAAATGAATTTTTAAAATCATTTGTTAATCATTCATTCTTTCAGAGAATATTTATTATATGCCTATTTTATGTTAGATGCTAGAAATTCAACCACAAATAGTGCTTGCCCCATAGCCCACAATCTATAAACTTTTGTTGAATGACTTGCCAATTAAATTTGAGAATTTTTGATGGGTAAGAATATATGATGGGTAAGGTGCTGGAGGGTGAACATTGGATTTTATTGTGTGGTGACAGATATTTATGGTGTAGGAAATACAGGTAAATATTTACTGATTCATTGAAAGCCTACAGACAAAGCAAAACTGGGAATCTCTATTTTAAGAATCTGTGGAAATGTCTAAAATCAAGTGTGAGCAGGTGCTAGGAGTGACTCCAGGACCACTGGACTCACTGCCATTTATTGAGCCCTTACCTTCACCTTCACCCTTTCAACCCCACCCTAGGAAGTGTAGCCCCAGGCAGCTTAAAATATGACATCCAGTGTGACAGATACAGACCTGGTCACAGCCTCTGAGAGACCTTCACAATGTCTAGGGCCATGTGCGTGAACAAAGGAGGGCAGAGTACATACAAAGACAGGACAGGAGATGGAGCTTAAGGATAGAAAGTTTTGGCTTGGGAAAGAGAGGTATAGTGAGCAAAACCCTTTGGAAAGACACCTGATTAAATTACAGTATCTTTCTCTGCCTCTCCTTTTTTCTTTTTTTTTTTTTTTGGAAGCCATCTTTATTTTATTTTATTTTATTTTATTTTAACATCTTGATTGGAGTAAAATCACTCCACAGTGGTGTGCTAGCTTCTGCCCTACAACAAAACGAATCAGCTATACATATACATATGTCACCCTATCTCTTCCCTCTTGCATCTCCCTCCCTCTGATCCTCCCTATCCCACCCCTCCAGGTGGTCACAAAGCACGGAGCTGATCTCCCTGTGCTATGCGGCTGCTTCCCACTAGCTATCTATTTTACGTTTGGTAGTGTATATATGTCCATGCCACTCTCTCACTTTGTCCCAGCTTACCCTTCCCTCTCACCGTATCCTCAAGTCCATTCTCTAGTACATCTGCAGCTTTATTCCTGTCTTAACCCTAGATTCTTCTGACCACTTTTGTTCTTTCTTTTTTTTTTTCCTTAGATTCCATATATATGTGTTCACATATGGTATTTGTTTATCTCTTTCTGACTTACTTCACTGTGTATGAGAGCCTCTAGGTCCATCCACCTCACTACAAATAACTCAGTTTCATTCCTTTTCATGGCTGAGTGATATTCCATTGTATATATGTGCCACATCTTCTTTATCCATTCATCTGTTGATGGACATTTAGGTTGCTTCCATGTCCTGGCTATTGTAAATAGAGCTTCAATGAACATTTTGGTACATGACTTTTTTTTTTTTTTTGGTACATGACTTTTTGAATTATGGTTTTCTCAGGGTATATGCCCAGTAGTGGGATTGCTCGGTCACATGGTAGTTCTATTTTTAGTTTTTTAAGGAACCTCCATACTGTTCTCCATAGTGGCTGTAACAATTTACATTCCCACCAATATGCAAAAGGGTTCCCTTTTCTCCACAAGCTCTCCAGCATTTATTGTTTGTAGATTTTTTGTTGATAGCCATTCTGAATGGTGTGAGATGATATCTCATTGTAGTTTTGATGTGCATTTCTCTAATGATTAATGATGTTGAGCATTCTTTCATGTGTTTGTTGGCAATCTGTATATCTTCTTTGGAGAAATGTCTATTTAGGTCTTCTGCCCACTTTTGGATTGGGTTGTTTGTTTTTTTGATATTGCACTGCATGAGTTGCTTCTATGTTTTGGAGATTAATCCTTTGTCAGTTGCTTCATTGGCAAATATTTTTTCCATTCTGAAGGTTGTCTTTTTGTCTTGTTTATGGTTTCCTTTGCTGTGCAAAAGCTTTTAAGTTTCATTAGGTCCCATTTATTTATTTCTGTTTTTATTTCCATTTATCTAGGAGGTGGATCAAAAAGGATCTTGCTGTGATTTATGTCATAGAGTGTTCTGCCTATGTTTTCCTCTAAGAGTTTGATGGTGTCTGGCTTTACATTTAGGTCTTTAATCCTAAAGTTTATTTTTGTGTATGGTGTTAGGGAGTGTCCTAATTTCATTCTTTTAAATGTAGCTGTCCAGTTTTCCAAGCACCACTTATTGAAGAGACTGTCTTTTCTCCATTGTACATTCTTGCCTCCTTTATCAAAGATAAGGTGACCATATGTGCATGGGTTTATCTCTGGGCTTTCTATCTTGTTCCATTGATATACATTTCTGTTTTTGTGCCAGTACCATACTGTCTTTATACTGTAGCTTTGTAGTACAGTCTGAAGTCAGGAAACCTGATTCCTCCAGCTCCATTTTTCATTCTCAAGATTGCTTTGGCTATTCAGGGTCTTTTGTGTTTCCATACAAATTGTGAAATTTTTTGTTCTTTTTCTGTGAAAAATGCCAGTGGTAGCTTGATAGGGATTGCATTAATCTGTAGATTGCTTTGGGTAGTAGAGTCATTTTCACAATGTTGATTCTTCCAATCCAAGAACATGGTATATCTCTCCATCTATTTGTATCATCTTTAATTTCTTTCATCAGTGTCTTATAATTTTCTGCATACAGGCCTTTTGCCTCCTTAGGTAGGTTTATTCCTATTTTATTCTTTTTGTTGCAATGGTAAATGGGAGTGTTTTCTTAATTTCACTTTCAGATTTTTCATCATTAGTATATAGGAATGCAAGAGATTTCATTGCATTAATTTTTTATCCTGCTACTTTATCAAATACATTGATTAGCTCTAGTAGTTTTCTTGTAGCATCTTTTGGATTCTCTATGTGTAGTATCATGTCATCTGCAAACAGTGACAGCTTTACTTCTTCTTTTCCAATTTGGATTCCTTTTATTTCTTTGTCTTCTCTGACTGCTGTGAATAAAACTTCCAAAACTATGTTGAATAATAGTGGTGAGAGGAGGCAACCTTGTCTTGTTCCTGATCTTGGTGGAAATGGTTTCAGTTTTTCACCATTGAGGACAATGTTGGCTGTGGGTTTGTCATATATGGCCTTTATTATCTTCAGGAAATTTCCCTCTATGCCTACTTCCTGGAGGATTTTTGTTTGTTTGTTTGTTTGCTTGTTTTTTCAGTACGCAGGTCTCTCACTCTTGTGGCCGCTCCCGTTGCAGAGCACAGGCTCCAGACGTGCAGACTCAGCAGCCATCGCTCATGGGCCCAGCTGCTCCGTGGCATGTGGGATCTTCCTGGACTGGGGCATGAACCCGTGTCCCCTACATTGGCAGGCAGACTCTCAACCACTGTGCCACCAGGGAAGCCCTCTGGAGGGTTTTTGTCATAAATGTGTGTTGAATTTTTTCAAAAGCTTTCTCTGCATCTGTTGAGATGATCATATGGTTTTCTCCTTCAATTTGTTAATACGGTGTATCATATTGATTGATTTGCATATATTGAATAATCCTTGCATTCCTGGGATAAACCCCACATGATCATAGTGTATGATCCTTTTAATGTGCTGTTGGATTCTGTTTGCTAGTATTTTGCTGAGGGTTTTTGCATCTATGTTCATCAGTGATATCGGTCTGTAGTTTTCTTTCTTTGTGACATCGTGTCTGGTTTTGATATCAGAGTGGTGGTGGCCTTGTAAAATGAGTTTGGGAGTGTTCCTCCCTCTTCTATATTTTGGAAGAGCTTGAGAAGAATAGGTGTTAACTCTTCTCTAAATGTTTGATAGAATTTGTCTGTGAAACCATCTGGTCCTGGGATTTTGTTTGTTGGAAGATTTTTAATCACAGTTTCAATTTCAGTGCTTGTGATCGTTCTGTTCAAATTTTCTATTTCTCCCTGGTTCAGTCTCGGAAGGTTGTGCATTTCTAAGAATTTGTCCATTTCCTCCAAGTTGTCCATTTTATTGGCATAGAGTTGCTTGCAGTAATCTCTAATGATCCTTCGTATATCTGCAGTGTCAGTTGCTACTTCTCCTTTTCCATTTCTAATTCTATTGATTTGAGTCTTCTCCCTTTTTTCCTTGATAAGTCTGGCTAATGGTTTATCAATTTTGTTTATCTTCTCAAAGAACCACCTTTTAGTTTTATTGATCTTTGCTGTCGTTTCATTCATTTCTTTTTCATTTATTTCTGATCGGATCTTTATGATTTCTTTCCTTCTGCTAACTTTGGGGTTTTTTTTGTTCTTCTTTCTCTAATTGCTTTAGGTGTAAGGTTAGCTTGTTTATTTGAGATGTTCCTTGTTTCATAAGGTAGGATTGTATTGCTGTAAACTTCCCTCTTAAAACTGCTTTTGCTCCATCCCATGGGTTTGGTGTCATTGCGTTTTCATTGTCATTTGTTTCTAGGTATATTTTTATTTCCTCTTTGATTTCTTCAGTGATTTTTTGGTTATTAAGTAGTGTGTTGTTTACCATCCATGTGTTTGTATTTATTACAGATTTTTTCCTGTAATTGATATCTAGTCTCATAGCGTTGTGTTCGGAAAAGATACTTGATACGATTTCAGTTTTCTTAAATTTACAAAGGCTTGATTTGTGACCCAAGATATGATCTATCCTGGAGAACGTTCCATGAGCACTTGAGAAGAATGTGTATTTTGTTGTTTTTGGATGGAATGTCCTATAAATATCAATTAAGTCCATCTTGTTTAATGTATCATTTAAAGATTGTGTTTCCTTATTTATTTTCATTTTGGATGATCTGTCCATTGGTGAAAGTGGGATGTTAAAGTCCCCTATATGATTGTGTTACTGTCGATTTCCACTTTTATGGCTGTTAGCATTTGCCTTATGTATTGAGGTGCTCCTATGTTGGGTGCATAAATATTTACAATTGTTATATCTTCTTCTTGGATTGATCCCTTGATCATTCTGTAGTGTCCTTCTTTGTCTATTGTAATAGTCTTTGTTTTAAAGTCTATTTTGTCTGATATGAGAATTGCTACTCCAGCTTTCATTTGATTTCCATTTACATGGAATATCTTTTTCCATCCCTTCACTTTCAGTCTGTATGTGTCCCTAGGTTTGAAGTGGGTCTCTTGTAGACAGCATATATAAGGGTCTTGTTTTTGTATCCATTCAGCCAGTCTATGTCTTTTGGTTGGAGCATTTAATCCATTTACATTTAAGGTAATTATCGATATGGACGTTCCTTTTACCATTTTCTTAATTGTTTTGGGTTGATTATTGTAGGTCCTTTCCTTCTCTTGTGTTTCCTGCCTACAGAAGTTCCTTTAGCATTTGTTGTAAAGCTGGTTTTGTGGTGCTGAATTCTATTAGCTTTTGCTTGTGTGTAAAGCTTTTAATTTCTCCATCAAATCTGAGTGAGATCCTTGCTGGGTAGAGTAATCTTGGTTGTAGGTATTTCTCTTTCATCACTTTAAATATGTCCTGCCACTCCCTTCTGGCTTGCAGAGTTTCTGCTGAAAGATCAGCTGTTAATCTTATGGTGATTCCCTTATGTGTTATTTGTTGTTTTTCCCTTGCTGCTTTTAATATTTCTTCTTTGTATTTAATTTTTGATAGTTTGATTAATATGTGTCTTGGCGTGTTTCTCCTTGGATTTATCCTGTATGGGACTCTCTGTGCTTCCTGGACTTGATTAACTCTTTCCTTTCCCATATTAGGGAAGTTTTCAACTAGAATCTCTTCAAATATTTTCTCAGTCCCTTTCTTTTTCTCTTCTTTTTCTGGGACCCCTATAATTCAAATGTTGGTGTGTTTAATGTTGTCCCAGGGTCTCTGAGACTGTCCTCAGTTCTTTTCATTCTTTTTTCTTTATTCTGCTCTGCGGCAGTTATTTCCACTATTTTATCTTCCAGGTCACTTACCGTTCTTCTGCCTCAGTTATTCTGCTATTGATCCCTTCTAGAGAATTTTTAATTTCATTTATTGTGTTGTTCATCAGTGTTTGTTTGCTCTTTAGTTCTTCTAGGTCCTTGTTAAACGTTTCTTGTATTTTCTCCATTCTATTTCCAAGATTTTGGATCATCTTTACTATCATTATTCTGAATTCTTTTTCAGGTAGACTGCCTATTTCCTCTTCATTTGTTAGGTCTGGTGGGTTTTTGCCTTGCTCCTTCATCTGCTGTTTGTTTCTTTGTCTTCTCTCCCTTTCCTTTTAATAACCAAACTCCCCAAGCTTTAGCTGAGCAATGGCTACCCAGATAAAGATTTTGTTTCCCCCACTTCCCCAGCAACCGATATGGTCATATGAACGGATTCTGGCAAGTAGAATGTGAGTGAAATTAACGTCTGCAAGTTTGGGTTTACACAATTAAAAGGAAGCTGTTTGCCCTGGGTTGTGGATTCAGTGTTGCATCCCCCCTCAAAATTCATCTGTTGAAGCCCTAACTCTCAAGTAATGATATTAGGATGTGGGACTTTGGGGAGGTAATTACATTTAAATAAGGTCATGAAGACAGGGACCCATTACCGGATTATGGCCCTTATAAGAAGACAAAGAGATGAGAGCCCTCTCTCTTTGCCATGTGAGGATACCACAAGAAGATGGCTAACCACAAGCCAGGAAGAGGGCCCTCATCAGAACTTGATCCCACTGGCATTCCGATCTCAGACTTCCAGCCTCCAGACTGAGAGAAATAAATATCTGTCATTTAAGCCAGGGGTCCCCAACCCCCAGGCCGCAGACTGGTACCAGTCCATGGCCTGTTAGGAACTGGGCAGCACTGCAGGAGGTGAGTGCTGGGCTAGCAAGCGAAGCTTCATCTGTATTTACAGCTGCTCCCCATCGTTCAGATTACCACGTGAGCTCCACCTCCTGTCAGATCAGTGGCAACATTAGATTCTCACATGAGTGCAAACCCTACTGTGAACTGCACATGCGAGGGATCTAGGTTGTGCGCTCCTTATGAGAATCTAATGCCCGATGATCCAAGGTGGAGCTGAGGAGGTGATGCTAGCACTGGGGAGTGGCTGCAAATACAGATTATCATTAGCAGAGAGGTTTGACTGCACTGAGACCATAATAAATCAATTGTTTGCAGACATATCAAAACCCTGTCAGTTAGTGGCAAGTGACAAACTGCATCTCATGGCAGGCTTTATAGTGGCAAGTGAGTTGATGTACTTCAATTGTACAGCTGCATCTGGTGGCAGGTTTTAAGTCAGAATCTGACACTTGTTTTAGTCCACACTTGGCCCGTCCATTATTTTGTTTACCACTTCTGTCCGTGTCTTGTTCCCTCACTGCACACTTGTCTCAATCACAGTTTTCGTAAGCCCCCAAGCTAACCCTAGCCAAAATGTGGAAAAAAACAAATGTCTCTGGAGAGTTTCTTTGAAAAGGGGGAAAGACCCAATGATGAGATAGCAGAAAACTCTAAGACTGCCAACAAAAAAAGCTGCATTTAAAAGAAAACACCAAGAGTCCTACTTAAATTAGGTTCATTGCAACAGGTGATTCACATTCTCCAAGCCCACTTTGTATAATATGTGGCAACTGTCTATCCAACAAAGCCATGAAACCTTGAAAACCACTTCGCCACATGGAGACCAAGCACCCTGCATTAAAAGACAAGCCTTTGGAGTTTTTCAAAAGAAAAAAATAAGAACAGAAGCAATTACTGAAGGCCACGACTTCATCAAATGTGTCTGCACTGAGAACATCATTCTTAGTGACTAAATGCATTGCTAAAGCTAAGAAGCCCTTTACTATTGGTGAAAAGTTGATCCTGCCTGCTGCTAAGGACATTTGCTGTGAATTTTTAGGAGAGGCTGCAGTTCAAAAGGTGGCACGTGTTCCTCTTTCAGCTAGCACCATAACTAAACAAACTGATGAAATAGCAGAGGATATTGAGGCACAATTGTTAGAGAGGATTAATGAGTCACCGTGGTATGCAATCCAGGTTGACAAGTCTACTGATGTTGACAACAAGGCAACAATGCTTGTTTTTGTGTGGTATATTTTTCAGGAGGATATGCATGCGGATATGTTATGTGCACTTTTGTTGCCAACCAACACCACAGCTGCAGAACTGTTCAAGTCTTTGAATGATTACATATCAGGAAAACTGAATTGGTCATTTCGTGTTGGTATATGCACGGATGGAGTGGCTGCCATGACTGGATGGCTTTCTGGTTTCACTACTCAGGTCAAAGAGGTCACTTCTGAATGTGAGTCTACGCACTGTGTCATCCATAGAGAAATGCTGACTAGCCAAAAAATGTCACCTGAACTTAACAATGTTTTGCAGGATGTGATTAAAATTATCAACCACATTAAGGTACACGCCCTTAACTTACGTCTGTTTGTGCAGCTCTGTGAGGAAATGGACGCAGAGCACATGCATCCTCTCTTACACACAGAAGTGAGATGGCTTTCTAAAGGTAGATCACTGGCCAGAGTTTTTGAGTTACAAGAGCTGCTCCAGAGATTTTGTTTAGAAAAACAGTCACCACCGGCAGCACATTTCAGTGACACAGAATGGGTCGCAAAACTTGCTTACTTGTGTGACGTATTCAACCTGCTCAGGAACTCAATCTGTCACTTCAGGGGAGAATGACAACTGTGTTCAAGTCAGCAGATAAAGTGGCTGCATTCAATCCAAACTGGAATTATGGGGGTGACAATTTAACACTGGGATTTTTGACCGTTTCAAACATTAGCAGAGATTTTGAAAGAGACTGAGCCAGGGCCTTCTTTCTCCCAGCTGGTGCACGATCACCTATCTCAGCTTTCAAAAGTGTTTAAGCATTACTTCCAACCACAAAAGACCCCTGAACTGGGAAGGGATGGATCCGCGACCCATTTGTGAATAAGTCAGATGAATCGACTTTGTCTGTGCTGGAAGAGAATCAACTTCTTGAGATCGCAAATGATGGTAGCCTTAAAAGTATGTTTGAGACAACTTCAAATCTCCATATGTTATGGATTAAAGTCAAGGTGGAATATCCTGAGATTGCCACGAAAGCACTGAAAAGCCTGCTTCCATTTCCAACATCCTATCTTTGTGAAGCAGGGTTTTCTGCAGTGACAGCAACCGAAAGGAGATTACACAGTAGACTGGACAGAAGCAACACACTTTGGGTGTCACTGTCTCCCATCACCCCCCAGATGGGACCATCTAGTTGCAGGAAATGCAATTCCACTGATTCTGTATTATGGTGAGTTGTATAATTATTCCATTATATATTACAATGCAATCATAATAGAAATAAAGTGCACAATAAATGTAACGTGCTTGAATCATCCCGAAACCATCCCTGCCCACCCCCCAGTCCATGGAAAAACTGTCTTCCACGAAACCGGTCCCTGGTGCCAAAAAGGTTGGACTGCTGGTTTAAGACACTCAGTCTACGGTATGTTGATATAGCAGACCCAGCTAGCTAATGCACTCTGCTTCCTTTTTCCCTCTTCCTGAGGGCTGGAACACTGATGTGGTACTTGTGAGCCAGTTTTGGTCATGTGGATGGGGGCAGGCAACAAGAGAGAAGGACCTGGGTCCCTGGGGTAACATTGTGGATCCGGCCAACACACCACTGCGGATGCCCAGACACCTCAGACTTTTATGTAAAGGAGAAATTAATCTTCTATCTGGTTTAGCCCTTGTTTTTTTTGTTTGTTTGTTTTGAGGAACACCGGCCTCTCACTGTTGTGGCCTCTCCCGTTGCAGAGCAACAGGCTCTGGACGTGCTGGCTCAGCGGCCATGGCTCATGGGCCCAGCCGCTCCACGGCATGTGGGATCTTCCCGGACTGGGGCACGAACCCGCGTCCCCTGCATCGGCAGGCAGACTCTCAACCACTGCACCACCAGGGAAGCCCTAGCCCTTGGTTTTATCTCTTTAAAAACAGCCAAACCAATGTACTAAAAAAAAAAAAAAGTTTCAAGGGACTATGATGAAAATCTACACGAAACCCAGGTGACCAGCCATTGCTGCCCTTATACGGAGAGGGCTCTCATCGTATTGTAACAGTCAGCAGTGGTTTGCAGATGACAGGCTACGGACCGGCTACAGCAGTATCAGCCATCCAACGAGTTTCTAAAATTTCCGAAGGGCTCTAACCTCTCTTATTTTATCCAGATAGTCCTGATGTGTGGCTCCTCATCTCAAGTATGTGCCCCTTTCTGCATCTGCCCTTCTCCTCTGTGTTAGAACCTGCTGGGATTCTTTTCTCTTGCTCCCAGTCTTTGGCTTCTCAGCAAGTACACACTTTTCTCAGGTGCGGGGTCACAACCCCTTCAAATATGAGGCCCTCCTCCCACCAGCCCCAGCCTGGAGGAGCTCCCACCAGAGCAGCTTGCTCTCCTCTGCAGTGCTACCCTCCCCGCCAGGAAGACGACTAGAACATGGAGGGGAGTGTGACAAGAGCCCCTGCCTGGCTGGGTGACACCCCATCCTGTCCTGCAATGGCAAGAGAGAACAGCTGGCCTAGTTTATAAGCCCCAGAGAGTCAAGGCCACCAGCCTGGAGAAGGAAGGTTCCAGGAGGGTTTCCTATAGTTCCAGGCACATGTTGCAGGCATGGCATAGGTCCCTGGGCAGTCCCTCAGGAAATGAGCTGCCACCCATGGGAAGTCGAACCCTGGAGAGTTCTAGTTACTTCCTTGAATTACTCCAGAGTACCTCTTGGAGATGCCCTGACAAAAATCCCCAGGGAATCCCTCCAAGCCACTGGTTTCCCCTGGAGGGCTTGTTACAACACAGATTGCTGGACCCCACCCCAGAGTTTCCTATGTGTCTGACAAGTTCCAGGTGATGCCAAGGCTGATGGTCTAGGGATCACACTCAGAAACATTGCTCTAGTGCCGATGCCTTGGGGAGAAGGTAGCTGTGGGGACTTCTTTATGCAGCTCATAGACTGAGTAGTTCTCTACAGGTTGGAAAAAGAAAAGTGAAGGAGTGGGAAAGGCACGGAGAAAACAGGAGACAACACAATATCACAGACTATGGAATTCAGCAGAACTCTTTTGGATCTGATTCTGTCCTATACTAACTGTGTGACCAATATCACTGAAACTTCATTTCTTTTCTTTAAAAATGGGGATACAGCACCCATTTAATAGGATTGTTGAGAGGACTGAGTGAAAAAGTGTCTGCAGGGACTGACTCAGATACACAGTAGGCAGCCAGGAAATGGTATTTAAGCTGCTCCCTCAGTTTCCCACAATGTTCCCCATACAGCTTCATGACATTATTCAGAAACTCCTGAGGCACTAGACCCCTATACATGGATTGACTCCTTTCTTAGCTCTGAGTCTCAAAGTAAGGGGAAGTGCTTACCCTTCTTAATTTACACTGTAACATTCTCTAAACAGTATTTTCCACTTTAATAGTTTTACTTGATCAACTCAGCCACTAAACAGAAAAAATTAATTCCATTTTCTTTAAAATTACATACAAAGGGTATGTTTTCCAGGAAGATGTGCTTATAACTTCTATGATTTACATCAGCAGCTCACTTGCCTGGTTAGGAGTTTTAGTGATCCTTTCCAGCGAAAAAGTGAGAGGAAGAGAAATAACTAAAGTCTATAAAATTCCAGCCTCAGTACTCTCCCATATCTCCAAGCAGCCTGCCTGCATCCACCCCCGCACAAATAAACCACTAAAACTCAGTTGCCTGTCTCTGCTGAGCTCTCAGCTCCTGTCCCTAGAGCCTCCCGATAATTGATCATGCCTCTCTTAGTTTTTTAAGAGTTGATTGTACGATTTATAGACTACCTGGATGTTTTGCTTCTACTTTTTCTCTTCGTGGGAGCCATTTCTTTTTTACCTCTTCAAAAAACTAGTAGAGAGTTTTGTATACAGTGGGATCAATAAATATCATTGTCTGGCTGAATAATGTCTTCTGCCTGCCTTTTTTTTTAATCTACTGTTTTTTATTTATTTTTGGCTGCATTGGGTCTTCGTTGTTGTGCGCAGGCTTTTCTCTAGTTGCGGCGAGTGAGGGCTACTCTTCATTGTGGTGCGCGGGCTTCTCATTGCGGTGGCTTCTCTTGTTTGCAGAGCACCGGCTCTGGAGTGCGGTCTCAGTAGCTGTGGCGCGTGGGCTTAGCTGCTCCGTGGCATGTGGGATCTTCCCAGACCAGGGATTGAACCCGTGTCCCCTGCACTGGCAGGTAGATTCTCACTGTGCCACCAAGAAAGTCCCCTGCCTGCCTTTTTTAACATTTTCCTGTTCATAAGCTCCAGAGGAGTCAGAAAAAAATGAAAGCAAAACAGGTAGTGCTTGTTAGCCAACTCTGATAAACATGTGGGGGAAGGGCTTACTTACAAAAGTCAGAAAGGTGAATGTCAGTGGCCTGGGAACCATCTCAAAGAATTTCCAAAACTAAACCTTCCAGGTTCTTCCCTTCCCACTGTCGCTGGGTGGGGCTTGGAAATTTCATGTCCCCTCCCAATTATTTTACCTAATGGCTTTCCCACAATGGTCATCAACTAGTTTAGCAAACATTTTTCTCCAGAGCAGGGCCCTGAGCAAAGATGAGTCAAGGTTCTGCGGAGGTAAACAAACTGGTCAATGAGGGGCACATGGTGGGAACCAAAGTGGTCTATTAGGGCAACAGGGGAGCAGAAGTAGCCAGAGGACATGGCTTGACCATAAGCATCATGATTCACAGCCTAACTTCTTCCATTGTTTCCTCTCTCAGGGAATAATAGCACCATCATCCATCTAGCTGCTCAAGCCAGAAGTCCAGGAGTGATTTCTGGCATCTCTCTCTCCCTTAAAAGCTCCCCATATTCAATCTAGCATCATGTCCTACCAATGCAATTTTACCTCTTAACTATCTCTCACATCTGTCCATTTCCTGTTACTTCTGCACCACCCAGTCCAAACCATTGCTTCTCATCTGGAAACTGATAGTCTCCCATCTGGCCTGCCTGTAGCTATACCCGTCCCCTCTAATCTCTCCTCTGCACTGCAATGGAATGGACTTTCAACATGCCATCTGATCATGTTACATCTCTTCCTAGAATCATTCAGTGACTTCCATTTGCTTTTAAGATAGAGACGAAACTTCACGGGCCCTGGATGGTTTGGTCCCTGCCTACATTTCCAGTCTTACCATTCACACAGTGCCTGGCATATAAGAGCCCCTCAGTATTTGTTGAGTAATGAATATGCCACATCTAGCTGCTGATCAAATGAATAAATCAATGAATGAATGGATAAATGAGTATGCCATCTTCCCCTTAGGACTGTGTAAAATAATCTCTCTATACATCAATGGAATCTTGTCGGGATCTTCATGCATGACAACAGACACAAGGTTCTAATTAAAAGTTAAGTTCTACTGTGTTCTAGTGTTCTGGATCTTCATATGCTTCACACATCCTGTACCTAGCTCTTGGCTCCCTTTTCATAACACAATGAATTGTGAACAATTCTATCATCTCACGCATTTATCTTGATATATAATCTTATTTCTCAGGAGTTTTTAACTCAGCTGTCTTCTGAATACATTTTAATTCTCTATTATGGCTCCAGTGTCCCTCCAATATTGCCTGTCCCTTGGGGCTGCCTTTTCCTTCTTCCTACATGAGCAGTTCCCATCTGATCTGCCCTAGGATCACAGGAGAGACCCACACATAGCCAAGGCCCTGAATTTTTCAGATGTCAGGGTCACCAACCCTAGAGACACTAGCTCATAATCTCTTGGAAAAGTCCAAGAATCCATAGTTTAACTAGCTTTCAGACAATTCATTGTGCTGCATGTGGGCCATAGCCACCCCAGTATTTGCCTAGGAGTCCCTCCACTGATTCTCTGCTCTCAGCTCCATGTCTGCAGGCCAGGATGGCAACTTTTCTATACCAGAGTCTAAAAGGATAGTCTAAAAAATAGCCATCCCTCTGATACAGTATTTCTTGAACCATCAAAGTGTTATTGAACAAAATTTCACCAATAACATAGTCTAAACTTTAGCACAGGTCCGAATTTTAATAGAACAAGACAATAGGAATCTTTCTTCAGACTGTATGCTCAATGTCATGAAATACATGATCAGTTTATACTTTAAAACTCTGGTTATCATTCACATAAAAGAATGTCTTGTGAAGATCGTAGCACAGAGTCTGGTACAGCATAGGTGATCAATAAATACTTTTTGAATGAAGAAGTAATTCAAATGTATACTCCCCACCAAAAACCACTCTCTCTTATTAATGGATTGCCTTTGAAATCAGGGCTGGCAACTGCCCAGACAGATGTCCTTACAAGCATCTTCCCACTCTGTATATTTAGAAATTGAGAGCCAAACTCCAACCAACTGAATCCTATCCTACTGAGAGTGGAGTTATTTGTCGAGCTCAGTATCTGGGCTTCTATTGAGATGAAATATTAATCAGACCATTGAGTTTTGAAATGCTCTCTTTTTATATATAAAACTATTAAACTACACTTAAATCCAAGGGCTTGCACATTTTACTCTGAATGCCTTACCAATCAAATGTTGGAATAGCCTTGCTTTGAAGTCAAATTAATGTTTCTTTCATATTTGGAAAGACAAGTGATACGTATGTTAAGGCTGAAAAATGGCAACGTATCATGGAATGCTGACTCTCTCCCCTGAATCTAGTCTGGATGGAGACACGACAGAAGAGATAGAGAGGCTGGAGGTTGGAGGGTTACAAAGCTGAGCTCAACAGCTAGCATAGGAGGAATGTGGCCTGGAGTTGAAGGCCAGAGCCACGGGATCCCTTCCTTCCTCTTGTTCCCCTTTCTGTCCTTGAATTTGCTTGCAAAGATCATTTTGTACAGCAATATTAACCCAGCACCTAGGAAAGGTGGAACTGGACAGGTAATATGACGGCAATGTCAGTGCTTGCCAGAATGGAAAACAGAGAGTAAAAGCAGGCAGGCTAGCTGGCAGGAGTCCAAGCATTTTCTCCCTGACACTCACCCATGACCACCTCTCCTGGGACAGAAGTAGTGGGAGATCCCTGGGGACAGATGATATCTAAAGTAGGGAAAACAGGGAGTGGTTAAGCAAGAATACAGCACAAGTGTCTGTTCACCTTGAGGAGCAGCCCTGTCCCCCAAACCTAAACTAGCCTGGAAAGCATAGCAAGGGTTTCTCCCTCCCATGGCAAACATTAGTAATCAATGCAGTTGAGAGTCCCAAAAGAAGAAAACATAAACTCATAGAGAAAAATAAAACAGAGAAAGCAAAAGTAATGGGAAAAAGAATTTTAAATGAGCATAATTAAGAACCTCCAACTTAAAGGAGGATACAGTATTGGACACCAGGAAGAGAAACAAGTGCCTATGAAGATAAAGACATTAGATATACTGTGTGCAGAAAAATATAATTTTCCAAGTAAGGGATTCAAAGGTATCAGAATGGATGCAGCTGAAGAAAGATTTAATGAACTGGAAAATCAGGTCAAGGAACTCTCAAAGAAAACATCAAGAAAGGAAAGAATGAGAGAAAAGTTAAGAGATATGGAAAACAAAAGTAAGACTGTCCCTATCTGCATAATAGGGATCTCTAAAGGAGTGAAATAAATGAATAAGGACATGGGCTTCCCAGGTGGTGCAGTGGTTGAGAGTCCGCCTGCTAATGCAGGGGACACGGGTTCGTGCCCCAGTCTGGGAGGATCCCACATGCCGTGGAGCAGCTGGGCCTGTGAGCCATGGCCGCTGAGCCTGTGCGTCCAGAGCCTGTGCTCCACAATGGGAGAGGCCACAACAGTGAGAGGCCCGCGTACCACAAAAAAAAAAAAAAAAAAAAAGAATAAGGAGAAAAATATTTGAAGAAATAATTTCCCAGAATTAGAGAAAGAACGTTTAGTTTGAAACACCTCATCCAGTGCTAAACAAGACTAAAATAGATGGGGATAAAAACACAATTAGACACATCATAGTGAAATTTAAGAATATCAAAGCTAAAGAGAACATTTTAAATGCTTACAGGGAAAGAGCAGGTCACCTTAAAAAGAATAGAAACAAGATTGGTATCAGGATTCTAAATAACAATGAAGAAATATCTTTAAAGTATTGAAGGTAAGAAACTTTGAACCTAAACATTTCTATTCAGTCAATCTTTTATTTAAGTGTGAGTATAACATGAAGCTATTATGAAGCATACTTGGTCTAAGGAAAATTTAAACCACAGATTTATGCCCCTTTGCAAGAATTCTTTAAGAGATACACTTTAAGAAGGAAAATTAATCCAAAAAGAAGCAACAAGACACTAGAAAATAAAAAGAAATAAAGTACTGATATATGACATAGCATGGATAAGCCTTAAAAACATGTTCAGTGAAAGAAGCTAGTCTAAAAGGCCACATGTTATATGATTCCATTTATATGGAATGTTCAGAAAAGGAAGATCCACAGAAACAGAAAGTAGATTAGTGATTGCCAGGGGTTGAGGAAGGAGGTGAGGAGTGACTACTAATGATATGGGGTTTCTTTTTTGAGGTAATGAAAATATTTTGGAATATATAGTGGTGATAGTTGCACAACCTTGTGAATATACAAAAAGCACGATATTGTACACTTTAAAGATAATTTTTAAATAAGAAACGATATTAAGAAAGTTTTTTTTTTTTTTACATGAGCAATGATCTACCTCCCTCCTTTGCCAAAAACTCTGTACCATTTCAGACTTAAAACTCCAGACAATAGTAATGTGCCAGAAGGAGAGGGTGAAGGAAGTTTTTTTTCTTATTTGGGGAAAGAAATAAATATGCACAAACTTTAAGCACTGATAGGGAAAAATATACTTAAGTGGAAATCTAAATAAAGCTCAGAGCAACCACAAGAAGAATAACAATATCTAGTGTAGTTGACTTCAAGCATTTGCATGTTGTAATACATATTATTTTTTGATAAGTTACTTTCCTCTTATGTTTCCTTTTTATAATTAGTAAATGTATTACATATATTTATATATAATATATAATTAAAATTTTATTTTATATTTGTCATGCACAAACATTTTATATTTATTTCTTGTCTATATCTTTACATAAAATATGTTTCTAAATGCACTTCATATTTATATTTAAAGTGCATTATACTGTGAACTCCTAAAATTATATTTATAGATATATTTTCTATTAATTTCATATCAAGGTAGTTAATGGAGCATTAGAAACTTTTCTTTTTAAAGAGTTTTGTGTTTGATGGGGTTGAATGTCAACTGCTGTAAACCATCCTTGGGTATCACTTTACTAACTGATGTTTTTCTTATTTATCTCTCTGTTTAGTTTTTATTTTTTTGTTTCTAACTACTCGAAAGTAGGCCTCACGGTGTCTGGGCACACGGGAGACACTGTGGATAACATCTGTCCCTCCATACTCTCCCCCTATGGATACAGGAGCTGAAACAGCTTCTCACAAAAGCAAGGAGTTTCAGCCCAGAGCCCACACAAAGTAAGGATGAGAGGATTGAAAGCACTTTGGTCCAGAAAGCACTGGCATGTTAGTAAGTGTCCTTCTACCAACTATAACAAGGAAGGCACAGCTTGCCTCTACAAATTTATTAAAATAGAGGGAACAGCTTTGGAACCAATGGCTGCTCCAGCAGCTGTGGACTTCACCAGCTTTGCAGCGATATGAAAAGCCTCTTCCCTGTAAGCCTTGTCCTTCTACAGCAGAAGGCACATCATGATCCCCCACCCCCACCCCAACCACACAAAAATTCCATCAAAATCCTACTGAGTGGGTGAGAAGAGAAATAGATGGGCATGTGGAGGGGAGGGGACTCAGATAATGCACAGCCTCTGGGGGCTAAGTAGCAGTACTTTATCATCAACCCAAGCCCTGTAGAAGCCCACCCTGGATACAAAGGATAATAATAACTCATCCCTAGGGCTTGCCCTATGGGATGAATGAGAAAGCATATTTAAAGTGCCTATCAGGTGGAGTGCGGAGCTCCAGAGTTTGGAGCCTGTGGAAGGAAAACCACATTCACAGAAAGACAGACAAGATGAAAAGGCAGAGGGCTATCTACCAGATGAAGGAACAAGATAAAACTCCAGAAAAACAACTTAATGAAGGGAGATAGGCAACCTTCCAGAAAAAGAATTCAGAATAATGAGAGTGAAGATGATCCAGGACCTTGGAAACAGAATGGAGGCAAAGATTGAGAATATGCAAGAAAAGTTTCACAAAGACCTAGAAGAATTAAAGAACGAACAGAGGTGAACAATACAATAACTGAAATGAAAAATACACTAGAAGGAATCAATAGCAGAATAACTGAGGCAGAAAACGGATTAGTGAACTGGAAGACAGAATGGTGGAATTCACTACTGTGGAACAAAATAAAGAAAAAAGAATGAAAACAAATGAAGACAGACTAAGAGACCTCTGGGACAACATTAAACACAACAACATTCGCATTATAGGGGTCCCAGAGGGAGAAGAGAGAAAGGGCCTGAGAAAATATTTGAAGAGATTATAGTCAAAAATTTCCTTAACATGGGAAAGGAAATAGCCACCCAAGTCCAGGAAGCACAGAGAGTCCCATTCAGGATAACAAGGAGAAACACACCGAGACACAGAGTAATCAAATTGGCAAAAATTAAAGGCAAAGAAAAATTATTGAAAGCAGCAGGGGAAAAATGGCAAATAGCATACAAGGGAACTCCCATAAGATTAACAGCGGATTTCTCAGCAGAAACTCTACAAGCCAGAAAGGAGTGGTATGATATACTTAAAGTGATGAAAGGGAAGAACCTACAACCAAGATTACTCTACCCAGCAAGGATCTCATTCAGATTCAATGGAGAAATCAAAAGCTTTACAGACAAGCAAAAGCTAAGAGAATTCAGCACCACCATACCAGCTCTACAACAAATGCTAAAGGAACTTTTCTAAGTGGGAAACACAAGGGAAGAAATGGACCTACAAAAACAAACCCAAAACAATTAAGAAAATGGTCATAGGAACATACATATTGATAATTACCTTAAACATGAATGGATTAAATGCCCCAACAAAAAGACACAGGCTTGCTGCATGGTTACAAAAACAAGACCCATACATATGCTGTCTACAAGAGACCCACTTCAGACTTAGGGACACATACAGACTGAAAAGTGAGGGGATGGAAAAAGATATTCCATGCAAATGGAAATCGAAAGAAAGCTGGAGTAGCAATACTCATATCAGATAAAATAGACTTTAAAATAAAGAACGTTACAAGAGACAAGGAAGGACACTACATAAAGATCAAGGGATCGATTCAAGAAGACATAACAATTATAAATATATATGCACCCAACATAGGAGCTCCTCAATACATAAAGCAACTGCTAACAGCTATAAAAGAGGAAATCGACAGTAACACAATAATAGTGGGGGACTTTAACACCTCACTTACACCAATGGACAGATCATCCAAACAGAAAATTAATAACAAAACACAAGCTTTACATGACATGATAGACCAGATAGATTTAATTGATATTATAGGACATTCCATCCAAAAACAGCAGGTTACACTTTCTTCTCAAGTGCACATGGAACATTCTACAGGATAGATCACATCTTGGGTCACAAATCAAGCCTCAGTAAATTTAAGAAAACTGAAATCATATCAAGCATCTTTTCTGACTGCAACGCTATGAGATTAGAAATGAATTACAGGGAAAAAAATGTAAAAAACACAAACACAGGGAGGATAAACAAGACATTACTAAATAACCAAGAGATCACTGAAGAAATCAAAGAGGAAATCAAAAAATACGTAGAGACAAATGACAATGAAAAAGCCTACCTCAAGAAATAAGAAAAATCTCGAATAAACAATCTAAACTTACACCTAAAGGAACTAGAGAAAGAACCAACAAAACCCAAAGTTAGCAGAAAGAAAGAAATCATTAATATCAGAGCAGAAATAAATGAAATAGAAACAAAAACAATAGCAAAGATCAATAAAACTAAAAGCTTGTTCCCTGAGAAGATAAACAAAATTGATAAACCATTAACCAGACTCATCAAGAAAAAGAGGGAGAGGACTCAAATCAATAAAATTAGAAATGAAAAAAGAGAAGTTACAAGAGACACCACACCAATACAAAGCATCCTAAGAGACTACTACAAGCAACTCTATGCCAATAAAATTGACAACCTGGAAGAAACAGACAAATTCTTAGAAAGGTATAACCTTCCAACACTGAACCAGGAAGAAATAGAAAATATGAACAGACCAATCACAAGTAATAAAATTGAAACTGTGATTAAAAATCTTCCAACACACAAAAGTCCAGGACCAGATGGCTTCACAGGTGTATTCTATCAAACACTGAGAGAAGAGCTAACACCATCCTTCTCAACTCTTCCAAAAAATTGTGGAGGAAGGAACACTCCCAAACTCATTCTATAAGGCCACCATCACCCTGATACCAAAACCAGACAAAGATACTACAAAAAGATCTACAGGTGGAACAACTCCTACAGAACACCTACTGAACGCTGGCAGAAGACCTCAGACCTCCCGAAAGGCAAGAAACTCCCCACGTACCTGGGTAGGGCAAAAGAAAAAAGAATAAACAGAGGCAAAAGAATAGTGACGGGACCTGCACCAGTGGGAGGGAGCCATGAAAGAGGAAAGGTTTCCACGCACTAGAAGCCCCTTCGCGGGCAGAGACTGTGGGTGGTGGACTTGGGGAGCTTCGGAGCCGCGGAGGAGAGCACAGCAACAGGGGTGCAGAAGGCAAAGTGGGGAGATTTCCCATAGAGGATCGGTGCCGACTGGCACTCACCAGCGCGAGAGGCTTGTCTGCTCACCCGCCGGGGCGGGCGGGGCTGGGAGCTGAGTCTTGGGCTTCAGTCTGAGCGCAGGGAGAGGACTGGCGGTGTGAACATAGCCTGAAGGGGTTAGTGCATGATGGCTAGCCGGGAGGGAGTCCGGGAAAAAGTCTGGACCTGCCAAAGAGGCAAGAGACTTTTCTTCCTGCTTTGTTTCCTGGTGCAACGCGGAGAGGGGATTAAGAGTGCTGCTTAAAGGAGCCCCAGTGACGGGTGCAAGCCGCGGCTAAAAGCGTGGACCCCAGAGACGGGCATGAGACGCTAAGGCTTCTGCTGCCACCATCAAGAAGCCTGTGTGCTAGCACAGGTCACTGTCCACAACCCCTTTCCAGGGAGCCTGTGCAGCCCACCACTGCTAGGGTCCCGGGATCCAGGGACACTTCCCAGGAGAATGCACGGTGCGCCTCAGGCTGGTGCAATGTCACACCGGCCTCTGCCGCCGCCGGCTCGCCCTACACTCCGTACCCCTCCCTCCCCACGGCCTGAGTGAGCCAGAGCCCCCGCATCAGCGGCTCCATTAACCCCGTCCTGTCTGAGCGAAGAACAGATGCCCTCCAGCGACCTACACGCAGAGGCGGGGCCAAATCCAAAGCTAAAACCCGGGAGCTGTGCAAACAAAGAAGAGAAAGGGAAATCTCTCCCAGACTCAGGAGCAGCGGATTAAATCTCCACAATCAACTTGATGTACCCTGCATCTGTGGAATACCTTAACAGACAACGAATCATCCCAAATTGAGGAGGTGGACTTTGAGAGCAAGATTTATTAGTTATTCCTCTTTTTGTGAGTGTGTATGTGTATGCTTCTGTGTGAGATTTTGTCTCTATAGCTTTGCTTTCACCATTTGTCCCAGGGTTCTATCTGTCCGGTTTTTTGTTTATGCTTTTTTACTTTAAAATATTTTTTTTCTTAATAATTATTTTTAATGTAATAACTTTATTTTAACTTACTTTATTGTCTTTTATCTTCTTTCTTTCTTTCTACTTTTTCTCCCTTTTATTCTGAGCTGTGTGGATGAAAGGCTCTTGGTGCTGAAGCCAGGAGTCAGTGCTGTGCCTCTGATGTGGGAGAGCCAACTTCAGGACACTGGTCCACAAGAGACCTCCCAGCTCCACGTAAATCAATGGCAAAAATCTCCCAGAGTTCTCCATCTCACCACAAACACCCAGCTTCACTCAATGACCAGCAAGCTACAGCGCTGTACACCCTATGCCAAGCAACTAGCAAAACAGGAACACAATCCCACCCATTAGCAGAGAGGCTGCCTAAAATCATAATAAGTCCACAGACACCCCAAAACACACCACCAGTCGTGGAGCTGCCCACCAGAAAGACAAGATCCAGCCTCATCCACCAGAACACAGGTGGATAAACCAAATTTAGCCACTGGGGACAGACACCAAAAACAACGGGAATTATGAACCTGCAGCCTGCAAAAAGGAGACCCCAAACACAGTAAGTTAAGAAAAATGAGAAGACAGGAAAACACGCCGCAGATGAAGGAGCAAGATAGAAACCCACCAGACCTAACAAATGAAGAGGAAATAGGCAGTCTACCTGAAAAATAATTCAGAATAATGATAGTAAAGATGGTTCAAAATCTTGGAAATAGAATAGAGAAAATACAATAAACATTTAACAAGGACCTAGAAGAACTAAAGAGGAAACAAGCAATGATGAACAACACAATAAATCAAATTAAAAATACTCTAGAAGGGATCAATAGCAGAATAACTGAGGCAGAAGAACGGATAAGTGACCTCGAAGATAAAAAGTGGAAATAACTACTATGGAGCAGAATAAAGAAAAAAGAATGAAAAGAACTGAGGACAGTCTCAGACAACATTAAATGCACCAACATTTGAATTATAGGGGTTACAGAAGAAGAGAAAAAGAAAGGGACTGAGAAAATATTTGAAGAGATTATAGTTGAAAAATTCCCTAATATGGGAAAGGAAATAGTTAATCAAGTCCAGGAAGCACAGAGAGTCCCATACAGGATAAACCCAAGGAGAAACATGCCAAGACACATATTAATCAAACTGTCAAAAATTAAATACAAAGAAAACATATTAAAAGCAGCAAGGGAAAAACAACAAATAACACTCAAGGGAATCCCCATAAGGTTAACAGCTGATCTTTCAGCAGAAACTCTGCAAGCCAGAAGGGACTGGAAGGATATATTTAAAGTGATGAAGGAGAAAAACCTACAACCAAGATTACTCTACCCAGCAAGGATCTCATTCAGATTTGATGGAGAAATTAAAACCTTTACAGACAAGCAAAAGCTGAGAGAGTTCAGCACCACCAGACCAGCTTTTCAACAAATGCTAAAGGATCTTCTCTAGGCAAGAAACACAAGAGAAGGAAAAGACCTATAATAACAAACCCAAAACAATTAAGAAAATGGGAATAAGAACATACATATCGATAATTACGTTAAATGTAAATAGATTAAATGCTCTCAACAAAAGACACAGACTGGCTGAATGGATATAAAAACATGACCAGATATATGCTGTCTACAAGAGACCCACTTAAGACCTAGAGACACATAGAGACTGAAAGTGAGGGGATTGAAAAAGATATTCCATGCAAATGGAAACCAAAAGAAAGCTGGAGTAGCATTTCTCATATCAGACAAAATAGACTTTAAAACAAAGACTATCACAAGAGACAAAGAAGGACACTACATAATGATCAAGGAATCGATCCAAGAAGATATAACAATTGTAAATATTTATGCACCCAACATAGGAGCACCTCAATACATAAGGTAAATACTAACAGCCATAAAAGCAGAAATCGACAGTAACACATTCATAGTAGGGGACATTAACACCCCACTTTCACCAATGGACAGATCATCCAAAATGAAAATAAATAAGGAAACACAAGCTTTAAATGATACATTAAACAAGATGGACTTAATTGATATTTATAGGACAATCCATCCAAAAACAACAGAATACACATTTTTCTCAAGTGCTCATGGAACATTCTCCAGGATAGATCATATCCTGGGTCACAAATCAAGCCTTGATAAATTTAGGAAAATTGAAATCGTATCAGGTATCTTTTCCAACCACAACGCTATGAGATTAGATATCAATTACAGGAAAAGATCTGTAAAAAATACCAAAAAAAACCCATGGAGGCTAAAAAATACACTACTTAATAACGAAGTGATCACTGAAGAAATCAAAGAGGAGATCAAAAAATACCAAGAAACAAATGACAATGAAAACACAATAACCCCAAACCCATGGGTTGCAGCAAAAGCAGTTCTAAGAGTGAAGTTTATAACAATAAAATCCTACCTTAAGAACAGGAAACACCTCGAATAAACAACCTAACCTTGCACCTAAAGCAATTAGAGAAAGAAGAACAAAAAAACCCCCCAAAGTTAGCAGAAGGAAAGAAATCATAAAGATCCGATCAGAAATAAATGAAAAAGAAATGAATGAAACGACAGCAAAGATCAATAAAACTAAAATCTGGTTCTTTGAGAAGATAAACAAAATTGATAAACCATTAGCCAGACTCATCAAGAAAAAAAGGGAGAAGACTCAAACCAATAGAATTAGAAATGAAAAAGGAGAAGTAACAGCTGACACTGCAAAAATACAAAAGATCATGAGAGATTACTACAAGCAACCCTATGTCAATAAAATGGACATCCTGGAAGAAATGGACAAATTCTTAGAAATGCACAACCTGCCAAGACTGAATCAGGAAGAAATAGAAAATATGAACAGATCAATCACAAGTAATGAAATTGAAACTGTGATTTAAAATCTTCCAACAAAAAAAATCCCAGGACCAGATGGTTTCACAGGTGTATTCTATCAAACATTTAGAGAAGAGCTAACACCTATCCTTCTCAAACTCTCCCAAAATATAGCAGAGGAAGGACCACTCCCCAACTCATTCTACGAGGCCACCATCACCCTGATACCAAAACCAGACAAGGATGTCACAAAGAAAGAAAACTACAGGCCAATATCACTGATGAACATACATGCAAAAATCCTCAACAAAATACTAGCAAACAGAATAAAACAGCACATTAAAAGGACCATACACCATGATCAAGTGGAATTTATTCCAGGAATGCAAGGATTCTTCAATATACACAAATCAATCAATGTGATACACCATATTAACAAATTGAAGGATAAAAACCATATGGTCGTCTCAATAGATGCAGAGAAAGCTTTTGACCAAATTCAACACCCATTTATCATAAAAACCCTCCAGAAAGTAGGCATAGAGGGAACTTTCCTCAACATAATAAAGGCCATATATGACACACCCACAGCCAACATCATCCTTAATGGTGAAAAACTGAAAGCATTTCCACTAAGATCAGGAATAAGACAAGGTTGACCACTCTCACCACACTTATTCAACATAGTTTTGGAAATTTCAGCCACAGCAATCAAAGAAGAAAAGGAAATAAAAGAAATCCAAATCGGAAAAGCAGAAGTAAATCTGTCACTGTTTGCAGATGACATGATACTATACATAGAGAATGCTAAAGATGCTACCAGAAAACTACTAGAGCTAATCAATGAATTTGATAAAGTAGCAGGATACAAAATTAATGCACAGAAATCTCTGGCATACCTATACACTAATGATGAAAAATCTGAAAGTGAAATCAAGAAAACACTCCCATTTACCATTGCAATAAAGAATAAAATATCTAGGAATAAACCTACCTAAGGAGACAAAAGACCTGTATGCAGAAAATTATAAGACACTGACACAAGAAATTAAAGATGATACAAATAGATGGAGAGATATTCCATGTTCTTGGATTAGAAGAATCAACATTGTGAAAATGACTCTACTACCCAAAGCAATCTACAGATTCAATGCAATCCCTATCAAACGACCAATGGCATTATTCACAGAACTAGAACAAAAAATTTCACAATTTGTATGGAAACACAAAGACCCCGAATAGCCAAAGCAATCTTGAGAGCGAAAAATGGAGCTGGAGGAATCAGGCTCCCTGATTTCAGACTCTACTGCAAAGCTACAGTAATCAAGACAGTATGGTACTGGCACAAAAACAGAAAGATAGATCAATGGAACAGGATAGAAAGCCCAGAGATAAACCCACGCACATATGGTCACCTTATCTTTGATAAAGGAGGCAGGAATGTACAGTGGAGAAAGGACAGCCTCTTCAATAAGTGGTGCCAGGAAAACTGGACAGGTACATGTAAAAGTATGAAATTAGATCACTCCCTAACACCATACACAAAAATAAGCTCAAAATGGATTAAAGACCTAAATGTAAGGCCAGAAACCATCAAACTCTTAGAGGAAAACATAGGCAGAACACTCTATAACATAAATCACAGCAAGATCCTTTTTGACCCAACTCCTCGAGAAATGGAAATAAAAACAAAAATAAATAAATGGGACCAAAGAAACTTCAAAGCTTTTGAACAGCAAAGGAAACCATAAAGAAGACCAAAGACAACCCTCAGAATGGGAGAAAATATTTGCAAATGAAGCAACTGACAGAGGATTAATCTCCAAAATTTACAAGCAGCTCATGCAGCTCAATAACAAAAACACAAACAACCCAATCCAAAAATGGGCAGAAGACCTAAATAGACATTTCTCCAAAGAAGATATACAGACTGCGAACAAGCACATGAAAGAATGCTCAACATCGTTAATCATTACAGAAATGTAAATCAAAACTACAATGAGATATCACCTCACACCAGTCAGAATGGCCATCATCAAAATATCTAATAACAATAAATGCTGGAGAGGGTGTGGAGAAAAGGGAACACTCTTGCACTGCTGGTGGGAATGTGGATTGGTACAGCCACTATGGAGAACAGTATGAAGGTTCCTTAAAAAACTACAAATAGAACTACCATATGACCCAACAATCTCACTACTGGGCATATACCCTGAGAAAACCATAATTCAAAGAGTCATGTACCAAAATGTTCCTTGCAGCTCTATTTACAATAGCCAGGAGATGGAAACAACCTAAGTGTCCATCATCGGATGAATGGATAAAGAAGATGTGGCTCATATATACAATGGAATATTACTCCTCCATAAAAAGAAATGAAACTGAGCTATTTGTAATGAGGTGGATGGACCTAGAGTCTCTCATACAGAGTGAAGTAAGTCAGAAAGAGAAAACCAAATACTGTATACTAAAACATATATATGGAATTTAAGAAAAAAAATGTCATGAAGAACCCAGGGGTAAGACAGGAATAAAGACACAGACGTACTATAGAATGGACTTGAGGATATGAGGAGGTGGAAGGGTAAGCTGTGACAAAGTGAGAGAGTGGCATGGACCTATATACAATACCAAACATAAAATAGATAGCTAGTGGGAAGCAGCCGCATAGCACAGGGAGATCAGCTCGGTGCTTTGTGACCACCTAGAGGGGTGGGATAGGGAGGGTGGGAGGGAGGGAGATACAAGAAGGAAGAGATATGGGAATATATGTATATGTATAACTGATTCACTTTGTTATAAAGCAGAAACTAACACACCATTGTAAAGCAATTATACTCCAATAAAGATGTAAAAAAAAAAAGATACTACAAAAAAAGAATATTACAGACTGATATCACTGATGAATATAGATGCAAAAATCCTCAACAAAATACGAGCAAACTTAGCCCAACAACACATTAAAAGAATCATACACCATGGTCAAGTGGGGTTTATCTCAGGGATGCAAGGATTCTTCAATATATGCAAATCAATCAATGTGATATACCATAATAACAAATTGAAAAAGAAAAACCATATGATCATCTCAATAGGTACAGAAAAGCTTTTGACAAAATTCAACACCCATTTATGATAAAAACTCTCCAGAAAGCGGGCATAGATGGAACCTACCTCAACGTAATAAAGGCCACACATGACAAACCCACAGCAAACATCATTCTCAATGGTGACAACTGAAAGCATTTCCTCTAAGATCAGGAACAAGACAAGGATGTCCACTCTCACCACTATTATTCAACATAATTTTGGAAGTTCTAGCCACAGCAATCAGAGAAGAAAAAGAAATAAAAGGAATACAAATTGGAAAAGAAGTAGTAAAGCTGTCACTGTTTGCAGATGATGTGATACTATACATAGAGAATCCTAAAGATGCCACCAGAAAACTACTAGAGCTAATCAATGAATTTGGTAAAGTTGCAGGACACAAAATTATGCACAGAAATCTCTTGCATTCCTATACACTAATGTTGAAAAATCTGAAAGAGAAATTTAGGAAATACTCCCATTTACCACTGTAACAAAAAGAAAAAAATGCCTAGGAATAAACCTTCCTAGGGAGACAAAGACCTGTATGCAGAAAATTATAAGACACTGATGAAAGAAATTAAAGATGATACCAACAGATGGAGAGATATATCATGTTCTTGGATTGGAAGACTCAATGTTGTGAAAATGACTATACAACCCAAAGCAATCTACAGATTCAATGCAATCCCTATCAAATTACCAACGGCATTTTTTACTGAACTAGAAAAAAAAGTCTTAAAATTTATATGGAGACAAAAAAGACCCTGAATAGCCAAAGCAGTCTTGAGAGAAAAAAACGGAGCTGGAGGAATCAGACTCCCTGACTTTAGACTATACTACAAAGCTACAGTCATCAAGACAATATGGTACTGGCACAAAAACAGAAACATAGATCAATGGAACAGGATAGAAAGCCCAGAGATAAACCCATGCACCTATGGTCAACTAATCTATGACAAAGAAAGCAAGAATATACAATGGAGAAAAGACAGTCTCTTCAATAAGTGGTGCTGGGAAAACTGGACAGCTACATGTAAAAGGATGAAATTGGAACACTCCCTAATACACAAAAATAAACTCAAAATGGATTAGAGACCTAAATGTGAGACAGGACACTATAAAACTCTTAGAGGCAAACATAGGAAGAACACTCTTTGACATAAATCACAGCAAGATCTTTTTTGATCCACCTTCTAGAGTAATGGAAATAAAAACAAAAGTAAGCAAATGGGACCTAATGACACTACAAAGCTTTTGCACAACAAAGGAAACCATAAACAAGATGAAAAGACAACCCTCAGAATGGGAGAAAATATTTGCAAATGAATCAACAGACAAAGGATTAATCTCCAAAATATATAAACAGCTCATGTAGCTGAATATTAAATAAACAAACAACCCAGTCCAGAAATGGGCAGAAGACCTAAATAGACATTTTTCCAAAGAAGACATACAGATGGCCAAGAAGCACATGAAAAGCTGCTCAACATCACTAATTATTAGGGAAATGCAAATCAAAACTACAGTGAGGTATCACCTCACACCAGTTAGAATGGGCATCATCAGAAAATCTACAAACAACAAATGCTGGAGAGGGTGTGGAGAAAAGGGAACCCTCTTGCACTGTTGGTGGGAATGTAAATGAATACAGTCACTATGGAGAACAGTATGGATGTTCCTTAAAAAACTAAAAATAGAATTACCATATGACCCAGCAATTCCACTACTGGGCATATACCCAGAGGAAGCCATAATTTAAAAAGACATATGCACCCCAATGTTCATTGCAGCACTATTGACAATAGCCAGGTCATGGAAGCAACCTACATGTCCATCAACAGACGAATGGATAAAGAAGATGTGGTACATATATACAATGGAATGTTACTCAGCCATAAAAAGGAATGAAACTGGATCATTTGTTGAGAGGTGGATGGATCTAGAGACTGTCATACAGAGCAAAGTAAGTCAGAAAGAGAAAAACAAATATCGTATATTAACGCATGTATGTGGAACCTAGAAAAATGGTACAGATGAACCAGTTTGCAGGGCAGAAATTGAGTGAAAATTTGTAGAGAACAGTTGTAGAGAACAAAGGTATGGACACCAAGGTGGGAAAGCAGTGAGGGGGCAGGTGTGTGTGTGTTTGTGTGTGTGTGTGATGAATTGGGAGATTGAGATTGACATGTATACACTGATGTGTATAAAATTGATGACTAATAAGAACCTGCTGTATAAAAAAATAAATAAAACAAAACTAAAAATTTCAAATAAATAAAGTTCCTATCGGTGTCTGATGCACTGTCACAATCAATAAGCAAGTGATACAGGGATGAAGAATGACTGTGCCCAGTCCAGTGTCTGAGTCATGGCCACTGTTCAATAAAGGCAGCTCTTAGGGGAAGGGAGAAACAGAAGACCCAGGTTTGAAGGAGGGGTAGCAAGAACAGCAAGGAACTTCTGAGGGTTCTCTACAATATCCATGAAAATAAACTTGTTAAAATAAATTCATTTGGGGAAATGTCTTTATTTAATAAAGTGATTCCTTGCTGATAAATATTCACCACAGGTTTGCTTTTAAAAACTAAATATTTTTCAAAATAACTTTCCACATACCACAGATTTATTTACACACCACTTTCCTGAGCAAATCTGTTGCTTTGAGTCACACCTGTATTAATATTTTAGATATTTTAATAATATTAAGAAGGTGAATGAATGCTTACTACTTCACTATGGAAAATGAGAAGAAATTAGCTTAATTACCATAGGAGGGCCTTAGTGTAGGCCTGAGGAAAAGCATATAAAGGGCAACCATGAACACAAAAAAATTCCCAATTAACTTTGTTAGGGGAATACCTTCACATAAATCATTAAAGACACCACACAGACTTCTGATTTTAGTGGGCTATTTTGGAATCAAGAGTCAATTAGTGGAGATCCCTGATATTGATAACTTTTCTTTTCTACAAATGCACTTCCAGTCTGGTTATTGCAAATTTGTAGATCTGAAAGGAATCTGGTCATTTCATTTTCACAAGTGGACTCTGAGACCCCAGGAGGTTGAGCTGATTTGCCAAAGGTGGCATAGTCAGTTAACTGTGCACTTAGGACTGCACCCCGTTCTCTCAAACACTATTTTGGCCACACGATATTATTACTACACTTTTCTTCTCTTTCACCACTGTTCTCCTACGTCTTTATTCATTCAGTTACATGCTCTACATTACCTCCAAATTCAGCCCAAACACCTTTCCTTTTCAAGCATTCTTGCTCAGCGTCAATGTTTCACTGTCGCTCGGTGCATTTTCCATTATACTTTGTTGAGATCCTAATCTTACTGGGCAAGGGCTATATGTCCTCCAATATTACATTTGATGTAAAATATATTCAACATGTTTAATAATAATATTCATGATATTCGATTACAGTCATGAGGTGTTGTAGGTGTAAATTATGACTTTTACCATTGAAACCCTAATTTTTAGAAATGGGAAGAGTGGTGTGGGAAAATCTTCTCACCACTAGTGAAAAATCACGTTTTCACAGGGTTTGCAAACAGGGAAATATTTGTAGTTTTGTCTCATATGTTTTGCTTTTTTTGGCAAAAGCAAAAGGCAGTTTTCTTTGCAATAAAAAAGGCCTTTCATTTTCGCCAATGCTTCACATCCATTTTTGCCAAGCAAAAAGCTGTTTTCCCAGGAGAAAACAGCTCAAGCTGAAATAAAAGTGAAGCACAATTTATAAAATTTCCCTCTTTGAAAACAAAACTCACTCGACTCAATGCAAATGCCACCTAAGGGGCCTTGCATGGAAAAAGATAATGGGAGCACCATGGTTAAAACACATGTATAAACAAGGTTTCTAGTAGAGACAAAAATAAGTCCAAAGTCATATGGATGGAAGGTTTTAAATTGTGCTCAGAATTAACACTGAGAGTCCAGTCTTCACTTCTGAGATCCAAATATGCCTCAAGAATAACAACACACTCTTGATTGGATCCTTCTGTGTTATTCACTCGGGATGGCTTCTGTATTAATAACATCTTCCATTTATTATCATACCACGATCCATTTTGATAATTAACAAAATCATACAAATTAGGAAGAACAGGCATGATCTCCTGTTTGTATAAGTTCCCCACACATTTAACAGAGAGGAAGGTGTGTTGCTCAGATTGTGGCCTAGGTAAGGGGACTGAAGCTCACTAGCATTTCTTTGCCAAGGTGATTAAGTGCCAGAACCTAGACTAGAACCTAAGTGTTTTGACTCTTTCTTTGTGCTTTACCCTGACATGCTTTAGAATAAACTCCTATCAGAAATTCCCAGTGTGGTCATGGAATTTGTTTTTATTTCTGTTCTATTTTGTTTGCTTTGCATTTTCCCATGTGTGGTAATTTCTGGTATACTTTGAAGTGTCATGGCAGATTTGTCAGTGGGTCATCTCTGCTGCTAGAAAGACAAATCCTTTAGAAAATTTTAGTTTTGAAAAAATCAGAAGTTTCCAGCAGCCATGCCAATTGCAAATAGATGGTACAGCAACTGTCACCTTTATAGAAGTAAGCCATTTATTACATAGAAAAATTAAAAGATTGAAACCATTTTTCATTAACAGCAATAGTTAGTTAGCTATTCCTTGAGACTTAGCCTCTGGGGAAATTTTTTTATTGAATGTATTCAAACAAAAGCTGTAATCAGATTGTAAAATGACCCTTACGTTCTTAATTTATTTAAAATAAGATTTTTGATTCTAAACTGCCACATTTATCAGGACTATTCATTTATAACTCATAATTTCATATTCAAGCATCCACAAAAGATAAGAATAAATATTCTGCATAAACTCCAATCTAGATGTGCACATTCAGGTAAATCTTGGTGTGCCACAGACATAGTTTCATTTCCCCTCTATCTATCCCAGTCCTAGGTATCTTCTCTGAACAAGAGCTCAGGTCACACCTACTTTGAGAGCATCAGATTCTTCTGATCTTCCACCTTTCCCAATTTCTCTGTCCATTATAGTTTGTGCTACAAAATTTACCACTATGTCACAGAACTCTATCTTTAAAATGGTGATTTTTTATGATAAATGTTATTTGTATATTTATCTCGAGAAAAAAAATTGGGGGGGAAATATGGGCTTATTTTAATGAAGGCCATGTTTAAGTCTAAAGAGCTTAAAAATAAAGAACTTTTGTTATTGTTTCTTTAAAAATGTACCACTTAATTTTATATTTCTTGGATTATTTCACATATGTACATTATTTATTATATCGCCTTAACTAGACTGATTGTAAGCTTCCTGAAAGCTTGAATCCTGTCTAAACATTTCTAAATCCTTCTCAAGACTTATAAGAGTGCTGTGAAAGAACAGATAGTAAATCAGTAACTACTGATTTATTAAGAAGGATTTTGTTGGACACACCTCAATTTGATGTTCTCTTAAAGTTATTGGGAAGCAGCCACATAGAAAGTCACAAAATCTCATCTTACCTCATGTTATCTCAAAATTCTCATTTAATATTATTTAATCACTTTATTCTGTAACCAAATTACCCTTCACATTTGTAAGGAGGAGACTTCACAGAAGCAGAAAGAAATAGAGTAGACAGTAATTTTCAGTAATTAACTGTAGGGCATGGTACCTTGGACAGCGCCTTGGTGTATTGTATGATTCAACAGTCATTCGATGGACTGAGTGGGATATTTGATTAAATGAGCCTTCAGAAAGCTAATAACTAAGAAAAGAGAAATCGGCAGAGATGGAAGCAGCATGACAGACAGCAGAACAGTGATACTCAATTGGTGCATTAGTGCACTTCAGAAACCCCTAGGGTACCACTTGGAAGCCTTGGGCTTCCTGTCTCCTTGTATATCATGGGAGGCTGGGGGCTCCCCAGAGTCTACATCAGCCAGATGGTGGCAGGACATCTGGAGCATGTCTGCTGATGCTGAGTCGCCCTACATTGACAAGGGGAGAAGAGACTGGGCCAGGTCAAGCCATGTGGCTCTAATGTGTGTACACTGCTTGCCCTCCATCATGCACTGTGGAAAGGCCTTCAGTTCAGCAAGGGCAGGATGGTGCCTGTCACCCTTCCCTCCCCAAAGTGAATGTTAAGAAGCTGACATTTATCAAAATGAACAAACACCTGCTGCCAGTGAAGCATACCCTAAATAAGGACACATAGAAGAAAGAGCATCTAGAGAGTTTGTGATGAGAGCCAGGGGCTCTTGAGACCTAGTGCCTCCAAATGCAAGCTTTCCCTCATACTGTGCACGACACTTTATTACAACCAGCTATACCCCTGCGAGAAGGGAATTCTGTGTCCATGATCTTACTTTGCAGAGAGAGAGGAAACAGTGTGCAGGTTTCTTCCTGAGATATATCCTAGAGTCTCAGCCTTTTGTTTCTTCTTTCTCATATACAGCAGTTCATTTATATTCCACTGGGTTTCTGCACATAAAATTCATCTCTGTGTGGGTGGAAGTAGCCCCAACTTACTTCCGTGCTGTTCACAGAGTTATTTTCATTATTGGTACATGATGTGCTATCTCTGTAACTCACTGTACTTGGAGAAACAAGTGTTGGACTCTAAAGGGGTAAAATCCAGTTTAATTGCCTTAACTCTACTGTCACCATCAGGGTAAACATTGCTCTCCATCACCCCTCATCACACGCCTCTACCACCAAACTTAGGTCTACACCTTCAATAAGAAAACCGGTGTAGACTTCCAGTGACTTAGAAATTAAGCTGTGCTCAATGCTCTCCATTCCTATCACATAAACAGAAAAAGTAAACTAATTTGGTGTATTCCATATCCCTTGCTGAGAAACTCCCTCTGGCACCATGCAATATCTTAAACATAATTTCTGGTAAGGATTTGGTCTGGTTTCAGAAGAGGGAGCTAACACTTACTGAGTGCCTTCTATGTGCCAGACATTTTCACCAGTCTTATTTTGTTAATTATGCTCACAATAGCTCTGGAAAGTGCATATTATTAACCTCATCTTGTGGATGAGAAAACTGAGGCAGAGAGAGGTTCAGTAACTTGCCAACAGTCATGCAGCTAGTAAGTGACAGAGTCAGGATTTAAAATCAGGACTGCCTATTTCCAGGGTCCAAGTCCTTTCCACTCTGCCATGCCGCTTCTCCTAGTTAGTGCAGGTCCTGTGGGATGAGTGAGGCCATCAGGCATCATTTGGAGTGCAGCAAAAGAGAAAGCCGAGAGGACCCTGTTCAAAAAGTCATAAATGCTCTCTGTTCTTCCCTACACATAATGCAGCAGCACTTGAAGAAAGAAGCAGGCCTCCTTTCCATCAAACCCCTTTGGGGCTTGCTGAGTACAGCTGGATCATGACACATTCATATTTCTCAGTTGTCGTAAGGTACTGTTAGCTTTCATTACTCCTTAATATCTGACTCTGGCTGTCCTGCTTCCAGAGATAAGAGGGCTGCAAAAATCATCCCCCCTCAAAACCAAGATCTCAGATTAAAAAGCTTCAAGTGGTCAGTCTCCACAGGCTGTGGAGCCAGTCTGCCCAAGTTCAAATATGGCTCTGCCACTTACTAGCTGATTCGTTTTTGGCAAATTGTTTCCCTTTTCTACGTCTTGGTCTCCTCATATGTAAAACTGGAAATAATAACAGTACATATTTCACAGGGTTGTGGTGGAGATTTAATGAAGTAACAGCACTTAGATGATACCTGACCCTTAGGAAGGGCTTCTAGCTATGGTTGCCATGTAGGCAGATGTTCCCTTTGCACTGTGACAATGACCCTGGGAGAGATTTCCTTATTTCCGCTAGAACCACAGCATGGCTGACCAGGAGTCCTTATGAGTATTTGGGAAATGCAGTTCTTATTTTCTGTTTGATGTGCTCTTGAAGCAGGCCTGGGTTCTTTTCTTTGTATCCATGGATTTATTCCTCATTTCAGACTTCTATTATCTGGGAAAGGCAAGGGGCAATGCTAGTAAAGGTCTTCAGCTGGGAATGTAACCTACTTCACATCCTTTGCACTGGCCTTTCCCTGGCATCTATCATGACAACATTCCATTTTATTTCAGCCCATTTCATAGGCTGTGGATGTGTTTTATGTCCTACAGTAGTTTTAGAGGATCTGAAAGAATCACTGAAATGAAGGAGCTTGACCTCAAGGAACTTCCAGCCTGTACCCTTTTGTCATTCTTCCAATTTCCTTTACACCTACAAGAATGCCTTTCTGATGGTGGCATCCATGTATATATTCAGATGAGTTTGCTGAAGTTGGCAGCATTATTATATCCTGATAGCTTGGTGTAGCTGTAGTTAAGAAACGTACCCGAGTGCATTCTAAGACAATTATTTTTAACGTGTCTTTCCTTCTCCATTTATACAAGTAGAAAGGTTTGAAAATGTGTAATGAGATGTTTCTGTAAAATCTTGTCCAATATTTAAGAAATATTGGCCTACCTTGATGGGCCAGGTGTTGTTCTCAGCACTGTAGAAAATGCAAGTCCTCTGCTCTCATGGAACATGCATTCCAGGGGAGGAAACAGCCAACAAACAGGCACTAATCAGGATAATTTCGGTAAAGTACTATGAAGAAAAAGGAGGAAGAGGCAGAGGAAGAGGAAGGACAGGGGGCAGGAAGAACCAGGTAACATGGTAAGTTACAGAAAAGGTGGCAGCACAAGGGCTTTTTGAGGTTGAGGACGTGAGAAAGTCCTTTCTAAAGCAGTGACATTTAAGTTGAGACCTAAAAGAGGAGAGAGCCAGCCGCTTAGAGTGAGCGGAAGAGCCTTCTAGGAAAAAGGAACAGCAAGTGCAAAGTCCCCGAGGCAGAAAAAAAGCATGCTATTCAAGCCAGAGAAAGTATGTCAGTTGGCTGAAGTAGGGGGAGAGTGGTTCAGCATAAGATTGCAGGTGTAGACAGTAACCAGCTCAGGCAGGGCCTTGGGGACCATGATGAAGAGTTTGCATTTGATGGTGAAGCCTGTCTGGCATGTTAGCGGCTTGTGCCGCATGCTAGGCTCCACACAAATGTCTCTCCTTCCTTTGATCTGGCATGATCTTCCTCCAACTTTAATAACCATTTGCTACACCAAATTTTTCAACAGTGCTAAAGTAGAGAAGAAAAAGCATAGGAAGGAAGCAAGTTTTAGAGAAACTTTGCCAAATCTGGATGGAAAGGGAGAAAAATAAATCTTTAGTCTGGGTGCTCATATTTTTGAAGCAGCGGTGGCTCTCATCTGGTCTGTTACGAAGACAAGACTGGTCAGTGAACAGCAATTTAAGTTCCTTTGGATAACAGTTTCAATTGTTTTAAAGCAAATCACTGGTATCAGAAAGGGCAAAGTTTATCTTACAGACACATTCAAAATCCCAGACATAATTCATCAATTAAATCATATAAATAACAGCTTTCTTCTGGTTCCTGAGTCTGAACTTAAAATGGGATAAGGCAAGGGCAGCCTATTTGTCAGTTATGTGCCAAAAACATCAGAATCCAGTGTTCAGAAACAAACCTAGAGTGAAAAGGGTAGCATAAATCCCTCAGATAAACTCGATATTAAATGATGCTTTAGATAACTGCTTTGTATAATTTGTTAGTTTAAGCATTAAATGTTATTGCACCATTAAGACAGTATCTATTTCTTGTAGAATGTGGTCCAAACTGCTATTTTAAATAGCTAATCAAACAATATGTAGAAAATTAATGTCATTTTAAGGTCTTTCCTTTTATTGTTTGCTTTAATTTATCTAAAGTTCTGGTCTGCTCTCTGTAACATTCAAAATGAAAAGGATAAGAAAACCTTCTACAGCAAGACCACATGAAAAGGATCACTTTCCTCACCACAGTGAATAGAAGGGAAACCCCTTGATTTAGGAATAAGAACTTCCTCTCTGGCAGATTTAATTAAATAACTAAATGTTAATAAAGCATTTGTCAGTGGACTATCTGATTACTTTGAAAGCAATATATTCCCTAAGTTCATTTTCCAAATGAGAAAGTTAAGAATCACTACAATTTAGGAAATAATCTCCAGAACAATGCACTTTACAATTCTGGCCAGGAAGAAGTCCTCCACCTTTTTCTCTTTTTGTAAAACAATGCTATTCGTTGTCTTTCCGTGTATTTGAAGCCAGGAAGTAAAGATCTCCCCAAATTTAGAGAATAAAATCACTTTTCTAACAGCTCCTCTTAGAATGGGCTCCAAAGTGCAAAATAAAAAATACAGCATACATCTCTTCTCCATATTTATATCTTCTGTATTTACATCAGAAGTGAATTTTAATTTAGGAAGCACAGTAACTTGTATTTTAAGAACAAATTAGCCTCATTAGCTAGTACAAAATGCTGCTCCTCCAGCTATCATTTTGAGATTTTTTTAAAAATTAGACTCATCTCTCCTTTGCCTTCAGAAGCCAATCCTCAGGTTAAGTGACAACCTTCAGCCATACATACAGAATAAGGCAAATCATTTCTTGCTTTTGGTCCTGCCTTTGCAGATATCAGGAGCATCCGGAAGAATGGAAAAGATAAGCTATCAGCTACAAGTACTTATATAGGGAGTATACTAAAACCAAATTTAAAAACGATCACCTCTGAGTGGAACTTTGCAGAGGAACAGGCATCCAGGGAGATTTCTGGGATTCTGACAGACGAGCAGGTCCACTTGATTCTTCGGTGTTGAAGGGTCATGGCCAGGGTAAATCTAATGGCTTTGGAATGAAAAGTATGATAACAATGTAACATATTTTTCCAGCCAGAGGCACTCCTTTCACTCTCCTAAAAGATACTTTAATAATCTCATAGCTGTCATTCAGCAAGAAGTTTTCCTTCTTGTAAATGTCAGTCCTCTATTTTATTTTACTTTATTTTATTTTATTTATTTATTTTTGGCTGTGTTGGGTCTTCATTGCAGTGAGTGAGCTTCTACATTGTGGTGGTTTCTCTTGCTGCAGAGCACGGGCTCTAGGTGCACAGGCTTCAGTAGTTCTGGCACATGGGCTTAGTTGCTCCGCGGCATGTGGGATTTTCCTGGACCAGGGATCAAACCTGTGTCCCCTGCCTTGTAAGGTGGATTCTTAACCATTGCGCTACCAGGGAAGTCCCAGTCCTCCCTTTTAAACTACAGTATATACTTTTATGCTAATTATACTTTAATAATTCTTGACTCATAGGTAAAACATCAGGAAAACACCCTTAAATTTAAATGCTCCACTGTTGTTACTCTTTTAAGCCAAATCACACAGTCCGTTTTCTCATAAATCAACCTATCTCTTGTTAATCACTATTGTTGCTTTATGCTGATTTCCCCCTAGTTCCTCTATATCTGTCTGCTCCCAGGATTCATAGACCTGAACATAATACTCCAGGTGTGTTCCTGCCAAAAGCACTAAATTATGCCACCTTTCCCTCATGATGTGATGTCTCCACACATATAGCCCCAAATCACATTAGCTTCCGTGGCATATTGCAAACATGTCTAATTTGTTGTCCATTCTCTCTCAGTCTCTCTGGAATTACTGTTTCTGGAGTTTTCCTTGCTTCTGCTTACTTTTATAGCTTGCTTTTTTCCCTCCAAAGCATTGGGGTTACACCTGTCAGATTTAATTCTCATTTTGTTTGATCCTCTCTACATTTTTAACCTCAGAAACCCTGTGTAGCATTTTTCTTTATTCACTGGTGTGTTTCCCGTGCTTCTTGATTTAATTTCATCTGTAAATCTAATTAACATGCTGTTTACTACATTTTTTCCAGGTTATAAATGGACATGCTCAGAAAAAAATCACACTAACAGAGATTCCCGGGGCCCTTCCCAGCATCTCTCCTACTGGGACAGTCTCAGAAAGTGCAATTAACTTTCTCTAGCTCAGGGGATGGCTGCTTCAGTCACTTTACACCATTTTGATGGACAGCTGGGTCTCCCCCCTAATCAGCCAATTTGGAGCTAGAACAATTACAAAAGACAGCAATTACTGAATGCAGTCTGTCATTGTAAAGATGGAGGTTGAGAAGAGGAAAAGGAAAGAAGAAAGGGCCCAAGTTTAGAGTCAGATGATAAAAAAAAGATCTCAGCCCTCTTGTGGGAGTGGGCCTAATCAGGGGGACTCTGAAAAGCAAAGACTCCTAGGTTCAAGGAGGTGAAAATGCAAACCTGCTTTTCTAGCGAGCCTCCAGTTCGTCTCTGGACTTCTAGTAACCAGACTACGATTGTTTTTGTTGTTATTGTTGCTCTTAAAGATTCCAAGAGTTTCTGGCAATCATGCTCAGATATTTAAACAATTACTCTTAAGTTATTTCCTTATGTCTTTATTTTTTGTTATCATTTAAATACATTTCACTTGCGTTTTTAAAGTATATACAATGACTGACTGGATCTTTTTTAAATTTTTATTTACTTATTTTATTTTTATTTTATTTTGGCAGTGGTGGGTCTTCATTGTGATGTACAGGCTCTTCATTGTGGTGCGTGGGTTTCTCTAGTTGTGGTGTGTGGGCTCCAGAGTGTGTGGGCTCAGTAGTTGCAGTGCACGGGCTTCTCTCTAGTTGCAGCACACGGGCTTAGTTGCCCCGCAGCATGTGGGATCTTAGTTCCCCAACCAGGGATCAAACCCACATCCTCTGCATTGGAAGGAGAATTCTTAACCACTGGACTGCCAGGGAAGTCCCTTCTGACTGGATCTTTTTTTACAATGATCACAAACTGTAAAACTTTGAAGAGATGGCCTGTCATGGTGCCTTCTTTAGGCTGAATAATTCTCAGTTCTTGAAATTTCCCTAATTTCACTTTAGCAACTATCTCAAAAGCACCATATACCTTCTCCATAGCCAGTGAAAAGACCCAAAACTGGGATACTAATCAATGAGCAAGTACTATTTCTCAATTTTAATGGTTACAGTCTTATTAAAACATCATATAAATAAATAAATAAATGCTAGTATATCATGAAAAAAAACAAAAGAAAAACAATATGTATCTCTATTTAAATATGAATTTGGAGGTGGAGTCAAGATGGCGGTGTGGGAAGACGCAGAGTTAAGTGTCTCCCCACAATTAGGGCACCTGCAGGCTGCTGGTGGGGGACTCTGACACCCAAGGAGATGGGAGGAACCCCAAAGTGAACCAGTAGGACACAGGGGGACTGAGGGGAGAGGAGAAGTGGAGGCCAGACAGAATCAGTACCCCTGAGGCTGGGGAGATCAGGAGAGGCAGGTGGGAGGGGCCCTCCGGGAAAAGCAGGAGAGGAGCGGAGGGTGATCATCTGGCCCACTCAGGCCAGGGAGCCTGCTGAGCTCCAGGCCGGTCCCCTGCCCTCCAAAGCCCCCTCCAGGCTGCGTAGGTCCTTGAGGGCATAGGAGGGAGGTCAGGGAGATCCGGAGAGTCAGGCGGGAGGAGCCCTTCCAGACCCAAGGAGCAGGAGAGGAGAGGAGGGCATTTGCCCCACCCACTCGAGTCCAGGAAGCCTGCGGTCTCCTAGGTGAGGTTCCCTGCCCTCTGAGAGCAGGGGTAGGGGGCCCACCTGGGCCCCTTGTGTTCCTTGAGCCTAATCCCCACCCTCCCACAGTCCCCAGGGCCTTTTCCAGCCCTGTGTCCTGAGCATTGGCCCCGCCCACTGCCCAAACCTTGCCCTTGCTTAGGCCCTGCCCTCTACAGCCAAAGCCTTCCCCTCCTTTTTTTTTCTTTTCCCTCCTCCTCTTTTTTACTATTGTGGTACTGACGTACTTTCCAGTTGTTGATTCATCTATATTTTTATTTTTGTATTCATCCTAACATATCTGTTAGTTTCCTTGTCTAATTTTATTTTTTACTTTGTTATTGTTGGGATTTTGTTTTGTTTTGTTTTCTTTTTGCTGCCCCAGGCAGCTTGTGGGATCTTGGTTCACAAGCCCAGGGTTGGGGTAAAGGTCTTACGGTGGGAGCTCTGAGTCCAAACCACTAGACTAACACATAACCTCAGACCCCAGGGAATATTCATCGGAGTAAGGTCTCATGGAGTTCCTCATCTCAGCACCAAGACCCAGCTCTACCCAATAGTCTACAAACCCGAGTGTTGGAAGCCTCAGGCCAAACAACCAGTGAGACAGGAACACAGTCCCACTCATAAAAAAAAGGGGGGGGGGGCGGCAAAATAATATGTCACAGATGAAGGAGCAAGGTAAAAACCTACAAGACCAAATAAATGAAGAGGAAATAGGCAATCTACCTGAAAAAGAATTCAGAGTAATGATAGTAAAGATGATCCAGAATCTCAGATGTAGAATGGAAGCACAGATTAAGAAAGTACAAGAAGTGTTTAACAAAAATCTAGAAGAACTAAAGAACAAACAAGCAGAGATGAACAGCACAATAACTGAAATGAAAAATACACTAGAAGGAATCAATAAGAGAATAACTGAGGCAAAAGAACGAATAAGTGAACTGGAAGACAAAATGGTGGAAATAACTTCCGGAGCTGAATAAAGAAAAAAAATGAAAAGAATTGAAGACAATCACAGACACCTCTGGGACAACATTAAATATACCAACATTCGAATTATGGGGGTCCAGAAGAAAGAGAGAAAAAGAAAGGATCTGAGAAAATATTTGAAGAGATTATAGTCAAAAATTTTCCTAACATGGGAAAGGAAATAGTCACCCAAGTTCAGGAAGCACAAAGAGTCCCATACAGGATAAACCCTAGGAAAAACACACCAAGACACATATTAATCAAACTAACAAAAATTAAATTCAGAGAAAAAATATTAAATGCAGCAAGGGAAAAACAAAAAATAATATACAAAGGAATCCCCATAAGGTTATCAGCTAATTTTTTAGCAGAGACTCTGCAGGCCAGAAGGGAGTGGCAGGATATACTTAAAGTGATGAAAGAGAAAAACCTACAACCAAGATTACTCTACCCAGCAAGGATCTCATTCAGATTCGATGGAGAAGTCAAAAGATTTTCAGACAAGCAAAAGCTAAGAGAATTCAGCACCACTGAACCAGCTCTACAACAAATGCTAAAGAAACTTCTCTAAGTGGGAAACACAAGAGAAGAAAAGGACCTACATAAACAGACCCAAAACAATGAAGAAAATGGTAATAGGAACATACATATCGATAATTACCTTAAAAGTGAATGGATTAAATGCTCCAACAAAAAGACACAGGCTTGCTGAATGGATACAAAAACAAGACCCATATATATGCTGTCTACAAGAGACCCACTTCAGACCTAGGGACACATACAGACTGAAAGTGAGGGGATGGAAAAAGATATTCCATGCAAATGGAAATCAAAAGAAAGCTGGAGTAGCAATACTCGTAACAGATAAAATAGACTTTAAAATAAAGGCTGTTACAAGAGATAAGGAGGGACACTACATAACGATCAAAGGATCAATACAAGAAGAAGATATAACACTTATAAATTTTTATGCACCCAACATAGGAGCGCCACAGTACATAAGGCAAATGCTAACAACCATGAAAGGAGAAATCGACAGTAACACAATCATAGTAGGGGACTTTAACACCCCACTTACACCAATGGGCAGATCATTGAAACAGAAAATAGATAAGGAAACACAAGCTTTAAACGACACAATAGACCATCTATTTGGTCTATTGATATTTACAGAACATTCCACCCAAAAGTGGCAGAATACACTTTCTTCTCAAGTGCACATGGAACATTCTCCAGGATAGATCACATCTGTGGTCACAAATCAAGCCTCGGAAAATTTAAGAAAATTGAAATCATATCAAGCATCTTTTCTGACCACAATGCTATGGCATTTGAAATCAATTACAGGAAAAAAAAACTGTAAAAAACACGAATACATGGAGGCTAAACAGTGCACTACTAAATAACCAAGAGATCACTGAAGAAATCAAAGAAGAAATTAAAAAATACATACAAACAAATGACAATGAAAACACGATGACCCAAAACCTATGGGACACAGCAAAAGCAGTTCTAAGAGGGATGTTTATAACAACACACTCTCACCTCAAGAAACAAGAAAAATCTCAAATAAACAATCTAACCCTAGACTTAAAATAACTAGAGAAAGAAGAACAAAGAAAACCCAAAGTCATTAGAAGGAAAGAAATCATAAAGTTCAGAGCAGAAATAAATGAAATAGAAACAAAGAAAACAATAGCAAAGATCAATAAAACTAAAAGCTGGTTCTTTGAGAGGATAAACAAAGTTGATAAACCTTTAGCCAGACCCATAAGAAAAAGAGGGAGAGGACTCAAATCAATAAAATTAGAAATGAAAAAGGAGAAATCACAACTGACACTGCAGAAACACAAAGGATTGTAAGAGACTGCTACAAACAACTATATGCCAATAAAATGGACAACTACAAAGAAATGGACACATTCTTGGAAAGGTACAATTTTCCAAGACTGAACAGGAAGACTTAGAAAATATAAACAGACCTATCACAAATAATGAAATTGAAACCGTAATTTAAAATTATCCAACAAACAAAAGTCCAGGACCAGATGGCTTCACAGGTGAATTCTACCAAACATTTAGAGAAGAGCTAACACCGATCCTTCTCAAACTTTTCCAAAAATTGCAGAGGGAGAAACACTCCCAAATTCATTCTATGAAGCCACCATCACCCTGATACCAAAACCAGAAAAAGATATCACAAAAAAAGAAAATTATAGACCAATATCACTGATGAACATAGGTGCAAAAATCCTCAAAAAAATACTAGCAAACAGAATCTAACAGCACATTAAAAGGATCATACACCATGATCATGTAGGATTTATCCCAGGGATGCAAGGATTCTTCAATATACACAAATCAATCAATGTGATACACCACATTAACAAATTAAGGAATAAAACACATATGATCATCTCAATAGATACAGGAAAAGCTTTTGACAAAATTCAACACCATCTATGATAAAAACTCTCCAGAAAATTGGCATAGAGGGAACCTACCTCAACATAATAAAGACCATATATGACAAACCCACATCATACTCAATGGTGAAAAACTGAAAGCATTTCCTCTAAGATCAGGAACAAGACAAGGATGTCCACTCTCGCCACTATTATTCAACATAGTTTTGGAAGTCCTAGCCACAGCAATCAGAGAAGCAAAAGCAATAAAAGGAATACAAATTGGAAAAGAAGTAAAACTGTCACTGTTTGCCAATGACATGATACTATACATAGAAAATCCTACAGATGCCACCAGAAAACTACTAGAAATAATCAGTGAATTTGGTAAGGTTGCAGGATACAAAATTAATGCACAGAAATCTCTGGCATTTCTTTATACCAACAATGAAAAATCAGAGAGAGAAATTAAGGAAACACTCCCATTTACCATTGTAACTAAAAGAATAAAATACCTAGGAATAAACCTGCCTAAGGAAGTGAAAGACTTGTACTCAGAAAACTATAAAACACTGATGAAAGAAATCAAAGATGACATAAACAGATGGAGAAATATACCATGTTCTTGGATTGGAAGAATCAATATTGTGAAGATGCATCTACTAGCCAAAGCAATCTACAGATTCAATGCAATCCCTATCAAACTACCAATGGCTTTCTTCATGGAATTAGAACAAAAATTTTTACAATTCGTATGGAGACACAAAAGACCCCGAATAGCCAAAGCAATCTTGAGAAAGAAAAAATGGAGTTGGAGGAATCAGGCTCCCTGACTTCAAACTATACCACAAAGCTGCAGTAATCAAGACAGTATGGTACTGGCACAAAAAGAGAAATATAGATCAATGGAACAGAATAGAAAGCCCAGAGATAAACCCACGCACATATGGTCATCTTATTTTTGGTAAAGGAGGCAAGAATGTACAATGGAGAAAAGACAGCCTCTTCAATAAGTGGTGCTGGGCTAGAGGGATGGGATAGGGAGGGTGGGAAGGGGGGAGACGCAAGAGGGAAGAGATATGGGGATATATGTACATGTATAACTGATTCACTTTGTTATAAAGCAGAAACTAACACACCATTGTAAAACAATTATACTCCAATAAAGGTGTTAAAAAAAAAAGTGGTGCTGAGAAAACTGGACAGCTACATGTAAAAGAATGAAATTAGAACACTCCCTAACACCATACACAAAAATAAACTCAAAATGGATTAAAGACCTAAATGTAAGGCCAGACACTATAAAATTCTTAGAGGAAAACATAGGAAGAACACTCTTTGACATAAACCACAGCAGGTTCTTTTTTGACCTGCCTCCTAGAGTAATGGAAATAAAAACAAAAATAAACAAATGGGACTTAATTAAACTTAAGAGCCTTTGCACAATAAAGGAAACCATAAACAAGACAAAAAGACAACCCTCAGAATGGGAGAAAATATTTGCAAATGAAACAACAGACAAAGGAGTAATCTCCAAAATATACAAGCAGCTCATGCAGCTCCATATCAAAAAAGCAAAGAACCCAATGCAAAAATGGGCAGAAGACCTAAATAGACATTTCTCCAAAGAAGATATACAGATTGCCAACAAACATATGAAAGGATGCTCCACATCACTAATTATTAAAGAAATGCAAATCAAAACTACAATGAGGTATCACGTCACACTGGTTAGAATGGCCATCATAAAAAAGCTACAAACAAATGCTGGAGAGGGTGTGGAGAAAAGGGAACCCTCTTGCACTGTTGGTGGGAATGTAAGTTGATAGAGCCACTATGGAGAACAGTATGGAAGTTTCTTAAAAAACTAAAAAAAGAACTACCATATGACCCAGCAATCCCACTACTGGGCATATACCCTGAGAAAACCATAATTCAAAAAGAGTCATGTACCACAATGTTCACTGCAGCACTATCTACAATAGCCAGGACATGGAACCAACCTAAATACCCATCGACAGATGAATGGATAAAGAAGATGTGGCACATATATACAATGGAATATTACTCAGCCATAATAAGAAACGAAATTGAGTTATTTGTAGTTAGGTGGATGAACCTAGAGTCTGTCATACAGAGTGAAGTAAGTTAGAAAGAGAAAAACAAATACTGTATGCTAACATATACATGGAATCTAAGAAAAAAATGGTACTGATGAAACTAGTTGCAGGGCAGGAAAAAACAGATAGACATAGAAAATGGACCTGAGGACATGGGGTGGGAGGATGATGCTGGGGTGAAGGAAGAGTAGCATCGACATATATACACACTGAATGTAAAATAGTTAGCTGGTGGGAAGCAGCAGCATAGCACAGGGAGATTGGCTAGGTGCTTTGCGACGACCTAGAAGGGTGGGATATGGAGGATGGGAGGGAAGCTCAAGAGGGAGGGGATATGGGGACATGTGTATACATATGGCTGGTTCACTTTGTTGTGCAACAAAAACTAACACAGTATTGTGAAGCAATTATACTCCAATAAAGATCTATTAAAATTTTTAAATAAATAAATAAATATGAGTTTAATTAGAATGATTTCTAATTTAATGTATTTTTTCAATATGGGAGCAGGAGAACAAGAAAGGCTATTTTTTTAAACTTGAGTTATTGGAAGAAGTCATGTCAAAAACTAGAGGAGCTTAATAAAGAAATTCTTCCCAGCATAGGTTGGACATTCATCAGGAAGGAGAAGGAAATGAGCTAAAAGAATGGTTGCCAGGGAAAACTTTTTCATATTTGGGGTGAGGTAGAAGGGAGAAAAACTCATTAGAGGATCTTATGAATATTTGACAAAAGTCTTATACCTTATTCCTCTCCAACTTTTTTCTGTCCTTGTAAAATAAAGAAAAGGAAGGGGAAACCACATAAAAATCCAGCTTCCTGTGAGCAAAAACAAAGGAGGAAAAGGTTTTTAGATGGGAGATGCCCAAGAAAGATGAGAATTGTGAAGGCAATCAAATGTCCTCTGTGAGGTAAACAGCAAATAGATGGGGGAAGCTTTTGACACCAAAACCTACTGTAGCCCTGAAGCAGGTAGACCACACTCAAAGTGGAAGCTTCCACAACACTTTGCATAGGCCTGCAGCTCCACAGGTGAAAGTAAGTTAAAGATTTTCTCTCGAGAACAGAATGCAGTAAGTCCAAATTGGATTTAGCAGTGATCCTGATTACTGGCTTTGTCCTTTATTGGTTGTCTGGTCCTGCTTAAGACATTTGATCTCTCTCCATATCAGCTTTCTCATCTGTTCAAATATCCTCCCGCATAGGGTTGTAGTAATGATCAAATGAAATAGTGGAAGTGAAACCTCAAACTTGACACAGAAATAAGATGTTTTTCTTAATTAAGGTTTCACAAAAACTGGAATGTTTTATTGCTACTAAGAGTGTTTATAGTTGCTGTTAATTGCCACTGGAAAACATTCCATTTTATATTCATTAGTCTTAGACCAATGATATCAACACTTTTCGTTTTCAGAAAGACCAAGAAATAGATAAGAATCAAAACTTTTAAAACATTTGAAATATCTATCAAATACATAATTGCATATACTCCTAATTGCATTTATTCTGTAACAATCTATGAAAAACAATCAGATTTAGTATGCAGTTTTTCATAGCCTTTCAACCTGAATGTTTGTATCTTATCACTCAAGTACTTTGAAATATTTTGCTATATTTCCATTTATTCTACTTCTTTACTAATGATGTGAAGTAAAAAGCAAGTCATGTAATATTTATCACATTGAAATTATCAAATATTTGATAATCACAGTGATGAGTTTCCAAACAATGGGGTAGTTAAATTAATTTAGCCACTGGCATTCCTGAAACAACTGGACATATCATTTGTGGGTTGGTTACTTATCAATGAATGGTTGACCCAATTTGGTTGCAAGTATGACTGACATTAACCAGACTACAAATATTTACTATGATTATTGCCAATTGTTCACTGATCTGTGATCTAATCTGTTAGTCATTGGTCAACCTGGAAATGACCTGTGCATTTGGATGCACAAAGCATATTATAATTTAGATTTAGCCTCCAACAATGTATAGGCAAGTAAAATACATGTAAAGTATGCTACGGAAAAGTTCTAGGGAATGTAAGTTGATAGAGCCACTATGGAGAACAGTATGGAAGTTTCTTAAAAAACTAAAAAAAGAACTACCATATGACCCAGCAATGACCCAGCATGTGACCCAGTGTGTGTGTGTATGTGTACAAAAGTTGATATTGCCCATTGGCAGTTCTCTAGTAAATGAATATCAAAGAATTTTTGTTAGCAATTGAAGGATTCTCTGGCGATTGTACAAAGATAATGATATATCCATATGTGAAAAGAAGGTTGAGAATAGATAAATATAGTCTTAAGGATCAAGAGTATATACACTGGAACTCATTGATTGGTCTTAGCATCACTCAAAGTGGGTGGGCAGCAAGATATTATGTCCTATAATATGATGCAATAGGAAGTAGTGACACAGCACCAACTATGAAATGTTCCTAAAACTTGAACCTGAGTCCAATTAATCCTAGAGCTCTAAACACCAGTTTACAGAAAATACAGGGATAGAGGATACAAGGTCAGACTCAGAATGTAAGACATTCTAAGGACAAATGATCTGGTTTATCCCACTAATCAATGAAATGGAAAGGATAGAATAAAATAAACTTAAGAGACATAATCAGGACCTTTTGGGGTCCTTATTTGAACAAACTAACTGCATAAACACACACTTGAGATAATCAGGGGACTTCAAAGATAGACTAAGAATTAGATGATATTGAAGAAATAGTTATTTGGAGGGTCATTGTGTTTATAGAATTGCCCTTGTTTCTTAGGAATGAATTATTGAAGAATTTCAAGGTGAAATAGCATTTTGAATTTTCTTTAAAATACTCCATGAAAGGGAGGGGGGAAAGTGTGTGAGGGAATGGCAGGGGGAATGATGAAACAAAATTGGCAAAATGTTAATAATTGTTAAGTCTAGGCGATGGATACCTGAGAACCCAGTATTCTAGTCTATTTACTTCTTTTGTATGGTTTAAATTTTCTCATATTAAAACATTTATTAAAAAGTAAATGATCTACACTTCAATGAATTATTAATTCAGATAACACAATGATAGATACCAGCACAATAGTTTTGGGGAGAAGACTGTAGCTTGAAAATTTACCTGCAAGTTTTAAACCACAAGTCACCAAAAATAAGCTCAATTCTAAACTGCAATGAAACAATAGCCCAACGATCTCCATACAGACCTACTCTTGTTCTGCCCCCCCCAAAATTCCACCAAATTCTTTCCCATCTGTCCTTCTCTCCTTTCCCACTTCCAACAAGAGTGGGTCATTTTGTAGTTGTGTTATTGCATCTTGATCATCAATACATAAACTTCTGTGATGGGGCTAGGGAGGGAAAACACTGTCTTCTCTCAAACAAGCTTGGTGCTGTACTCAGTACAGGAGTTGATAATCATGACCCAAAGAGGAGCTGGGGCTGAGGTCTGGTTAGGGACCTGTAGCTGATGCAGGAGGAGAATGAATGCAGGGAAGGTGGAAGAAGATGATATCTGAATATAAAAATTCCTCAGTTCTTGATATTAATATATAATTTTCCTTTGAGTTTTTGTTTAACATTTATAAATGGTTTTATTTTAGATGGATATGCTTTATTTTTGTTCACCACCTCTCCAACAAAAAGGACATTTTTTTTTAAGCCTAGGAAAAATAAATAGATCCCAGGTTGCCATGTGCAGAGAAGAGAAGCTGCCCCAGGGACAGCGGAGAGGCATAATGTGGAGCAACTGTTTGAAGGGTGGAATGAAAGTACATCCTGATGTCTTGCAGCTAGAGAAGGAAAGGGATATTTACATAAGATGAGATGCCAATAAATTGGAAAGTTCAATGTGCTTAGAAATAGGTAGTGGCTCGGACAATGATAGAGGAATCACACTGCTGCAGCAGATTGCATCTTTCATGTTTAATTTTCATTTAATTCCTGAGGAAGGCAGAGGCTCAAAGGAATGACTCACCGTCATCCTCATCTTTCAGAAAAACCTTTGCCCACCCCCCCAAATGCCAAAGCCTGGAAATATCTCTATTTGTTTATTCTCTAACAAATGAATTGAAAAATAAACTGATCACTTTTCCTAAGGCATTTATTGATTAGAAGCAACGTTCATCTGAGTTTCAGCCACGAAGCGGTGTTTCAGACCAAGCAAAGAAGTATAGGGCGGACATTTCCAGCCTGTTCATTTAAAGTGATTCATCTGTCATCATTTTTGTGCCCCCAAAGAACAGTAAGCCCTCTCACCTCCTCTTCTGTCTCTTAATGCTCTGTTACAAATGTACAGTTAACAAATTAAGGTATTTATCCATTTAATCAGAACATTTTTGTCATCTCAGTTAAAAATGAACTAAAGCTAAGTGATAGAATTAAAGTTCTGAATAATAAGAATAGTTGAGTTGGGTTCAAGATGAGGTTATAACAAAGTAGAAGTAAAGGAGAAATTGAAATCAAATATTTAAATAACTTTAAAGAGTTTTTTTTTTTATTAAATATAGATGCAATATGCAGAGCCATCTGGAAACAAAGACAGCGTGTTTTAATTGTCAAGAACTTGACATCCAGTGAGAGGTAATTAACCCTTATGTAGTAGTTTCACAAAAGTCTCAAACACATATAAACATTCACTGCATTGCATTGATTATGAATAGAAGCTGATTTATTACGCTGATTTTAGTTCAAGGTAAACTGGAAAACCTAAAGAATTTTGGATTTACTTAAGGACACAGAGTAGATGACATACAGCTAATCTTTCTCATCTATGGTTTCCCTTTGGGAGAGGAAGTTGGCTAAAATGTATGTGTCAAGTTTGAGGCTGTGGAAAGGACTGACACCTGATTCTCTTTGTTTCTTCCTAATAGAAAATTAGTCATTAATATGGAAGGCAATCATTGAGTCTCTTAAAAATTCTGAATATTGATATTTCTTAGACCATAGGTTCATTTATTCAACAAGAATTTATGGAGCATCTACTACATTCAAGAGACTGTGCATATAGATTTAAGAACCCATTTCTTAATCCTTTGTTATGTTATTATTTTATAATTAGGTAATAGTTTTTGGCTTTCCCATAATATGAACAGATTTTTGTTACAGTAAAAATATTAGAAGAAAACAGTGATTTCTAGCCACTAACAAACAACTTGCTTTGTTCTCTCAACTTTGTATCTGATATTAAATGTCATTACCCAAAAGATTATACTATATTGTATTTTTAATTTGAGCCCAAATTATAGCATTTTAGATGAAATTAGAGCCAAGTCCCATGGGTATTTCAAAGTGGCAATATCATGATTTCTCCAAATTATGTATTCCAGCATTTTTTTCTCTTTTCCCAACCTGTTCTGTAGACAGGTTTCCAATTCTGTACCATGTCTTCAAGTGTGATTCTGCAGGAAATTTCGTATAATTGGGAAATATTCACTATATGTCAGAAACAACCCTCTAATTTGATAACAAATTTTGGTTTAAATGCAAAGTGTATTTTTATTTCCAAGAATTTGAACTTTATTTCCCACAAAACTCCTATGAAGAAATTCCATTCATAAATTTTATCTATATCAGAACAAACTTGTCTAATTGGCTCTTCTTTGAAATCTGTATTTATCAATTATGGCTTTCTCAGGGAAATTCTAATTTGCAAAAATGCTCTATATTCCAATCTTTAACAGTTGGAGGTGGATGTCCTTAAGGATGGAGGGGGAAAAAGTTCTTTTTTAAATGGCACATTTACTAATTATAAAATGCTCTTATCTCTCTGTAGCCAAAGCCAAAATGAACATGTGCCTTGTACTAAGAAATCCCAGGATTGTCACAACTTGTGCCAGCTGTTGAGGTTATGACACCTGTGCCAGCATCGCCAGCTCTGCCCACTGTCATCTGTTCCAACTGTTCCATCTGCACTGTTTGTACCAATTCTCCCATTTCTGCATCTGTACCTTCTGCAGAAACGTTTCCAACAATGCCAGCTGTGTCATTGGTGCCAAGTATGCCAGATGTTCTATTTGTCCACCCTGGGCCAAATCAATGCAGTTTTGTGCTCATTAGTCTTAGCTGGTAGATTCTATTTTACAATTTTTTGATATGTATTTAGATTGAATCCAGGCAAAAATTCCCCTTATAACAATTTTACAACTATCTATCCATCTTTTGCCAACACAACTTTTTTATCTAACAACATTATAGTCAGTCCATGTGGTCTTGGTCATATTAAACCAGTTTGTGATAACCAGTTCAACGTTAATTGTGGTAGGGCATTTCCCACAATGTAAAACTATATAGAAGAAAATATTGCAAAAGCCATGGAACACAACAATAAATTGCAAAGTAATTAAAAAAGAATAAACTTTGTTCTGATAAACAAATTGAGAGTGCTCAAAAATCAATATGTTAAGCAGATTAAAGTAATCAATGGCATAATGTTTTATTAGGCTGCCTGGGTTTAGTGGTGTTTTAATTGACAAAGTTACACATGCAGGTTAATATATATGTCATACACTCCTGTTTTCTGGGTTTGGCTCTACAGAGTATTAACCAAGGGTGCACACAGGTGCTAGGGCCAGACCAACCACGCTTGCCCCTTCCTTGTAGAACTAAGCAAGCTCAGGAGCCGGTCCTCTGGCCAGAAGCTAGTTTCTCTTTCCTCTCTCAAAGGTCAGTTCTACCAGCGCCAACAGAAACCACTCAATGAATAAGAATGCTCTTTCAACTTTAAAGCTGAAAAAAGTATTTTCATACTCACAACCTCATTATTCTACATCACCACAAACCAAAAAGTAGTGTTTTTCTCTTTTCTTTTCTCATCAGGAAAGCCTTTTTTAAGGAGCACAAACACTTAATCTCTGAATTTTAACCCAAGTTCTTGCCTCTCAAATCATATCCAAGTGTGAAGGATGAGTCTAGAGTTTGTCATTTGAAACTGGTGTTTTACCAGGAATGTGAGGTCCAGATGACACAGTGCTACCTCTGGTTTATTCAGCCTAGATTATTTAACTCGCCCTTTGCAATGATGAAAGTTCCATCTCTTCACTAATGCTTGAAAGTGTTAATGATGGAGTTCTTGACAATGGATAAGATGTCAACTCATGATTACGTCCAAAGATTTGTACTCAGTCTATACATGTGACGAGGTACAGTGAGGAAATGTCCCAATAGCTTTATTAGGTTTTCAAAATCCAGGCAGAAAATGCTAAGCTTCCGTGGTGAATCACCAAATCACCCTAAAACAGATGACTTTATCTAGGTCTTAGGCTAAAAATCCTGGTGACATCATTTCTTCCCAGACAAAGGTCTGTATGCTGAGGCTCCAGACCCACATGCACAATGGTCTCAGTGCACTCCAATGTTCCTGTAATGGTAGGACACCCTTCAATCCATAACACTTCTCTCTTCTAAGGTCAGTGATTATTTCTCAATATCTCAAGTCCTTCACTCTCCTACCCAAATTTTATCTGTTTCTGACCTTTTCACTCTGTACCATTTCCTAACCTTCTCTGAACATGGAAAGGAGGTTGAATAAATATCAATTAATTAAAATGGTGGTTTTCTATCAAAATATGCCCAGTTCCTAGCTTGAGGAATCCAGCTTGAGTTCTCTGACCCTACTTCTAGAAATGTCACAGACTTTTTGATTCTAATTTCCCATGTTACTAGATGCCAGGAGGGAACATCCTTAATTAGGATTAAAATAGTTTCATGACTTGCTGGGAGAGCACCCTGTACCTTCTCAGAACATTTTAATTAATATAACTTTTGCTCCCTGCTGACAAAGATGTTTCCGATGGTGTTTTGGCCCAACGTATTTACCGCCTTCATTAATGTGAGTCATTTGAATACTTGGAGGAATCCATGAACTTCATAGTTTCATGTAGAATAGAGTGTTAGAAGTGCCAGGTAGACATACACAGCTGAGAAGGTTTTTCACAATCTATGTGGCCTTTTTTTTATAAGTTTTTAATACGGTGGCCATGAGAACACTCAGATTTGCATACAAAGAATAGAAAATCATACATTTCAAGGTTCCAATGGAAAAGCAGAAAATAGACCTGAATGATTGTGAAATTTTCTATCATTACATTTAGCTTCCCCTTTAGAACGTTGTTTCTCTGGAATTAGTAAGTCACCATAGAGAAGAATACTGCCAATTGATCCTCAAGCCATTTGGAGTAAACTTCAAACCCTCTTAAGTTTCTTGAGTATTTTACTACCTACTTCCCCATCTCACTGTCCACACTTTGAAGTTTGAAAGGAGAATGGAAAATCTTAACTATGTAGCTGCATCATTATCAGATGTATTAGCATACTATGAGTATCACTCTTTTTAAGTCACAAGTATACTAGCAGTTGTATGATCAGTATTTATGAAATACTATAAAAGATAACAATAACTTACACTGAGGTACCATGGCTCAACTGGTACTACCACCGTCATTTTCATCATTTTCTCACTCATTTCTACACTATGTTATTTTCAGGCAAATGACATTGCTTGACTCACTAATGTTCCAAACTATTATATTCAGCTCCTAAAAGGCAGTCCCCAAACTCCAGTGCTGACATATGTAGATAAGCTATCTACATCTAGAATTGAAGGAAGCCTGTCAAAATGTAGAAGTTTGAGTGAAAAGGAAGAGGTTAATAGAAAACAAAGTAGGGCAAGGATAGGAAAGAATAAATCACTGCACCAAATTAGGAATTAATAACTCACAAAGTTAATGAACCACCAAGTAGAAAGGAGCCTTAGAGACTCACTAATCCAATCAGAAAACAGGACCTCGGGGGTGAAGTAACATATCCAAACTCACACAGCTAATTAATGGCGAAATCAAGTCTGGAACCAACCTATCCTCAGGTTCCTCGTCTGTAAAGTGGGGATGTAAATGGTAGTGTCTAACCCATAGAGTTGTTGTGAAGGTTAAATCAGTTAATGGGTAAAAAGCACTTAGAACAGGGTCTGAGCGATAGTAAACATCATTAGGATGCTTGAACCTGTGTGATTTTTACTTCTCTAGGATCATATTAGCTAAATCTTGCAAATCTCAGCATCAATTTAAAGTCACACTTTTATCCTTGGTTGTAAATTATCTTATTTCTGTTTTGTATTTGACTATCAAATTGGTCTTATGAAATAAAAAGTTGGAGTATGAGTCTGGAATTAAGGAATAGCCCAACTACTTGATTTTCTGTATCTACCTTGCACACAATGCAGGCATTCAGTCAATGCAGAGAACTCTGAGGTGCCCACGTTAATGGAAAGAAGAAAAGGTATGATTTATCTAGACCAATAAAGGACACAAAAACAGCATTATTTGGCTTTAGAGAGAAAGCACACTCTCAATCAGTAGCACACTCCCATGTACTCACGCAGATACTTTCTTGTTACCTCTTTTGTGCCAACCACAGGTATGTGGGACTTTGCCGAGCAACGGAAAGAATAAAGCAGCAGGGAATCAAAAAAAAAAAAGAAAAGAAACTCTACTCCAAATGGATTGAGCTAACCATGTTGAGAAATTGGGAGAAGACGGAAAGGAAATTATTATGCAGCTACTAATAAAACTGATATCTCATATTTGTAAAGCACTTTATACTTCTCAGTTTTTACCATCATCTTGATTCTAGGCGTCAGTATTTGGTGGCACACTAGAATCACCTGGGTGAAGGGGGTTTGAAAAATAGGCTGCCAGACCAATTGAATCAGAATCTCTTGGAGATGGAAACCACGCCTCTTAGTTTTTTGAAGTCACCAGGCTGTTCAGATGCACCAGGAGGGTTAAGAAACCACTCTTGTAAGGCCAGTCAGTGTGCTTCCCTCTTCATGAAAGCATCCTCCTAATATAGAAATGTAAGTTAATCTAAATTAATTATTTAGAACTTCGGAATTTTGAGCTTTAAACCTGAAATATTACTTCATTAGAAAGATTTGGATTAAAGTGGGTTAACTTTTCCTTTCTAGGCTTCTGTTTGCAGATTTATTTCTTGCCTCATATCAATACATTTAAGTTGGACTGAATCACAAAGCCAGAGATAGAACGTTAGCTCTTGAGTTTGCTCCATAGCCTCCTATAGGAGTTTGCCTCGTTGTTAACCTTGTTACAACTCAAGATCCATCAAAACAAGTGTTGCGATGAGTGATGATACGGACAGAACGTGTTAGAGAGATAGGTCACAGCGCTGGTATTTAGTGCTATCACAAATATGCAGTGATACCTAAACCTCATTCATAGTATCATAAGTATGAATCCACAGTGTGTGGGACATACACTAGATAGCTTTCCTCAAGAAAACCTTTCAAGTCATGTTTAAAACAGTCCACAGAACTTTTATGCATCGAAGCAGAGTTTCCCAACCTGTGGGCAATAGCACACTTGTGTGGCCCAGATGGCTCATGGGTGTGCCGAGATAGTGACCCCTTCACCCTTGGGGCAGTCAGAGCTTCTGCACTAGTTGCCCTCAGACATGAGCAGCCTCATCCGATTAGCCATGTGAATATTAACATTTTCTATATGCCAGAACATGAAGAATGTTGGAGACCACTGAATAGCACAAGCTAAGCAGTGGGGCAGCACTCTCTAGACAATTTTTTACCTTGTTTAATATCCCAAGTTTTTATTTTGGATATTAATACAAAGCAACTATCAACTGTGACTATCGTTTCATAAAAGAAGGGAATGCCTGAGCTGTTTGTTTCTAACATTCTTTTTTTTTTTTTTTAAAGAAGATGTTGGGGGTAGGAGTTTATTAATTAATTAATTTATTTTTGCTGTGTTGCATCTTCGTTTCTGTGCGAGAGCTTTCTCTAGTTGTGGCAAGCGGGGGCCACTCTTCATCGCGGTGTGCAGGCCTCTCACTATTGCGGCCTCTCTTGTTGCGGAGCACAGGCTCCAGATGCGCAGGCTCAGTAGTTGTGGCTCACGGGCCCAGTTGCTCTGCGGCATGTGGGATCCTCCCAGACCAGGACTCGAACCCGTGTCCCCTGCATTAGCAGGCAGATTCTCAACCACTGCGCCACCAGGGAAGCCCTAACATACTTTCATTTTAAAGTAGTTTACATCATGCAAGAGATTACAGTCCAAACTTACGGTGCCAATAAAATATTTTATCAAGGAGAATTGAACCTTACTTTCTGATTTTTATTTTGAAATTTTCAGTCCTACTGAAAAGCTGAAATAATACCACAATGAATATCCATATCCCCTTCACCCATATTCACAATTTGTTTACATTTGGCCACATTTGCTTGAGCTTTAAACCTGAAATATTACTTCATTAGAAAGATTTGGATTAAACTGGGTTAACTTTTCCTTTCTAGGCTTAGCTGAAATAATACCACAATGAATATCCACATCCCCTTCACCCATATTCACAATTTGGCCACATTTGCTTGATCTCTAACTTTTCTTTCAGCGGAACCATTCGAAGGTTGCAGATGTCATGTCACGACACTTCACCCCTAAATACTTTGTCATGCTCCCCGAAGAAAAAATCCTCCAAAACAACCACAATACGGTTGCTCCACCTAAGAAAATTAGGCTGAATTCAACGTCATCTAATAAGCAGTTCATATCCAAATTTCCCCAGTTGTTTCCAAAATCTCCTTTATAGATTTTTTTCCCATCCAAGATTCAATCCAGTTCCATACATTGTATTTGGCTGTTACATCTCTTTGGTATTTTAAAATCTAGAATAGTCCCCCTCCATGTGTTTTTAAAAAGTCATTTGTTTTTCACTATGTTGACTGTTTTGAAGAATCCAGGCAAGTTATGTTGTAGAATGTTCCACATTCTGGATTTGTCTGTTTACTCACACTTAGATTCAGTTAAAAAGGGCATTTTCAAACTCCTGAATATACAGGAAACATATAATCTCAACTAAGTGAATACACTGGATTTAAAGAAGACACCGTCTCCATAGTCTCTGTTTTACTCCCCGTGGAGTATCAGTAACTTAGTCGCAGGATGGCACTTTCCACAGGCCAGCGTTAGGTAACCATCATCCTACAGAAACCATAGACCATCTGCCAACACACGGTACCACTGGCAAAAGATACCAGGTCTTCAGAAGAGTGGCCTAAGGTTCTGCCGGGGTTCACTTATAGGCACTAGAGCAATTGCTCACTCCAATAAATTTGTTAGGCTGAAATGGCCTTTTCTTACCTGGATATCCTCTGTGATCAAAGTGAAATGTGCTGGAGCCCAAGTTCTACTAAACAGTTAATAAAAAGAGATGAATTCAGTACCTACTGGCTTGCTGAGGAGCCCCACACTGCGCTGATGTTCCAAAGCACCCATCACAGGGCTGGAGCAAGGCTGACATCACCCACCTGCCTGCTCTGTGAACTTGCCTGGTGCCAAGAATGTCCAGAACTTTTCAGTCATGGACAATAAAATAGAAACACACTCAAGCTTGAGCAAAAAGCGCTTCGGCGGTACCCCGACTTTCATCAAGACATTTCCCTAGTTATGCTGACTAGGATTACAATGTGTGACCAGAGTCGAGGCCAGGGACAGACTCCAGGCAGGGCCATCGTTTCCTCCCTGGGGTAGAGAGATTCCTCCGTCTACCAATCTTTGTGTGGCTGTCCTCGCAGGGGAGTCATCCATCACTCCATCAGGTGCTTCCCTCTGCCTACAAGGTGCATTGAGGGGGGACTTGGGGGGAAGGGAGAGCTGCAGCCCCCTCTCTCTTAGTGGCTGGTAGGTCCACTCCCCTCCCGAGTCTGCCCCTCCGCCTGGGGAGAGGGGTGCAGAACAGAGCACAAGACAAGAGCAGTGTGCACCCATGTGTCAGGACGCAGATGCCAATTTATTTTAAAAGGACACTCATCTGCTTCTAAAGAGGATTTGCCCAAGGCTTACAATAACAGACACTTCTTACTTCAGTTACTCCACTTCAGGCTGACTGCTCCAGCATCTGTTTTGTGCCAGTCTGGAACTCACTGCTTCTCCACCACCTCGGCTTAGGAACCATGGAGCCTTCACACTTGAGGCAGTCCAGATGGTGCGTGATTTTTTCAGGGAATAGTTGGTAAATATGGTAGGTAGACTTGATATGGTGATCAATTAGATATGGGCAGTGTCAGAGGGAAGAATCAATTGTCCTAAAGGTTTCTAGCTTGACAACTTGATCTAAAGGTTGGTGCCATTAAATAATAAAAGAAGTTCTGAGAGATTAGGTTTAGGATGGGGCAGATGAGCCATTTATTCACTTATCTTTCACTTTACCTTTTACAGGTTAAAAAAAATAGAGTCTAAGATTGAGATTTAAATAAATGGATAATGCTTGGGAATTCGTTATATAAAAAGATCAAATTTTACAGGGGAGCTTATTTTCTCATCTCCTACTGTAAGATTGTCCATTCTGCTACTTTATGGTCAGCATTTTTACCTGTTTTAATAATGACTAATTTCAGGAAAAAATAAAAGAAAATATGGTTATAATAGACAAGACACCACCAGCCATCTAGTGATAGCCTGTCCTAACTTCCTACCTGGTGAAACTTGCAAACAACAAATTATAAAACAATATAATTATATCAAATGCCACCTTCTTCTTTATAGAACACATCAAACAGTGGTCAAATCAAGGAGATATATTTGTTGGTGTCACTTAGTTGAACTCACATCCTTCACAGGTATCCCAAGATGATCAGATTCCTTGTAGTGGAAATTCCCAAGTTATTAACAACACAGTAGTACAACTCTGTGAGACTGAGTTCCCAATCTTGGGTCACAAACCACACTGCACTCCTCTCTAGCCCACCTGTTAGGCTGTTTCACTGAAGTGCAATAAACTGAGACTTTGGCTTTTGGCTGCTGATCTCTGGAATTCTGTGTATCCTATGAGATAAGAAGCCATCTGGGGGACTTCCCTGGTGGTGCAGTGGTTAAGACTCCACGCTCCCAACGCAGGGGGCCTGAGTTCCATCCCTGGTTAGGGAACTAGATCCCACATGCATGCCGCAACTAAGGAGCCCATGTGCTACAACTAAGGAGCTGGCAAGCCACAACTAAGGAGGCTACCTGCCGCAACTAAGACCCAGCGCAACCAAATAAATAAATATTTTTGTTTCTGTTTTTGTTTGTTTGCTTTGCAGTATGCGGGCCTCTCACTGCTGTGGCCTCTCCTGCTGCAGAGCACAGGCTCCGGACGTGCAGGCTCAGCGGCCATGGCTCACAGCCCCAGCCGCTCCGCAGCATGTGGGATCTTCCCGGACTGGGGCACAAACTCGTGTCCCCTGCATCGGCAGGCAGACTCTCAACCACTGCGCCACCAGGGAAGCCCTAAATAAATATTTTTTTTAAAAAAGAAGTCATCTGTACAATCCAACTTGCCTGTCTCAGAAATAGTAGGTGTTCATAAACCCTTCAAAGGCAAACACTGTATTAGGGACCCAACACCTAATATACAAGTGTAGGAAAGGAAGGTATATTAGTTCCTAAGGCTGCCACAATAAAGTACCACAAACTGGATGGCTTAAACAACAGAAATGTATTCTCTTATAGCTCCGGAGGCTTGGAGTCCCAGTTCAATGTGTCTGTAGCGTCATGTTCCCTCAGAAGGCTCTAGAGGAGGATCCTTCCTTGTCTTCGTAGCTTCCAGGGGTTGCCAGCAATCCTTGGCACCTCTTGGCTCATGGCAGCACACCACCAATCCTGTCTCCTTCATCACAGGTCATTCTCCTTGTGTGTCTGCATCTATGTCCAAATTTCCCACTTCTTATAAGAACACCAGTCACTGGACTAGGGGCTGCCCTCGTCTAGTATGACCTCATCTTAACTTGATTACATTTGCAAAGATCCAATTTCTAAATAAGGTCACATTCACAGGTAGCAAGGACTCAAACACATCTTCTTGGTAGACACAACTCAACCCACAACAGAAGGAAACTTTTGTTTTGTTGCAGCTTTTTGGCCTTTGTTCTTTGTAATAAAAGGAGACAAATGGTTTTTTAAAAATGCAGAATGCTACAAATTTTCTTAAGAAAAAAATTTTAAGTTATATGAAATAGAAATCTTATTAGAATATTAATATATACCCTAAAAATTAAAATATATAAAAATCTGAAAATGTTATTAACACTATTTGATTTTATTCTGAACTTTTAACGTGTGAGTCAAACGTGCTAATCGGATTGATGAAGACTTGCAGAGACAGAAACACCATATGGTGACACTGGGTAGATAACTGTGCAGACATGAAAGTGGAAGTGAAAACAATTCTTTGGGCCCCCAAAGATTAGATATCGGCAGTAATGCTTTTAGCACCTCCAGAGATTATCAGTCATTTCAAACATTTAAGATTCCCATTGCAGAAACATGGCACCTAGAGTCAGAAAACCAAGGTTATACAGATATTTGCAGTCCCGTAAACTGTCCTCACGTCAAGCACGAGAAATGTAGTAGGTGCCTCACGTAACCAAACACTGGGCCTGAATCCCCAGATCTGTGATCTAAATGAGCAAAGACAGCACTCCATGTTGCTTTAAAAAGAATGATCATAGGTGTTACACTTTCACAAAATCACCTCTTTCAGCAAAACCAAATTGCTCTATCACCTTTCAATCCGGATCATCACGGTAAAATGCTTTCAAAGCAATTTGCAGTGTTTTGCTTCTTGAGACCACACCCTGCCTGGACATCACTTTTGCAATCATCATTTTCTCATAGAGCTACAAAGGGGAAGATTAGCCCCAGGATACCGGGATCTTGAACTAATGGGTTTATAGCCATTTATACCTGCAGTGTATAAAGGGCAACAGGATCGTCAGAAAGCTAAACTTTGACAATATCAAGTCACTCTGTCTTTTGGCTTTCTCAAAGCCAGCCTCACTGTTCACTGTTCTCCACCGAGGTAGGACTCAAGGATAAATTAGCAATCACTTTTTCTGCCATTCATCTGGGCTCCTGTGAAATAGTTCCAACCTAGCTTCTACCCTCCTGGGAGCAGGAAAAGACCTCAGAGATCATCTGGTTCAGGGCGGAAAATACTCAAGACTTGGGAGCCAATGACTTATTGGTCATTACCTTGGTTGGTCAAGGAGACTTCACAACTTGTCATCTGGTGGATATGCTAAGATTACTCTTTCCTATTGGATTTCCTTTTCCAGCTAGAACCAACATTTAAGATTCTCGATGCTAAGTCACTCCTTGCTTTCTCCTAGCTTCTCTTTCCGAACGTCCTGAGTGTGCACTGCCCAGCCCAAACCGCACCGTGTGTCTGCTTTTCCCACTGGGTGACGGGTGCCTCCCGGCGGCAGTCCTCTCTTAGCTATCCCTGCCCCCTAGGGTCTAACTCAGTGTCTGGCATGTGGTAAATACTCAGAGTTTTTCCTCAATGAAAAAATATTTCTAGAAAGAACAGTACAAGAGGCCTGCCTTTACAATCGGAGTATAAATTCATTTTATTAAAGTTTTGCCAAGGTAGTTATTTCACAAGTCACTAAGGGAATGAGATGTGATTTGGGTACTTATGTTTGCATGGGGACAGCAGGATGAATGCAGTTAAACTCCAGGGATCTATTTAGGAAAAGTACAAGTTTAATGGCAAATTCCAATTGTCAACAGGGTAGGATGAAGGGCTGGACTGGTGTTGGCTGACAGCTAGGGCTGCCTGAGGGCACTGGGGGCCTTGGAAGGTGGGCAGAGACTTTAAGACGCAGAAGGCAAGGGGCCTGGAAACAAGCATTTCTCCTGTTTCCAAAGTGACTTAAGGCTGTTCCTACTATTGCACTTCTGAGCAGGTCAGGTTAGTTCAAGCGTGAAGCAATTCAACATGCATTGTACATTGTGTAGCCTAAGGTGTAACTGTCACATGCTAATTCCCAGCAGTGATGACAAGCCCCTATACGGGGGAAGTTAATTTTAAGCAAAGGCCCTGAGTCAAGACTGCATCCTGCTGCCTTCAGCAGAGGAGACAGAAGACCCACTGCTTGGCTGGCTTGGCTCTCTCGTCTTGTCCTGTCCCTGCGTAGCAGCCGATTCCAGTTTCACCCTGGTGGCTTCTCTGGCGACTGACCCTGACCCATCTGGTTCTTTCTCCTCCCTCTCCCCCAGCAGGGACTCAACATCTGAGACAAGACTGGTGCCCTTTTCCTTTGTTGAGTAAAGTGAAGTCATAACTTGCAGGAGGGGATGTGCACACAGTCAGAGGTGCCATGAAATGAATGAGTCTTAAGATTCAGGGCCCTTCGCTTGCCCACGATTCTTCTGAGGTTCTGGGAGGGTCGTCAGCAATTCTGCACTTGTCCTTGGGAAATGTTCGCACGTGTGCACACATACACATACACATACATACGTAGACTTACATTCCTTAAACTTCGGGCTCCATACAAGGATCCATCCCTGGTCTCACATAAAAGTCCTGCACAATCACAGCCCTTCTCAGACTACTGTACTGTCAGGCAGCCTGACCTGGCCTAGAAAATTCCATTCCCCAAGCCAGTCCCTTAGGCTCTTCCCAGGCCCCTCTACCAACAACAGCCCTCTATGTCTCCCCATCTGTTTATAACAGATTACAACTTGTCTCTGATCTCTCTGAGCGTTTCCTGACCAGAATCTGGGGTTGTACAGATAAAAGCTTTGTCTCTGCCTTGGCTTGCTTCTTTGCTTTTTTTTTTCCTAAGACTTCCTCTTTCTAGTCATTTTTCCCCCACTGAGAATACAGTTCTCTCCTGCTTTTTAAGGCACATGTCATGGTATAAAATAGAATTCTATTTGGTAATAAAAATCACAACTTGCTGAAAGTCAATGTAAAACTAGGCAGCAAAATTCAAGGTCAGTCTGATAAGACAGATTCCTGAGCATTTTTACCTCCCTTTGAAATAATAACTGGAATTAAATTTCATATTACTAGTTAACTTCAGTTATTCAGTTCGTTCATCTTCAGTTGGGCATTTCTTCCTGCCCTTGGGTGATGTTAGGATTGTAGCTCTTACAACCTCTTCTCCTAAAAACCTTCTTTAAATTCATCAAAGGAACAAGTTCTTTCCTGCCCTAGGGCATCTGAACCCACTTTTCCCAAAGGGATTTTATCCAGCACTCATGAGTAGGCAGATTCCTTCTCATCCTTTATAACTCAGTAAAAAATATGACTATCTAAAGCAAGTCCACTGTCACTCTCTCCTTGCACATTTTGTTTCCTTATCAGAATATGTAATTATTTATTTGTTCATTTACTTCTCTCTTTCTTTTTTTTTTTTTTTCCCCTGTGTCTTCCTTCAAACCATAAGCTTCATGAAGGTAAGGACCATGTCAGCTTTGTCTCCACTACATTTGTAGCACAAAATACAGTCTGAAGACAGACGTCGTTGTTACAGCAGGCTAGATCACCTTACTTGTCCTGGCTTTTCTCACAGTCCAGACAAGAGAGGCATAAAACATTGTCCCAAGCTCCTGGAAGAGCTCTTCCTAAAAGGGCAGGAACAAGGGAACTCTGTTATTGTCGTCATCTCTCTCGGAGCTCAGGAGTTGTCCTCTGAGGCCTGAGAGTGATGGGGTGGCATCTTCAGGGCCTCGCTTCTCTCCTCCCCAACAAGCTGGCTCTCCTGTGCTTGCACACCGACTCAGAAAGGGTGGGCCAAGGGCAATGGACCCCATATCAGACTGAATGGGCTCACCAACTTCCAGCTAGGACTTCCCTCCACTTAGGACAACGGAGTTTCAGGAGACAGGGGCATTATTTATATAACACTCCCCCACTGGAGAGATGGGTTCCAATGTTCCGCTTCGACACCAGGGACAGCTCCCCTGGGCCTGAGGGTGGGCCTGGGTGCTGAAAAAGCTTTCTGGGATTCCAATCCCTGCCCCACCTATCCTTTGTTACAGCTTTGAGCCACTCTTCCTCTGTAATAACTTCAGAGGTTCAGAGAGCCATTAGAAGGTTATATTGGATTCAAGACCAGGCTTTGCTCAGACCCAGAACTCAGGGACTTTCCCTTGGAATCCAATATATCAGAGTTACACCTGGATACACTGGGAATGTAGTGGGATGTTGGGGGGCGGGGGGCGGGAAGAGAACAAGTTCAGAATACCAGCTTCTTCCATCAAGAATTTACAGTCTGGTCAAATCTGGGTTAGTCTTTGCAAAATATTAACTTAGAAGTTATTTGTTCTTTTCATTCCTACAGAATGGGATATTTATATGGATGGTGACTCAGAATATTTTAGAAACTATGAGGCAATTGCATCGTATTTAGTGGCTCTGGGGTCAGTAAAACTCTGGAGTCAATGTGCCTTAAGATAACTATGGAGCTAGGTCAGAAGGCGTCAACACTGATGTCCCTACCTTTAGTAGCTGGCAGGAAAAACCACCAGCAAGGGTTCACCTTTGATGCAGAATGAAATGTTTCTTGGGAGTTGTGCCCTGCAGTCAGAGTATTGCAACCCAGAGGAGTTAGCAGATCAGTGAGAACAGGTTAGTGCAGAAAGTACTGTACCTGCAAAAGAGGCCTTTCTTGGACTTCAACATCTTATTGTGTTGTACTTATATTTTTGGTATCCATTGACTGAGAAGATATATAATGACAAAAAGATGCTATGAAATCAGTAACACCTTTAAATGGATTTATGTCTAACTAAATTAGACACAGAAGGAGCTACACACATTTTAAAAACATAATGTGTATATTTACTTAAGACATTCCACATTCAGTCCACATTCAATCTACATTCAGTCTATGATAGACACGTGGACAGCTGAAACCCTTGAAACTCCTCACACTGTCCAGGCGTTACAGCCCTCATATTCTACCATCAGTCCACGATACAATGTCAAAGGGCCTGCCCTTCAGGCATGACACAGGCAGGCATCAACTGGCTTTGTTCAACAGATGACTAACCCAGGCAGTCGTCCTGCCCTCAGGAATCAGAAACCAGGCGGACGCTGAGACTGCTGACCAAGTGCGGGAAGGCATAGGGCGTGGATCTGCACCAGGGAGGAAGGAGCCTCGTGTGATACGAAGCCCATCCAGCAGGCTAAGGCTCAGGGCAGGGCTCTGCTTGGTAGAGGCTATTGGAGATAGGAGTGCTAGAACAAAGCAGGCATCTGACGAATGGAGCATCGTAGGGTGTGGTGGCATGCAACAACTCTGGGGGCAAACAGGAGATCAGGGCCTACCTTTCGGGCTCGCTGGCCGCAAAGGACATCGGCAGGTGTGCAAGTTAGCAGACGTGGCATAGCAATGGTGTCCTGCATGTGCAGGGCATTTAATTTAGTTCTCCGAGGTACTGGATGGTAGATCGGGCTGAGATTGCAGACACATTTCTATTGCCAGGATTGGCTCAGAACTTGGGGCTAGACTGAGGCAGCCAGGGAAGACATCAGGACATTCAGCAGGAGAAATTAAAGACAACGGCTTCAGGGGCAGCAAGCCTGAGAGAATGACAGAACATCACAGCCTCGTAAACGAGTATCACCAGACTCAGAACAGATCTGCCTATGCTCCCCAAGGTTCTGAGAACTCAAGCAAGTTATTTAGGAAAAGAGAGAGAGGAGAGATGGAATCATTTCTGAGTCTCCCCTCTTTTTGCACTCTACATGCATAATTGCATACAGTGGGGGGAAAACATTAGTACTTGGGGCCTTGCTTCCAAAAAAAGAAAATGAGAGTGAAGCAGCTTTATGGGCAGAATCTTTGTGGGCTCTCTTGATTCAAATCCTTATTGTAATTCAGGAGCCAGAAGCTTTTCCACACTGCCCCCGCAACTCAGACTGGAAGAAACAGCTCCTAGAAACAGCCCCCCACCCCAAGCCCTACAGAAACTCTTCCACATCCTTTGTCTATGCATCAAAAACAGGATGATTAATGTAGATGGTGGTGATGCTTAAAAAAGGATCCCTGAGACCCAGGGATGTTATCTAACTGCAAGTGTCTCAGAAATGCCTTCCACAAGCCTCAAAGCACTCTCCATCAAACACAGCCAACGGGGCAGCCACGAAAGGCCAGGACAATAAATTGAGATGAGTAGTGCTCAGAATAGTAAAAAGTTCCAGGAATGGCCTTAAGTCAAAACAATGCATCTGGTGGGGAGGGAATTCTGCCCTGAGACTAGCATTCATGGATGGTAATAAAAACTTGAGAAAGAAGGAAAAAGCCCAAGCCAGGAACAGGGCAAGCGCAGGGCTGGTTGGGAGCCTCATTAACACTCTGATAGGTGACACCCACTGCCAACCCCACCTGAAGGGATCACTTTTTGGCAAGAGATGCTTATAGTTAATTCAAGAGGAAATTTTCATGTGAGGCCCCTAATCTTCTTTCTGGTCTGTGCTAGTTCAAATCCTTTGGAGGCAGCAAGGACCCCTACTCAGACTGAAGTTTCCACATGGCTCATGCACTAAGGAAAGCATCTTAAGGTAGGACTCTGACCCAGGCACCCCTTCTCAAGGTAGCACCCTCAAAGCATGAAGGAAAGCCTATTTTCTTTCCGTCTGGCCACTCACATCACAGGACAGAGTTTACACAGGCAGGAACAGGCATGGCTTGCTCTCTTCCAACTTCATCACCTCCCTCCCCAACATAGGTATAGTTCATCCCCCATGTCACCAGGCTTTAATAAATAGTAAGGAAAACAGCACCAAGAGCTGGTCGTTTGCTGTCTACTGAATGTGGGCTCTGTGCCATGTGCTATCCGCATGGAAGTTACTGCCTAATGGTTTCTGGTGTAGGAGATGCTTCTGGTTGCCTATACGACCCCTCCACCCCTCCCACTCTTCTTTCTAAGGGAAACCTGATCAACCTCTCCCCCGTGAAGCTTAAGCAACACCTGAGAAATTGACCCCAACCCCATCTCCAGAGGTAGGCAGTGATATAGGTAGGGTCTAAATGAACAATAGTGAGCCCATTCTCCTTGCCAGAGATTGGCTCAAGAACACAGTCAAGAACCCATGGCCTTCCTTCAGCGACTATCACTAGCCTAGGGGTGGGCATGTGACCTAAGCTGGCCCAATCAGCCTGAAGGGAAGAACTTCTGATTCCTGCTCTCTCTTTCCCTCTCCCTCCCTCCCTCCCTCTCTCTGTCTCTCCATCTGGGTGTGGACATGGAAGCGCATTGCCCCTGTTGCTGCTGGGAAGCCATTCTGAGAACAAAGCCGACACACAGAGATGGGTTAAGTCAGGAATCACTGAGAAGTGGAGTCAGAGCCCTAATCATAGAACTCCAGGAGCCTTCCTAGCTTGGGACTTCCTGATGTGTGCGTGACATGATAAATGCCCTTACGACTTAAGCCAGTTTGAGTCAAATATTCTGTTCCTTGCAGCCAAAAGCATCCTAACTGATATATCTGGAGTAAAATTCTTTCATTTCTTTTCTTCCAGTCCCGCCTCTCTATATTTTTCATTCCTTCCTTCCATTCTAAGGAGGCAGCTCTGCCGCTTTTCTGGCTCTGTGACCTTAGGCAAATCCTTCAACCTCCCTGGTCTTCAGTATCTTCATATTTAATGAAGGAGCTGGACTAGAATGATCTGTAAAATCCCTTCAAACTCTAATACTTATAGCACAAACATTAAAGAGTATATAATACTTCTACTAAAAAGACGTGTCATGTCAAGTAAGTAAACCACTGAGATTAGTTCAAACTAGTTCAAGCTTAAGGCAGAGAATTGCCAAGACAATAAAAAAGATGGCTTAAGAAGACATGAAGCAACCTCTCGTACACAGCAGGCTTCAAGTCAATGAACACAGAAAATCAATGAGGCGAAAACCATGTACCCCTGAGACTGAATGAGGTGAAAATAAATTGACCACAAAATCATATGTTCCTTTTATACTCAGCCAAATATACTCTATATTCCCAGTCACTCTGTTGTGCTTCCTGGCTCTGACAACCCGAAGAAGAAAAGGAGAAAGGGATGCAGTGTCTTATTCATGAGAAAGACAGCAGAAAGCACTGGAATATCGGAGAAAGAAGGAATGTTATATGGGCCAAGAGGCTCTGAGAGTCAATCTCCGTGGCAGTTTTTTCCTTCTATATTCACGTGGGCATTTTGTTCATTCTGAGTCTCCAGTTATTGTGTACTGCATGGACTAAAGACTGTTTCAGTTCAAAGTAGTTTTGCCCCAGTAAAGGATTGTTTGGGGAGGCTTGCTGCCCCTACTTACCTATCGCCTCCAACAAGACAGAGATGCAGTGAAGGAGTAAGAAGCACACATAGTTGGGTAGCCGAAAATTTGGGGGTGAGGGCGGGACACTACTATGCTGAAGGATCCAGGGACAAGCAAGTCATTCTCTGTTCCAGGGAGTGATGGCAGTGAGAGCTTGGGAGCAGTGCCTTTGGGACCCAAGTCAGGAAGGGAAGAGGACACTAAACTGTCATGGAACCCCCCCCCCCACCAGTGCAGGTGTGCCGCCATTTAGCATAGTCCTGGCATAAACGTTCTACAGATAGTTGTTGCATTGATGGTTAAAGTGGGTAATAATACATCTAAGTCAATGAAGATACTCTGTGGCAACAAGGTATAGGAGAAATTGAACAAAGGTAGGAGTAGTTGGAATTGTACCTGGAAAGAATAGTGGATAGGGGTCCAGTAGCAGAAAAATATTTACACTAGTTATCAACCCTGGTTGCACTTAGAACCACTTGTGCACATTAACAAAACAACAGTCATGATGCTGGAACCCTACCCCAAGGAATTTTGATTTGGCTGGTCTGGAGGGGGGTTAAAGTTTGCAACCACTGGGGTAAGTGAAAGCATGGTTCCAACCAGCTCTTACTACCAGCTCTTTAAGTCCAGAGTTTTGACAAGCAGTTGTAGGGTGCCTTTTATAGTATGAGTATGTCTGTGCTTTTGGCATGCACACCACCACCAGAGCTATCTCCCCAAAGCCCTCTCCTCCAGAACCTCAATGGTTCCCCACTACTTGCAGTTTAATAATCTAGAACAAATTAATGGCTTTCTTGTGCCTCCTTTTCTTGTGATTCATCAACAGCAGTGTCTCTTTACAGTTTTGTCCCAGGGAGCTTTCTGAACCCCCAAAATAAAGGTTAAAAAGAAAAAGAAGTCTGAAAGTTGAGTTATGTGCACTTGCTTCAAAGGAAGTGTCCAGAAACAGACCAATTTAAAGATTCCTCTCTTGGTGGACACATTAATAGGAAAAAAGGAGGGGCTAGAATAGAAGCCCTGGTTAAAGATCATTAGATTCTTGACAGACAGTTGGGTAAGTGGGTGGGAAACTAATCTCCCAGAGGCAGGCTCTCTTTAAGCTCATTAAAGTTTATTTTTAAATTACTCAAGTGTTTTATCAGGGATATTAACTTCTTCCCAGAAGGAACTTGAGAAACACATCATGCAAAAAGTTCAATCCAGACTAGGATTGGGACAATTTTTCATTTCCAGTGAAAATCTTACAGCTCTCAGAGAGTACTCCTCCTTTAAAGCAAAGAAAATCACTCTGGCACCATCTGATACTCAATCCTAAAACCACAAGACAGTGAGTGACGTTTTCAGACTTTCTAGAAAAAAGTTGTCTGTTCCAAGATTTCTATACCTGACCATAAATTATTCATATGTAAGGGGAAATTAAAAATATTTTTGTTATGCAAGGATTTTAAGTGTATCCCATTTTATTCTCTTTCTGAAAAACTCACTCAAGGAAGTACTCTGCCAAAACAAAAATTAAATTGCAACAAAAATTTCTAAATAGAGTGAAGCAAACTGTATAAGAAGTATGGTAAATAATTGATTAAGTAAAATTTAGAGTTAAATAGGTGATGATGTTATTGTAAAATGTAAAATAACTGCCAAGAAAAACTTCTTTAAAAAATTAGAAGAAGCATGTAAGAAAAAGCAGCACCACTCTCTCCATTCTCTTCTTTATTTTTCATATTTTATTTTATTTGCTTCGTTGGGTCTTTGGTGCTGTGGGAGGGCTTCTCATCGTGGCAGCTTCTCTTGTTGCAGAGCACGAGCTCTAGGCACATGGGCTTCAGTAGTTGTGGCACACGGGCTCAGTAGTTGTGGCTCGCGGCCTCTAGAGCACAGGCTCAGCAGCTGTGGCGCACGGGCTTTGTTGCCCTGCAGCGTGTGGGATCTTCCCAGACCAGAGCTCAAACCCGTGTCCCCTGCATTGGCAGACAGATTCTTAACCACTGCACCACCAGGGAAGTCCCTTCATTCTCTTCTGTGGCGTCCATCCCGTCTCTGCTGTTTTGCAGTGTGGCACGTGGGAGTATATATGTAAGTGGTCCATGAGTCTTCTGCCTGGTGGACTAATTTTTTTTTTTTTTGCATACTGATCTTAGTTTATAGCAAAATGCCTGTTTCCTCCAGCAGCACCAAAGATTGAGCTGCTTTGACTCGTTCCTGAACATGACATTCTTTAGGAGCAGCCCTAAAAAGACATTTAATAAATAAAGCAAGAGAGTTTAGTAAGGGTATAAATATGAGAAAGACCAGCATCTTAGAGTGTTGCCCTCCTAATCTCAGAGCACAGAGTAAAGCTCACGTCCTCCTGCCTTCCATAAAAAGGCAACAAGAGGAATTGCCTGACAGAGAGTAGGTAATCCATACGTGTTTTTTTGAAAGGAATTAGACACACAGCTTAGCTGATTTACCTTTTCACTGCAGTCATTTATAAGGATACATTTAGTAGGTAACGTGCAACCACAGTAAGTGATTGCAAAGATTCTTATTCACCTGATTTGTCAGAAGTCAAATCACTGTTAGAACCCCACCTGCTTTTAGTAGGAGTGCTCTACACTTTACCTGTAAGCTTGGAGCAGAGATGTTTGGGCTAGGAGAGCCAGGTGGGAGGGAGTGGTGAACACCCCACAGCATGGGGTAGGGGAGGTCACATGCCCAGCTACACACTGCTCTGTCTCAGCCCGGGGCCATACCCGTGGAGCCACACCCGACTGCCCACAGCCTACAATCTCCTGCCCTACCCTTTATCTCTAGCTAAAGGGAATTTGAAATTCACAGGACCCACTGAAATGCAGCAAGTGTTGGAAGTTACGAATTTATCTTTCTTCATACCACTCACAGGCCTTGAAAATTTAAAGCTAAGTACTTCGTTCCTTAGACAGACACACACACACACACACACACACACACACACACATATCCCCTTTCTCTCTCCCACTCACCCAAATACAATAGCCCATTCCAGCATTCTGAATAACCAAAGGCTACACTGACAGAGGGAAAATGTGACCTGAGCTCATGTGGGTCCCAGCAACCAACTTTCACATTTAGTATTTTGGTAGGTGTAATAGAAAGCAAGAGACCCTATTCTAATCCTAGAATTTATAACTTTTCTCACCCTCGGCCTCTTAACTATATAAATCATAGAGAAGGTTGCTTTCCTGCTTAAAGGAGCCATTGAAAGGTTTGCAGAAGACCTATCCCATCAGATCGGAATCTGCATTTTCAGAAAATTCAAGCATACGCTTGGCGTTTTCTCTTTTGCATGTCTTGATCCACCTCTTTCACGTACAAGTCTCCTTTAAACCTCCAGCAGCTTAGCCCGGATGCTGTGCAGCTGGCTAGCGCAGTGAGAGTTCAAAGTGAGTGCCGCGCGCCTCTCCGCCCGCGCTCGCGGAGGCCCGGCGGGTGGACGCGGAGAGCGCGGCGGGAGGGCGCCCGGGGTCGGGACTGCTCCCCGGCTGCTCCCGCTCGCACCACGGCGATCGTGGCAGAAATGAGAGGAATGCGCCGGGTTCACAGCCGCGTTATCAGCCGCCCGTCCCCGCCTTTCACCAGCGGGGCCTTAATCCCCTCTCTGTGCCCTCGCCGGGCATCAAGCCGTTTGTAATCCCGTCCCACTGCGGGTCTCAGCCCCGCTCCCGAAGCCCCCTCTGTCGGGCGCGAGTGGCTGGGCGGGTCGCGGAGATGCCGGCGCGCCCCTCGGCCCACCCTCCCCGCCCGGGGTGGCGACGGGTTCCCAGGAGGGAGAGAAAGTGGCCCAGCAGGATCCTGAGCCTGATAGAGAGAGAGGCTGGGGCTCATCCGAACCCTGACATGAAAATACTTTCGGGCCCCTCGAAAGTGAAAGTGACTCTGCTTTTAAAAACAAAACAAAGAAACAAACGAACAAAAAAAACCCCCACACACCTGAATCCCTGCTAAAGAGGTCCCAGGAGGGAAAGAATTAGAATTAGCTTTCCTTTTCAGATTTACCTATTGCTCAGGATGACGAGAATTGGTCCCAGATTCCAGGGACGCGAGTAGAATAGGAGAGCTGGGATTGAACTTTCCTCCCTGAGATGACTATCGATCTGTGATGTGCTTTGTGGTGCTGCAGGGTAAAATTTGGACTAAAAAAAAGACCTGTAGGAGAGGAAGGAAAAGAAAGAGATCCAGAGGAGTGTGGAGAAAAGCAACCAGACAGTAAAAATGATAAACCATCACCGAACACTCCCTATGCCACATAATGTTCTAAAGTGCTCAAACGCTGTACATCGTTTAATCTCACCGCAATTCCACGAGTCTGAGGTAAATAATGCCGTCATTCCCGCTTTGCAGATGAAGACACCAAAGCAAAGAGGTATTAAACAAACTTGCGACTGCAAGGAGATTTGAGCCAAAAGTCTGGCTCCAGAGCAGTAAGGAACTCCCCTTAGTACTGTTCCTTTCCTATTTTGCAAAAACAGGCTAGTTGGCAGGCCCTGGGGAATATACCTGGTTTCAGGCAAACTGTGGCTCCAGTTAGACGAATCACTTAATCTCTGAGTCCCAATTTCTTAATCAGGAATGCTGACTTTTCAGGAATGTTGTGAAACTCAAATGAAATAATGTATTTGCATATATTTGCAAAGTAGAAGGCACTTACCATCCTGTAGTCCTAGCCCATCCCTGGAGTGGAGGCCTTAAAAATATCTCCTGAGAAGGGCTCCAGAGTACACTCATTAGCTCTCAGAGGAACTTCCACTTCCGCCTCCACAGTTTGTTATACAGATATTGAAAATGCCCCTCTTCCAAGTAAGCCTCCTTCCCCTCTCACTGACTTTGTTCGGTATGTTGAATATACTACTGAATCTAGGTTGCTTCCCACAGGTATTTCCTTGTAAGCTAGAAACAAATTACTAGACATGATATTGGTTCCATGGTTAATATCCTGGTGGGGTGTGGAGAGAAGCCTGATTTCTTTTTTAAGCGTGGGGCCTGACCTTAGGAAACCACTAACTTCCTTTTTATTCACTGCCTAGGTCTTACCTCCACAGCTATTGTGAGGGGGCACGGGGCGGGGGGGGATTCTCAGGCTCACCCCTGCTTTTTGAATGCTGTATGAGGGGAGTGTCTGAGAAAATCAGTCAGGAGAGCTTCAGGAAAGGAAAGAGGGATCGGGCACGATTCTGCACATGGCTGGAATTGTAGTTTCCATAGTTCCATCCTAGCCATGGTTTGCTAGGGTGGCCATAACAATGTCCCCTAAGCTGAGTGGCTTCAACAACAGAAATTTATTTTATTTACTTACTTCTGAACTTTTATTAAGACCTGAGAGTTAGGAAAAATCTGCATCTTTTTTAAAAGTAGCATGCTTTTTACCATGAAAATGTGAATTCTGAAATGGAGAATATTTTACATATTTCCTTTTGCATCTGGTAACCAGGAAACTTAGATCCAAATTTGCTAGCAGTTTCAGATTTTATGACCTGTGCATCTCCATGCTATCTTGGATTACAGTCTTCCAATCCTATCCATGTTTTCTCTAGCTCTGATTTCTATATTTATATTTTCTCTCTTATTATACAATATATAGTATAGATACTGCATCCAATCCATTGTGGAATGTGGTAAGGAATATAAATAAATTATGAAATGAAATAAATGAATTTTTCTGTAACTCTCTAACTGGGACCGATAATGAACATCACCCAAGGAGACTTGCCTGTGCTATGTGCCTGGCTCTTCCATTTACCTGTGAAACACTAACTTATTAGAATGCAATAAGAATTAATGATATAGCTGATCTAGAGAACTTTAAGGTACTTCAGAAGCAGAGAATACATCAATAAAGCCACAACAACCAAAGGAGATAATATTCTTCTGACACCAAGTAACAGTCCAGCTCCTGACGCTTTCCGCCAACCCCTGCCCTGCTCTGCTCCTTCCTCCCACCCCAGCCCGAGCCCAAGTGCTCCTGTGGCTTTATTTTCACAAGGTTTTTGTTGTTGTTGTTGTTTGCCGCCTCCCCCCACCCCCAGTAACTCACAAATTTGCCCCTTGAGGCTTTTTAAATCCAGAATACCTAGTCGGCAAAGCAAAATCCAAATGATCAGAAGCAATACTGTTTATTATTATCATTATTAGATTCACTGAAGAGTCTGCTTTTGTCTCACAATGGAGTACAAGAAAGTAAGGTACTGCTGTCCAAACATTTTCCATTAAGATGGCAGAAGATCAGACAGCACAAGGGCTAGTGCCACCTGAAGCTAAATTATCACTTAATATACGTAGTGAGCAGCTGATGTCCAGAAGTCAGCATCAAGCTTCTTGCTAACATGATGAGCAATGGCCATCTGTCCCCACAAAGCTAGGCAGCGTGACCTTCAGTCCCAGGAGTTGCTAGCATAGCTCTTTCCCATGATGAAGGATGAGAAAAAGAGCTGCTTTAATAATTTTCTGTTATTAGCAACAACAAAAACCAAAGTGCCCATCCTTATTTTTATTACATATTTTCTACTAAAAAAAAAAATAGAGGAAGAATAAACAGGAACCTGGACAGCAAGTTAGAGCTTAGTGATGTGTGATTCTATTTTCTTAGAAGGAAGATATATGCATATAATTAATATGCAACCAAAGAGCAAAGCACAGCACATGCAGTATACTAGAAATTCCTTCATGTTTTATTAATCTAAACTACATGAAAATATCTAGCTGGAACAAAAGCCACAGCTCAGGCCACTAAATCTCTATTGACAAATAGCAAGTCACTCTAAACTCTGTGACTACTGTTGTTGGCAGAAAGAAAGTAAACAATAAGAGAGGTAGGTGAGAACAAATCACTACAAAGATATAACCTTGCCAGTAAGGGGTTTGTAATCTAGATTGACTCATTAAATGCTTATGTGAACTGAATGCATTTCCCCATTTGTCTCCTGCATTCTTTTCTGTCTGTCATACAAGGGATCGTTAGCATTGTCAGAACAAAAAGGGGGGGAAAAAAGTAAGCAGCTGCTTCTCAGTGGGAATTCATCAGTTGACAGAGAGTAAGATAACCATGTCCAAGATCAACAAAACCAGACATCATAAAATGTTTCTTTAAGCCTGAGTGTTTCTCACAATATCAAGCAAGTATGTATGCAGTATGTTATTTTTGTAAAGAATTCCATTTTTCCATAACCTTTTGCTTAACTCTCAGGATTAAAAAAAAAAAAGTTTTTTTTTTTTTTAACGTAAGTCATTTCCTAAGAACTTGGTTTAATAGATCATTTAAAGAAATAGGAAATATATAGAAGTTGTTGATGTATTTCCTAGCACGAGTTAGAACATGAGGAAACAAACAATCAGCCATGGCTTCATTGTTGGTCTCACAAGGGTCTGAAGGGGTGGGTGGCTTCAGGGTAGTTCAGCAGCTCAAAGGTACCCTCGAGGGCCCAAACTCTTTCATTCTTCTGTTCCACCATCCTCTGTGTATTGGCTTTTCATTCAGATATTTGTCAGCCCAGAGTCCAAAGTTGGCTAGCAAAACTTCGGATATCATGTTCTCTCACTGGCATCCCAGCAAGGAAGAAAGGGCAGAGGCACAACTTTTGTCCTTGCTAGACTCCCTTTTTATTCAGGAAGGGAAGCACTCTGTAGATTTCCCCTTGGATCTTACTGGTAGAACTGGGTCTCTTGTCTATTTGTAGACCAATCACTAGTGAAAATGAAAACAGGTTAAGGACAGTCATGATTCACTCCCTGAATGAAATCTCTGCGCGATACCTGTGGGGTGAGGGGTGGGGTGGGGGGAAGATATGGGCAAATTGCCATTGGGAAAGCAAGGAACACAATCTATTGCAATGGGCAGAGTCCCGGTTTCCTCCCCATTCTCCAAAAACTCCACCATCACGTGGAATTTCTTAGATCTTATCAAGAATGGCCCGTATAAAATAGCTGCACACCAGATAGGATATTATATTCATAATCTGTTCCTTTTCCGTCTCTCCAGGCATTTTCCTACTGTTTCCTACCAATTCTTCTATTGGTATGGCTATATAACTTTTCTTCGGGCAGCATCTGTCTGTCACTCTTCTGTTTGCCTCTGAGCCTTTACTCTTATCAATCACCTCTCATGTCTGAATAGCCTTGTCCTTGTACATCAAATGATCCACTTCTATTTCACTAAAAATGAAAAACGCAGGTGCGTCTGCTTGTAGTTCCTACGTTCAGGTTTATATTGTTGAAGCTGTGACTTTGGTCTCTAGGATCAGAGCTGACAACAGCAAGGCAGGTTCCCTCAACTGGCAACAGAAAGGAAGGCAGAGAGCAGAGGTCAGGATTCACTGAGGGATCTTGCTATTGGGCTGTACAGACTTGGCCACAAGTGTCCCTTGCTCGTCTGTCTTCCATGACCATCTATTAGATGTGTTTAGTTGGGAAAAAAACAATCTTCTTTGAAAGAATGCTTCCCGTCAGACTGTCCGGCCACCACCATCTGCTTTCTGCCCCTCCCCAATGGCAGGACCCAGCTCTACACCAGGTCTCTGGGACAAACCTGACCTAAGACGGGACAAATTCAAACAGCTCTGCTCCACACTCTGTGGCTCTTATTGCTTGTCCAATCCTAATAGAACATTATCATAAAACTGTTAGTTTCCAAAAAAAAAAAGACAAAGAAATCCATATCTGCCTGGGTGGTTTGAGGGCAAAGGGAGATTTTCCCCCTGTGGGAAGAGCAGCGGGATATTGAAGGCCAGAGTGGTGTTTTCTGTGAATGCTCTCTGAGGATCAACCTCACCACAACCCACTCTGGCTTTGCTGGGACAGGTCAGGGGAAGGCGGCTGTACTCCCTCCCCCGGGCCCAAGTGTCACCACCCCCAGTTTCCTCCTGATGTCCTATGCCACAGCTGAGGTGACGTTGCAAGACATAAAAAAGACTTTTCTAAAGAGGCAAGAAAAAGGAAATAAATAGAAATGATTACAACTGATGACTTAGCTTACTACAAATGTGGCTATTTATTGTCTTTTGGGGGTCTACTTCCAGCCTGGTTCTAGGAACACTTTCTGACATCAGAAGCCATCTGCTACAGAATGCAAAATGGGGGCTCTCTGGAGGGCCACAGGCTGACAGCAAAACAAGACTCTAAAGGAATGCTTCTCAAATGAGGGTGGTTTTGCCCCCCAAGGGACATTTGGCAATGTGGGAGTCATTTTTGGTTGTTACAACTGGGGTGGTGCTACTGACCTCTAATAAGTAGAGGCCAGAGATTCTACTAAACATCCTGCTATGCACAGGACAGGTCTCACAGCAGAGAATTATCTGGCCCAAAATGGCAACAGGGCTGAGGTTGAGAAACCTACTCTAAAGACACTAGCCCACCTTCACAGGAAAATCTGGGATACCATGGCCCTGGCTCTGCCACATTAGTCCATCATCTCCCTGGAGGACTATAAGGGAGGTGAAGGGAATGCAAAGACTGTGTATTAGAACGTCATTGGTGATTGCTGCAGCTCACGGGTGATGGAGGGAGTGCGTCCCCCTTACTTTTAGCCTGAGTAAGAGGAGATTTCAAGAAACCTATCCCACCAGTTTGATATGGGTCCTCTGAAATTTAGGAGAAATAGGACCTGGCATCTGGCTTTTCTGGAGTAAAAATCTAAACATAAGAGGCTGACTAGAGCTGGCAGAGCAAAGAGAGGACCAGCTGTACTACCAACAGCAGAGAAGGCCAGCCTGGAGTTGTCTTAAAAAAAGTTTATTAGAAAAAACAAAAAGAGCTTCCCTGGTGGCGCAGTGGTTGAGAGTCCGCCTGCCGATGCAGGAGACACGGGTTCGTGTCCCGGTCTGGGAAGATCCCACATGCCGCGGAGCGGCTGGGCCCGTGAACCATGGCCGCTGAGCCTGCGCGTCCGGAGCCTGTGCTCTGCAACGGGAGAGGCCACAACAGTGAGAGGCCCGCTTACCGCAAAAACAAAACAAAACAAAAAAAAAGACCCTACTGACAAAAACCCTTTGGAGGAACAGATTTCTTACAGGGGTAAATTGCTAGACTCCCAAGGGATATGGCACAGATAAGGCGGGTTGTAGGATGGACACAATTCCCTGGGAGTTGAAGAGAGAGCCACCACTTTCACTCCCCCAGCAGAAACTGAACACACTGGAACGTACGTTCATGAGAGTGCTTTATGTAGGGATAGCCTTGAATCTGCCCTTGTGCATTCCTTTTTAACTTGGTGCTTGGTTATTAGTAATAAATTACTTGTAAGTATATACTCTATAACAAATATTAATAATCTGACAATTGAGAACTAATGTCATCCGTTGAAAGAGAGCTTTGACATGGATTCAAATCCTGGCTCTGCCACTTACTAGCAGGGCCTTGCCCTTGTATTTCAGACTGTTTATCTGTAAAGTAGTTCTACAGTTGTTATTTGGATTAATAAGATAAGCACTTAGCACAGAATAAATGTTCAATAAACGGCAGCCTCTGTGCATGTGGATGTGGTCTAAAGTGGAACTCATGGAATTGCAACACATAGAACTTTTCTTTAACTCTGCCTGGGCTCTTGTTGTAGAAAAAACTTGTGAGGTTCTTTCTGCTCCTGTTGCCAGACTAATGCACGTCACAGTGCTTCCAAGGGCTACATGTATCTGCTAGGATGCTTTCAGTTACAAGAACAGAAAACCAAACTAAATGTTCCTTAAACCATACAGTGTTTATTATCTCACATTAGAAGACTATAGGTGAAACAGTTCTAGGGTTAATCTGCAACCAGATCTATGTAAACAAGAATCTTTCTTTCCACTCTCCCATTCCCAGTCCTGTGGCTTTTGTCCTCGGGTTTATTGTTTTGGGGTCTCAAGATGGCTGCGGTAGTTCAGAGCATTTTATCCTTACACAATAACATAAAGAGATAGGAAAATGAAGACATTTCTTAATGTTTCTTTTGCAAAGCAAAAATCCCTTTTTCACAGAAGATCACTGCTGAGAAGTCTTCCTCTCACATCGAATTGGTTGTGGAGTTGTATCACATGCTTGTGCTTAACCAATCACTGGCAAAGAGAAATAAGACCACCAGGAAAGGTTTGGACCAATCAAGTTTCACCCCAGGAATGGTTCAGGACCTCTTCTCTGAGTATAAGGACATTGGAGAATGAGTAGACAAACAATTGTGGTTGTTACATCACTCAAAATATTTCCAGGCTAAGACTCTGTGAGAGTCCCATCAATTATATCCCCCATGCAGGGTAAATAAATGTCTAGCATCATGACTACACATAGCAATGGGGTGGGAAGGTGTGAGCTTGGAGTTTTTACCAGCAAACTGCCATTAGAAAAGTATGTCTCCTTTGCCTCTTTCTGGTGAGCCCTTCTCCCCAAGTTTCCGTCTCATTTGGCCAGATATGTGTTTTGTTTTGTTTTGTTTTTTTAAGTAATGACTTAATTGCTTTCATCAAAATGATATATACTCATTACTTTTTCAAATGAGCAATACAGAAAAGTATAAAGAAAAAGAAAAGCAATAAATCACCTCAAATCCCACTGCCCAGAACTAACCAATGTTAACATTTGATGAGCATAATTGAACACATCGCTAGGCGTGTGAGATGGATATGGAAATGGAGAGCTAGATAGAAATAATTTAATGAGGACATTCCGTTTATTTTCTTAATAAATATTAAATTTAACTTTACTTGATTCTAGTCTGCAGGAAAAACAACTTGAAGGGAAACTTTTGCATTTTAGACAAATATTTATTGACCATAAGATACACTGTTTCCTAAAATATCTAAGATTTTTTAAAAAGAGAATAAAATGTTTAAGTTAGACTATAGTGAAGATTGATAGATGGGGTAATTAGCCTCCTTCCATCTCTATCCCCAAATTTCTATTGGTGATATTATTTTCATTTTGTCAAGTTTTGTGATGTTTTCACTATGCTCAATAACCATAACTCTGGGGCCAGGCGTTTGAATAAGCCTCCCCTTCTTCCTTCAGGCCTTTTTGAAGCAAAGTGCCTGGAGGCAGTGCCACCCACCCAGACTTCACCAGCTGGGCAAACGGCCACCTCTCTGGTGTCCGGCTGCAAACTTTCATTCCTTGTTCTGAGCTTTTTTATACTATTCCTTTCTCCCAGACTAACCAGGTCCTACTTGTTCTTCAAAGGCTATTTTAAATTCCACATCTTAACATTTCACAACTTAATTTTTGCCTTTTCTCTGAAGCCATCCTAAATTTCTTGTCTGCACCATTCATTTTATTATTCATCCTTCTACTGCTTGTTTCATATGTCTATGTATCATTTCCTCAGGTAAATAATAAGTTCTTTGAGGGCAAGGACCAAATTTAATGCTGCATTTTTTGCCCAGCAGGGCGCTAAGCACTCAATATACACTGAATAGATGTTTGCTCAGTTGAAATAGCCATGTGTAGAGTAAAACAAAAGCAACAGACTCTGGTATAAAAGACTTAAAAAGCACAGGTATACCCCTGCTTGCTACTCACAGATAGCAAATGGCTGCCAAGCTCCCCACACCCTTTGGGAGAACACACTGAAGCATGTCTCCTGGCCTCTTGAACAGAGACCATCTATATATCGCAGGAAATAATAAGTTGATTGGATCATTTTCTGTAGCACCCACGTGAATAAATTCAGAAATTTTAATGCTGAAAGTTATCGGTCAATGGAAGGATGGTACTTTCAATCCAGGAAAGTCCATATTTATTCACTAACATGACAAATATCATTGAACAATTACTACGTGCTAGATTCTGACATGGTTGAACTTGATATATATGCACTAGATTCTGGTGTTGTTGAACTCGATATATGAGGTCTCTGTCCTCAAGAAGAATAAGGGAGTGAAAAAGACAGACATTAATAAAAACTACATGGTGGGTAATTCAAGAGGAGAATTACAAATGCTAATGGAGGGCAGGATCTGAGGGATCTGAAAAGGCTTCCCTGAGGAAGGGCTACTAAACCAAGAGCTGAAGAGGGAGTACAAGTTCCCTTAATTTAATTAGAAAAAGCTCCACCGGAAGGTTAGATTTAAGGAAATCTTTGCACGCAGGTGTGGAGTTAATGCAGACAGAAGGAATGACTTCTTTAAATATTCATCAATGAAAAAGGATAAGGAAATGAAAATAACCAGAGGTGACATGTGTTGCATTAGTATCTGTCAGAAGGCTTGAAGCTTTAATTATGAAACAGAAAATCAAACTAGAATATCTGCTTAGTTGAGAAAATTAAGAAATCCCTCCATTCGTTTATTTCAACACTCATTATCATTGGCTAGTTACAAGGCTTAGAGGGTCAGTTGCTTACAATTCTGTACAGTAACTTTCCCCCAGAAGCATCTTGAAAACTTTTTCTATCCCTGCTGATCATATGAAAAGCCTTTATGAATACATTTTGAGAGAAATGTATATGCAAAATAAATTTATTTACTTATACAATAAACATTCACCTATTAGTCTAGTTTTTTTAAATAAGAATTTACCTTTTATCTAAGACTTTGCATCAGGTACTTCATAATCCCCAGTAAAACAGGTAACTCTCATTATATTAACTAGATACATTCCAGCAGTGTGTGTGTGTGTTGTTGTTGTTGCTGGAATGGGGTCCTAAATCAAGAACTACATGTGTTTTCCCCCCACTGATTTCTACTAGGGCAATAAAAATGTCAAACTAAACAAACAAATAAATTCTAGAAATAAAGGCTTTCTACATAGTTGTTACAGAAATACCAACAACATACTTTTGGAACAAATGGTTTAGCTACACACCATTGACCAAATAAGGTCTTCCTCACCTCTGCTCTACTTGCACATGCTGTTCCATTAGCCCCAAACCATATTCCTCCCACCCCCAAGTCACTCTGCTTTAAATGAGATCAAAGGCTCAGCTGACTGGCACAGAGTCAGCTAACTGGCCTGTTAAACACAGGTTCCCTGCCCAGCCCCCTTCAGAAATTCTAATTCTGTAGGTGGAGGATGAAGCCAGGGAATATGAATTTTGGTCACCACTCCTCAAGGCATTCCAAAGCATGAGCAAATTGGGGAACCACCGCTAGCACCCTAAAGCAGGATCTCCATCACATTGCCCTTCCAAGTCTTAGCACAAGACTCAGAATATTGTAATCCCTCATACTTGCTTGTGGAAGAAATCCAATGAAAGAATCAGGAAAACCGGTTCACTTTTTGAGAAGATGAAAAGGCTAAAATGGGTCTGGTCCTTGGGCAGAGGTGTCTGCTGAGAGCCTCCGTGTTCATCGTAGGTGAGCTCTCATCTTCAGCAGCTGGTCCCTTTCCCCGCAGCCCCACAGGCTGCGGGGTCCCTTCCCCACAGCCCCACCCTTCTTCTAGGAGCCCTGACCTCGGGCTCAATTCTCAGGATGTGTTTCTCTCCTTTTGACCAGGAGTGGGGTTGCAATGTTTAGACTTCACCAAAAATGGAAGTCTAATTGCCCGAAGTTGCAGACGTGAGATTCTACGTACTGAAACATACCAAATTTGAATGAAAGAGGAACACGTGTAATTTGGGGGGGAATTCTGAGTAAATTTTGGTAGGGTTCTACCAATAAATTTATATCCTAGTTTCCACAAACACCGTAATACAGTTGTCATTTTTCTGAGAATTCAGTGTTAAACGAGATGTGTATGGACAATTATGCACTAACAATCTTCTGAAATCCTAACGATAATAAGACAAAGGGGCTGCCTGAAGAAGGAAGAAATAAAAGAGAGAAATGACAGCGTAAACAAGAGCATTACACTATCCCAGAACAAAACGGGGTTACGGTGGGCAGAAGGGCAGCGTCTGCTGCGCTGCTGTCTGTGAGAGGACTGAGTAAATGGGAGGGAACAGTGCCCCTTCCAGAAAAAATTTAAAAGCACCCGGAGGACGTAGCTGTTCAGGAATGCCTGCATCGTGATTCTTATTTACCACTGCAGAGCTTAAGCCCGGCTGCGTACGCGTTCACAATATAAACAGGAAGGATTAGAGTGACCCCACGTCCCAAAAGACTGAAGCAGTCCGGGAAAAGCTCTGGTTACCTTGCATCCTGAGCAGCCTGCCCCTTGATGACAAACGTCCCAGATCCGGGCGTTCTTTTGTGGTTCATGGGAAAGCACGGCTAATCCGCGCGGCCCCGCGCGCACGCACATCGCCCATTCAGTGCGGCTCACAAAGCGCCGGAGCCCCGCTTCGGCCCGCCATCCCCCGGCCCCTTGCCCCGCGCCGCCCCCGCGTCGCCCCCGCCGCCCCACGCGGAAGGGGGAGGCCGGGGAGAGCACGACAGGAAAGAGCTGCCTTTCCACGTCCTCCTCAGTGAGGCTTCGGAGGAAAGAGGAAAAGAAGACAGGTCAGGTTGGTCTTTCTCCTCAAAGCAGTTCTTGCTCTGTTCCACCTGGGATTTACCCGATTTTTTAAACCCTCCACCCTCTGCTCCCCTCGGCTTTTCCATTCTCTTGGTTCATTTACCACTTTCAATGCTCCAGGCTCTGTTCTAAGAGCCTTACAGAAAGTGTCATAATCGTCAAACAACACTGCGAGGTCGGTCTATTTTACAGATGAGGAAAGTGAGGCACAAGCTAATCCTGGGGGCGCTGGACGTGAAATCACATTTCCAGAGAACACATTCTTCACCGCTGAGTTACATGTTGCGGCAGCTGTCACTAGCGCAGAACTTTCTGTAACCTGCAACGGGAGTCACCTTGACATAAACACATCTATGTTTCCATATCAACTGTCTCATTTGGAGAGACCGAGGAGTTCACACGCCAATCAAGTGGAGAAGATGAGGTGGAAGAAGCTGGAGAGACAGCTCGCAGTTTTTCACTAGCAAAGCCTGGCACGATGGAAGTTCCCTGGCTTCTGTAAGAGCGCAGGTTCAACGAAAGCCTCCACTTCCAGCAGCTCCAGTTTCCCCATTAAAGGGGATGAAAAAAGTCTCTCCCTCTGAGAAGGGGACTTAAAATACCAAGCTGTAAAAACATGAACCCTCTGTCCCAGCCATTCTCAGTGAGATGGATGAAAGGAGGGTGCTCTACAGAGGTTTCTTATTTGCTGACAAGTGATCTCCTTGGCATCTTGGAAAATGCCCGAAATAGTAAGCTATGTTCCTGGGAATAATTGGATAATTCAGAAAACAAAAAGGCAGTGAACGAAAGTTTAGGCAGATTTGTTAAGGTCTGGGGGCATAGTAATAAGAAAACTGTGCTGAATGGGTGGGGGTAAAGTTTCAATTTCATTAGTGATTAAAGAAATGAAATTAAACAGCAAAGATATACTGAATTTTAACCTGACTCTTCTTCCAAAAAAATACCTAATGAAGTAGAGTGTGCCATCTTATATACTGCTGCTGGGAGAGAAAACTGGAGCAAACTTTTAAAAGATGATGTGGAAATACTTAGCAAAAGCCTTAAAATGTGTGTATTTTTGATCCAGCAGTTCTACCTATGGAGTTTTTTTTTTTTTTTTGTGGCCTCTCCCGTTGTGGAGCACAGGCTCCAGACGTGCAGGCTCAGTGGCCATGGCTCACGGGCCCAGCTGCTCCGCAGCATGTGGGATCTTCCCGGACCGGGGCACGAACCCTTGTCCCCTGCATCGGCAGGCGGACTCTCAACCACTGCGCCACCAGGGAAGCCCCTACCTATGGAGTTTTATCCTAAGGTAATAAATTTAAATATGCCAAATAATTTGGTTAGAGGAAGAGTCAATACAGCATTCTTCAAAATACCAAAAGAATGGGAACAGATCTAGATGTCAATCAGCAGGGAACCTTTTAGATAAGTTACATAATACATACAAAGGAAAACCATTTACAGTGTATTGCTAAAAGAAAAAAAGCAGATGTTAAAAGAGTATGCATATCAGGGACTTTCCTGGAAGTCCAATGGTTAGTGCTCCACGCTTCTGCTGCAGGGGGCACAGGTTCAGATCCCTGGTCAGGGAACTAACATCCCACATGCACGCAGCACGGCCAAAAAAATTAAAAATTAAAAAAAATTTTTTTAAAAAAGAGTATGCATAACACAATACCTTTTATTGAAAAAACAAAGTCTATAGAAATATGTCTGGAAGGGCATACAAAACATTAGTACCCAATGATTGTGAGTTTTATTTTCTCCTTTCTGTTTTTAATTTATCTTCAACTAATATGCATTATGAGTAATAAAGAAAAACAAAATGTTTGTTTTTAGTTTTACTTTTTAAATATTTATTTATTTTTGGATGCATCAGGTCTTAGTTGTGGCACGTGGGCTCCACAGCGTGTGGGCTCTGTAAATGTGGCATGCAGGCTCCAGAGTGCATGGGCTCTGTAGTTGCAGTACGTATGCTCTTTAGTTGTGGATGCGGGCTTAGCTGCCATGCGGCATGTGGGATCTTAGCTCCCCAACCAAGGATAGAACCTGCATCCCCTGCATTGGAAGGCAGATTCTCAACCACTGGACCACCAGAGAAGTCCTCCAAAATGTTTATTTTTAAGAAGAAAACAAATCTCTCTGTTTATACAATAATGATTAAATGAGAGCAGACTTTGAGTCCAAAGTGGGACAGTACCCCATTTGGGTGAGAACAACCTTCAGGCTTTATGACTTTCATAATGGAATGTAAGTCTTGCCACATGGGTGTCTGAGAAGCATAGGAATGTCCTGTTGTCTGATGCTTGGCAAATGCCCATCCAGGAGGAGTGAAATTCAAAAAAGACCATCTAAGGGGCCTACTGTCCACTGCTCCTGTAGGTATTAGCACAGTACTCCACAACAGTAAGATCATTAGCTCTGCACACAGACCTCATTAAATTAGTACTCCATAGAAATGCCTTTGCTGAGTTACGTTATCATGTTACACCTTTGGCTTCTATCTGGGTTTAAAATGAAATGGTCATATGATGGATCCCTTTTCTATAAATCCTTTGCTGCAGATGTTTTTCATGTCTCGTAATAGCTCTGTGTATTGACTCTCCTGATAAAATTCTTTCAGAGTAGTACTGTTTAAACTGGCTCCCAGGAGCTACTGAGGGGGCTGAGGGACCAAACCCCTCTACCACTAGGGGACTCTGCTTTTACTTGTTCTGCTACAGATGCCAAATAAAAGGCAGTTTCACCTCCTTCCAAAATTAACCCTCAGAAAAGAGGGATTGCTCTTATATACGTGCGCTTAAAAACTCTCTCAGGGACTTCCCTGGTGGTCCAGTGGTTAAGAATCCGCCTTCCAATGCAGGGGATGTGGGTTCGATCCCTGGTCGAGGAACTAAGATCCCGCATGCTGCCAGGCGACTAAGGCTGCACGCTCTGGAGCCTGCGCACCACAACTAGAGAGAAGCCTGCTTGCTGCAAGGCAAGATACTGAGTGCCACAACTAAGACCTGACGCAGCCAAATTCAAAAGCAAAACTCTCTCATGTTACCAGGTATGAACCAATTATTTTTGGCCACAAAATATTATTTAGGAAAGACAAAAAAAATGTGAAACAGATTGAAGTAGCTATTTCTGGAGGTATGACCTCACAATTGAAAGTTTCTCCGTGCCACTGAAATAAGCCTTTTAAAGATCATTTTTTAAAAAAACAATAAAATAAGCGATTATGTTGTAAGATCACAAATACCTACTACATTTTTTTTTCTAGGACTGTCATAACAAAGTATCACAAACTGTTGACTTAAAGCAACAGAAATTTATTTTCTCGCTATTCTGGAAGCTAGAAATCTGCAGTTAAGGTGTTGGTGTGGCTGTGCTCCCCCTGAAACCTGTAGAGGGGAATCCTTCCTTGCCTCTTCTAGCTTCTGGTGCTTATTGGCAGTTTTTGGCTTTCCTTGGCTTATAGGTGCAGCACTCTGATCTCTGCCTCCATCACCACATGGCCGTCTTTTCCCTTTGTGTCTCTCCCCTGTTCTCCTTGGATATTGGATCAAGGGCACATCTTATTCTAGTGTGACCTCACTGTAACTAATTATATCAACAAAGGCCCTTTTCCAAATAAAGTCACATTCTGAGACACTAAGGGTTATATTGCAGGAAGGCAGATCCTTCCCAGGGCCCAAGAGTGGGCTCTTGTCTAACACTTGGAAATGAATTGTCTGAGGAGACACATGTGCTGACAAGGCAAGAGACTTTATTAGGAAGGGGCACCCAGGAGGGTAAGGGAATCCAGGAGGACTGCTCAGCCACATGGCTCACAGTCTCAGGTTTTATGGTGATGGGGTTAGTTTCTGGGTTGTCTCTGGCCCATCAGCCAAGATGGATTGCAGTGAGGAGGATTCTGAGAGGTTGGTAGGACATATGGACTGGAATCTCCTCTCCTTTTGACATTTCCCAAATTATTCCAGTTGGTGGTACCTTGTTAGTTCCACGTTCTTTACAAGGACCTCCTGTTTAAGATAATTCATGCAAGTGGTTACTATAGGGCCTGGCCAGGGTGGGCGGTTTCAGTCAGTAATTCCCCTAACAATTCCCCCCTGAGAGACTTGTGCTCAAAGATACTTCTTGGGAATTAGGGTGGAAGTCTCCTTCTTCTGTAACTACTTCCTGCTGAGAATAGGCATAATCCTGCCTAATAGAGTAGAAGTCTGTCTCCACCTGATCTGAATGGAGGTATTCCGTGCCCAAAACCGGCATTCACCCTTGTAGTAACAACAATTTAACCTGAAACTGTTGGACCCTGTCAGAGATGAACCTGTAAGCAGGTGAAACAGACAGAGACCAAACAGGAGGCCTAACAGGATGGTCATTGCCCAGCCCAGAAAGGAGGCAAAATTTGGGGTGAGGGCTGCAGGGTGTGTGACTTATTTTCTGATTGTTTGGTAGTGAGGTAACAGGGTAGTGCTCCAGGAATCTTGGTGGTGCCCCACCCTTCACCAGGGTGGGGGCCTTAGTTCCTGCAGAATAACTCGAAGATAGAGTTATGCATACTCATTGAGGAGGAACCAGGACTCTGCCCCCAGGCTGCACCACCATTTGACTGTTCCTCCCCTGTTTTTGCATCCCCTCCCTTCCCTGATTAGCAACTGTTTGAATCTGCCCTTTGGAACTCAGGGAAGGTCTAGGAGGCTAAATGAAGTCTATATCCAACAAATAAGAAACAGGGGACACAAAAAGGATTTGTATTCCAGAGTCCTGTTCAGTTTTAATTCAGGAAACTGGGCAATGATGGCTCTGGCCACTTCCTGCTAAAATGGGGCATAGTCCTGAAACCAAGTAGGGCCCTGTGGGGCTCCCAAGTCCTGAAACCAAGTGAGGCCTGGGCATAGAGGCCTCCTTTTGTCCACCATATCTTATAGGCGGGACTCCAGCCTCCAGGACCTTCCCTGAGTTCTAAAGGGCTGATTCTGAACAGTTGCTAATCAAGGGAGGAGTAACCATGAAACCACTTGAGGCAAGGTTAAAGGGACCAGGGAAGCTCATCAAGATTAGGAGAGGAGGGCTTCCCTGGTGGTGCAATGGCTAGGAATCCGCCTGCCAATGCAGGGGACACAGGTTCAAGCCCTGGTCCGGGAAGATCCCACATGCCACAGAGCAACTAAGCCCGTGTGCCACAACTACCGAGTCTGCGCTCTAGAGCCCACAAGCCACAACCACTGAGCCTGCGTGCCACAACTACTGAAGCCCGCACACCTACAGCCCATGCTCCACAACGAGACAAGCCACTACAATGGGAAGCCCTCGCACCGCAATGAAGAGTAGCCCCTGCTCGCCACAACTAAAGAAAGCCCACGTGCAGCAATGAAGACCCAATGTAGCCAAAAATAAATTAATTAAATAAAATAAATTTTTAAAAAAAGATTAGGAGACCACCTGGGACTAGATTAAGGGAGTGCAAGTCCTGTTCACACCCTAATCTTGTCAAAGACCCCACCTTTGGAGCTGTTTTAAAACTCTTCATCAAATCCTCTGGGGTTGGGACACACAGTTTTTCAAGGCAGAAGCCCAACGTGTTCCCCTTTGCCTGGCAAAGCAATAAAGCTGTCCTTTTCTACTTCACTCAAGACTCTGTCTCTGGGATTTGATTCGACACCAGTGTACAGAGAGGCCAAGCTTTCAGTAACAGTCCTGCCTCAATTTGGAGAATAGACACTGAATTGGAAATATTTCTGAGTTCCAAGTCCTGGATCTGAGTCTTCTGTGATTAAAATCTCAACCCCTTGGTCTGCCATTTTGGTGTACTTCAACATAACTTTTGGGGGGATACAATTTAACCCATGATATATACCTACAGAACAAATTTTTAAAAACCAACTGTCTGGTTTTGCTTAAATGACATTTGTGTCTTGAGCTAAAGTTCCAATGACTGCACATATATAGATTCAAAAACTACTGTATAGGGGCTTCTCTGGTGGCGCAGTAGTTAAGAATCCACCTGCCAATGCAGGGGACATGGGTTCGAGCCCTGGCCCGGGAAGATCCCACATGCCGTGGAGCAAATAAGCCTGTGCGCAACAACTACTGAGCCTGCACTCTAGAGCCTGTAAACCACAACTGCTGAGCCCATGTGCCACAACTACTGAAGCCCATGCACCTAGAGCCCGTGCTCCACAACAAGGGAAGCCATCACAATGAGAAGCCTGTGCACCGCAACAAAGAGTAGCCCCCGCTCGCCACAACTAGAGAAAGCCCATGCACAGCAACAAAGACCCAACACAGCCAAAAATAAAATAATAAATAAATAAAATTTATTTAAAAAAAAACTACTGTACCCCAAATAAATTAGATGAAAAGATAATATTCTCTAAAGAAAACAATGTTGTCTGTGACTCAAAAAGTCACTCCATTTGATGACGACACTGTGTGATAGTTAATTTATGTGTCAATGGGCTACAGGCTGCCCAGATTAAATGTTAATTCTGGATGTGTCTATAAGGGTGTTTCTGGATGAGATTAACATTTGAATCAGTGGACTCAGCAAAATAGATTGCCCTCCACATTGGGAGTGGACATCATCCAGTCTATTGATGGCCTAAATAGAACAAAATTGGAGGAAGAAGGAATTTGCCCCTTTTTTCTGCCTTACTGATTGAACTGGGACATCTCATTTTTCCCGAGCTTAGACTGAGATGTACTCCATTGGTTCCCCAGGTCTTCAGGTGTTCAAACTTAGACTAAATTATACCACCTGCTTTCCTGAGTCTCCAGCTTGCAGATAGCAGATCATGGGATGTTTCAACCTCCATAACTGCACAAGGAAATTCCTCATAGTCTCTCTCTCTCTCTCTCTCTCTGTGTGTGTATATATATATATATATATATATATATATATATATATATATATGTATATATATAATATGTAATTACATATATATAATTGCAATGTTATATATATATAACATAAATATATATATTCGATTGATTCTGTTTTCTGGAGTACCCTAATATGCACTGATATTAAAAATTCATTTAAAGAGTAAATAAAATTATTTCTTAATATTTGAGAGTTGAAAAATCACATGTTCTAAATTAGTTTTTATATACTCAGAATTCCTTAATATAATATACATTGAGTTTCCAGGTGATATTTCACTTGAAAAAGGATTCTAGTTTTTTTTTAAGTGTGGGAATAATCCTGGACTCTTGGCTTAAGATCTTAGTGTATTGTTTCTTCCTATTCTATCTTCTTTTTACTTTTTAATCTTTTTGAGGAACCCTATTTAAGGGTGCCTACTATACATACAAAAATACTTGCTAGACATAGAGGAAATACTAGTGAATAAAACAGACACACTTCCTGCTTCTATGAAGACTCTATTTTTAATGAAAATTGCCTTTGCACAGCAAAGGACACCATTAACAAAATGAAAAGGCAACCTACCGAATGGGAGAAAATACTTGCAAATCATGTATCTGATAAGGGGTTAATATCTAAAATATATAAACACTCATACAGCTCAATATCAGAAAAAACAAACAACGCAATCGAAAAATGGGTAGAAGACCTGAATAAACATTTCTCCAAAGGAGATATACAGATGGCCAACAGGTACATGAAAAGATGCTCAACATTGAAACAGGAGCGAAGGGGGCAGGGCACAACTTTTAAAAGAATGACATAGCCATAGGACATGACGTAAATGGTTAGAACCAACTAGGTCCAAGATGGTTGATGAGACTTCCACTAGACCTTGAGCCTCAGTGTACACTCACTGTACCTCAGTGTACACTCACTGTAACACATCAGCCTGCTAATGACACACCCACAGGCACCATGGCAGTTCCAAGGCTGACCATAAAGGTGAAAAAGTGAGCAGTGGCCCAATTCCTGGAAATCCCTATACCTTCCCCCCAAATAACTGGACTACTCCTCCCACTCATTAGCCTATGAAATTACCCACCCCTATAAAAACTGACAACCCCATACCCTGGTGCCTCTCTTGCCTTCTGAGATGGCCCATACTCTGTGAAGTGTGTTTCTCTCTAAATAAATCTACTTCTTACCTATCACTTTGTCTCTCACTGAATTCTTTGTGTGATGAGACATCAAGAAGCTGAGCTTCATTAAGTCCTGAGACCAGGTGTGTAATCTCAGTTAAAAGACTGTGGGTTCATGCTCCAATCTGAGATGCACGGTTTCAATATCACTAATCATCAAGGAACTACACATCAAAACCACCATGAGATATCACTTCACATCTGTTAGAATGTCTAGTATCAAAAAGACAAGAAATAACAAGTACTGGTGAATACATGGAGAAAAGGGAATCCTCATGCATTGTTGGTGGAAATGTAAATCGGTGCAGCCATTATGGAAAATAGTATGGAGGTTCCTCAAAAAATTAAAGATTGAACTATCATATGATAGTAGCAATTCCACCTCTGGTTATTTAAGTCAAAGAAAACAGAGACACTAACTCAAAAAGATATCTGCACCCCCATGTTCATTGCAGCATTATTTACAATAGCCAAGATAAGGAAACAACCTAAATGTCCAATGATGGATGAACGGATAAAGAAAATGTGAATGAAATATTGCCATTTGTGACAACATGGATGGACCTGGAGGGCATGATACTAAGCAAAATAAGTCAGACAGGGAAAGACGAAAATGATATGATCTCATTTACATGTGGAATCTAAAAAAACCCAAACAGACATAGAAACAGAGAACAGATTGGTGGTTGCTAGTGGGGGGGGGGGGGTGCGGTAAGCCAAATGGGTGAAGGGAGTCAAAAGTTAGAAACTCCCAGTCATAAAGTAAGTCATGGAGATGTAACGTACAACATGGTGACTATACTTAATAACACTGTGTTGCTTGTTTGAAAGTTGCTATGAGAGTAGATTTTAACTCTTATCACAAGAAAAAAAATTCTATAACTATGTATGGTGATGGATGTTAACAAAACAATGTGGTGATAAGTTTGCAATATATACAAATAATGAATCATTATGTTGTACACCTGAAACTAGTATAATGTTACATGTCCATTATATCTCAATAAAAACAAACAAAAAAGAAAACTGCCTTCAATTCTGTTTAGAAGTGGAGAAATTAATGTATAATGGGCAATAAGAGAGAAATAATAAAAGATTATGAAAAGAAGGGACAATTAAATAAGGGATTATTGGTAAACAATCCTTAGCACCCCCAAACTGTTAGTCTTTAGTAATCAGTGGTTGTTTTCTTCATCTCTAACCTGCACAAAGACGGACTAGAATAGAAAAAAAAGAGTGTGTTTCCACAAAATCCATTAAGACGAACTCCAAAGCCATGACTATGAACATAGGGGTGCAGCAATCCCCAGGACTGCTGGCCTCATTGTTTTGGGTCCCAAAGTCCATGGTCTGTCTATATGGTGGCTCACTGGGCAAACTGACAACTTTTTCTCCTCTTCTTCCCTACCCCCTACCACAAACCTGCTCTTCTACTATTCTCCTTGACAGAAAATGGCACCACCATCTACTAGGTTAGTCAAACATACAGATCAATCTTGACTCCTCCTTCTGTATCACTCTTATCAAATTAATCTCTAAGACTTGGCAGTTCTACCTCATAAGTATCTTTTAAATCTATGCACTTGTTTCCATAACCATTTCTACTACCCTAGTATTAAAAACAAAGATTAGCGTTTATTGAGCACTTAATTTATCTCAGGCACAATTTAAACTCTATTTGTATTGACTGTTTTAATTCTAACTACAACTCTATGTGGTAAGTACAATTACTATCCTGATCTTACAGGTGAAGAAATAGAGGCACATTCTCAAGGTCACACAGTAAAAAAGTGATGGAGCCTGAATTCAAACCATGGAAGACTGTCTTCTGACCCTTAATGACAGTCCTGTGCAGCCCAGCAAGGCTACTGCTTTTCGCTCAAGTTTTTGCTTCTATGAGAGCTGAGTATTTTATTCCTCATACCTCCTTACCCCTTTCCACCCTCCCTGCTCTCAGCTGATGACCTTGTCTTCCTCGAGAAAACAGAAGCCACCAAATCCACAAACCAGCATTCATCAGTACCTATCTTTGCTATCTTCCTTGTTATAATGGAAGAAGTGTCCATAGACCCAACTAGGAGTTCTTGGAGAGAATTCAGAAATTTTGTGAACTTAAATGGGAAAAATATTAAATCTCTATTTTCATTAACTGAACAAATCACAGTAGTATTAGCAAGACTTTTTATCTTTATCAGCAGCAGAAATCATAAATGTTTTGATATCTCCAAATAGCATTCATGCTTCATCATGACTTAAAAATTACAGTAGCAGGCTTCCCTGGTGGCGCAGTGGTTGGGAGTCCGCCTGCCAATGCAGGGGACACGGGTTCGTGCCCCAGTCCGGGAAGATCCCACGTGCCGCGGAGCGGCTGGGCCCGTGAGCCATGGCCGCTGGGCCTGCGCATCCGGAGCCTGTGCACCACAACAGGAGAGGCCACAACAGTGAGAGGCCCGCGTACCGCAAAAAAAAAAAAAATTACAGTAGCTATTAGACCCATTTCTAGATCTTGTAATGTAATATATTAATAGAGAAACATACATATTAGTATATATTAAACTTGTCTTTTTCTTTTTTACTATTTTTACTATCAAACCCCTCTCCCAAACTCCAGATTCACAGCCAACTGCCTCCTGTCATCTCTAGCTGAATGTCTCATAAATATTTCAAAGTTAATATATCCGAAACAGAGCTCTTGATTTTCCTGCCCAAACCTGTTGCTTCCTTAAGTCATCCACATGTCAGTAGGTGGCTCTCCCATGTGCTCAGTTGCTTACACTAAAGTCTAGGAGTCCTTCTTCATCCCTCCCTTTCTCTGAGCCCCCTTTACCAAGTTCTGTAAGTTCAACCTTTTAGTTCCCCCACCCCATCCCCTGCCCTCTCCCATCACTACACTCAGCCTCACAGGCCTCCTTTCTGTCCCTCAGCACTCCAGGCTTGCTTGCCTTTCAGGATCTTTGCATTCACTGTTGCCTCCATTTGCATCTCCAGATTCTCACATGGCTTTCACTTCCACACCCTTCAGGTCTCAGCTCAAATGTCATCAACAGCGTATTTTACAACCTGTAACTTGTGCTTCCATGTCTCTTGCTTGTTTCTTGTCTGTCTCCCCTCTAGATCATGAGCTCCTTGAGGGCAAGGATCTTGTCTGTCCCGTTCACTGTTGTATCCCCAGAGCCTGGATATGGACCACATAATAGATCAATAACAATGTATTGAATGAATAAATATTCAGTCAATGAATTAATATGTGACTATTTTGAAGATTAATTAAAATAGTTAGAGCTCTTCCCTCAGCATGGTCCCACCACATGGGGAGTGCTGGATCACTTTTCTCCAATGAGTCTCCTTCACTTTCTCACTATAACAATTCAGGTTGGTCTGACAAATGCGTTCTGATGAAACAAACATAAAGTTGGAATTCAATTTAAATCATGGAAAAGGACACTGTGTGCACAGATGAAAATCCCTTTGGGCAAAAGTGAAATAAATGTAGGGTCAATTTATTAGAATAAATGTAGGCCAGAAAGAGTATGAATTTTGGAGGGAGGTTGTCCTGAATTCAAGTCCCTGTTTTTTTCCTTCCCAGATTTGCATGTTGGCAATTTCTCCAAGGTCTCCAAGCCTCAGAGTCCTTAGCTGTACCCAGGGATGACCTAAGAGTACTCCCACACAGCAGAGCCCTCTGCAGTATCATTTCCACTTGCCACTGTAGCAAGTCCCCTTAAAAAAGCAAGCACTTAGAGTAGCAAGTAACCTAACAGAGCTCCTGTTTTGTCTCATTTTTGAGATTTAATATCGAGCATAATGCAGTTACTTGTGTTTTTATTTTTTTCCTAATCCCCACTCCAATAGGCTGCTGCAAACAAGGAGAATTTACCAAGTATATTTTTATGCCATAAAAAGTTTTTTTCTTTCTTGCCAGCATTTGAATGAGTCCTTTTCCCAGTAATCATGCTGACAAGGATTCATGTCTGTATTCAGCTTATACTCCCACTGTTTTTTTGTTTGTTTGTTTGTTTTTTTGCGGTACGCGGGCCTCTCACTGTTGTGGCCTCTCCCGTTGCAGAGCACAGGCTCCAGACGCGCAGGCTCAGCGGCCATGGCTCACGGGCCCAGCCACTCCGCGGCATGTGGGATCTTCCCGGACTGGGGCACGAACCCGTGTCCTCTGCATCGGCAGGCGGACTCCCAACCACTGCACCACCAGGGAAGCCCTCCCACTGTTTTTCAGGGGTAATTTTCAAATCTTTCTACACAAGTCGACACATATTTTCCATTGATAAATAACAGCCTCCATACTTTTACCATCTGAATACTATTTTGACAGCTCACCCCCCACCCGAAGAAGTTTCTGTGTTTAAGGGAAGTAATTTGTCTAAAGGAAGAGGATATTTTCAAACCACACTTCTAAAAACTGTCACATAACAGGAATAAAGGGGAAAAATGAGCTTTGGAGTAAAATAGATAGCAGCTGAATGAAAGAAATCTCAAAGTAAAAGGAATAGAAAAGATCAAGAGATGATATAAAAAAGAAAATAGGAATCTAAACATTTGTTAGAAGTAGAGAATGAAAGTAAAAAATGAAGCTGCATTCTTACCCAGTTGTGAGCGTTTTAAATGACTTGACAATGTTAGTGAAAAGGAAAAGAGATATTTCAAACCAGCAGCTTCACCCTTTGAAAAACTGTCTTTTTTTTTGAATTTCAGGATACTGAGAACCAGTTGCTAGAGTTAATACACAGACACAAGTCCTTCATTGTAGGTGATTTTCCATTAGTAATTTTAATAAAAATTATAACTTCAAATAAATAGAGATAAGAAATTAAGTTATAGTCAAACCCCTAGCTGTACCAAAATGTGAATCACTAAGACATTCTGTTTAGTGAAGTGCCAAGTAATTTGTTGGTGCTCAAAGGTGAAATCTGTAGCCTCTCCCCACATTTATTCATATAGAATTTTGACCTGCACCCTTTGTTTTGTTTGTTTGTTTGTTTTCACGATAATACGATCTTTAAAAAAAAGAATCCAAAACAGATGTTGACTTTAGAAGGATGTTTCTTATTGACCAAAGCCCCCAAAACCCATTTCTTAATTATATGGAAACCCTTTTCCCCAATAATTTATTTCTTCACAGTTTATGTAAATCTATCCTTAAGTTTCCTTTTTTAAGATCACTTGCCATTCCACTTCTTAATATTGGTTTATTAATGCTACTCCACATTCCACCTCTTTGTCCTAAAAAGTAAATTATCTTTCCTACTACAAATACCTTCACACAGGCCATAAGCTAGGACTTTCATTCCAAGCAACACACTTCTGCAGCTGTTTAAATCTTCTTCATGCTCTGAGTTTTGTTTATACATATTAGGGTTTTTACTAATCAAGCTCTTTTGGTTTGGCGGCTAGTTATGGAAAGAAGGTTGATTTAAGTGAAGACTAGTGGGTACCCACTAAGAATGTTATCTCTTTGCATGCTTCCAGGGTAATTAACACTTCAGTTATTTTGCCTAAAGTCAAGGCATTTGTAGAACTTCCAAAATGTTTTATCAGTATTACTTAGTTAATAATCATGCACAATTTATGACTGCTATACACATTGTAGCATTAGATAATATGTAAAAAATAACAGCCACGTCAAACCATAAAGCAATAATTTGCACTGAAATTTGGAATTAAAAAAAAATAGTATTGAAGTATGCTGGTTTCAAGCGAAAGATTATCATATTAATTCCGTTATGATTCTCATGAAGAAATATTCTAAAAGATTCTTACTGGTCCAAGCTGATTTTTGACCATAAACAGTACAGAGCACATTGCTTCTATTAGCTATTGGACATGACACAAGTTCTTGATAATATATAATGAGAGAGACTACCGTAAGGATACAAAGTTGGGCACTCAATTCTTTGGGGGAAATGTTGTGAGACTCACACATGGAAGCATTTATGAACAGGAGAGGTAAACATGAATTTTGAAAGTTTAGGATCATACTAGCTAGTTGCAAGAGCTTGTAATAACTGTTCGCAACCTGTAACAATTTTTTTGAGGGCTCTTATACCTTAAAGATTCTGTATCAGTATATATGTGTTGCTTAAATATTAAGTTGAAATTAAAAATTCAATCAATTATTCTGATGTATTCTCTTTTTGAGTTTTTTTTTTTAGCATAGTTATCTGGAAACCTCATTTAATGCTCTGAACACAAAAAGAAATTAAAATTTTCTGACCTAAAGCTTGTCTGCCTCCTTATAGCTCAATAATGTTCTCAATAAATAATTTAAATAAATTTGAAATAATTTAAAATAAATTTGACCATGTTCTTTCATGTTTGAGCAGCATATGTTATAGTCCAGAGTTTCACTCACAAGTTTTGCCTCCTTTCTCATGCCCTCATTTGTTCTTTTTAAATGGGTTAATAGGAGCTAACATATAGTGCATCTACTGTGTTCTAGATATTAGATGATAAGCACTTTATGTATATTCTTTCACCTGCCATAGTTTCCATTTTATACATAAGAAGCTTGAGGCTTATGGAGAAGCCTCACTTGCCCAAGATCACCGAGCTTTCAAGTATGGATTTGGATTTGAGTCTCAGGTGAGGCAGTCAAGATATGTAAGTAGAGGGCTTCCCTGGTGGTGCAGTGGTTGAGAGTCCGCCTGCCGATGCAGAGGACATGGGTTACGTGTCCCGGTCCGGGAAGATTCCCACATGCCGCGGAACGGCTGGGTCTGTGAACCATGGCTGCTGAGCCTGCGCGTCCGGAGCCTGTGCTCTGCAACGGGAGAGGCCACACCAGTGAGAGGCCCGTGTACCGCAAAAAAAAAAAAGATATGTAAGTAGAAAAATAGAAATAGAAACTGACTAGCTGGTTTTAGCAAAAAGAAAAGTTTATTAACTGGATAATAGATTGCTTATAGAGCTTCCAGGAGGGCTACAGAAACAGCCTCAGAAAAATGGCCAAGAGCAAAGGAAGTTATGCATGCAGAACCACAGCCCAAATCATGCCGCTAAACTCGTCTGGCTGATTCTGCTGTGCAGTCATGTTAGACACGAGTCACAGTAACTTGCGGCCCCAACAGTGCCAGCACTGGGCACCGTACATTGTTGTCAACACCACCATTCTTGGAGCCCTGGAACTTGTATGTTTCAGCTACCACTGCTACCACCAGAAAGAATCTTTCACTATGTCTACATTTTTGGATCACTAGTCTGTGGCAGGTTAGTCTAACTGACTGAGTCTAGGTCATGTGCCTTGGCCCCAACTGCAAGGAAGACTGAGAAATGAGTAGTCTGGCCCTTTTAGCTTCAATAATGGGAGGTGGGCTCCAACTTCTACCAAGATTCCTATGGTGAGAAATTTCCTCCAAAGAGAAAAAGGATCATTTCCTTTTGTTCATTACTCAAGCATTTAATACAATATTGACACTAAGTAGATGTTCAATAAATATGTGTGACATGAACAAACAGATGTATGATCCAATTGTCTCTGAGAGAGGCACAAGGAAAAGCAAGGAAACACCATCAAAAGCTGATAACACTATTGAAATGACCAAACAGGTAAACTGCACTCAAATGAAGTTCTGGGTAGTGGATGAGGAAAACTGGAGGCCCAACTCCAGAACACAAAGCTGAAACTGACAAGGCTGGGACTGAGCTGCTTCCTTACTTTCTGGGTAAGCCATTCTCCTGGAAAAGAATGCCTGAAAGAGTCCCCAGACCCTCAGTATTGGTCACTGTAGCTGCTGTCAACTAGGTCAGAAACAACTCACTCGAAAGTATGGAGAAAGCAGTCAGTGCTCGCTGTATGCTACAGGTTTTACACGCATTATCTCATGTAATCAACAGAACAACCCTGTGGAGTAGCTACTACGTGTAGCTCCATTTTACAGAAGAGAAGAGCTAAGGCTTAGGGGGATTGCCTAAGGGTGCATAACTGGCAGGACCTGTCTTATTGACTCCAAATCCATGCAACACTATAAAACAGAAACTTAAACTGTAAAAACAGGTTATTGTGGAAGGCATTTCTGTTACAAAATTTACTAGTTTCACTGTCAACTTATCCCATTATTTCTTATTTCACATTTTTACGGAAGAAATCAGCCTACACTTGAGTTGGCTCCAGAGAGGGAAGTGGAGGGCTGAGCTTGATGCTCTCCAAGGTTCTGAAAACCAATGTTTGAAATTTAAAATTTAACTGCCAGAGTAAAGGTAGCATCATTTTATATTGGCTCTTCAATTTTACACCCAGGGCAAAGCCATCTGTGAGCGGATGAAAATGAAATAATTATGAAATTTAGGAAGTTCTTAAGAAACTAAGTTTTCAACACACCCACATCCATTCACTAAAATTAAGGGATATGAACTCTGAAAACAGACTTCCTTTATACATTTTTGGCTTTCCTCCACAGTTATGAAAGTCAATCCATGCCAGCAATGTCTAAAATCATGATGGGAATTTTCTGAGTGCTGCAGTAAATATATTCTCTTGGTTATGCATCGTCAGTCCTGGAACGTTGCTGAGGCCAGGGTAAGCATCTGGAACCAGAGTACCTGGTGGCATAGGCAAGAAACAGCCAGTGGGGTGATGATCAGAGTCAGAATTGGCAGCAAGAGAGTCTGGAAGAAGAAAAGAAATCAAAAAGAATGGAGGGGAGTAAAGATCTGACTTAAAGAGAAAAAAATCTATAAGCTTGAGTGAGGCCAGTTAGAAGGAGCTGAGGCTGCGGCCAGTGGCAAGTTGTGGCTTTCAATTCGTGGGGAGAAAGGTATCATCTGCTCTCTCTTTACTCCTAATACCAACTGCAGTGTTGCTGTTTCTTTCCAAGTCTTTCTACATAGCTCCACGGGGGTTGACACTGGGCTGGACTGACATCTGCTGCTACTTCTTGCTGCATTCTGTGCTATTTGGAGATACTCTATTGATATCATCCTTCTTTGACCTTGCTTCACTCTGCCCCTCCCACCCCTCCTTCCGCTGTCCTATTTGTAGCAGCCGCTTTAGTCCACTAACAAGGGCTCATTTATCTATTGGTCCTGCTCTTGCTTTTGTTTCTCTTGTCTACTTGGAGTTTAGCTTTTTGATATAAAGCCAGCACGAATTCTCTCTTGTCCTTGAGAAACTGTTGAACATAGGTGACTTGCTACAGCCAGCAGGTAAAAGCATAAGCAAATTCTATATTTCATAGTAGTCTGTTTAGCAGCTTTAAACTTTAGCTAAGCAAATAACCGTTTTCCTTTGTACAAATTGTCATCCTGCCTTATAATCACAGTCCCGAGCCACTGAGATATAGAGACCACATGTGTTTAGAATAAGTAAATAAAAAGAACTGAGCTCCTATCATATGGATTCTGGCTTAGGTTGTTTGGACCGTGCCATTGCAGCTGAAGATGGGTTGCTGCTTACAGAATACTAATTACTATTACTATTCTGAACTGCTCTCTCTTGTGAAAGAAAAAAATATGAGAGAAAAGCTTATTTTGGGTTGGTCACTCAAAATCATAAGCTGAGTTGGGAGAAATTCTATGAGCAAATTATATATAGATATATGCTCTATGTAATATATATATATATATACACACACACACATATATATAATCATTGTACTCTCTCTCTCTCTCTCTCTGTATATATATATATATATATATATATATATATATATATAAAACATAGAAAAATATATATATATATCCAGAATTCTTTACTGAAGTGCCTTTGGGTTTGTACCAAGTCAGAAGTATCATGACTTTTTAGTTATTTAAGTTTTGTGTGCTAACTTTATTACAACAGTCTGTCAACAATATTTACTGAGGGCTCATGTGTACACAGAATAGTGGAAGACTGATCTTACTGTTGGTTTGACTCTATTTAGATAGAACAAATTGATCTAAAAGTCTATTTACCAGAGATTCACCATTGATCATGTATTCCTTGATGTACCTTCTCTTAGTGGATTTAACATCAGATGCTGTGCTGAAAACTTGAAGATAAGAGGAAGAGTATTAATCCTTGTACCCAGATACAGGTTTTCCTGGTCTGTTGGGAAAGCTATGGATTTGGAGTCAGGGGACCTAGGATTAAACCCTGGCCCTGTTATTTACAAGTTGCTTGAACTTAAGCAAGTAACTTACTATTTTTGTGTTCTGGTTTACCATCACACAGGATTATCATAAAGATTAAGTGAGACTGTGACGTGAACCAGCTTTGTAAACCGTAAAGTACCTTTCAATGTAAGGGATTGATTAGAAACTATGATAATAATTTAACACAAAGACTATGAAATGTACAAGCTGTCAGGATTAAGGATCACATTTCAGAGGATAGCTGCTCTAAATTGTCAACCTATTTTCCCCAAGTACAAGTTAATACTATTATAATAAATTCAAAATATGCTTCAATTTTCTCCTTCTGGGGTTTCATTCCATTGCAAATTAAAACTGAAAAATTCACTAGTAGGGAATGGAAGTAATTTGGTTCATCAGAGCTCTTTTCATTTTAACAATATTCTTTATAATGCATATACTGTAAAGAGAATCACTAAAATAATTTAGAATATATATGAAAGTGTCTCACCAAGAAATGAAGCAGTTCTACACATTTTCTGATTAGTTGCGTCCTCCCAGGCACCGAGGTCAAATAGGGCCATTAGGGTAACTTTTAGATAGACACATCCTCAATGAAGAGAGCTCTAAGCAGCATTACAGAGCATTCTAAGAACATTCTCTTCAGATGCATATTCTCCGGGAGAGAGTACATTCCCTGTTTCTGACAGTGATCTGGCAAAGGGAAGAACTGAGGAAGGGATTCAAATACCAGCTAGAGGTCTGGAATAGATCAGTAGTTCCCAGTTCACGGTTGCCACCCTTTTCCCAGCATTTGGAAAAAAAAAAAGATCAACTATCACCATAATTTTACTTTTTTTAAAAAAAGGATTATCTTTATACAAAAAAAGTAGGATAGCGATAATCACAGAATAAAGAACAGCCCTGCAAATAGAATCATTTTGTTTATTGAAAAACATCACTACACTGTCCTTAGATTTTCCTTTTATTGCAAACCAGAAAAACATCGTCTGCAGCTAGCACCAGTTGATGGGCCAATATTTGGTAGGAGTTTAGGAGTCCTTTCAACCCTGAAATGCTATGAACACAAAAACGTACTAAAAAAAATCATTTATTATATTCCTCAAGTACAAGATGATACTTTTTGGTGAGAGTGTGTGAGCAGCTATTTGTTGTGCTATGGATAATTTCAAATTTTGAGAGTCTCTGCTATCATTAGAGTTTTGATGAAAAATGGTTTGATATGTTGATCACTTAATTCTGGTTACTCACCATTATACAATGAATTCACTCTAATAGCTAACAGAAAACAGGAAGAGAAAAGTAAACTAGATAAAAATCTATTGCAGGTTTTTCTACTATAAAATTGCATAAGCTGTTCAGATATCGTACAAGAGAACATTTGACATTTTCCCTCAGGTGGAAGGTTCAATTTCTCAGGATGTTGCACCAGTGATTTCAGTTGCTCTTTGCCAGGAGTGTGGGATTCATCTGCTGTTTTCTATTTCTATTAGCCGTGAGTTTCTCTGCCTTCAAGTTCCATCTGAGAAGCTGACTAAACTTAGCTCATTCCAGAGAGAACAGCTCCCACTGGGAAGATGTCACTGGCTAAAGTCTCATGACCCAGGTACCTGAGAAATACAAAGCTCTGCAATTTTGTTCATCACGAAAGAGAACAAAATATGTTAAAATATCTGCCTGTGTTTTTCCTAGCCATAATCAGATATTCACTAAGCTGGACCATTTTATATGGAAGTTCAAGAATCAGGATAAATTGTTCCTTAACAGAACAAAGAATTTTTTTTAAATGACTGATATATTTACTATAAATGGAATGAACAAGATTGTGGCTGTGCAGTAATATTTCAAAACTTTGTAAACATGCAATATATAGCATTTCCATTTAGTGTCCCAGGCATTCTCTGTGCAGTGCAATGACTGCGATGCATAGTAATTGTTTCTGTCCAAATCGAATTTCCTTTTTTAAAGCTCATGAAGGGACCGAGTTGATTTCTTGTCCTTATTTTCTCCCTGTATCAGCCTATCCTGAACATCAGCAAATGTAGGATAATGAGTACAGGGAAAATTAACCCATACTACCCTAATGCTCATACACTCATTCACTCACTCATTTATTGTATGAGTATTTGCTTGATGTCTACCCCGTACAAAGCATTGTGCTAAATTCTGGGATTCCTAAGATGAAAAAAGGGTTCACAGCCACAGTGTAATGGGGTCTAAGTTAGCATGTATCAACCCAAAAGGAGTCAGGACAGTGTTTCTCAAAATAAAACCTTTTTTTAAACTACAGTCCACTGTAAGAAATAAGTTTTTTATCCCAATCCTGTACTCATAAACATACATATACACACCTTCATGCACACATATGCAAACACATGCAACCAACACTCAACTGAAACAAAATTTTCATAAGTCAAACTTATCCTTTCTACATGTGATACAGTGTAATATTTTCTGTTCCATTTCATTTAATTTTTTTAAAGACTGACATGACTGACTAAATTGATTTCACAGCCCATGTGTCACAATCTGCAATTTGAAAATTAGTGGTCTGGGATCGGTCAGTATGCAGCTAAAAACATCAAAAAAGTTGTCAAGAAGTACACTGGAAATAAAAACAAAAGACATTACTTAAATAATATTAGAGTATTTAGGCTGACGTACCTTAACAAAGATATTAACCACAGGAACACAAGGAACATTCTTTGCCCTGGCAGTGATAAGCTTAAATCTAATGAAGTACCATTTCACAAAGGGCATTAACTAAAGGGTAGTAAACCTAACACCTTCATTACACTACAAATGGTGGTAAATATAGAAAACTGATAAATATAGAAAAAAATGAATGGCTAAATACCTCTCGAATTTAATCTCCTGTTCTACATCTGTTCACACTTGCACACCACAAACTACATCTTTAGCAATCTAAAGAACAGCTGAAGGTGATGCAAATATCTGATACAGTTGAAGTTTTCGGACATGCAGTCAAATCTTGCTAGAAGCAGCAGAAAGAAATCTGAGATGTAAATATAATTTTCAGTAAATACATTTGAAGGCTCACTGATAAATTACCTTACAAATGTCTAAAATACTAGTGCTTTACTTGCATTGTATGTTTCTCAGGGATGGGACTGCCTGTTTACTTCATCCCAGTCTGCATCAGCTTATTTACCTCATCCCAGTCTGCATCAGCTTATTTACCTCAACTGCTCCTCAGACTGCTTTCTTTCATTCTGCATATTCTCCTTAGGTGATCCATCCATTCTCTCGCTTTGAACTTTTTCCTCAATGCACTGACTGGATAGCCAACCCAGATCTTCCCCAGACACATTAGTCAGTTGCCTATTGCATCAATCAATCTAGGGGTCCAAATGATGCCTAAGAAGCAAACATATCTAAAGCCCAACTCCCACCCTCTCTCATAGTAAATCAGTTTCTTCTCTTCCTGTGCTTCCCAATACACTGAATATTACTAGGTAGAACCCGCCCATTTCTACCTAGGAGTCATGTTTTCTCACGCCTCTAACCCAATCAATCAAGTCACCAAGTTCTGCCAATTCTACCTCCTCAATATATATATTTAATTCACCCCTTCTTCTTCATACATGTTGCCTGTATCTTTGTTCTGGTCCTCACCACCTCTCACTGGTACAAAAACCTTTCGGCAGATCTCCTACCTCTGGCACAGGCCCTGTAACACACGCCCAAGGGAGGGGTTTTTCAGCACCACTCTCTTCTCTGAGAAGCCTTAGAGCAGAGGTCCCCAACCTTTTTGGCACCAAGGACCTGTTTCACGGAAGACAATTTTTCCACGGACTGCGGGTGGGGGGCTGAGGGGGATGGTTTTGGGATGATTCAAGCACGTTACATTTATTGTGCACTTTATTTCTATTATTATTACATTGTAATATATGATGAAATAATTATACACCTCACCATAATGCAGAATCAGTGGGAGCCCTGAGCTTGTTTTCCTGCAAGTAGTTGGTTCCATCTGGGGGTGATGGGAGACAGTGACACCCTAAGTGCTTTGCTTATGTCCAGTCTACTGTGTAATCTCTGCTAATGATAATCTGTATTTGCAGCCGCTCCCCAGTGCTAGCACCACCGCTTCAGCTCTACCTCAGATCATCAGACATTAGATTCTCATAAGAAGTGCGCAACCTAGATCCCTCGCATGGGCAGTTCACAGTAGGGTTTGCGCTCCTATGAGAATCTAATGCCACAGCTGATCCGACAGGAGGCGGAGCTCAGGCGATAATGTGAGTGATGGGGAGAGGCTGTAGATACAGATGAAGCTTTGCTCACTTTCCCGCCACTCACCTCCTGCTGTGCAGCCGGCTTCCTAACAGGTCATGGACCGGTACTGGTCTGTGTCCCAGGGGTTGGGGACCCCTGCCTTAGAGTGCCTGCCATGCCTACAGCACTCTTCCTGGAAGTTTCTTAAGCCAAACTGTTTATGTGTTCTACCACATCCCCACAGCTGATGAAAGATGCTGACCCAAAGGCAGCCAATTGCAGGCCTAGGAGGATGTCCAGCATCAGAGTCCTGCCAAAGTGGGATAGGGAATGAGAGGTGGGAGTGGTCCACACTGGATTAAAACCGGCTGCCAATCAAATCCTCCCTCTTGGGAAACACACAGAGAGGCTGCAGACACACACCTGCACATGGAGGCACCAGAGACAGCCTAAAGCAGAATGGGCACCAAGACAGCACAGGGACCCGAGCACAGAGCATTGTTCTAATTTTCACAAGGTCTTGCTGACATGGTTATCTCTTCCCTACTTTCTCCATGAATCCCTCAACAGTCCCCCATGAACTAAGCAAGTTTCTAACACTTAAAACTTGGAAGAGCCTAACACCCACGGCTCACTTTTCCCAATCCATCTTCCATCAGTACATAGCTGCAGATGATTCTCCAGAATACAAATGTGGAGGCACAGGCCTGCATCACAGCTCTTTACAGCTTCTCCTTCCATATGGGAGAGAAGTTTCAAATCCTGAGCATGTCATGACGTCTGGTCTTGCCTCTTCTGCCTGGGCCTCAGTTTCTGCCTCTCAACTCAGGTGAACCCTCACCTATGCTGTGATCTCTCACCTGCGTGACGCTGCAGACCCTCTTCCCTCTGCCTCGATCCCACCCGGTGTGTCAAGTCTCAGCTTCCACACTTTCCCTCAGGAATGCCTTTCCTGTCTCCTAGACAGTGACTTCAATAAAATTCCACAAAAGCAATCTCATGTGCACTGTTACTGTTAACAAATCTGTATCTACTCTGTCTCCAGCTAGGATGGGGAGGGCAGGGCTTTGTTCTGTAATTCTTAACAATCTTTAATTATTTCCCTTACTAAGAAAATACTTACTGAGCACCTTCTATGCACCAGCCTGTGAAAATATAACAATAAACAAGACAGGCACCATCTTTGTCATCCCAGAGCTTGGCAGGGAAGATTAGCATTAAATAGCACAATGTGGCAGTGTTACGTGGAGGGTTGAACAGGGCACCATGGGAGGTGGCAGCACAGGTGGGGAGGCTTCTCCACCTAGCTATATGCACATGAGACCTCAGTAGGGAGCGGAGCTCAGCAGGAAAGAGTTTTATGGGAAGGAGAAAAGAGGGAAAGATAAAGGAAAATGTTAGAGGAAAAGGAATCAGCATATGTAAACCAGTAAGGTAAGAGGAACCTTGGTGCTATCATAGAAAGAGTAAGTTCATTGGAGCTCAGAGTGCCCACAGCCAGGGGCAGGCGACCAGGTGGGAGTGGGCACAGCAGTCAACTCACTGTAGGCTGTCGTGGTCATGCTATCGATGCAGCATTTTATTCTAAGGGCAGTTATGTGTTTTAAGCAGGACATTGGATCCTATTTTGAATAACCAATTAGCCTGAGTATCAGTTACAAGGAAGAAGCAGAGAGGTGAGTTGGAGGGCCATTAGAATAGCTTGGGTGTGCTATGGTGGCAGTGGAGGTGAGAGAAGCAAGTGCAATGGGGAGATTAAGAGGGTGAATGATCAGGACTTGGTGACTGATTCAGTGTAGGTGTGGTGGCTTTGTAACGTGTCAGCCTGGCTGGGCTAAACTACCTTTCCTAGAATTCCCCTTCCTGTATGTGTCCTGTCTTGTTTCTTCGTGAGTTTTTGGAAGATGGAATGGTTAAGTACTGAGGAGCAACTTGTGTACCAGCATAAGCTTTGGAAATCTGTGCTCCCCCATCCTCCGTAATGCGAAGATTTGAGAAGGTTGCTCCTAAGCAGATGGTTGGACAGACTAAGGCATTAGTTTGCTGAGCCTCCATGCTTGCTAATTAATTCTTCAGTTTACTAGGATTTAAAATGATTGTTCAAAACAAGACATTCCTTAAAATAAATGCTAGGTGAAAGTCTCAACATGGTATTGATTATTAAGATGGTTATTGTAAATGGCTGAGGCTTGTTATTAAATAACAGAATTGCCTTACCTGCCCTGTTGGTTTAATTAAGCTGTTTTCAGTTCATAAAAAGATTATCTACAGTTTTGATATTCATTTTCTCCTGGATTGTGTTTTCCGGTTTTCTAGTTAAAATGGTAAATGGAATTCTATAGCAGATTTCATTTTACAATTCAGGTATATAATAGAGTTGACATTTATTACTAGGAAAGCATAATTTTCAGGACTGTGGCTTGAATACCCTGGGTATTGAGAATTAAAAGTTGTAAATTCTAGTTTTGACATAGCTGCTTACTATGTTACCACACGTCACCTAACTTCTGGGTGTTTCTTTCTCACTGGCAAATATTAGAACTGAATACTGATCTATCTCATGCAGAGCAGTGAGAGTGAACTAAGTATCTATTATGAAGGATATTCAGACTGTGTACTATTTTCACTATACAAAAGATTATGGGGAAAAAAAAGCCTAAGGCTTAAGTTTTTTATTGTACAGAATTCTTCACATTTATTAAAGGAGCTTTTGGGTGTTCTTTTTATATTGGAATTCTGATATTGAAAGTGGGTATATGTAAATGCAAACCATGCAACTATTTATTTAGAGCAGTAAATGAAATCTCAAGAACATTTTTGTAATAAGACAGGCGCTCCAATGTATATTATTCCTTTAGAATAACAAACAGATTTTGAAACATGTAATAATTTGGACAGGTCGCTAGGCTTATTGTTATCATTTGAAAAGAGGAGCGCTGTAATCCAAAAACCTGAGATCTAAAATAATTCAGGGCACAATTTAAAAAAAATATATAACATCAGACACACATAATAAAAATAGGTTGATCGGTGTAATGAAGTTAAGACACAAACTTTCCTTCTCTTCTTACTCCATTTGTTTATTACCATGAGCATCTCTCCTTGGGAGGGACCTTTAGGGACATTTGTAAAAGCAGATTCTTGTGTTTTCTTAATCTGGTGCCATGGGACAGGGAATGCGATGAGAGTGTCAAATGCCTGATTGGGACTAGACAGGAAAATATTATCTTTATTAAACATAAAAGTTGATATAATTTTGTAGGCTCAATAAAACTTGTATGTTCTAGTAAATTATGAAAATTGTTAGAATGTTGGGTTATCAATAAACAACTAGCAAACTAAGTGCTATTATCATGATCTAAAACACTAAATTAGCTTCTCAAATTTTCAACATTTTAAAAAGATCACTATATACTAAATAAGAAAATTAATACTTAAAATTTTATTGTATAGAATTTTTTAATTGAAGTATAGTTGATTTACAATGTTGTGCTACATTTTGGTATACAGTAAAGTGATTCAGTTTTATATATATATATATATATGTATAAAATATATATATAGTTTTTCAAATTCTTTTCCATTATAGGGTATTATAAGCTACTGAATATAGTTCCCTGTGCTATACAGTAGGTCGTTGTTTTTTATCCATACTATATATACTAGTTTGCATCTGCTAATCCGAAACTCCCAGTCCATCCCTCCCCCACTCCCTCTCTGCTTTGGCAACCTCAAGTCTGTTCTCTATGACTGTGAGTCTGTTTCTGTTTTGTAAATGAGCTCATTTGTATCATGTTTTTTAGATTCCACACATAAGTGATATCATATGATATTTGTTTCACTCTGTCTGACTTAACTTTACTTAATATGATAGTCACTAGGTCCATCCATGTTGCTGTAAATAGCATTTTTTCATTCTTTTTTATGGCTGAGTAATATTCCAGCATATATATATATTCTACATCTTCTTTATCCATTCATCTGTTAATGGACACTTAGGTTGCTTTCATGTCCTGGCTATAGTATATAGTGCTGCTATGAAGATTGGGGTGCATGCATCTTTTTGAATTAGAGTTTTATGCAGATATATGCCCAGGAGTGAGACTGCTGGATCATATGGTAGTTCTATTTTTAGTTTTTTAAGGAACCTCCATACTGTTCTCCATAGTGGCTGCATCAATTTATATTCCCACCAACAGCATAGGAGAGTTCCCTTTTCTCCACACCTTCTCCAGCATTTATTACTTATAGACTTTTTGATGATGGCCATTCTGACCAGTGTGAAGTGACACCTCATTGTACAGTAGTTTTGATTTGCATTTCTCTGATAATTAGCAGTGTTGAACCTCTTTTCATGTGCCTCTTGACCATCTGTATGTTTTCTCTGAAGAAACGTCTATTTAGATCTTCTGTTCCCATTTTGATTGGGTTTTTTTTTTTTTTTGATATTGAGCTGTATGAGCTGTTTGTATAGTTTGGAAATTAACACCTTGTTGGTCACATCATTTGCAAATATTTTCTCCCATTCTGTAGGTTGTTGTTCATTTTGTTTATGGTTCCTTTGCTGTGCAAAAGCTTATAAGTTTGATTAAGTCCCATTTGTTTATTGTATTACATTCTTAAAATTTATATATGTACAGACAGACACACACGCATATATTAAGGCATTTTTTTATAGGGATTTGATCCTACACAGTGTAGACAGTGCTTATGAGTCTCTGAAAGTCTATTCTCTTTGCATCTGATGTTGGAGTTTAAAGTCCACAGGATGGGCAGCCAGGAAGGAAATATGAATGTAAAGAAAGAATAAGAGCAATCTGGAACTCATAAGCCCGAGAGGGAGTCCCTCAGGACAAACTGAAACCCATACCAGATTTTGTTGCCTCTGACATTTATGGTGTGGGTATATGTCTAAGCCAGGGTGCTGCCACCCACAGCCGGACCAGGAGTGGGAGAAGCTGAAGGGGGTCCAGGGCAGGGTGGAGCCGTTGCTGGCTGGGTCACTGCCTCACACCATGAGGTGATGAGCCTGCAGGTAAGCGAGAAGGTGTGTGAACTACAAAATTGCTGTTGCTTCACTTGCTAAAAAATAAAGTGCGGTTTATTGAAAATTTAAAGAGTTTATTTCAGCAATTATCAATTCCAACCAGGCAATGGTTAGGAACACTCTGCCAACAGAAGCCAGGGAAAGATATTACAGAACAGGAATGAAAACAAAGAAAGGACATTTTTTGGGCTGCTATGGCTTATGACTTACTTGGCTGTTTGTGATCAGCTGTCCTTAGCGTCTTGGTCTTGATTTCATAACCTTGAGGCATTTGCAGGCTTAGATTTTGGTTTGCTTACATAGACCATGAAAGCATTAGAGCCACCTCAGTCTAATGGCCTCCTTGTTTAATCAATTTCACAACTTCCATCCTCCAGCTCTCCCATAAGAATGTCTCTCAGGAATAAGCTCTTAAACGTTCTGCCTCCTTTTGCACTTATGGTCAGAATGACAGTAAGGCCAACCTTTCTTTTAGAGTAAGGACCTGGTTAAAAATGACTTCTATACCCAGTGAGTAATGTCCCCTTCAAAATAGGTTCTGTAGGAAGTTCTAGTCTTAATCCATTAATTCTTCTGCTCAGATCATTTTTTAAATTCCATTTTTGGAATTTTGCTGTGCATATTCATTCTCAAACAGTGGGAGAGAATGCTAGTCTATTTAATATTGTTAGATATTTGATGTAAAAGTTATTGTAAACTGACTCAGGAGGCAATTCAAAAATGGAGTTCAGGGACTTCCCTGGCGGTCCAGTGGTTAAGAATCCGCCTTCCAATGGAGGACACATGGGTTCCATCCCTGGTCGGGGAACTAGGATCCCACATGCCATGGGACAACTAAGCCCACACACCGCAACTACTGAGCCCGCCTGCTCTGGAGCCTGCACGCCACAGCTAGAGACAAGCCCTTGTGCCACAACTAGGACCCAATGCAGCCAAAAATAAATAAATAAATAAATATTTTTAAAATTTTAAAATAAATAAACTAGGTCTTCCCTGGCCATCCTATTTTTTTTTTTTTTTTTTTGCGGTACGCGGGCCTCTTACTGTTGTGGCCTCTCCCGTTGCGGAGCACAGGCTCCGGACGCACAGGCTCAGCGGCCGTGGCTCACGGGCCTACCCGCTCCACGGCATGTGGGATCCTCCCAGACCGGGGCACGAACCCGCGTCCCCTGCATCAGCAGGCGGACTCTCAACCACCGCGCCACCAGGGGAGCCCCTATTTTTTTTTTTAAAAACTGGAGTTAAAAAAAAATTATGTTGAGTAAAAGTTCACATGATTTGAATAAGCATGTACCTTCCCAATGGGGGCTGCTCACGTTCGGATATAAATAACTGATAGACTGATTTTTTAAAAAAATTCTCACCTCCTTAAATAAGTTCAACATATTTACCAATTCCAATTGAAGTGTAAATGGATTGCTTTGTCTTCTCACCACCTATCCTTCCCTCTTCTGATGACAGTATACTGCTTTTCCTTGGGAATGAGCCCCTTACCCACTTTCAATCTATTTAGCTCCTGGGGAGGATGGACAACTCAGATGAGATCAATCAGATACATTCCATCACTATGGCTACAGTAATTGGTTCGAGGATGGGCCCCAAACCCAATTATGAGACTCGATTCCAGGACTTTGGCTGAAACTGGCTTTCTTTTGGGGTTACCAAGTTAAAAATATAAATCTGTAACTGCTCGGAACCATTATATGGGGAGATCTTCCTGAGGATGAAGTTAATGCAGAGTAAGGCAGAGCTGAAAGCTGGAGAAAGAATCCTGATGACATCATTTGAGTAGCTAGATCCAGCTCCACCTGAAACCTGGTTCCTGAACTTTTCAGTTATATGAGCCATTAATTGTTTTTTTTATTTCTACCCACTTAAGTGTGTTTCTCTATGTAATGGATTCAGTCAAGAAAAAAAAACAAACAGGAAATGCTACAGCTTATACGTACACAATCATGTGGCTTATGTGGTGCCCACTTATCTTGTTATTAGTTTTAGTTTGACATCTTTAATAATGTATATTTCATTTTTCAATTTCATAGCTACACAAAGCATTTTTAATTTCTGGACTACTTTACAGAGCTGGAGATTTAGTGGTAGGGGTAGGGAAGAAAATGTGGTTATTCTTAAGACATTTTCATTAGTGACTCCTTAAGTTTGAAATATAATAATTTTGAATTAAGATATATCCAGGGCTTCCCTGGTGGCGCAGTGGTTGAGAGTCCGCCTGCCGATGCAGGGGACACGGGTTCGTGCCCCGGTCCGGGAAGATTCCACATGCCGCGGAGCAGCTGGGCCTGTGAGCCACGGCCGCTGAGCCTGCGCGTGCAAAGCCTGTGCTCCACAACGGGAGAGGCCACAACAGTGAAAGGCCCGCGTACCGCAAAAAAAGAAAGAAAAAATAAAAGAAAAGATATATCCAGAGTCAGCAATGTTACCATAAGAGGCTAAGAGAATTTAAACCAGAAATTAACCCGATATCTTTTACCTTCTCTATGTGTTACAGCCTTCCTTTTGCCAATCAGGTTAACAGCTCTTTGAGTCTTTCTGGCAGGATATTTCCTGGGCTATCATGAAAAACAAAACTCCTATTCTATCATGTAAACCCATTGCAGGCTGTTTTTCTCTAAAAATCTGATCAATACATCTGTTTCCCCAGGAGTAGAGAAAGAACAAACAGCAAGTCCTGATAAAACTTCTCTGGCATTGTTCATTTCCTCAAATGCTATACATGCCACACACTTATTACTTTAGTCCTCTGCTATTAATAAGACTTCCTGAGGAAACACTAAAAGCTCTAATTCCATCCAGATGCAAGCAGTATGCAACACCAGCACCTCATCCTTGAGGTTCTAGCGAAATTACTAAGAGCGTATCGTGACTCATACATTCTCAAGCATTTCTCTCTGTCCTGAAATCTGAAACCAGGAAATTTGGAGCAGGTTGCTTTTTGGAAATTTACTTTTCAGCTACTGTAACTCATATCACGGCTCTGCAATATGTTTTCTCTCCTCACGGAGGAAGGCAGTTAACATTAAATAATTAGCTCAGGAGTTCAGTTCCACATCCTTAAAATCCCTCAAAGGAAAATTACAATGCCACTTACTGCAAACACAGAGCGTCATCGAAAGAAGATATGCAAACAAGTCTTTCACTGCAGGTTCCACAATACTACCACTTCACACACAAAGTTGACAAAAGCAGTATTCTGTCAGGCCCGATGCAGAGAAAAGAGCATGCGTCAGGCAGTGTCTTTTGTGTTGAACCAAATCCTCAAGATGAAATACAACGATGAGCCTATGATTTCCACCTGTTCCTTTTTCTGCAGGAAACCCAATCTCCTGGTGCCCAGTTGTTCAGTGAAACTTGCCCCCTGTCATTTCTCCCACTGTTCCCTTCCATAGTGATATTCTAGAGAGAATGTGCTTCAGAGAGCTTTGTACAGCTTTACTAAAATTTTCTAGAGGAGTATTCTGGAACCTTTGTGACAGAAAGTTTAGGAAAAACTTTTAACCATTGAAACTTCTTATATAAAGTGTTTAACTACACCCCACTCCACCTGCTCCGTGTAAGGCCACTTAAAGAGAAATACCTGTTCAGAAGTAAAATAAGTGTATGGGAAGTGGCTACTTCTGTTTTGGAATAATCACTGTCTATTTGAACAAGATTATAACTACCAGAGGAAGATAGCAACTCCTGGAAAGTTTGAAAAGAGCAATGGTTTTCCAGAACACCCTTTTCCCTATTAAGTATATTTTGGGGAGGGTAAGTAAGAGATGGGGAAAGGTAAAAGTTTTACTAAAATAGTGATACTAAAAGGTGTTGATACAAAGTGTTCTTAATGAAAACTGCTTAGTCAAAAAGTTGCTGCTGCTTCTTGAATTCATTTCAAATAAAGCTCTCTGTTTAAGAGCTTTGAAAGTAAATTATACATATCACAATAGTTGGTTTGAGTTTTCTTTTGACATTATATAATTTCCAACTTTGAGGAAAATACTAGTATTTATAGATAGTATTTATGAATTTTGCAAGTCAAAAATATAACAGACCTTTAGTTGCAATGTTCATATCACTACATAGAGTGACTAATTTTTCAAATTAGTAAAGGAAGTTAGAACTGAGTCAGTGAGTGGATCACCCTAATGAATGAAAATAAAATTTATGCTTCTCTCAAATGGACTGTATTTTATTTTTAAAATATTTATTAAGGCTTATTAGTTTTGTGCTAAATTTTTTTAGTAGTTTTTCCCTATATGAGTTCCAACACTTCAGTATGATATAGTGTTTATACATGCACAATCTAATATTGAGTCAGACATGAAATGGACCTTAACAGATAATAAAAATATACAAACAGTACAGCATATTCTAATCCACTCAGAAGCACAGGTAGAGCGCCACACTTAAGAACCATTTCAATATTTAACACAAACTTTAAGGCAGGAAAAGAGGTCTGTGCTGTTAATCTAATTACCACCTACTAAACTATAAAAACAATGATGAAGCCATTTATATGTCTATTTTCTTGACCTTGTCAAATTTTACATGTAATTAGATTTGTGTAGCAGGTCTTGCTCTATGTAAAATAAATGATCTTATTATAGACTGCAGCAAACGTTTGAATATATTTAAGCATTCTTTGTTTATTCAGCGAACATTCTTAAGCACCTACCATGTGTCTGGCACTATTCTAGGTCCTGTGATGACCAAAGAAAAAGGCACAGTCTCTATGTTCAAGGAGGCGCATCCAGTACAGAGGTGACCATGTAGACAGATGTAATACAGGAACATCATGGTATGTTTTCCAAAAGCATTTCTTTCCAAAAGAAATGGCCACTGAGTGAACTGTGCACAAATTAGAAACTGTAAGGCTTTAGTTTCAAAGAGTAAAGAGCTAAGATCAAGAGAAGCAATTGGGCTAATGATGAATGTCCTTTAAAGTAACAACAACAACAGAAAAGATAGCACCAAGATTCTTGTAACCAACATATGGAGATTAATAGCAATTGTGTGGCCTCAATCTTTTCTTGAAAAGTTAAGGTCCAAAGGGAAAGGTGCTAAGAATCCACAGGGATTCACTTTAGTAGCAAAGTGAAGTAGAGGCTGAGAGCATTATAACGTGTGCTATAAAGGGATCTACAGGGGCTTAACACCAAAGTTCAGGAGCTGTGTAGATGCCCATGTATGTTTAACACAAATCTAAGCAGATGAACACAGTGGAATCAGAGAGAATAATAAAATCATCTTTTAAATAGGGCAGCTGAGTACTGTAGCCCAGAAACCTAGTAATGATAAACTGGCTTAAATTCTCAGAACCTCGTAGAAGTGGTCTCACTCCAAAAGATATTCAGGATAAGTCTGATTTCCTTCTTTCTACTGGTTATTGTCGAATTTTAAAGGAAAATTGGGGCTGGGATAAATAGTGATTACAAATAGATTAGTTATAAAGGTGCTATACTTGCCTTGGTATTTATATTTCTTTAAATTGTCCTCTAATGTAGTCAGCTAACTACACTGTGCTTTAACATGTGTGTAAAGTCATTGCAATAATGAAATACATTTGTATAAAAATGTATGTGATTGAAACTAATAATCTTTTCAACTCAGTTAATTATGCTTACGGGATGCTTGGATCTTCGGGGACCATAGTACCATAAATCAGCACCACCTCTACACACACATACCTATAAAGGCAGCTTATCTCAAGTGCAGGCAAGATGAAATAGCAGGAACAGCTAACATTGCTGATTTTTGCTATGTACCAGGTACTACATTAATTATTTTGAATGTTGTATTTTAGTTAATTCACTCAACTACTTTAGGACATACGAGCCATAATTATTACCATCTTATACATGAGGAAACTGAGAAGAAATTCACACTTTTGCACAGTTGGCAAGTGGAGAAGCCAGAATTCCAGGCCAGAGATCAGACTCCAGAACCCAGGGTGCAAATGCATCTCATTTTTTTTTTTTTTTTTGAGGTACGCGGACCTCTCAGTGTTGTGGCCTCTCCCGTTGCTGAGCACAGGCTCCTGACGCGCAGGCTCAGCAGCCATGGCTCATGGTCCCAGCCGCTCCGCGGCACGTGGGATCTTCCCGGACCGGGGCACGAACCCGTGTCCCCTGCATCGGCAGGCGGACTCTCAACCACTGCACCACCAGGGAAACCCTGCATCTCCTTTTTTGAGGTATAAGCAGCAGGTAGGTACCTGCCTCTAAGTAAAAGAAAGAAAACTGATAGAGAGTAGGAGCATGAAAGTGGAATAGGAAGGAAAGTCGCGAAGAACAGAAAGACAAAGAGCAGAGGCCAAAAAAAGGGAACAAAGCAAAAATGTTGTCACTGACATAATTGTAGTGGGGACTTTTCGACCACTTTATCCCACCACCGAACTCTCTGCAAGACACTTACCATAATCTATAGTTTTCCTTCATTTTTAACCTTGATTACCTCCTACAATAGAAACTCTGTTTTCCCCCTAATATACATACAGCACAGAGCACTGCCCAGCACATAATCAGCGAGCAAGGAGCATTGAATTAATTAAATCAATCAATTAAATAACATAATTTTCAGAATTGGAGGCTAAGTTGCCAGTAACGTTTTCACCCATCAGCTAAGAATTATGTCTGCTCTTCTCTAACAGGAGAGATACTACCTGGAGCGTAGTTTTAGCTTCTGCCCCTTGGGCTGGTAATTCCTATTTGCTTAGCAGTCAAGATTCAATGACACATGGAAAGGAGGGGAAGAGCAGCTTGTGTTAAAGGGGAGAAGTATGGACCTCCTTGAGATCAAAGATGGATTATTTTGATTAGTAGATTCTGTGCTACTTAAATTTGTCATTAAAGTGACTTCAGAATTGCCTTCCCAGAAGAGGTGAGCTTAGTTGGAGGAGTATGTAGGAGAAAGGTGATGTCAGATGCAGAAGAGGATTTCGCTTCCACCATATAGGGCCATGTGGAAGCTCATGAGGAGGTGGCAGTATAAGGGGAGAGTGGGAGTGGTAGGCAGTGTGATTCGAGAGTGGTGGTAGCAAATGTGGGAAGAGGAGGAAATGACAGCACTCAGTTGAACGGTGGGCTTAACAATCTGGCAGTAAACTGGGAGCTAACAAGGCCCACCTGGAGCGGTTAGCAACAAAAGAAACATTTGTAGCTCACCAAGAAGATTTGAGGAGAAAATAATATGATATTTGGCTAGCCTGAGACTCATCTTGGACCCAACTTCTTTTGGAATTTCGAAATGGGCAAGAAATGACTGAGATGTTTGTGCTTCTGGACTGAAGACTTGTTTCTCTGGTAATATTTTAGCCCCCATGCCAGCATCATCATGATTTGCTCCATAGTGATTTGGTCTTGACTTTCATGTTCCTTAACATGAGACATTTTGTTACTACTATCTTCCTTATTAAAATTGTTTTGTTTTATTCTTTGATTAACTTCTTGGCACAGATGTACTTTTTGATGCTAATCGTGGGTTTGTTCCTTTTAACTTTTTATTTTCAACCTTTTTTCATGATAGTTCAACTTTGCTCATTCTTTTTGCTGTATACTTATAAAACCTGTCTTTCATTTTTAGTCATAAAGGATTCATTCACCTTAGAGATTCCAACACTCATTTTTTTAAGCCTACAGTCCATCTGTTACCATCTCCTCTATGATATTAGATTGTATTACCCTATGTTGTCTCCTCCAACTTTTGGCAGAAGAGACTATTTTCCAATAAGCCCACTTACTTCATATGACAAGAAATGTATCAAGTTTTTATCAGCTTTCAATGCAGACAGATCGTTAAGCATGCCCCCAAATGTTTAGAATTACCACTTGTTTATGTCACTGATGCACTGTGTAGGGTGGTTGAGAAGAGAACACAAATATAAAGACTTGGAAATTGGAGGGCTCTATTAGTTATCTACCGAGCTATAAAAATTACCCCAAATTTAGCAGCTTAAAACTACATACATTCACCATCTCACAGTTTCTCTAGGTTAGGAGTCTGGACCCAGCATAGCTGGGCCTTCTCCTCAGGGTCTCACTAGGCTGCAATCAAGGTGTCAGCCAGGCTGCTTCCTTTCTGGAGCTCAGGGTCCTCCTCCAAGCACATGTGGTTACTGGCAGAATTCCATTCCTTGCAGCGATAGGACTGAGGTCCATTCCTTTCTGGCCGTCAGCAGGACTGCTTCGACTCCTAGAAGCCATATATAGTTCCTTGCCATGTGACCCCTCACAGACCCTCTCACATGACAACTTACATATTCCAGGGCAGCAGGAGAAACTCTCTCCATTCTGATAAGGCAGAGTCTTACATAACCTAAGAGTAACTATCCCCATCACCTTTGTGACACATCACTTTTGCTGTGTCAATAAAAACTACTCCTTTCTATAGTAATGTGCTGCGCCTCCCTCTCCCCTCTGAGGTTGTGTCATAGGAGGCCTACAAGAGATACAGGACTTCCATGACCATCCATCATCCTATGGACTGAATTGTATCCCCCTAAAATCCTATGTTGAAGCCCTCACCCCCAAATGTGACTGTATTTGGAGATAGGGATGAGGTCACAAGAGTGGCGCCCTGATATAATATAACTAGTGTCTTTATAAGAAAGGACCCAGAGAGCACATTCTCTCTCTTCCTCTCCCCGTCTCTCTTTTCCATGTGAGGACACAGCAAGAAAGTAGTCAGCTGAAAGCCAGGAAAAGAGCTCTCACCAGGACCCAAGCCCCGCAGGAAACTTGAACTTGGACTTACAGGCTCCAGAACTGTGAGAAAATAAATGTTTGTTGTTTAGGCCAACAAGTCTGTGGTATTTTATTATGGCAGCCTGAACAAACTAAAATATGTCAGTAACAAGGCCAACTTCCCCCCACCTCAGTGTCAGTGGAGGCCATGTGGGGAGCCATAGTGAGACACAGCTGCCTCATCTAGTGCTCATGTGTCAGAAGAGGCCTACTAGGGAGCCAGAACACCCAGCCTTACTCAAGAGTAATGACAAACCGCTCCACCAAAGAGGAAAAAAAAAAAATAGAAAATCTCAGCAAAGAAACTGAAAATCTCAGCAAAAAATAGAAAATATATATAAGAAATAGAGATTTTCAAACTAAAAAAAATACAATAACTGAAGAAAAAGACTTAAGTGATGGGCTCAACAGCAAAACAGAGAGGACAGAGGAGAGAATTAGTGACCATGAATGTAGAACAATACAAATAACCAATCTGAACAGTTAAAAATATATCTACTGAAAACATTTTAAATGAACAGAGCTTCAAAGATCTGTGGGACTATAACAAAAAACTTAGTATTCATATTACTGGAGTTCTGAGGAAGGGAAAGAAAATGAGGCTTTTCAGCAATAATGCTGGAACACTTCCAAAATTTGGCAAAAGACATAAACCTACAGATTCAAGAAGCTGAGCAAGCCCCAAACAAACAAACAAAAAACCCCAAAGAAATCATTGTCAAGACACATCATAGTCAAGCTTCTGAAAACTAAATAGAAATACAAATTCTTGAAACCAATGAGACATAATGTTTTCCTATATATAGGAAAAAAAGCATTTCAAAAGACAGAGACTTCTCATCAGAAACCATGGAAGCATAAGGAAGTGGCATAACATTTTTCAAGCTGTCAAACCAAAATTCTATGCTCAGTAAAACATATCCTTCACAAATGAAGGGAAAATCAAGACATTTTCAGAATAAGGAAGATAAAGGAATTTGTCGCCAGAAGACTTGCTCTAAAAATGGCTGAAGGAAGTTCTTTAAACAAAAGAAATTGTAAATGAAAGAATCTTGGAACATCAGAAAAGAAGAATCATGGAAAGAGTAAAGATATGGTAAATATGATAGATTTTCCTTCTCCTTTTGGGTTTTCTAAATAGTGGTTCATGGTAGAGCAAAACTTATAACACTGTCTGACTTGGTCTTGAGTGTATGTAGAGGAAATATTTAAAACAGTTATTGTATAAGGGGTAAAGGAGTGTAAAGAGGATGTAATGGAAAGGGAAACTGAGATTTCCACACTTCACCCAAACTAGTAAACTGTCAAGACCAGTAGACTGTGATAAATCATGTATATATAGTCAGCCTTCCTATTTCACAGGTTCCCCATCTATAGATATGGAAAGCCAACTGTACCCCAACATTTTATATTAGGGACTTGAGCATCCACAAATTTTGATGCTGGTGTGGGTCCTGGGACCAATCTTCTATGATACTGAGGACGAATGTATAATGTAACACATAGAGCAACCACTAAAAAATCTATACCAAAAGATACACTCAGAAATACTACAGATAAATCAAAATGGAATTCTAAAAATGTTTAAGTAACCCACCTGAAGAACAGAAAAAGAAAACAGAAGAACAAAAGACAGAATAAACAGAAAACAGAAAATTAAATTGTAGAGTTAAGCCCTAAAATATCAATAATTACCTTAAATGTAAATTGTCTAAAAACACCAGTTAAAGACAGAGATTGGCCAAGTGGATGAAAAAGCAAAACACACTATATGCTGTGTGCAAGAAGCTCACCTCAGATATAATAATGTAGGTAGGTAGAAAGAAAAATGATGGGAAAAGGTATACCATGCAAACATTAATCAAAAAAAGGTAGGAATGGCTATATTAATATCAGATAAAGTAGACTTCAGAGCAAATTACCTATTAAAGTGGACTTTAGAAATAATTACGTATGAAGTCTGTTCAAGTAGATTTCAGAGCAAAGAAAATTACCAGGAACAGAGAAGGACATTACATAATGATAAAAAAGTAAATGCACCAAGAAGATGTAGCAACCCTAAAAATATATGCACCAAAAAACCAGAACTGCAAAATATGTGAAGCAAAAACTAATAAAACTTAAATAGGATATAGATAAATACACAATTATTGTTGGAGACATTAACACACCTCTCTTAAAAAATGATAGAACAATTAGACAGAAAATCAGCAAGAATATAAAAGGACTCAACAATACCATCAATAACAGGATCTAGTTGACATTTATAGAACTCTCCACCCAATGACAGCAAAATACACCTTCTTTTCAAGCACTCACAAAACAAATACCAAAACAGACCCTATCCTGGACCATAAAACAGCTTCAAATTTTTTAAAGAATGGAAATCATACACAGTATATTCTCTGATTAGAATGGAATCAAAGTAGAAATCACTAACAGAAAGATAACAGGAAAATTGCCAAACACTTGGAAACTATACGGTGCACATCTAAATAATCCATGGGCCAAAGAGGAAGTCGCAAGGGAAATATTAAAAATACACATAGCTGGACTTCCCTGGTGGTGCAGTGGTTGAGAGTCCGCCTGCCGATGCAGGGGACATGGGTTCATGCCCCCGGTCCGGGAAGATCCCACATGCCGTGGAGTGGCTGGGACCGTGAGCCATGGCCGCTGAGCCTGCGCGTGCGGAGCCTGTGCTCCACAACAGGAGAGGGCCACAACAGTGAGAGGCCCGCGTACCGCAAAAAAAAAAAAAAAAAAAAAAAAAAATACACATAGCTGAATGAAAATGAAAATGAAAATACAGCATATCAAAATTTGTGGGTTGCAGCTAGAGCAGTGCTGAGAGGGAAATTTATAACACAGAACGTGTATCTTAGACAAGAGGGGAAGCCTCAAATCAATAATCTAAGTTCCCACCTTAAGAAACTAGAAAAAGAAGATCAAAGTAAACCACAAGCAAGCAGAAGGAAAGAAATTATAAATATAGTAGTAGAAATCAATGATTCCCAAAGCAGAAAAATAATACAGAAAATCAAAGAAACAAAAAGCTGGTTCTTTAAGAAGAGGAATAAGGACTTCCCTCGTGGTACAGTGGTTAAGAATCTGCCTGCCAATGCGGGGGACATGGGTTCAAGCCCTGGTCCGGGAAGACCCCACATGCAATGGAGCAACTAAGCCTGTGTGCCACAACTACTGAAGCCCGTGTGCCTAGAGCCTATGCTCCACAACAAGAGAACCCCGTGCACCACAACAAAGAGTAGCCCCCATTCACTGCAACTAGAGAAAGCCTGTGTGCAGCAATGAAGACCCAACACAGCCAAAAATAAATAAATTAATTAATTTAAAGAAAGAAAAGATATAAATAAATGGATATACAGACTGTGTTCATGAATAGGAAGGCTTAATGCTATAATGAGGTCAATTCTCTCCAAACTGATATGTAGGTTTAATGCAATGCCTATCAAGATGTGAGCACGATTTTTTTTAAAGATCTAGACAAAATTTTTCTAAACTTTATATGGAAAAGCACAGAAACTGGAACAACTAAAATCATTTTGAAACAGAAGAATAAAGAGGGAGGAATCACTGTACCCAATTTCAAGAAGACTATGTGGTGTTGGTGGAGATATATACACAGAGATCAATGGAAGAGAATAAAGAAGGCAGGAGAAAAACCCACATGAGTACAGACAACTGATTTTTTATAAAGGTGGAAAAACAACTCAAAGAATGAAGGACAGCCTTTCAACAAATGATGCTGGAGCAATTAGATATCCATATGCTAAAAAAAAAGAAACCTCAATCTAAACCTCACACCTTACACAAAAATTAACTCAAAATGGATCATAATAGTAAATATAAAATGTAAAACTGTAAAACCTTTAGAAGAAAATATGAGAGGAAATCTTTAGGACCTAGGACTTGATGAAGAGTTCTTAGATGTGTCATCAAATACATGCTCCATAACAGAAAAAATTGATAAATTGGACTCCATCAAAATTTAAAACTTTTGTTTTGTGAAAGACCCTGTTAAGAGAATGATAAGACAAGTTATAGACTGGGAGAAAATATTTTCAAATCACACATGTGATAAAAGATGAGTGTCTAGAGTATATAAAGAACTCTCAAAACTCAAAAGTTAAAACAAAATAACAACAACAACAAAATCCAATTAGAAAGTAGGCAAAACACATGAGACACTTCAGTGAAGAGGATATATGAATGGCAATAAGCACATGAAAAAATGCTTCACATCATAGCCCTTAGGGAAATAAAAATTAAGACCACAATGAGCTACCATTACACACCTATTAGAATGGCTAAAATTTTTTAAAAAGTGACAACATCAAATGCTGGCAAGGATACAGAGAAAGTGGATCTTTCATATATTGCTGGTGGGAATGTAAATAGTACAACCACTCTGAAAAATAGTTTGGCATTTCTTAAAAAACTAAACATATACTAACTCTATGATTCAGCATTCCTAGGCATTTTTCCCAGAGAAATGGAAACTTATGTCCACACAAAGACCTATACATGATTGTTCATAGCAGCTTTATTTGTAATAGCCAAAAACCAGAAACAACCAAAATGTTCTACAATAGGTGAAGAGTTCAGTAAACTGTGGTACATCCATACTATGTAATACTACTCAGCAATAACAAGGAACAAACTGTTGATACATGCAACAATTTGGATAGATCTCAAGAACATTAGATTAAGTGAAAAAGCTAATTTCAAAAGGTCACATACTGTATATTTCCATTTATATAACATTCTCAAAATGAAAAATTTATAAAGATGTAGAACAGGTTAATGGCTGACAGTGATTATGGATAGTGGGGATGGGGTGTGTGTGACTATAAACAGCACAAAGGAGATATTGGTGGTGATGGAATAGGCCTGTGTCTTGATTGTGATGGTGGCTATATGAATCTATACATGAGATAAAATGACATAGAAATATACATGCATATTATGACAGTGGCAGTTTCCTGGTTTTTATATTGTACTGTAGCTATATAAGAGGTAACCAATGGGGAAAATTGGGTAAAGGATATAGAAGAACTTCCTGTATTGTTACTATACTGTATATGTATAAACTCCCTGTTTGCAATTTGCTGTGACTCTACAATTATTTCAAAGTAAAATTTTAAAAACTGAATGTAGATGTGTGTTTGTGTGTGTATGTGTATTTGTGTGTGTCTACCTCCTGGTAAAATAGCTGTAACTGTCAGGTACTCTGTTTAGTTTGTTTCTTTTTTAGTAAATTTTAAAGCCATTAACTTAGGACAATAATATTTCCATATCTCTGTCATATTACCCAATCTATGTATTGGTGAGATGATCTTGAGTAAACTCTCTGAACCTCTGTTTTTGCAGTTGTAAAAATTAGGATAATTATACTTACTTCACATGCCTACAGGATTTTTCTAAGGGTCAAACAAGGTTACGTATGCAAAAACCCTGAACCCTCTATCTGACAAATGATAGACTCTCAGGAAGCAATTTCTTTCCTTCCTTCTTGCTTTCCTTTCACTTTGTATTCCACTACTTGCTAATTCTTTATTTCCAGCTGGGTTTCAAGTACTATTCTCACTCCAGTGGATGGATATATTTAATGTAAAAATCCTATGGATAAAAAATTAAAGCTCTTTGTAGAAATGTTGATTCAAAGTCCAGGACAGGAAATGTCTGGAATATCTTTTTGCTCCATAAAGTAAGAAAACCATCAAGGACTAATAGGATAATGTCAAAAAAACCCAGAAGCCTAATTGAATGCATTTCCACTGGCCTAAGATGGCACAAGTTGAGAAGCAAAAAGAATGAGTAAGAAGGTAGCAGCAGAGGCAGCATAGTTTTAATCTCCCTAAATTCCTCTAAAAACATAAAAAGCAGCTCTGAGAGCAAAACAAAAGACCCATGGATGATATCTACAATAAATCTAAATGACCAGGTATTCCTATGATCCCCCAAGTACTCAACACCCTCAGCTACAAGACTTGAGCAATATCAGCATTTGTGCTGGAGAAAAAGAGCACTGACAAATGAGCTTCTAATGGCTCTGAGATGGAGAACCCCCAAAACACCATGTGGTACTAACTACAAAGCATGGGCCAATCTGAGAACAACAGGTGAAACTAGGAGGATAAAATTCATTGGTAAATTCAAGGGGATTGTGTTGTAATAAAGTCTAATGGAGCAGTCTGGGTCCTATAAACAATCTCCCCTACAAGACAAAGCCCCACACTGAGGACAAGGTGATGAAAGGAGAATCCAAATTGAGCAGGATACAAACTAGAAGGGCAAATAAAGATAAGAACCAGTTAAAAGCTGGGAGGGGGAGCAAGGAGATAGGAGACAACAGAAATTACTTTTAATCACTTTGAAAATAAAAACATACAGAAGATAGAGCTCTAGAGCTATAAAGCAAGAAAAAATCTTCTGCCCCTCTCCTGAAAGTACAGGAAAGCTCATTTCATTTAGAAATGAGCATCAAAAAAAGATTATAGCTGAATCTCATACAAAGTTATTATAAGAAAAAACAGAATGAGTAGAATAATATCCTTGTAGACAAAACGTCATGCCATAAAAGCCTATAAAAATGAACACTATAATTTTATACTTAAAATACCTAAAAAAAATGATAGAAATTATATGAAAATATATCAGAGTTAGAAAAATTCAGAAATCAAGTGATTTTTGAAAACAAATATTTGAAAAGACAGGTGACAGAACTCAAGAAAGAATTAGAAAAAAAAATTTTTTTAAACAAAAGCAAAATCAGAGTAACACACAATGGATAATGTTTTAAAAGAAATAGAAGATGGAAAATAGAAAGTTTTGAAAAATAAAAAAGAAATTAAGAAAATAATAATAAAGACTTGAAAGAAATAGATATAGAATATAGACCAAAAAAGCCAACAAACATATGACAGGAATCCAAAGGAGAAAACCAAAGCAATGGAACAGAACAAATGTTAAAAATTATAACATTATAATATAATATTATAAATTACAACATCTTGCAATGAAGAATAATAAGGCAGATTGTCATCTGACTTTTCTACGGCAATACTTTATACCAGAAGATGGTAGAGTTACATATTTAAGACACTGAGAAGAAAATGGAAATCATGGATTTACTATCCAGGCCAAATTAACTTCAAGAATGAAGGTCACAGGGCTTCCCTGGTGGCGCAGTGTTTGAGAGTCCGCCTGCCGATGCAGGGGACACGGGTTCGTGCCCCGGTCCGGGAAGATCCCACATGCAGCGGAGCAGCTGGGCCCGTGAGCCGTGGCCGCTGAGCCTGCGCGTTTGGAGCCTGTGCTCTGCAACGGGAGAGGCCACAACAGTGAGAGACACGCGTACCACAAAAAAAAAAAAAAATGAAGGTCACAGATAAACTGCTATAAACATGCAAGAACTCACATAATTCTGTTCCCATAATGACTTCCAGAAAAATCTACCAGAGCTTCAAAGAATCAAAAAGACTAGCGAGACATCAAAGTAAGGACTACTGTTAAGCATTATATAAATAAATATTCACATGTAGAACTAAGATTAAATGATAGGATCCACAATCATGATATCTGACAATGTGGAATTCAGAACAAAAAGCATAAAAAGACATAAAAAACATCTTAAAATGTTAAAGGCTCTAATCACAATGAAGATATAATAGTTACTAATATTTATGTACCAAATATAACAGCAACGATTTTCACAGAGCATAAACCATAGGTGATAAAAGGAGAATTAAGATAGAAATACACCCACCCCAATGTTCATAGCAGTACTATTTATAATAGCCAAGAAATGGAAGCAACCTAAGTGTCCATCAGCAGATGAATGGATAAAGATGTGATATATATATATATATATATAAAATGGAATATTAACCATAAAAAAGAATGAAATAATGCCATTTGCAGCAACATGGATGGACCTAGAGATTATCATACTAAGTGAAGTAAGTCAGACAAAGACAAATATCATGTGATATCATTCATATGTGGAATCTAATTTTAAAAAGATACAAATGAACTTATTTACAAAACAGAAGCACACTTATAGATATTGAAAAAAATCTTATGGTTACCAAAGGGGAAATGTGGGGGGGAGGGATAAATCAAGAGCTTGGGATGAACACATGCACACTACTATGTATAAAATAGATAACCAACAAGGACCTACTGTATAGCACAGGGAACTCTACCCAATATTCTGTGATAACCTATAAGAGAAAGAATCTAAAAAAGAGTGAATATATGTATAACTGAATCACTTTGCTATACACCTGAAACTAACACAACATTGTAAATCAACTATACTCCAATAAAATTAAAATATTAAAAAAATAAATTAAAGCAGAAATTATTGTCAGAAAACAGAAAAACAGTAGAACTAATAAATAAATCCAAAAGGTGGTTTTATAATCAAATTTTAAAAATAGACAAACTACTATGTATTAGTTATTGATGGCTGTGTAACAAATTATCCCCAAAATTTAGCACCTTAAGACAAACAAACAATATTCATTGTCTCATAGATTCTATGAATCAGGCATGGCTTAGCTCAGTGTCTTTAGATCCGAGGCTCTCACAAGGCTACAGTAAAGGTGTCAGCCTGAGCTATAGTCATCTCGAGGCTCAACTGGGGGAAGATGTGTTCCCAAACTTCTTGCTTCTCCTCGGTATCCTTTCTTTCAACTCTTGTGCTTTAGCTGACTCTGCTTCACTAATTCGAATATTTAATTTTCCACCAATTCCTTGAATGAATGAATTCTCTCTCACCCACCGATTTTCTCTCTTCATTGCCCTTGTTGAGTTATATCCCTTTTATTTATTTACTGTCATTTTAGTGGAATTTTGAGAGGGAGAGGAGAAAAAAATACATTTAACCAGATGTAAATACTCAAAGCATGCCTTACATTTCGAATAACTTGTTAATCTCCTGATCATAAACTCCATGAACAAAAGGACTGTGTTTGTAACTCCAGGGCTTGCATATTGCCTGCCACATAGCAGGCACAAAGTACATGTGTGTTAAATAAATAAATGAGAAGCTGCAGAAGCAGCACAGGATCAAAATCAGTATGAAAGAGGAATTAACAGGTATCAAGAGTCTAAAAATTGACTGTCACCCTGGCTTTGCATTGGAAACACCAGTAGGGCATGAAAAAGTCAGTCTCTATCTCAGAATTAACAAATGAGCATTCTTGGGAGATCCCATAGTATCCTAACGATGTTTCCTGACTCCAAGTCTTGAAGCTCTTCACTCCATCTTCCTCACTGCTCTAGAGCTCCCTCTCTTGCTATGAAACAAAAATCTACTTGTCCTTTCCCTGTTAAAGTCCTGACTGTGATAACCTTCAGTATAAAGTCCAAATTTCTTAGCATGAAATGCTGTCTCAGTGATATTGTCCCTGACTACTGCTCAACCATATCTTTTGCACTCTTATTCCTCTCCCCCTTGCAGAGTGCTACAGCCATTCAGAACTGCTTGTAGTACCCCAATGATGCCAGCCCACTTTCTTCATATTCTTTTTTTAGTCTGGTGAATTATTAGTCATATTTATTTTTAATTAATTTATTTAATTAATTTATTTTTGGCTGCGTTGGGTCTTCGTTGCTGCGGGCGGGCTTTCTCTAGTTGTGGTGAGCGGGTGCTAGTCTTTGTGGCAGTGTGCAGGCTTCTCACTGCAGTGGCTTCTCTTGTTGCAGAGCACGGGCTCTAGGTGTGCAGGCTTCAGTAGTCGTGGCTCACAGGCTCTAGCCTGCAGGCTCAGTAGTTGTGGCGCACGGGCTTAGTTGCTCCGCAGTACGTGGGATCTTCCCGGACCAGGGCTTGAACCCGTGTCCCCTGCATTGGCAGGCAGATTCTTAACCACTGCACCACCAGGGAAGTACTTAGTCATATGTTTAAACAGAGCCCAAGAACTTCCCTATGAAGCCTTTCCTTATTTTCCCCTGAAGTAAAACATAAAATTTCTCCTATGGTTTGACAGTTCCATCCAGTGTACTTGTATTATGTCAGATAAAAATCTTGTGTACAGGCTTATTCTCCATTTCTAGAATACAGGACTTGAGGGTAGGATGCATTACTTATTTGTCTTTGTGTCTGTCTCCAGTGCCCCATAGAGTGTCTATTATGAAGTAAGAAGTTCATAAAGGTTTGTCGACTACATTTGGGTGTAACAGTATTTTTACAGGACAGTTTTCCATGCCATTTTTGCTCTTCTTTCCTGAACTAGTTATGATGGATCTTATGAGTATATATCAAATCTACTTAATATTAATACTGTAAAAGCAGTTTCTAAACCCTAAAGGAGAACTCAGGCAGTAGAGAGATTCCACCTATAATGGCTGCAATTTAAATTGCTAAATTTAGCAATTTAGTAGAGAAAGAGGACAAACACACTGGTGATTTAATACCACCATTATTATTCTTGTTCCTAAACCAACATTGGTGTAAGACTCTGCAGCAGGGGTTCCAACTCAATTACCTACAGGAGATAACACGTAACATACATAAGTGAAAGAGTGTATCAAAATGGAGGAACTGTGCCTCTTCTGACACGGACAGCCATTTGCTCAACTCCAAGGAGTGAATGCCATTTGAAAACAATGAAATATAACCAATAAAATAATAGTGGAGAAAAAAGAAAATACTAAGAGTTTCATAAGTAATAAAAAAAAAAAGACAGAATTAACAGAGGAACAAAAAATAGATGAGACTAATAGTAAGCAAACAGCAAGATGGTAATCTTAAACCCAACCATATGTATAATCATACAAAAGTAAAGTCAAAACTAGCAATTACCAAACTTTCAGTCTTAAGAAACTTTGCCCTAATAAAAACTTATTGAGGACTCCAAAGAGCTTTTATTCATGTGGGAGATATATATATCAAAAAAGAACATATTATATATAAATAAATATATACAACATGCAAAAACTACCATATTAGTTATTTAAAATGAGAAATGTTTAACATATTTACATATTAATTCATTTAAAATAGCATAACATACTTTTATGATAAATAACTGTATTTCCCAAAACAAAAATATTTAGCGAGAACATTGTTTTACATTTTTGCAAATTTCTTTTAATGTTGGCTTGACAGAAGACAGTTGGATACTCTTGTTTCTGCATTGTCTTCTGTAATTGGTTCTTTTGGCTGAAGTATATGAAGAAAATCCAGCCTCACACAGATATGTAGGTGGAAAAGTTATGTTAATATCTTTTTTGTATAACTGTAGATATTCATCTTTGATCCTACACCAAAACTTGAAAAGTGGCAGTTGCTTAAAAGTTAGTTGCAATGTGGACAATGAAACCATATCAATAAACTTTTCATTGTCAAGTACATTAAAATGCATTTGTCTATCTAGCACCTTGAATGGTTCTTTACCCCGTTAAGACCATGCATTAATCATCTGGAACACATTGGTTTACTGAGTTTTGCAAATGTTCGCACATTTGCAACATTGAAAAAATTACAGTTGTTCATATCATTACCTACCTCATCTATTGGTAAACTGTCAGGTTCACAGTGACAAGTAAAAGTTTTCCAAAATTCTAACTTTTACTTGAAAGCATAAATGTTATTATTGGTAAAAAATACCTCAGTAGTTTTCCTTGAGGTAATTGGATCACTACATTTATTTTTGGGAGAATCACTGTCATATCTCCAAGTTTGAATCACCATATTTTGTTAGTTGTTCTTAGTAAAAACAGTACTCCATTTAAAATATTGCTAGTTCAGCTTGCAACTCACATAATCTCACAAGTTCTTTTACTCAGGGCATCATACTTCAATATGTAGCTGAAGTGCTTTATGTGTACATTTAAACAAATGTATTTAATAAAAATGATACATTTTACTCCTTGATAAAGAAGGTTCTTTAAGTGAAACTTTTTTTAAGTACATGCTGAATACCAATGACTGTAGTACGTTTGATGTCACTGCCTTCATTCATACTAAGGCAATTTTATCCACCATGGCTTTTGCATACAGTGCAAATGTCCCCATAGTAGGAAAAAAAAATAGCATCCTTGTATTATTATGACAATCATTTTGATCTCACAAACACACCCTGAAAAGGCCTTAGGTACCTCCAGGGGTCCAGGGACTACACATTAATGACCTTTGGTCTAAACTCTCCAATTAAAAATCGGAGGTTATCAGAATGGGTAAAAAAGCAAGACCAAAATATATGCTGTCTACAAGAAACACACTTTAAATATAAACAGACAAATTTGTTACATAGAAAAATAATAAAAATATAACACTCAAACACTGATCCTAAGGTAGCTGGAGTGGGTACATTAATATCAAAGTAGACATCATGAAAAAGCATATTACCATAAATAAAAAGGGACATTTTATAACGGTAAAGGATCAATTTGTTAAGAAGACATTATAATCCTGAATGTATGCACACAGATACTAAAAATATACAGAAAAAAAGTGGCAGAACTAAAAGGAGAAATGGACAGGTCCACAATTATATTTAGAAATTTCGACATCCTCTCACCAATTGATAAAACAGGTAGAGATTTCTAGTTTCCAGTTCTGCATGTAAGGAGCTTGGAAGTTGCCACTCCATTTTAATAAGAAAAAAACTGAATAGACTGAAAAATCAACAAATTTTCTTGGATTTGTAAGAGAGGTGAGGACTCAGAGCAAGCCACTGTTCCCAAGATTGGAGAGACAGGCAGGCAAACAGTCACAGTTTACTGGAGCAGAGACTAAGGAGTAGAAACTGCCTCAGGGGTAGGGAAAGCTGAACTTTAATTGACAAATTGCCAGAGGCTTAATGTGGACAAATTTGGGAGTTAAAACTCTAGAATGGGGTTTCCCTGGTGGCGCAGTGGTTGAGAGTCTGCCTGCCGAGGCAGGGGACACGGGTTCGTGCCCCGGTCTGGGAAGATCCCACATGCCGCAGAGCAGCTGGGCCCGTGAGCCATGGTCGCTGAGCTTGCGCATCTAGAGCCTGTGTTCCACAATGGGAGAGGCCACAGCAGTGAGAGGCCCACATACCGCAAAAAAAAAACCTCTAGAATGACCCAGTCATATGGTGATCCCGAAATACTGTACTGTGAAATTTACCTCTGGGAGCTTGACCAGGTTCCCACAGTAAATATCAAGGAAAATACTCTTGGGCTTCTAGCAGAGGAAGGAGAAAAGGAACCATTTTGAAATATATCAGAACAATATGTTCTTCTTAACAAGGCCTGCCCTCAAGGGAAACTAGTTAACTAGAGCCTAACCTGCTAGGGTATTATCAGAGCCTTACTGAGCTGAGACCTGAAATATCCAACTCCAGTCATTCTGTCCCACCCAATGTGGGAGAGAAAAGCTGAGAAACACTTGTGAATGTCACAGTCCAGAGGCACAGACTCACTAAAAGACTAATATCTATTTGTAGGACTATAGAACACTTCCTCTCTTCATATCTCATCACCACACTACTAAAGGCCTCTTTACAGCAGTTCCTTTTACCCAGTACATCATGTTCCAGGTACCAAGAAAAAATTACAAAGCATACTAAAAGACAAAAAAAGTACAATGTGAAGAAACAGAGCAAGCATCAAAACCAGACATGACAGGGATTTTTAAATTATTCAGTTAGAAATTTAAAACAACTATGATTAATATGTAAAGGGCTCTAATGGATAAAGTAAACAGCATGCAAGAACAGATGTGCAATGAAAGCAGAGAGATGGAAATCCTAAGAAAGAACCAAAAAGAAATGCTGGAGATAAACATTGTAATAGAAATAAATAATGCTTTTGATGGGCTTATTAGTAGATTAGACATGACTGAGGAAAGAATCTTTGAACTTGAGAATATATCAACTAAACAAGTAGACAGAAAATCTGTAAGGATATAAAAGACTTGAACATTAGCAACAACACTGACTTAATTGACATTTATAAAATGCTATATCCAACAACAGCAAAATATGCATTCTTTTCAAGAGAATATGGAACATTCAACAAGACAGATCAATATACTGAATCACAAAATAATTGTCAATGCTTTTAGAAGGATTACAGCCATACAGAGTATGATCTCTACTCACAATGGATTTAAATTACAAATCAATAACAAGATGTCTGAAAAATACCAAAATGTGTAGAAATTAAACAATACATATCTAAAGAAACCATGGTCCCCAAAAAAACATAATAGAAATTATAAAATATTTTGATTGAAAATGAAAATATAGCATACCAAAATGTTTTTGATACCTCTAAAGCAGTGCTTGCAGGGAGATTTAGATGCTTATTTTTGAAAAAAGAATTGTCTAAATCAATAACTTAAGCTTCCATCTTAAGAAATTATAACAACTGGAAGGAAATCATAAAGATAAGATCAGAAATCAATAAAATAGGGCTTCCCTGGTGGCGCAGTGGTTGAGAGTCTGTCTGCCAGTGCAGGGGACACGGGTTCGTGCCCCGGTCCGGGAGGATCCCACGTGCTGTGGAGTGGCTGGGCCCGTGAGCCGTGGCCGCTGGGCCTGCACGTCCGGAGCCTGTGCTCCGCAATGGGAGAGGCCACAACACTGAGAGGCCCGTGCACCACAAAAAAAAAAAAAAAAAAAAAAAAAAAAAAAAAAAAAAAGAAATCAATAAAATAGGAAACATGTAAGCAATAGAGAAAAATTAATAAATCAAATGCTAGTTTTATGAAAAGGTCAATAAAATTAATAAATCTCTAGTTTTACTAATCAAAAAACAAATAAGACTCAAATTATCAATATCAGGAATATAAGAAAAGCTATCACTATAAACCTATAGATATTAAGAGGAGAGTAAAAGAATATTATGATTAACTTTATGCCAGTTAATCCAACAATTTACATGAAATAGAAAAATTCATTAAAATTGTATAAACCAAAACTTACACAAGATGAAATACAAAATATGAATACTCCCATATCCATTCAACAAATTGAATTTTTAAAAAACCTTCTCACAGAGAAAACTCAGGGCCCAAATAACTTCACTGCTGAATTCTATCAAACATTTAAAGCAGAGATAATAACAATTCTACAGAAGCTTTTTCAGAAAACAGAGGTAAAGAAAATATTTTCTAATTCATTTTATGAGGACAACATAACCCTGATAACCAAAACAAGGAATGGCATTTCTCACAGAATTAGAACAAATAATTTAAAAATTTGTATGGAGCCATATAAGACCCCGAATAGCCAAAATAATCTTGAGAAAGGAGAGCTGAGGAGCTTCCCTGGTGGCGCAGTGGTTGAGAGTCCGCCTGCCGATGCAGGGGACGTGGGTTCATGCCCCGGTCTGGGAGGATCCTACATGCCGCGGAGTGGTTGGGCCCGTGAGCCATGGCCGCTGATCCGGTGCGTCCGGAGCCTGTGCTGCACGACGGGAGAGGCCACAGCGGTGAGAGGCCCGCGTACCGCAAAAAAGAAAACAAAGAAGAGCTGAAGGTATCATGCTCTCTGACTTCAGACAATACTACTAAGCTAAAGTAATCAAAACAGTATGGTACTGGCACAAAACAGATGCATAGATCAATGGCATAGAATAGAGAGGCCAGAAATAAACCCATGCACTTATGGTCAGCTAATCTGCAACAAAGGAGGCAAGAATATACAATGGAGAAAAGACAGTCTCTTCAATAAGTGGTGCTGGGAAAACTGGACAGCTACATATAAAAGAATGAAATTAGGGCCTCATTGGTGGCGAATCTGCCTGCCAATGCAGGGAACGCAGGTTTGAGCCCTGGTCCAGGAAGATCCCACATGTCACAGAGCAACTAAGCCTGTGAGCCACAGCTACTGAGCCTGTGTGCTACAACTACTGAAGCCTGAGTGCCTAGAGCCTGTGCTCCACAAGAGAAGCCACCGCGATGAGAAGCCCATGCACCACAACAAAGAGTAGCCCCCACTTGCCACAATTAGAGAAAGCCCGCATGCAGCAATGAAGACCCAACACAGCCAAAAATAAATTAATTATTTTTTTTTAGAAAAAGAATGAAATTAGAACCTTCTATAACACCATATACAAAATAAACTCAAAATGGATTAAAGACCTAAATCTAAGACCAGAAACCATAAAACTCCTAGTGGAAAACATAGGCAGAACACTCTGACATAAGTCAAAGCAATATTTTTTTAGATCTGTCTCCTAAAGCAAAGGAAATAAAGGCCAAAATAAACAAATGGGACCTAATCAAACTTAAAAGCTTTTGCACAGCAAAGGAAGTCGCTGACAAAATACAAAGACAAACTGCTGAATGGGAGAAAATATTTGCAAGTGATATGACCAATAAGGGGTTAATATGCTAAGTGAAATAAGTCAGACGGAGAAAGACAAATACTGTATGATATTGCTTATATGTGGAATCTAAAAAAGACAACAAACTGGTGAATATAACAAAAAAGAAGTGGACTCATAGATATAGAGAACAAACTAGTGGTTACCAATGGGCAGAGAGAAGGAGGAGGGGCAATATAGGGGTAGGGGATTAAGAGGTACAAAATATTATGTATAAAATAAGGTACTAGGATATATTGAACAACATGGGGAATATAGCCAATATTTTATAGTAACTATAAATGGTGTATAACCTTTAAAAATTGTGACTCATTATACTGTATACCTGTAACATATAATATTGTACATCAACTGTACTTCAATTAAAATAAGATATTACAAAAATACTACATACCAATATCCTTTATGAACAGAGATTTAAAATCTTCTTTAAAAATTAGGAAATCAAATTCAGCAGTATATAAAAAGGTTAACACAGTATGACCAAGTGGGGTTTATCCAAGAAATGCAAGGTTAGTTTAATATTAAAAAATCAACTAATGTAATTCACCATATTAACAGAACAAAGGAGAAAAACCAAATAAGTATCTCAATAGACACAGAAAAAGCTTTTAACAAAGTTCTCATAAATTCACGATAAAAATTCTTAGCAAACTAAGAATGGAAGGAAATTTTCTCAGTCTTATAAAGGGCAGCAATTTAAAACCTATACCTAACATTTTACTTAATAGTGAAATACTGAATGTTTCCCCCATCCCATATCTCTTTACCACTTCTATTCAGTGTTACAATGGAAGTCCTAACCAGTGTAATAAAGCAAAGAAAAGAAATTAAAAGTATATGGATTTGAATAAAAAAATAAATTATCTTTATTTGTAGATGACATAATCATATACATATGGAACTTACACAAAAGTTGTTAGAAATTGATAAACTAATTAGCAAAGTCATGTGATGCAAAGTCAATATAAAAATATCAGTTATATCCCTATATGCTAGCAACAAATAATTAGAAAATCAAATTTCTGAAGAAGAACCATTTATAATAGTTTTGAAGACCATGAAACACTTAAGGATAAAATTAACAAATATATGTAAGATTTGTGCACTGAAATGTTTAAAAATTGTTGAGAAAAAATTTTATCTAAATCAGTGGTGAGATATGCCAGGTTTGTAAATTGGACATTTCAATATTTTTAAATGTTAATTCTCCACAGCTTGATCTAGAGATTCAACAGAATTCCAATCAAGAGTCCAGAAGTGTTATTTTTTTGGCAGGAATTGACAAGCTGACTCTAAAATTTCTATGGAAGAAATAACCTAGAATAGATGAGACAATTTTTAAAAAGAGGAACAATGTTGGAGGTCTTCAAGGTACCTGACTATGAAACTTACCAGTAAACTGTTGTGGTCAAAAGAGTATGATGTTGGCATAAGTATAGAATAGAAATCAATGGAACAGAATAGAGAATCCAGAAATAGAAGCACATATATATGGACACTTGATTTTGATGTTGAAAAGATAATAGTATTTTCAGCAAAAGATACTGGAATAACTAGATATCAACACTGGGGAAAAAAATGAGCCTCAATCCTTGCCTCATGCCATACACAAAAATTTACCCCAAAATGGCTCATAGACCTAGTTGCAACTGGCAAAATTATAAAATATTTAGAAGAAAACTTAGGAGAAAAATCTTTGCAAAGATATGTTAGATATGCTACATAAAAAGCATAAACAAAATATTGGTAAATTGGATTTCATCAAAATTAAGAAATTCTGCTCTTCAAAAAAACATTACTGTATATAAAATAGATAAACAACAAGGATTTACTGTATAACACAGGGAAGTATTTCAGTATCTTGTAATAACCTATAGTGGAAAAGACTCTGAAAAATATAAATATTTATATATATTTGTATACATATATAATATATATAACTGAATCATTTTGCTGTATACCCAAAACTAACACAATATTGTAAATCAACTATACTTCAATAACAAAACAAAACAAAACAAAAAACACCATTAAGAAAATAAAAGGCAGGCCCCCAACTGGGAGATAATAGTAGCATTTCGTATATCTAACAAAGGACTTATACCCAAAATATGTAATGAACTTTACAACTTAATAACAAGAAGACAAACATTCTAATAAAAAACAGGCAAATGATGTAAGAAGACATTTCACAAAAGAAAATAAATGCATAGCCAACAAATACATGAAAAGATGCTCAATATCATTAAATTTAAACCAGAACCTCAGTGAGGTAATACAACACACCCACTAGAATAGTGAGAATTAACATGACTGATAATATACTCAGTATTGGTGAGCATGTGGACAACTGGAATTCTCATTGCTAGTGGAAATGTAAAATGGTACAACAGCTTTGGAAAAGTTTGGAGTTTCTTATGAAGTTAAACATATGATGCACATGACCCAGCTATTACATTCCTAGATATTTACCAGAAAGAAATGAAAACATATGTCCATCTGAAATTTTATACATAGCAGTTTTATTCATAACAGTCCAAAACTGGAAACAACTACAATGTCAACCAACAGACGAATAAATAAATCATGCTATAGCTATACAACAGGTAATCACCTAGCAGTATTATAGGATAAACAACTGATATGCCCAAAATAGGTGACTCAAAAACAATATGGTGAGCAAAAGAAGCTGAACAAAAAAGAGTACATATTGTGTGATTCCATTTACATGAAATTCTGGAAAGGGGCAAAACAAAGCAGTAATTACTGAAAGTAGATAAATAGTTACAACTGCAGAAGTGTAGTGGGGAGACTGGCCAAAGGTACAAGGGAAACTTGTACAGTGATGGAAATGATCTTTATTTTGACTGTGGTAGTGGTTACAGAGGTCTATAAATTTGTATGTCTCTTGAAATTGCACACTTAAAATAGAGAATTGTATTTTATGTAAATAAAACCTGAATAAAGTTGATAAAAAAAGAAGCTGTAAATTCAAATATTAAAAATATGACAGACAGGGCTTCCCTGGTGACGCAGTGGTTGAGAGTCCGCCTGCCGATGCAGGGGACACAGGTTCGTGCCCCGGTCCGGGAAGATCCCACATGCCACGGAGCGGCTGGGCCCGTGAGCCATGGTCGCTGAGCCTGCGCATCTGGAGCCTGTGCTCCGCGACGGGAGAGGTCACAGCAGTGAGAGGCCTGTGTACCACAAAAAAAAAAAAAAAAAAAAAAAAAAAAGACAGCTAATTAAAACTTTTAGAAAAATACCTACATGAGACTAAGGTAATACATCTGTGACCCAGAATTCTGCTGTCATTTACCAAGCACTGACTGACAAGTCTCTCTTGTCAACCATTGATGTAAGTTCAGTTGACTTTTGAACAACTCAGGGCTTAGGAGCACCCACCTTCCTCACAGTCAAAAATCTGCATATAACTTTATAGTCGTCCTCCTTATCCATGGTCCCGCACTCCAGGATTCAATCGACCGCAGATCATGTAGTACTGCAGTATGTATTTAGTGAAAAACATCTGCATATAAGTGGACTTGCCTAGTTCAAACACGTGTTCCTTGAGGGTCAACTGTATTATTAATATCTCCATTGTACAGATTGCAAAACGGAAGTCTTATTACGTCCTTTGTCCAATTTCACATAGCTGGTACATAGTAAAGCTGGGACTCAAACCAAAATTCCAAGTCTTCAATCCTTTGTCAATTCCATTCTATTGGGTTGGCCAAAAAGTTCGTTCGGTTTTTCTGCAGCATCTTACAGACAAACCCGAACGAACTTTTTGGCCAACCCAATATTATATATTTATTTGCAGGCTTTTCTAGAAGACATACTAATAATCCTAAGCCTCTTCTTCCTTAATGCTCTGAAGAAATTAATGAGCAAGAGACCTCAAACTACATTTATTTTCTTCTTTTGTTGGATAGGAATAGTCTTAAAATTGTACCGAATTTGTAATGGTCCCTTGCATTTAAGCCTCTCCTCAATACGAGTTTCTGTCTAGGGATTTCTTAGTGATTTCCCTCATTTTGTACTCCAAGGATTAGTCTTGTACCCTTTATATCACATACTATTAACAAGTGTAACATGGAAGCCAAGGTTCTAAACTCCATGATCTAACTAAAAGATAAATAAGCATCAAATGTTATACAGTTAATTAATATTTTATCTTTAGAAAAAACACTCCTTCTGCATACTATTCATTGGAAGGTGGGTCACTGGAAAAGGATTTACTTATCAAATGGCAAAATAATGCAAAATGATGTTCATTAATAAGACAAATATAACAATTTACCTGTAAATTGTTATGCTCATAAATATGCATACAGATATGTGCTGCAGATTTACTGCACTGAAAACAAACTTGGAACTCAATAAAATTTATATTGAAGTTCTGAATATATTTCTAAGGAAGAAGTATTACTCAACCTAGAAAAAGTGAAAAATTCTCTTGCTACAAAATATAGATGCAATAACAGAAGTTCCAGTTTTTGGTCCAAGTAGTTTTTCACATTAGATTCCTCTTTGGCAGCAAAATCTAGCATACACATATTTTACGACCCAGCATTTCCATTCCTAGATATCTACCCAAATGAAATGCATACATTTGTGTACCAAATGACATACAAGAATGTTCACAGAAGCACTATTGATAACAGCCCCAAACTGAAAACAATCCAAGTGTCCATCAACAATGGAGTGGATTTTATTTTTCAATGTGACATACTCATACAATGAAGTACTACACAGCAATGACAATGTACAAAATATTGCTATGGGCAACAACACATGTATCCCACAAGCACATTATTGAGGGAAATAAGGCAGATTTTTAAAAAATACATACAGTATGTTCCACTTATATAGACTTAAAAACCAGGCAAAACTAATTTATGATATTAGTAGTTATAGTGGTTACATTTGCGGGGAGAGGTAGGGTGATGACTTGGAGGGGTAGGAAGGGGCTCCAGGAGCACTGGTAGTGTTCTATATCTTCACCTATTTGGCACTTACCTGGGTGAACCTGCTTTGTCATAATTTATTGAGCAATCCACTCATGACATGTGCAGCTTTCTATATGCACACTGCACTACATTAAAAAGTTAATTTAAAAAAATAAAGGCTTTAAAGAGACATTTTCAGACACATAAAAACTGAGAGTACATTACTATCAGGTACATCCTCACTAAGGAGAATGTTAAAGCAGTGTCACTCCAAGTGAGGTCTATAGATTAATGCCAGTCTGTGAGCTTTGGCTACTGGTCCAGATGAAAGAAAGTCCAGGAACTAGGAGTAAGCATTCAGAAAATGTACAGCAATTTTGACAGAGTACTTTTCTGACTATTGAATCTAATAATGAAAATGTGGGGCTTGTATTTCATCTCTGTTTTCTTCATTTAATTGTCACACTTAATTAATTTATTTTTAAAATGTTTTATTTATTTATTTTTGGCCGCATTGGGTCTTCATTGCTGAGCGCAGGCTCCCTCTAGCTGCGGCAAGCGGGGCCACTCCCCGTCGCGATGCGCGGGCCCCTCACCGAGGTGGCCTCTCCCGTTGCGGAGCACGGGCTCTAGGCACGTGGGCTTCAGTAGTTGTGGAACGCAGGCCCAGCAGTCGCGGCGCGGCGCATGGGCTCAGCCGCTCCGCAGCATGTGGGATCTTCCCGGACCAAGGCTCGAACCGCTCTCTCCTGCATTGGCAGGCGGATTCCTAACCACTGTGCCACCAGGGAAGCCCTATTTATGTATTTTTTAATAAGTTTATTTATTTGTTTGTTTTTTGGCTGCGTTGGGTCTTTGTTGCTGAGTGCGGGCTTGCTCTAGTTACCATGAGCTGGGGCTACTCTTCGTTGCAGTGCTCAGGCTTCTCATAACAGTGGCTTGGCTTTGTTGTGGAGCATGGGCTCTAGGTGCACGGGCTTCAGTAGTTGTGGCACACGGGCTCAGTAGTTGTGGCTCATGGGCTGTAGAGCACAGGCTCAGTAGCTGTGGCGCACAGGCTTAGTTGCTCCGCGGCATGTGAGATCTTCCCAGACCAGGGCTCAAACCCTTTTCCCCTGTCTTGGCAGGTGGATTCTTAACCACTGTGCTACCAGGGAAGTCCTGTCATGCTTAATTTAATTCATATTATTGTATTTAAAAAAATTAGTCTGTGATGATTAAAAGAAAAAAAAAAAAGTCCTATACCACAAATAGTTTAAGAAACACCGTGCTAAAGAGTATGCTTTTCAGAGAAGGATGATTCAAGATGCACAAAGGAATGGAGAGAAAAGAAAATGGTAAATATTTGGTTAAATAAAATAATCACTGATGGTATAGACATTAATAATAATGTCTCAGGGATATTTTTCAAAAGATATTTAAGATGCACAACTGCAAAAATATATAAAATATATTAATTTGGTAGGTGTGGAGGGAATTGAGTTCAAGCATTTTTTGTTGTTGTTCCTGCTATCACTCCAGGAGGAGGGTAAAGGTATTGAGGAAACTCAGACATTGATATGTTAACTTTGCATATTGTAAGTTCTAAAGTAATTAGTAAAATAATAGACAAAGAAAGTAATTGCCAAATCAATAGAAGACCAAAAAAGAAAAAAAAAAGATAAAATATAATCCTTCAAAAAGAAACTAAGAAAGGTGTTGGGCAAAGCAGCATTCACACATATACCACTAGCATGACAGGACATAAATTTAAAGTCAGGTTTTTTAGGGAAACTTGAAGGCATGGAGCTGCTGAAAATACCCCCCAGGCCCCATTTCTCATTATCCCATAGAGAGGCAAGCTTGAGAAGCCGAGCTCCGGAGGGCCCTGTGCTATACAATTCTATATGTTTATGAGGGACTTGGAAGGAGGCAGGGGACACCAGTTCAACTCTGCAACTGTGAGAACTTCCTGGTCAAGAACATGGCCTTATTGAATGGGGAGCCTCTGGATCTCATCTGCATTGTCCTTCCACTGAGCTAGGATCTGCTGAGGGAGCTTCTTATTAAGCTACAGACAGTAGGCAGAACAAACAGAAACCATCAAATAGGATAATAGATCTTAAAAAAACCCAGTTTTGTGAACTGTTATATGAAATGTAAATGAACTAACTGCTATGTTGTCCGGTTAAAAGACAAAATTGTCAGATTTCGTTTTCAAAAATCCATACAAAGTGTAAGAATACAGAAAGGTTTAAAGAAAGATTCAGAGTAAAAGGATGAAAAAAATCATGTAACTACTAACCAAAGGAAAACTGGTATAGCTTTACACACACACACACACACACACACACACATATACATGTGTATATATCTTGTATATACACATGTATATGTGTATACTATGTAAATACATATACACATATATATGTGTATACGTATTTACATAGTATATACATATATGCATTATTATATACATATAGGTATATGTGTGTATAGAGAAAGAGTGATTGCTTTAATATGACACAAAATAGACATTATGGTCAAAAGCATTATTAGAGATAAAGAGGGTCTCCTCATAATGATAAAAGGTTCAATTCATAGGGAAGCTGTAAGAATTCTAAATTTGTATGTTTCCAATAGCATAGACTGAACATGTATAAATCAGAAATTGACAAAACTTCAAGAAAAATAGATAAATCCACATCATAATGGGAAATTTTAGTATACCTTTCTCAGTAATTGATAGACTATGGAGACCAAATAAATCAGTAAAAATATAAAAGATTTTAACATCATGATTTTTAAAGATTTATGTATATGGACATATAAAGATATGTATATGATATAACACCCAACAACTGCAGAATACATACTTTTTTCAAGTGCATATGTGGAACATTTACAAAAACTGATCAAAAGCTGGGACAAAAAACAAGTCTGAATAATTTTTAAAGGATTGAAATCATACAAGGTATGTTCACGTATTTTTTGGAATTAAATACAATTCTAAGAAAAAAATCAGAACACAAATAAAAATTATTTTGAACTAAAATATAATGAAAAGATCACATCTCAGACATATGAGACACCACTAAAGAAGTCTTTAGAGAAAAGTGTGTAACATTATACACATAACTGGAAAAGAAGAAAGGCTGAAAATTAATGAGTTCATCATCTATCTCAGAAGTTAGAAAAAGAACAGCAAAATAAAACCCCAAAACATTAGAAAATTAGAAAGAGAGCAGCAACTAATGAATTTTAAATGTTGGTAAAATTGGCAAACTTCTGGTGAGAATCAACCAAGAGAGCGAGAGACAGAGAGAGAGAGAGAGAAAAAAAAATAAACCAATATCAGGAATGACAAAGATGATATTACAGATTCTTCAGACATTAAAAAGAAATAAGAAGATATTGTTTTTAAAAACCTTATGTTATTAAATTTGAAAGTTTAGATGAAAAAGATAAACTTCTTAAAAAATCATGATATATTCACACAATGAAATATTATACAGCAGTAAAAATGAAAAATAAAGCTGCTCACAACAATATGTATGAATTTTAAATATATAATACTGAGAACAAGGTGAAAGTCAAAAGAAAACAACCTTATTTATGAACTGACAAATTGGAGGAAACACTATAATGAAAACCATGAAAGTGATTTTTCTAAAAGTGGTTACTATTGAGGGAGGGGGCTATGGGTGGGGAAGAGCACACTGGATTCAAGGTTGCTGCTTATGTTCTCTTTTTGGATCTGGATGGTAGTTACATAGGTGTTTGCTTTAAAATCATTGGGCAATCTATACATATGTTTTAAGTACTTTCTGTAAAAATATTATGTTTCACAATTCAAGAAATGAAGATAAATAATCAACACATGACTAAAAAGAAAGTCCTATGAGCACTCTTCATTTTGCACATATTAGTTCAATCTTCCTCTCTCTTTCACTGTTTCTCATGCAAATATAATATGTTGTACACTCTAACTAAAATACATTCTTTTCTGAGCGAAGCATTGAGCTGATTTTGTTTCCTCTTGGAATTAGAATTTTGATTGCTACAATAAGGTAGCATGTATCCTATACATATATTTATCTCAGCAGTCCTTTTAGTTAAGGATTTTTTAGGATAATAAGAGAACCGAATGTTAACTTAAGCAGATATAAATAGTCCTATAAAAATGAACATTAGAATTTTGAGGTTAAATTCCAATTTCTCTTCACTAAGGAGCTGGTGAAAACTCTTAGCCAATAGGGCTAAGATAAGTTTTTTAGTCCAGTACACATAACTCTTCTCTCTTTGTCAAGGTTCTGCTGATGCTCTGCTTTGTCTCACACTCTTATTGGACCACACTGCTCTGTTACTTTCTTATGTTTGGCTCTTTATTACTCTTTGTTGGGAATGCTTGCTACTTCTATAACTGATTAAAGTTCACTTATTTTAAAATTCTTTTTGGCATGAAAAGATAGCTTGTAACTGAGGGTTTAAGTAAAGAAGATGCTCTTCCACTGCATGTAAATGTGGTCACCTTGACAACCTGGCTCATTGTTATCCATCCCCTCTGGGCCTCCTATTTAACCTTTTTTTTTTTTTTTCAATTTCTTAGTTTTTTCTCTTTTAGTTTTTTAAATTTTATAAACACATTGTACACCTTAAATTTACACAGTGTTACTTTGGTACATTTATATGCTGTAATATGATAGCCTTTGTAGTGATATTTATCCCATCGCATAGATAGTACAATATTGTTATCTATATTCATTATACTGTGCATTAGATCTCTAGGGCTTATTTGCAAGTTTGTACCCTTAAATAACATCTATCTTATCCCCCCATCCCCTATCCCCTAGTAATAAACATTTTACTCTGTTTTATTAAATTTTTATTTATTTATTTATTTTATTTTTGGCTGTGTTGGGTCTTCGTTGCTGTGCACGGGCTCTCTCCAGTTGTGGCGAGCGGGGGCCACTCTTCATTGCAGTGCATGGACTTCTCATTGTGGTGGCTTCTCTTGTTGCGGAGCACGGGCTCTAGGTGCGTGGGCTTCAGTAGTTGCAGTGGGTGGGCTCAGTAGTTGTGGCTCGCGGGCTCTAGAGTGCAGGCTCAGTAGTTGTGGCACACAGGCTTACCGCTCCACGGCATGTGGGATCTTCCCGGACCAGGGCTCGAACCCTTGTCCCCTGCACTGGCAGGCGGACTCCCAACCACTGCGCCACCAGGGAAGTCCACTCTCTGTTTTATTTTACTAGTTTGACTTTATTGTTTCCACTATGCTGCAGGCTCTACTATAACATAATTTGACAACTTGAGACTTGTCTTTGTCTGTGTTAGTTGGATACTAAGCATCAGTTGAATTGGAGAAAGGCATCAGGTTAATCAAAAGAATATTGAGAGAGAAAAATCTAAGCTGATCTAAAAAGTATGCTGTATTGTCAAGATATGTCCTCAATTGAACTGAAGTGTGAATGGAAGTCTCTATAGAAGGACGGACCTCTATTTTGTGGCAAAGAGTGGTTTTTCCCCCGCAAAGTCAGCATATTAATTGTGTAATTGGTAAATGGATATAAAAAATACTCTGGGGTCAGGATTAAAGCTGATGAGCATAGAAGCAAAGAAAGTGAGGAAAAAGGTCAGGTCCCAGTCTGAAACCTAATGTTTTGGGAAAAAGCTGGGGTTGCTGGGATGGTAACCCTCTAAGCAGTCCCTGGGCAGTGAGGAGGGTACTCTGAAGGCATGTCTGGAGAATTTTCAAAGTAATTCTGGCATCTGCAATGGAATAAGTTACTTAATGAGAAGCACACTTACCTCCTGTTCTGTTTCCCACAGCTTGGGATATTCAATTAAGAATAATTGGCAATAGGATAATTATTATTTAATTTATAATGACTTTCTTACAGTGATTTGGGTTGATAAACAGCTTGTATATTTTAAACAATTACCTCTTCCTCTTTCTGAGGTTATATTATCATTTGAAAATATATTGGTTGAATTGTGGGAAGTACTCAAATGTAACCAGATTCAAATGCTGAATAGATGGGTTGACAAATGAGGACACTGTTACCAGTTTAATCCCCATATGGGCCAATTAGTTTCACATAGAGAAGAACTCTGTTCCAAAGCCACAGATTGCACCATTAACCCCAGTCAGCCGTCTCCAAATTGTGTGTCATTGATCATAAGAGGCCCAGGTATGAGTGTTGATAGCTCAGAGCAAACCCATCATCACCTCTGAGAGCAGAGCCATTCTGTTATCTCATACATTCTTCACCTCATAGATGGCAAGGAATATTACCGTAAGATGGAGAAGTTGAAGGCCTCTCTGTTTCCCCACTTCCTGCACCCCATAATCTTATAAAAGGTGAAAAATTACAACTGTATAGCTTCCATTTTTGTAGGAAATCTTCATGCTTTAGAGGAAACTGGTAATAGCATTACAGATAAGCAATACAACTGGCAAGCGGCAAACAAATTTGTGGATTCACTTCATCAATAATTAACTACACCATTCATGGTACCTTAGAAATCCTAACATTGACCCAAACAGATGAGAAAAGCCAAACACATGCTTTCCAGCTCCTGAAACCTTATTACTTCTGGTTAGTTTGTAGAGTAACAAAAATGAATATCAGAAGCAGAATTATATTTAATGTGAAATCTGTAAAATATGACTCTTGAAACACTCAGTCTAAAGTGTAAATGTTTGTGAATCTTGTCAAAACAAATGAAATCTTACCTAATTTAATTTCTTGCTATGGAAAAAGTTTCAGAGCTGTCCTTAACTTGGGACTGAGCCTGAAAAATTATCTCAAAGGGTAATTTGGGGTAAAATGGGGTCAAATTAAAGTAATTTTAAAATAGGCTTTAATAAAAATAGTGTCATCCTTACATCACTTCTGCAAACCTATAATAGATGTTTTGATATGTGGATCCATTTAGCGTACTTATCTTTTGGTAATAAATGTAATTAAATAATGGTAAGACTGATTTTAGCAAAAAGCTGTTGCAGTTCTTCTTTGTAACAGAGTCAACATTCTTGGTTCTTTATAAATCTTCTGAATTAAGCCAAAAATCTGGAGAATAAGGAACAATGATTTAAATCTAATGACTGGGAGCCTGGGTAGATTCCCTTTGTGATTCACTCCTTGTCTTCGGTAGGAACTGCTTTGTATACAGGACTAGAGTTCATGGACATTTTCTAAATGTTGGAACCATTTTTTTATCTTAGATTCCACATCATGTTTATTTTTGACATTCCTTGTCATTCTTGCTGTTTCTCACCCAAACACTAAAAAGTGTTTCTTTACCACTTCCAAGTTTTCAGAGAGTAAAATAATTCCTCTCTCTCCTTGTGAATTTGGATCCCAACTGAAAAATACGTACAAAAGATAGGCATTGGAAAAGAAATAGCAGCTTTACATTAGTACAAGTTGGAAATGTGCATTTAGGCCTTCAGACAAGTGAGCTTGCTAAAACTTCACGCAAGTACCAGAAAACCCCAAGCCACACCTTCAGAGTAGGCCTCTTTTGGCATGGGGGGAGCAGACATGTCCCCCATACAGAGGGACCTGAGAATGGGTTAAGTGCCTGCAGGAAGTTTTGGGGGAATTCCTGTGGGGGAGTGAAGGAAGCAGGACTGGGCAGAGGGTGAAGTGCAGCACAATCACAACGAAGACCTCAGTTAATCGTGTGTGTGTGTGTGTGTGTGTGTGTGTGTGTGTGTGTGTGTGTGTTGTGATGGGGGAGCAGTAGAGAAGTCTGAGGATGTGGATGGTCCTATAGGCTTCCTGAACTGAGGCAAGGGGCTAGACCTTACATCCCAGACGGAACAGTCATTGGGTAGGGGACGTAATCTGGGGTAAACCTGCTCTCTCAGTAGAGGACAATTCCTGGGAAGGGGAATTAAGAAGTGTCAATGACCAATATTCTGAGCAGCTGGAGAAATGTCTGCTTCAGTCCTCAAAGGACGGGTTGCAGATCTGGGCATAATGCCACTACAGTGTTGAAGGAACTCAATCAAATGTATGACATATACCACCTTCTGTTCAAGGCAGTAAAATGCAAGTTATGATTCAGTTTGCATCCTACATGCATCCTACAGGTATTGCACTTGGCCCTTCCTCCTTCATGTCATGAAGCACTGATGCCGTCACAATTTTCCCACTTCTCTACAAAACTCTTTCTATGTAAGTCCTTTCCGCGTTCACTCTTACCTTGGAGAAGTACCCACCTTGCATTCAAGGTTTATCCCTTTATCTTTATTCATCTCCCATATCCTTTAGAATCATTCCTTGATAAATAATCCCTTTTCCTTCATTTTCAATGTCTTTCCCTCAACTAGCTCTTTTTCCTTTCCCCATTTATATTGTCTAATTTCTCTCATTCTTAAAAAAAAAAAATCTCATCACCCTGGATCCCCTTCTGGTTATCATTCTTCTCCTCTGTCAAACTTTTTGAAAATACAAAGTGGTCTGGTAGAAAGAACACTGGCTTTGGTGTAAAACAGACCTTGGTGTGAGCCCTGGCTTTGTCCCTTTCTAGCCTAAAAAAATTCCTTAATCTCTCTGAATCTATTTCTTCACTTGTAATGTGGGAATGGCAATTCCTATTTAATGATGGTTAAGAATTGAATATCATAGAATAGATATGGTGGGCATGAATTTAATTTCCCAAATTCCAGTGTTTCTAGAACTGAACTGAATTCAAGTGTTTCAATATTGAGTCTCCATTTGGCTGGGTGGTTAGAAACTTCCTTTCTGCCTGGGGTTGTGATGAGGTTCTGGAGCAAAGGCAGTGGGGAGAATGGCTTACGTGGTAACAGTTCACGAGAAGGGAAAGGGCTGTTAGTCTTGGTTGTACACACCGGCATCCTCTGAGATGTCGGTCATCTCAATTGCCCTTTGCTGCTGAGCTGTCCCTTAGTCCCTTCAGTGTCATCTGCTGATGTGCTAGAACTGCAGTGCTAATCCTGCATCACAGTTGAGCGCAGGGATCTCAGATGCCTGCCTAAATCTCAGAAATCCTGGTCACACAGGAATTGTTGTGTTGCTGTCCAAGTCATGCTGGGCCCCAGGAAGTTCTGTGGGGGCTGAATGCCTACATTAACCACAGGAAAGAGTCAACCTCTGGTCCTTCCATCCATCCATGCTCTCACAAGGAACGAAACACAACTTTTCTCTTTTCCTGGAATCTTGAAGGTTACCAGGTTATTTACTCATTTTCTCACTCGGGCTGGCCCCATAGGGCAGGGGGTAAAGCTGGCCCTTCCCCAGAAACCCAGCCATCTACTCCCGTATTCTCTTCCTCCTGCTAGCCTGAGGAGCTTTCCAGTGGTGGTGGTGGTATCAAGTGAGTGAGGCCTTGCTCTCGGCACCACATTTTCTCCCAAGTCTGCTGTTTTAAGCCCTAGAGTTATTTCCATTTTGCCCTGAGGGCTAGACTTCTGAAACTAAAAAGCCAAGAAAGGAAGCCTTTCCTCATCAGTCTGCTCTGCCATCTCTTTCCTGAGGCAATGATCTTCTAGTTCTCCTGATGGCAAGGAAGAGCTAGGGGAGTCAGAAACCAGAAAACAATGGTTAATATTTCAAGACAGCATCCTGCCACACTTAAGCAAAATGCCAGAACAGAACTTACTTAGCTCATAGTAGGTTTCAATAAATATTAGTTCCTATTCCCATCACTCCACTATCCCTTCTTCCTCAATTGGCCATTTTCTCATTAACTCAGTGAAGCTATCATCACCATTACACCATGAAACTACTTCCATAAAAGTAACCATTTACTCCCCAGTGGTAAAATTCAGTAGGAACTTATCAAATGTTCTCTTTTATTTGAACTCCTCTGAAGTATTTCCACTGGCAAATACATCCCCCCTTTTTGAAACTCTCTCTACCTTGGTTTTTATAACTTCTGTTTCTCTCCTTACTCATTTGGCTATTTTTTTTCTCTATTCCTTCTGTCCTCAAGTATTAGTGTTTACCAAGGTTCAGTTTTTATATCACATTGCTGCCTGATGCCATCTACCCCACTACCGGTTGCAGATCTATACCTTCAGACCAAGTCTTTCAGCCAGACCTCCATATTTTCATATCCTCAGATGCCTCTGACATTATGTAGAGTGCTCAGCACAGTGCTTGACACAGAGTAAGCACTCAATCATGTTGACTACTGTGTTTATTACCGTATCTACCTGAAAGTCTCACAGGTGTACATCAATTTTAATGTCAAAAATGGCTCATTTTGTCTTTTCTCCCTCATAACCTTGCCTCTTGACAACCCTCCACCCCAAAATAAGCAATAACAACCATAGTGTGCATGCACACACACACACACACACACACGCACATTCCTCCTCCCAGGGCAAGGAGGGCATAATTCTGGACATCATTCTTCATTCTTCTTCTTTTCACTACCCCTCTGCCCACCATCTAATCACTCTGCCCTGAGTGATTCTACATCAGAAGTTACTCAGGAGATTCTTCCTTCTTCTCCCTCTCCACTGCTTTTACATGAATATAGACTCTCTTATTTTTTCTCATGATTATTCCTCAAGCCCAGCTCAAATGCCTTCATGACACTGAAACCTTCCCTGCACCCATTTTCTTTTCCTGGAGGTCCTGATGGTACTCTCTTGCTTTTCTTTGTGTTTCCTTTCACTGCCTGGAATGTCTCCTCCTGCCTTATCAATTTCTGACCTCATTTTATTTATTTTAAAAAAATTTTGGGGGGCTTCCTGGTGGCACAAGTGGTTGAGCGTCCGCCTGCCGATGCAGGGGACACGGGTTCGTGTCCCGGTCTGGGGAAGAACCCACATGCCGCGGAGCGGCTGGGCCCCATGAGCCATGGCCGCTGAGCCTGCACGTCCGGAGCCTGTGCTCTGCAACAGGAGAGGCCACAGCAGTGAGAGGCCCGTGTACCGCAAAAAAAAAAAAAAAATTTTTTTTGGCTGGGCCATGTGGCTTGTGGGATCCTAATTCCCTGACCAGGGATCAAACCCAGGCCCTCAGCAGTGAAAGCACAGAGTCCTAACCACTGGACCACCAGGAAATTCCCTGACCTCATTTTAAAGCTCAGCTAAAATGTCATTAACCTCTCTTCTTTAGGTTGACCTGACTTAGTCCGTCTCATCCCACTGTTAATTTGTTCTGTGATGTGTTCTCTTATCCCTTTTATATATGTTTCTAGTATTGCATTTATTTGTATTGGTGCTTATTTATGTTGGTATCCTAATAGAATGGAACATCTTGAAGGCAGGCACTGGGTTTGTACTCATATCTCTCTCTAGACCTTGTATAGAGAGTCAAACAAGTGTTTATGGAATTAAGTTGAAATGAATGTTAAAATGTGAACTGTATGATCTGAGGTATAAAACGTTTAGCAGGGAAGACAATAGGACTAGGCAAACATGCAAATAAGTTTTATGAAACCCTGACTGGAGATTTCAGAAAAAGAGTTTATGATAACCCATGATTAAGGAGGAAGTACATAAAGAATAACAAAAGTTGGGGACTTTGCCTTTTTCTTCATTCTTTATCAGTTTTCCCTTATGAATCATCTAAAGAAGCTTTTGCTCATTAGCAAGAGTTCTAGGTATCCTGTAACTCTGATGTCATGTAAATTCAGATATTTAGAAGCAGGCATCTAGAAGAAGTAACTTTTCGTTAGAGAAGAAATAGAATGAGAAACCTTCTGTAGGCATGTGTGACGTGTTTAGTAAATTGTCATTCTCTGACTTGTACACTCAAGGCTCACAATAGCACTTTGAATGGAGCAAGATAAAGTTAAGGAGTTTAAACTAGACACCAAAGTCCAATCATTTTCTGAAATCTTTTATACTTTGATATAGAACAAAGGAAGGGAACTCATTTTTGGCAATCACAGACATTAAAGGAAAATCAAGGCAGCCTTACACTGTTAAAAAAATCCATCTGATTTGAGATTCATGCCAGTATACAGTGGTTTCATGGCTCAATGTAACCTTAGTCCAACTTACCAACTCTTAGTACAAATTGTACTTCTATATTTTTATTTTTGATTTTGTGGCATATATTATATATTTTAGGCTCTTTAGACATAAAATTTCATAGTGTTCAAATTTTTTTAAGAAAAAATTCTGAGAAATTAACCCAAGGCCAAGACTCTAAATATTTAATATAATTAATGTGGATAACAATGTATTAAAAAAGGCAGTTTTGTTGTCACATATTTGTCAAACAGAAATACAAGCATATGTAGAGAAGATACTATTTTAATTAATTTTGTGCCTTGAACACCTATTAACCTCAATACATTATTTTTCGGTAATAGCTAATAATTTTTTTATACAAGTGAGCACACATCTAAATAAGAAACAGAAAATATTATACCACAGAGAGAATATGCTTTTTAATAGGAATTTAAAACTGAAGTTTTAACTGAAATCCCCCAATACAAAAAAGTATGAAATTTCAAGTTAGGTAACTATCATTGAAGGAAATAATTCAAAGCCTATTCTGTAACTCAAATGCCTCGTATTCACTTTAAGAATATAAAATAGTTGAGACAGAGGAGATTTGTGTAGGGATTTTACTGGGGAAAGTTGAGCTCACTCAACTCCAGTGGGGAGTGCATGGAGGATGCTTCTTCAGCTCATGCCAGGGGACTTCCATGGGCTTCCGTGGGATCATTGAGAGCTTGGGATGTGTTTGTTCCCTGCAATGAAGGGATTCTGTAGAAACTGGGAAGCAGGTTGCCCAACTGTTCTGTGGCAGAATCAAGAGGGAGGAGAATGGCCTACAGGGCAAAGGATGTGTGAGTATTTCCCAAGGGCCAGGTGAAGTCCCATGGGAGAGAAGGAGCTGGCTGGAGCCATCTTGAGTCCTGCCTAGGAGACCTTCTGCCAGAGGGTGAAAGGACTCCGGTAGGGAGGGATACAACAGGGCCTGAGGAAACAGGAGCTGAGGGGTGATTAGGAGTGGGCAGCTAAAAGGAAAGGTGCATTACCCACATTGTAGGGGTTGTAATTAGAGAAGCCCAGAAGCAGCTCTCCAAAGAGACCCTGGAGAGCCAACCTTAAACACATATCAGTAGCTTCATGGGCCAGTGACCTGTGCAGACCTGTGCACAGAGACCTGTACTCTGTTTAATCCTCTGCTTTGCTGTCTTGAAATTCTTAATTATTTTGCAACAAGGGACCCAGCATTTCCGTTTTGCACTGGGTCCTGTAAATCCTATGGGGGGTTCTGTGTGTCAGGCCAAGAGAGTGCAAAACTGGATAACAACATTACCAGCTAGATAAGAACTGTTTTGTCCTTCATCCAGAGACTGACTTGTGGGGGGTAAGAGGAAAACGAGATGGAGAAATAGAGAAGCTGAGTTTGCCTGTTTTCCCCATACAGGCTTTCAGCCTAAAGAAGGCTTGAATTCTAAATCAAATTCAGTGCTTTGTTTAAAATCTAATTTCTGATTGAGATAGTGTTTGCAACTGAAAGTGGCCATAGTTCTATCTAGGAACTAAAGGTCGATAGAAAAATTCTGATACTGAATTTCCTCTTACCATAAAAAGCAAACTAGTATTATTTAATGAAATATTACAAATTCAACAGTTGAAGGACTTTGTAGTGGGTTAAAAAAAAGTCAGGTGTAGATCTGAAGCTTTCCAGTTGACTCAGAAAGTATTTTAGTACTTTATTACTTCTTCACTAGTAGAAGAAGTTGTGTTTTAAAATTGATGGGGAAACTTTCTGGAACAGAACTGTATTTACATGAGATAACTGAGGAAGGAGTTGAGGTAATTACCTAGGTGAGGGTTGGAAATTTACTGTCATTATTTCACTGCTAGCTGTTGTATTAAGAAGTTGAGTCCTCACAGAGCAGGTTCTGAAACAGGAAATGCACACCACCTCAGGAAGTTAAAATTATATCCTAAAATGAGGCTCTGGGATTAAAATATGTAGGTATTAGTATTATTGCATACCTCTATTTACCCGCAGTCCGAATAATAATATGTATGCTTGTTGCTTTGGAATCAGAACATGAATTCTAGGTCAATTCTCCACGAGCAGTTATTTAATTGTGGTAACTTTCTGTGACCCAAGTGTTCTGAAATACTAAATATAATGTCCAGAGATTGCTTAAGTTGCTGACAGACTTAGCCATCTAAGAGAGAACATGACAATATGAATGAAAAATTTTTCATTCACACTCTAGTAACACAGCAGGAAAACAAGTCTGCCAATATAAAACAAGAGGGAGGTTTCCAGAGAGCTTTAAGTATCCCCTTTGCACATGGCAACAGATTAGTGACATACCTGTTCTTCAGGTATTCTCATGTTACTAATACAGACCTATACCTTAAGAAAGACAGCTGTAAAAAAGAGAAAAGACAGTATTGCAACTTACTCTTCTGCTACTTATACCTGGATTTAAACTATGTTCTTTTGGAAATTGCTCTATTAATCATCTAGAATATTCATTAATTACAGCTATAGACTTAGCATGGTTATTTCAGAAACCAACTGTGGCAGAGACTGCTGGCTGTTCATCAAACTAATTTCTTTTTCTTCCTGGGCTAGACTCCATTTCATGGGTTGCCTTGTAGTTTGGTGGCTTGGGAGTGTTCTAGCCAGTGGAATGGGAATGGAAGTGATGTGTACAAAACCTTCCTTGAGTGATCCTCCATGTTTTGCCCCTTTCTGCCAGCTTGATGTTGTGATTATGTATTGAATGCGTCAGAACTCTAACATGGAAGAAACTTTATTCTTATAAATGCCTAGAGGAGACTTGCCTGCCATTCTGAACTTTACATGGATGAGAAATACACTTCTATTGCTGTGTGCCAGGATAGATTTTTGTATTTATTTGTTGTACCAGCTAGTGTTAACAAATATATTCATGTTTACGGTAAAGGAATTTTAGCTTGCTAATCGCTCACTATGTTTTAGATACTATCTAATATTTCATCACATTTACTTCTCATAATAAGCTGTTGAAGTAGTTGTAACCATCGCTGCACAAATGAGGAAATTAAAGCTTAGAAAAGTTAAGAAACTTGCCTGAGACCTCAATTCTGCAGAGGGAGGATTTGAACTCAGATCTCCAAGTCTCCAAAGTGTGTTCATGATCTTTCCAATAAGCCATCCCAAGAGGAGAGTACAGTATAAACTGCACATAGGACACAAAGAGTTATTTGCCCATTCATTCATTAATTTATCCAACAAACACATTTTGTGCATACTTTGCGTCGTGCTCTGTTCTGGAAACTGGAGACAAGATACCCTTGTTATAAAGGCAGAGAGGCAGTACTTAATTTTTGTTACCTGATGTCCTGAAATTCTAAATGTGCCTTCTAGTTTAAGTTACTCCCAAGAAATGGTGGAAGTACTAACAAATAGCTCTCAGTATCTAATTTACTCATTGGTAGTCAAGAAGAGGGAATACTTTTCTTAAGCTGCATAAGTAACTACTACTGAGAGATACTAGCCTTAAGAATTTCTGGCTTAATAAAGAATGAGGGCTTTGTCTCCAAAATTTAGGAGGGACATTCCCATGGATGAACGTGCTCTTGCTGCCCATGTTATTGGAAAGTGATGACAACGAAGAGATCTCTAGCATACACTGTGTATGAAGTACCATCATATCACAATTGGCAGATTCTCCAAAAGTCATGATGTCACAGTCTAAGAGAAAGAACAATGGTACTTAAGTAAATAATAGTTTATAATAAATAATTGTATAATAAAAACTGATATGCTTTTATTACAGAAATTGATGAAACTACTAGAGTAGAAGTACAAAACACAGAAGAAAAAGAAGTTTACAACTTTTCAAACACATGAAGCCCAGAGTATATAATCCATTGTAGTTTATACAATATTTACTTTTAGGGTTTAATCCAGTTAAGATTTAATACAATCTGATGAGATGGAGAAATATTTTGAGGCAGTATGGCTCATAAGACAAGTTTGGTTCTCACAAATATGTTGATGTTAAAATTGGAAACAAATGAAAATTGCAGTTGATAAGAGATATCTGGTAATTCAGAATATCACCACTCTCAGAGTTAAGTATTTAAAAGAGCTTTTGAGACACTCTTTTTAGCGCTGGTGTCATAGTGACTATTTTCTTAAAAATAAAAAGTGGGTTGGGTTATTATAGAATAAAAATCTGACCAATTTTTGTTACTCCCAAGCAAGAAATCTGTAACGGAATCACTTTGCCAATAGGGACTGTTAGAGGTCGGATAATTATGGTAATAAATTATATTTTATACACAGATAAACTAAATAGAATTAGGAGACAGTGTATATTTATTAATCAGTTCATGACGCGCTGGGAAATACGGAAGACGGGGAAAAGCAGCAATTGAGGACTTTTATTCTTGGGTGGATTGTATATATCAAAATGGCAAATTTTGTTCTGAAATGGTCAGAGAAGTGCTTCCCTTACAAATGGAGAAAATCGACTTAAAAAGCACTTCCTTTTTTTATTAGGTTTCATATCCCTGTCCACAATTCCAATAGATATGCATTTCATAAAAGGTGTGGACATAGATGTATAAATACAACTCCCTATATAAATACCAGGGAGATAGTGTAAAAGAATGACTACCATCCCAATGTTGTCAGGACATGGTAAGAGTAGGAAGTGCGCGTCAGAAGAAATCACTCTTCTAAAGAAAGAAGCTAAAAGCACTAACAAGAATCTTGCATTGGGAGAAATAACAGGTACACCATCAAGGTTAGAGCTACGTGGCGAAATAATACGGTTTTTTCAAAGTGTTCCAGAAGCAACAATACATGGTGTCAGAAGAAGTAAACTTCTTTTATAACTTTATGGAGTATAATGTATAGTTAAAAAAATTGGCCATTTTGAAAAAAAAAGTGTTTCCATTGCAAATATCCTCAGAAGCCATGAACTTCAAAAGAAAGAAATGCTATCTATCTTCTTTGTAGTGAGTGCAATACATCATGGCTTCCCCAAAGTCAATGAAAACTACTGTCTCTAAAAAGTGTGAAATTTTAAGGTTGAATTACGATGCTAATGCAAGCCGTACACTATGTGTGGTGATTGCTTACAGGAAGCCCAGGGAGGATGGCTCTTCCGAGAGAGGTGTTCTAGACTGGACGATAAGGTCTCCTAGGAGTCAGGAACGGTGTCAGGCTCTGGACTGACCTCTGAGGTGCAGAGGGGTGGGGTCGGTTCCCGCCCGGCTCCAAGCTTTCCGGGGCGCGCCCCCACAGGGCACCGCCCATCTCTGGGGCCTCAGGTCCGGGCCCCTCACGCGCCCGGCCTGACCTCTTTGGAGCTGCGGCGGGCGGGAGGAAAAGCCCCGGGCCTGGCTGCGCGCGGAATGCAGAAGAGCCTCCCCTGCCGGGCCTCGGGTGCCCGCAGCGCGCCACGAGGGCGCGGGGAAAACCCACAACTTCCCGCCCAGGAACGACGCCCCGCTCCCGGCTTCGGCTTGGGGGGAGGGGGGGGGCGTGTTCTCGCGAGAGGAGAAGGGGCGCGGGCCGCCGCGGGCTTGGGGGCGCGGGGAAGCCCGCGGACGGGGGCCCGCGGGGAGGGGGCAGAGGCGGCGGGCCGGCTGGGGACGCGGGGAAACAGCTCCCGCCAGTCGCCGTGCGCCAGCCCCTGACGTCAGGAGTTTTCCTCAAAGTCAACAACAAGCCTGCGGCGGCGGCGGTAGCGAGAGCTGATCAGCGGCGGCCCCATAGGGAGGAGGGGGCGGGGAGGCGGCGGCGGGCCCCCCAGCGGGGCGCAGCCCGAGAGGAGGCCGCAGACCCGCGACCCGCGCCAGGCCGCCAGGGCCCAGAGCCTCCACCCGCCGCCGCCTCGCCTCGCCGGCGCGACCCGGCCCCCGCCCGAGCGGAGTTTGCTGGTGATGAATTGAATTTGTAGCCGAGATCCGATTCCCACGTAGAGTCTCCGCCCCCTCCCCCCGCCGCCTCCCTCCTCCCGCCGCCGCCGCCGCCGCCGCCTCCGCCTCCGCCTCCTCCCGCTCCAGCTCCGCGGCCCGGCCGGCTCCCTCCCTCCCTCCCCTGCAGCCCGCCGCCTGCCCTCCCGCCGGCCACACCGGCTCCAGGGGGGCCAGAGGCTCTGCGGGGTGGGGGGAGGACAGGAGGGGAGGAGGAGGGAGGGGGACCCCCGAGTCGCCCCCTCTCCTCCCCCCGCCCCCCGGCTCCATCCTCCGCCGCCGCCCGAGCAGCTGCGGGGCCGCCGCCGCCGCCTTTGCAGGTAACAGCCACCGCCCCCCACTCTTGCCCTCTCCCGGCCGCGCCTGTTCTCCCTCCGGGCCCCCCTCGGGTGGGGGTGGCGGTGGGTGAATGAGGTGGGGGCGTCCGGCTTGTCACCGCGCCGGGGACGTGGGCGGGGGCTGGGTCGCAGGGGGCTGGGGTTGGGATGCGGGTGCGGAGGCCGGGGATGCCCGGCGCGGACGGACCGCACCCCTCACTTTGCTGAGGGAAGCTGAGGCGGCGGTGCGTGGGGGCCGGGGAGGGTGTTCCTGGCCTAGCGATGCGGTCCGGGTCTGGGCCGCCCGGGCCCGGCGCCTCTGGTCTCTGCGCCACTCTCGATACAGCCCGCTCACCCTCCTCGCCGGCCGGCGGCTAGGGGAGGGGGCCCGCTCGGCCTGAGGTGGCGGCGGGGTTATGTAACGCGGGGAGCGCCTGTGTCAGGGCGTTTGGATGGGGGAGGGGGCTGTGTGCGCGTGGGTGGGGGAAGGCAGGGATGCGACGGCTCCCCGGGGTCTTGTTCTCCACACCGCTCCCCCCCCCCCGCCCCCACTCCGCCGCCGGCGCACAGGAAGAGACGGCCCTGGTCGGGTGGGGGTGTGTGGGAGGTGGGGAACGTGCTTGTCTGTGTTTTTAATAGTAGTGGGGTTTTGATCCGCTCCGGAGTTGTGTGCTAAGAATAGAAATGTACGGAAGATGCTGGCTTTGGCGGATCCAGTGATGCTGTCGCTGCTGGCGGCGGCGGCGGCGGCGGCGGCGGCGGCGGCGGCGGCGGCTCTGGCTGCAAGTAAACAAACCAGTCTCTTCCTCGTCCACCTTCTCCTGCGCATCGGGTCTGCATCAGCCATGATGCTAGTGGGGCCCTTCTGAGCCCAAAGTTGAAGCGGAGCTGGTTGCTGTGTTCACCCTGACTCCTGGGCGGGGTCACCCCTTGTTTGGGATTTCCCGGGAATCTACAGTTAGGCTAGATTGAATTTCTTTGGGGCCCTGTTTTCAATACCGGTATTTACTGTTTATCTTCTGAAAGCAGAGGAAATGTTTACCCATAAGTCAAGGCTGACATACTCACGTTTCTTCCATAAAATAATGTTATGAAAATAAAACCAACACGTTTCACCAGTGTGGTAATTGGTTGAAAGCCCAGCAGTTTGTAATGGATAACGTTTCCAAGTAGAAATTCAACAGTGAAACCCAGGTATCTATATTAATTACTGGTGTCAATAAAATGTTCACACTTTTTTAGTTCATCATGAAGCTAAAGAATGTGGACTAGTGACTTTTTTTTGTAGTTAATGCGTTGGCGACTGCCTCAAATCATCAATTTAGATATATGTTCCATCTTTGGTAAAGCATGGTCATGTAATATCTTTTAGTGGACTGTAAATCATTAGACAACTACTGGGCTTTTTGATGGAAAGTCACTAAATTAGGTTATGCATTGTTGGAAAATAGTTGAAAAAGCCAAAGGAGGAAGAATTCCATAAAGATGGTTTAGGAAACTGTCTTCAGAACTTGTCATGGCGAAATATGTGTAAATGAATAGGAATATTACAGGAGGTGGTTGTCTAAAACGTGAAAACATCTTTTATTGGAGTATCTACTTATTAGTATTACTAGCTTTAAGGTATATGACAGGATGCATAATTATTTGCAAGATAGAAGTCAGGACTGTAGATTTTTTTTCCTTTGCCGATATATAGTCTTGACTTTGAAAGTTCACCAGTGAGATTGCATCTGAAGACCTGTTTTTTGTTTTTCTCACTAGGGTTTATCCCAATATCTTTGACTGGTTTGAGCTTTTAATTTTAAAGTAAGGGAAGTGCATGTATCACACGAATGAGGCAACATTGGAAGTTAGGTGAATGTAAAGTTTTAGTTTTATGTTTGTACCGTGTATTTGCAGTAGGTAGTATGTTTTCTTAGAGTGTTTGAAAAATAATGTCTAAAGTAATTCTGCAAAAAAATTTTTGAAACTATTATTTGTATTCATTTTGTCTCCTACATTTAGCCGTTCTGTAATGATTACTTTAGTGAATTGTTTTCCAACTTAAAATTAATTTTTACTTTGACTCTTAGTTTAAGTTGTGTATGTCAGAGTATTGCTTTGGATGTTTTTGTTTATGTAACTTAAATGGCTGTAAAATATTTTAAATAAGATTTCATTCATTCATTCATTCAACAAATATTAGAGTGTGAACTGTGTGGTAGGGACTGATTTGATTAAAAACTTTTACTATTTACATTTCATCCAGAAGATCACCACTGTTAGACAATGAATTTGTCTTCATAATCACTGCAAATCTAAACATGTTTTCGTTAAACATATGGGACACATGTACTTAGCATAGAGTCTTGTGCAAAGTAAGGATTTAAGGTTTTTTAAACTCTAGCTTTCTATTTAAACATGAGACATTCTTACAAAAAATTCGATGGAAATTTTCAACTACTTAGTTTTCTTTAAAAGGAGGAACTGGTTTTACAAATTAATTTTGTGGAAGTTTAGAATTTACTTAAACTTTGCCTATTTTTATGAAAAGATGGCTATACTTTCTTTTGTTGTTATATCTTTTAGTACTATAATTCACCCTTGGGAAGATAAGGCAATTGTTAATGATGTGTTAATTGGATTTTTAACATGATTTGATAGGATCTAGTCTTTATAGTGTGATTAAGTTTCAAGCACTAAAAAATATTTAACATAAAAATATATGACTAACATAAGATGCAAGACAGAAAAAGAAATCATTTCATTTTGACCAAATCAGTCGTGTAATTTGACTTGCATTTTTATTTTTAAGTTAATATAAATCGATGCACATGATTAATTTTTATAGATTTGTGTTAGAGTATTTAAATTATTTAAAATTTCTCTGTCTTTTACTCCAGGTTTCAGAGTGCGCATCAGAATTCTAAATGTTCCTTTCGTGCACCATGTACTTTTCTGTAGTTGCCTGAATCATCTGAATCGTCTGATGTTAACTTACATGTTTTATCATGGTCTTTTATGTATGATAGAGCTACATTCAATTTAGAGTTAATGCTAGCCAGTGCCTGATGAGCGCTTGCATGTGCCAGGTACTGTTATATGTGCTTAACGTGTATAAATGCATTTAATCTTTACAATAGCCTGTTACACTTTTGAAAGTGATTTTCACAGGAGAAAATACTTTTTCTGGCATTGTAAAAATTTGTTTCATTTTAACTTTAGTAATTTTGAAACACTTTTTCTTTCAGTGTTTGTGCTAACCTGTTTGTGCCTATTACTAGAATTCGCAATGACAATGCTAAATTTCAATAAACTTGTATAGTATAATTTCCACAGAAATCAAGATAATATAGTAAAACATATTGACTGATCCGTAACTTTTTTTAAATTTCATTTCTTTCAAATGCTAAATTAAATGCCACAGATGTTTACATGTTTTATTGTAGCACCATGGTCTTTGAACATGTTAGATGTAAACATTTCCTTTGCCAGGAAATCTCCAAATGGTGGTCGATAGGTAAATTAGTGTATGCTTCTTGACCTGTAGATTTGGTTTTTAGTTCTTTTCAGTACTCTGTTTATATTTATTTGTCACCAATTACAGATATTTCACACTTTGGGTATATTTTGCTAATATTCAGAGGGAAAAGTAAAAAAAAAATTATTGGAAGAAATCACTGGGAGATTTTCAAATGAGAATTTTTCTTCTCAATGTTAATTGAAAAAGCCTCTGACTATATTTGGGAGTCTAGGGGATGAGAGGGGGAGGAAGATGGTATGTTTGCCAGTAGTGGAATTTAGTCCAAATTTTGTCTGAGTGGAATTGATGTTTGAATGTTTTATCTTCTCAACTATATATTAACCTTTTGAGCACAGGAACTGTGTATAATCAGGATACTGTCACCTAAGATGCCATCTATAAGTGAAATAGATAACTCAGTAGCTTTAAACTTGAAGAACAATAAATAAGAGCTATTTAGAGTTCATCTAATGCTATACTTTTATTTTTATGGCTAAGGAAACTGAGGCACAGAGAATTAAAGGGCCTTATACAGCATTAGTCTGGGCTGGGCAGAGTTGGGAATAGGGACCCAAGTTTCTTGTCCTGTCCTGTGCTCTTTCTAATGCACCATTGTAATGAACTTTGTTACAGGATTCCATACCTACTGGTTAACTTTCAGTTTAATCAGGAGTAAAATCTGTCAGGCTGATTAATGACATTTGTGTGTGTGTGGATTCTTTTTGTTTTATAATCAGGGAGGTCCCTGAGTCAGATTTTAGAAGGATTTTACAGGTGTATTGGAAAAATATGGCCAACTGTGCAACTAAGATTGTTTTAGTAGCAACCCTCAACCTGTCCGTGTGTTGTTACATAAGTGCCTTCAAATAGAGACAAGCCACATTTTACATGAGAAATGTAGGGGTGAATTTGTCAGGAGCTTGTTCAGTGGTTTAGGTGAGCCAGAAGAATCCAATAAGCATTTTCTTAGTTGTTTCAAATTAGAATATTAAATACATCACCCAGAATGAGTTGCTTTTTTTTTTACTCGATTAATAATGGATGTGTTGGTTGAAATGGCATGTAAATGCCCTAAACAGGGGTAGGGAAGAGGGGGGGAAATGCTTTATGGTTTTATATGCATATTTCAAAGTTTATAAAGCTGATTTTTAAGAATTGGCAATTTAGAATAACATATTTTGTGTGAAAGTTAGAAATCTTGCCTTTGCTTATTCAGGTATTTTCCCATAGTGTGAAACAGTTGAAGATATCTATATGGAAAGAGTTGAAAGAAAATCCACAAAGTGTATTGTAGTATGAAGAGAGGAAAGGTATCCAAAGTATATAGTTTGTATGGTTCACTTCCCTATATGATATGTTTTTAGCAGGATAACTCTTAAAAGGACAGACTGGCTTAGAGTTATTTGAAGTGAAGATCAGGTTACCTTGAATTTCCCTTCCACTCCACTATTTTTCCTTTCCCTCAAATCCTTTTAAAAGTTTCATTAGCCTTATGCATTTATTATGGCATACATTAGTTTCACCTATTTCTTAAAATCAGTAAATATCATAGAATTACACCATGGTTACCCTTGACCATCCTTGTTTTTCAGAGTAGCAACTTTCTATTGTATTTGGATATCAGTTCTTCATTACTTTAGTTTGGCTAGCGTACCTAAAGTATATAAAAAATGTGGGTGCAGAGCAAGTATATTCTACATAGTATTAATTATAGCCAAATGTATAGTAGTTTATAGGAGGTTGTATTATAGATTTGTATCATGGCTTTTAACTTAGAAATTAACATACAGGAAATTATTAACCTATGAATTTTGCTCTTTATAAAATAGAATTGCTTGGGGTGCTTTTTAACTTTATGTCAACTTAACTTTTAGTCTTCTATTATAATTTCGTTTGTGATGCTGTAGTTATATTTAATTTTTAATTTGTTTGAAAACATGCTTTACTGGACTTCTTAAATATAATTTGTTACAGAAAAAATGTTCAGAACTATTCACAAATGTTGTACATGTTTTTCAGAGCTCATATTGTGTTATTTTGTAGCAAGCATAACAAACTGATAGAAGAAGTAGTTACTTGTCACTAACTTGTTATGGTAACTGTGAGGAAATGTCATCGTTATTGATTGGTTACGGTCTTCTTAGGTTCAAAATTGTAGATGTTATAGCTACTGCACAAATTTGTTTCAGAGTTAAATGAGAAAATATATGTGAAAGCACTTTGATAACAAATTATTACAGGTTTGGAAAAGATTTTTGAAATTCTTAGTTTTGCTTGCTCCCTGTATACTCAATTATAGTTCTTGTCACAGAGTAGATAATCAATACATCTTTATTGACTGAATGAACATATATGTGTGTATATATACATATATATATATAATGTTGTGCGAATGATATTTTAAACAGATGTTTGAAAAACTTTATTGCTTAAAATTGAATGGTTGGCTGCTGTAAGTAAACAGATATCTTTTAAAAATTCTTAAAAGTATCTTGAAGAAAATCTCCTGTTCTTTCCCTTTTTCCTCCCATAATGGATAATTTTGGGCAGTGTTGATGCCTAATTTGTTTGGGAATTGAAACTTGACCATCTCAACAAAAAGAGTCGAAAAAAAAAAAAAAAAGAGTCGAGAAAAAAGGATAATTTTAATGTGTGTTAGGCCTTAAAATTAATAGGAAACATACTTTAATGAATAGGGAAGAATATTTATTTCAACTTTAATTATTTTTTTGTGGGTGCTTCCATAATGTTTAAGTTCAGGTTTGTTTTTACCATGGCTTCATACCATTCTCTGTCAACTTACAGTATTAATTTGCTTCGTCTTTATTAGGTATCTAAAGCTGCATCTTTGTTCTTTCACGCATCCATTCATTCATTTATTCCATATTTGTTGAGCATCTCTTATGTGCCAGGCAGCATTAAATTGCTTTACTAAATAATAATGCTATTGAATGAGGTAAAAGATGTGAAAATGTTTTGTAAATTGTAAAATGACATTCAAATGTAATTATTATCATTATCAAATTCTCAATTTTGTATGAAAATACTTTTAGTGTAACTGCTTTGTGTGAATTATAAATTGAATCTACTAAGAATTTTGTATGAAATTTTTTATAAGAATGGGAAAAATTAGATTACCCAGCAATGAATGTTTAACGCAATAGGTTTAAAAGAAAAATATACCACGTTTTCTTTCTTACAGCTCATTGGATAGAACACATTTCTAAAGAAGTTAGGACTGTAGGACTCTACCTTAGGAAGCAGATTACATGCCTGAAGTACAGCCCATCATTTGGCAGATTAGTGTTTTTAGTAACATGGAAGACTGAGTGGGAGAGTGTATTTGACTTGGTGCAAGAGTGTTGCCACTGTAGGAAAAGTAGATCAAAGAATATAGTTTACTGCTTGAGAGTCGATAGCATTGGTTCTATACTAAAGACAGCGTTTATTTCTATCTTATTGATCATAATCCTAGAGTAGTATACCTTTGAACGTCTTTTAAATTGTGTTCAAATAATGTATCATTTTAGCCAGAGGTGACCCAGAGCAATTTTAAAGCTGAAAATTATGAATGTGGGTGGAATTTGGTAACATTTTAAGATGCAAAATGGATAAAGCCATCTTTGTAGTACCTGGTTCACTGGCCCTGTTGAAGATGATAAATTTTGTCCTGTTGATTTAATATACATTTAAAAAGTTTAAATGTTTAGGCACTGATAAACATCTTTATCTAAAAAACTAGTTTTTGGAAACAGTTTCTTTATAAAACAGAATTCATTGATTTTGGGTTGATCTGAATATTTCAATATATTGTTTTGTCCTGAAGAGGCAGTGCTAGTGGAAAGTGTGTACCTGTTTTTGTGGTCTTGATTCTCTTATAAAGTAGCTGTATGACGTTGGGCAAGTCAATTATCTGTCTTGATTTCTGTTTCCTCAACTGTAAAATGAGGGTCCCTTCTAGCTTTAAGATTCTTTCAGTGAAATGTCCACTTAAAAAAAAAATAGAACAAATTTTGAAAATCCTTTTGTTTTTCTAGTGTTTTATATAAGGGTATTATAATACAAATTATTTTAATAGGAAAATATTCTATATATGTTTATTGGATGTGTATTATTTTTTGTTTATTACTAAGTGTTGGTCGCTGATCTCTTCCCTTTCCAATCCCAAGGATATTAAGATACGAATTTTCATTTACGCAGAGTATACAGTTTTATAGTCAGAAACCAAGAATGGCTTAATAGATGTGAGGCCTCTTGCTGTAAGTACTACCAAAGAGAAGGTCTAAGTGCAGTTCTTTTAAGACATCATTTTGCACCAGTGTCTCTAATATTTAACTCCCTTATACAGTTGACTCTTGACCAGGACTGGGGTGGGTTGCTTCCCTCACCCCAACCCCAGTGTCAGAGATCTGCCTACTGCTATCTCTGTCTCAAAAACAAAGGAATTGATAAATGACTTATCCAAGGGCAGGAAGCTGAAACAGTGTGGATAAAATAAGGATTCAAACTTTAGTTCTTTTGATTCTACATATTGTGGTCTCTAATTGAACACAAACTTTTCCCCACACTTAGTTTAAAGGTCTGTAAAATGAAAATGCAGGTACTGTATTTATTGAAAAAAAATCCATGTATAAATGGACCTGCACAATTCAAACCCATGTTGTTCAAGGGTTAATTGTAATTATTTATGTTGTATAAAGAGTTAACCCTTTCAGTTATCTAGCTTCATATTAAGTAGCCAGTTGACCATGTTGAGTTCTTCAGGAAGTTAGATAAATCACATTAAAATGATGTTTTGATTCTTTACTGAAAGCTTTTTTGTTTTTTGCCTGTTTTTAATGGTGAAATGGGTCTTGTCTTGAATTATGTGGCCATTTCCTATGGCTGTTTTTCACAGTGTGTTCCCCTGGATTTCGATACATGTTACTAAAGGAAAAAAAAAACCCTGTGTGTTCAAGTAAGTTTAGGATTTGCTGAGATAAATAAGGTTATACATTATATATGTTGTACCTTTAATATGGTAATAGTGTTGTTTCAAGAGAAAGACATGGTTTATAGAATTTCGCAAACTTACTTGACCAAATAATTTTTTTTTCTTTTTTTAACCCTCTTTTTCTTCTTATTTTTCTGGAATTTCTCTTCGTATTCTGTCAAACATATTTTGGGAGAATACACCGAGATTCTAATATTCCTCTTGACTCTGAATGATTTTGAGGACAGTCTTGCTCCAGCCTGTAGTTGCTGCCCTCAGCCCCATGGCACATGAGTGGGGTGGTCTTCTATTCAGCCACATAAACTTTGTCAGTCTTTTCTTAAGAGAATGGTAGTCTTAATTCCTGACTGCTAAATGATTAGGCTCTGTACTTAATTTGCATTGGAAAAAGAACTGTAATTCATTTCAGCACTAGCAAGGAAGTCTAACCTTGAACTTATTCCTATGTACTATTTATTAAAACCATATTTAGAAAATAGTATAGTTATATAGTCCATACATCCATTTTTCTGGTTATCTGAAATTTATGCCTGGGTTCCTGGGTCATGTTTTTTGGTCCCTTTCTGTGGAAATGCTTTAATTCAACTTTATCTTGGCACTTTCCTTTTTAGCTTGAGAGTGACAATAAGAAATAGCCAGTAAAGCTCATATATATTCCTGTATATATGTGAGGATATTTTTGAGGGCTTTTGTTTATTACACTACAAGGTATCTTACGAAGACCTATGGGTTAAATTTCAGATTTTTGTCCTAGAACGAATTGTTTCCTTCTGAACAACTTCTTTTTTTCTTTTTTAAAATATTTATGGATACTGAAAATATTGAAACTGATTGTATTTCCTTATTTGTATTGCTTCCTGAAAGCTTCAAGTTAAATTTGTGGTCCATCTTTCACAAATATGTAGATTTTTACTCTGGCTTCTTTTATCTTAATAAGAATGCAGGCTCTGGAATCAGGTAGATTGGGTTCAGATCTTGGAGCCATCATTCATTAGCTGTGTTGAAATCAGGCAAGCCACTTAATCTCTGAGCCTCAGTTTTCCCATCTATGAAATGGAGTTAATTGTATAATAGATGTAAGCACCTGTAATAGTTCTTGACATGGTCCTGAATACTCCATACTTTTTCCCACTTTCATATTCCTTTGTTTCACTCCATCTACTTTAAAAACTAATTGATTTTATATGATTTATAATATTTTATTTATTGTAATCTACCTAAAATATTTCTTGGAACAAGGCAGAGTAAGCATAGATAAATGTTGGTTACTTAGCAAATTGTTTTTTACATAAAATCCAGCAATTAAAAACATTCACAATTGCTTTGCCATACTATTTCTAAATTTACTGAGATTTTGGAACTAGACATACATGAAGATTTACTTTTAGTCCACCTCACTTTCATTCTCTTCCCTTTTCACCTCGAACACACATTACCAAGGAAATTTTCAGTATTATTTGTGTAGGTGTGACAGTGGTTTTCTTAAGACATTTTTTTGTTGCAACCTTGTAGGTTAAAAGTTCACTGTCCTTGAAGTTCTGTCACAAGACCAGGGAGGTGCATTCGTTATAAAACTACTTAATAAATAAGTTCCCCAGTTTGAAGAGCTAGACTTTTATGTGAGGTCAGGCCAGTTGAAGACATTTACAAAGAATTAGTTGTTTGTTATTGCTGTGTGAGTTGCAAGAATGGAAAAAAAAGAAATTCTTTCTTCAATACTTCCTTCCAGGCTGAGTCATCACTAGAGAGTGGGAAGGGCAGCAGCAGCAGAGAATCCAAACCCCAAAGCTGGTATCACAAAGTACCTTTTCTCCAAGTTGGGGGCTCAGAGGGGCGCCATCATGAGCGATGTTACCATTGTGAAAGAAGGTTGGGTTCAGAAGAGGGGTAAGTGTTCAACAAAACTGAAAATAATATGGTTGGTAAGTGTGCTAACACTAAGTGGTGTCCTGGAAGTTGATATTTTTTTCTGATGCTGTTAACAAAGTAAACTATGTCCACTAAGATAGAAATGATATTTAACATATGTGTTAGGAATTTGCTTGTTATTTAGAAATTCTTTGTAATTCTTGATTTGATCATTTATAATCAGAAGGTTGGCTTTCTGGTATGTTGTGTGCATGGATGTTACAGAAAGTTCATGGTGTATTTTTCTGTATTGTTCACAGATTCTACAGTCCCAGAGAGGTGTCTTTAGAATGATTTAATATCTAGAAAAGTATCTAACTTGTATGCATTTAAAGACATGTAAATATATAAATAAAAGTATTCAATTATATTGAGCCAGTTTGGGCGGTGGCAGGGAAAGGGCTTAAAGTAGTAAAGAGGAAGGATTCACTCACAAACTCATGGATTCAGTAATCCCATAGTTAGATAAGTAAAGTCCTATAGTAAAAGACTGAATGAGAAAGGGATTGTGTGTGTGTGTGTGTGTGTGTGTGTGTGTGTATGTATGTTAATTTCATATTTTAATTTTCATGATCTACTTTTATTATTCCTTGTTAATAATAAATAATTATTACTTATTTCTTAAAGTTATATAGATAAATACTTTAGATAAATAATTCAAATGCATTATTATTTTTTAATAATAAAGGAACTCTTACAATGTAAAGCTTAGTTTATCCTCCATGAGATCATCTGCTAATGTAGTCAGTGTGTTTATTAGAAATCTAGACTAGAGTTTAGATTAGTTGCCAGGCAACTACTGTTTATCCACATGGCCAAATTCAGTAGGATGAAGATGGCTACATTCTCAGAGCTTTTAAGTTCTCATATATCTATTTTCTGGTTAAAAGTTACCTCTTAATAATTTAGTGATTTTTAATATTCTTTGAAGTTCTGTAGTTAATACTTAGGCTAAAAAGCTGTTGTCAATAGTTAAATATGATTATGTGTTAATGAGTTTTTAAAAATCGGCCTTATTGGGCTTCCCTGGTGGCGCAGTGGTTGAGAGTCCGCCTGCTGATGCAGGGGACACGGATTCGTGCCCTGGTCAGGAAAGATCCCACATGCCGCGGAGTGGCTGGGCCTGTGAGCCATGGCCGCTGAGCCTGTGCGTCCGGAGCCTGTGCTCCGCAACAGGAGAGGCCACAGCAGTGAGAGGCCTGCGTACCGCAAAAAAAAAAAAAAAAAAAAAAAAAAAAAAAAATTGGCCTTATTGAGTTGTAATTTACATACAATAAAATTCACCAATTTTAATCCACCAATTTTTACTTTGATGAATTTTGCTAAATTTATACACTAGTGTAACAAACCCTAAAATCATGATATAGAACATTTCTATCATCCCAGCAAGTTCCCTCATTCCCCTGCACAGTCAGTCCTCTTCCCTGAACTCTGGAAACCACTGATTTGCTGTTACTATAATTCTGCTTTTCTGGAATTTCATATAAGTAGGATCATACAATATGTAGTCCTTTGTGTCTGGTTACCTTCACATGGCATAATACTTCAAAGATCCATCTATGTTGTTGTATATATCATTAGTTTGTTCCTTTTTCTTGTTGAGTGGTATTCCACTATCTGGACATACTACAATTTACCTGTTTACCAGTTGGTGGACACTTGGGTTGTTTCTAGTTTTTGGCTGTTATGAATAAAGCTGCTGTGATCATTTGAGTGCACGTCTTTGTGTGATGTGTTTTCATTTTTCTTGGGTATTAACCTAAATGAGATTACTGAGTCATATGGTAAGTGTATGTTTAACTCTATAAAAACTGCTAAACTGTTTTCCAAAGTGGCTATTCGTACTGTTAAGTTTAATTTTTCTCATGTTATTCTCATATTATAAATTTGGAAAGCATTTTCACATTTCAGGGCTGTATAAAAGTTATTTTAAAAATTTTTTAACTTGTCCATTACATTTATATTATTTTTCTTATTTTGTTGGGGGGGCTGGCAAATAACTTAAACCTTTTGGAGTTTTACTTTATTTATTTATTTATTTATTTATTTATTTTTTTGCGGTACGCGGGCCTCTCACTGTTGTGGCCTCTCCCGTTGCGGAGCACAGGCTCCGGACGCGCAGGGTCAGCGGCCATGGCTCACGGGCCCAGCCGCTCCGCGGCATGTGGGATCTTCCCGGACCGGGGCACGAACCCGTGTCCCCTGCATCGGCAGGTGGACTCTCAACCACTGCGCCACCAGGGAAGCCCGAGTTTTACTTTATTAATCTCAAAAATTTGCTCTCACAAGACAGTTGTGAGGATTAAATGAGATAGTGGGTGTGGATGTGTTTTGGCAGTTCTAACACAAATGTAAGCTATTACTATCACCACATTTTATCAAGGTTTTTGGGTGGTTCTTGAGTCTTATTTAATTAATTGTGTCTTGTTTGAAATACCAAAATAGAAGTTTGGTGTATAGTGCATGGAATGTAGAAAAATGAAAAAGAATTTCTCAGTGTTTTTCCTGAATTGTTTAGTGAATGGGGATTGTAATGAGTGTGTGTGTGTGTGTGTGTGTGTGTGTGTGTGTGTGTGTTTTGGGATGTAATAGTCATATAAGTATAAGAATTTGAATAGTACACAAGGTATAGAATGAAAAGTAACTCTACCTCTTCTAACTAGTTTCTTTCCTCAGAGAGACCTTTTCTATTTTTAATTCTTCTGCTGATTATTATCCCAGTTTTTTTTTTTTTTTTTTTTTTTGCGGTACGCGGGCCTCTCACTGTTGTGGCCTATCCCGTTGTGGAGCACAGGCTCCGGACGCGCAGGCTCAGCGGCCATGGCTCACGGGCCCAGCTGCTCCGCGGCATGTAGGATCTTCCTGGACCGGGGCACGAACCCGTGTCCCCTGCATCGGCAGGCGGACTCTCAACCACTGTGCCACCAGGGAAGCTCTATCCCAGCTTTATATATAATATGCTAAACATTGTTTTTGATGAATCTTAAGTAATCTAGTATATCTTCATTGTGAAAAAATGAAGAATTTAAACTTTTAATGCCTATTCTCGCCCTTCTTCCTTTTATTGATATTTGTTTATTTTTTGGTGTTTGTGATTAAACTTCTAGCACTTGCACCGTTAATTCTAGAAAGTATAAACTTGCCACTTTATAAGTTGAGGAAAATTAGTACCCCTCACAATCTTTCCCTTGAATTCCACATTCCCTTCCCATTTTATGTCAACTGTAACAATGATTTTATATTTTTAAGGTTTATAATAGTTACATTTGCTGATTCTAAAAAGCATTAATCCATATTATGATTATGTACATAATACTGCTAAACAGAGTAGTATGATGGGATCCATAGAGAATAGATGGATTTTTTTTTTTTTTTGCCGGACGCGGGCCTCTCACTGTTGTGACCTCTCCCGTTGTGGAGCGCAGGCTCCAGACGCGCAGGCTCAGCGGCCATGGCTCACGGGCCCAGCCGCTCCGCGGCATGTGGTTCTTTCCGGACCGGGACACGAACCCGTGTCGCCTGCATCGGCAGGCGGACTCTCAACCACTGCGCCACCAGGGAAGCCCGGGTTTTTTTTTTTTAACATCTTTATTAGAGTATAATTGCTTTACAATGGTGTGTCAGTTTCTGCTTTATAACAAAGTGAATCAGTTATACATATGTCTCCATATCTCTTCCCTCTTGCATCTCCCTCCCTCCCACCCTGCCTATCCCACCCCTCTAGGTGGTCACAAAGCACCGAGCTGATCTCTCTGTGCTATGCGGCTGCTTCCCAGTAGCTATATATTTTACGTTTGGTAATGTATATATGTCCATGCCACTCTCTTACTTTGCCCCAGCTTACCCTTCCCCCTCCCCGTATCCTCAAGTCCATTCTCTAGTAGGTCTGCATCTTTATTCCCGTCTTGCCCCTAGGTTCTTCAGACCATTTTCTTTTCTTTTCTTTCTTTTGATTCCATATATATGTGTTAGCATACAGAATTTGTTTTTCTCTTTCTGACTTACTTCACTCTGTATGACAGTCTCTAGGTCTGTCTACCTCACTACAAATAACTCAGTTTCGTTTCTTTTTATGGCTGAGTAATATATTCCATTGTATACACGTGCCACATATTCTTTATCCATTCATCTGTCGATGGACACTTACATTGCTCCCATATCCTGGCTATTGTAAATAGAGCTGCAGTGAACATTTTGGTACATAACTCTTTGAATTATGGTTTTCTCAGGGTATATGCCCAGTAGTGGGATTGCTGGGTCGTATGGTAGTTCTATTTGTAGTTTTTTAAGGAACCTCTATACTGTTCTCCATAGTGGCTGTATCAATTTACATTTCCACCAACAGTGCAAGAGGGTTCCCTTTTCTCCACACCCTATCCAGCATTTATTGTTTGTAGATATTTTGATGATGGCTATTCTGACCGGTGTGAGATGGTATCTCATTGTAGTTTTGATTTGCATTTCTCTAATTATTAATGATGTGTTGAGCATTCTTTCATGTGTTTGTTGGCAATCTGCATATCTTCTTTGGAGAAATGTCTGTTTAGGTCTTCTGCCCATTTTTGGATTGAATAGATGGATTTTTATACTCTCTTGGTACTCAAGATTATCCCATACTTTAGTTTGGCTTCTAGTTTGGCATATAACTTATTTTTGGATTTTCTAATTACTACATTTTCCCCCTGTTGGTAGAAGAGGGTGTCCCTTCTTCATCATATCACTTGGTTATCTAGCTTTTTAATCATACTGTTTGTTGAAGTTCTAATATAAACTGACTTTTTTCTGAGTATAATGCTTAGCTAATATCATTACTTAATTGCACTTTTGGAAAAGTGCTTTCTTAGCTCTCATGTCTTTTTTCTTTTTGTTTTGGATTTATTTTGTAGTTTTCTGGAGTACTTCCTGAAGTACCGTTTTCAGAAAGAATGTGTTTGGGTGCTTGTCAACACCACTTTTGAAATGTCCTTTTCACTTTTGCACCTGATACATGCCCTTGGCTGGGTATAGAGTTCAAGTTTAAAGTTATTTTCCTTCAGCATTCTGAAGGTTGTGTTTCATTACCTTTTAGTAACCAGTTTTACTGATAAGAGGTTTGATGCTAATATGGATAGTATTTTTGTAGGTAACCTGTTTTTGTTTTCTGGAAGCTTTTTGTGTTGATGCTTCTTTATCCTTGGTGTTATGAAATTTAAGGAGGATGAGTTATAGTCCTTTTTAATTTATCCTATAAAGCATTTGGTGGATCCTTTGAAAATGTGGGCTCTTCTTCAGTTCTGAGAAATCTTCTGTATTTCTTTCATTATTTTTTCCTTTCTGTGTTCTCTATATTCTTTCATGTTTTTTTTCCTAGAGCTTCTATACCAATACTCTGTTTTGAAGTTTTTCTTTTTTTTTATGTCTTTGTTTTTTCTCTTTGTTCTGAGAGATTTCCTTGACTCTCTTGCCCTTTATTGAATTACTTATCTCAGCTTTTACTTTATATTTCTGGAATTCCGTCTAGTTCATTGTCACCGGCTCTTATTTTACATATATAATATAATCTGTAATCTTACAACACTAAAAACATTTTAAGTTTTTCTCCTCATTGAATAACTCTTCCAGTTGTTTATTTTGGTTCTTTTTTTGGTAGTGGTTGTTTTCTTCAGGTGTCTGGTGATCCCTTTTAGTCTGTGTACATTTCTGAATGAAAGACTGGGGTTACAGATAGTGTCCTCTGTTTTTACAATTTATGTTATTTTCCCTATATTTTGATAAGTTAGATTTCACTGAGTGAGGATTTGTGATGCTGTTGTTTAAACTGTACTCTTGAAAGGATTAGTTGAAACAGTTGGACATTTTTTTCTTCCACTCTTAATTTATTCCTTTAGAGATTTTCAGTATTATTTTAATAATAATTTTATGTTTTAGTCAAGCAAATTTCATTATATAATCTGTTGTTGTTTGGTTATATTTCGGTTCAAAGAATTTCTTCTGAAAGGTTATTAGTTATTATTTGCTCCTTGCTTATTACCCTGGGTAGATTATTATCACCTGAACTTTGGTATACTCATTTGAAAATAAATATATCTGCCTCCTTTACCTCACAGTGTGACTGTACGCATTGCGAGATAATGTATGTAGAGGAGTGGTTTTAAACTATTAAACTATAAAGAAAATAAATAAATATAGAAAAATTTATAGTTCTTACTTTGACTATCAGTCCTTTTTCTCAAACCTGTATTTATGAATCAGTTCTTAGCTCCTATCCAGGTATAATCACATTTTATTTATACTTTTAGTGTTAATAAGTTGCTCTTCAGTAAATATCTTCCTAGAAAAGGAAGAAAAAACTTAAAGATAATTACTGATATTATGTAGGATAAATGCTTTCCTAACTTTGGTTATTAGTGATAGATCAGTAGTGAAACCTTTTTTCCTGTACTTATCTGGAGCAATTGCAAAATGGTGAGTATTAATTGAGATAACACATTAACATAGTATTGTTGGTGTTAGAAATGACAATAAAAGAAACGTCAGTTGCAAACTGGAGTATTATCTGCATTTTCCTTCTTACTGGTCCTAGGAGAGCACCTCACAGTTTGACTGCACATCAGGATAAGAGGCATCTGCATATATATTAGACACTTCTTAATTTACCTCCTTCAAAGACCAGCCTGTAGGCATACTCTAGGTAACTCAATCTTTAAACTAGATGTCAAAAGTTTTGCTTTCTTAGTTTCCATTACAGCTTAGTAGTAATATTTGCTCTTAAGAAAGTTACTGTATTAATAAAATGGGAAATTTAACCTGCTTAAATTATAGAAATAAGTATATTGTAATAATATTATATAAGGGTTTATTGTAATTCATAAAATTTTGTTTGGTTAATAATACTGTTTCTTAAAAACCTAAGTAGTCTTTTATTAATGTGGAGAGCCAGTTCCTTTGATAACAAGTTAAAATTTGTAATGTATTTCTAGTCAACTCATCATCTTGATGTTTTGAAATTGGTACAAATCTAAGAGGTAGTTTTATCATTAAAACATTTTGATTGATGAAAATGCATGATATATTAATTGCTTACACTTTTTGTTGTATTTAACAAATCTAACTTTCATGTTGTGTTTTTTGTGTGTAACCAGCTTGTGCTTTTAAAGAACTTTTTTCCCTAGTTTGCCTTTGTACTTATAGTTTCCAATTCAGGGATATCCATAAACTGTATCTATTGAATGACATTTGTCTTATATTCAACGAAATAGTTTGATTAGATGAACTAGAATGTTAGTATTTGTTTGATTCTAAGCTAAAACTTTATATGTTTATGAGTTTTCTCACAAAACAGCTTAATCTCCACTGTGCAAAATGTACCTCAGTAACGAAGAATGTAAGCTTGGTTATGTTTTAACGCGTGTTGTGATCTAGTCAATTGTAAGTTGTTACAGAAACAAAGTGTGCATTTTGGGGGTGCTTATCTAAGTCCAAGGGTCTTTCCTTCTCCTTTCATTTGTATGTACTTGTGTACATTTTGTTCATGTTTTATTCACAAAGTGACTTTTGAAATAAATTATAAAGTGATTAAGGAGAGAGAAAATGACAGTATGATTTCCTGTTTACTACTCAGCAGCAAGCGTTTTCCATAGAGAGTAAAAAGCGGTGGTAGTGGTGGTAGTGACTGTATAAACCACATGGTAGATTAGAGAAGCTCGCTTTGACTATTGATGTTATAAATGGAGAAGAAACATGGAAAAATTAAATTTATTTTCTAGTAGCATTGAAACTTGGAGATTTAATGTATTTGCTGTAATGTGAAATTTGTTTTTCCTATTGTTTCAATATATTTGTTTTGAAAATTTTAAGTAAACCAAATGGAGAGAACCATCAAATAGCTTTCATATGCATTCTAGGGTTATATAATTATAAAATTGCCATTACACACCTTACTAATCGACAGTTGAGTCAGTGTATTGATTTTATATCCTACAGTCTCATTAACTTCACTTATTAATGTTAGTTACTCTAATATTTTGTGATGATAGTCATCTGCAAAGAGCCACAGTTCTGTTTCTTCCTTTCCAGTCTTTATGCCTTTAATTAATTTTTCTGGTCTTACTTCACTGGTTAGGACCTCTAGTATAATGTTGAGTATAATTTGTGAGAGTGGACATTTTTGCCTTATTTCTCATCTTATTGGGAAAGCATTTGTTTTACCACTAAGTATCATGTAGGATTTCATTGCTGCCCTTTATTGGGTTGAGAAAGTTCCCTGCTATTCCCTAGTTTGCTGAGAGTTTTTATCATGAGTGGGTATTCAACTTTTTCAGGAGATTTTCTGGCATCTATTGAAATTACCATTTAATTTTTCCCATTATTCTTTTAATATGTTAATATAGTATACTACTTTCATTGCTGGAATAAATCCCATTTGGTCATAATGATCTTTAATATATTGCCAGTTTATTTTATTTTATTTTTATTTTTGGCTGCGTTGGGTCTTTGTTGCTGCGTGCAGGCTTTCTCTACTTGTGGTGAGTGGGGGCTACTCTTGGTTGCAGTGCTAGGGCTTCTCATTGTGGTGGCTTCTCTTGGTGCAGAGCATGGGCTCTAGGCACCCGGGCATCAATAGTTATGGCACGCGGGCTCAGTAGTTGTGGGACATGGGCTTAGTTGCTCTGCGGCATGTGGGATCTTCCTGGACCAGGGATCGAACCTGTGTCGCCTGCATTGGCAGGTGGATTTCTAACCACTGCGCCACCAGGGAAGTCCCATGTTGCCAGTTTCGATTCACTAATACTTTGTTAAGGATCCTTTTTTACATTTATCAGAATATTGATTGATAATTTTCATTTCAGGTTTTGCATAAGTTATGGTAGACTCATAAAATAGGTTGAGAATTCCCTCAAATTTTGAAGGAATTTGCAGAAGATGGGTTTTATTTCTTCCTTATATGTTTGATAAAATGCAGTCAGTGAAGCCATCTGGGTTGGAGCATTTTTGTGAGTTTTTTTTTAATACATTCAATTTATTTAATAGATATAGGACTATTCAGATTTTGTTTCATCTTGTGTCAGTTTGAGTAAATTGTGTATTGTGAGGAATTTGTCCATTTCATCTAGTGTTGTTGTTCTGTTGTCTGCTAATTCTGACATTAGGATTTTCTTGGAGTTGGTTTCTGTTGATTGTTTTTTTTCTTTGCCTATGATTACATTTTCTTGTTACTTCACATGTCTGGTAATTTTCAAGCAGCTTTCAAATATACAGTACAGTATTGTTAACTATAGTTGCCATGCTGTATATTACATCCCTAGAACTTATATATCATATAACTGGAAGTTATACAGCTGTATACAGTTCGTTGTGGATCTCTTATTTCCTACTGAACACCACTGCTTTATGTTCTAATTGGTACTTAACTTGATTCTATTCAGTCTCTACAGTTCATTTCTCCTGTTGTGAAAAGCAGTTGAAATCTCTGCTTTTTTCCTCCACTTTTTGCTTTATGCTTTCAGGCTCATTGGAGTTTTTCCTATGCATTGGAGTTTTTCCTATACATGCAGTATTTATCTAGAATTCGGGCAGAGTTTATGTGCAGGTTTGGGGGCTCCTCTGTGTCTCCCTCTCTCTTGGGATATCCTTCTTACTTTCTAGCCATGAAAAGTTTTTGGCAGTTCTGAACTCCATCTTCTGACTCCTTAAGCCAGCAAGACTATGATTTTTTTTGTCTAAGTTTTTATCCACACTAATCTCAAGGAATGGAGGAGCCCCTCAAGCAAAAAGCCATATAAAAGTGCAAATCTCATCCAGTGCAGTTCCCTTCTTTCAGGGGCCAACTTCCCCCCAGTTTCTGCTTGCTTTTGGTGCTTTCCACTGTCTTCAGATAGTTTTTTATTAGTATTTTGTACAGAATTATAATTTTATGTATGGGAAAGTTAGTCTAATACAAGTCTCCCTACAATCACTGGAAGTGGAACTCTGCTAGGCATATGTTTTAATGTATAGATCTAAAATTGTTCAAGCTTTATAAGTCACTTAGTTTTGTTATTTGTTAATTTAATTACTCATAACAGATTAAGAGGAGTAGAAGTTTCATCTGCCTTTGTGGTTGAGGAAACAATGGTTTAAACCAGGTGAGCTCCAGTCACCTGTAAACATAGCTAAACCTTTTTTCCAAGTAAATTTATAGAACTTTAAGCTAGGGGGGACTTTGGAAGTTGTCTAGTATTATACCCATTTGTCGTACAGATTAGAAAACAGGTCATTTTTTGAGTCGGGGCAGAGCCAGGGCCAGTAGCGTAATTTCTTTATTGCCAATTTTATGATACTTCATATTTTGTTTCTTTCTTGTCACTCAAGAATGTACTGGAGTTCTTTAAAAAAATCTATTATTAGTACCTGGTGAGGGGGTAAGAACTGTTGGACAGGAGGGTTTAAAACTCTCTAAGAACGGAAAAGTGGAGTATCTTCCATCTGGTGGAAACTTAATGTGCCATTGGGGAGTGCAGGGAAGCTATACCTCTTGAACTTGTTGTGTTAACTCCCGTGGAGAAGCTACCTCCATAGCTTCTGTATCCTTTGACATGGAGAAACTTTCTTTAATTATTGGCATTCTGTTCACATTGTCTTACTGATGTTATAACCATGCACTTACCACTGTATTTTCTTATAGGTATGTTTTTGCTTATGCCAGTTTTTCTGCTTGGCATTTTTTTTTTTTTCCCTTCTGTCTTTGTTGGTGAAAATCTTTCATGACCCTCAAAGCCAAGTTTTAGTATCACCTCCTTGGTATTTTCCCACATCACAGTCTTACAAAGTTAGAATGAATTCTCTTGTCTCTAATATTACATCACTTTCATGCCTTTGCTTCCTTGAGGCTTTATATTGACTAGTTATTACATAGACTCATTATTTTACGTTCTCCATTATAAACTCCCTGAGGGCAGGAAACTTGTCCAGTGTAATTATATTTCTTTCCCATATAGGGTCTACCAGTACCTTGAACATAGTAGGCTCTTAATCTATTTTTGACGAATGAATAAGGAAGAGGAAGAAGACAATTCTAGACGTTCAAATAGCAGTATGTCACAGATTTCAGGGCAAGGAACTCAATTTGGGACAGCTGAAGCAAGGCAGGGCATATAGAATAGATCATCACAGTTGTGAAAGCAGCCTGTACCTAGGATAGAGTTTTGGGATTCCAGATCAGGTCATACATCTGGTGTGTTTTTGTGTGTAGGAACTAATGGGGTAGGAATTAGTAGAACTGACTAAATGGTTATTCCTGGTAGAGGTGGCTGGGCAGAACCCTCTTAGTCCCAGAATAGGTGAGTATATAAGTTATCTAAACCAGGTAAGTGGGACACTATAGTGAAAATACAGTAGTGGTCATAGTTCTGGAAGGTTTATCCATATTTTAAGGGTAATTTTTGCTTTACTCTTAGAACTGAGAATTGCTTCTGAGTTCATGAAACTTAACTTTTCAAGCATATAAGAAGAATCTTTTCTGATGGGTTTCTGATAGATCATTTATTGTAACTAAAATCTAACTGTATAAGGCATGACTGTTTCATTATTTAACAGCTCTGAGCACTAGTGGTCTTTGTTTTGCCTTCCTGAGCAGTATAAAACAAGTTCTGTTTTCCATGTGATAGGCCTTCAGATATTTCAAGGTCACTATGATGTCTTCCCTAAAATCTTCTTTTTAAGCAAAGTGTTCTCTTTTCTTTAATTCGTTTATTGTATGACATGGTTTCTAGCTCTCTCATACGTAATCTTGTCCTACTATTGAAATATCTCAGTTTGTCTTAGAATGTGATGCCCAGAAGTGAATGTAACAATGTATTTATTATACTTTCCCATCACTAGTTTGTAAAAGTTTGTGCTTTCTCATACCATAGCCATCACTGGGTGTTATTCTTTTTGTTTGTTTGGTTTTTTGTTTGTTTGTTTGTTTTAGTTTTTATTGGAGTATAGTTGATTTACGGTGTTGTGTTAATTTCTGCTATACAGCAGGGTGAATCAGTTATACATATACATATATACACTCTCTTTTACATTCTTTCCCCATATAGGTCATTACAGAGTATAGAGAAGAGTTCCCTGTGCTATACAGTAGGTTCTTATTAGTTATCTGTTTTTTTTTTTTTTTTTTTTTTTTGCGGTACGCGGGCCTCTCACTGTTGTGGCCTTTCCCACTGCGGAGCACAGGCTCCGGACGCGCAGGCTCAGTGGCCATGGCTCACGGGCCCAGCCGCTCCGCGGCATGTGGGACCTTCCCAGACCGGGGCACGAACCTGCATCCCCTGCATCGGCAGGCGGACTCTCAACCACTGCGCCACCAGGGAAGCCCTAGTTATCTGTTTTATATATAGTAGTGTGTATATGTCAATCCCAGTCTCCCAATTTATCCCTCCTTCCCCCTGCTTCCCCCCCTTTTTAGTTTTTGCCATTATATTGCTATTTTATTTTACATTTCTTTGTTACTGAGGCTTAACTTTATTGTTACTGCTTTTAGCCATTGCTTTCCTCAAATAAATTGCTTGTTCTTATCCTTAGTAAGTTTTTGTATTGAAGCCTATGTCTTTAGTCAAGTTCATAAATTGTATATGTTTTATTTATTTGTAAGAACTTTTTATATATTCTGGATACTGTTATTTTATTGATTGTTTTGTCACTGTTGCAGATATTGATATTTTCCTGATTTGTTTATGCCTCTTAACTTTAGTTTTGTCTTGGCAAAGGTTTTTAAGTGTTACATATTTTGCTGTATCAAACTTCTCTTCCAAGGAGGCCATTGACGTCATACTTAGAAACTTTTGCCCTGTTTTCTTTGAGCATCATTATGATTTTAAAAATTTGTGTTATGGAAGTCATATATGAGTTCTTTTTATAAAAGACCAAAACAGCAAATAAATAGAGTACCATATAATTCCTCCACTATTATTTTCCTTCTCAGAAATATTAGTGTCAAGTGTGTTGTGCCAGTATAAAGTCAAATTTTTCCTCAAATATTTGAGAACCAGAAAGATACATGCCAACTGTAAGTAGTATTTGTCTCTTGCACAGAGATTGGGATTCAAGAAAATTGGACAGGACACAGGAATAGGAATAATTGAAGAAATGAGATTTCTGTGCTCTATTCTGTATAAACATTTGGATCGTTCTGTTTTGTCTCATTTTCCATAAATGGCATCATAATCACTTAACAATATGTCTTAGAGATTTGTCTATGCTGTTGCAACATGGTAACTCAGAAAAGAATGACTACTTTGATAGAACTTGCTTCTAGTGAACCTATTCTTATTTCTCATCCATCTATTTTTCTCATTTTTAAGAACTCATATACTGTCAGTTTAGTCCAGTGGTTAAGAGGATGGAACTTCAAGTCTTGGCTTTGCCTTTTACTACTGACTGGGGGCAAAATACTCAGTCTTAATATGCCTTAAATTTCTCATCTGTAAGATGGAGATGATAATAATGTCTGTTTCATATGGTTGTAAGACCATATAAAAGATCATAATGTTTGATTAGCTTTTATCACAGTACATGGGATATACTAAGTAGTTAATAAACAGTAGCTGCTATTGCTACTTAATATGTTATAGGATATTTCTAACTTTGACATCAAGTTTACTAATATTTAATATTTAGGCTCATCTATTGTTTTCTCCTATAAAAACAGTTAAGGATCCTTGCCCGTACAGGATTTATTTTGTTTTGTTTTTAATACCCTTCTGATGCTCTGTATTTCTCAAAGATTATTGATGCTAACTGGAACTCAAAGTGATAACTTACTATCTTCTCAGCACCTTTGGACGTCAGTGTTTGCATTATGATGGCTCTCTTGCGAGAAGACAAGTGTAAAAGAGGAGTTAGTATTCCTTTTCTGTTGTCTGGTCTGAATGTTGTGCTCTCTTCCTCAGTCTTCATCTTTTATCATTTTAAAAGTTACGTATGTCTTTAACAATTTTTAAAAATTAGTTTGTTTTTCTGTATTTGCTGTCTATTATGAAACTGCTATCTTTTCCAACACTTTTTCTTAAATTAAATGAATTAGTGCTACAGCAACAAGTATGTATATTTTTTTTCTTCCTCACTCAGGATTGGGTAAGGCCAAATGATAGTTGCATTTTAATCCTGTGGTTGACTAAAAATGTTTGCCATGCAAGAACACTAATTTCCTTATCTTCCACATTTGCAAACTAAGACATTCTATCTAAAATTCATGTGTCAAGGAATAGAGGCTTAAGTATATTTTTTAATGTTATGATATCAACCAATAGAAAAACTAAAAATGAAAATAAAAGTAGTAAAGATTGGGAAGAAAGGTGAAGGGGAACAATTTTTCACCTTCATAGTGGGAAGTCAGTTGATACGGTCACAGGTAATAAGAAAAAGAGCTATAATGCCAGAAGTATTAAAAGTGGCTGTTTTTGACAAGTGGAATGGTGAGGGTGTGGGGGGGTTGTGTGTGAATGGTGGAAGAGACAGTTTATTTTTAAGTCTTACGTTCTTTCATCTGTTACTGAATTATTGTTACTTTGTGCATGTATTAGTTAATAGTAATAATAAACTGTATCCTGCATGATACCAGTTTATGAAAATAAAAAGCATAGTTCTGTATATTGATATAGGTGTAAAAATTGATTGGAAGGAAATATACCAAAATATTAAAAGTGGTTATCTCTGGGTAGTGGGTTGTTTTCTTCATTATATTTTTCTGTATTTTGTAAAATTTCTGAAGTTGAATGTGTAACTTTTATAATCAGAAAAGTATTATTAAGGAAAAATATATAGGATTGTCATACATTTGGCATCAGTATGACTATTGTTTATTTACACAAGTGCTATAACTTTTTTTTACTTAAAGGAATTAGAGAACCATATTCTCTGTATGTTTTAAATGTATTAGTAAGGCAAGCATTCTGCTAAAAATAACTGAATAAGGAGGTAGCCAACAGTAACAAAGGCAGGTTTATTTATTTTACCTAAGAAGGGTAAAGGTGGGCAGTAGCTGGTTGTTTATCAGATAAGGATAAAATCACCAAAGATTCAAGCTCTCTCTGCTTCTTTACCTTTAGTTTGTTGGCTGTTCATTCCTGCAGTTGTTGCTTCAAGGTTTCAAGATGGCTTTCAGTCTGTAGTGGGAGGTGGCCAGGGTAAAAGGTATTGGGAATTGATACTGCATTAGCGAACCAACAATGTGTGCCACAAAAAGTATTGAGATACATATATATAATTATAATGTTTGTACTTCAGTTCTTAGATTTCTAGCAGAGACAATTTCCAACCTTTATAGAGGTCAGATTGAAAATTTGGCACACAGCATCCTCTAAAATTTACCCCTGTGGAGATTATTCTAAAATATAGCGATTTCTTCTGTTCGTAGGAGTATTAGACTTGTGCTTCCTTCTTAAAAAAAGGGTAGTTTGGGCTTCCCTGGTGGCGCAGTGGTTGAGAGTCCGCCTGCCGATGCAGGGGACACGGGTTCGTGACCCGGTCCGGGAAGATCCCACATGCCGCGCGCGGAGCGGCTGGGCCCGTGAGCCATGGCCGCTGAGCCTGCGCGTCCAGAGCCTGTGCTCCACAATGGGAGAGGCCACAACAGTGACAGGCCCGCGTACTGCAAAAAAAAAAAAAGGGTAGTTTGGTATTCTGAGTTGATAGTGAATTAGGAAGTATGTTTGTAAAATGATCCTCAATTTGACTTGATTCTCCTTGCAGAATCCAAATTTCAGTTTCTAGCCAGTTTTCTGAGGATTGTGAGTTTTTAGTGTATCAAATCAATTATATAAAGGTTTTCCTTTTTGTTTTTAAGTCAGTATGCAATGAAATCGGTAGTCACAGGTTTTATAGCTGATGATTCCAACTCTACCAACCCAAAAAGACTCAAATTACATCGTTCAAAGTGTTAGGTTTTATATTTACTCGGATTTTTTCATCCATATATTTTAAATGAGTACTACCCCTTATTTTCTTACTCCTCTGTCACTGACTTCTTTAAAAAAATCTTTAATGCAACTTTATATAGCTTTCAGGGTGATATTTATGGCTTTCAGCATTAAAATGGTGCTGAATAAAAATACATTACTATCAAATTAGACTTGTTTGTAAAAGTTTAGGTCTTAATAGTTGTGTTTATCAATGAATTGATAAACTTCTTTTTTGTTAATTTTTCTTACCAGTTACCCAGAGATACTTATTTAGCCCCAAGCAATTTTATTTTAGTCTAAAAAGGTGTTACCACTTTATGCTTCTGAGGAGTGAAAAATTGTTCCTGTAAAATAAGTGAGCATATTTATTTCTAGTACTTGGATACACTCATTTCTTTAATCAAATTAGAGAAGTATGTACTGGAGACTGGGGAGGATATGGAGATGCAGGTCACCTGCCTTCATAGAGTCTCGAGTCTAAGTGGGGGAAGAGACTCTTTAAGATGAGTTAATTTCCTCATCTGTATTATGGGGATAATAATAGTTCTTACCTTATGAAAATTATTGTGAGGATTGAGTTAAATCATGTGAAAGGCTTTGAATTACGCCAGGCACATAGTATGTGCTTCATAAATGTTAGCTGCTTTTACAATTATTATTAAAAAATAGAGATTTGTACAAAGTGCTTTGGGGGCACAGACTAGGCAGGGATTGACTCCCTGGAAAAGGGAGGGGAGTGATAAAATTTTTACCTACCTTCAATTCTGCTTCATAGTTACCTTGTTTATCTTTGCTATTGAATACCTACTGCATAGTAAGTCCTCAAAGGAAGGAATCAGAGAAGTTACACAAGTGAAATTTTCTTAAAACATCTTAAAGTAGATGCCAGTAAAATTGGAAGATGTAGCATTAAAATTTATCTCAGTCTTCTATGCCTGACTTAATCCTAGGATAGAATTTAGAATATTTTTTCAAATAAGTAAATAACAGAGGATAATTTAAGGAATAGAAAAGCTATTATTTTTAACCAGGCTTTTGAAACAAGCTGGGTTTTCAAATAGTTTAAGATAATACTTTCTAGCAAGGACTTGGGATGCAAGTATCTTATGCTTCAGACTAGACACATAGCTATATATTTTGACAGAAGTACTGTGTCGTTTTAGAGCAGTATAGCTACATTGGTTATCTGCCGCTATATAACAGATTACCCGACACTTAGTGGTTTAAAACAATGATTTATTATTTTTCATGATTCTGTGGTTTGACTCAGTGGTTATTCTGGTGATCTCAATTGGGATCACTCAGTTGGCTGCATTTAGAGGGTAACTAGGCAGAACTGGGAGATCCCAGAAGGCTTTGCTCCCATATTTGGGTCCTTGGTGCTGAATGTTGACTGGGAGTACCTTGGTTCTCCTTCCTGTTGCCTTTCTTCAGCAGGACAGCCTGAACTTCAGAGCATTTGGCTGGCTTCTGAGAATGAAAACTACCAGCCCTACTAAAGGCTAGAACCAGAGCTGGCACAGCATTTGTTCTAATACATTTTATTGGTCAAACAAGTCACAAGGCCAGCCTAGATTCAAGAGGAGGAGAAACAGAGTCCCTCTCCTGATGAAGAGTGGCAAAGAATTTGTGGCCCCTTAATCTACAGTCGTAGCATGGTGCATTATTTTTGATTGGCTATTTGCATTCTACCTTCCATGATTTATCCCTTATGTTTCTTGCCTTATGTTTTACCTTTTTATTTTTTCTTTCGTCCTCAGTGAATTTTTGTAGTTTGTCTTCTGTTTCACTGATTTAAATTTCTGTTCTTTTGGTACAGTGTGGATTTTAGTTCAGCCTTTGTTTTTACTTTGCCTGTATGCATTTCTTTTCTAGTTTTCTTTTAATATATCCTACATTTTAGCCTTCTCCCTTTTCTTTGTGCCTTTTATCTTTAATTTTATGGAATCTAAATCTTCATTCACAACATAAATCATATGTGTGGTAGCTGGGCTAGAGTCAGTGTCAGAAACACTGGGGTGGTGTCTACCAGGTTTTGTTATTGACAGTAGGACTCTGAATCTTTGGTTTAGGAATCTAGTGGAAGATGACTAGATAGCCCCTTTTGACAGAGACAACCCTTCAGCTTTTGATAATCACTGCTGAGGTTTTTTGTTTTTTTTTTTGTGGTACGCGGGCCTCTCACTGTTGTGGCCTCTCCCGCTGTGGAGCACAGGCTCCGGATGCGCAGGCTCAGCGGCCATGGCTCACGGGCCCAGCCGCTCCGCGGCATGCGGGATCCCATGGACTGGGGCACGAACCCGCGTCCCCTGCATCGGCAGGCGTACTTCCAACCCACTGTGCCACCAGGGAGGCCCCAATCCACATACTGAGTTTTTACATGTTGTAAAAATGGTTTCAGCTGGTTACCCATAAAATTGTAGTGAAATTATAAATTGCTTAAATTTTGTGATTTAAAACACGTAAGATAAATGCTAGTTTAGAAAGCATTTCAACCTGTGCATAACTTAAGTAAACTCAAGTAAAGCCTTTTGATGACTGCAGCTGTGGTAAACATGCTGCCTGCAATCTCAGGAGAGATCCTGGTCCAGAACCACCTGACTGTGCCCCTCCTGTCCCATTGAAACTGTGCAGAAGTTTACTGTATTTGAAACGCTAACTTTTGGGGTAGTTATATAGAAATTGTACAGATTTTGTATCAAAGTGGTTTTATTTTGCCATAACAACAACCTGAAATGGAGGCCTGTCTTTAGAACTCAGTGGTGGACACAGTCTAGAAAGATTTTGAGGCATTAGTGAAAGCCTGAAAAGCCTTGAATAGATTGTTAGTAGAAGTTTGAAGCCTTTGAGAAAACTGTGGGTAAGAGCTTAAAGAAAAGTAAGAAAAATGTTATCAGCAATTGAGGAAGGAGATTCTTGTTCTGTAGTGGCAGAAAGTTTAGGAACTCTGTCACCGGCAATAAAATGAGAAGCAGGAAAATGTACACAATGAACTAGGTGATCTAGCTAAGGGAATTTTGTAAGCAGAATGTTAAAAATATTCCTGGTTTCTTCTTGCTGCTTATATATAAAATGTAAAAGGAGAGGGACCAATCAAAGGAAGTACTGTTAAACAAAAAGGAGCGTGGAACTGCTGAGTTTGAAAATTCCTAGCTTCTTCATTTGACCAGTGTTGCTGAAATTAAGGAGTAGATTCTGGGAAACAGCAAATCCAAGACACTCTCAGGAAAACATGTTCTACAAATGAAGCTGAGGATGTGACTTTAAAATCCTTTAAAACCTCAGAAGGATCCGAGGTGTTGTCTCAAAGACCTCTTGAGTCAAACAGTAGGGGTTCTAAGAGCATTTAGAGAGTTGTCCCTCAGCAGTCTCATCAGAGGCCTACGATATAGAAGGAAGGGCTTATCTTGAAGAGATTTATGGATATGGCCTTTGTCTCACAGTGGAGTAAGCCGTGGTAAGATTCTCAGGAGATCCACAAAGTTTCTTCTCTCTTCCTCCCTTTCCCCTCGTTTTCTTTCTTTTAATGAGAATGAATTGGCCAAAACACTGTCAGCTTGCACTGGACCTGGACAAAGACAGTACAAACAAAAAGCAGCCTTTGGATCCCTGAACCTCTGCAGGCAGGAAGCATGTTGAGAAAACTGCACAGCTGCAAACATGGGCTATCCTTTATGGAAAAGAAAGGATGACTTGGAAAGCAGAACCAAGAGCCTAGAGGACAGAAACAGCCCTTAAATTCTGATCCGGGATTGCCTACTGTGCTGGATTTCAGAATTGCTATGAGCCAGTGACTCCCATCCACCTCCTGCTTTCTCTCTTTAGAGCAGCAGTGCTATAGTAGTTTCCCTGTGCCTTTTGTGCCTTTGGTCCTGAGTTCCTGACCCACAGAAACTGTGAGATGATAAAGGCTTATTGTTATTTTAAAGCTCTAAGTTTTGTGGTAATCTTTTATGCAGTGATAGATAACTAATGCAGTGACAAGTTGAAATTGGCAGGCTGAGAACAGAACCCTGCAGACATTTCAGCCCTGGAAGTGGGGGAGAACATGAACACAGAGGGAAAATAAGACCTCTGATTTCAAAGGTCTTCATCTGTTAGAATCATGGGCTGACTGTTTGTCATTGGAAAAAGATGTAAAGTCAAGAATATTAATGTGTGTTCTGTTAAACAGTGGAGAAAGGAGTTATCAATAATTATTGCTAAGGACTAGAATTTTATGTGTAAAATGGGGAAGAACTCTACTTATGTTACCTTTAGTTTTACCATTTAACCTTGTTTCTTAGTAAGCAAAGTTGTTTACATAGTGTATATTCTCAGAGGTCAACTTAATAATTTTGTATAAAAGTATTTAAATAAATCTTCGATACAGTAGGGCTCTATACTCAGCTTTTATCAGTTTACTTATCTTTAAAGTGAATGAAAAGAAGAGGAAATTACTTTCACTCTTAACTCTTTATTTGAAAATTTTGAAAATTTTAGTTATACAGAGAAGGTAAAAGTTACAGAGTTAATGAGCATGTAAACATCCTTAATGTTTTACCACATTTGCTTTATGTGTGCTTTTTTTCCCCACCTTTGAAGGTACACTTGCTAAAACTTGCATATATTTAAGGTATACAATACAATGTTTTCGTATATGTGTACATTGTGAGATGATTACCATAATTAAGCTAATTAACATTCATCACCTCACACAGTTACAATTTTACTTTTTTTTTTTTTTGGTTGAATCATTTGAAAGGAAGATGCAGATGTTGCTCCATCCCTTAGTTCTGTTAGCCCAAATCTCCAAGAATGAGGTATTTATAACTATCATTAATACAACTGAGAAAATTAATACATTCAACAATCATATCTAATATGGCAGTCCAAAAAACCTTTTATATGCTTTTAAAAATCTAGGATCTATACAGTATATTTGCTTATGTCTCTAGTCAATTTTATTCTGGAATAATAAAAATGTGACATTATGTTGCTTTCTATGACATTGATTCTAATTTTCTTTGAGGATTCTATGCATCATGTTGCCTTGTAGAATATTCCACATTCTGGATTTGTCTAATTTTTCTTTATTATTACATCCAGGTTGAACCTTTTTTGGTGAAAATACTGTGTAGATGATGTATAGTTGATCAAGAAGGTGACTTCTGGATCGCTTCACTATAGATATGTTTTTTTCCCCATTTACAAACCTGTGGGGTCATAATTCCCAACAACTTTTCACTTTGGTTTTAAACTTCCATTGGTGCCACTGCCTGAATCAATTTTTACATTGTGAATTCCAAAGGAAAATTCCTTTGTAATGGCCATATAATATATCCATATTTGCAGTTCCCTGCAAAAAATAAAATTCCTTAGCACCACTGAAAGAATCCACTGTTGTTTTTTCTTGTTAATAATAAATATGTTATTTGGACTGTGGATTTGAATATATTTATTGTCTGAGTTCCATGTACGTTTATTTTTCTTAATGAAGAATTTTGAAAAACGTCGATTTAATTTAAAACAATAAATTAATAACAGATCTGTTGGATAGTTTTTAGAATTTCTAACAGTGAGGCTCATCGAACAGTTGTGCGATACTTTTTGAATACCAGCTACAGTGTAAGGAGTCACACCAGATAGTATAATGTACTTAACATTAAAAGCTGTAGACCTCAAACACTTATCCAGATAAGTTGAGAAGGTAAGACACATCTGCATATAAAAATAGAATAATATTCACAGCAGGAAAGCATATATGCTGAATCACTGGTATAGTCAGTAAATGATTTTTGTGTTCAGGAAATAGTCACTTTGAACTTTGACATGTGCAAAAGCAGTGTAGGTATATGAAATGTCTTAGGATGTCACTGACATTCTGAACCTGGGCTTTTTTTTTTTTTTTGTGGTACGCGGGCCTCTCACTGTTGTGGCCTCTCCTGTTGCAGAGCACAGGCTCCGGACGCGCAGGCTCAGCAGCCATGGCTCACGGGCCCAGCCGCTCCGCGGCATGTGGGATCTTCCCGGACCGGGGCACGAACCCGTGTCCCCTGCATCGGCAGGCGGACTCTGAACCACTGTGCCACCAGGGAAGCCCTGAACCTGGGCTTTTGAAACATATATTCCAATAAATAATCTAGTGCCTACCATGTTGTAGCAAGAAGAAGCAAAAAGAATAAAACATGTCTCTTGCCCTGAAACACTATCATTGAGGATGATACTGTACTATCACAGGGATGTATACTATATAAAATCATTAAAAATTCTATAATAAAGGTATCTACTTAGTGCCAAGGCTGTATAGGAGAGAGAACTAGGAATTCACATTGCTTGGAAAGTGGGTGTGTGACAGGAAAGGCTTCACAGAGTAAGTGGCATTTGAGTCTGAGGGGAAGTTTTTAGATTGAGAATGGAAGAGTATTCTAGGCAATAGAAGATGGGCCCAAATGCCCAGAGGTGTGATAGTGTGTGGCTTGGTTTTAGAGCCTGGTGATGCCATTTCAGGAAATTCAGAAGTAGTCCTGGTTTGGGGGAGGGGATGATAGAAATGGTTGTTCAGCCTTTCGTGTGTGTAATTTTTCTCATACAGGAGAACAACACAGTTGAATTTTAATGGTATGTATAATTTTTCCAAAAAAGTATACAGCAAGCAGTGGACTGAAGAATGAACCCGGGAAACACTTAACTCTACTAACAATTGAGGAATGGGAGGAAAAGGTGACCTCCTTAGGGAAGTACAAAAGGCGTTATTTATTAGGAAGGAAGAAAGCTAAAACAGTAATGTCATTAGAACCAGTTGACAAGAAATTTTACAAGAGGATGGTTAAAATCACAACAGAGTGTACAAAGGAAATTAAAAAAATAATAAAGAGACCATTGGATCTGACAAATAATTTTGTGAATTCAGTTTCAGTGATTTGGGGGAGGGAGTTGGAAGCCACTTTTCTGGGGAAAAAGAGAATGATTGATGCTTAAATACTGGATTTAAACCATTTGTTCGAAAACTTTGGCAGTGAAAAGTAGGGTAGCAATAGAATGAGTACAGTTTGGTCAAGTGAAATTTCTTTTAAAAGTTAGAGAAAGCCTTGTACATGTATGATGGCAGAGTGGAACATGCCAGTGGGAAAGGACATACTACAAGTTGGCAGAGCATAATTGATGGAGCAAAGGGTTGGGAAGAGATGAGAACATAAGAGAAAGGATTAGCCTTGGAAAGGAGGAGAGGCAAGCTTCTAGTTGGTCCAAAGGGAAGGACGTGATCATGAAGGAAGAACAGAAAAGGAAGGATTATTAAGGAAGAGAAGTGTAAAAAAGGAACTTACATGTGGTGCTATTACATTCTCTGTGAGTTTGGATAGAGCAAAATCATTTTGGTTTTTGAATTTTCTATTTGATTTATGTATTCCAGGAGCATTAATAGAGGAATTACCCACCCAGCATAATCTAAAGTTGGAGAGCGGCATGGCAGAAGGCTAAAGGGCAAAGGGGTAGACACATGGTATTTTCTACCATTAGAAACATTTTAATACAAAGAAAATATTGAACATCAAAATACTCTAATATTTAAAAATGCAATTGTTGTTAATACGTAAAGATTTAAAACCCTGTTTAGGAACACAATATTACTGGGTTTAATTTAAAAAATTTTGTTAGCATATAAATTTAAAAGTATATATAGATAAAATTACTAATCCAATGTTTAAAATTTTGCGGCGTTTTTTTAAACTAAGGACTTTTCTCTATGAGAATAATTAGGACTTTTCAAATTCTAAGCAACAACAACTCAACACAAGCTTAAGCAATGAAGGAAAAATTAAAAGAGGGGATGGATTTATTAGATTATGTAAATGGGGAATCCAAGATGGACTCATTTCAGGTATTCCCGAATCCAGGAATCCTGGTGATGTCAGGCGTTCTTTCTTCTGCTCCATTCTGCTGTTTTCCATCTGTGATGTTCTCATTTTCAAGCAAGGTTCTGCTCTGTAGTAGGCATGTGGTTACTAGAAGCCCCAGGGCAATATCATCATGGCTCACTATCCGAAAGGAGGATAGGCTTTTTCCCACCAGCCATATAGCAGATACCAGAGTAGATTGTGTCATTTTTTCACCCCTAATTATCACTGTAGCCAGGGGTATACTCTGCTAGTATAGAGCCTGGGTTATGTGATCATTTCTTGAAGGAGGTCACAATAACTGTGAGCTGAAGGGGTTGTGGCTCAAAACTTTGGCACGTTTCCTTCTAGTTGTATGTATGTATGTATGTATGTGTGTGTGTGTATGTACTTATTTGTTTTGTAACAAACCAAGTAGTGTAATGAATGCCTTGTGTCAAATTCCTTAGGAAAGAATCAGCCTTTGATTGCTTATATAAGTGAGTCTTAACAGCTTTTTAAGTTTATGATTTCATAAAGATACTGTAGAAGCCTTTTCTTTTTTACAAGTAAAAGTGTTTTCTATGCTATATATCACAGTATTTCCAGGCCTTCACAAAAATGGAGCAGTCGTTCATGGGTTGACTTCAATAGTAGCAAAACAAACATTGTGTGATGCTGAAAAGACCTGGATGTGTATCTAGCAGGAGTCCTGAGTTTTAATCTTAACTCTTTCAGTAACTAACTGTATGTAAACAACGCATAAAACTACTTACACCACTGGGGCTGTAAGAATAGATAGGTGGATTAGCGATCTTGTGAAGCTCTAAATTTCTGCTATTTTTTTTTTTTTTTTTTTTTAATTTTTTTTTTTTTTTTTTTTTTTTTTGCAGTACTTGGGCCTCTCACTGTCGTGGCCTCTCCCGCCGCGGAGCACAGGCTCCGGACGCGCAGGCTCAGCCGCCACGGCTCACGGGCCCAGCCGCTCCGCGGCATGTGGGATCCTCCCAGACCGGGGCACAAACCCGTGTCCCCTGCATCGGCAGGCAGACTCTCAACCACTGCGCCACCAGGGAAGCCCTGCTATTTTTAATAGAGTAATTTGGGTTACAGAAAAATGTTAAATAGGAGGAATCTTAATATACTGTAAAGAAAATTAATGATCCTAGTTTTCATGTTAGACAGACTTGGATTTGAATTCCAGCTCCTCTGCTCACCAGCTGTGTAAACTTGGACAGATAGCTAAACCTTGTCTCCTCATGTAAAGAATGGAAATAGTAATAATAATAATAATACCACCTGATTTGAAGTGTAAGGATAGAAATGCATTTGATTTCTGCTCAGTAAACTTTTACTTTTATTAGTTTCTATAAAGTCCCCTACAAGCTCCAAAATTTGATATTTGGAATTATTTTTGCTACATGAATGTTCATTTCTTCCATCATAACTTTTCTGATAAATTCTATCTAGGAAAATTACTGTTAAGTTACAAATGTTTAGTTATAAATGTATATTTATAACAGCTGCATTATGCCTGTGACATGCTTCCCTTTGAGACCATGTAGTAGAGAACTCATATGGACCATTTCATAACAGGATTTGAGCACTTAATGGTTAGCTATCTTACCAAGAGTTAGGCTTAGTAGGAGATTGTATTGGAATATACCTGATAAAAGGCAAATTATGCTAGCAAAAATGAGGCATACAAACTTAACAAAATTCTGACTAGGCCGTTGGAAATAAGCTGTGGACTTGGGATCTACTAAGATTCCCAAAATCAAGCTAGATAGATATCACTTAAGATTATTGTAAAGATTAAAGGGCTTAAGCCCTTTAAGCATAGTATTTTTCTTATACATTAGCTACTACTACTGTTATTTTTATCTTCTAAGTATTTTTATCTTCTGAGTATGTTTCCTCATGATCAGCAAACCACATTTAGTCGAGAACAAATGTCATGGAAAATCCAATGCAATTTTTTTTTTTTTTTTTAACAATTTGGCAGTTTCTTTCTTTCCCTTTTTTTAAATTAATTTATTTTTGGCTGCGTTGGATCTTCCTTGCTGCGTGCGGGCTTTCTCTAGTTGCGGCGAGCGGGGCCTACTCTTCGTTGCAGTGCGTGGGCTTCTCATTGTGATGGCTTCTCGTTGCAGAGCACGGGCTCTGAGCGCACGGGCTTCAGTAGTTGTGGCATGCAGGCTCCAGTAGTTGTGGCACGTGGGCTCAGTAGTTGTGGCTCACGGGCTCTAGAGCACAGGCCCAGTAGTTGTGGCTCATGGACTTAGCTGCTCCATGGCATGTGGGATCTTCCTGGACCAGGGCTTGAATCCGTGTCCTCTCTGCATTGGCAGGCGGATCCTTAACCACTGCGCAGGGAAGTCCTCCAATGCAGTGTTTATCTAAGGAGTCTACTGGAACCTTCAATCGAAAAACAAAACCCCCACAAAACTGAAGAAGCTCATCCAAAATCCCAAACTAGGGTTTTATTTTTTTTCTTATTTTGCTTTAGTTCCTGAAATAATTTTTCATGAGAAATTTTTTAGTATTCATTCAACAAATATTCATTATGTGCTAGGTACTGAGGAAAAGAGCAGTGAACATAGATAGATAACATACTTTATATTAAGAAAAAAAGCCAGTGGCTCGTTTAAATTTTATTTTATAATAGCTGTGTAGTTGCAAAATAAAATTGAAGCTATAAGATTAATTAAGGCTTTAGTATACCAATGACTTTTCGGTAGGCTAGATGGAAAGAAACTTGTTTAACTTTGTTTAATTTGGTGTTTCTGAAACTTTTTGACCTATTTTCCCTTTTTTTCTCCCCCACTGAACCCACTTTCAGAGATAATGGTATATAAGTAGGTTTCTTTAACTGGAAGTGAACAATATTAGGTTAACTATGTGATATTTGTAGGGCAGAAACGGTTGCATATCAACATTTGTAGTTCATCTTATACTAATTGGATTACTCTGTCCTGATTTGCCTGGGACAGTTCTGGTTTATGTCCTGTTGCTCCAGTGGGATTATTTATAGTCTTCTCTTTAAATCTCAGAAGTGCCCTGGTTTGGATGATAAATTTCTTGGTCCCCCTCTAGCTAACACTTTTGAACCACTTATTATGTGCCAGGCAGCATTCAACCCTGTGAGGTTGGTACTATTTTATCTTTCTTTTTTAAAAATGAGTAAGCTGAGGTACAGAGAGGTTAAGTCTTAAGATCACACACCTAGTAAGTCATGGGGTCAGGATTCAGATGCAGGCATACTGGTCCTAAAGGGTGTACTCCTAGCCATTATGTCTTGTGACACAAGAACGCTTTGCGAATATGCTTAAGGGAAGAGGGGGAGGACAGAACTCTGGAGAAAAAGCAAGTAAAGGGAATAGAAACTTGGAGATATGGCAGAGAGTAGGAATTAAAATTTGTTGAAATTGATTTATTTCCTCTAATTATCCTCATCCTCTTTTTAACTAGAAAGAGGTATTTTCCTTTTCACTGTTTAATAAGTGCCCCGAAGTATTAGACAGTTTTCTCTTGAAATATAGTGAAAGAGCATTTATTTAAAGCAGTTTGTTTACATGTACTTTGTTTTTAAATTTAGGGATATCTTCTTTTTCCTTAAGTAACAGAAATCACACTTTTGAAAAGGCTTTTAAAAAGCTATCAACTTATTTATGACAGTTTCTTCATAGATCTAAAAGTTAATTTTAGGTAGGGAATTTATGGAGTTTGCTTTTTTTTAACCTACCTTATTGCCATATTTTAATGTTGTCCTATTTCTACCTCATATCATATTGACTCCAGCCTAGCTCTGTCCCCCTTTATTCCATCTGGAAGTTAAGGAATGCTAAAGTATATTTTTGCTTCACTGACTAATAATTTCTAGAACTATGAATTTATTATTGTCTACAACTGTAGTTAACAGTTTGATTTTTACAACCACACCTTTAAGGTAAATGTACAGTTCTTAGAATTTTAAATGTAAATATTTAATGAAATTGAATAAAACAAAACTATTAAATAAGGTAGTATGTAGGCGTTCAGTTAGATTTACCAAACATTGAGGCTCCATTATGGTTAGTTTTTCTGCTTTGTACTTAGGGATAAAAAGGTTAAGTATAACTGTTTTCCTGTATCATCTTTCCCCTCATTCTCCCTTGTTCTCTCTTCCCACCCCTCCCCTTTGTCCTTCCTTCCTGCCCTCCCACATACCTTATTGAGAGTCTACTATGTGCCATTTGAGCTCAGGGATATAAAGATGAATAAGTATTGCCTGCACTCATGCCTTAGGGAGACAGACCAGCCCTGAGTCAACCAGCTCAGAAAAGTGTAGTAAGTGTTAGAGCCAGGCTCGCACCCAGAACTGTCTGGGTTTTTTTAAGGATGAAAAGAATTTAAGTCATCTGATAGGAGGAGCAGAACTTAAACAGATAGGGCAATATGATGAGTATCAGAAAGAGGGGAGCTCATTGGTCACTGCTGAGAGGGCAATTGCTGTGTTAAGGGGTTGACAGCCTTATTAGTTGCCTTGGAGTTGAAGGTTGAGGAATCAATGGGAAATGAGAAAGTAGTCTTCTAGGAAGCTTGATGTGGTGAAGGGGATTAGAGAAGATGGTAGCTTGAGTTTGTTGTATGATCAAGTGACTATTTTTTATAGTGAGGAGATGAGATGAATATATTTGCTGTCTAGGAGTGAGCTAAGAACTGGCAAGGTGAGATTAAAGGACAAGAGAGAGAAGATGATAGAACAAATTCCTGTAGGAAGTTAGATAATATCAAGTACACAAATAGAAAAGAGGGTTGGTTTTTTGTTTGTTTTGCTACCCAGATGTTTGAATTACATAATAAAATAGATCAGTAAACATCTTTATGATCTGGAAGCTCTTCTAATAGGCATATGTGCTAAAATCATAAAGAATTAAAGGAATTATACTGACTATGTTGTCTGATATTCCTATATGAAAATAATTAGAAACTCCTTTTATCCGTAACTTCCCTGTTGTTCAGTCCTCCAAACAAAAGCAAATGGGTCTTCATTGGTAAGAAAAAAGAGTATCTGTTTTAAGGGTCAGATGTGTCAAATTGTTCTAACTGGAGGGAGGGGTGCTACTGTGTCATAACTAGCAAGTTTTCTGTGCTTATAAATCAGTGTCTGAGAATCCCAGGATTCTCATTCAAGGGGTCTGGGTTAGGACCCAGAAACCAATTAATTTATGCATGAAATGTTTTTTTAAATATTTATTTATTATTTTGGCTACGCTGGAATCTTAGGTGCGGCATGTGGACTTCTTAGTTGCGGCATGCATGTGGGATCTAGTTCCCTGACCAGGGATTGAACCTGGGCCCCCTGCATTGGGAGTGCAGAGTGTTACCCACTGGACCACCAGGGAAGTCCCCTACCAAATGTTTATTGATTGCTTTCCTACCATTGTCTTATTACCATAATGTGTAGGTGATGTCAGAAGGTGGCCCAGGTGCCTACTCTCTAATTGAAGGACAGAGATAATAAATAAGTAGTTAAAAAAACAGGATAATTTCATACAGCCATAAGTGCTACAAAGAAAGTAAACCATGGTATGTACTATGAAAACTAGAGTTACCCTGGTGGGGGAGAGAGAGAGAACTTTGCAGATGGTGATCTTGGAAGGAGACTTTCAGGAAGTAAGTTTTTTTTAAACCTTGCTTTTTAAAAATTATATTTTAAAATTGTGGTAAAATCTACATAACACAGAATTGACCATTTTAACCATTTTTAAGCATATACAGTGGCATTAAGTATATTCACATTGCTGTACAGCTGTCACCACCATCCATCTCCAGAACTATTTTTATCTTGCAAAACTGAAACTTTGTACACTTGGCTCCTTCCATGTCCAAAGGTTCTGCATCTGTGGATTCAGCCAATCACAGATTGAAAATATTTTGGAAAAAAAAAAAATTCCAGAAAGTTTCTAAAAGCAAAGCTTGAATTTGTTTTGTGCTGGCAGCTATTTACATAGCTTATGTATCATTTCAGATATTATAAGTAATCTACAGATGATTTAAAGTATATGGGAGGGTATACATAGGTTGTATGCAAATACTATGTCATTTTATATAAGGGACTTGAGCATCCACAGATTTTGGTATCTGTGAGGGTCCTGGAACCCTGTGGATACCGAGGGATGACTATACTCTTTAAACCAGGGGTCCCCAACCCCCGGGCCACAGACCGGTATTGGTTGTGTCCTGGTAGGAACAGGGCCACACAGCAGGAGGTGAGCAGTGGGCTAGCGAGCAAAGCTTCATCTGTATCTACAGCCTCTTCCCATCGCTCGCATTACCGCCTGAGCGCCGCCTCCTGTCAGTTCAGCAGCGGCATTAGATTCTCATAGGAGCACGAACCCTATTGTGAACTGCGCATGTGAGGGATCTAGGTTGCGCGCTTCTTATGAGAATCTAATGCCTGATGATCTGAGGTGGAGCTGAGGCGGTGATGCCAGCACTGGGGAGCGGCTGCAAATACAGATTATCATTAGCAGAGAGGTTTGACTGCACAGAGACCATAATAAATCAGTTGCTTGCAGACTCATGTCAAAACCCTATCTGTGGGACTTCCCTGGTGGTGCAGTGGTTAAGAATCGCCTGCCAGTGCAGGGGACATGGGTTTGAGCCCTGGTCCGGGAAGATCCCACATGCCACAGAGCAACTAAGCCCGTGAGCCACAACTACTGAGCCTGCACTCTAGAGCCCATGAGCCACAACTACTGAGCCTGCGTGCCACAACTACTGAAGCCCGTGTGCCTAGAGCCCATGCTCCGCAACAAGAGAAGCCACTACAATGAGAAGCCTGCGCACCGCCACGAAGAGTAGCCCCCGCTCGCTGCAACTAGAGGATTCCTGTGCGCAGCAATGAAGACCCAACACAGCCAAAGATAAATAAATAAATTAATTAAAAAAACAAAAACAAAACAAAATACGTATCAGTGAGTGGCAGATGAAAACAAGCTCAGGGCTCCCACTGATTCTGCATTATTGTGAGTTGTATAATTATTTCATTATACATTACAATGCATTAATAATAGAAATAGAGTGCACGATAAATGTAATGCGCTTGACTCCCCCGCCTCCACCCCCACCCCACCACCCCGGTCCGTGGAAAAGTTGTCTTCCACGAAACCAGTCCCTGGTGCTGAAAAGGTTGGAGACTGCTGCTTTAGACGGTAACTCTCCATTTCCTGCTGAATGAGATACAGCAGGAGTCAGAAATAGCTGATTTTTTGAAATCAGAAAGCAGATTTACAGGCAGTAACTGATTAGCAGAAAGAAAAAGTTACAATGCCTGTAAGTGCACAATACCTGTAAGAGGTGTAATACAGTTGACCCTTGAACAACACAGGGGACCCCCATGCAGTTGCAACTCCATGTATAACTTCACAGTCAGCGCTCCATATCTGGAGTTCTGTATCCACAGATTCAACCAGCTACAGATCATGTTGCACTATAGTACTTATGTAGTGAAAAAAATATGTGTATAAGTGGATTCGTGCAGTTAAGCTCATGTATTCAAGGGTTATCTGTATTGTGTCTTTCTGAAGCTCCCAAGAGGCTCAGCATTGGGAGGCACCAGATACTAAGTAATGTTGAGGTCAGAAGTGGAGCTGAAAACGGAGATTGGTCAGAAAATAGGTACGTTTATAGGTTCTTTCTGTGTATCCTTATAGGTAGGTGACTACCTCCACCACCAATCCTGGCCTCAGTAGACCAAGGTTTATTCTTTATAAAATTGAAGAAGTGCCTGCATTTTGAAACCAGGGGCAGTGGATGGCTGATTATTTAAAACAGGAAGATTAAGGGAAATGTACATCCAAACTCTGGAACTTCTAGCTTGCTTCCTCTTTTCTCCTTCCAGAACTTCACAGTTTATCCAGCTCATCTCCTGCAGAAAACTGAACTATCTTAAGGTACTGGTAGGCTCGCCACAAGAGCCCCCAGAGTGAATTACACCTGTTGACAAGCCTATTCCCCCACACAGATCTTTCAGTAAATTCTTTTCAGAACGTCATTCTTAACTATGAACTAAGAATCCAGGACCATCAGACATTTGAGGAAAGCCTCCATAAAAAAAGAGAGGTCAAAATAAGCAAACAGAAATAAAGAGGTGGAGGAGGGGAGTGATACTTGGAGTATTGGAAGAAAACAGACACCATAGGGATCAAAAAAAAACCTAAAAAAAAATCCTCTAATATTATTATCAGAGAAGACACCTGTTTCTCTCCCTACTAAAATGATAGAGAAAACTAAAGCATAAATCCATGAGGGTAAAGAGAACTGGATGAGAGATGACAGCAGAAAGAAGATACCAACTATCAGAAGCTGAGTACCTGATGTAGATTTTGCAGAGCTGGGAAAGCAGAAACTTAGTTCTGTGATATGGGTAGTTGTGCCATCAGAAGTCGGTCTTTTTTCAATTATGATGTGCTTTGCTTTATTTGCACTACTAGTTCTTATTTTTTGAGTAGTATACTCTCTCCTGATTGGAGCTGTTAATGGGTTATCCACCAGTGGAGAAATCAGAATTATTAAAATGTAGTTTTTGTTTTCATGTGGTTCTCTTAAGTGGTCATGCGTTGTACCCTTCTCCCTATTCGTGAACCAACATTTCATAGGAATGGATAGCTGATGCTTTTCTGGGTGGCAGTGACAGTGGTATTGAAAAGGATGCTGAAAAGAAAACATTCAATCTAAGAATGTGTTCTAAATTTTGCTCGTAAAGTAGTTGTTTAAAACTTGGTTCTTCCTTGTAAAATAATGTAGTAAATGGTTATGAGATTCCCAGACCAAACTTAAAAAACTTTTCTTCAGTAGTTAAATGGACATTGGTGAGTGCTCCGGGAGACTGAACTGTTTTGTATAATATTTTCCTGTGAAAAATTACTTTTTTGTGGTAAAGTGGCTACGTGGATTTAGAGTCATACAGATTTGAATTCAAATCCTGCCTCTGCCATTTTTATGCTGTGTAACCTTGAGTAAGTTATTTAGTGTTTCTGAATCTAAATTAAATCAGTAAAATGAGATTAATAATATCCTACTCAGAGGTTAGTTGTAATGATTTAAGTGAAATTAAAATAGATAAAATCACTCAACCTAGCTCCTGGACCCTATAGGGTCAGTAAATGTTTGTAGTTTCCTTCACTTTTACCCTTGAGGTATGTAGTAAGAGGGAACATTAAGAGGGACTTAAGGGAACTGCGTGTCAATTGAAGGTATGTAACATTTTTGAAATGGAATTCCTGTGTTTTTAAACTTTTCCTTATTTATTTGCAACACGTGTGTTCCTTGTCATTTGATATACTTGCTGTTGTAATGCCGTAGAAAGAGCATAGGACTGGGACTCAGGAGATCCAGGGTCTAGTCAGCTTCCTTACTAACTAGATGAATGATGGTTGTATATGTTACTTCCCCACTTTAGGTCTCATGTTTGATTTGAAAAGTGAAAGTGTTTTATCGTAAGGTAACATCTAGAAATTTGTTTCTGCTCTAATATCATATGATCCTGTGATCTGTGAAGCTGAAGTTGTCTTTTTGCGACCTGGGTTTTGTGAGGTGTTAAGGCTTGGGATACATGTATTGTTACGAACTCAATATAATTGTTTGGAAGACTTGAGATTATTGGAGATTATAATAACTAGATTAATAGCTGATGTTTGGCTTTTTCATTGGAAAATAGTTCTGGCTATAAAACCTATTTTTGACTGGAAATATACCAGGACTAGCCATTGTTTTTCTTCCTACAGAGATAAGTGATCTGTTAGTGCTGTTCACATGAAGCTATCACTGTTATTTTTTTCGATGTCATATAGATGATACCATTGCCCCTATAAACCCTTTCCGCCCGACAGTCGTGGACATTTTTATTCCTAGCATGATTTGGGATATGTGTGTGTATGTGTTTGTTTTAAATCATGTTTAATGTTTGTTATGCTAATTTTAGTTCAGTTGTCACTACCAAAGCAACCCCCAGGCTAGATCATGTTATTTGTTTCCGTGGTGGTTTTTTTCTTCTCATAGTCTGCATTTTATATTTGTGTGTATGTGTATGTATATATATATATATTTATATATATATATCTGATTTTATAGTATCTTTTTTCCCAGCTGGATTGAAAGCTCTTGGAGAGCAGTAACCACATTTCTTTTGCTGACCTTCATCTATTATGTCTGGCACATTATTGACATTCAGGATGTATTTTTGAATAAACTAATAAATTCATATTGTTTCCCAAGAAATATTAAATAAATAGAAATATAGTGGTAAATAAAAACTCAAAATACTTACTAGAATTAACTGTAGCCTTTGCTCTTATAAAACAGTGAATCTAAAATGAAAGGAAAAAATAACCAAGGTGGTTGTATAAATGACTTTTATTATTGTTTGTGCAAGAACAGTGAACATTCCCTAGTACAGGAAGCAAGTTTTAAAAACTGCTGGCAGAACTAAGAAGTCAGACTGTCCTTGACCCTTAGATCAAATGTTTTAGAGCCTGAGTTTCCTCAAATCTTCTTCAGTTTGGAGTAAACATTTTGACACAATGAAAGATTTATTCTGTAATTTTGGTCTTTATAAACAAAGAGCTTAACTAAATTTGTAGAAACAAAAAACAAAACTTTCTCATTTGTACTAGTTTGATTTTTAAAAAGTTCATTTCCTTTCAAGTGCATAATACTGTAAAGTGAGCTCAGCTGTATTAGTAGATAAACATGTTGATTCATTTGGCCCTGAGCTACTGAATGAAGCCTGGAGGGGCACACTTTGTTCTTTCCCCCACCCAGTGGCAGAATGTTTTTCTTCCTCTTCTCCTTATTGTGGGAAGGAGACTGGAATAAGTGACTATTTAGATTTACCTGAATTGATTAGGAGGTAAGGGAAAAAGATTTCTTCACTACTTCTTTTTCTTCTTTTAATTCTTGTCATTAATATAAAGCGTATGTTTTTCATCCAGTTCTCATACTTTAATGAGTATGTGGAATAGTAGTTTGCTGTTACATATTACTTCACAGTTTTTATGAAGCCATTTTACTTAATACTCTATTTTGAGTTATTTATTGTGATGCGTCAGAGGTGTCTTCAGGTGTGTTGAGGGTGGACTTAATTTTGGAAGCAAAAAAAGTATGCTTATATCCAGTGGTATTGGGATAATATACTCATATGATTAATTTATGGTAGAGATTTTATGAAGTATATGAAGAACTTTTATAAAAAACCTAGGATGATCCTTAGTATTTTGGAACAGATTTTAGAAAAGGACCAAAGTATGTGGCTTTTACATAAACCCTATAAGTAGTTGTTTGTTTCAGCACACATTGTTTCCCGTGTGTTTCATATCAAGTTAGGTACGGTGAATAGGCAAAGATTAATAAGAAATTCTCTGCCCTCAAGTAGCTTACTATCTGTGTACCATTTCCCAAAGTCATTATGGGTAGGTATTCCTCAAAAATAGATTTCTGCTTTTGAATAAGTTTGGGAAATACCTGGACTAAACAAAATAGAAGTTTTCCTTAGTAGGGTTCTCAAAAGTGTACATTGTAGAATTCCAAAAAGTAATTATAGTTTGTGAGAGTCTCAAAAAATTCCTTGTGACACAATTTTTTTTCTCATGAAACTTCTCAGGTGGGATCTGAGGGGATGGGAGGATGTGAGAGATAGTGGCAGTAGCATGTTCAGAAAGAGGATGATTAATGTGTCATGGGACACCTTTTGTGAAACAGTGGACTCATGTAATATTCTTATCTAGCCCATGCCTTTGAATACGTCTCAGAAGTCTAGCATTTGCTGCAGATTCTCTATTTATGCATCTTAATCCTTTATAGTTGGATGAAGGGCTTGATTGTTTTGATTGAATTAGTTAAGAGGAAATGGGAATTAGTAATTAATATGAAAAATGCTACCTGTTATCTCAAATTCAGCCTGTCTGAAAGCAGACTAACCATTTCTTCCAAAGTAGTTATACCTCCCAGCTTTTCTATTTGATTATACTGTTTTACCGCTTTTCTAGCACTTAGACATGAGACCACAGTTATTATTGACCTTTTCCTTTGTCTTATCCAACCATAACCCCAATGCCTATAACCAAATACTGCCTAATTTTTCCGTAATGTTCATCAGTGTTTTTTCCATTCCCACTGCTGTCATCTAGCTTAGATACACATGAAGTAAATGATCAGTAACTATTTGGCAGGTGATGGAATCTGTGTGTGATGTTTCCCAGTGCTAATCCAACACTGCTTTTATTCTGTCTCCCACTCCTAAATTTATATATCTGTCTGAATTATGCTCTTCTGTATGTGTTATATTACACTTTGTTCTCAAATCAGTTCCTATGTGCCCCCTCCCCCTTTTTACATTCCTTAATTTCCTTTTCTTTGCAGCTTCTATTTCTTTTGCATTTCAGTAGCAGGAGTATTTTGTGTGGTGAAAAGTTGCTGTACTACTCTCATGAAACTGTTCTCCAAAGCCTGGATCAAAGGGCAGAACAGGAGACTATGGGTGAGTTTCAAGGGCTGAGGAATGCTGTCACCCTCCAGCATTTCTGGTTCAATAGCGTCTAATCATTTTTGACAACTCTACCCCCAATGCTTTTAATAACTTCAGGGTTCATGATTGACTGGTTTGCTCTTATTTGCTTATTGAATACTTATCTGTTAGATACAGAATTATTAATTGTTTGTAAAAACTAAGTTACTAGTTAAATTTTGCTAATTTAAGCAGAAAGGAGGTCTCCTGGAGTTGATTGATGGAGAGGCCAGGCTGTCAGAATTGAGGCTACACAGCTGGGAAAGTGCCTCTATTCCCAAAACAGCTGTAGGAGAGAGAATATTCAGTAACTGAGTATTTTGCTTTCTAAAATTACATTCATATAGCTATTATATTCTTTTCTTTTTTTTTTCCTTTCTTTTTTTGCGGTACATGGGCCTCCCACTGCCGCGGCCTCTCCGCCGCGGAGCACAGGCCCCGGACGCGCAGGCCCAGCGGCCATGGCCCACGGGCCCAGCCGCTCCGCAGCATGCGGGATCCTCCCGGACCGGGGCACGAAGCTGTGCCCCATGCATCGGCAGGCGGACCCCCAACCACTGCGTCACCAGGGAAGCCCTATTATACTCTTTAATTATAAACTTGTAAGTTGAGAAATTAGTTTCTTTTCAAGCAGAGGTTATTGTAGGGGAAATAGTGGGATGACTGGATTTGTATATCCTGGGATTTCAAATCCAGAGATGGGGAGAAAGAGGAAACACAAATTTTCAGAATATGAAAGGATAATTTTGGTCTACTTCGTGCTTGAGTACCCCTTTTTGAGCAGGGTTAGAGGATAGCCTTAGGTCAGTACATTTCTCAGTGTGTACTTGTTTAAACATAATTCAAATCTCTTGGTGAAAGTTCTACCGGTTTCTTGTCTCTTACAGAAGAAAAAACAACCAAACTGCTATCAATAATCTTTAAGGCTCAGAATGATCTGGACAGAGGTAGAGTTACCATGAAGCTAATTAAAGCTTGAGGTCTCTTGCTTGTGCAGGCTGTTTCCTGGACGGGACCTAAATTGGTTAAGGCCACCATAGTTTTATACTTTGATTTCCTCCCTGTCACACTCTGCATCCTTGCAGGTTATGTTGGAGTGGACATAGGGAGTTTTGGAATCCTAAGGAGAGATGTGTTGGTACATTTATGTGATTTGCAGTACCTTTCACATATAGTTTAGTTATTGCGGGTTGACCCAGTTTAAGAATGCTTACCAGCTGGGATCCTCACATGAAGGTACAAGGCCAGAGGCTGAATAGTGATATGAAATTGTACCGTGACACCCAGTCAGGACTGGAAGAATGTGGGTAATGAAGGAGAAACCAAGATGTCCATTTTAAAGTTTGTTAAACATTCTTCTAATCTTAGAACTCATGAAAGAAATGTAGAAGAGGTTTTCACAAATTCAATAATTTGAAGTATTTAAGCTGGGACAGAGTGAGCGTCATCAACAGGCAGTTGTGAAGCTGAAAGAAACTTTTCTAAACTATCAATTATAAAAAATAAATTTTCACCCTCTATTCTAGGTGAAAGACTGAACTGTTATCTCTGATGACTCTATAGAAAATGATATTACAAAATCATTGTCATGAAGAGACAGTCAAGTGCAATACAGCCAAGATATGTAGGAAAAATTATTATGAAGGTGTGCCAGGGAGTTAATTATTTAAAATATTATGTTAGGATTGTTTGATGTGCTTGAGAACTATTAAAATTTTGTAATTTAATGTAGTTTTCTTTCTCATTCTGAAGAAATACTCAATTTAGGACTTAATTTTGTTTTTATAGTTTTGTATTCTCTTCCCCCAATTTATAAACTTCAATGTCCATTAAAACCTAGATCTACCCTGGATTTCCTCGTCTGCCTCTTTAACCTCATCTCATATACTCATCCCCTCATTCATTGCAGTCCAGACATATTCATCTGTTTGTCCCTCAAATGGATTATGTTTGCTCTCATGTCAGGCCTTAGGCACTTGGGTATTCCACTTTTTCCTTACCTTTTTTTTTATGTGGAAGATTTATTTATTTACTTTTTTAAACATCTTTATTGGAGTATAATTGCTTTACAATGGTGTGTTAGTTTCTGCTCTATAACAAAGTGAATCAGCCATACATATACATATATTACCATATCTCCTCCCTCTTGCATCTCCTTCCCACCCTCCCTATCCCACCCCACTAGGTGGATACAAAGCACCCAGCTGATATCCCTGTGCTATGCAGCTGCTTCCCACTAGCTATCTATTTTCCATTTGGTAGTGTATATATGTACGTACCACTCTCTTACTTTGTCCCAGCTTACCCTTCCCCCTCCCAGTGTCCTCAAGTCCATTCTCTACGTCTGCGTGTTTATTCCTGTCCTGCCCCTAGGTTCTTCATAACCTTTTTTTTTTTTTTTTAGATTCCATATATATGTGTTAGCATACAGTATATGTTTTTCTCCTTCTGACTTACTTCACTCTGTATGACAGTCTCTAGGTCCATCCACTTCATTACAGATAACTCAATTTTGTTTCTATTTATGGCTGAGTAATATTCCATTATATATATATTCCACATCTTCTTTATCCATTCATCTATCAATGAACAGTTAGGTTGCTTCCATGTGCTGGCTATTGTAAATAGAGCTTCAGTGAACATTGTGGTACATGACTCTTTCTGAATTATGGTGTTCTCAGGGTATATGCCCAGTAGTGGGATTGCTGGCTTGTATGGTAGTTCTATTTTTAGTTTTTTAAGGAACCTCCATACTGGTCTCCATAGTGGCTGTATCAATTTACATTCCCACCAACAGTGCAAGAGGGTTCCCTTTTCTCCACACCCTCTCCAGCATTTGTTGTTTGTAGATTTTTTGATGATGGCCATTCTGACTGGTGTGAGGTGATACCTCATTGTAGTTTTGATTTGCATTTCTCTAATGATTAGTGATGTTGAGCATCCTTTCATGTGTTTGTTGGCAATCTGTATATATTCTTTGGAGAAATGTTTGTTTAGGTCTTCTGCCCATTTTTGGATTGGGTTGTTTGTTTTTTTGATATTGAGCTGCATGAGCTGCTTGTATACTTTGGAGATTAATCCTTTGTCAGTTGCTTCATTTGTGAATATTTTCTCCCATTTTGAGGGTTGTGTTTTTGTCTTGTTTATGGTTTCCTTTGCTGTGCAAAAGCTTTGAAGTTTCATTAGGTCCCATTAGTTTATTTTTGTTTTTATTTCCATTTCTCTAGGAGGTGGGTCAGAAAGTATCTTGCGGTGATTTATGTCATGGAGTGTTCTGCCTATGTTTTCCTCTAAGAGTTTTATAGTGTCTGGCCTTACATTTAGGTCTCTAGTCCATTTTGAGTTTACTTTTGTGTATGGTGTTAGAGAGTGTTCTAATTTCATTCATTTACATGTAGCTGTCCAGTTTTCCTAGCACCACTTATTGAAGAGGATGTCTTTTCTCCATTGTATATTCTTGCCTCCTTTATCAAAAAGAAGGTGACCATATGTATGTGGGTTTATCTCTGGGCTTTCTATCCTCTTCCATTGATCTATATTTCTTTTTTTGTGCCAATACCATACTGCCTTGATTAATGTAGCTTTGTAGTATAGTCTGAAGCAAGGGAGACTGAGTCCTCCACCTCTGTATTTCTTTCTCAAGATTGCTTTGGCTATTCGGGGTCTTTTTTGTTTCCATACAAACTGTGAAATTTTTTGTTCTAGTTCTGTGAAAAATGCCATTGGTAGTTTAATAGGGATTGCATTGAATCTGTAGATTGCTTTGGGTAGTATAGTCAATTTCACAATGCAGATTCTTCCAATCCAAGAACATGGTATATCTCTTCATCTGTTTGTATCATCTTTAATTTCTTTCATCAGTGTTGTATAGTTTTCTGCATACAGGTCGTTTGTCTCCTTAAGTAGGTTTATTCCTAGGTATTTTATTCTTTTTGCTGTTGTGGTAAATGGGAGTGTTTCCTTAATTTCTCTTTCAGATTTTTCATCATTATTGTATAGGATTACAAGAGATTTCTGTGCATTAATTTTGTATCCTGCTACTTTACCAAATTCATTAATTAGCTCTAATAGTGTTCTGGTAGCATCTTTAGGATTCTCTATGTATAGTATCTTGTTATCTGCAAACAGTGACAGTTTTACTTCTTCTTTTCTGATTTGGATTCCTTTTATTTCCTTTTATTCTCTGATTGCTGTGGCTAAATATTCCAAAACTATGTTGAATAAGAGTGGTGAGAGTGGGCAGCCTTGTCTTGTTCCTGATCTTAGTGGAAATGGTTTCAGTTTTTCACCATTGAGAACGATGTTGGCTGTGGGTTTGTCATATATGGCCTTTATTATGTTGAGGTAAGTTCCCTCTATGTGTACTTTCTGGAGGGTTTGAATCATAAATGCGTGTTGAATTCTCTCGAAAGCTTTTTCTGCGTCTATTGAGATGATCATATGGTTTTTCTCCTTCAATCTGTTAATATGGTGTATCACATTGATTTGCGTATATTGAAGAATCCTTGCATCCCTGAGATAAACCCCACTTGATCATGGTGTATGATCCTTTTAATGTGCTGTTGGATTCTGTTTGCTAGTATTTTGTTGAGGATTTTTGGATCTATGTTCATCAGTGATGTTGGCCTGTAGTTTTCTTTTTTTGTGGCATCTTTGTCTGGTTTTGGTATCAGGGTGATGGTGGCCTCATAGAATGAGTCTGGGAGTATTGCTCACTGCTATATTTTGGAAGAGTTTGAGAAGGATAGGTGTTAGGTCTTCTCTAAATGTTTGATAGAATTCGCCTGTGAAGCCATCTGGTCCAGGGCTTTTGTTTGTTTGAAGATTTTTGATCACATTTCAGTTTCAGTGCTTGTGATTGGTCTGTTTATATTTTCTCTTTCTTCCTGGTTCAGTCTCAGAGGGTTGTGCTTTTCTAAGAATTTGTCCATTTCTTCCAGGTTGTCCATTTTATTGGCATAGAGTTGCTTGTAGTAATCTCTCATGATCCTTTGTATTTCTGCATTGTCAGTTGTTACTTCTCCTTTTTCATTTCTAATTCTGTTGATTTGAGTCTTCTCCCTTTTTTCCTTGATGAGTCTCACTAATGTTTTATCAATTTTGTTTATCCTCTCAAAGAAACAGCTTTTAGTGTTATTGATCTTTGCTGTTGTTAACTTCATTTCTTTTTCATTTATTTCTGATCTGATCTTTCTGATTTCTTTCCTTCTGCTAACTTTAGGGTTTTTTTGTTCTTCTTTCTCTAATTGCTTTAGGTGTTAGGTTAGGTTTTTTGAGATGTTTCTTGTTTGTTGAGGTAGGATTGTATTGCTGTAAACTTCCCTCTTAGAACTGCTTTTGCTGCATCCCATAGGTTTTGGGTTGTCGTGTTTTCATTGTCATTTGTTTCTAGGTGTTTTTTGATTTCCTCTTCGATTTTTTCAGTGATCTCTAGGTTATGTAGTAGTGTATTGTTTAGCCTCCATGTGTTTGTATTTTTTACAGATTTTTTCCTGTAATTGATATCTACTCTCATAGTGTTGTGGTCGGAAAAGATACTTGATATGATTTCAGTTCACAAAGACTTGGTTTGTGACCCAAGATATGATCTATCCTGGAGAATGCTCGATGAGCACTTGAGAAGAAAGTGTATTCTGTTGTTTTTGCATGGAATGTCCTATAAATATCAATTAAGTCCATCTTGTTTAATGTATCATTTAAAGCTTGTGTTTCCTTATTTATTTGCATTTTGGATGATCTGTCCATTGGTGAAAGTGGGGTATTAAAGTCCCCTACTGTGATTGTGTTCCTGTCGATTTCCCCTTTTATGGCTGTTAGCATTTGCCTTATGTATTGAAGTGCTCCTATATTGGGTGCATAAATATTTACAATTGTTATATCTTCTCCTTGGATTGATCCCTTGATCATTATGTAGTGTCCTTCTTTGTCTCTTGTAATAGTCTTTATTTTAAAGTCTATATTGTCTGATATGAGAAGTGCTACTCCAGCTTTCTTTTGATTTCCATTTACAAGGAATATATTTTTCCATCCCCTCACTTTCAGTTTGTACGTGTCCCTAGGTCTGAAGTGGGTCTCTTGTAGGCATCGTATATAGGGGTCTTGTTTTTGTATCCATCAGCCAGTCTATGTCTTTTGGTGGGAGCATTTAATCCATTTACATTTAAGGTAGTTATTGATATGTATGTACCTACTACCATTTTCTTAATTATTTTGGGTTTGTTATTTTAAATCTTTTCCCTCTCTTGTGTTTCCTGCCTAGAGAAGTTCCTTTAGCATTTGTTGTAGAGCTGGTTTGGTGGTGCTGAATTCTTATAGCTTTTGCTTGTCTGTAAAGGTTTTAATTTCTCTGTTGAATCTGAATGAGATCCTTGCTGGGTAGAGTAATCTTGGTTGTGGGTTTTTCCCTTTTGTCACTTTAAATATGTCCTGCCACTTCCTTCTGTCTTGCAGAATTTTTGCTGAAAGATCAGCTGTTAACCTTATGGGGATTCCCTTGTATGTTATTTGTTTTTTTTCCCTTGCTGCTTTTAATGTTTGTTATTTGTATTTAATTTTTCATAGTTTGATTAAGATGTGTCTTGGCATGTTTCTCCTTGGATTTATCCTCAATGGGACTCTCTGTGCTTCCTGGACTATTTCTTTTCCCATATTAGGGAAGTTTTCACCTATTAATCTCTTCAGGTATTTTCTTAGTCCCTTTGTTTTCTCTTCTTCCTCTAGGACCCCTGTAATTCAAATGTTGGTGCATTTCATGTTGTCCCAGAAGTCTCTGAAATTGTCCTCAATTCTTTTCATTCTTTTTTCTTTATTTTTCTCTGTGGCAGTTTTTTCCACTATTTTATCTTCCAGGTCACTTATCCGTTCTTCTGCCTCAGTTATTCTGTTATTGATTCCTTCTAGAGAATTTTTAATTTCATTTATTGTGTTGTTCATTATTGTTTGTTTGCTCTTTAGTTCTTCCAGGTCCTTGTTAAACATATCTTGTATTTTCTCCATTCTGTTGCCAAGATTTTGTATCATCTTTAGTATCATTACTCTGAATTCTCTTTCAGGTAGACTGCTTATTTCCTCTTCATTTGTTTGGTCTGGTGGGTTTTTACCTTGTTCCTTCTGCTCTATATTCCTCTGTCTTCTCATTTTTCTTAGCTTAGTGTGTTTGGGGTCTCCTTTTTGCAGGCTGCAGGTTCATAGTTCCTGCTGTTTTTGGTGTCTGCCCCCAGTGGCTATGTTTGATTCAGTGGGTTGTGTAGGCTTCCTGGTGGTGGGGACTGGTGCCTGTGTTCTGGTGGATGAGGCTTGATCTTGTCTTTCTGGTGGGGAGGACCATGTCCAGTGGTGTTTTTCAGGGTGTGTTTGACCTTATGGTTTTAGGCAGCCTCTCTGCTAATGGGTGTGGTTGTGTTCCTTTCTTGGTAGTTATTTGGCATGGGGTGTCCAGTACTGTAGTTTGCTGGTTGTTGAGTGGAGCTGGGTCTTAGCATTGAGATGGAGATCTCTGGGAGAGCTTTCGCCGTTTGATACTATGTAAGGCTGGGAGGTCTCTGGTGGACCAGTGTCCTGAAGTCGGCTCTGCCACCTCAGAGGCACAGGCCTGAGACCCTGCCAGAGCACCAAGACCCTGTCAGCCACTCGGCCAGGTACGTGGGGCGTTTCTTGCCTTTTAGGAAGTCTGAGGTCTTCTGTCAGCGTTCAGTAGATGTTCTGTAGGAGTTGTTCCACATGTAGGTGTAGTTTTGATGTATTTGTGGGGAGGATGGTGATCTCCACGTCCTATTCCGCCGGCATCTTGAAGGTGCCCCCTGTGCCCTGAGGTGGGCGGAAACAGCCAGCCATCTCTAGGCGGCGGTGAAGTTGGGTGGCGGAGCTCACGGGCTCCAGCAGATCAGGGAGAACAAGGTACCCAGCAAGAAGGCGGCCACAGCGCAGCCCCGCTACAGGCTGAGCCTGAGGAGGCTTTCCTTAACTTTTCGAAGGATTTTTTATTATTTACTTCTCAGGACAAGTGTACTTCTTCTAGAGTCTTTGAACACCTAGAGTATCCTTTTCTTCCTCCCTCATCTCTACCACATCACCTGTTCTAATATTTTTAAAGCATTTACCAGTACGTGACTTTTTGTTTGTTTATGTTTTTATTGACTGCCTCCACCTTCGAGAATATGAACTTCATCTATGAGAGTTATGTCATTCACTGCTGTATTCCCAGAGCCTGGAATAGCGTCTGGATCTTTAGTCACTCAATGGATATATTTTGAATGAAGTGTTATTAATGAGCTTGAGCTTGTACGTTTTGCTATGTACTTCTGTGCTATGTATTTACAGTTTCTAATTTTGTTAATTTTTCTTGCATGCCATTTGTCTCTTACAGAGAAAAAAACTTTGTCTCTTACAGGTTGTATTCACTGAATGTAATGCTGGGTTGTCTTATCAATTTGTATAAACGCTCTTTTGATCTTTTCTGCAAATATTGCTTAAGTTTGTTATCTGCCATTATATTTTGATTAAAAGCATTCTGTTTTGGAATATTCAAGCAAACAAAAAACTATAGAGAATAATAAGCTGAGCACTCATGTACCCGTCTTGTAGCTTTATAATATTTTAGTATCAGATCCTTTTTTTAAATTAATTGAGCATTACAGATGCACTTGAAGTTTATGCATCCCTCTCATATTACTCCATCTCCTTTTACCCTGCTTATCCAGAGGTATACCTAGTTCTGTGTTTGCCATTCTCATGCATTTATATTTAAAATATTTTCTTATGTATATATGCATATATTAATAATAGAACTAGTATGTTTTCAAACTTTGTATAAATGATACCATACTGCATGTATCTTCTCCAGCTTTTTTTTTTATTTAAGTAGGTGATTTACATTGTTGTGATAGTTTTAGGTGTACAACAAAGTGATTCAGTTATACATATATATCAATTCTTTTTCAGATTCTTTTCCATTATAGGGTATTACAAGGTATTGAATATAGTGCTATACAGTAGGCCCTTGTTTACCTATTTTGTATATAGTAACATGTATCTGTTAATGCCATACTCCAAATTTATACCTCCCCCGCTTCCCCCTTTGGTAACCATAAGTTTGTTTTCAGTGCCTGTGAGTCTATTTCTGTTTTGTAAATAAGTTCATTTGTATCATTTTTTTTAGATTCCACATATAAGTGATATCATGACTTTTGTATTTTATGTGTGACTTACTTCACTTAGTATGGTAATCTCTAGGTCCATCCATGTTGTTGCAAATGGCATTATTTCGTTCTTTTTTATGGCTGAGTAATATCCCGTTATATATATATACATATGTATATACACACACACACACACATATATATATATATATCATATCTTCTGTATGCATTTCATTCCTCTGTCAGTGGACATTTAGGTTGCTTCCATGCCTTGGCTATTATAAATAGTGCTGCTGTGAATATTGGGGTGCATGTATCTTTTTGAAATAGGAGTTTTCCTCTTCTCTGGATATATGCCCAGGAGTGGAATTGCTGGATCATATGGTAACTCTATTTTTAGTTTTTTAAGGAAACTGTATGCTTTTCTTCATAGTGGCTGCACCCATTTATATTCCTATCAATAGTATAGCAGGGTTCCCTTCTCTCCACACACTCTCCACCATTTATTTATGTAGACCTTCTGATGATGGCTATTCTGACTGATGTGAGGTGATACCTCATTGTAGTTTTGATTTGTATTTCTCTGATAATTGGTGATGTTGAGCATCTTTTCATGTGCCTGTTGGCCATGTGTATGTTTTCTTTGGAGAAATGTCTCTTTAGGTCTTTTGCCCATTTTTTGATTAGGTTGTTTTTTGATATTGACCTGTATGAACTATTTGTATATTTTGGAAATTAATCCCTTGTTTGTTGCATCATTTACAAATATTTTCTCCCATTCCTCAGGTTGTCTTTTTGTTTTGTGTATGGTTTTCTTTGCTGTGCAAAAGTTTAATTAGGTCCCATTTATTTAATTTTGCTTTTATTTTCATTACTCTAGGAGTTGGATCCAACAAAGTATTGCTGCAATTTATGTTAAAGAGTGTTCTGCCTATGTTTTCCCCTAGGAGTATCATAGTATCCAGTCTTACATTCAGGTCTTTAATCTGTTTTGAGTTTATTTTTTGTGTGTGGTGTTAGAGAATGTTCTAATTTCATTCTTCTGCATGTAGCTGTCCAATTTTTCCATCACAACTTACTGAAGAAGACTGTCTTTTCTTCATTGTATATTCTTGCCTCTGTTGTCATAGATTAATTGACCATAGGTGTGAGGGTTTATTCCTGAACTTTCTGTCCTGTTCCTTTGATCTATGTGTCTGTTTTTGTGCCAGTATCATACTGCTTTGATGACAGTAGCTTTGTAGTATAGTTTGAAGTCAGGGAGCCTGATACCTCCAGCTGAGTTCTTTCTCAAGATTGTTTTGGCTATTCGGGGTCTTTTGTGTTTCCATATAAATTTAAAAATTATTCGTTCTAGTTCTGTGAAAAATGCCATCAGTAATTTGATAGGGATTGTATTGAATATATAGATTTCCTTGGGTAATGTGGTTATTTTAACAATTATTGATTTTTCCAATTGTGGAAAATGGTATCTTTCCATATGTTTATGTCATCTTCAGTTTCTTTCATCAGTGTCTTACAGTTTGTGGGGTATAGGTCTTTTGGCTCCTTAGGAAGGTTTATTCCTAGCTATTTTATTCTTTTCGATGTGATGATAAATGAGATTGTTTCTTTAATTTCTCTTTCTGATATTTCATTGTTAGTGTATAGAAATGTAACAGATTGCTGTATATTAATTTTGTATCCCGCAACTTTATCTAATTTATTAGTAGTTTTTAGAGCTCTAGTAGTTTTTTGGTGGCTACTTGAGGATTTTCTGTGTACAGTATTATGTCATCTGCAAATAGTGACAGTTTTACTTCTTTGTTTCCAATTTGGATTCCTTTTATTTCTTATTCTCATCTGATTGCTGTGGCTAGGACTTCCAAAACTGTGTTGAAAAAAAGTGGTGAGAGTGGGCTTCCTTGTCTTATCTTTTCACCATTGAGTATGATGTTAGCTGTAGGTTTGTCATATATGGGCTTTATTATATGGAGGTATGTTTGCTCTATGCCCACTTTCTGGAGACTTTTTATCATAAATGGATGTTGAATTTTATCAAAAGCTTTTCTGCATCTATTTAGGTGATCATACGGTTTTCATTCTTCAATTTTTTAAAAAAAATTTTATATTGGAGTAGAGATGATTAACAGTGTTGTGTTAGTTTTAGGTGTACAGCAAAGTGATTCAGTTATACATATACATGTATCGATTCTTTTTCAAATTCTTTTCCCATTTAGGTTATTACAGAGTATTGAGCAGAGTTCCCTGTGCTATACAGTAAGTCCTTGTTGGTTATCTATTTTAAATATAGCAGTGTGTACATGTCAATCCCAAACTCCCAATCTGTTCCTCCCCACGCACCCTTCCCCCCTAGTAACCGTAAGTTTGTTCTCTAAGTTTGTGAGTCTGTTTCTGTATTGTAGATAAGTTTGTTTATATCATTTTTGTTTTAGATTCCTCATATAAGCAATATCATATGATATTTGTTTTTCTCTGTCTGACTTACTTCACTTAGAATGATAATCTCCAGGTCCATCCATGTTATTGCAAATGGCGTTATCTTATTCATTTTAAAGGCTGAGTAACATTCCATTGTATATATGTACTACATCTCTTTATCCATTCATCTGTCGATGGATGTTTAGGTTGCTTCATTCTTCAATTTGTTAATGTGGTGTATTACATTGACTTGCTGATATTGAAAAATCCTTGCGTCCCTGGGACAAATCCCATTTGACATGGCGTGTGATCTTTTTAAGGTATTTTTGGATTCTGTTTGCTAGTATTTTGTTGAAGATTTTTACATCTATGTTCATCAGTGATATTGGCCTGTAATTTTCTTCTATTGTGATATCTTTGTCTGGTTTTGGTATTAGGTTCATGGTGGCTTCATAGAATGAGGTTGGAAGTTTTCCTTCCTCTGCCATTTTTTGGAATAGTTTCAGGAGGATAGGTGTTAATGCTTCTCTAAATGTTTGGTAGAGTTTACCTGTGAAGCCATCTGGTCCTGGACTTTTGTTTGTTTGGGGAGTTTTTAAATTACTGATGTAATTGCATTACTGTTAATTGGTCTGTTCATATTTTCTGTTCCTTCCTGATTCAGTCTTGGGAGACTGTACCTTGCTAAGAATTTGTCCATTTCTTCTAGGTTGTCCATTTTATTGGTGTGTAGTTGCTTGGAGTAGTCTCTTATGATGTATTTCTGTATTTCTATGGCGTCGTTTATAACTTCTCCTTTTTCATTTCTATTTTGATTGATTTGGGCCCTGTCTCTTTTTTTCTTGATGACTCTGGTTAAAGTTTTATCAATTTTGTTTACCTTTTCACAGAACCAGCTTTTGGTTTCATTGATCTTTTCTGTTGTTTTTTTAGTCTCTATTTCATTTATTTCTGCTCTGATCTTTATGATTTTTTTCCTTCTACTAACTTTGGGTTTTGTTTTTCTTTCTGTAGTTGCTTTAGGTTAGGTTGTTTATTTGATATTTTTCTTGTTTCCTGAGGTAAGCTTGTATTGCTATAAACTTCCTTCTTAGAATTGCTTTTGCCGTGTCCCATTGTGTTTTCATTTGTCTCTAGGTACTTTTTGATTTCTTCTTTGATTTCTGCAGTGATCCATTGGTTGTTTAGTAACATATTGTTTAGCCTCCACGTGTTTGTGTTTTTTTGCAGTATTTTTCTTGTAGTTGATTTCTAGTCCTACAACCTGGTGGTCGGGAAAGATGCTTGATATGATTTCAATTTCCTTAAATTCACCAAGGCTTGTTTTGTGGCCTAGCATGTGATCTGTCCTGGAGAATGTTCCATGTGCACTTGAAAAGAATGTGTATTCTGCTTTCAGGTGGAATGCTCTCTCTATATATCAATTAAGTACATTTGGTCTAATGTGTTACTTAAGGTCGGTGTTTCCTTATTGATTTTCTGTCTGGATGATCTGTCAATTGATGGTAAGTGGGGCATTAAAGTCCCCTACTATTATTGTATTACTGTCGACTTCTCCTTTTACGTCTATTAACATTTTCTTTATATATTGAGATGCTCCTATGCTGGGTGCATGTATTTTATAATTGTTATATCTTCTTCTTGGATTGATCCCTTGATCATAGATGGATGAGTGTCCATCTTTGTCTCTTGTAACAGTCTTTGTTTTAAAGTCTATTTTGTCTGATATGAGTATTGCTACTCCAGTTTTCTTTTGATTTCCATTTGCCTGGAATACCTTTCTCCATCCCCTCACTTTCAGTCTCTATGTGTCTCTAGATCTGGAGTGCGTCTTTTGTAGGCAGCATATATGTGGGTCTTGTTTTTGTATCCATTCAGTCAGTCCAAGACTTCTGGCTGGAGCATTTAGTTCGTTCATTTACATTTAAGGTAATTATCAGTATGTATGTTCTTGTTGCCATTTTTTAAATTGTTTTGAATTTGTTTTTGTAGGTCTCCCCCCGTTCTTCTTTTGTTCTCTTCTTGTGATTTGATGAGTGTCTTTATTTAGTGTTATGTTTGGATTCCCTTTTCTTTTTTGTGTGTATATCTGTTACAGGTTTCTTTTTTTTAAAAAAAACATCTTTATTGGAGTATAATTGCTTTACAGTGGTGTGTTAGTTTCTGCTTTATAACAAAGTGAATTGTTTGTGGTTACCATGAGGTTTTTGTCAGGCACTCTCTATATATACTTGGTTGTTTTAAGTTACTGATCTCTCACTTTCTAATACATTTTAACAACCTTACATTTGTACTCTCCTTCCCTCACAGTTACTGTTTTTGACACTGTATTTTTCATCTAATTGTTCTGTGTATCCCTTATTGTGGATAGAGATGATTTTACTACTTTTGTCTTTTAACCTCCCTACTAGCTTTGTGTGTGTTCATGATTTCCTACCTTTATTGTATGTTTCCCTTTACTGGTGATGTTTTTTATTTCGTAATTTCCTTATTCCTAGTTATGGCCTTTTCTTTTTCATGTAGAGAAGTTCCTTTAACATTTGCTGTAAAGGTGGTTTTGGTGGTGCCGAATTCTTTTAGCTTTTGCTTGTCTGTAAAGGTTTTGATTTCTTCATCAAATCTGAATGAGAGCCTTGCTGAGTAGAACATTCTTGGTTCTAGGTTTTTCCCTTTCATCACTCTAAATATATTGTGCCACTCTCTTCTGGTCTGCAGTTTCTGCTGAAAAGTCAGCTGATAGCTTTTATAAACCTTTTTTTAGTGTTATGTTTTTAAGGTGTATTTATATTGATACACGGAGTTCTGATTTCTTCATTTTCACTGCTGCGTGGTTTTGCATGAATAAACCACGCTTTTTAAAACTGTTCTGTTGAAGAGCTTTAAGTGGTTGCCAGTTTTTTACCTATTACAAGCAGTGCTGCAACGAATGTTTTTGTACGTTCCCTATGTATATGTGAAATTTTTATTGCAAATAGAAAATTGCTTGGTCATAGGGTATGCTCTGCCTTCACCTTTACTAGATTTTGTATATTGTTTTCTGAAGTGGTTGTTAACACTTTACTTCCACCAGCAGTTTGTGAGACTTTTCTTCTTGTCACACATAAGTTTTGTCATTCTGATGTGTGAGAATTGGTATTTTGGTGTTTTAAATTTGAATTTCTCTGGTTATTAATGGGGTTTCTAGTTCTTTTCATATGTTTATTGCTACATAATTTCTTTTATAAATTGCATTTTCTACTCTTTGCCCCACTCCCTTTTTTGTATTAGATGGTTTGTCCTTGTTGATTTGTAGGAAGTTTTCAAGAATTGATATTCATTATTTGTTATTTGAATTATAAATATTTTCTTTTAGTTTGTGGCTTGTCCTTTTAGTTGTATGAGTACTAACTTTTTTGTATCAAAGCCTTTCATTTTCAATATAGATACATTTGTCAATCTTTTCCTTTATAATTTTGCTTCTTATAATTCTTATAGTTCTTATAATTTTTAAGAACTTCCTTTCCTACATTGAGGTTATAACAATAGTCTTTATTTATTGTCTATTGCTGCATAACAAATTATCAGAAAAACCTATTTGGTTAAAAGAAACAATAAATATTTATTATTTCTTTTCATTTCTGGGAGCAGGGTGTTTGTTTGGTTATGATCTTGGTCTCTTATGAGGTTGCAGTCAACATGTCAGTCAGGGCTTCAATCATCTGTAGGTTTAATTAAGGCTGGAGGACTTGCTTTTAAAGATAACCTACTCAAATGGCCAGTGAGTTGGTGTAGGCTGTTGGTTGGAGGACTCAGTTCCTCTTGATGTGATCCTTTACTAGGGCCACTTGAGTGTTATCATAATTTGGAGGCTGACTTCCCCTGAATGAGTGAGCCAGGAGATCAGAGTGGAAACTAATGTCTTCTTTGATCTAGGCTTTGAAGTCACAGACTGTCAGTCAGCCTGTTCATTGTGGGAGGAGACCATACTGAGACTGGAATACCAGTGTGAGAGGATCACTGAAGGCTGTCTTGGAGCCTCACTACCAGAGTGTCTTACATTTTTTAATAAGATATCTAAAAGTTATTTCACATTTAGTTCTTCTTTATTCCACCTTGAGGATGTTATGTTTTGTGTGTGTGTGTGGGGAGGTGTTAAGAAGGGGTTCTAATCTCATTATGTTTCTAAAAGTATAATAATAGCCTCAATCTCATTTGTTGAGTAATCCATCATATTGTTGTTTTTATATGTGGGTTTGCTTCCGGGCTCTCTCTACTCTCTTTTAGCCTGCTTTTTCATTCCTGTACCAATACCACTTTACAACAAGTACTGATCTCTCTAAGGCAAGTCTCAAACTCTTTTTACTCTTCTTCACTATTGGCTTAGCTCTTCTTGTCTCCAAAGGTTATTAAGAGAGAAATTGTTAAATAAATCCATTTGATTTTTAGAATCAGGTTCTATGAAGAGTTCTGCTGGGATTTTGCTTAAGGAATATAAAAGTATAACCCTTTTTTCATTAAAAAATTAATAGGTGCTTAGTAAAGATTTGTGAAATACAGATAAGTTAAAAAAACTTAAAACAAATAAAGCATCCATAACCACATCACCCAAACATCATCATTATTGTAGCATTAAGAATTTTTAAAGTTTTGATTTTGTAAAAACTGAATCTTCTCTATAACAAAAACCATCACATATTGGGGAAAAAAATAAGGATTAACATTTTTATTATAGTGTGTGTCCATAAAACATTAAGAAAAAGATAAATAGAAAAATGGACAAAGAATATGAACAGACATTTGACGGAGGCGGATGTACAGAGAAGTCCATATTCTCATTCCTCAAATGTTAACATTTTCCACATTTGCATTTCTTTTTTCTCTCCTTATCCTCCCTGTCATTTCCTCTCTGTCTCAGTGCTTTGTTCCTCCTTCCCCATCAATATATGATATTTAAAATATATAGAAATATTTTAAATATATTTAAAGATACTTAGGTTCAAATACATAGATTTTCTGAACCGTTTGAGACATGATGACCCTTTTACCTTTATATACTTAAGTGTGTGTTTCTTAAAAGTAGGACGTTATCTTACATAATTGAAGTATAGTTATCAAAATTAAGAAATTAACATTGACACAATGCTGTCATCCAGATATTGTCAATAATAACCTTTATAAGCCCCCCCTCTCCAAAAAAATCTTGGATCATCATGCAAGAGTCATTATGTGACATCATGATGTCTGGTCATGCAACTGATACATCAGTTGTCATGTCTCTTTAGTCTACTTTAATCAGGAAGCACATGATATTGCTTCGTCCCAATCCTGGTGATGTTAACTTTGATCACTGGTTACAATGGTGTCTACCAAGATTCTTCTCCATTGTAAGGTTATTATTATTCCCTCTGTAATTAATAAGAATCTTGTGGTGTGATACCTTTTTTTAATTATTGATTATTTATTTTTGGCTCCACTGGCTTTTTGTTGCTGCGGGCAGGCTTTCTCTAGCTGCGGCGAACCGAGCCTACTGTTTGTTGAGGTGTGCGGGTTTCTCACTGTGGTGGCTTCTCTTGTTGTGGAGCATGAGCTCTAGGCACACAGACTCAGCAGTTGTGGCTCGTGGCCTCTAGGGCGCAGGTTCAGTAGTTGTGGCGCATTGGCTTAGTTGCTCCGCGGCATGTGGGATCTTCCTGAACCAGGGCTCGAACCTGTGCCCCCTGCATTGACAGGTGGATTCTTAACCACTGTGCCACCAGGGAAGTCCTGTGGTTTGATACTTTGTGACCATATAAATAGCTGGTTGCTCGTCAAACTTTGGCCCACGAGTTTCAGCATCCAATTATTGTTCTTGTTTGAGCCAGCTGTTTGTTATTCATGGTGATTTTCTAATTTAGTTGTTCCTTTTTAATTTTAATTGACTTTTCACTACAAAAAAAGGTTCTCCTTCATGAGAACTTTTATTCAAAAAAGTTCTCCTATTTTTATGCTAATTTATTCAATGGATTATAGTCTTTTCCCATCATTATTAATTCTGAAGTGCTCAAATTATCCTAGATTTGGCCCATGTAAGCCCTGAAAAGCTAGCTCTATATTTTTTTGACATGTTCCCATCAATTTGTGAAGACTTTCTGACACAATAAAATATTCCAGGCTCATCATATAGTTTCCCAGCTCTAGAATCAACCAATTTCTCCAGAGAGCTCTGATTCCTTTTCGTGGGGAATAGTATTATCTTTGTTTTATTCTTAATTGCCTTTATTCTTCATTACTGTATGTTTTTTATTCTGTCTTGATTTGTTCTATTTTTTGCATGGCTAACCATACTGCTTTAATTATTTAAGTTTTATAGTTTAGTTTATTATTTAATTATTAGATCTCTCTGGTAATATTTGACACTAGAGACCAATCATGTCTTCTTGCTTGTACTCCAAAACCTCATAATTCCTGTTTTTTTCTTGACCTGTTTGATTGTTTATGTCATGCTTCTTCTGGATTCTTCTTCCTTGATTACGATTTTAAAAGGTAGATTGCCCTAGGATCCTCTGAGGAACCAGGCAGTGTCACTGCTTATTCATTGCTGGTGGGAAATCTATACTGGTTCTGTTTCTCTGGGGACAATTTGATAATATATATCAAAATTACAAATGTATATTCCCATTTCGGGAATGTATCCTTCAGGTATATTTTCAAATTTTGTAATGATGTATGTACAGGGTTATTCATACAAATATTGTGTGTAATAGCAAAAGATTTGGAGATTATCCACAATAATCTGAAAACTTTATTAACGTTTTTCTCCCTTTTTCTAGTCATATCTGCATAAGGCTAGATTTTCTTCATATGTGTCAACCAAAACAATATATCGTAGTAGAGTGAAACAAAAGCTCAAATGTCCATTAATAGTGGATAGGTTAAGTAAATAATGATACAGCAGTATAATGGAATATTATGCAGTTGAAGAAGAATAGGAAGAATAGTATTTATTTGGAAAATCATGGAAAAATCGTTGCAAGTAAAAAGGAAAAGACTAAGGTGCAGAACATATTATACAGCAGTTTTTGTGTAAAGGAGGGGAACTAGATTTATTTGCTCTATTGGCATAAGGAACTCTGGAAGGAAAAAGAAGAAACTAACACTTTTCCCCAGGAAGTAGGGTATGAACTGGGCAGATGACAGAGGTGTGATGAGACTCTTTACTGTATACCTTTTTAATCTGTTTGACTTTTGAGACTTGCAAATATCAGTACCACCTGTTTAATTCAATTTTTTAAATGTCTTACAGTATAACTTACACCTGGTTTTGGCGCAGTATGAATTGGGGCTTTTTACTAATGCTAAACCACTGGCCCACAGCATAAAATGTTTCTCAACACACTGTATGCAGCCTTTTGTCTCTACAGCTTTATAACTTAGCCACTTCTGGCTCCATATTTTACATTCTAGCAACATTGAATTTCTTCTAACACGTGGCACTGTTTCATACCTGTGTGTGTATGTTTTACCTATGTCTTCTTCATATTCATCTTTTAAGAATCAGTTAGTCATGTTCTGTGGGAAGCTGTTCTGCACCTCTGCAGGCTGAGTTGGGTGACTGTCGTAATACTCTGTGTATTTGTCTAGTAGTGCTCTTATGATATTGCATTTTAACGTTCAGCTCCTTATATAGTACCTGGACATATAGACTCAAAGATTTGATTCAATTTTTTTTTTTAAATAACTCTGTAGGGTAGGAGTCATCTCTCAAAGAGCTTGTAGTCTTTAATAGAGACATACATGTAGGAATGTAACTAACATAAGACAGAGAGTAATAAGTGAGACAATAGGCAAAGTTATATTTCCAAAGTTGTTCTTTTACATGGGTCTTGAAGATGTGCCATGGTCCAGTGGGGGACATTTTAACAGGGCCTGTTTAAGAGCAGCAAACAATCCGGTGTAGCTTCAGTGTAGAGGAATCATGACTCAAGGTGAATTGGGAAGGAAAGGAAAAACAGGGACAGATTGTGAGAGACCTAACATTCTAGCCTGAGGAATTTAAATAGTATCTTGTAGGCAGAGTAGGACTATCGAATGTTTTTGAACAAGGAGCCAATCTGATCTGTGTTTTAGGATGATTACTTTTATACTTTCTGTAGAGTGGTTTGAAAAAGGAAGCTATGAGAGACAGGGGCATCTGTTAAGATATTTTATACTGTAAACTACAGTGTTGAATATGGGATCAAAAAGGAACAGGCAGCTACATTTTCAAACTCCATGTTTTTGTCCATATAGTCCATTCAACCTAGAATGATCTCTTATTCCAAAAGTGATACTCTATTCATCTTTGAAGAGACAGCTTATATGTAACATCTACTAGTAATCCCTGATAAATTCCCACCAAATATAATTAATTATACCCTGTTCTGACCGCCTTTCATTTACTTATGGCCTTTTTCATACTCTACCTATCTTATAATAGTTGTCTTACTCACCCCTGGAATTAATTGCTTCCTTCTGGAAACCTTTGTGTTACTTTATTTGACCTACTCATACAACACTCAACACATTGTATTATTGTTTGATATTTTTTCTGTTTATTTCAATAAACATTTCTTGGGTACCAAACCTGGAGAAATTCACACTTTGGCAGTCCATATGTTTGTTTATAATATATGATTAGATGTATGAGTTTTTAAAGGCAACTTTATTTTGATCTCTTGCACATAACATAGTTGGTTACTTATTAGGAACTCAATATTGTAGAGACATTAGTGGAACAGTATTAGTTAAAAGCCAGGTTTAAATCCCGACTCTACCACTGTAGCCTGGATCCTCTGTAGGAAAGTTATTTAGCCTATTTAAGCCATAGTTTTCTCAGTCGTAAAATGGGGAATTAGCTTGGGCTGCCATAACAAAATATCATAGACGGGGCAGCTTAAATGACAGAAAGTTATTTCTCACAGTTCTGGAGGCTGTGAAGTCTGAGAGCATGGTTTCAGCATTTTTGGGTTCTGGTGAGGACATTCTTCCTGGCTTGCAGGTAGTACCTTTTCGTTGTGTTCTCACTAGGTGGAAAGAGACACAACAAGCTCTTGGATGTCTTTTCTTATAAGGGTACTAATGCCATCATGAGGGCCCCACCCTTGTGACCCCATCTAAACCTAATTTCTTCCCAAAGGCCCCATCACACTGGGGGTTAGGCTTTCAACATATGAATTTGTGGCGGGGGCACAAACAGTCCATAGCGCTATCTTATACAGTGGTTTTGAGAATTAAATAATTTATGGAAAGCATTTAGCACTGTGCCTCTAACATAAAAAGTGATGTGTTTAACCTGTTGTCATCATTGTCATTATTTTGACAGCATAAATTTTGCATATGGGGTAATGGAGGAAAATTGCAGATGCATTAGTGATTTTTGTCTTCATTGATGGAGGATATGTGATTAATTATGAAGAGAAATGTAGGAAGAAGAGCAGGATTGCAGGCATTCTGATTAGAGGTGCTTTCTTCACTCTATCAAGAGACAAGAAGATGGATGCAAATGTTAGGTTTATAGATGTAGCATAAAAATGCTAAGAGTAGAAGAAAAGAGAACCTTTAATATTCTTTGTATGTATATGATCTTTAAAATGCAATTCTTAATTGTTTTTATTCAAATCTTTATTTTTCTTTTCTCTGATTTCATTGATAAGGATGAGTTTTTCTGTGAGCCCAGGAAGGCAGAAATATCATTTATATCTTCATCCACAAATAATACTAAATTCGGTTTGCTGGATTTTGAAAAGTTCTGTTTCAGACATTTTGAATCTTAGACATATTTTGACATTTTAGAATTGGAGTATAATATATTTCTATCCTCTAGCTTGTGGATTTACTTTCTCCTCTCTAAGTTAATGAATCAAAGGTTTATTAGCCTTTCTAGGACTTTAAGTATCTCTAATTCTTTCACTTTTGGCAATAATTCTCCACATTTACTTTATAGAGTCCCTTTGGTGGAGGCCACGGGCGGAGAGGAAGCACAGGATTCATAAGATGGAGGGCGGGTGAGTGACTGAGAATTTGGGCTGGACTTGGAAAAAAAAGTGGTAGTGGTTGCACCTTCATAATAGGAATAAATTTGAAGTGTAAGTTGGGACATTACATTGTCTTGGTCAGGTCTGTAAAGATAATGGAATGGTTTTGAGTTTTTTCTTTATGTAAATTTATTAATAATTTATATGACTGAGCTATCATGCCATCTGTACTACGATTTTATCAAAATTCACACTGTGAGCACACAGTTGACAGTTTGCAGGAACATAGAGCCAATAGTTTATCCCAGACTACATCTTTTCTTTGGTAATAGTGGTCAGAAATACATCGTTAAATTGTGGTTTGGGACTTATCTTTTTTGTTTTAATAACAGAAATTTCACCTCTTAATAATATAACCTTAAATTGGCATGCAAGTTTACTGATGAATTTATGGATTTTCTATGAGTGTATGTAGTGGTATGTAGTTAGATAAGACTGATTGTAATATTATAAAGTAGAAAAAGTTTTTCTCTAGGACCCTTTCACTGCTTTTTCCTTGTTTCTTCAACCTCCTCATTTAGGAGTTATCCTCCATAGATAGGCCTTTCCCTGTTTTATCTTTATCAAAAGAAATCCCCCAGTACTTTAGGGCCTTGACAGGTTACCTTTGAAAGCCAAATAGATACATTAAGTGACAGATTTTTTAACATTTAATTGGGGCTTTTGAAAATCCAAACAGAATTTCCTTTTGGTGAAACTTGAAACATTGACTGACATCTGTTGGGAGAAATATTTTCAGCCAAGAGAGTTTTCTGACTCTGCTCCTTAAGTGACAACATGTTGCCAGGTAGGAAGGGAACGAACACTGTTACATGCTAGTGTCTGAGCATCTGTGCCAGGTCCTTTATACAGTATCATTTGATCCCCAAAGGGAGCTTTGTGAGATAGGCATTCTTATTCACATTTTACAAAAGAGGAACTGAAAGAGGCACAGACAGGTGAAGTGACCTTCCTAAAGAGGTCACATCAGAGGCACATCTTTTTTTTTTTTTTTTGCAGTAAGTGGGCCTCTCACTGTTGCGGCCTCTCCCGTTGTGGAGCACAGGCTCCGGACACACAGGCTCAGTGGCCATGGCTCACGGGCCTAGCCGCTCCATGGCTCATGGACCTAGCCGCTCCATGGCATGTGGGATCTTCCCGGACCGGGGCACGAACCCGTGTCCCCTGCATTTGCAGGCGGACTCTTAACCACTGCGCCCCAGGGAAGCCCTAGGCACATCTTAAAAGCAGGACTTTCAGACTCCAAAGCTTTTACATTTACCAGTAGACCAGTATTTGACAGTCATTTTGTTTTTTTTTGTTTAATCTATAATTCTTTTTGGTGAACATAAAATATCTTGCCCTCAGGAATTCCTTTACGTGTTTCTATAGAGAGGGTTCCCCATCTCCTTCGTAAGACACCGCTTAGATCCTGCTGCTTGTGGTTGATTAGTCTTGAACTTTTTATTGTGTTTTTGGCTAGGAGTATAAAATTGCATTATTAGCAGAGATGGTGAACACTACAACATTCAGCTCTAAACATATTGAATTAGATTTGTTTGTTTTTAGCAGATTGGCCAACTTTGAAGTTTGTACTTAGAGTAAGGAAGTGTATGACATATACTACCTAAGTATGTGTACTCTAAGCGTATATACAATATGACAACTGTATATATGTGAACTATAACATTTGGGAATTATCACAGCAAGAATGAATACATTTCTTGTTATTGATACTTTTGAACAGGTATGTTCAGTGTTACAAAACATTTTGAAAATGTTCATTCGACAAAGAAATATAAAGTGCTTGCTATGTGCCAGGGCTATGCTAAATTCTACGCTGAACACAACACTAAAAACACATGGTTTCTGCCCACAGTGAGATGATGGTTTAGAAGGGAGACAAACTTGTGAGGTAACTATTAAAATACGCTATATTCGGGGCTTCCCTGGTGGCGCAGTGGTTGAGAGTCCGCCTGCCGATGCAGGGGACACGGGTTCGTGCCCCAATCCGGGAAGATCCCACATGCCGCAGAGCGGCTGGGCCCGTGAGCCATGGCATCAAGGCCTGCACGTCCGGAGCCTGTGCTCCGCAACGGGAGAGGCCACAACAGTGAGAGGCCCGCGTACCGCAAAATAAATAAATAAATAAAATAAAATACGCTATAATCATTACAGTTATGGAGTCTGTAGAAGGAAGAGTGGGTGCACTATGGAAGGACAAGTTAATTGTGCTTGGGTGACTTGGGAAGATTTTGAGAAGAGGTAGTTTAAACTGAAGGCCGAATATATTCTTGACTACAGGAAAATTCATGATCTGCTCATACATATTGTATACACAACATTTGCATGGGCAGCATTTCCCTTACTTGTATGCATAAATGTAGTATTAAGTTTGAACACTTAGTGTCTTCCATTTACCTCTAAATCATACATCCTCTATATATCTTTTAGAAGGCTTCTCCTGTAGTTGCTTGTTTCCTTTATTTTTCTGTTCTGCTGCTGTAAAATTTCTCTGGTTTTTGGAAAGAGGCAGACTAATTGCTGGACAGTAGAGGAAAGTTACATTTATGATGATGGCTCTATTTCTACATTCTTTAAAACAGTTAGTAGTGAGTGAAGCATCACAGTGATGGTGGAAAATGGTAAGGAGAGCAGGGTAATAGGACTAGGTGCCTGATTGCTTTATTATTTTTACTGTCGCACAAATCGTTTTCTTCTATTTAGAATAATCTAAGGACTGAAAGTATGACTAGCTGTATTCTTGAGCTGAAAGTGAAGTTAGAAGACAGTTGTCTGGAGGGAAACATTGCATTTAGTGGTATATTAATGATTTCCTGGCCCATTTTGATTGTAAGGCTTTTTGGTGAATTATACTTATGAAGAGTTCCCCTATGATTAAGTATTAGGATACGTGCCTGTCTCTAATATACATGCTGGTTCTCATAGGCAGACACATTGGCAGATGTTAAGGCAATTCAGTTTAGTTGAGAAAGCCGCATGATATTATGGAAAGAGCCCTGCACCAGACGTTAAGAAAGCTGAATTCAGGTCCTGCCTCTGGCTCTTAGGTAATTTGTTCTCTGCCTTTGAGCTAGTCAGGTGACCTCTCTTAGGCCTCAGTTTCTTGCTTTTTAAATACTGGGTTAGGATAATGCTCCCTAAGGTATTGCTCAACTCACACTTTAATCATTTTATTATTGACAAGGGATTTAGTCACCAACCAAATCTATACTGCGTGCTTTCATATTTCAGGTTCTGTGCTAGGTGGTGTAGTCAAAAAGAGACATGGAGGGTAGTCGTAGATCAATGGGAGAGAGCTGAGAGTTGAGAAACTTATACAACTCTGGTAAATTTTTGATAGATGTAGCAAGACCATTCACTGCAGGAGAATAGTCTTCAACAAATGATGCTTGTACAACTGGATTTCCACATGCAGAAGAATCAATTTAGACCCCTACCTCATACTGTGTACAAAAAATAACTCAAAATGGATTAAAGACCTAAACATAAAAGCTAAAACTATAAATCTCTTGGAAGAAAATGCATAAATCTTTGTGATCTTGGATTGGGCAGTGGTATTTCAGATTTGATACCAAATGCACAAGCAACCAATGAAAAATGGATAAATTGGACCTCATCAAAATTAAAAACTTCAAAATAGACTTTAAAATAAAGACTATTACAAGAGACAAAGAAGGACACTACATAATTATCAAGGGATCGATCCAAGAAGAAGATAAAACAACTGTAAATATTTATGCACCCAACATAGGAGCACCTCAATACATAAGGCAAATACTAGCAGCCATAAAAGGGGAAATCGACAGTAACACAATCATAGTAGGGGAGTTTAACACCCCAATTTCACCAGTGGACAGATCATCCAAAATGAAAATAAATAAGGAAACACAGGCTTTAAATGATACATTAAACAAGATGGACTTAATATTTATAGGACATTCCATGCAAAAACAACAGAATACATATTCTTCTCAATTGCTCGTGGAACATTCTCCAGGATCGATCATATCTTGGGTCATGAACCAAGCCTTGGTAAGTACAAGAAAATTGAAATTGTATCAAGTATCTTTTCCGACCACAACGCTATGAGACTAGATATCAATTACAGGAAAAGATCTGTAAAACATACAAACACATGGAGGCTAGACAATATACTACTTAAAAACGAAGTGATCACTGAAGAAATCAAAAATACCTAGAAACAAATGACAATGGAGACACGACGACCCAAAACCTATGGGATGCAGCAAAAGCAGTTCTAAGAGGGAAGTTTATAGCCATACAATCCTACCTTAAGAAACAGGAAACATCTCAAACAACCTAACCTTGCACCTAGAACAATTAGAGAAAGAAGAACAAAAAACCCCCAAAGTTAGCAGAGGGAAAGAAATCATAAAGATCAGATCAGAAATAAATGAAAAAGAAATGAAGGAAACAATAGCAAAGATCAATAAAACTAAAAGCTGGTTCTTTGAGAAGATAAACAAAATTGATAAACCATTAGCCAGACTCATCAAGAAAAAAAGAGAGAAGACTCAAATCAATAGAATTAGAAATGAAAAAGGAGAAGTAACAACTGACACTGCAGAAATACAAAGGATCATGAGAAATTACTACAAGCAACTCTATGCCATTAAATTGGACAACCTGGAAGAAATGGACAAATTCTTAGAAATGCACAACCTGCCAAGACTGAACCAGGAAGAAATAGAAAATATGAACAGACCATTCACAAGCACTAAAATTGAAACTGTGATTAAAAATCTTCAAACAAACAAAAGCCCAGGCCCAGATGGCTTCACAGGTGAATTCTATCAAAGTTAGAAAAGAGCTAACACCTATCCTTCTCAAACTCTTCCAAAATATAGCAGAGGGAGGAACACTCCCAAACTCATTCTACGAAGCTACCATCACCCTGATACCAAAACCAGACAAGGATGTCACAAAGAGAGAAAACTACAAACCAATATCACTGATGAACATAGATGCAAAAATCCTCAACAAAATACTAGCAAACAGAATCCAACAGCACATTAAAAGGATCATACACCATGATCAAGTGGGGTTTTTCCCAGGAATGCAATGATTCTTCAATATACGCAAATCAATCAACATGATACACCATATTAACAAATTGAAGGATAAAAACCATATGGTCATCTCAATAGATGCAGAGAAAGCTTTCGACAAAATTCAACACCCATTTATGATAAAAACCCTGCAGAAAGTAGGCATAGAGGGAACTTTCCTCAACATAATAAAGGCCATATATGACAAACCCACAGCCAACATTGTCCTCAACGGTGAAAAACAAACCATTTCCACTAAGATCAGGAACAAGACAAGATTGCCGACTCTCACCACTCTTATTCAACGTAGTTTTGGAAGTTTTAGCCACAGCAATCAGAGAAGAAAAAGAAATAAAAGAAATCCAAATCAGAAAAGAAGTAGTAAAGCTGTCACTGTTTGCAGATGATGTGATACTATACATAGAGAATCCTAAAGATGCTACCAGAAAACTGCTAGAGGTAATCAATGAATTTGGTAAAGTAGCAGGATACAAAATTAATGCACAGAAATCTCTTGCATTCTTATACACTAATGATGAAAAATCTGAAAGTGAAATTAAGAAAACATTCCCATTTACCATTGCAACAGAAAGAATGAAATGTCTAGGAATAAACCTACCTAAGGAGACAAAAGACCTGTATGTAGAAAATTATAAGACACTGATGAAAGGAATTAAAGATGATACAAATAGATGGAGAGATATACCATGTTCTTGGATTGGAAGAATCAACATTGTGAAAATGACTCTACTACCCAAAGCAATCTACAGATTCAATGCAATCCCTATCAAACTACCACTGGCATTTTTCACAGAACTAGAACAAAAAATTTCACAATTTGTATGGAAATGGAAAAAGCCCTGAAAAGCCAAAGCAGTCTTGAGAAAGAAATACAGAGCTGGAGGAATCAGGCTCCCTGACTTCAGACTATACTGCAAAGCTACAATAATCAAGACAGTATGGTACTGGCACAAAAACAGAAATATAGTTCAATGGAACAGGAGAGAAAGCCCAGAGATAAACCCACATGCATATGGCCTTTATCTTTGATAAAGGAGGCAAGAATATACAGTGGAGAAAAGACAGCCTCTTCAATAAGTGGTGCTGGGATCATTGGACAGGTACATGTAGAAGTATGAAATCAGAACACTCCCTAACACCATACACAAAAATAAACTCAAAATGGATTAAAGACCTAAGTGTTAGGCCAGACACTATCAAACTTTTAGAGGAAAACATAGGCAGAACGCTCTATGACATAAATCACAGCAGGATCCTTTTTGACCCACCTCCCAGAGAAATGGAAATAAAAACAAAAATAAATGGGACCTAATGAAACTTTAAAGCTTTTGCACAGCAAAGGAAACCATAAACAAGACCAGAAGACAACCCTCAGAATGGGAGAAAATATTTGCAAATGAAGCAACTGACAAAGGATTAATCTCCAAAATTTACAAGCAGCTCATGCAGCTCAACAACAAAGAAACAAACAACCCAATCCAAAACTGGGCAGAAGACCTAAATAGACATTTCTCCAAAGAAGATATACAGATTTCCAACAAACACATGAAAGAATGCTCAACATCATTAATCATTAGAGAAATGCAAATCAAAACTGCAATGAGATATCTCACACCGGTCAGAACGGCCATCATCAAAACTAGAAACAATAAATGCTGGAGAGGGTGTGGAGAAAAGGGAACCCTCTTGCACTTTTGGTGGGAATGTAAATTGATACAGCCACTATGGAGAACAGTATAGAGGTTCCTTAAAAAACTACAAATAGAACTACCATACGACCCAGCAATCCCACTACTGGGCATATACCCTGAGAAAACCATAATTCAAAGAGTCATGCACCACAATGTTCATTGCAGCTCTATTTACAATAGCCAGGACATGGAAGCAACCTAAGTGTCCATCAACAGGTGAATGGGTAAAGAAGATGTGGCACATATATACAATGGAATATTACTCAGCCATAAAAAGAAATGAAATTGAGTTATTTGTAGTGAGGTGGATGGACCTAGAGTCTGTCATCCAGAGTGAAGTAAGTCAGAAAGAGAAAAACAAATACCGCATGCTAATACATATGTATGGAATCTTAAGAAAGAAAATAAAAAAGGTCATGAAGTACCTAGGGGTAAGACGGGAATAAAGACACAGACCTACTAGAGCATGGACTTGATATGGGGAGGGGGAGGCGTAAGCTGTGACAAATTGAGAGAGTGGCATGGACATATATACACTACCAAACATAAAATTGATAGCTAATAGGAAGCAGCCACAGAGCACAGGGAGATCAGCTAGGTGGTTTCTGTCCGCCTAGCGGGGTGGGTTAGGGAGTGGGGGAGGGAGGGAGAAGCAAGAGGGAAGAGATATGGGAACATATGTATATGTATAACTGATTCACTTTGTTATAAAGCCGAAAAGTAGCACACCAGTGTAAGGCAATTATATTCCAGGAAAGATGTTAAAAAAAAAATGAAAAACTTATGTGTCAAATGGCACTCTTAAGAAAGTGAAAAGACAACCCACAGGATGGGGAAAATATTTGAAAATCATACATCTGATAAAGGTCTAGTACCCAGAGTATATCAAGAATATATGACTCAGTAATAGAAAGACAGCCTAAATTAAAAATGGGCAGCAGATCTGAATTGACATTTTTCCAAAGAAGATACACAAATGGCCAATAATTCATGAAGAGGTTCTCAACATCATTAACCAGCAGAGAAATGCATATCAAAATCACATGAGATATCACTTCACACTCATTAGGATGGCACTAATCAAAAAGATGGATGATGAAAAGTGTTGATGAGGATATGAAGACATTGGAACCCTCATACACTGCTTGTGTTATTGTAAAGTGGTACAGCTGCTTTGGAAAACAATTTGGCAGTTCTTTGAAAACTTAAACAGAGTTATCATATGACCCAGCAGTTTCGTACTTAGGTATATACCCAAGAAAATTTAAATCTTATGTTTATACAAAATTTGTATATGAGCATTCATAGTAGCATTATTCATAAAAGCCCCAAAGTGGAAATAACCCAGATGTCCATTAACTATTGCATGGGTAAACAAAATATGGAATAATCCATAAAATGGAATATTACTTAGCCAGAAAAGTAATGAAGTGTATACATGCTATACCATGGACGTACCTTGAAAACCTTATGCTAAGTGAAAAAAGTTGGATATGAAAGGCCATATATTGTATGATTCCATTTGTATGAAATGTCCAGAATGGGCAAATCCACAGAGACAGGAAGTAGTTTAGTGGTTGTCGGGGCTAGGAGGAAGAGGGAATGGAGAGTGGCTGCTAAAATGGGTTCAGGGTTTCCTTTTAGGGTGATGAAAGGTTCTGAAATTAGTGGTGATGGTTATACAACCTTGTGAATATATTAATACTAAAAACAAAACTACACTTTAAAATGGTAATTTTATGGTATGTGAATTATATCTCAATTTTTTTGTTTTTAAAAGACATGGTCCTTTCCTTCATGGTGCTAAAATGAACTGTTAATATGATAGGGATAATAAAGGGTTCCATGGGAGGATACAGTATGACATTCTGTCCTACTGTGTGGAGTTGGGGGTCAGATTCCTGGAATAAGTAACATTTAAATGGAGACCTGAAGAATTCAAGAATGAATTGAAGTTACGTAGGTGAAAAAACTGGTATAGTGGAAATTAGGAAACAGGGACGAATATATCAGAATTAATAAAGCCAATTTTAGTTCTAACAGGTATAGGCTCCTACCTCTGGCACTAGGTAAGATTGTCACAGATCTTTTACCTTGAGTAATTTAATTATCCTATAATGTGTATTATGAAAAAATTATGTATCTTAACCTTCTGGGGAAAACATTTTTCATGATTTGATTCTAAATATTTAAAAATTTTAGTGTATGACAGTTTATAATTTAAAATTTTCCTGAAACCAGAGCTAGATTCTATAATTTGTTTATGCTGGGTTTTTTTTCTCCCCTTTATCTGTTTGTAGATTTTATAAGCCAGGTTTTCAACCTTCCTTCATATAAAAATTCTACTGTTTTCTTTCCTTTTGACAGTTTGAGGTTAATTTCAGATCTTTGTAAGCATTATTTGCTATAGAGTTGGGATAAATACAAATGTTTGTTTCTCTTTGCTGTTAGGTAATAAAATATTTTATTAAGAAGAAATTTCAAACATGTACAAAAGTAGAATAATATAGTCAACACCCATGTAATCAACACCAGCTTCAAAAATTTCCAACTCATAGCCAATCTTATTATATATACCCACCTATTCCTTCACTTCCTAAATTATTTGGAAGCAAATCTCAGAAGTTACATCACTTTATATGCATGTTCATATATCTCAGTGAAAAGAATTCTTTTCTTTTTAATATGTATTATTGAGTATTTTTTAACTTGGAAATTTTTCCATATGAAAACAAATTATTTAAAAAGTTGTCTCTTGCTGGAAATGAATAGCTAATTTGTTACTCTTTTTTTTTTTTGCTTATATACAGTGTTCATTTTTTCTAATAAATATTAGGTATGCTTATAAAATGATAAAGTTGACGTTATGAGAATGTGGTTCATAGTCTTTATGTTCCTTGTTGTGATTAACTAGGACTTAGGCATGGTGAAACTTTACAGCCAGTAGTTATGTCCTTTTACCGTATTCAGTGGGCTTTTCTGCTTCGCCTTATAGGAGTGTCTGTATCATTTAACATTATGGGCTACCAGTCCTTGTTGAACACACATCTCTCTTGGCTTCCCTGACATTTGGCTTTCTTGGTTCATCCCTGTATTGGAGTGCTCTTTTACTGACACATTATCTTTTGATATCCACTACATGTGACTATATCTCATCCTTATTCTATTCTTGAGCCTCTTCTGTTCTCTCTGCAAACTCTTTATTTCTGCTGGCATGCTGCATGACATCATAAACATACATTATGTATGTATTAGTGAATCCCAAATATTTGTTACTAGTCAATGAAAGAACCTCTTTAATGTTCTAGTTGATTATTTAAAATGTTCCAATGGATAGATATCCCATTGTCATGATAAATTCAGCTTTTCAAAATTTTCATCTTTTTTTTTCATTAATACTGATTCCCCTTCACCTTTCCTCTATTGACAAATTATTAGACTTCTTCAAATCACTAGGCTAGAAATATATCTTCCTCCTCTTTCAACCTCCTATGTACATCCTATTATCTTGTTCTGTTAACTCTTCCTTCAAAATATGTTATTTGCATTTTCATTATTATTACCTATTCTAAGCATTTCCTTTAGGAAATTTCCTAACTACCTTTAGGTCATCTAAGTGCTCTTCTCTGTGATTCCCTAAACCCTGTGTGTTCTCCACAGTCAAGATGATGTATATACATGTCTCTCCCTTATTAGAATTCATACTCTTCAGGGGCTAAGATTGGATTTCATTCATGCTGCGACCATAATACATAGTAATATTCATTAAATTGTTAATTGAATTGAATTGGATTTCTAATCTTTTTACCTACTATATAATATCCTGTAATATCTATTTAAGGTCTTGTCTTTCCCTTGCAGTGCATCCTATATAAAGTACTCTTTGAGAATCCAATAAAAGCACTATAGTCTCTATCAATGTGCCCTGCAAATTTCTGTCAATGGAACTTATTGCAATCTAAAATTATTGTTTATTTTCTTTTTTATTATCTTTCCCCCCTTTGAATGTATTTCCTGTGATGGTAGGGACCATGTCAGCCTTACACATTTTATATATACATTCTAATATATATGTAAGTATACATTTTAATATAACCTTGCACAGGGTAGGACCTTAATAAGTACTTACTGAATATGAATGGGTATGCTTCCTGCTTAGTTGAGAGCAGTGTACTTATACATAATACAAATAATTTCACAGCAGTTACAAACCTTAAACTTTGAATCTTTGTTTTATTGTTGTCAGACTGATTTTTTTTTTTCTTTTTTGGCCGTGCTGTGGTGCTTGCGGGATCTTAGTTGCCTGACCAGGGATTGAACCTGGGCCCTCAGCAGTGAAAGCGCAGAGTCCTAACCACTGGACTGCCAGGGAATTCCCAGGCTGATTTTTTCTAAAACAGTTCTTTCATTGGTAAAAAGTCTAGTCAAACTCTTCTACCAGACATAAGACGGGTTCTGGGAATACAAAGATAAATAAGAACATCATTCCTGATTTTTATGGAATTTGGAATAAAGAGAAAGAAATGCTTAAATATTCTTGTGGAGGTCATGGAAAGCTTCCTAGAGGACATCTGGTATCTCTAAGGTTTTTTTCAGCTCAAAAATTGTATAATTCATAGGTGCCATTTTCCTTAGCAGTAACAAAAACTTTGGTAGCCTCAAAGCAAAGACTGACTGCTACCAGCAGGATATTCTTGGCTGTTCCCATGGCTGCCCTCATTCTGATTAATTTGAATATTTACTTCAACCTAAGTAGTAACTTCGGAATTTAAATCTAATTCCTTACTAGATAGAGATTATTTTTAGGTTACCCATTATTTTGTTAGCTGAGAATAACTCAAAGGAGAATTCAGCAGTGTTGTACATGGCTTTACTGAAGCCAGTGCAAGCTTTCCTTGTTTGTGGTTTGTTTGGTTAACAAGGGAATTAGGAGATATTTGCACTTAGCACTACTAATACACTATTTTTATACTTGATTTATACAACCAATTTACTTATTTTTGTTTTCACTTTCATTCCCATTAGAAGATAGGCTCTGTGAGAGCAGAATTTTTGTCTGTTGTGTTCATTGCTCAATAAATATTTGTTGAACGAATACTTAAGAAGTCTATTGGTAGCCTTAACAGAGTAGTTTGAATAAAATAGTGGGGATGGAAGCTAGTTTACATGGTTGAGGACAGCCTGAGCTGATAGTGATTTAAAAATCAAACAGGAATAGGTTTTTTCCCCTCCTTTTAAAACATGTGACAAAGAATATTTATGAAAATTCCCTTTTTAGCCACTTTTGTTTCTTTTTACTGCTGATAGCTTGTCAAATCTCTTTAAAATGAGCATGTCCTATTAGGTTTCTTTTTTGTAATTTATATGTGTCCTAATCATTAAATTTATTTATTACTGTAAGTCATATGATCTCAACTTATTATGACTTTTTAGATTTTTGAGAAAAAGAAAATTTTAGCTGTTCTTTTTTTTAACCTAAATACAGCTGTGAAATAATGTATCAGTAAATAGTTTTAGACCTTAGATTAATTTTATTTTTTAAAATTGCTAAGCAAATGTGTACCGAAAGTAAATATGTGTATAAATGTCTTTACATTATTCAAAATTCTAAATGAATGTTGTTCTACATTTTGCTAAATGATTAATAGTAATTAAAAGGTTAAATATAAGCTGAAGAAAGCTTTGCATTTTGAAATGTTTGCAACAGCTAGTAATGTGACTGATGCAGACGTTTTTGTCAAAGTTGAAAAAGTTAGAGCTAATTAATTTCTTGGGAGACATATGATGAAATTGTAGGTGTGATAACATATTTGAGTAACATATGGTAGTTATGGGGCACCTTTCTAATGGTTGAGCAGCCAGTTAAATACAGACTTTTTTGGTTGTTTTTCTTTTATTATCATTCTTTGTTACTGTGTATTTTTAAATTAATTTAGCTTTCCAGAGATCAGTACTCAGGATTTAATGATTTATATTTAAAATATTAACATGAACACTTTACTCTGAATTGGCATAAATTTAGTAAAAAGTTTTCTTAAAAATACATCCCTTTTTTTCCCTCAGCATATGCGTGTATTATACTTACTTGATTAAAAACAAATCCAGGGGCTTTCCTGGTGGCGCAGTGGTTGAGAGTCCGCCTGCCGATGCAGGGGACACGGGTTCGTGCCCCGGTCTGGGAGGATCCCACATGCTGCTGAGCGGCTGCGCCCGTGGGCCATGGCCGCTGGGCCTGCGCGTCCGGAGCCTGTGCTCCGCAGCGGGAGAGGCCACAGAAGTGAGAGGCCCGTGTACCACAAAAAAAAAAAAAAAAAAGGAATCTGCCTGCCAATGCAGGGGACACGGGTTTGAGCCCTGGTCCAGGAAGATCCGACATGTCGCAGAGCAACTAAGCCCATGTGCCACAACTACTGAGCCTGTACTCTAGAGCCCGCGAGCCACAACTACTCAGCCCATGAGCCACAAGTACTCAGCCCGCGTGCCACAACAACTGAAGCCCACGCGCCTAGAGCCTGTGCTCTGCAACAAAGAGAAGCCACTGCAATAAGAAGCCCGTGCACCACAATGAAGAGTAGGCCCCGTTCACCACAGCTAGGGAAAGCCCGTGCGCAGCAACGAAGACCCCAACGCAGCCAAAAATAAATAAAATAAATTCATTAAGAAAAAATACAATATGCTCTTTTAAAAAAACAAAAGTAAATTAAAAAAAAAATCCAGTGTTTGGGGTATTATACTCTCAGTACACATTGTTTAACGCAAATTACCCTTGAATGAAGATCCCCCCCAATGTTATGTGGTTACCTTTGATATACATACAGCACATATAGATACATATTTTAAAAATTTAGCTGTATTTTTCTCTCATAAGGATTCACTCTTTGTATTTGGACTAATTTCCTTCCTTCCGGTCTTACTTTCTGAATACTGCTTGATTACGACAACAGATTAAAAAGGAAATAACCATTCTGTTATTAAAATAGTATCTAATACCTTGGTAGAGGAAGTTCTGAGTTAAGAATTTTGCAATAGAGACAAGTAGTGACTTAGAGTTTTTCATTTTTTTAAAAGTTGGATTTTTACCAACATTTTTATGATTGTAATCTAGTGTATAAATTAAAAATTTCTAACTATCATTCAAAAATATGCACAGTAAAATAAGTTCAGGATGGAAATGCTTCTGTTGTGCTGCAGAGCCATCCACTGGAGGGTATTCAAGTTAACTTCTCTTGGTCTCAATATTCTGCTGATTAGGTTGATGAAATGAAAAATAAATGTGAAGGCTGTGCTTTTCTAAGTCTTCTGATATTAAATGAAAAGTGGTATTTGCATCTAAAATGAAATAAACTGAAAGGGAATATAATTTTAAGCCTTAAAGGAAAGGTATTGTGAAAATTCTAGAGTTATGAATGAGATAACTAACATTCCTTTGGTTTCTAATCTAGAAACTATTCAGAATATTACCTTTTTTTTAATATTCTTACTTAAAAAATTTGCATACAGTTAGAGGATCTAACGTGTCTAGAAACCTCCCAAATTGATTTACTAAACGTTTTTTATATTACCACAATTGTTTTCATTTAAATTTGAGTATCCTACAAATAATTTTGGTATGGACATCTGTTCTATGAATTCTTCCCTGTTCTGAATCTGTTGCAAAGTTTTCCTTGTCAGTTGACATGCTTTTTTAGCCCATGGTGACAAAGACAAATATTCATGAGGGGACTGCTGGAGTATTTTGCTCCAGTTGGGCTCTGAACTTAAGCCTTAAGTTAAGTAATAAAGGTGAACTTTCAAGTGACTCACAATAAAGCACTTACTTTCTCATTAATTTAAGAAAATTTCTAAAATTTGCATTATTACCTAATTATCTGTGAACACTGAGTCTTAAAGATAGCAGGATTTTCTGAATATAGCTTACTTTGAAAATGTAAGTTTGAAAAATGACTTTAGAGATTTATTCCAGTTTGAAAAATGACTTTAGAGATTTATTCCAGTGCTGTAAATTTTAAATAATTTAATTGGTTAAATTGTTATGGTGATTAGAATCTTCAGAAACAAAATCCTAGTGAATAGACTGTTCGCTTTTTAGAACTTATGAGAGTTTCAGTAGAGTAAAATAATGATTTAGAAATTAATTGATTGGTTTTGTTAATTATCAACAATAATCATTGGATAATTTAAAAAAGTAAAGTAATAATCCGTATAATTCTAGTAGTAGGCAGTATTTAATGACGAATGGCAAGATGATAGTTTTTCATTCAGTAGGAAAATTTGATATTTGATTTGGTTTCATAGTTGAATAATTATACTTAGAAATAGCATTTTTTTGCTTTATAAGTTAAAATATTTTTTATTCTGGTAAGTCTTTATGTCATAAAGTAAGTAAATGACAGATATCAAATCCATAAGCCAACATTAAAATTCACTATAAAACTTGGCCCCAATTCTGAAAGCTATGGTTCATTCTAGAAATGTTTCTGGAACAGTTAGTGAATGATTTCGGAAGATGAGATTTACATTTTAAATACAGTGTCAACAGTCTTTACCTTGCCATGCATAATTTGTGTTGCCAGATGTGCTGAGGTCAGTGTTTTAACCATTCATATCTTATTTTCTGAATTTACTTAGTAACTCTTGAAGGGATTTATGATCAAAAAGAAGGTTTTGAAGGAAAGTATGTTAAGAGTCTTATTAATAGTATGGAAAGCAGTCCATTTTGTGGAGCATGATGTGCTCTGTCACATGGAAACATTTTTTTTGGATGCTTTCATAGCCATCTGTAGAGGGTGGATATTTGATTATACATAAGTCAAATAAAAAATAATTTTGACATTGTCTTTGCTTCCCTACATACCTTGCTTCTGTGAAATGGTGTGTTAGCTTGATCACATCATTACAAAGGAGTTTCATAGTTGGCAATTAAAAGTATGTATAGTAAATTCATTGTGATTTTTAGTATTTTCTGTTGACAAGAAAAATTTTAAAAACAGATGATCATCAGTGTAGCCTGAGGATTAATGATTTTTTTTTTTGCCTCTGGAATGAAAGATTAATAAACATATTTAAGGTCTATCCATTTCATGTAATTTATTCACTAAATATGTGCCAGAACTTCTCAGAAACTCAGAATTACTATGAAACTATTACATTTATTCTTTTGAAACTTGGGGGAAAATGTAGATGCTTTATTCATTTACAATTACCAGGTATACTGACAAAACTATGTTATTTTGACTTTTAGAAATTATCCTAGCATCATAATTTCTAATGAGATATTGGATTTGGACTAGTTCAGGCAGCAAGAAAGATTCTAAGATAAAGGAACTTAAATTCTGTGCACTTTGTCTTCAGCAATAAAATACTTACATTTCTTAAATGCATATATGTTACTATATTCTTTAAAATACATTCATATTATTTTCCTTGAAAAAATTGTCTTTAAGTTAGATGGTATCTCTTTGTGGCTAATGTTAAATCCTTACTATGTATCAAGCATGGTGCTGTGTGCTTTGCATGTAGTATGTCATTTTATGTGTTTAAATGTTAAGGACAGAACAGAGAAAGATCATTAGACCTCTGACTATAGTCATGGGGATGATCTGTCTTATTTAGGCTCAGACATTTAGATAACTGGGACAGGTCCTTCATTGGTGCATATTGATGATGCAGATGACAGATGATCACCCAGGGTTTTAGGAAATCTTTCTAAACTATTGTTCCTTGCTTGACTGAGTTTTCAGGAGCCAGGGAAGATATTCTATCAACTCCCAAGTTTTAAACTTAATATTTGGGATTCAGTAAGTACTTGGAGCAAGGGTGAAGGGGAAGGGCTTACCAGAATGGGAGCTGAGTCTTTTCTCTGCCAGCTGTTCTCCATTTATTCATTTCTTCATTCAGTCAAGAAATACTTGAATACCTACTGTGTTTATGAAGCTCACATACAAGTGAGGGAGATAGCAAATAAAGATAAATACATAAAGCATATGATATGTTAGACAATAGAGAAAAATCACGTCTGGGAAAGAGGATATGAAACATCAAAGTTGGCAGCGGTGGGGTGGGGGTTATCTTGGTTGAAATTTTAGATAGGATGGCCTGAAGGATTAAGTTAGTACTAGCCATGTATGGGGGACATCCATTCCAGAAAGAGGTTAGCTAGTGTAAAGACCTTGTGACAGGTCTGCCCCACATATGACCCGCATATGACCGCTGTGGGGCTTCACTAAGTAATGCCCTCGGTGTGCTTCATCATATCCTGTTGCATCTCAGGTTGATAAACATGGGCCAGGGGAGAGGTTTCATTTGGTAAGATGTACCTACTATGATGTATGCCTTATTAGTGAGCGAAGTCTAGTCCTCCAGTACCTGATAGCTGGGCTTCTTTGATTTGTGCAGGAAGTTCGGCAGGGCATGTAGCACAACCATGGCTCCTTCATACCTGGGGATGCACATTCTTAGGCAGAAGCCATTGCCTTTGTTAGCCAGGTGTTTTCTCAACTGACAGGATGGGCCACCTAAAGTATAAAACCACATCATGTACCTACAGTGCAGTTTGGGAGTATTAGGGTAAATTGTTTAGAAGTATTACGGTATAAAAGTTAGGTACCTTTATTAATATATAAGATACATTCTATCCATATTATTTATTGTCTGAAGAAATAATATTTAATCCATAGTAGTATATATTCTTTAATATCACAGAAATGTAGCTACCTTGCTGGTAGGAGTGATTGTAAAATAGCAACTGATTCTCTTAAGTTACACATAAAATCAGCATCTTTATAGGTGCTTATGGCTCTTGGTCTAGTTTTTTCCCCCTCAACTCTTAATATTCCCTTTCTACTTTAAAAAATTATTGTGTTTAAAAATGTAATACATTGGGCTTCCCTGGTGGCACAGTGGTTGAGAGTGCGCCTGCTGATGCAGGGGACACGGGTTCATGCCCCGGTCCGGGAAGATCCCACATGCCGCAGAGCGGCTGGGCCCGTGAGCCTTGGCCGCTGAGCCTGCGCGTCCGGAGCCTGTGCTCCGCAACGGGAGAGGCCACAGCAGCGAGAGGCCCGCGAACCGCAAAAAAAAAAAAAAAAAAAAGTAATACATTTACACCAGAATAGTGCTTCATACATAGACTTACAGTAAGATGAAAGAATATGAATTGAACTTTCAACTGGTCACCATGCAAATGAAGAAACAATATTTCCAGTATGCCAGGAGCCATCCGTAAGTCCTGCTCACATCCTCTTTTCCTTCCCCTAAAGGTAAATGTTCTCCTTACTGTTATGGTATTAAATTACCTCGTTTTTACAATATATAGCTTTAGCAGTTATATATCTCTCCTTAAACAGTACAGAATTTTTCCTTTCTTTGGTTTATGTAAATTGGGATAGAACTTTATGCGTTCTTTTGTATCTTATTTCTTTCACTCAATATTAGGTTTGTAAGATTCATCCATATTTAGTGTAGTTTTAGTCCATTAATTTTCTTTGCTGTATAGTATTCCATTGTGTTACTGTACCACAACTTTTCTATTGCAGACGGGCATTTGAGTTGTTTCTCATTTGTTATTACAAACTATGCTACTCTGAACATTCTTATACATGTCTTCCTGGTGAATATATGTGCACATTTCTATAAGGGTTTATATCCAGGAGTGGAATTACTGAGTCACAGGGAATATATATACTCAACTTTATTAGAATATGCAAAACTATTCTCCAAAATGGGTGTATCAATGTCCATTTTTGCCAACAGTGTTTGCTCTGTATCATCTCCAGTCTTCTATATTACCAGATTTCTAGTTTTTGCCAAAATGGGGTGTGTGTGTGTGTTAGTGTCTTATGGTGGTTTGTATTTGTCATTCCCTGATTGCTAATGAGGTTGAACATTTTTTTCCCATTTGTCATTCTTTCATTTATTCTTATATCTACCATCTTCTATCTGGGATTGTATTTTTTTCCTCTTGAGGTATATCCTTTAGAACTTCCTCTAGTACATCTGGCTGGTGGCAACTCTTATTTTTTTTTAATACACTGTTTTATTTTATGATAAAATATATATAACATAAAAGTTACCATTTTAGCCATTTTTAAGTGTACAGTTCAGTGGCATTTAGTGCATTCACATTGTTGTTCAGCCATCATCACCATCTGTCTCCAGAACTCCTTTCATCTTGCAAAACTCAATCTCTATACTCATTAAATAACTCCCCATTCTCCCGTCCTTTGGCAACCATGATTCTACATTTTATTACTGTGAATTTGACTAAGTACGTCATATAAGTGGGGTCCTATAGTATTTATACTTTTTGACTGGCTTATTATGAACCTTAGAATAATGTCTTCAAGCTTCATCCATGTTGTAGCATGTGGCAGAATTTCCTTTTTAAGGCTGAATAATATTCTGTTGTATGTATATACCATATTTTGTTTATCCATTCATCTGTTGATGTCTTTTAATTTTTATTTGTGTGAAAATATATTTATTTTGCCTACATTCTTGAAGGATATTTTTTACTAAATAGAGAATTCTAGGTTGATACTTATTTTCATTTACTCACTGAAGATATCATTCCTCTATTTTTGGGTTTCCACTATTACTATTGAAATGTTAGCTGTTAGTGTCACTGTTGGGCCTTGGAAAGTTATCTTCTTTTTCCTGAGTAGTTTTAAGATTTTTCTCTTTGTTTTGTGCCTAGACATGTATTTCTTCTTTTTTATCCTGTTTGAATATTCATTAACTATCTTGAATATATAGGTAGATTAATGTCTTTCTGGAAAATTCTTAGCCATTCACTCTTCAGGTACTTTCAGTAACCCATTCTCTCTTTGATCTTCTAGGATAACAATAAAAAAAACTTGTAGAATCTTCCCTATGTGTACTCTATGCATCTTGTACCCTTTCTGTGTTTTCCATCTTTTTTTTTTTTTTTTTTTGCTTCATTCTAGTTTCTTCTGATGTTTTCCCAGTTCACTCTTTCTCTCTCTATATTGATATCTAACATGATATTAAGCTTACCCATCAAGTTCTTATTTTTGGATTATTGTATTTTTTAATTCCAGAATTTATATTTGTGTCTTTCAGATTAGCTATGTTACTCGCATAGTTTTATATTTCACTGCTGAAAATTTCAGAATTGACTTTTATCTCCAGGAACATGGTAGGTTTGTTGTTTTATTTACACTCTGGTATTTCAGTATCTGGAATCCCTATAGGTCTGTTTTTGTAATTTGTTGTTTCTGTTGGTTTTTGCTTCTGGTGTCTTAGCTCATCTAAGACACTTGTTGTACTCATTGTAAATACTGTTGATTCTTGTTATTCATGGTTGCTATGTTATATAAAGTAGCCACAAAAACTGAATCATTGCTTCTAGAGAAAATGCAGGATTTGGGTTAGTTTCCTGCAATCTTGTCACATTTTCATCAAATGAGCAATACATAACCTTGTTTTATGTGTGTTTCTGTTTAAAGACATTTAATATGTGTTACTGATTTATTAACATTGAACTCCAAGCTAAAAGCACTAACTCATGCATGAATGAACCTTAGTTATCACCTGTATTTTTTCTCCGTAAAGCACATGACAGGCTTTTTGTGCTTAGGAACACTTGACAGCACTTTAGCGTTACTTTTGTGGGTCATTTTAAACAGTGAAATCATTAACAAAAAGCAGAAAAGTGTGAAAATTGGGGCACTAAGTATACTGTGGAAAGGACACTTGTTTACAGTCGGAGAACTGAAGCAAGAAGGCAGCATCGCCTTTTTCAATTTCACCTGGTGGTTCAATTTTTTTGCAGGTCTGTTCTGTGTGTCTGGAAATAGCTGCAAGAGCACCCAGTGTATTGATTTTTGAATTACAAGTAAATTTTAGTGAGTAGACAAATTTACAAATCAGAATCCTGGAATAATGAGAATAGACTTTGTATACTCAACATTGTATTTGAAAATTATTGGTAGAAATATGAAGCCTTGAATAATGTTTTCTTCTCTCTGAGGGGATTTGATTTTGTATCTGCCAGATGCCTTGGAGGCATTAGCAATCTAGGGAACACCTTAAATTAAGTTCAAGTCTTGAGGTTTGCTGGTCCACTCAGATGTCATGAAGCTAGACTGCAGATCTATGTAAGATCTAGTTTATTTTTTGGTTTTCCACTACCATCAGCGAGTAATCATTGTGATTCCAGCTTAGCATGGGAGTTAGTTTATCAGCCTTCCTTTTGTCTGACATTTAAAATTATTCTTGGTGGAGTATCCATCTGAATTACCTAATCTCACATTTACAAAAGTAGAACCTCCCTTCCTTTTTCTCTTCTTAATTTCTTCTGCCTTCTCATGATTTTCACATTTCTGTCTCCCTCTTTCCCTTCTTTTGTGTTTTCTTTCATATTTGAAGCATTTGCTATAATTGTTATAAGATTGAATAAATGTTCTCAGTTAAGTACATTTTTTTAGATTTACACTAAGATTTGGTCTTCACATAACTTTAGTATACTGGAAATAAATTAACTGATTTAAAAAAAAATGAAACCTGGGAGTTGGAACAAGACCTTGTTTTTTTACTTCTGTTTTTTGCCCTTTTTAAAAAAATAATTTGTGAAGTGAATCCTCAGCCTTCATATTATTTTGGAAAGAAACGGTGTATAACATGACTGATTTGTTTTCATTTAGGTTTTTATTGTATTTTATAATAGATGACTGGCTATTGTGGAGAAGTTAAATTTGATTAACATTACCCTCTTGTCAAAACCATCTTTGTCCCCCTTTATTGTATTTTCTAGCAATAGCCTCAGTGATCCTGCTAAAACTTAAGTCAGATGATGTGGCTTCCCACATCATGACTTCCCATCTCAGTGAAAGCCGGAGTCCCTTCTGGGAAGGCTCTAGGTGATCTGGAGCTCCTCATTACCTCTCTAACCTTGTTCTTACTAGTCCCTCCCTTGTTCTTCAGCTCTTCATGCTCTAACCATTCCAGCTTTTTTGTGTTCCTGGAACATGTTAGGTATGTTCCCATCTCAAAGCCTTGCTGTTCTCTATGTCAAGAAGACTCTTCCCCCAGATATCTGCATCTAGCTTCCTTATATCTTTTCAATTTTCCTTAAAAGTAACCTTCTCAGTGACAACTGTCCTGGGTTAAACCTGTATCTAAAACTTTAGCTCCCCCATCCCCTCCAAACTCTTTATATTCCTTCCTTCACTGTTTTATGTTTTTCTCCTTAGCACTTATCAGTATCTAACATTTTATGTATTCATTTCCCCCCCATCAAAATATAAACTTCATGAAAGCAGTGATTTTTGTCCACTTTTTCCTACTATGTTCCCAGTGCCTGTCATGGAATAGGTACTCAATATTTGTTGAGTGAATAACATATGAATGAAATTTATTACTAGAACCTATTTAAATAAGATAAATCTATATCAAAATGCAAATAAGGAACACAAATGTAAAAACCTTCACATTTTATGTATTTTTTATTTGTATTTTGAAATAATTTCAAACTTACAGAAAAGTTGGAACAATAACTCAGGCTTTTTTTCCTGATCCATTTGAGTATAAGATGCTCCATTACCCTTGAATACCTTGGCGAATTTTTCTTACAAACAAGGGCATTCTACGTGAGAAGAGTATAACTATGAAGAAATTAATACTGATACATCAGTCACTACCATTTAATCCTCAGTGTCTCCATCATTTTTTGAACACATGTTTACTATCTGCACAAGATGGTCTAGGCTCATCTTGCAATATCCCTACCCTAGCTCTGGGATCAGTGTGCTCCAAGGAATCATTTTTGCGTGGAGAATGATGTTTAGAACCTAAAATATGGATAGTAGTTTTGTACGTTGTATTGGGTGCCACTGTTCTCAGGCCCTTTCAGTACATAATCAGGAAGTGTGTGTGTGTGTGTGTGTGTGTGTGTATGTGTGTGTGTGTGTGTACGTACATATAGGTATATATGTATACATATCTGTGTAGGTATGTATATATACATTTATATGTATATTAATTTCTGTTATATCACTATCTTAATTCCTGCTTAATACTGCAGAGTTCCTTGTAGTTTGGCCTTTCTATATTTGTAATTTGCAGTGAGAAACTAGGTCCAATTATCTTCAATATGTTACTTATTTGATGATTTCCTCTGTGTAACTAATCTATTTTGATAAGTCTTATAAGAACTTTTATTCTGGTCTTTATGAACATTGTTTGCTATATCCTGAACTTATCTAATGGCTGACCTAAAGCAAAGCTTGTTGTAATAAAATTAGACTATACTTCGTAAGAAAATGGTGTGGCGAATTCTGAGAGTTTTCTTTATAATTAATAATTCTGATAACATAGAGAACATGATTAACATGCAGCTCATTTAACTAATAAAAACTATTTTTAGCTCGTTAGCCAATCTATCAATATATTAGTAATTAGAGCATTTCAAATTCATACTTTAATGTTTAATTTCTAGTCTCATGTGGGTTTACAGATGTGACAAAAGGGAGGCAAGGAGCAAGAAGGAGCCAGTATGAGAATTAGTAAAGGGTCTTGAGTGATGTGTTTATTCATTAACTTGGCAAATATTTATTGATTATCTCATGTGCATCAAACACTGTTCCCCTGGGAAGGTTGTCTATTTTGAGTCAAAATAGACAAACTTTTTACCCTCATAGAATAGAGTTTCTCAACCTTAGCACTTTTGGACCAGGTAATTCTTTGTTATAGGAGACTGTCTTGTGCATTGTAAGATGCTTAGCAGCATCCCTGGTTTCTACCCACTAGATACCAGCAGCCTGCCTCTACTCCCCACCCCCGCTTCCCGGCCCAGTTTGCAATAACCAAAAATGTCTCTAGATATTCCCAAATGTCCACCATGGGTGGGGAGCAAAATCACTACTCCTGGTTAAGTGCTGCTGATCACAGAACTTAAAATCAAGTGCAGACACAGGTATTAAACAGGTAATCATTCAAATATATGTATTTATTTATTATAAATATTTATATATATTCAGTGATATATATAATTATCAACTGTGATAAATGCTAATTAAGAAAAGTACAGAGAGCCAAGAAAAAGATTACTCCATACTGAAAACAGATGAAAGTTTTTATTGATTATATATTAGGTACTTGATGTAAGAAAATAAATGGTCTTTAAGGGTAGGCTGGCTATATAATGAGTCATACAAAATAGGAGGCTTTTAGGAGTATAAGAGTGTACTGTTAATAACCAAGTTGGAACAACAAGTAGAAATAAGGCAGCTCGTACATGAGGACTTCACAATCTAATTCCAAGCTTCTATAATCTACTCTGGGAAAAAGACCAATATATGAAACAAGTAGAGAATAATTCAAGGACATATATTAATTAAGTACTAAACTTTGTCATATGTTAATGTAAGAGGTGGTTCATTGTTATTTCTCCATTTTGACTTTATGAAGGCTTCATGAAGGAAGCTGGGATTCCAAGTCTTTAATTTAGTACTTGAGGTTCTCTCTAACATGACTCAACTGTAAGAACTGTTTTCAGTTCTTACACGCTGCTACATAATTTCCTAACCTGTTGAAGGGTTTGAACTTCATGTAGCAGATAACAGAGAACTGCTGGAGAGTCTTGATGAGGAATGTAACATGATGAAATGGTTATCTGCTCTGGAAGAAACCATTCCTTTTTATGCCAGCCTTGATAGTATCAACATTGGGTTATCAAAGAACAATATTATGTAACTATCAAGTATGTATATTGAAAGAAAAAAATTTTCTTAAACCAAATATCTCTGTTTTTTATAAAAAACTGATCTCCAAGGTTTATTCTTTTATCAACTTATCTTCATATTCCCTGGTTTTCTTTATTAAACATTGCATATATTTTAATTCCTTATACTACTTAAGGCGCCATAAATGATAACTTTTAAGTTAGTGGCCAAGGTATTTAAAACTGTAAATTATCTTTTAAAAGGTTTAGGCATGGCTTTTCACCTACTCCTTTAAATCTGTTTGCATTCTTTTTGTTGCCTTGCTGAGATCAGGGGTCGGTGTAGGAAAGCTCGTAAACTTTGAAATATGGAGCATTTGGGGAAGTTAAGGCCGGTCAAGATGGTAACAACATGATGGAAAAGGCATGAAAACCTTGAAACTTACAGAAATAACAGCAGAATGTGGGAGAAAAATATGTATTGGGGAAAAGGATGCAGGAATTGTGTCGAAGGTACACTTGCCCATTTTGAATATTCGCTTACTGCCAATTTTGTGCCTGGGAAGAGGGATAAAAACTTTAACTTCCCTTTCCCCACCCTTCCATTTGAAGGACCTTGATTTAAGACTGGTTTAGTTGGTACCGGTTAGTAGTATTTAACCAAGTTAAATAGACCTTTGTGATGACATCCTCAAATATAATGACTATTTATAGCATTGTTCTCTGAAACAAAGCATTCAGAGTACCCACAATCTATCCCTGAAATTAAAAGAGTACAAGACCACTTAGAAACCTGCAAAGTGTTTCTGATATTAAAAAGTTTAAAGTCAATATATTGAGTTTGAAAAAATAAAATAAAAAGTTGAAAACACCAAATCTAATACTTGTGTGTAATTGAAATGAGGTTTTTTAGAAAATTAAATTTGGCAAATGATTAATCCTTAATAAGGATTAATTAGTTTGTCTATTTTAGGGAAAAATTAATTTAACAAACCTATTATTATGTGAAATTTACGTAATGAACATGGACAGTACATAATTTCTGTAACATTTATAGCATCAACTACAGAAAAGGCTGAATTAGTATCATCAATTACAAAGAACATTTATTTCAGAATCAAAGCTATTCGTAAAGCACTGCTCATGGTCACTATAATTAACTCAACATTTCAGGGCTATTTAAAATGCCATGCCGTATCACTTTACTAGATACACCTTTCAGGTGCTTACGTGCTTCATTTTGGATAAGTATCACTTTTTTTGTACCTTCCCATGTTGCGTAGATTTTTTTCTTAGTTGAAAATATTCTCTCATCTGGTGACTTCTGGTTTCGTACCAAAAGTAAAGAAACTTGTAGTTATATTAAATAATAATACAGAGGTCACCCAAAAAGCACTGTTACAGACTCTATACACAGCGTTAGCCCTGGCTCAGCCACTGGTTGTGATTAGCCAGCCAGGCTTCTATAAGTAAGTTCTCCCACCTTTCCTTGGAGCCAGTGGAGTCTTGGTTGGGTGGAATATCAGTGTGAATAGCAGATTGGCTTAGCAGTTGTAGGTTCCTAGGCTGAAGTTTCTAGAGGCTAGCCAACCTCCTGAAACCTCCTTGATACCTAGGAACTTAGCTTTTACTACCTATCTAGGTCCTGCTTTTCTGTGTCCCCACCCCCACCCCCCCACAACCCTTTTCCTCCCAGCCCCATTCCCCTGTGGGCTGGATGCTGTTTCAGTTCTTCCATGTATACCTCAGGCCTGTTCCTGTAGACAAAAGTTCATTCTGCAGTAAACGTTTCTGCCTTCTCCACTTTGCATTTCTGAGTTGGATCCCCCATGTACCTCTCAGATCAACAAAGCACCATTCTCCCTTCAGCAGTGAACAAGGGCACATAGCAGAATATCCTGTCTTTCTCTTAAGTAGGCTAAGGGGAAAAAGAAAACTACAAAACAAAAACAAAGACTGTATCATTTTAAACGATGCAAATAGCACTGCCCCCTCCAAAACAAAGGAAATGAGAGTGTATCATATATATAAAATTTAGATGTAATTATATTTCTTAGAGTATTACTCATTTAAGCTTTCTTAAATGAGTAATAAATCCAAACATTGGGTGGAAAAGTCCAACTTATTTATAATTGCTTTAGATACACTTTAAAAGTTCTGTCACATAAATGGGTCTTGGTATTTGCCTTGTGGCAAATGTCACGTTATATTGATAGAAGTTGCATAGATACTTAAAGTGTATTGTTTTTCATGATTCTGTGGTAATAATTTTCTAGAAGTTCTTTTTTCCCTTTAGTAGTCTTTCTTTGAGAAACATTTAAAAAATGTATGTCTGCTTTGATGTAAATTAGAGTTGTGACATATTATAGAGCAATTTTCACAAGTAAATTGGGTCAGGTAGCTCAGAATTAATAATCTTTTTTTCTGAAACATTAACTCATTTCCTATATGTGTTTATAACCTAGTAGTGTGTGAGTACCAGCAACTAAAACAAAAGGAAGTTTTCTTTTTTTAAAGTAATTTAAAAATATGATTTTATTATTTCTTAGCAGTAAATTATTAGACAGCCTTAATCAATAGTGTTTAGTAAGAACCGAATGTGTAAAGGATAGTATGTTTAGAAATAACCCCAATTGGAGGACAAGGACATTGAACTTGCTGTCCTTGTAAAATACAGTGTGTGTGTGTGTGTGTGTCTGTGTGTGTCTGTGTGTGTCTGTGTGAGTGGGAGAGAGGGCAAGGAAGGGAGGGCTGGAGGAAAGGAGAGGGGTAGGTTAGGGGGTGCATATAATAGTTGCAAGTAACCATTATGGTGTGAAATTAAAAAGAATTAGGACACATCTAAAGATGACAAAATATATGTTAATGCAATATAAAATTTGGTTTATTAGAGATGAATGAATTATGATTGGAAATAATTGGGGTAGGTTTAAAGCAGTGTTTTGAAGGAGGGAAGGCAGATTAGCAGAATGTGAATTTGAGCTAAGTTCATGGGCAAATTAATTTCCACTTACTAACCGAACCACTTTATTCATAGAAACAATACTTTGCCTCTTTATATTGAAGTATATGGGAGGCCATATTGCATTTAGGCAATATGAGAAGATGTAGGCAGGGAAAGATTTTTGAAGGAGTGGAAAAGATAAAAAGATTGCTGTGCCATAGAAGCCAAGTGAGAGCAATTATCACAACATCATGTATGGCCCGAAAAGAGGTCACTGATGGCCTCATTAGTGACCTTCTAGAGACCAGTTTCAATAGAGTAGTGATGATAAGCAAATTACAGGGAGTTGAAGAGTGAATAGATATTGAATAAATGGAGAAAGTCACTATAAATTATTCTTTTGAGTTTTTTTTTGACAAAATGAAAGAAAACAGATTGCAGCAGGTCAAAGGCAGATGATGTTTGAATGGGGTGAGCATGTTCATAGGTTATAGGGAAAGAGTCAAACTGCAGAGTGAAATTCTGAAGATTCATGAGAGATATAATCATTGACATAACAAAATGTATATAGATAACAATAAAAATGGGACACAAGAACGGGATAACCCTTGAAAAGGAGGATGTATATGGCCTCCTTTGAAATAAAGAAAGAGGGTATTCCAAATAAAGAGACTATTTCAAATGGAGAATTGAGAAGTTGAGATTATCTACATTCTGTAATTTCCATGTTTTCTAGGAAGTAAGTTTATTATAGAATAAGAGAGATGGCATTTGAAGGAGATGGTTTTGAATAAAGAAGATGTCTGCTTTTGGTAAATAATCATCTATCAATTTGACTTGTTAGATGGTCAAGTCAACGATGAGTTAACTTCCCAAGGTTACATGAATTACAGTGTATTCCTTTGGCTTAGTTTCATGAATTAATGTATTATTACTCAGAACAATTACACAGAAAATAGATTGGATAGTATACCGAGGGTGGAGATTGATAAAATGTGTGCAGTAAAAGAAAAAGTAGATGAGAAAAATATAGGCTGACCAAGGATTCCATAGAGAAAGACAAATGAGTAAGGGTAGAAGGGAACTTGTAGACAGGGAAACTAGGGAGAGAATGAAGGACTAGAAATGGTAAGTAAAAGGAAGAAGTTCAATGAGAGTGGGGAAATGGAATATTAGCTTAAAATACTAACGGTAGAGTAGTTTATTCCTTCAGCAGTATTTGAGTGCCCACCGTTTCCTGGGCACTGTTCATAGTAGTTTCTTACAAGAGATGGAAGTACCAAATAGGTACTGTTCAACAGAGTTGCCACTAGATGTCACTCTGACTCATGTGGCAAGTCTAAACTTGACACTCCTCAAGATACAGGGCTTTAAAAGTCAGACGTACATAAGTAGGCAATCTTTACAAGTTTACGAAGATTGATTCGTTCTAATTCAGGTATCTTTATTTGTACAGCTACATCCAGAGAAAACTTCCTTTAGAACAAAAACAGACCCTGAAAATTTCATGTGATTAATACTGTCTTTGCATTGTTGATTTATTTTTACTATGTTAATCACACTTAAATAGTAGTATTCCTCTAGTGAGCTTTAAATTTTTCTGAAATCCTACACCAGAGTTTGTGCAGGTATTTTCTTTTCTTAATACTGTTTTTAGTTGTTTGCTAGATTGGTTGTGGTTTTATAGGGATGAATGAGTTTTTATAAGGACTAACGAAGCTTCTTGTTACTAACTGTTTAAGATTGTGCATGTCTATACTATACTGTGAGTGTGAAGTTTTGCTTGTGTGGCCTTTCTGTTCTCAACTCTAAGGAAGCACACAGTATCTATTCAGCGTAATAAAAAAAAATCTCATTCTTGTTTTCTATGCCAACCAGATAGCATCACCAAGTAGTTTTGCTTCCTTGTCTTCATGTTCAAATAAAGGAGTCATGTTTAGAAAGCTTGTCAGACTTCCTGCCTACCCACAAGATTTTCCAACTTGGTTCTTTCAAAACCTCTGAACAATCTTGGACAGCTTTGCAATATGATTATTTAAACAAGCATGCAAAAAACAGACAAACTGACAAATGATGTTGACTTTCCCAGAAATACATATATAAACAATACCCAGGCACACTGTATATGTTATAGGATCTGTTTATGTTCTTATGTTTTCATTTATGTTAATTTTTCTTCATTAGACTGAAGAGCCTGAGGAGACATTGCATGAACCATTGGGTCTCAGTATAAACAATTTGAAAACCATTATAGTAGAAAAAGCATAGTGTCACACTTTCTGCATATGATATGCCTAACCATATATCCCAGTGCTTTTTACATAACCCATTTTATTGCTGGCCCTTAGTTACTTGTGATCCATTATGATCTTAAATGATTTTTAGCCATGTTTGCAAAAAATCAATACTATGTCTTAAGTACGCTGTTTTAAATTTCTCTCTTTTGAATTTTGTGTTTATGGACAAAGTCAGTTTATATTTTAAGGTGATTTTCTGTGGTACTTCCCAATGTAATATTAATACTTTCATTTGGAAAGGTAACTGTTTGCTAACATCATTATGGTCTATATAAAAACAAGTATTAATCAGGAGAGCCCTTTGCATCAAGGGGCCAGGAACAGAACTTGTGGCACAGACTTGCTAAGCTGCAAAGAAGGAAACAAATACATTATTTGGAATAACTGGAAATAGGCAGAAGATGCAACTGCAACTTGCTTTGAGCATTTTACAAAAGACTTTTCCTTGACTAGAAAAATATTTACTGTTTCATTGGTTCTTAAGACCAGATGTTGTTAGGTAATATTTTGGGCTATTAAGTGAAGATATCTTCCTTTAATCTCTAAATGTCTCTTGAAAAAAAAAATTAATTTGCTTTTTGGACAGGTAAACATGAACATTGCATTTACTGAATTATACTAGGTAGAATGGTAAAACAGGAAAGGAGGTCAGTAAAAACTTCCCAGCAGTTGCATCATAATTTTGCTTTCTCAAAATTATGTTGAATTAATCTTTATGAGTTATAGCCTCTATGGTAAAAAAAAAAAAGCATTCAGCTATGATGCAGCAATGCTCCATTAATGTAATTCCTCTGGGAATTTTTCTATAACCACTTTTTTATTCTTAAATTCACTTTGCCATATAATTTTCAAAATAAAACTTTTTTCTGACATTTATATTGGAATATAAAAAGTAAGTTCATTTCTTTGGGGCTTTACAGTGGAAATATTATATATTCCTTTTTAGGAATATATTCCTTTGTTGTACTGAGAATAATAAGTTTATTTAGATAATGGCCATCTATGCTCTCTATCTCTAATCCCTAAAGGCCTTAACCTCCATTAGGAACAAATGTAGATTTTTGTTTGCTTGAAATAGCTTTCTAAGCATGTAAAAACTCTTTCGACATCATTATTTAGGGGCTCCCATCCTCCCAGTGGAATCACAGCCTAATACAAAAACTTTGCAGCTGGTGAGCTCCCAAAGCCCCTTTTGATGATTGTTTTTAAGCTCAGCATGGCAGCTTGCAGTTGTTCCTTTCCTGTACTGGTACCCCCCCACCCCCCCTCAGCCCACTGCCATGTTCATGTTCTTCTAGACGATAAGAATTCTCCAGTGGTAAAATACAGGGCTGAAAAATTTTGATGCCTTCTTCATTCTCTGTTCCTCATAATTCTTTTCCGTTCATAAAGTTTACTGGAGATTTTCAAGGGAAAGAGCTTGTGACTGCTCTCTCTCTCTCTTTCTCTGTGTCTTCTCTGATGCCTTACTGTCTTAAACTCATTTATTAAATTAAGTAATATGTATATCGACAGGCAGTAAGTATCCAGAGGTTATGGGATTCCTCCTCTTCTCAGTAAAGTGTTAGGAATCAGAGATTCAGTCTGCAGTTCTGACTATGGCCTAGTTATCAAACTTTGAAGTTTCATCTCTTATTATGTTCTCTATTGAAAAAAATAAGGGTACAGATAACCCAAGCAAGTGGCAGTTAATGACTTAATTCCCTGTCTCTAAAGTTTTTTTTGTTTTGCTTAGCTAGCTTTATCATCTATAGGCTTGTATTGGTATTATTTAGAGAAAAAAATATCACTCAAGATAAATCATGTTTAGCTCATTGAAATGTAAAGACAGAATACATTTTAATTGAATAATAGGGTGTGATTCAGATATTATGAAATATATAACACAGCTGTAATTGAGAGATCTAAAAAGACATGGAACTGATAGACCAAGTTAGAGATGGATGTTAAACTACTGAAAAAAAAGATACAGAGAGAAAGTTTGAATATAAAGTACTACGTATATTTGAATTTAGTAAAATAAGTGTTGAACTAGGGAAATAGAAACAAAGCAAAGTGAAAAACTGTTCAGTGAAAGATCTTTTCATTTTGGTTCCACACTGGGAATTTGTGCTTTTGCAGTTTGTTGATAATGTGTATTAAAGTTATGTTTCAGAGTTAATGCAGATTTTGCTAAATTAATTTTTTGCAGGTCTACATAATACATTTTTAAACTGATACATAATTGACATACAATATTTTATTAATTTCAGGTGTACAACATAATGATTTGTTATTTGTATATATTGTGAAATGATCACTACAGTAAGTTTAATGCATTGTTTCTTTGAAAGCTATTTTCAAGATAAATATTATTGAGTACTGTTGATGCTTATTTTATATAATTAGTATATGTCTTGAATACACTAACCCAACTTCAAAGGAATCTTCTAGGAAATCCCTAGAAGTAGTAAAATCTCCATTCCTAGTACCAGTGATCAGATGGGCAGGAGAATAGTCCAGAGGTGAGATTAATAATCTGTCATTTAGGAGAGCAGAGTACTAATATCATCTATTGCCACCAAATTACTTTACCTGTTTTTTGTAAAATAAGAGGGATTGACCTAAATCATCTCAAAAATTCCTGCCTGTTTTAGCATAGTGTGATATTTTAAAATCAATGTTTTTAGTGTTGTGTTTCATTTTATTATATAGATATGCCCCATACTTCAGTTTTAGAACTGAGATCTTGAACAAGATCATTACAAGAAATTAGAAAACCTCTCCCATTACTTGCAAAAGAAATATCTTTTTGAGAAAATAATAAACATATATATTTTAATTCATAAGGACTAATAAGTATAGTTATCACAAATGAGATCCCCACATGGTGACAAGAATAGCCATTTCAAAAATTACCATTGAATATAGTAAGGAATATTGGAACTAATACATCATGGTGTAAAATATAGTAAATCAGGAGATTCTATTTCTTTTACCAGTAGTAATTTTCTGAGGTAAAATTTTCATTAGGGTATGAGATACATACAGAAAAGTAAAAGAATCATAAGAGAGAGAGAGAAAAAAAAGAGAATCATACGAGAACCCCTCTGAATTTTCACAGTGAGCACACCATGTAACTAGCATCCATACAAAAACACAGAACATTACCAGTACCTTCTACGTTTTCACCTGCTGTCCCTCTAGTTACTATCCTCCACCACGCTAATAGGATGGCTTCTGCACCACAGATTTCTTTTGCCTGCTTTTGAATATGGAGTCCTGTGGTGGTGTTTCTTTTTATGTTTGTTAAGAGTTCATCCATGTTGTTGCGTATAACATTAGTTCTCTCATGCCAATTGCTATATAATGTTTCCATTGTATGACCATACCACAGTTTATTTATCTGTTGGATATTTGGATTTTTAAAAATTTTTTGCTATATGTCTTTCAGTATGCTATAGACACACTTCTGTTGAGTATATACCTAGAAGTTGGACTGCTGGACCACAGGATATGCTTATGTTTAGCTTTTGTAGATACTGTTAGATACTTTCCTGAAGGATTGGGTTTTTTTTACATTCTCATCAGCAGTTTATGAGTTCCATTTGTTCTGTATCTTCACCAACACTTGAGATTGTCTGTCTTTTTAATTTTAGTCTTTCTGTTGGATATATAGTGATATGGCATTGTGGTTTTAATTTGCTTTTCCCCGATGACTGCTGAAGTCGTTGAGCCCCTTTCTTACGTTTGCTATTCATGTGGAGAACTAAAATAATTTTATGACACTGCATCGAAAAAAAATTAAACTTATGTTAAGAAGGGGCATTGTAAATTAGATATTATATAAAACATTTGGCATAATCACTCGTTCTACCTCTTTTTGTTAAATTGTGAAATGCTTTGAAAATCTTTTCTAACTTAACAAAACATTCTCTGTATTTCAAACCATAAAATTAATTTCAAATGCTTATCTTTTAAGTGTTCTTAAAACTAATTGTTGATACCACTTTTGGGAAAAAGCTATCAAAATGAAGTAGTTTAAACAAACAGTATAATTTTTGTGGGGTTTTTTTTGCACCAGAAGAAAAATACTAGACTTTGTAGAGAGTGTAATTTAAAGTTGATCTATCTAACTAATTTTAGTTTTAGTGACCAATTACATAAAGCCTTATCTTCTAACACAGAGTTTGAAATTTCTTTGAGCAGTATTTTATTTTATTTTATTTTATTTTTTTTGAGCAGTATTTTAGAGCTACGTTTCTGAGGTAGAGACCGACTTTTCCATGTGCTCCTACATTTTCTACCTTTCCATGTAATTATATTGGATACATATGACTAGTTTCTGGCCAGTGGACTGTGTGCAAAAATATTATGTCACTTCTGGGCTGAGGCAGTGTACCTCCTCCCTTGATCTTTTTCTCTTGCTATGGTGACTTTGAAGGCTATATACTCCAAAGTCTCTGTAGTAAGCCAGCCAGCTTTGGTCTGTTCTAGCAGTCAGGGTTAAGTAACCTAATACAGTTTGAATTCAGTAAATGGTGTGTGTGTGTGTGTGTGTGTGTATATATATATATTTTTTTTTTTTTAGAAGATACCATGAAGCCCCATCCATGATTTTTGTGAACCAGAGTGCTGTCTTCCTTAAGTACTAGTGTTCAGAGAATATGTTTATGAGGAGAAATGTTTCTGATGGCAAAATAAAAAAGACCAAAAAGTTTGTTTTACTATACTACCAAATGAGAAGAAAACACAGACAGATGTTTAAGGTTTCTGACTGTCACAGAGTCATATTTATCATTTATGTCGAATCCCATCATTTCCACATGATTCTAACTGGTTTGCCTTTTTTTTTTTTTTCAGTTTAGGAAAGTGACAACTCTCACAGGAGGTGTATGTCACAGAATATATTGAAGGATCATGAAAAAAGTATTGTAGTCTACCAGTATTTGCTGAACATTGTGAATACAAAGAACACACCCTAATTGAGATTAAAAACACTTTATTTAGAAAAACAAGTCCTTTTTTTTTTTTGCGGTACGTGGGCCTCTCACTGTTGTGGCCTCTCCCGCTGTGGAGCACAGGCTCTGGATGCGCAGGCTCAGCGGCCATGGCTCACAGGCCCAGCCGCTCCGCGGCATGTGGGATCCTCCCGGACCGGGGCACGAACCCGTGTCCTCTGCATCGCCAGCCAGACTCTCAACCACCGTGCCACCAGGGAAGCCCAATAAGTTCTTTTTATCTTCATCTATCATTTAAAATTTTTTATACAGAAGTGATGTCTTTGAAAAGCTCTAATTTGCTTATTTCTTATTCTTGGTTTTGTTTTAGCAAGAATTCCCAGCAACCAAAAATAAGCCTTAGTTAATAACTTGAGGTAAAAAAATATTTTATATACCATCATGTGTCTGCTAATCTTCTTGTATTAAATTACTTAAGCGACTTGAGTAGAAAACTTTGAAAATGTGAGATGTGTGGTACCAGGGAAATGATATTAAATAGGACAAAATTGTTTAAGAAATTGAAATGAATAAGAAGCATGTGATAAAAATATGCAGCACTCTCACTGGACTATTTAAATATCTTATGTAAGATTATTGTCGGACTGTGTTCTATAAACTTATAAAAGGAAAATATTAATTCCTTCTATTTAACCTCTTAGAGGTATTGTCAAGATTAATATTCTTACATGTAAATTTTCGCAGGTAAGTGTAATAGAATTGTCACTAGCCAAAAGGTTTTAGTTTAAACAACATCAGTATGATAAAAGATAAATGCTCCTCAAAAATTATTGGAGTAGTTTTTTACTAGTGTTATTGGAAATAGGCGATGTAGTACTACTTTTTGTGTAATACTGATTAGTTTTGAAAGACAGAGAAACATTCAAGGAGACAAAAATCAATAATGTCTAAAGACTGACAAACTTTTTACAGAAAATACAGGTATAAATTTTTATAAAATGAAAGACCTAACATACATTTCCCAGATGTACGGCCAACATTTCCTTCAAAAAGTAGATTTCCAGGTACTTCATAGCTTAAGCAAGTACTTGACTTAGCCCCTCCCCTCAAATTTCATATTTGAGCTTAATAAATATGCTTAGAAAATTTACATAGATGAAGTTTTAGAGTTTCTAGAGGGCACAATATAAATAATTATTCTCTCCTATCTGGCCTTGTATATACTATTAAGCATAAAATGAAGAGCAAAGATGGAGGCCAAAATATACTACCGATAATTGGAGGTCTTAATGTGAGAGACAAATGGCTTGCTGACTGAATTACAGAGTTAGGCAGACTTTCCCAAGCACATTTCAGGCAGTACAAATAAGGCAGTGTCATAGAACTTGGGTCTTTTTTTTTTGGTGAAGGACCAGATAGTAAATACCTTTGCAGTTCGTATGGTTTCTGTCACAACTATAGCTACTCAACTCTGATTGTAGTGCAGGAAAGCCACCAGACACAATACCAAACTAATGGGCATGGCTGTGTTCAATAACACTTTATTTAGAAAAACAGACTGCAGGCCTTGTGTAGTTAGTTTGCTGATCTCTTACACATAAGAACAAAGACAGGAGACTAGCTTCAAAAGGAAGAAAAAGGGCTGAGCTTAATTTTGCATACCAAGATTTTTTTCCCCCAATTTTATCCACCAGATAAATTACTCCAGAATTAGAGTGAGTAAAGGGAAAGAAAGAAGCCTGGAATTATACTAATGAACGTTCCTTATAGGAAACGGGGTGGGGGGAAAGTTTTCCTCTGATCTTCAGGCTTACTACCCTTCCAGTGAACACACACAAGAACCTGTTCGGTACAAAGCATTACTTCATACTGAATATTTCAACTTTGAGAGTCTTGGTGTTTGTCAGTGTCAGTTTTGGCATAGTTTTTCATCACCAGTTTATTTCTGGCTAGTGATAGTAAAACCATGTTAATGAGCTCACAGGAGGACTCTTAGCTTTCTGCCACATGTGTTGACATGAGGGCATGTTTTAAGATAGCTCAGATTACTCTGTTGATTGATTCATATTTATTGAGTGCCTACAGAGTGCCAGGCATTTTGATAAATGCTAGGGATGTAACAGTGAACAAAAGTGACATGGTTCCTGCCCCCACAAAAGTTTGTGTCATGCACCTGGGAGGGATCTGAGGAGAGAAAATGATCTCTAAGTTGAAACCTGAAGGATGAGCTGGAGGTGGCCAGTTGACAGGGATGGGGAAGGAAAAAGAGTGTTCAGTAGGACTAACAGCACAGGCCAAAAGGGACAGCTCAGGGGCTTCCCTGGTGGCGCAGTGGTTGAGAGTCTGCCTGCCGATGCAGGGGACACGGGTTCGTGCCCCGGTCCGGGAAGATCCCACATGCCGCGGAGCGACTGGGCCCGTGAGCCATGGCCGCTGAGCCTGCGCGTCCGGAGCCTGCGCTCCGCAGCGGGAGAGGCCCGCGTACCGCAAAAAAAGAAAAAAGGCAGCTCAGTGTGTCCCCTGTAAGGAACATTGTTTGAGTGGAAACGGATGAGGCTGGAAAAAGAAGAGGAAGCCAATGTTGCAGGGCCTCTGTGAAAGTCTGGTTTGTCTGAAGATGACTGAGAAGTGGTTAAAGGGCTTTGAGACATAAGGTCTTAGAAGTTTGCATTTTTGCATACGTTGGGTTTGGGTCATAAGAGACAAAGATTGAAACCCTACTGCTGCGCTGCCCAACACGGTAGCCACGAGCCACAGGTGCTTGTTGAGCGCTTGAAATGTGGCTGGATGGCTGTGGTAGTGGATTTTTTTTTTTTTTTTTTTTTGCGGTACGCGGGCCTCTCACTGTTGTGGCCTCTCCCGTTGAGGAGCACAGTCTCCGGACTCGCAGGCTCAGTGGCCATGGCTCACGGGCCCAGCTGCTCCGCGGCATGCGGGATCCTCCCGGACCCGGGCACGAACCCATGCCCCCTGCATCGGCAGGTGGACTCTCAACCACTGCGCTACTAGGGAAGCCCCTGGTAGTGGATTTTAAATTTTATTTAATTTTAATTAAAAATGGGAACAATAAAAATACTTTAACTTTTGTTAAAGGATTGTTTATTGTTTTGGTAGGATTACATTCCACTTAACCTGTTGAAAATACAGCATCTGAATTGAGTTGTACTTTAGGTGTAAAACACATACTGGGTTTTTAATTCATGCTTTGGGAAAAAAAGAATAAAATATCTCAGTGTTTTTACTGATTACTTATTGAAATGATAGTATCTTGGATACAGTTGGTTAATTAAAATATATTATTTAAAATAAGTTTACCTGTTTACTTTTTTAAACGTGGTTTTAGAAAATTTAAAATTGTATATGTGGCTTTCATTATGTATCTGTTGGATGACTTTGGCTGAAGATCAGGTAGGAGGCTCTTAGAAGAATCTAAGTGAGACATCAGGATGATCTGAGTTAGGGTTGGGGCAACAGGGTAAGGTGGATAAATTTGAGAACTATCTAGGAGGTAAAACAGATAGGATTTGGCATGTGATTAAATAAGAGAGGTGGCAAACTGGTTGTAAGGAGAAAAAGGGAGCCTCAAAGCACTAAAATATAAGGAAATGCATAGTAGTACCTGAATAGCAAATTAAACAAACAAAAAACAATACATGTTATTTTTTCATTGACAATTTAAATTGATGTAGCAGTATTTTTCTGCTTGTACTATTGAATTTTTTTTTAGCATTTTTAATGTTTGCCGTTTAGTAGGTATTACCTAAGAATTGGCTCTTTAGAGTTACATAATTTTGCATTTCTTAGATTATAGCTGGAGGCCAAATTTTACAGTGTAATCGTTTACCATCTTTATATCGTCATTAATCTCCATCCATCAGTTACCAAGTAGGAAGTGTGGGGCACAAGGTTTTTATATAATTTTGAGTATATGACGTCTCTCAACACCCTCTAATTTGGTATAATTGAAAATTTTTTACATGTTTTCTTTAAGATTAAGCTTATTTCTATTTAAAAGAACAAGCACTTTATTTACATGTGAAGGTTTACTAGCCCATCTTTAAAGCTGAAACCCTAAAATATCTGATGAATGTTAAACATTTAATACTTTTTCCTGCTGGCCTTCTAAGAAATAGGATGCATTTCTAGCTTCATTTTCCAGTCTCTTAAGCTTATGAAAGTAGTTGAGACAGTTTGTTGACCCCAAAGAGATCTTTCAGTCTCTGACTTGTTAGACAACAGGGTCTGTAGTCTTCATTGGCATTCAAATCACAGGCAGCCACTGGGCTCAGTGCAAAGCCAAGCACAGCTTTAGGATTTAGACAAAGCCAATCTGGCAAACGAACCCAGTTGTCAGGGAAGTTGGCTGTATTGTAAAGAACTGTTGCATAATGGGGAGACCAAGTAGAACTATTAGGATGCAAATGTGAAAAAAATGGTGGAGCTAACCTGCAAAAACAAACATTTCTTTTTTGGTGACGAGTCTATTCATTGTTGCTTTCTTCTGTTTAACTTTGCTGGGCTATAGATGTAGTTGGTGCAATTTGAGTATATTAGTTTATCTTAATCACTGGTCAGAATGCTACTCTATGTTGTTTTTAAGTGAACAGCTAATTTGTATAAAAAGACTAAAGTACTACAGTATTCTGGAATCTTTTTATAATTTTCAACTGTGTCCTACTTCAGCACTGATCAGTTTTTATGTGTGAATTTAATTTGCAGATTAGGATGAAGACACTTTTTGACCCTTGATTTCATTTCATCTGATTCATAGCAAAATATTTTTCTCATCATTGACACCCAGTTACTTCCCTAGTGGACTCTGTTGTCTTATCTAATGTAAAACCTTTATCAAGAGGAAAGTATTGAAATTCTTAAAACAGGACTTTAGTTTTGTTTTACTAATGTCCCATTAAGGAAATCTACCCTTTCTCCTTTCTTACTCTGTTCATCCCTGCCTTGAGTGCCCACTTTTCCTTTTGCCTTCTACTTCTTCATTTTTCTTTTTCTCTTTCTACTTATCATCTTCTTTAGTTAAATATAACTGAATCCACACTTTGGTAAGTGCTCTGAAGTGACTTGTGCAAGCTCATATGTCTTATACATGATAGAGTCAAGAAAGCTTTCTAGAGGTTGTGAAGGTAAAACGGAGACTTAAAGGAAGAGTAAGTTACCTGCTACAGTGTGAGGGGAATCAGGTTACTGGAAGGGGACCAACAAAAGTATGACAGAATGGAATCTCCCACCTTTCTGGAAGGGAAAGTAGATCTGTAGGGCTGGGTAGTCGATGAGGAAGGGACTGTATTCAGATAATATTTTACATATGCTATTTAAGTGTACCACAGTTCATTTATTCAGCACATATTTGTAAGTATCCACAAAGTGCCACTTGCATGGGTACTCTCCATTGGGAAGTTGGGAAGAAAATAGAAGAATATGGGTGGCATCCTTCTGAATGCAATCAGATGGACTTTGAGGTTTTTGAAAGTACATGAATCTTTTTTTTTTTAATTACATGAATGAATCAACAGTTTAAATTTTATTTATTTATTTTACCTTCGTTTCTGTGCGAGGGCTTTCTCTAGTTGCGGCGAACGGGGGCCACTCTTCATCGCGGTGCGCGGGTCTCTCACTGTCGCGGCCTCTCTTGTTGCGGAGCACGGGCTCCAGATGCGCAGCCTCAGTACTTGTGGCTCACGGGCCTAGTTGCTCCGCGGCATGTGAGATCTTCCCAGACCAGGGCTCGAACCTGTGTCCCCTGCATTGACAGGCAGATTCTCAACCACTGTGCCACGAGGGAAGCCCGTAAAGTAGAGGAATCTTGAGCAAAGTCTTTGTACCTCTCTCTGTTTTGTTTTGTTTTAAATTGGCATATGCCTTGACTTTCTCATTTTGCAGTTAGGCTTCCGTCTTTATCTTAGCACTTTCCAAGTTTCCTGATTTCTTTAAGATTCTACTATTACTGTATTCTCCATTCTTGTTTTCTTTTCCCTTTGAAATATCTTTAAGAACAAAATTGCTCTACAGCTGGTGTTTTCCTGACTTTTAAACCTTTATCTGTAGAGCCATTTTCTTCCTAATTCTTGTTTTTCATTTTCTTCTGTGACTTTGCTTCGTTCAGCCTCCTTTAGTACCTTTCTTTTCTAGGAAATTTCATTAACACTGGGCATCAAGCCTAGCCATTTGAGACCATTTTTTTCCTTGACCTCAGTTTTTTGGAATTTGAATCTTGATTATTGAAGCTGCTAATGGTTAGTGGTTGTAATTTCTAACGTTTATCAGTCACTCAATATAGTATGTACCAGGCACTATGCTGACTGCTTTATATATATTACGGAATTTAAGCCTTGTAACAACTTTGTGTGGTAGGCATTATTATTGTCCAACTTTATGGAGAAAGAAATAGAGCTTCAGAGAGATTAACTTTATGCCACACTGTTAATAGTTGGAGAGCCAGGATTTGAACTCAAGTATCTGACTACAAAAGCATACACTTCTGGGCTTCCTTGGTGGCGCAGTGGTTGAGAGTCCGCCTGCCGATGCAGGGGACACAGGTTCGTGCCCCGATCTGGGAAGATCCCACGTACCGTGGGGCAGCTGGGCCCGTGAGCCATGGCCGCTGGGCCTGCGTGTCCAGAGCTATGCCCCACAACGGGAGAGGCCACAACAGTGACAGGCCCGCGTGCCGCAAAAAAAAAAAAAAAAAAAAAAAAAAAAAGCGTATACCTTTTTACCTCATCTCAAGCTTCCTGCCTGGTATTTACATTTTGTATTTTTAAAAATAAATATTTGGCAGATAGTTTAGACTAAATATAACCAATGCTAAATGTATTTCCCCCTAAATTACCATTATACTTAATATGTACTTAGGACATATTTTGCATTTAGCACTAGCAAAAGGATGTAATGTCACTTTTTTGATAATATTTGAATTATTAATTTTCAACCTCAAATTCATTCTGCCATTCTGCTTAATTTCCCATGGCACCATCTCACATACCCATCATTTTCTTCCTCTCCTTTCTGGTACTTCTGAAATGTGACCCCTGTATTGAATTGAAATTTTGTTTTCCGCATATGATTGTGTCAAACGTGTGTTTACTTCAGCTCAGTCTAACTCAAAAGGATAGAAATTGCTGGAAAGACTAATAATAATGACAGTGATGACAATGACAATGATGACTACAAAAATGATGATGATGCTAGGAAGACTTAGCCACTCAGATGCTAAAGTTTGTTTCTGGGCGTGCTATAGTAATGTCTGATAATGAAGGAACATGTTATGAGGGGAAAGAGAACAATATTTTTTTTGCTGTAAGATAATATTACTAATTATTTTCAGTATGATTAGCCTGTAAAGTTTTAAATATCTTACAAAAATGATATTTTAACAAATATTTTAAAATAATAGTATGATCTAGTTTTCCTTTTCATAGCTCACATGTTTTAAAAACAATATTCTAGCATTTCACTTTATTTGTGACCTTTATGCACTCATTCACTCACTCATACATTCTTTCATTCATGAATTCTTTTTTGGTCAGATACTGACCGTTTACTGGCAGTGTTAGCGAGGCACAGGAGATATGCTGACACACAGGGTTGACACAGCCTCTGCCCTCATGGACTTCCCGGCATATCTGTCACTGAATTGGATTTTAGAAGGATTGGACTAGCCATAGTTTTCCTGTTCAGAGGTCCTGCCACGTTTGACTTCTTGTGGGTTTTAGGTTTTGTGTTAATATATTTGAAAATCCTGACTTTAGACTTACATCTATAGTTATATAGATATGGATTTGATTACTGGATATTTTTTATGATGGTTAGCTTTTACTTCTTAGCAGTCTGAAATTTTCTTTGTTTCACTCTGTATTTTTGTTTCTGGGCAGTATCCATGCTATGTATTAGAGCTATAACTGTTGGTAGGTCGTGCCTTTTAACTACTGTTTAGTGTTCCAGTTGAATAACTAGCACTGCATTTTACTTGTTCTTTGACAAATTTTTAGAGTATTTCCCCCTTTCCCCTTCTATTTAATCAATACTACAGTATTGATTTGTCTCTTCAGTCAAAACTTTAAATAGCTTTTGAAAAAGAACTATCTTTGGGCTTCCCTCTTGGCCACAGTGGTTAAGAATCCACCTGCCAATGCAAGGGAAACAGGTTCGAGCCCTGGTCCGGGAAGATCCCACATGCCACGGAGCAACTAAGCTTGTGTGCCACAAGACTACTGAGCCTGCCCTCTAGAGCCTGTGAGCCACAACTACTGAAGCCCACGCGCCTAGAGCCTGTTCTCCACAACAAGAGAAGCCACAGTGAAAAGCCTGCGCACCGCAACTAGAGAAAGCCCCTGCGCAGCAACGAAGACCAGCACAGCCAAAAATAATTAAGAAAATAAATTTAAAAAAACAAAACAAAACTATCTTTTGTGTCAGTGTGTGCTTTAAAACAAAAGTTTTGAGTTTTGACTTTGGTATTTTTCATTGCGTTGTTTTTCAGAAGGTTCCAGTTAAATTAGCTTGAATTGACTCTTGTGTGTCCTCTCTCTATACCTTAAGAGCGAAAGCCCCGAATTGGTCATTTTACTTAAAGAGTGTATGAGTTAGCATTGCATGATACTGAACAGGTAAAAGGAAATAAAGTGTAGGAAAGCAGCTAATTATAGTAATTACAGCTGGTTTCAAAGTACTTCTGACAGTTTGTGTATTATGCTTACTTGAAAGCATCAAATGGGTGCTAGTTGTGAAATAGAACACCTGTTTGTTGTTGAGCATGTGTTTATGCAGATGACTGTTGTTGTCAAAGCACCTTGATGTAGAGTAGTCCTGTTTACATTTACATTCTCCCCAAAGGATTAACAGTGTTCTCTCAATAAATTTGCAGTCTATTCTCCTCTCAAAGGCTGCTGTTTGGAGGATGGTGTGAAAGAGGCAACAAGTGCTTGCTAATCACTTGAATATACATAATTAGCTACAGTCTGGTGCACTGGAATCTTTGTAGAACCATAACAATACTGATTGGAAAAAGCACATAACAATAGATGTGTTACCACATAGTTTTTGAGGGTACTTGTTTGTTCATTGGTATTTAGTTCTGGTTTTGTAGAACTTGAGTTGTTTTTATTTAAAAGTATACAAACTCTTGTTCTTTTTAATGAACTAGTTAGTGTCAGTTATACAACAACTCTTTAAAGTCACCACTAAGTAGCAAATTTCTAGACCAACTAGAGTCTGAGGTTATTACTTTTAAAAACACATTAGACATATTTAATAATTCCAGAGATTGAGAACCATTTAAGCTTATTGGACAGCTAAATTCAATCCACATTGGAGGATTTTTACACCAGTATAAAAAAACTGTAAGTTTAAGATGAGTAGATCTATATGCAAAGAAACAAAATACATTCTCTTATTTCCTAATGTTCTAGCATTGTATTACATTGTTGAATAGCTTTGTTGTGGGAATATTTAGACCTCAAATTTTGCATCTTGAAATATGAGTGCAAAGGGAGGGTCATAGGCATTTCAGGCAGCCTTCCATAAAAGCTATGAGGCTGTGGTAATTATTTTCCTTTCCCACTCCCTTCCACACTCACATCCACTCAGGCTTCCATTCCTGATTCCTATAAAGTTGTAGACAGATGGTCACTCACTAACTTAGCATTCTAGAGGTCTAAGTGTGGTTTTCCTCCCTGCATAAAATATTCTGTTAGTACCGTCAAACTTCAGAAGTTCTGATTTAGAAGTGTTAATAAAGAAGAGACTTTTCATATAGTAGCATAGAAAAGAAGCTTGTTAACTTTATCACCCTAGGAGGTTACAGTGTTGGCCTATTTGAGACTCCTGCAGCGGTTAGCAGTCCTGCCCATAACCCAGGTACAGTGCAGCAGTTTAGGTGGTACATGGGGGAGCATTTTACATTTTATTAGTGAAGTATTTATTTTTATATATTAGAGTACAGCTAACCTCTCAGACCTGTACTTTTGGGGTGTGGAAATTGACATAGACTACCCTGAAAAGAGAACAAAGGGAGACTATTTACTCAGAACTTGAGTAGCAAGAGAGTCAGCCGCTTTCACTTATATTTGCCTGATACTCCAAGGCAGGAAGGGGAGTAAAAACAGGGAGGCTTCAGGTGTGCCCTGATTGGAGATTATTGGCATGAGGAAGCTAGAGGTGGGCATCTTATGTGATTGGTTTGGGGAGCATATTTAGCTTTCTCTGGTTGGTCCTGAGTTAGAAGCAGAGGCAAAAATGAGCAAAGTTAGTCATTGCCCAGGTCCTGACTGTTCCGGGCTCATTGCTGTAGAGCTTGTAGTTTGGCTTCCTGGGCTGGTTGCAGAGGTCAGAGTTCTGTTGTCATAATATGTAGTCTGGTCATTGTTTTCATATTCAGCCTCTCAGGTAGTATTGTTAAGGTGAGACTAAATCTATTAAGGAAAAATATTTCCTTGTAATTTTTAGGATATGTACCTTAAACTCATTAATCTTAGAAAGCTTTAAGATTTTAGTGTTTCGAAGTTTTCTTTCAGCTGGTTATCCTTTGAAACCTTGAGGAATTGACAGCTTGTGACCCGAAGTGTTTCTGAAAGAGCATTGTGATTGCCTGTCTAGCCCTGTTTCATAAGATTTTAGGTAAAATAAGCTCTATAATCCAAATTCACAATTGCTAATATGATGCATTAGCAAGCTGAAAGTTCTCAAGAACTCTATAAATATTTTCCTGATAATTATTAAAATTTATAATCGGTATAGTGTCAAATGCTGCCTTTCCAGATATCTCCCTCACAATGTGTTGGTAAGACAAAGCTGAGTTTATTGCTTGCTGCAGTAAGTGAGAATACCACCTGGACAGAGCTTTGGCCGTGTCTTAGAGGGAAAAAGGCAAGGTTGTTATGTATTGAGGACCAAAGTTTGGTTTAAGGTGGGCCGATACAGGGTGTGTGTGTTTGTGTGTGCGCGCGTGTATGCGCATGTGTGTGTTTGATTAGGATTGTATAAGAACCATGATAACATGTAAGGGATTCAAAGCATCTTAGCAAACTCTCTGTTGATAACTTTCCATTGAATAGCTTAGTGTCATAGGGTTGCAGCATGGTACTTTAAGCTGTTGGAAAGGTGATTTTTCACTTATTTTAAAGAGATGTAGCTGAGGGCCACACAGTTGAATTTTTATAAAATATCAACATTGCACTATGGGTAACTATCAAATCAGTATTATAATTGTATTATTTTTAATTACTATTATAAAACCCAGGTCAGCATCAGATCTATTAAATTTTTGAGTAAATGTTTCTAAAATATTTATGATGCTTCATTTTCTTCGTTTTACTTTTTTTCTTTACTAGAAATACTTTGAAATAAGAGGGTGGAGTTTCTTTTTCTGTAGCCTAAGAGGATGTGAAACTTGGTTTCCTGACTTCTAAATACCCCTAAGTCATTGTTTCAAGAAGAATAGGGCTTCAGCTTTGCATGTTTCGACCTTATAAATTTCAGTTAAGGGCAAGAATCCTTATAATAATAAACCTTTGGTATTGTAGGCTGATTTATGAAGACTGACCCTAGTTAAATGTTGTCTGTTGTCTGCCTTTTATTTTTATTCCTTTAACAGATGTCAGGTTGAGCTGCCTTGTCCTGATTTTGACCAGTGGTGTGTGTATTCAGCCCCAGTGTGTATTATCTAGGTTGGGATCCTTTTGAATGTTAATTCGTTCACATTAACCAAAAACATTTATACTGTGTGAATTGCTCATTTTCTATCATGACCTGGAGGAGTGGAAGTAATCTGTTGGAGGCTGAGTGGACCCACCACAGGAGGCAGGTTTTACCACAGTGCTGACATTCTCTCCTCAGCTCAGGCAGGGAGGCTTGGCCAGGCCACCTGTGCAACCGTCTAAACAGCATAGGATTGGCAGAACCTTATCTGCCTTGCTTTGATTTTATATGGATATATTGGTTGAAGGATGTCAGGTGTTTGGGTAAAATGAGTTCCTCTTTGCTCACTGTCCCTATCACTACCAAATTACCTGCTTTTTCATGAGGATGCTTTGGCTTTTAAAGGCTATGAGAACCATAAAAGAGGACAAATTTGACTCCCAATTTGAGCATGTTGACCCATCTGGAACCTTATATCTTTGGTCCTTTTTTTTTTTCATGTTGTTTTGACAACTCTTTTATGGCTGTGGGGACTGAGGACTTGCCCATAGATAAAGAACTTTCTCTTGGGTTGAGAAAGAGAATGTTGGTTGATAAGTTGAGCAACTACAAACTTTTCCAGGAAAATTGTTTTCTGTTATTTTGAGAAGTTACCTTTGTAAGTTATTATAGAAACTGAATTTAGGTATTACTAAAAGACTGTATTAAATATTTGCTGTAGCTTTAGGTTGTTATCTGCATTAGTTGAATTCACTTTATATGTATAAAATATTTTTACATCTAGTAGGTAAGTCAAATGATATTAACCCAACTTTTTGGGGTAGATTAGAAAAACTGACTTTTCATCCAGGATATTTTTCCAGATGTTACCACCAGAATTTACTTAAGCATACTCTAACACATATAAAATCAGTCTTATTCTTTTATTATATACCTTTCATAAATAAATGAAGTGGATTTGACCTCTGTATTGAGGAGTAGGTTATCCCCCAGTTGGAACTCCAAATTCAACAAACTTAAGATCTGTTATAATGCCCAGCAGCAGAGTAATCAAAACAGACTTGGAAAGACGAAATATCTTCTCCCAGTAGAAATTTAGCACTTAAGTTAGTATTTCTTAAAGGATGGGCTATAGTCCACCAGTATTAGAATCCCTTGGGATACTTACTAAAAATGCAATTTTCCAGAAACAGGAATTACAATGTCTTCGTTTGGGATCCTGCAAGATAAGTATATTTATATTAAGTGCCCCTGGTAATTCATATTTACACTAAAGTTTAGGACTCATTCTCTTAAATTATGATGAAAATCAATATAAAAAAATATATTTCAGCTTATAGATATTTATTTAATACATAATTTTGTCAAAAATATAACTAATTTTAAGGTACAGTAAGTTTTATAATGTGGAAAATTTTTCCTCATTTTTGTATTTGAAAAATCTATGTCTTTAGAAACTAACTTCTTTATTGATTCTCAATTTTTGATATTGACTACTGATTTGTTCACTTAATAGTTCTCTAATTAGGCTTAAAAGTATGTAGACTTGGGCTTCCCTGGTGGCGCAGTGGTTGAGAGTCCGCCTGCCGATACAGGGGACACGGGTTCGTGCCCCAGTCCGGGAGGATCCCACATGCCGCGGAGCGGCTGGGCCCGCGAGCCATGGCCGCTGAGCTTGCGTGTCCGGAGCCTGTGCTCCACAATGGGAGAGGTTACAACAGTGAGAGGCCCGCGTACCGCAAAAAAAATAAATAAAATTAAAAAGTATGTAGGCTTAAAAAACTGAAAATAGAGATATCATCAGCCAATTTTGTTTTTGATTCTATGTGAAGTAGAAAATAGTAGTCTTACCTTTCTCTGAAGTCTTGGTGGTTTTTTCCCCCTCTTTCTTGATTTTGGGCCTGCCTCATATTGTCTTAGTTTTTCCTGGGTGTAGACTTTTTCCTTCGAGGACCTCAGGGACAAGGACCCTGTCTTCCCCACCAGTCTAATACAATATTGGTACAATGGCTCAGAAAAACTTTTTTTTTTTAATTGAAGTATAGTTGATTTACAATGTTATATTAGTTTCAGGTATACAACACAGTGATTTAATATTTTTATAGATTCTACTCCATTTAAAGTTATTATAAAATATTGGCTATATTCCCTGTGTTGTATGTAATCATCCTTGTATCTTATTTAGTTTATACCTAGTAGTTTGTACCCCCTAATCTTCTTCCTATGCTGCCCCTCCCCCCGTTCTTCTACCCACTTGTAACCACTAGTTTGTTCTCTGTATCTGTGAGTCTGTTTCTGTTTTGTTATGTTCATTCCTTTATTTTATTTTTTAGATTTGACATATAAGTGAAAATATACAGTATCTGTCTTTCTTGGAATTATTTCACAAAGCATAATACTCTCCAGCCCCATCCATGTTGCAAATGGCAGCATTTCATTCTCTTTATATGGCTGAGTAATATTCCACTGTATGTATATACACCACATCTTCTTTATGCATTTATCTGTTGAGGGACACTTAAGTTGCTTTCATATCTTGGCAATTGTAAATAATGCTACTGTGAACATTGGGGTGCATATATCTTTTTGAATTAGTGTTCTCATTTTCTTCGAATGTATGCCCAGGAGTAGATTTTGGGATCATGTGGTATTTGTACTTTTAATTTTCTGAGGAACCTCCATACTGTTTTCCATAGTGGCTGTACCAATTTACATTCCCACCAACAGTGTACTGGGGGCCCACATCTTTCACCAGTGCTCATTATTTGTTGTCTTTTTGACTATAACCATTCTGACTGGTGTGAGGTGTTATCTCATTTTGGTTTGATTTGCATTTCCCTGATGATTAGTGATGTTGAGCATCTTTTCATGTGCTGATTGGCCATCTGTATGTCTTCTTTGGAAAAATATCTATTCCAGTCTTCTGCCCATTTTTTAATTGGGTTATTCGATTTTTTGATTATGAGTTGTATGAGCTGTTTATATATCTTGGATATTAACCCCTTATCAGACATACTGTTTGCAAATATCTTCTCCCATTTAGCAGGTTGCCTTTTCATTTTGTTGTTCCCCTTACTGTGCAAAAGCTTTTAAGTTTCACTAGGTCCCATTTGTTTCTTTTTGCTTTTGTTTCCCTTACCTAAGGAGACATAACCAAAAAAATATTGCTAAGACTTATGTCAAGAGTGTACTGCCTATGTTTTGTTTCCTTTTAGGAGTTTTATGGTCTTACATTAAGGTCTTTAATATATTTTGAGTTTATTTTGGTATATGGTGTGAGAAAATGTTCTAATTTTATTCTTTTACATGTAGCTATCTAGTTTTCCCAACATCACTTATTGAAGATGTTACCCCATTGTGTCTTTTGACTCCTTTGTCATAGATTAATTGACCATATGTGCAGGGGGTTATTTCTGAGCTCTCTATTCAGTTCCATTGATCTATGTGTGTGTGTTTGTGCCAATACTGTGCTGTTTTGATTACTGTAGCTTTGTAGTATAGTCTGAAGTCAGGAAGCATGATACCTCCAACTTTGTTCTTTTTTCTCAAGATTGATCTTGCTGTTTGGGGTCTTTTGTGTTTCTATACAAATTTTTAGATTATTTGTTCTAGTTCTGTAAAAAGTATTATGTGTATTTTGATAAGGGTTGCATTAAATCTGTAGATTGCTTTAAGTGGTATGGACATTTTAACGGTATTAATTCTTCCAATTCATGAACACAGATATCTTTTTTATTTTTTTTTTTGTGATACACGGGTCTCTCACTGTTGTAGCCTCTCCCATTGCAGAGCACAGGCTCTGGATGCGCAGGCTCAGCAGCCATGGCTCACGGGCCTAGCCACTCTGTGGCATGTGGGATCTTCCCGGACTGGGGCACAAACCAATATATCCCCTGCATCGGCAGGCGGACTCTTAACCACTGTGCCACCAGGGAAGCCCCACAGATATCTTTTCATTTCTTTGTGTTACCTTCAGCTTCCTTCATCAGTGTCTTAGAGTTTTCAGAGTATAGGTCTTTCACCTCCTTAGTTAAGCTTATTCTTAGGTATTTTATTCTTTTTGATGTGGTTGTTACTGGGGTTGTTTTCATGTTTTCTCTCTCTGATAGTTTATTATTAGTTTATAGAAAAGCAACAAATTTCCATATACTGATCTTGTATTCTACAACTTTACTGAATTTATTTATTAGTTGTAATAGTTTTTTGGTGGTGACTTTAGGGTTTTCTATTTATAGTATCATGTAATCTGCAAATAGTGACAGTTTAATTGTCGCTTCCAATTTTTATGTCTTTTTTTTCTTTTTCTTGTCTGATTGCTGTGGCTAGGACTTCCAATGCAATGTTAAATAGAAATGGCAAGAGTGGGCATCATTGTCTTGTTCCTGATTTTGGAGGAAAAGCTTTCAGTTTTTCACCATAGAGTATGATGTTAGCTGTGGGTTTGTCATAAATGGCCTTTTTTTGTTGAGCTGTATTTCCTCTATACCAATTTTGTTGAGTTTTTATCATGAATGGGTGTGAATTTTTATCAAGTGGTTTTGCTGCATCTATTGAGATGATCATGTGATTTTTATCCTTTGTTTTGTGAATGTGGTGTATCACATTGATTGATTTGTGGATATTCAACCATCCTTACATCCCTGGAGTAAAATCCCACTTGATCATGGTGTATGATCCTTTTTTTTTTTTTCTTTTTTGTGGTACGTGGGCCTCTCACCATTGTGGCCTCTCCTGTTGCGGAGCAACAGGCTCCAGACACGCAGGCTCAGTGGCCATGGCTCACAGGCCCAGCTGCTCCGCAGTGTGTGGGATCTTCCCAGACTGGGGCACGAACCCGTGTCCCCTGCATTAGCAGGCAGACTCTCAACCACTGTGCCACCAGGGAAGCCCTATGATCCTTTTTATATGTTGTTGAATTACATTTGCTAATGTTTTGTTGAGGGTTTTTGCATCTATATTTATCAGAGATAATGACCTATAATTTTCTTTTTTTGTAGGACCCTTATCCTGGTTTTGGTATTAGGGTAATGCTGGCCTCATAGAATGAATATGGGAGTGTTCCCTCCTCTTCAATTTTTTGGAATAGTTTGAGAAGGATAGGTATTAACCCTTCTTTATATGTTTGGTAGAATTTCCCAGTGAAGCTGACCAGTCATGGACTTTTCTTTGCTGGGAGTTTTTTTGATTACTGATTTAATTTTAGTACTACTAATATGTCTGTTCAGATTATTTTTTTCGTCCTGATTCAGTCGTGGAAGATTGTATGTTTCTAGGAATTTATCCATTTCTTCTATGTTGTACAATTTGGTGTATACCTATTTATAGTATTCTCTTATGATTGTTTGTACTTCTGTGATATTGGTTGGAACTTCTGCTCTTTCATTTTTAATTTTGTTTATTTGGGTCCTCTCTCTTTTTTTCTTAATGAACCTGGATAAAGGATTATCAATTTTGTTTATGTTTTCAAAAAACCAGCTCTTGGTTTCATTGGTCTTTTCTATTGTTTTTGGTTTTTGTTTTTGTCTCTCTTTTCACTCAGATCTTGATTATTTCCTTCCTTCTGCTGACTTTGGGCTTTGTTGTTTTCTTTTTCTAATTCCTTTAGATGATAGGTTATGTTGTTTATATGAGATTTTTCTTGTTCCTTCAGGAAGGCCTGTATTGCTATTACTTCCTTCTTAGAACTGCTTTTGCTATGTCTCATAGATTTTGGAAGGTTGTGTTTTCATTTTCATTTGTCTCAAGGTACTTTCTGATTTCTACTTTTATTTCTTTGTTGACCTGTTGGTTCTTTAGTAGCATGTTGTTTAGTCTCCATGTGTTTGTGTTTTTCCCAGTTTTCTTCTTGTAATTTATTTCTAGTTTCATACTGATTTGGTTGGAAGAGATTCTTGATATAATTTCTGTCCTCTTAAGTTTGTTGAGATTTGTTTTGTGTCCCAGGAAAGCATTTCTGAGTGATTTGAGAACTGTTTGTATGTTTGTTATGAAATGTAATTTGTTTTATATGATGTGGGGAAAAAAGGATGTACATTTCATAGAAATCAACTTTAAATGAAGTTTCTTGAGGGAGACAACTTTATTTAACTTGAATTTTATAGTGTCATCTAAAAATACTCTTATCTTTTGTTGTGAAAATACTCTATCTTTTGTTGTACCATTTTCCTTAGGGGTTGATGGCTGCATTGTGCTTTTACCTTATATCTGGTTATGAAAATAATGGCAAGGTATACGCTTTGAGTATAGGGATCAGATCCTTGAATCAGTAACAATATAAAGTGAGAAGTATTAATAGGACCTAGTGAATTATCAGAAGTCTAAAAAAATTTAACTTGCATTCTCAGATCTGGTGGTGGAGGGGCAGTTGATTCAGAGTTGACTGGGTTCAAAGTGATAGTGTTTACCTCTACTATGTCATATAGAAAAAGAAAATAGCTTTGGAAGTATGGCTTTTTATTTATTATTTTCTCCTTCTCCTTCTCCTTTCCCTTCCCCTTCCCATTTTCCTTCTTCTTCTTTTTTTTTTGCATAGTGACAGGGAATCTATAAATAGTGGTTAATACAGGAAAACTCCTAGGCTAGACATTATCTTGACAGTTGGTGGACAGATGCTCCTGGTTTGAGTGTGAGACTGAGGTATACAGAAAGCACTTCAAAATACTCTCAGAAGCCAGCTAACTTTATTTTCCTTATATTGGGATTGAGTTTTTGGCTGCTCTGTAATATGCTTCTGGTAAGAGCCAGGTCAAATATTTATGGTTTGTTTATTTTGAATATAGCAGCATCTAGTCATTTTTATAAACCTTTCAGACCTTACTATTACTTATAAACTGATATAAAAAAAGACAACATATACATATTAACAGTTTCACTTTGAGTGTTTTATTTATTTAAATTTTTGAGATAAGTTTTATTTCTTTATTGATTTTTAAATAACGTGTGTTCATTATAATCAAAAACTTAATAATGTATATAACTGTTGATATTTTTCTAAAGCATTATTCACTCTCAGTGCTAAATGACAGAAATAAGGAAAATAAGCATCAATTATTCACTCTCAGTGCTAAATGAAAGAAATGGAAAATAAGCATTTACTTTGCTCAATCTAGCTCTGTGATTTTTTAGAGAATAAAAAAGGAACAGGTATATGTTCCTAATGGGAACTTGGAAAATAAGGCCCGAGGCATTGAAAAAAATGAATTCCAAATTACCCCATCTTCATATTTGAAAGAACTTTCTTTTTTTGATTTTTTTTTTATATTGGAGTATAGTTGATTAACAATGTTGTGTTGTGTTAGTTTCAGGTCTACAGCAAAGTGATTCAGTTATACATATACATGTATCTATTCTTTTTCTTTTTCCATTTAGGTTATTACAGAATATTGAGCAGAGTTCCCTGTGCTATACAGTAGGTCCTTGTTGGTTATCTATTTTAAATATAGTAGTGTGTACATGTCAATCCCAAACTCCCAATATAATGTTGAATGAAAAGTGGCTTTGTTAATTTTCAAAACAAGTACCTGGATTTATTTCATCCATTTCTTAAAAAAGATTAATTACTTCCTAGACAAGGTACTTTTTGTAATACTTGTTTTATATTAATCATGATTAGTATAATATTTCAGGCATGATTTGTCATGATATTTCTTCTTCTGAGTTGGTTGACATTTTATGGAACATATGAATCTTTATTGTTCTGCATTTTGGAAGAAGTTTTCTCTTACAGTGGGGATTGGGCAGGGCACTCTCACCCAGGGTTCTCCAGTTTGGAGTTTTTCTTCTTTTTAGTTGGAAAGAATTTGTTGACCCTCTATGTGTGATATAATGGCCCTCAGACTTTGGCCTGGGGAGGTATGGTGGTCACTGGAAAATAGAAAGTTTTGTGATTGAGGAATGTCTTCTGTAAAATAAATTTGACAATTATATTGTTTTCTCCTTAGCATTTTTGTTCATATGTCTGAACTCAAAGGAATGCATAAAATATGTCTTAGAAATGTAAAAAATTAGATGGAACTGCTTTGATGGAATTATGACTGTATATTATAAAGTAAATTTAGGTCATTTCTGTTTCAATTATAGATGTCTTTCTCTAAAATGTTATAGCATGTTTCTCTTTTACAGTAACAAGTTCAAATGTAAGCAATAAAAACTTAAGCCAGCAGTCTAGTGCTTGCAGCATGAATTTAGTAGATGTGTCAAAATGTATGAATTGTTCTTAATGTTAGACATTTTGTTCATGAGAATAACATAACACCTGCTGTGACCTTTTAAGCTATGTAAATTTTAGTGACTGTAAAATTAAAATGTTTTCCTTTCCAAAATGTGTTTGGAAATTACTTGGAATGTTTTATGCTTGGCTCTTTTAGAGATTTTATTATGTATTTAATGTGAAGAGATTCAGATTTGGTATAAAAACTGAAGCATATCATAGTTCCTAGTTTTAAAAATCTTTTTTAAAAAGTTATCTGTAGGATAATCTCATTTCTGATATACCTTGTCCAGGAGCAACAGAAAGTGTTATCTAACACTACACTAATATCTGTTTCCTTTTAGCACTGACCATTTTGGAGTCTGTGAATATACTGATACTTTGTTAAAGAAAGTATCAAATAGATAGGATTACATTGGAATAATAAAATTTCCAGGGCTATTAATTCCCTTTTCTCACCATGATATAAAAAATAGTAAGAAAATATAAGAATTGTAAGAGTACTACTTATTTTTGTAACCCTGTTTGCCAATGGAATGTGTTACAGCAGGTACTTTAAAAGAATGGTTTATGTGCTTATTTTTTCTGAGAGGTACACTGTGAGTTAGGAAGATGTTTAAAAGAAAATGGTGATTCGCATTTTGATTTGATGCAAATTTTAATCCATAATTTTATTATGCTTATAGATTTGAAAGATATTTGTATTTCAGGAGAGTACCTCTTTAACTTGTTAAACTCTTGAATTAGGGCAATATTGTGATATTACCAAGTCTGCTTTTTTTCTCCTCACATCTTTTAGACCAGATTAAGTAGGCTCAGTCAGGTTGAGACCCTATTTGGATAAAAATCATAGAACTCTATGTAATACGGGTGGTAAAGCACATGAAGACTGTACTTATATTTGACACTTGCTCATATTTGACTTAATACTTTTTATATTGAGATAATGATTTTGAGTGTCTCGTGTGTGTTAACGGAAAAAATTTTACGCTTCTTAGTGGCAGAGACTGGTTTCATCCCTTATTTCTTTTTCAATTTTTTTATTGTGGTAAAATGTACATAAAATTTACCACTTTAACCATTTTTAGTTGTACGTTTGCTTTCATTTCTTATGTGTCCCTTGTAATGTAAGGTAGTTCAGAATTTATTGAGAATATATACTAGATGTTCAATATAGCAGAGATTGGCTGCTTGTTCACTAAACTCATTTGAATACCCCTCTCACCCCAACCCTACATAGCCAGGCTCTGTTCCCCAGTTGTCTTGATAGTAGGTGTAGCCATAAGTCTAAGTTCTGATCCCTGAAATATGAGCAGCATTAAGTTTTGTGACTTCTAGGCATGGCTTATAAATGTCTCCTGTGTTCAGTCCTCTTTCTCTTGTCTCTTCTAATGGCAATCATGAAGCCAAGGAGATGGTTGAGCCTCTAGAAGGAAGGAGTCTGGGTCCTTGCATCACTGCCTGGAGGAGAGCCACCCACAGATCAGGAGTATTTGTTTGACTTTACATGAGCCCTAAATAAAATTTTGGTTGTGTTAAGCCAATAAGATCCCATGGTTTATCTCTTTAAGCAGCTCACGAATACACTGAACATTTGTTATAGTGAATAATTTAGTTTACTCAAAATTTAATTCTCTTTGTTAGGAATTGGAAGTGGAAGTCAAGAAAACAAAGTGGAAGTCAGTAAGAAATTGAGTTTGGCTCCAGTTGGAGGAGGAGTCAATGTGAAACTAACTCAAAAGATGAGAGATGAATAAAGGATAGTGAGAAAAATTTAGAATGATGTGTTAGGAAACTGATAAGAAAAAGAGAGAGAGAGCAGGGAGTTACAGTATAAGCACATATAGGAGAGCAGTCCTGGGAGCTGGAGGAGTAGGGGACATTGTTAAATAAGAAAATCAAATCTGAGAGTTGGATAGCATTTTAAACACTATTGGTTTTAAAAATAGGAATTTTACCTCATTCCATATGCAGTTTACAAATGTGTTTTTTGCTTATTGCAGGTTTGTTTAATGAATATCTTGATAAAACATGATATTCAGAAAAAAGTGTCATTATTAAATGAGCAGAGTTGCAAACCTACGTGTGTGTGCTGCAATTTAGATTCATTACTCGGATTATTTCCGAAATGAGTCATTCTCTTATGTACATGAAAAGAATTGAATTATGACTATGTTTTATGCCTATATAAAGTACAGTATATCATACTTTTACAATGCCTAAATATAGGTGAAGTTTATCTTGTGTTTTAGACGTAAAATACTGCATAGAATGTTTAAAAAGGAGAACATTTATGAATTCATTTTACTAACATTTACATTTACTATTCATATTTTAAGTTGATACCATTTAACCTTTTTTTGCCTCAAACCTGGATTTTATCACCCAATAAAAAAGCAGATTGGTTAAATATTGTGGCTTAGATAGCTTTTTAAGAAAAGCTTTAAAAATGAAGAGTTAATAATACATGTAAGTTAAAAATATACTACACGACTGACCTGATGTTTCCAGTTTTCATCTCCTGTGTAAATTATAACGAAGAGAATATGTGCAATCACTGGCTGATGAATACTAATGTCCCAAGTCTTATGTATGGTGGCAGTGGCTATAAGGTGTGACAGTTTTCTTACCCACTGTTTACAGCAGCTCAGCTGCAGATGAAATTACCTTTTATCCAAGTGGTAAGATACTACCTGACCTGCACTTTGGGCATTGTTGAGGTAGCAATGGCAACCTTTGATTGAAGGGAAAGGTCCTCTCTCTTCCTGGGTATAGTATCCAGTATGAAAAGAATATAGCTCTCTTCCTTCAAGCTACACTTAGTCCCGTGCACGTTGAAGATCATGACATGTTGTAAATTCAGTGTCCTGGTTTCATTATCATGCATTTTAAAACAGAAATGCTATTAAAGGTGATTTGAGTTTCCAGGATTTCTTACAAGTATAATGTGGAATGTATGCTGTATAATCTATAAGTTAGCTAGAACTGCACTGGGCTTAAAGTCAAAAGGACTGGTCCATGGATGTGTCTCTTAACAGCTGTCAGTCTTGGTTTCCTAATCTGTAAAATCATAATATCCTAAAATCTTAGTGTTAAAAGTGACCTAAGGAGCAATTTGGCGCAAACTTTCACTCCAATTTCTTTTATAATATCTTTGGTATATAGCCGTCCCATGATAGGAAGCTCAAGATCCCATTCTCTTCTCCCACTGAGTGCTTACAGTTTTCAAACTCTTGAGCAAAACATCTCCCCATTCTTTGTGTGCCATCTACAGGAGCAGAAGCTACTGATGGGAATATTAATACCTGACCTGTTTCACAAGTCAAGGGGAGGATCACATGAAATAATGGGAGTGAAAGTGAAGTGAAGTATTGTGAAAATATCAAATCTTATGATTAATACTGGATAGTGATTTTTCAACTAATGACTTGTGTAGGAATTAACTACCATTTATAGTAGCAAAATTATTTCTGCGATAAACTAAGTTTTCAATCCCTGACAAGTTAAATAACCTTTGGAACCCTGTCTGTCAAATGGAGTCTGCCAGTGCCCTAGTATTTTTGATGATACCTAGTCTCCAAAAATTAAAAATCTTGACCCACAATTTAAAAACTACTGGACAAGACTTTTGGGGAGGCATTTAGATTCCCAGTGTACAATAGTAGTAACCTAAAGACTATAATATAAACTGAACTTGTAGTCATATGGAAGTCACATACACTTTTGCCACGGGATTAGTGTTATTCTTGAATATATTGTGTAAAAACCACTTGCATAAAAACGTGACTGTGTTTCGTGTACTAAAAGTGGATGACAGACTCAAGTGAGTTCTGCCTGGATGCCTTAATGGTTCTATCTAGTAGCCATATGAAAGATAAAGCAGTTTTGGGTAAGTTATTGTTTTTTTACCATGTTCATTGACTTATTCTTGAAAGCTTTTAATGAGTAATTTTCCAGTTGCTGAAACTAATCCAGTAAACTAGAAATATGTTTCTTGAAACACATGCACATGCACACGGCTAGCATGGCTAAGTGTACTAGAGACGCCAAGGATTTATTGCTCTCTCGGTAGGTAGCCCTTTCTAAGGGAAACTACTCTACCTTCGCTTCCTATTATTTGGGATAGATACTTCTGGCCCAGTCAAGCTGATGAGTGGACATCTGACCCAAGAGCTTCTTCAAGGAGTTGGAGAGGTGAAAGACTGAAGTAGCTAAGAGATGGAGAGGTGAAACCGTAACATTGTGTTGGGGTTAGAATTGGTATTAATTTATGAGGGAACCAAACCTCTAAGCAAGGTGAAGACCTAGTGGGCAGAGAGAATGTGAAAATGTAGCAGACATATTGAGAGAGATGCAGTGGAGTGGTAGGGGGAATGGGAGAGAGAGAAAGAAGAGAGACCGGAGACAGAAAGAGACCAGAACATCCACAATCCCTGAACAAGACAAAGGGAAGTGATGTTTGTCATTTTCTAGATCTAAATCACCCAAGTTGTACCTATACAGCTCTTTTCCTTGGATGACATTTTTGTATTCTTACAATAAATAACCCTTTGCTTATATTAGCTTTAGTGGGGTTTCGTTCCTTGCAACTGAAAGAGCCCTAAAAGAGCACTAAAGGTAGAGACAAAATATCGAGGGTAATCTTTGGCTGAGGCCTGCTTCTGACTACTATTCTAGAAATAGACTTTTTTTCCTCCCATTCTTCTCTACGTTAATCATAATAAAATGTTAAGTAATTGTTGCTTTTTAACTTCTAGGCCCTCTTGGTTTGAAATTCTGTGAATTCGTTCTTATTGCTTGATTTGCTTTTATTATAGAAATGAGAAGTTTGTTGTAAACTGATGCATTGCTTTTATTTCTGCTGAAGAAGTCTGTACGCATGTTATTCTTCTTGAATCTTTTAAGTCTTGGAGCAGGTTTGCCATCATTGTTAGGACATCAGCAGACCAATCATTGTTTTCTTAGTGGTGTGTCACAGACTTTGACCAAATATATGCAGGTATTTAATAAGGGTATGCTATACAATATAAATTGTATTTGATACCTATTATGAGGACTTCAGTTATTCACATTTAATAAGAAAACATCAGCTTTTTACTTCTGTGGCATATATGAGCTCTTATAAGGATATATCGTAGATAAACCGAAATGAGAATGTTATTGGACATACTAGTATCATTTGGTTCTGTAATTCTAATTTATAAACATTTTCTTAACAGTTTAGTTCAGACCGAATTTTGTTCTCCCCATTGCCATCCCCCCTTAGGTAAAGTCTTCAGAATCGTGATTACACAAAGAAAGCATTCTTCTTAAACTATTCTTTGTACTCTTGACAAATGCTTCTTATTAAAAGAGACTTTTAAAATCGTCTTAATTTATCCTCTTGGACAGTTCGATTTTTTTGCGTTATCATTACATAATGCAAAATGGTTTCAGATAGTTTAGAAGTTGTTGGTAGATTTAGCTAAGAAAAACTGATGATGAAATGCTGTAGCGCAGTTTTTCTTAAGTCAAGCCAATCTTTAATATTAGGAAATGTTTAGTAAACTAGAAAGCAGAATACAAAAATGAAATATTTTAATTTTAGGGTAAATTGGTCCTGTGGCTCAATACTAGTAGCATAAAGGAAAGCCACTATACCAGTAGTGGGTGATAAGGTTTTTATTTTCTAAGTTTATGTCTTCCAAGGTAGAGATTTATTGTAGGAAATTATTGGTGCAACTTGTTGGATGGGCTGATCCTTCTGAATGTAATTATGCCTGCCTTCCTTGGTGGGATCACAGTCCTCTAGGATGGTATTGGGATCTTATTACCATTGATGTAAACATAGTGTACTGTTAATTGAAGACACAGATTACCTCAGGCTTGAATAGGGACTCTTGAGTTCTATGTTGAACTAAAAATTGCTTAAAATATTTTACTTTGTCGTATCCCCAAAGTACTGATCAGAACAGTACTTGTGGATATGTGTAAACTGTGAAAATTCAGACCTATGATTTTATTTCACTTCACTAGAAATTTCAGTGATTCATGAGTTCTAGTTGAATAGTTCAGTGTTTAAAATGTAGTTCATAGAAGATAAACACTTTACATTTTAATCTAAAGAGGCACACAACTGTAAAATCAAAATGAATTTACTCTTGATTAGAGAAAAATGAATTTTACAATTTTTTTCTACACATTTCTTTTTGTCAGAAAAATGTCACTTATATTGGATTTGTAAGCAATGCCCTAATGTTACTGAAGACTTTTTTGAAATAGTGAGTTTTTATAGATTTTGAAGTAGACCGACAAAACAATAAGTCAATTTATGTAAAAATTTTTTTTTAGAAATATGAAAACTTTTGGATATTATATCCTCCCTGTGCCTATATCATGGTGCTTGGCACACGGTAGTTAAACTATTTAATAACTGACAGATTTTCTTGAAGAAAATTTTAGGACACATACAAGGAAATTTAAATCTAGGTTTATTGATACACATGGAGAAGAGTTACATCTCCATCAGTGAAATATAGACTTGAGCCACATGATCTCAATGAAAGGTCACTTGGTGATTTGGTATCTTGAAATGTGTCAGTAGAAATCTTTCCAACAGCCATAGCTTATTCTTTTGGAATTTTCAAAATATACTGTACCTTAACAGCAACACTCCAATGAACCTGTATTCATTCTTTTTTACTGAGTTAAAGAAAAAAACATTTTACAAAGTGGACACATTGTTTAATTTTGTTTTGCATTTACTAGGTTGGAGTGCAAGGCCAATAAATTAAACCCAGGCAGTTCTGTTGCTAATTACATACAACTTCTCTTGAGTATCAGATATTCAAATCCATTTTATGAATATGGTAGAGAGAATAACAACTGTAAAACAAAGCAGTGTGCATGTAAGTGACTGTTAGCGTGCATTTCAGAAAGGATAAATGCTCACCATATGGTACAATTACTGTGTCCAAGTTTTCAAATTAGCTCCTCTCATCCTCCTTATTACTGTCTTTAAAAAGAGAGGAAAAAACCCAACATGATTTATCTACTCTGCAGCAGAACTCTTGACGCAAAACAGCAGCCCAGTTCTGTCCAGTTTTTTTTTTTTCCTTTAGCATAATAGAGGCTGTCGGACTTTTTTATACTAATTACTGTGTGAGCCTCAGATGAACCCCCTTCAATTCACAGGGCTTTGTTAAGGGAGGAGCTGTCAATGTGTCTGCCCGTTTGCAGCTGTGCTGTGGCTTTAGCTTGCTTAACATTATGCTGCTTTTTAGACTTGACAGAAGGGATTTTTTTTTTTTTTTTTTTGTATTAAGGCAAAGCAGCCTTGTAGCGAAATGGTTTAAGCAGCTGCATTGTAGGGAAGCACAAAGAAGTTATTATTGTGTCTGTTTAGGGGGGTAGAATGGAGGGGGAGATATTCGGCTGCTGTTGATGCCGATTGTTGACTTGCCATCTGCCAGATAGGGAGAAGAAAAAAATGACAGCTCCAGCAGGGTGTTCAAGAGGTTGTTTGGAGAGACGCATAAACATGTGCAGATGTCGAACTGAATAATGGCTAGAACTTGAGACGGTTTATGATGCTGCTGATGTTTGTGCATATACAGAATGAATGTATGTGTGGATTTGGTTAACCAAGGCTACATACTAATTATCATTGTTTTCCTGCATGCCCCTTCCCCTTAGCTTGTTAATTAGTTTAGGAGTTTAGTACTTCCTCTTCCTTCTCTTATTCACATCTAGTAGTAGAAAACAACTTCTCTTAAAATGGCAATAAAACCTTTCTTATTTCTCCATATAGATGATAGCTAATCTATTTTGTTGGTATTAGGTGTGAACTGCTAACTGATAACAGGAGATTTTGATTAGGAAACAAGGCAGGTGGAACACCATGTCTTAATGCATACATATATTAACAGTTTTAACACTAGTCAGCATGTAAACTATTATTTGAAACTGAATTGATTTTATAGCCTACCACTAGGGGTGAGATGGAGAACCAAATTCACTTTGCTCAGTAATTCCATCATACTTTGAACTTAGATGTTACTAGTTGTGAAACAAAGTTATATGGGAACCTGGCCTTCTTGGTTACCACTCTTTTTCTCTTGGTTGTCTTTGATTCTATAAATAAAAGTTACACATTTTCATTATGGAGTAATGAATTGGTTTTATATTTCCTTCTCATCCACTCCTGTTATTAGGTATTAGAGATTTGCTATATCTGTAATGTTTTTAAATGCTGTGATAACACTTAACTTCAGGGTGCAGTGTATATGTTTATTTAATGTCTTTTTTTTATTACTTTGACTTTAAATAATTGAGAAGGAATAGTGATGTTGGGTAAAATTTCTCAAAGGTATGTATGTTGTAGAACACCTCAAATTTTTGTAAACATCAAAACCAATCACAATATGAGTGAGAAAATGAAGAGAGAAGCTCTGACTTTTTTTTTTTTTTCCTACTTGGATTTCTGTTACCAAAAAAAAAACAAAAACGTGGGGAATTAAAGAGTTTTTATTTTGACTTTTGGTAAACTCATGCTTTCCTAAAACATTTAGGGTTTTGTTGCCTAATTATTAAACAAAAAACCTTAAGTATGGTTGAAAGGCAAACATACTGACAGAGCTTTGTGTCCAGAGTAATGTCTTTCTGAAAGGACTAAAGGGAGATTATCTGTTATTTCTACTCTTCATAAAGAAATAGAGGTCAGGTCTATTTAGAAAAACTTCTTGTCTTACTGTCGATTTTTCCACAAGTGACTCTAATCTGTATTTGCTGAAAAGGCACAGAGAACCATCAGCTACATTGGACCTTTCCTTTGCCTCGTATATTTAGTTTTTTCTTTTATTTGGAAGGCCACACATATGTCCATATTTTTGTATGTAGAATTATGTACATATGTTTATAGTTTCGTAGTCAGTCCTGATATCCCTCTGCTAAGCTTGGGAGGAAGCAACATGCCATTTTTCAGGTAGAGGTGTTAAACTGAGAAGAGGTGATTTGACAGCGGCCAGGATGTTAGAGGCTGAGCAAAAGCAAGCTTGTATAAAAGCAGGTTTGCAGTTCTGTGCTTGGTTCATCGTATCATGTTACTTCAGAACCATTTGTAAAATCTTAGTGCAGGCAAATATACTTACTAAGGTGATTGAAATATTCAAGGCAGAGTGTCTTTGAAGTTACGTCCACCAGATTTAATTGTCAATTAACTTAGACGAGGGACTTTATGAAAGTCCCTTTAATCTGTTTAAGTGTTTTCTTCATGTGTTGGAAGAAGGAAACAATCACTGATATTCAAGGATCTTGTAAGAACTAAATGAGATAATAGTATATTTGGAATGCCTGGAACATGTGCAATAGTAGCTGTTGCTAATATTTTATTTTTGTTGGATATGATGTGTAAGTCGAAAGGCCTGTAACTCTTGTAATTGAAGTGCTTATATAATGCTCTGTTGCAAAGTGAGCATACAAAGTTCTAGAGGCCATCTAAGATATATAAGGTGGTTTTCTTAGAACCTTATATTTATTTAGTGATTTATGTGATTATTTCATAAATCTGAAGGGAAATCAGTTATTTCAAGAGAATATCAAGAAAATTGTTGAATGTAACTTTTTTCCGGGTGTGGGATCAGTGGTTTATTCAGTAATGATGATTTTATATTGTATCCTGTAAAATCATTTTTCTACTTAAAAAATTTAGCACAGGATTGCTGAAAATTGTATTCATTCCCTTAATTCAATATTAATCTCATTATTTTGGAGCCATATTTTTCTCTGCTATGGCCAATACTTAAGCTGTTTTTGGGTTATAATTGTTTTTAAAATAAGGTGTTGGAACACATTACAGTTAATAAATGTAATAATTGTAGTGAGCAAACAACACTAAAAAGAATGTTTTATCTCCTCCGGGCATTTTAAAGCATTATTTGATTGGTCCAACACTTTATTTTGCAGACAAAGAAACTGATCAAGCTCATATAGTGGTGAAAGTCCTGGGATAAGCAGAAGTGTTTTTTTAGAGGAGTGAAGAGGAAATGGCTTTGATTGACCTGAGGGGATCAATATATTCAGTATAGGATGGCTAGTTACCATTCAGATGTTGGTGGTTCTTTAAGGTGTTTCCTTTAAAATTGTTGTTTCTGTCAGGCATTCTGTCTTTACTGAATATTGCTCAATTTTGGATGAAGGGCAAGGGATGTTGCACCTGGGAAGGCTGCCTGATCCAGTTTCGAAGAGTGGTTAATGGGACTGGGTATAGTCACCAAGGACTTCTGTTTTAGTTTTGAAGAATAAATTGGTTATATTAAAAAAAATAAACTTCAATTTGAGCAATGCTAGCTTCATACTAGTATATTGAATGTTTAATAGCACATGGGTAGTGGATGCCAGCATTCAGATACAGATAGTTGTGTTGTACTCTAATATTTTTTAAAAAATTGTATGTTTACCAAAAACAACTTGTAATACCAAAGAAGTGGAAATATCCCATAGCCTATGAAACGTATCACAGATTAGGATGAAACTGTTTCACAGTGAGGACATTTCACATATGAGTGAAACTGTACTTGGTGATTTTCAGGATAATTCAAAAAAACTTTAGGAATTTCTAGCTTTAATGTTATTTAGATGTATTTGAATTGTGCCTCAGAAAAATACTGCATGAATAGTAATTTTTAAAAATATTGGCCAGTATGTTGAAAGAATAGTTCATTGTTTAAGGCATCTTGCTAAATGTTTTGGCTTAAAATTTTTAATGTGTTTAGTTTCAAGAAAATCTGATTAAAGATGTTGGTAAACTTGATAACACTTTTTAGAACAGAAGATGATTAAGATACAAAGGCACTAAGGCATAAACTGTGAAGTTCATGTGTTTTTTTGGCTAGGCGAGTCACTTATTTGCTTTTAGACTGGAACACAGCATCAAAGTTCATAATTTTATACTTTTAAGTGAAAGCACATAGAACAGCAGCTGTTGTTTCCTGGCATCTTTCTGAAGAGATATTTAAGCTTAAGTATATATATTTGTTATAGAAAAGAATTTTATGAAATGACCTTCTTTTCTGTCTTTGCATTTGCATTATTTTCAACTGACTCTTTTAAGATAGCTCTTTGTACTTTCTGTTTTAGTAAAATAGGACTTGGAATTTAGTTTAAAACTTTTTTTTTGACCTTAGAAAACTCCATGGTATAGTATAATTTAAAAAGAATAAAACTGTTTAATTCCAGTAGTACATATTTTTAAAATCTAGTTTACCCGAAGTTATGCCAGGTAATGGCATAGTTCCTAAGTGGAGAAATACACCCTAAGTTTTAGAAGCAAGGACTTTTCTTAAAAGTAAATACAAATTCTAAATAAAAGCATCTTTCTACTAAGTGGAAACCATATGTCAGGAAATCTTACTGTCCAAAAGAAATTTTTATTTACCTGCTTTTGATAATTTTTATCTCCTTTCAACAGGTCATTCACTATAAGACAGCTCTTCATTTTCGAGGCTGTGTTTATTTGGGGGGTGGCCGGGGGAGGGGTGGTGGTGATGTGCAGTTTGGACTTGCATAGTCACTAATTAACTTACACCTAAAACTCTGACATGAAGGTTAGCACTTTTCACATTCTTAAATTAAAAGTCTGTCAGGCCACTGGTCTATACAGGGTGAGTTATCCAGTGTTTTGTACATCCTAAAAAAATCTTTGACAAGTGAATACCAGAAAATGTTTTTCCTACTTTGTGTGAAATAGGTACTTTCTGAGGAAAAGGAATAAAACACCCAATGCACATTGCATTGGATTCTAGAAAGTAAATTGATAATCCTTATGCCATGTAAAGATTTTTATAGTTTCAGAATCAGCATGAAAATTAAGTGGGTGCTTTGATCCTTCACTGCCAGTTTGTCATTCATATTATACTTTATTAATAAATGAGTGGTTCATAACAAATGAGCCTATTGGCTGTTAGCTGCTTATAAGAAGAAACTGGAACCCCTATTTAGTTTGGAACTGAATGTTAATCTCTGTGAAATACTTTATCTTTACTGAAAGATTTGTATGTTCTCATGTCCTGCAATTTTTAAAAAGCAAATTATTCTACCGAGACCATTATAATAGAAACTTAATATTTAAACAGCACAGAATCATTTATATAATTTTGCATTTTATTATATTTTGAATAACTTTCATGATATTGAGTCTTCAAGTCATTTTCCTTCATGATGCCTTGGTTTTAAGAAAATCTTTCCTCACAAGCTTACTAGAAACATTTGAAAACGAGTGTTATTTGCTTGTAGAAGTATGGATAATGACAAGAAAAGAAATCAGTGAGCAAATATACAGGTTGTTTTATTAAAATTTATTTTGATTAGAATGGTAGGTAAAGACTGTTTTCTGTAATTTCTGTCTATGTGTTAGGTAATACTGCCCTCAGAGGGCCAAGGTAAGTAAATTCATTTTTAATGTTGAGAAGCAGCTTTTCTGCTGTTAATCTGATCTTTAAACTTGCTCTGGGGAGGAGAAATGGACTTCTTTGAATCATTGAATAGCGTTTGATTTATGGTTGCATCTCTTTGATTTGTTCTGTTCTTTAAATGTGTTAGTTGTGTCTGTGTACCTCACTTTGATGACAGCCTCTAAGCATGTTCAGTTCTTTTCTAAGAAAATTATAACAGACGACTGGCCACATATTGCCAAATTAGATTGGTTTACAAAGAGGATAAGAAAATTGCCTAGAAAAGTTAAGATGATTTTACTGGGTGTGTGGGTGTGTTTTACTTTTTGTCTCTTTGATAGCAAATATTCTGGTATTCAAAATTATTTGAACCACGCTTTTGAATATGGCAGCATTCATTGAAATGGAAGCATTATATTCCCTTCAGTTTTATAAACTTAAGCATAATCACATCTTTCAAATACAATAAATCCAGAATAATGTACTTCACTGGATATATAATTGTTATATGTAAATATAAATATACTAAAAGTTGAAATACACTATTATTCCATTTATAAAAGCCTAACATTAATGTGTGGTTAACATGTCTCTGAATTCAGAGTACTTAAGATTAAATGATAATTAACTTGTGTAATAAAGAAGAAAAGTGGGAAAGGCCTGATGTGAAAATAATGAGTTTCATGCTTTTGCCTTTTGCTTTTTGTGTGTAGTAACTTTCTTATGAGATAATTTGAAACAAACATTGAGATGTTTAGTAGTAAATCCAATGGAGTGCTTGCTTTTATTTTTTTCCCCTGGAGTTAACTTGATACTGAATTAAGAAGGACTATTTCTGTGACAGCAATACCAGTTTTTAGTGAAAGACTTCAATTGGTCGAGCATAAATGACATGTAATTCATTATTATCAGTAATAATGGGGGATAAAAATAGGATATAAGCAAAGTGAATAACAAAAATTGAAACTTTATCCACTAAAAAACAGCACGTACTTTGCTCAACTAATGTGGAACAGTGATAGTCTGTATAAATGAAATTAACAAATTACATTTGAAAATTTTTTTGTTTTTTGTTGTTGGTTTTTTGTCTGTTTTGTTCTGGGGGGTGGCGGTTGGTAGCCCGTACAGGGAACAAACCCTGCATTTGAAATGTTTTAAAATTATATGTTTCAGGTGTATAGCATTATAATTCAATATCTATATATACTACAGAGTGATCACCATACAGTTGATTCCCCTCTACCTATTTTGCCCATGCCCCAAGCCTCCTTCCCCTCTGACAGCCGCCAATCTGCTCTCTGTATCTATGAGTTTGTTTTTGTTTGTTCATTTGTTTTTTGATATTCCACATATGAGTGAAACCATATGGTGTTTGTCTTTGTCTGACTTTAGCCTAATACCTTCAAGGTCTATCCATGTTGCTAATGGCAGGATTTCATTCTTTATTTATGGCTGAGTAGTATTCCATTATATATATTGTGGTATAAATTGTGTATATATACACCACATCTTCTTTATCCATTCATCCATTGATGGATACTTAGGTTGTTTCCATATCTCGGCTATTGTAAATAATGTTGCTGAACATAGGGGTACAGATATCTTTGTGAATTAGTGTTTTCATGTTCTTTGGATAAAGCTACCCCAGAAGTGGGGTAGCTGGGTCATATGGTAGTTCTATTCTTAATTTTTGGAGGAAACTCTATACTGTTTTCCATAGTGGCTGCACCAGTTTACAATCCCACCGGCAGCATCCTGGAGTTCCCTTTTCTCCACACCTTCTCCAGCATTTGTTATTTCTTGTAACAAATCACGTTTTATTTTATTAATTAATTTATTTTTACATTTTATTTTAAATACTCGGTTTGTGCAGTTTAATACGTTGTACGTATTAGGCACTCACTAAGTCTTTTTTGACTAGCCGTACTTTTAAGAGGTTTTATTTATTTAACAAATGCTTGTGTAATACTTACTATGAGCCAGATGTTCTGTGTGCTTTACAAGTATTAATTTATTTCTTCTTCACTACTGTTGTCCCCACTTTCCAAAAGAGGAAGCTGAGGCACAGAGAGATTAAACAGCATGCCCAAAGGCACACAACTAGTGAGTGGCAGAGTTGGCATTTGAACTCTGGACTTCACATAATGTGTGCTCTGATTTTTATTCAGATCTCAACTTTGTCCTTTACTTGTTACCAGTGTCTCAGAGCCTCAGCATCACTGTCTGTGTAATGTGAGGACGTCCTAGCACCAGTCTCTCCATGCCTATGTGAAGAGGTCTCTTGTGCATAATTCCTGAGCACAGTGGTTGGCTCAGTACATTCAAGTGCCCTTACCTGCCTTGCTTTCACCACTTACATACTGTGATACAAGTCTCAGTAAGTCTCAGTAAGTATATCGCCTAGGGAAAACAAAGGAGGGAAGAGAGAAGTTACGAAAGGCCATGGATTCATCCTCAGAATGTGATTTGATGCACTACAATTTTTGGGTCCCATGCTATTGGAAAGCTATTATAGGAGACACTCCATTGGTGAGAGTCCAAGATAAAACCTGATTCTATTTTGTTGAGTTTTGTTCTATAAGGCAGTGGTTTTAATATAGGGGTGGGAAGGTTGAATCACCTGAGGGCTTTTTCAAATGTCACAGGCCTCCTCCTGATGAGCAGGCATACAACTTTCTCTGCCAACTCCCTGTCCCTGCCATAGTGAGACACTATTATTGTATATATTGTTGTATATTTTACCCATCAGGTGTTACAACAGAAAAATGGATTGAGCTTTGCAAGGTTGTGTTATAGTGGGATTTCTATTTGAAAGAGCTTTTCTGGCATGAGTGTAGTCCCTGTTCTGCATAGTGGTAGGTTTATTCATCCATTCAGTTACTAGAAAATGCCAGCCTTCTCTGTGGTAGGTGCTGGTGGTACATGTAAGTAGGTTTGCAAATGGACTCAGCCCTTCCATGTTTGATACTCATTAAGACTGTTTATTGCAATGTAAGATATTACGTTGATTTTAATATTTAGAGAATATGTGGTGAAATGCAAAATATTTACAGTAAGGAAGTTGTAAACATTTCTATTAAAGTCTTTTAAATTGGTCCATGTCTTTGAAATAGTTTAAAATTCTGTTGGCCCTAGCTACTCTGTTAAAATACTGCAGGAATGACTGTATGCTTAATGCAGTGTGTGGAGTTGGAGACTTTCTCCTTATAATGCAGGAAGCAGATTAAAAAGAAAGCTTTGCTTTTGCAATCTACAAGGGCATAAATGTAAGCAAAATAATAATTTAGTTCACATTTAACCCAGCAGGAAGCTGAGTACAGATTGAGTAATTCTCCACAACATATCTACTGCTAAGTAAACTAATCTCACGGTTTATTCTTCATTAAATTGCCAAGATGTTGTTTTTCTGTTGGCTAGTTTGTATGTGTGCTTTGTTCTCTCTCTCTCCATTTTCCTTGCTTTTCTCTCACATTAAAACTTAATACTATAACTCTATTAAGATATTCTTATGTTTAAAAGAATAATTAGTAAGTATCACATTTTTGGCTTACAGTGTAATGTTTCCTAAAAACAAAGGGAACCAGGATTTGATTAACTAATTTACAGAATACCATGAAACAAGTTCCAGAATGTTTAAAGGTAGATGGTAATTGTGCAATTTTCTGGATAAAAAAAGAAAATTATAAACTAGACTAAGTACTGGCAGACCCAGCATTCTGAGATCTTAGAGAAGCTGGCATTCCAACATCTTGTGGTATTCAGTGCATAGGTACTTTTCTCATGATTGCTTCAAGCTTCAAAGCAAAACATGGATCCCAGGCTTCTTTACAAAGTAGATATGAAAACTATATTTAATATAAAAATGACAAGTTCATGCATTATGCAGTGGAAGCAAAATTTCTTGACTATAATATACTTTTCAAAATAATCATGAAAGAGCATATGTGGTAAAGCAGAGGAATGTGGGTACATCTGGAAAGCATTTAAGGCATCTTGGAAGCATGATGCGAAATTACCAAAATTGTAAACACCTTCCATCTGGCCAGTTGCAGTGGTAACATTGACTAGTATAAGAGCAGACAAATCTCTCAGTGACCTTATGGGATAGTCATACAACCTGGGTGAAATCATCATAAAGATCTGATTGTTTTGCAATATGACCTCATGAATCAATACTATACAGAAAATCATGAGAGGAAAAGACAGGCCTGGACAGTATCTTGAAATATGAAAGGCAAAAGTGTGTTATATGTTATGCTGGATGGAAGTAGTATCATAAACTATGTAACCGTGCTTCTCTGCTTGCACTGTCATGAGGCTTCAAAGAGGAAGGGGTGCAGGGCCTCATCTTGAATTAACACAGCAGCAAACCTGGATTAACACAGTTCATTTGTGAAACGTTGAAGGACCATATGCTGATACTGCTTCCAGTCTCTTCCCCCACAGAAATGCATCAAACAGCAAATATTATTGAACACCTTTTTCACAAGGCACATAGGTTGCTATTTGGAAATCCAAGGCATAGGAGATATTGCCATCCCTCGGTATGACCTCCTGGAGCATTAAAAATGATTGAAGAAGTGGAAGAAGTTTTCATTTTGAATTTTAATTGCTCAGTCATCTGCTTTTCTCTAGCTCTATTTTCACTGCTGCCTACTATACTTAAAGCTCCATGAGGGCAGGTACTATGCGTGTATCATTCATTGCTGCATTCTCAGTGCTTTTTTCAGTGCCTTTTTTTAGTAAGTATTTTGACACTCACTAAATATTTTTGAATGAGTGAATCTATTAGAAGCCCATTTCCCCCAATTTTAAATAAAAATGTTTAAAGAACCTTATTCTTTGATCTGTGATGCTCATTGAGCAGTACCTTAAAATGACTGAGCTGGGCAAGAGTCATTAATGCTTTTGGCATGTTTTGCAGACATCACCTAATTTTCAGAGGCTGGCAACACACATCCAGAGCTGGTTAATGGCTGTTTGTTGAAGAGATTGTAAAGAAGACACCATAGAATTTAACAATTTTAATTTACCCAAGGGCAAAGAAAGAACATCCTTGAAAAGGAGTTAATGAAAGGGGAATGATAACCTAAAAATTTAGGTTTGCAGGAGCTGGAAAAGAGTCAACATATATTTAGTAAGCACCTACAATGTTCAAAAGCACTTTCATTTATTAAAATTTCAGATTGTCCCTATGCAGTTGAAAAATTGTTATTATGCTAGCTCATTGCAGTGTAGATAATACAAAAAAATTCTTTAAGATTATTTTCAAGACATCTATAAAACAGTATGATGATAATTTCAGTGAATAGAATAGAAACTCATTTCTTCTATTCCCTCAGAGATAAAAATAGGGCTTTTACTTAGAACTAATTGGAATATGATACTTGGATCTGCTATATAAAAATGTAACAGGCAATTTCAAATATTTTATTATGTTTATCATTATACATTTCTTCAGTAACTATTTAGTTATAAGATATTTACAATATAGCACACTATTGTGAATTATATATTCGGTATTCATTTATTTATAGTGCTAATATTTATTTATGAAAATCCACTAGTGGAAAAAGGATTCTGCTGTGTTTTCTTTGAGGAAGTTCACATGTGTGAGTTTGGTTGGCATCTGTCAACAAGCAGCAGAATATTTACAGTATTGTGAACCATAAAATTAAATAGATTTTATATTGAAATTAACATTAAGGCTCTTTTTGTCTTAGGTAAAAATTGACCCATCAAGACTTTTACTTAAGACTAATGGTTTCTTAAAGTCATATAAATTTATTTTTATTGAAAGCTGTCATTTTTTGATTTAAAGCACTCTTTGGAAATTCTTAAAATACTTGTATTTTCATGGTATTGTACCCTGTGTATGTCATTTAATAAAAATAATTCAGAGATATCTAAGACTTGTGCTTTTTTCTTTGGAAGACTAGTTACCTCTGTGATATCCTACCCCTATCTTTAAAAAAAAAGTAAAAGGTATTAAATCAGTGTTGTGTTTTGGTATTGGATAACCTGTTTTATTTCTTTAGCTAGGCCTTGTTTGATATACCTGAAACTAGTTAAAGAGACTTTTTTTTCTGCTGATGGAATAAACTTATTACTTATTGCTTCCTATTGCCTCATTTATGTAAATACTCCTGAATAAGTGCTGTATTGAGTAGTAGAATGTTTAACGTGAGGTGAATTGTAAATATTACCATAAATGATAATGGCTTCATTTAATAATAGCAATAATAATCTAACACTTGTTATATGCCAGGTAATGTTCTAAGGCCTTTTTATGTCCTTCCAAACCCTTCAGGTAGGTACTGTTATGATTCTCATTTTTCAGGTGAGGAAACTAAGGTGTAGAGAGGTTAATTTCCTGCAGCTGATAAATGGAAGAGTCAGAATTCAAACTCAAGCTAGTATCCCTCAGAGATGACAAAGACAAATAATATTACATCTTAAAAACTTGGATTGTGGGACTTCCCTGGCGGTCCAGTGGTTAAGATTCTGCACTTCCAATGCAGAGGACACGGGTTCGATCCCTGGTCGAGGAACTAAGATCCCACGTGCCGCGTGGTGCAGCCAAGAAAAAAACGTGGACTGTGATTAAACAAGAAAATACAATATAAAAAACTCAATATTTTCAGGAAAGCTAAGTTTCAGCTTTATGACGAGTCAAATAATGCCTCTTTCCTGACATGCATGTGAGAATGCCTTCAGCCTCTTCCTTAGTGAGTGATTAGCTTTTGAAGCCTCTGTTATAGCAAGTATGAGTGGCCATTGGTAATTTTAAAAGCTATATCACCTGTATCTATAACAGAAACCATCATTTCAGTTTGCTTTAAGAAATTACAAGAAGTAAGTTATTAAGTAAGGTAAGAAAGCTGGCAAAAGTCCAGAATCTGAAGTCCTCATAACTAAGTAAAACTGTGAACTCCAGTAAATAGCTCCTTCCAACCCCACATTTCATAAATAGGATTCTCTGCTATTTATAGAAGTGATGTGGATTTTTCCCTCTGTATGCATAAGGTATTAACTATGAGTCTCTATACCACTCATGCCAAGAACTTAATCAGTAGGGTTTTGTTTGTTTGTTTGGTTTCTGTAAACAAGCCTTTGGTTATAGTGTTGAGACGCTGTGTTAGTTTTCTAGGGCTGCTGTAACAAATTACGGAAAATTGGGTGGCTTAAAACAACAGACATTTATTCTCTCACAGTTCTGGAGGCCAGAAGTTAGAATCAAGGTATCAGCAGGTGTAAGCAGCAGGTGTAAGTTAGAATCCAGGTGTAAGGCTCCCTGTGGAGACTTCAGACGAGAATCCTTGCCTCTTACAGCTTCTGATGTCTTCAGATAGTCCTTTGCTTGTGGTGCGTCATTCCAATATCTGTCTCCATGGTCACATTGCCTCTTCCTTTTCTCTGTGTGTCAAATCTTCTTCTGCTTCACTTTTATAGATATTTGTAATTGGATTTAGGGCTCACCCAGATAATCCAGGATAAGCTTCTCTTTTGAGAAGCTCCTCTTCTCAAAATCCTTTTGCCATGTAAGGTGTTATTCCCAGTTTCCAGGGATTAGGGTGTATACATACATTTTGGGTTCACCATTCAGTCTACTACAGAAGCCAAAATATCAGGAACTTTGTTAGAAATTATGTGTTGTGATGTTCATAATAGCATACTTCAAAATATATAAAGCCTCCAGCCAAGGAGTATGAAAGAATTGGAAGCATGCATTAAGGTAGATAGAAAGTTGTGATGGAAATCTTGTCCAGGTGTAACTGTGGTGCTTGCTGACAGTGGATACAAATTTCGAATGTATATTGATGGGTATCCATAGAACAGTCTCTTCAGAGGACTTGGTACCCCATAAATGCTGCTGCTTTATTTAACAAGACTTTCTCCCCATTATAACCAGGCTGTCTCTTAAATTAGTTGAAATCTATGGGCTATAAATATAAAAATATGATGCAGCTTGGTTTTAATGCAGCAGGTATAAACTTAGGTGTAAATGCTATGCTTAAAAAATAAAATGTGGTTGACTTTTAGCAGTCTATCTAAAAGGATTTGTGGCAGAGAGGGTAACTTTATTCTAGGCACTTAGTGCCTGTAAAAGCCAGGACTTTTTGGCCATATTTTTAGAGTAGCCTGAGAAGATGTGCCTTATTTGAACTCTCACTGCCTCAGCTGAGTGAATTAAGAAAGTGTTCCATGACCAGCTGGACAAGATCCGGTTTTCTTGGGAACCCTGAGGCTGCAGGAACAATTCTACTTTGCCATCAGTTAACACAGTGTCTTGCCAATGTGTTGTGAAAAGCTATAACTTTTTTTATTCTTTTAAGCTAGGAATATTATCCTTCTTCTGTACTGGGTCTGGAAGGTGGCAATAAGCTCACTTTTTTCTTTTATTAATACCTTATGAGTTTGTGTCCTCATAAGGCCCATTTCTCTGAGCCTCGGTTCCACTTTTGGAACTAGAAAATGAATAATTAGGCCAACACATCATGCTATTATTATATGAGCTTTAGTTAAGAATGTTCATAGGAACCTATAAAAAAAGATCCACTTTCAGGAATACTCAGAACCCTTCTGCAAATTTTAGGGGGCACCTGAAATCTTGTGTAATACTCATAAGCTTTATGAGTTAGAGACCATTTTTGGCGGGGAGTCTGCAACTGTGTTCCTAGCACCTAGAATAAATGAGTAAATACATGAATGCACTCCAAGCACTTTCTCAGAAAGTCCATTCATACTATAGATGAAAAATGACAAGAAAATAAAAATTACCTTCAGGAGTCTTCATTGAAAGTTTGAGATCCACTATTAGCTTAGCGTGACAGTACAGTTGTTGATTAACTGAATCAATTCAAAATTAGTAATAAAATTTTGTGAGAAATACTTATTTTTATTTAATAAAGAAGGGAAATTTTGACTTTCCAGCTTTTCTTCTGGGTAAATGACTATCTCACAGTCTGGGTATAATGCATTACCTGTCAGGGATGCATAATAAATTTAGTTTTAAGAACTTTTTGGTAACCAGAAATCCTGCTATAAACCACATAAAATACTTTAAATTTCTTAAGATTTGTTTAATAAAAAGATAAGATTTTGTGGTGATGTTTTGTGTCTTTCATCTGCACCTGTAAATACTTAGTGGCTGACAGGAAATTATTCGTAGAAATGAGAACTTTTATTTCTTTCAATTATACACATTTGTTTGTTTGTTTGTTTGTTTTGCGGTACGCGGGCCTCTCACTGTTGTGGCCTCTCCCGTTGCGGAGCACAGGCTCCGGGCGCACAGGCTCAGCGGCCATGGCTCACGGGCCCAGATGCTCCGCGGCATGTGGGATCCTCCCGGACCGGGGCACGAACCCGCATCCCCTGCATCGGCAGGCGGACTCTCAACCACTGCGTCACCAGGGGAGCCCTACACTTTTAAAATAAGTTTATTTAGTACTCTTAAAAAATAAGAAGAAATGATGTATGAGAAGAAATGGTGTTATCCGATTTTTTCTTCTTTAAAATTTTCAAAATGAATTTGTTTCATTTTATCTTTGGTATAATTATTAAACCATTATTATTTAGCTTATCAGACTTATAGCACTTTGTACCTGTATAAATTTGTTATTGTTTTAAAATAGCATTTGAACTCTAAATATTATATTACTAATTAGAGAACATTTTATATTTTAAACTTTATATAGGAATACTTAAATATGAATGGAAAAATAAAACAATAAGTACAATCAAGAAAGGAACTGTTTCATTTTTTAATGGAGACTGTGGGTTTAGCATTCTGGTTTTATAAATTTGGCCTGTGTTTATTCATATTAGGGCCATATTTTTAAGTAAATTAAACTGAGAAGGGGTGTCAGGTTTTCCTTTTCTTTCCCTTAAGTTCCTCTTGTGTGCTTATATACTTGTGGGGAAGATATTCATATACATATTTATTCATTTAGTACGTTATCATTGAGCATTGATAAAGTGGCAGGCACTAGGTTGAGCACTTGGAGTGTATCACTTTAAGGAAAAAGAACTGACAGTGTTTACTTCCGATGGTTAAAACTGAGTTTTAAAGCAAAGAGTAGAATTTTGGAGAACATATCTGCCATCATGAGCCTCACAGCTTCCTACTGCTTACTTTGATTTGTAGTGATAATGAATATGATCGTATGATGAATTGTGTCAATATTTGGAAGACCAGTATAACTTGGTGGACTAGTGTTTTCTAAACGAACAGTGAGTGATGTTACAAAATCATGCAGAGTGTAAAAGATTCATTCAGTGTGAAATACAGACCAGTGGACTTCACATAGCAGAGTACAGAAAGTTCATTGATAATGGTTTCAAATTCCACATAGCAGTTAACCTTTTAGAAAATGACTGTTTGTCAAATGCTGGTGTAGTATCAAAGAAAGACATCCATAACTATCTGAATACTCTGCCCTTTTCCAGCTACACATCTGTTTGAGCCAGACTTCTTTTTTTCTATATTTCAATCAAAACAACATACCGTAACAGGTTAAAGCAGGTATGAGACTGGCTGTCTTCTGTTAAGCCAAAGATTAAAGAGACTTGCAAAGATGTAAAGCAGTTCTGCTCTTCACACTAACTTTTTTGTTTTAGAAAGTAAAACTATTTTCATAAAAATATTAATGTTACATATAATGAGTCTATTGTTACTATTAAAGGAAGTAATAAGAATTTAAATTTTCTTTTCAGTTTCTAATACAGTAAACATTATAGATGTAATCTACATACACAAACTTTGTTGGGTGTATTTAAATATTAAAAGTATTTAAGGGTGTAAAGAGGTCTGAGATAAGAATTTGGAGAATTGCTGATACAGAGGAATGACTCCACATCTGAAATACATGTTCGGGGTGAGATTATGGAAGAGCTCACATTTTATACTAAGAAACTGACACTTTACAGTAAACAGGAGTCAGAATATTTTTGAGCACAAAATGGTATAATGAAAGCAGTACATAACAGACATTAGAATTATCTGGAGGTGATAGATGTATAAGATGGAAGGAGGGGGATGAGTAGAATGGGAGAGCAGTCACAGTGCATTAGCAGAAGGGCAGATGTAAGGTGTTAGGGCAGTTTGGGTTGGCTAAACACGAGAGAGAGAGAGAGAGAGAGAGAGAGAGAGAGAGAGAGAGAGACAGACAGAGACAGAGAGACAGACAGAGACAGAGACAGAGAGACAGAGTTGTGAAGGCAGTATTGACCTACCTACTGATAGGATAAGGAGAGGGAACGGTCAAGTGTTAGGTTTGAGCTTCGATAACTGGTGTCAAGAGAAACAGATTTGTAGGGAAAGCTGAACTGCTTTCAAATTTTTGTAGTGCTGTGATTAAGCACTTGAGATTGAAAAGCCAGGTAGAAATATCCAGTAGAGAACTGAAAATTGAGACCAGGGGGCCTTCCAGCACTTAGAGTATCATGGAACACCTCTGTTGCTTAAAATTTAAAAGTATGAAGTAAGCAAATGGCGATCCAGTTGTTAAAAATTTATATTTTGGTGACTAGGTGATAGCTTATATCAAAATCTGATAAAATATACATTTATTGACTATTATGTGCTTGGCACTACCATGTGTTCTTAGTTATTACATTTGTGTGTATGAGTGTGTGTATGGTTTTTAAGCTCTATTAACCCATGTTCTTTCATTTCTGTGACTTGTTTACAGCATTTGTACAGTTTTTTTCTCATGCATAACAATAAAATGTTTAAACAAGTTACGATCAAGATTTAACAATGAAAACAGAATTTTTCCCTTTCTTTTAAAAAAATGACACAATTAGTTGTGGTACATGGAAGAGAAACATCTATTTCATGTCCCTCTTATGATAAGTGTTTTTTCATTGAAATTCCTTGATACTGTGTGTATGATTTATTTTCCAAGGCTTTTTAAAACGGCTGAAAATATGCTCTAACAACCATCTGATATGAAAAACTGAACAAAATGTGTACTCAGTTGAATGATTCTCTGAAGAAATAATGGTGCAAATGAATTATCAAAGTGTGAAATCATTAAAAACAAAACATGTTTGGGTTTTTATTGAATCTTAATTGCAGGCTTATGTATTTTCTTTTGTAAACTAAGTTAAAAGAAAATTGCCTATCTGAATTTTTTGAGGCCAGTGTTGTAGGACTTATATTGAACCATAATTTATTTTTCACATAAAAGCTGCTGTTCCTTTTTTCCCCCAGCATTAACATGCATGCTTTCCTCATGTAGGAGAATATATAAAAAACTGGAGGCCAAGATATTTCCTTTTGAAGACAGATGGCTCATTCATAGGATATAAAGAGAAACCCCAAGATGTGGATTTACCTTATCCCCTCAACAACTTTTCAGTAGCAAGTAAGTTAATTATAACTGTTGATTCACCTTGTATTTATTTATTTGTATGGCCTTATGTGTCACATATCATGGGATATATGAAAAGCCTATGAAAAAGTTTAGGTTTGTATTTAATAGAGAAATTTTCCGCTTGGATAGAATTTCAGTTCCTTAGCATAGGGATTATCGATAATATGTGGTCTTCTATAATGCAAAATAGTTTAATATTTTTTATAGTTAGAACTTTGTGATAAAAACAATTCCTCAAATACATACCTCAAGTTTTTGTCTATAAAGTGTAAACAAAGACCTTTGAACTTGGTTGCTGGACTGAACTTCGTTGTAAGATGTTGTAGTACTCAGTGCATCTCTGATCAAAGTTTCCTATCATAATTTTAGCTCTTTTGATTGATTGTATGATAAGAAACAAGTGATTTACGTTAGACATTATTTTCTGGGGAGATTTTATGTTTGTAGTAAATTTTTCTTCCTTACAAATATCTAACAAAAATGTTTGTAATTTAAACTTATTTAGAAATTGTATATTTGCTTGAACATAGCACAAAATAACCTGAAAGATGATGATTATAATTGTTATGACCAGGCTTTCAGATTGTTCAAATTACTGATTAATCAATGAAAGGAGTTTTCTGTGTTAATTTAGGAGTAAAGCATTTTAAAAGTTATGTTAACTTAAAACAAACTTGCATAAGAGATAAAGTTTGTACCATTGGGATAAAATCTTTAACTAGACACCATTCTTAATTTTAATTTTGGCTGTATGTTGTTATCTATTAGCCACATTTAGAAAAGATATGAGGGAAAATTAAAGCAAAAAATAAATTAAAAATATAATAAATAGCAACATCAGGAAATGCAAGGTAATAAAAATTCTTGAAGATTATAAAAGTCATTTTATCATTATGTAGAGCCCCAGTTGTTTTTATGGATACTTTCTTTCAATTTTTTTAAACAAAAAGGTAAAACAGTAAACCAAAGAGTTTGTGAAATCTTACTTAAAAAAAAAAATTTTCTGTTTATATAAGTGGATTGTTCCGTAGGGAATTTTATTTTTTAAAAAGTGAGAATACTGTTGTATTTGTGTATTAATTAAGAAAATAATTTTTTCTCTCCACCAAATTTATGGCTTTCTTTCAGAAGAAAATTATTTTAAAAATCCTATTGTCAATTGAAATAATATCTTGTACTTTGTATTGACTTTAAGAATGCATTTTCTTTCTAAAGATCTTTTGTGCAAGCATTTGCTTTAAAGTGATAGAAATTGGCTTTTAAAACATAAGCAACATACATTATCATATCTGACCTAAAGCCAGTATGGTTTCTTAGTTTCTTCTATTTTACTAGCAAATGCTATTATTGGTTTGTCTGAAATAATTTATAAAGTACAGAACTCCTGTATCTGCTGATCAAAATGCAGCATTCTTTGACCTTATGAAATTTCACACCTCAACAAGTTTTAAAGACATACTGTATGTCACAGTCTGCCAACATCTGCTCTGACACTTCCACTGGCAGAGGCTGAAATAAATGCTGCACTCTTGAGGAGAAAACCTATTTAGTTACTGACAGTCAACTTATCCATGAAATCAATATTAGTCGACATCTGTAATCTTTGTTTGTATAATCAAGTAGTTGTGGATAGTTGACTCAAACTAATAAGTGAAGTTATAGGCCGGCTCCTTAATTTTTGGAAGGGTGTTAATGTGGATCTTACACTAAATAAACTATTTTAAATTGATTATTTTTAACGCCTGACGTATTGCAATTGTAAGTTTTATAAATAATAATTATCTGAGGAAATAATGTGTAGTGAAATGGGCCCTGGTTGAAGAAATAGTTCAAATTTAAGCTCCACCAAAAGCCATGAGTATGACCTTGGGCAGGTCATTCTCTGAGACGCTGTGGTCTTTAGTCCCTACATCAGCATAGTGAGAACATCTGGATTCAATGAATTTGTAAGGCCCTTTTGTCTCTAACATTCTGTGATTCTGAGGGGAGTTTGAGCAGGCCCTTGAAGAGTGAGTAGGAATTAAGCAAATTAAAATAGAGGTGAAGGATATTCCAGGTAGAGGGTAACAAAGAATGTTTTCATGAGATATTAAGAGAAGGAACAGTTGGAGCCAGAGAGGGTTACTCCACTAATAGTTTCCCTTTTGTCCTAGCCCACTTTAGTATATGAAAAAAGATACTCTTATATGAAAAAAGAAACTAGAAATACAAGGTATTTCGAAGCTACTTTGGGAAATGTTACATATACACATGTATTCCATTCATAGCTACAATGAGTCCCCTATTTTTCCTGATAATTAAAAATGGTACTTCAAAAATTAATCTTTGTGGGTGTTAATGAAATTTTACCAAAATAGGTTTTTTATCCATATGAAAAAAAAAAGTATGAGAACTAGAAGGGACTTGGAATTGATCTTTCCAATCTTCATGAAGTTTCAAATTCCTTTTCTTCTGATTTAAAATTTCCAGATAAGTCTTTATACTAGTTGTTTCTACTTTCCAGTCCACTGCAGCCTAACTTGCTTTCTTATTCACTTGATTGAAACCACTTTTTAGTAAGTTCTCCAGTGACCCCTTAATTGCTAAGACTAGTAGACATTTTTCAGTTCTTTTTTTCCTGAATTTATATCTGGGATATATTTTATACTTTTGATTACTACTTCCTTTTTGGGATGATCTCTCCCATTGTGTTCCAGGATGCTTTTCTTTCCTGGTTTTCTTCCTTTGCCTATTGCATGCGTTTTGATATCTAACTGGATTCTGGCCAAGGGGTGTTCTCACTATGTACCCTCTCTCTGGATGGTCACATTCACATTAAGGTTTCAGTTACTCCTAGTATGCAGCTTGCTCCCACACTTATGTATCTTCAGGGCAGGCCTCTTTTCTGAGCATTACGGTACTATATTCAACTGACTGCAAGACATCTCTACCTAGATATTCTTTTGTAGTCAGCATATCGTAAGCTGAACTGAAGATAATTTTGTCAGCTTTCCCCACTGTAAGTCTCACTACCTCAGTTCTGTCTTGAGCAGAAACCTGCCTTCCATGCCTTTTTTTTCCTTCAAATCTTCTTCACCCCACTCCCAATTCATTTCTAGTCCTGCTGGTTTTGCTTATTTCTTTAACTTACGTCCTTCTCTGTAATCACCCTAGAATAAGCCCTCATCATCTCTGCTATAGATTCTTAACTATAGATCTCTGCCTGTAGTTTCTACCACTCATATTCTTCCTTCACATGACTGTCAAAGTGATCTTTCTAAAATTAAGTCATAACTATGCTGCTTCACTGTGAAAGCCCTGCCCTGGATCTTCATTGCCTACTGGATAAAGTCCAGACTCCTTCTATATCACACGAAGATCTCCTCAATCTGGCCTCTGCTTTCAACTCTTGCCTCATCTCTCTTTTGCTGTCCAATTATACTTTGGCAGTACTGAACTGCTTATAATTCCCTACATAAACTATGCTGCTTTTCTACTCTGAGCCTTTGTTTTTTCTGTTCCCTCTGATTGGAATGTCCTTCTGTCCTTTACTTGCCGGAATAATTTTTTTTTCGTCCTTTAAGACAATTCAGATTTAAATCCCTATCCTCATTCCTTGCTAAATTATTCCTCTCTGCTCTTTACAATGCCGTTATCTTTTGTTGTTATCACGTTGTTTCTTGGTTGTCTTGTTCATGTGTATGTCTCGTCCACTAATCTGTGAGTTATTTTAGGGGAAAAAGCCTAGTGTTATATCTCCTAGTGCCTACATACTAGGGTTTAATAACTGTTTTTGAATGAATGCCTGAAAACATCTAGTCCAGATTTCTTCTTTTTTAGATGAGAAAAAAAGAAGCCTTTGAAAATTCAATGATCTTTTTAAGGTTGCCCTACTAGGTAGTGGTAGTTAAGTATCAAGATTAAAACTCAAATCTCTCTACCATCATTTAGGTGTTATCTCCGGCTCTGCGCTAGCCCCCCGGCCCGCCTCCCCCCACAATTCCCCGCCTCTATTCTGTGACATTTTCCCTATCTAGAGCTTTGAGATCTGATTTTGGGTCAGATTCCAACTCTTAAATATCCTTTGGCATGTGGATTGTAAACTCTCCAATACCTATAAAATGCGGATAACAGTATTTGACCTTTATCCTTTTTTGGGTGGAGCAAATGTGAACTATATGTGTAATTGCCTTCTAAGTATACTATAGAAATGGAAGTAAAATAATATTTTTTTCAAGGAAATTATATCTCTAATCAGAATTATGGTTAGGTAAGTTACTAATTATATATTGAGATTTATCTTGGCATAGGAAACATTATACTTTGACTGAAAAATAATATAGGATACGTACAAGCATTGTTGCAAAGCTATTTTCAAAGGTACATTGAGCACAATAGATTGTCTACCCAGTTAGTAGACATGGTCTGACATTTTGACAGTTACTAGCCCAACTCAGAAGTGGGAACAAATGCCCAATGGAGAACTTGAACATTTGCCCAGGTCTTGAGGCTCATCCTACTTTTGATCTAATCCTTCCTCCTCACAGCGGTGGGAAGGGAGAAGTGCCAACCTGTGTCCCCAGGAGCACCTACTAGAATTCTCCCTTATTCCATGTTACAGAAACTAGCCCACTCTGACAATATCCCTTTCCTCTCTGAAACCTTTCTTCTATCTTCTTCTATCTCTTTTAAAAAAGAAATTGGTCAGTCTGAACTTCGTAGGCCAGTTTTAAAAGTGAAATGACATGTTTACTCACTAATCTGTTTTTCTTCTTCTCTTTGAAAGAAAGTAAGGGAATTATGGGACTTTAACCTACCAAAAAACATTTTTACCTCTGAATAAATATTAGACTCAGAGATTTTAAATGTGTAGAAAAATCAATTGATTCCTACTAATGCTTTCATTGTGGTTGTTCACGGAGATAGAGAAATAGTGTATGACTTGATTCTTAGTCTTACACAACACGTAATAGAAAAGTCTGCAATCTAGAAAAGCAATCCTGTAAATCTAAAGTAACCCTATGCTATATAAATGTATACAAGGATTATGAGAGAGCAGAATAGCTTACTTTTAAAGGGCTTATTGATTATTAGAACCATACTAGATTCTAAAAGGAGTATAAAATACAATTTTTGTTTGTAGGAATTTATCATTGATTCTGGAACACATTTGAATAGAGCATATAGCAATGGGAGGAAAAATGAGATGAATTTTCTAGAAAATAAATGCTGTAGAAGTTGAGAGAGTAGGTAAAGGTAAGGTAAGATGACTAGATAAGAATTTATGCATGAGATAAGGTTAACATGAGCCTAGAAGGACAGGTGATATTTAGGTTTTTGGAAGAAGGAAGACTTTCTCAGTGAGGTTAACAACATAAGAAAATATGAAGTCTGGAATTAAGGAGTAGCCTGTTTGTGAATAGTATAGGCAATATGCTAGATGGATAGAGAGTTTTTGTTGGAGGAAAAAAACGTTACGATTAGATAAATTGTAATCAGGTTGTGAAAGATCTTGAATACCAGTTTGATATTTTTAATGGAAACCTGTTGAAAACCATTGGTGGCTTTTGAACATTAGGTGTCCTATCACTGTTAGATTAAAAAAGAACCTATATGGTTATAGTGTACAGTAGAAGGCATTCATCCATAGATGAATAGTTTTCTTTCTCTTTCTACCATGAGTCAATCAGTCAGCTAGGGATTGTCTTATTTTCCCTATTTTCCAGTCTCACTGCTATCATACTAGTTAAGTGCTTCATCATTTCCCCCCCTGGATTATTTTGATAGTCTCTTAATAGATCTCTTGCCTTCAAGTATTCTCCTCTCTGGAGTATTTGGAAGCAATGCATAGGATAGATTCATCTTCAGAAAAAAATCTTCCTTTGCAAATATCATCTTGCTCAGAAGAATCTTAAATTTTCTCCATTTTCACAAGAGGAAGATGAATTTTTTCATATTTATGTTTATACTGTATATATTCAAGTATTCCTTTTCTCTTCTATTACTCCTCAATATTCCATACATTTTGGGGACCTAAATTGCTAGATTTTATTAGGTTCAATTGCATGTGGAATTCTAACCCTGCTTTTGTTTTGAGTGATTTTTAGACTATTTTATGTACTTGATCATTTGAAGATTTGGTGCTTTTTCCCCTCTAATTAGGTTCAGATTTTTAGGAAAACAGACAGTTATATCTGGTACTAGGTGCATCTATCTCACTGTAAGGAATGTCTTACTTAAAAATTAAGTGAATTACTATAAATTTAATCAAAATTTCTTCCTATCCTTCATTTTTATGGGTGGTGCTATGTTCATATATTTGCAAAATTTAACCCATAAACTAAGTTTAGAATTGGGAATGGAGAGAACCCTTTTTAAAAATCACTTTAAAAGGATATAGTTTTTAGAAAATTTTAAACAGTATAATGCCATATTTAGTCACATATTTCCTTCCTCTCATTCAAGTCACACTTCAATCTGATAAGAAAAAAATTTTCAATAGAATTTCTACTCCTTCCTCCTTTTTTCTACATTGTACAACGAATGTGCACAAAAGAAAATGTGTAATCCCATTTTAATGGATTTAGAGTTTCAAATCCAGCTCCTCCTACATGTGACAACAACCCTCTGTATCTCTGAAAGATTTAATCAGTTACATGTCCTTTATAAACATAAATTTATGTGTGTATCATTTGAGTTTCCTATTAGATAATCTCACGATTTTAATCAGGTGACCTGCTCATATTTTGGTTAGAGCCTGTATTTCCCCTAATACAGGAAAAGATGATCTCTCACCCCTCTTTTCTGATTTACTCTAGAGCTAATCTATTTAGTTGTAGCCTTTACCTTCTCAGCCCCATTCATCAGCATATAACTTACTATGGGACCTTATGTAGAATCAAGGGAAATGATAAACTTCCAGAGCACAATCACTGTGTATTCTCATTTTAAAATTTTCCCATAACATTTGTTATAAGATCTGGTATATTGGAAGGTCACTTGACTTGGAGTCAGTAGACCTAAGTTTGAGTCTTGGTTCTGCTACTTTACTAGCTATGTGACCTTGGGCAAATGGCATAACTTTTCTGATCTTTTGTTTTTCTCATCTTTAAACGTGAGGTTATCTACTTCTCAGGATTATGGTGAGGGTTAAATGAGATGATATAAGTGAAAACACTTTGTAAATTATAAATGCTATACAAATAAAACTAATAACATAAGATAGAATAGGCTCAGTAATATTTTCTTAATTGAGTTAAATGGCAGCCATTTTCCCCTCTCAAGCTAAGTTACATTGGAGTAGGGTGGAAACTACTCTATTGGGTTTCCTTTAAAGACCATTACAAGTTTTAAGTAGAACCTGTCTACAACGAGGTTGAAGTTGAGACCAGCAGCTCTTGTTTGGTTTGGGGAAAATTTTCAGTTTTATTTAATGCCGAAGACTATTGTCTGTAGAGGCTAGTCTTTCTTATAACTAAACAATATGAGCTAGACCCCTAAACCATGCCCATAACCTTTCTGGAAAATGAAGAAGACATCACTGCAGCTGAAAGGGCAGCACCATTTGGATTGACCTCAGGAACTGGGTGCAGACCAAATTCTTTAATTAGAAGTTTTAGTCAGAAGTTTTTTGTTTTTTAATAAAAGTAATAAATCCTCAAATATCTTTCTGACTGTTCTAAGAGGATCCTTTGGTTACCATCCACTGTGGAAAATTTTTAAATTAATTTGGTTCTCCCATTAGATAATTGCGTTTTTGTAAGATGGAGTTTGCAATGGGGATTGTTTTTAGGGGAAGCCAGGCAAGGAGTGATCCATGTTAATAGCTTACGTTAATGTGAGGACATAAAAGAGATCCCAGCAGAACCAACCTTACTTCCTCCCTTCCTTCATCCCTTTCTTTTTCCCTTCCTCCCTTTCTCATCTTCTTCCTTCTCTCTCTGCCTCCCTCCCTCCCTCCCTTATTCAACTTCCCCTAAGGTCAGCAATCAACTCTCACTTATCCAAAGATACTTATGTAAAGAACACTATACATGTAATAATTCTCACTGAATTCTTCTTAAATACTTTTAAATTAAATTGTTTTTAAATATTTTTACCTTTCTTTACTTCCTTTTCTCATCATCCTAAGTAACAACCTCACACGCTTTGTTCTGTTTTGAAATTTCTTACCTTATGTGCATATGATTTAAAGTGACACAATTTGGAAACATAGGAGTTATCACAATTAATAATTAAACATATTTTTAGGAAATCTAAGTTCAAATGAATATTTAGAAAGTTTTTATTGAGGGTTTATTGTGTTCTCAACATTGTACCAGGTACTGAGGGAAAAAAGAAGGAAATAAGGAAGGAAACCAACCTTTCTTTGAGCGTTACTATGTGCCAGGCCCTTTCACATATGTTATCTCATTTAATCTTCACAACAACATTCTGAGGTAAGTATTATGTTCTCCATTTTAAAGAGACTGAGAGAGATTATGTGACTTGCTTTAGGTCACTTATCTGGCAAATGGCAGAGCCAGAATTTCAACCTGTGTGTAACAGAATGCTAACCTTAAAGCCTGCATTCATTTCATTAATCCACAGAAATATGATATAGCTCTTGGATTTGAAGAATTTATAATCTAGTACCAAAAATATGCCACAAACCCTTGGAGTTAGTATTTTGTGATTGGTATTTTGATGGTTCAGTTCTGAAGTAAGTTTATAATTAATATATTCAGTAAGAGTTTAGGAAAGGGAGGTGTCATTAAGGACTAGATCATCAGGAAAAGCCTCATTGAAAACTGAGATTGTTTGGAGAAATAGTAAGATTTCAAAAGATGGCATATATTCCAGGTAACAGGAATAGCAATAATTTGAAAAAATTATTTCTAAGAAACTTCGGCTGAATCTCTTATTGTTAATTTAAATGGGTATGAAATCCTCAGATATGAATGAAATCTCTAGATGGTATGTTATTTCTTTATCCCTCTATAGAGTGAAAAATATCAAAGGAGAAAGAAGGATAAATGATAGGAATAAATATGGCACTTGAAATATTTAGCAGAATGCCATAATCATACCAGATACTTTGTTTTCTTAGTGTCAGAGTTAGGCATTCGGTCCCCTATTTGCTTACTTGGCGTTTTACATGCAGTTTCTGTAGTAACATTGCTATTCATCTTCTCTTCTAGTAGAATATAAAATAATCTTACTGATGCAAATAAATATTCTATTTTAAAATATCATCTTAAAGTCAATACTCCTTTTTTAGCTAAAAATATTTTGAACTGTAGCTTTTAGCTTGGAAAGGGGCACATCATCTATCTGTTTATTTTTTCAAAATCCAACCTATTTTGTGTAAGAGAGCTGAGGTGGTGTGAATGCAGAGTGATTACTGGGTGTGAGGTGGGAGGATAACCACCTGCAGCCTGTGTGTAATAAGCAGCTGTGGTGGATTTTCATATAATTTTTAATATTAAATTAATTATTAATAGGTCAATATACTTCAGTTTTTCAAATAAAATTTTACTGAGTGTATAACACTCAGCTAGCCTTTGGTGCTAAGGATCCTTGTACTGTTGTTTTATCTTATTACTGATCCTAGAATTTTCCTCTATGATACCCTTCCGTATCTGAAGAGTAAAAATAATTCTTTTAAAAAAATTTCTGAGTATACTCATTTATCACCTGATTACTTCTATAGATTATTTTTGGTTAAGTTAAATGTAAATAAAACCTAGCTGCCTTATTTGTTTAATATTTGTTTTTAAACTTAATTTTTTTTCCTAAAAAGTAGAGCTTTATGTGTAATTACTTTTTTAAAAATGTAAATTAGGGAATTCCCTGGTGATCCAGTGGTTAGGACTCTGCCCTGTTACTGCTCTGGTCGAGGAACTAAGATCCTGCAGGCTGCATGTTGCAGCCAAAAAAAATCCCCAAATTGTAAATTAAAAAATGATTGTATGCCCATTATATTTGCTGCTTTAATCCCATCTTACTTATAATTAATACATATGATATTAACAGAGACTTAAGGAAGTAAAGGAAGAGAACTAACATTTTTTAAGTGCCTACTGTGTATGAGGTGCCTTATTTACAGGAACATGACAAGAAAAACATGAAATGAATATTACCTTAAAAAAACCAAACTAAATAGTGAAACTGAGACCTAGAGAGATTAAGAAACTTTCCTAGAGTCTCAAAGCGAGTACATGGAACAATTAACTATGATTTGAATTCTGGACTAACACCCGGCTTGAATGCATTTAATCATAAATGGGGTTCAGAGATGACGACACTCTTCAAGTAATGTATAATCAGTACCATAAAAACTTCGTTATATGTCAAGTATTATTAACAGTAGGTTAATAGCAGACTGTCATTGTTCTCAAGAGGTATATTTTATTTAACTGTGAAATTTATTTATACTACAGCAGAGGGACAAGCATGGAGGTGGTAGCCAGGTGGCTGATTATTTGATAGAAATTTATTATGTAATATTGGGCCAGTCACTTCACCACCCTAGTGTTTTATCATCTGTGATGAGAAGGAGTTGGAATGAAGAATCTCTGAAGTCTTTTCTTTTAGAAGTCAATGATTTGCCTATCAGCAGCAGATAATAATTTCTTGGAACATTCAGTGTATTGAGAAGTAATAATAATAATAACCACTTGTTGAGCACCTGTGTGCTATGCACTTTATATGTATATTACTAGTCCTGCTGACATTTTTTCAGGATACATAATATCTCTATTTTATAGCTAGGGAAACTGGGCTCATAGAATTTGCCAGTGGTCATGCATCTAATAAACTTTGGAACTGAAAGCTAAACCCACAGCTTTCAGGTGTCAAGGCCAGTGCTTTTTTCACACTACTGCTTAACTAAAACATCTCTGGCTGCTGTAGGGTCTTCAGGTAAGAGGTTTTCTAGCATAGGCAGTTCAGAAGGTGTGGGCTTTCCATGCCCCTAGAATAGATTATATGTTAGCATCATAGATCAAATCTTGTCATTCTCAGCTAGTATATGAAAATATATTTCAGAGCTTTTGGATATTTCCATTTAAGGAAACTGAAGCTTAATGCAGAGAATTTAGTAGGTGAAGATTTCAGCCTTCTTCTTCCAATTATATCAAAGAAGTCATAGGAGAAACACTAATTTTTAGAGACAGAATCATCGGATATTAGTACGAATTATATTATCATTGCATTTTTAACAAACTAGATTTGAGGGACACATTTTTTATCCCACTGCAGTTATATACTAAATCGCTGCCTTTCTGTTTTTCCCCCTATATCTTTATGCTATTTTAAAACACTTGTTATATTTTGAATAAAGTTAAATGAGGCTCAAGGCCACAGTCAGGGGAAGGACCTTTAAGCCTTGGAATTTAGGAAGGATAGAGAGGCATTCTTTGGGGTTGGAAATAATACATAATCAAGCAGATGCTAATGAAAAAATGAAATGCAGAGCATGAAAAAAGAGGCAAGGGTGCCTGTTTGAAAGTTTTATGGAGGAGAGTACATTGCCCCTTTATTACAATAATGTTTCTGCACTATAATAAGGTCTTTCATTGCAAGTTCAGCTTTTTTCATTCATTTGTTTTGTGCTCTGCTTCCTGTTACTAATTGTCAGCACAATGGTCTTCCAACTATGAAGTCTCAGTGTCCTTTTGGACCAATTTGTCATTGTCTTTCTCCCTCACCCCCAACCCGTGCACTATTACTATGGTTGCATTTTTAGACATTTTTAATGTTTTAAAATGGCAGTGCTTTTGAAACATGCCAGAATAGTTCATGCTAATTGAATCATCCAACCAGCAACAGTTATTGCTTCCAAAAGCACACTGATAAAGTTTCTGTCTCTATAGGATATTCTTATAAAGTAATTAAAATATATAATTCTTTATAACATTATTCCATTTGCATTGTTTCCTTTGAGCTTTACAATCATCCTATGGAAATAGGACATTTTGTTAAAATATTTTTGTTAAACGGTATTATTTACAGATCTACTCTTACCTCCTAAATTCTTTGGGATTTCTGTGCCTTTAGGAACTTACATTTCTACTGTTTTTCTGCTAATGGCTCTCTATTCTTATAGCTAGATTATTTTACATGACTAAGGAATCAACAATGTTGGCTTAGATTGACAAACCTGAAGAAGTTCCGATTCCGATAACTCTAGTTACATGTTAATTCATGTTAGGTTTTTAACATTTTGGTCAATAAATATTTCAAATGTGCTCTCAGCTTTGTATCAATAATCTAATATTGACAGAAAGACATTTTTCCAATGTAACTTTGGCCAGTTTTCTTTGGGGGAAAACTGTTTCAGTACTCTGCATGTCACCTGTTTCTATCACTTTAGTATTGCAGAACACTTGAAAGTGAAGTATATAAATACAGCTTGTTATAAATAAATAAAACTTTCCTTCTCTCTTATAAGCAGCTAACATTCCTAAAACAATATGTGACATACTAAGAAGATCCAAGAATTTAGAGCTAGAAAGCCTGGATCAGAGACTCAGCTTTACAACCTTAATGACTTGATGATTTTTTTTTTTTTTTTTTTTTTTTAAACATCTTTATTGGGGTATAATTGCTTTACAATGGTGTGTTAGTTTCTGATTCACAACAAAGTGAATCAGCTATACATATACATATGTTCCCATATGTCTTCCCTCTTGCGTCTCCCTCCCTCCCACTCTCCCCTTCCCACCCTTCCAGGCTGTCACAAAGCACCGAGCTAATATCCCTGTGACTTGATGATTTTGAACAAGTGACTTAAAAATCAGACAGCTTTCATTTTCTTTTTTCTATTTGTGAAATGGAAATGATGAAAATACTTTAGAACTTTATTGGGAGAATTAAGTGAGAAATAATGCATGTAATATCTTAATGTTGTGGTTAAGCTGCTAATAAAATGCTAAAATAAAGACTTAGTAGTTATTTATTGAAAAAGAATGAATTTTGGAGAAATATATAATGGAAAGCATAGTTTCCCTATTGACCTAAGTTGGCAAAGATGAGATTTTTTTTTCTATTCTGCTAGAGATGAATGAGCTGATTATCCCAATGTATGCTGTTCATTTGGCTTGCAGTGTATCAAACTAAATTATAAATTAAGTATTTTTGTACTGTTACAGAGAGGCAGAGACCTGTTTATGGCTGGGTTGAAACTTTTTAAATAAGTTTGAGTAAGACTAATCAGGCTAATAGTATGTAGGACAACTTGGACAGGGAGAGAAGGCTGGAGAAAGGGAGACCATCCAGGAGGCCATTTCAGGGATCCAGATTTTGGTAATAAATTCTCCGGTTGGGTGTTAGCAGTGAAAAGAAGGGATGGTTTGTTACAAAAGAACTGTTACAGTGAATGTTGCAGACTGGGTTGAAGGAGAATCCAAGACGACTGAGGATGTGTTTCTTGGATGATTAGGAAGGTGATACAGAAATAAAATGAATGGAAACATTGTGTGGACGTTGTAATTTTCAGTTTGGAAGATTAAAAGAAACACCCTTTTAGATATGTTGTGAATGAGGAATAATAGATCCTCAAAAGAGAGATGCCAGTTTTGCCATATGGAAATGGAGCTCGATGGAAAGACTGGCACTAGAGGGGCAGGTTTAAGAGTCATCAAATGTCAGGTGATAATTGTGGCAGAGCCATGAGAGAGACTCTGCAGAATGGCATCCAAAGTCCTTATCAGGTCATTGAAGGTCTTTTTGATCTCATCTCCTACCACACCCAGAACTTACTTTACTCCAGTCACACTGGACTTGCCATTTCTCAGACATGTCTGTGGGTTCTCTCCAACTGTGGGTCTTTGCTCTTACTGTTCCTTCAACCCAGATCACTTTCCACAGATGTCTGCATTGGTTGCCCATTTCATTAAGGAATACCCTTTCTAAATAGTCTTTCTAAAATAGTACCACCTTCCCTGTCATTTTAACTTGTTGCCCTGCATAATTTTTCTTCATAGTACTTATTATCATCTATTATGTTATAAATTGTTTTAATTGTTTATTGCTTGACCATTTATCTCCTCAGTAAAATATAAGCTTTTTGAAAAATAGGGACTTTGTTTTCTTCACTACTGTATTTCCAGTGCCTGGCTTGTTGTCAGGCATGCTATGAGCACACAATAAATATTTGTTTAATGAATATCTAAATTTACTAAGGATAAAATTATCATTAAAGAAAAGCATAACACAAAGTTCTCAGCATAAGGGAGCAGCTCAGTTCTAAGGAAGAACCCTTAAGAAAGAAGATTAATGAATGGTCAGAGAGTTGCAGGTAAAATCAGGCAAGTCTGTGTCATGGGGGCCTGGGAGAATGACTCACAGGTAGGGAGCCAGGAGCATCAGAGGCAGCAAAGAAATGAAAATGAGAAAAAGGAAAATGTATTTGATGAGAAGATTTCAGGAGACCAGTAGAAACCACAACTTAGCTAAATGGTTAAGGAACATGTAACAAAGGCCACTCTTGTAAATAATGTCTTTTAAAGGGAAGGAAAGCAGCATTCAATACATGTGCATCTTGCTCTATGTGTATATTTATTGTTTGTTTACCCTGGTATGCATTGATAAGCAACTATGAAGGTGAGTAGAAATTGTCACATTGATACATGGAAGCTTGAGGTATTTAAGTTGTAAATTAAAGTTGATACAAAATAAATTGATTATTCTAGTAGTGATACCTTTAAACTTCAATGCCCAATGAAATATTCTGAAGTTTAACTTGTGTTCAATGAGTTTAATTTACTTGAAGGGTCTTTATTTTAGGTATTCAAATATACACTTTATTTTTAAAAAATAATTTCCTTGGACATTTTTGGTACATACTTTGAGGAAAGAATCTAATAGTATTTTGGAAGGAGTTTCTGTTTTTGACTTCTTATCGTAAAAATTTTCGGACATACAGGTAAGTAGAGAAAATAGCTTACTGTACTCTAATGGCTATTGTATTGCAAAACAAACAAACAAACAAAAAGCAGAACCAAAAAATAGCTTGCCTAATGGTATATTAGATGTTTACATGACTCTTACAACTCTGTTAGGAAATGCCTCATGTTATTTTCATTATCTTAAACATTGTCCCACAGTGACCACAGTGTATTTTTACCTGAAATTTCAAGTATGTGGAGGGTATGCAGAGAACAGTTGTTCTAGAAGACTCTTGAAGTATTTGTTTGATTAATTAGAAGCAGGATATGGTGGACCAACAAGATGGAGATATGTTGATGGGGAAAGTGTTGGCTCTAAATGTACTTTTGGTAAATGGTGGTATCTGTGGTGACCATATTCATTAAAGAAAAACATATTAGGAGAAGTTCACGTTAACATGTTGTGATTTCAAATACAGTTTAAATCCACAAGTAGTATCCGTGTTAAAACCAAAGAAGTAAGATTTATGATAATTAAAATGTCAGAATTTGAAATATGTATCATAAAGTGAAAACATCTCCTAGAGTGGAAATAATGTTAGTGACCCAGTCTTACTCCCCTCTTGTATAGAATTTTGTATTTTATAACATAACTTTTTTTTCTTCTATTTCCTTATATGGAGAAGGATATGTTGACTCTGGGTAATAGGTAAATGATTCAGACCCAAACACTAGAAACATGCAGCTGGACCAATGCAAGTTTGGGAGTCACTTTTCTATCATTAGTAATTGAAAATTTTTATTACCGCTAGCTTTACTGGTATTGCAGTTTGTGAGATCCAGCAGTGAAAACATCCGGACGCTCTGCTGCCCTCCTTGCTGCGTTCTTTCTCTTCTGTTCCTCATTTGAATCCACCTTTCCCTTACATGCCTACTTGGAGAAACAAAAAGTGGCAGCATCAGTATCCTACGAAGGGTAATCCTCATCGCTAACCATCCCTATGGTGTGTTCAGAGCCAGGAGCAAATACATTGGGGCCCACCTCCCTGTTCAAACATTGTTATCAGATGAAAGCCTGGATTTCTTTGCAGAAGAAAGGATGTCACAGAAGGGAGAACAGTCAGGCACAGGAAGGTATGGGGAAGGCACAGAGGAGGGAATAGATAGGGCTTTTCATCTGCAGATGATTACTGATTTTTTTTAAAGGCAGTTTTCCTAGCAGTGTATTCTTTCCAGATGAGCATGGAATGTGGATTCAGACAGACCTCAGGTAAATCCTTATACAGTTGCTTACAAGCTATGTGTTTGTGAGCAAGTTATTTAGCTACTTTCAGTCTCAATTCTTTCATTTATAATGTGGAGGATAATAACATAACAGCTCTTAGGTTTGACCTTCGCATGAAACTAACATTTAGAAACCTCTAATCAGTGCAATGCCCTGGTACATAGTGATCGCAGTACACATATCCTCTACTGATCTTGCTCTCTACCAGGGTATCTGCCACACCTAAGCTATTATCCCCTCAGTGGAATTAATAAATCTCTTTAAGGTTGATGTGTTGAGTCTTAATTGGGTGCTATGCTTTTTTGCTCCCTGGATAATAAAACCTTTAAATAAAAGAAAGAAATGTTTTTTCTCTCTTTTAAAGAATATCTGTAACAGTATTATATCTGGGGCCTTAAAAATAAACTCTCTTTATGGTCATTATAACGCCAAGAGCATTATTTAATTTTGTGATTTAATTATAAATAGAATCTATTATGTGTTTGTTTTTCACATTGGATGTTAGTGGAACTATTTTTAAAAGAATATAGTTAGCACTTAAAGGGTTAAAGCATTTGAAATAAAACCTAATCTTTTAAATAAAATATGAACAGGTGATGTCTAAAAATTTTTTTGGTATGTATTTTCTTGATTTAGCATCTTGCATTTCCTCTATTTATTTGGCTTTCAGGTTTACAGAGTAATTACAGCTTTGAATGAAATTGGTCATCTGTGGTTTAGTGGTCTAAAAGTAAATAGGATGTTTGAAATTCAGCTTAGAGTTTAACTTGGTCAGGTGAGTGTAGCTAGTGTATCTATTTAATTTAAATACTTGTGTAACAAAAACTTTATTGAAAAATATCACCTACCCGTAAAATAATTCAGAATAATGGTAGTAAAGATGATCCAGGATCTCAAGAAAAAATGGAGGCATGGCTTGAGAAGGTACAGAAACGTAGACGAACTAAGGAACAAACAAACAGATGAACAATACAATATCTGAAATAAAAAAAATACACTAGAAGGAAACAGTAGCAGAATAAGTGAGGCAGAGGAATGGATAAGTGAGCTGGAAGACAGAATGGTGGAAATCACTGCTGCAGACAAGAATAAAGAACAAAGAGTGAAAAGAAATGAAGACAGCCTGAGACTGCTGGGACAATGTCAGATGCACGAACATTTGCATTATTGGGGTCCCAGAGAGAGAGAGAGAAAGGACCTGAGAAAATACTGGAAGAGATAATAGTGGAAAACTTCCCAAACTTCCCAAACATGGGAAAGGAAACAGTCACCCAAGTCCAGGAAGTGTAGAGAGTCCCAGGCAGGACAAACCTAAGGAGCAACACGCCAAGACGCATAGTAATCAAATTGACAAAAATTAAATACAAAGAAAAAATATTAAAAACAACAAGGGAAGAGCAACAAATAACATACAAGGGAACTCCCATAAGGTTATCAGCTGATTTCTCAGCAGAAACTTTGCAGGCCAGAAGGGAGTGGCATAATATGTTTAAAGTGATGAAAGGGAAGAACCTACAACCAAGGATACTCTACCCAGCAAGGCTGTCATTCAGATTCAACAGAGAAATCAAAAGCTTTACAGACAACCAAAAGCTGAGATAATTCAGCACCACCAGATCAGCTTTGCAACAAATGCTAAATAAGCTTTTCTAGGCAGAAAAGAAAAGGCCAAAACTAGAGACGAAAAAATTCCATATGGAAAAGGTTTGGTAAACGCACACAGTAAAGGTAGGAAATTATCCACACACAAATATGATATCAAAACCAGGAATTGTGAAAAGAGAGCACAAATGCAGACGATTAGAAATGCATTTGAAGTTGAAAGACCAGCAACTTAAAACAGTCTTGTTTATATATAGAATGCTCTATCAAAACCTCATGATAATCACAACATCAAAAATCTACAATAGATACACACACAAAAAAGAAACCAAACACAACACTAAAATTAGTCATCAGCTCACAAGGGAAGAGAACAAAAGAGTAAGGGAAGAAAAAAGACGTACAAAAACAAATCCCAAACAGTTAACAAAATGGCATTAAGAACATACATGTTGATAATTACCTTAAACGTAAATGGATTAAATGCTCCAACCAAAAGACATAGACTGGCCGAGTGGATACAAAAGCAAGACCCATATATATGCTATCTACAAGAGACCCACTTCAGATCTAGGGACACATACAAACTGAAAGTGACAGGATGGAAAAAGATATTCCATGCAAATGGAAATCAAAAAAAAGCTGGAGTAGCAATACTCATATCAGACAAAGTAGACTTTAAAGGTGAGACAAGAAGGACACTACCTAGTGATCAAGGGATCAATCCAAGAAGAAGATATAACAATTGATAATGTATATGCACCCAACACAGGAGCACCTCAATATATAAGGCAAATACAGCCATAAAAGGAGAAATTGACAGTAACACAATAATAGTGGTGGGCTTTAATACCCCGCTTTCATCAGTGGACAGATCATCCAGACAGAAAATCAATAAGGAAACACAGGCCTTAAATGACACATTAGACCAGATGGACTTAACTGATATTTATAGAGCATTCTATCCAAAACCAGCAGATTACACATTCTTTTTTTTTTTTTTTTTTTTTTTTTTTTTTTTTTTTTTTTGCGTTACGCGGGCCTCTCACTGTTGTGGCCTCTCCCGTTGCGGAGGACAGGCTCCGGACGCGCAGGCTCAGCGGCCATGGCTCATGGGCCCAGCCGCTCCGCGGCATGTGGGATCCTCCCAGACCGGGGCACGAACCCGTGTCCCCTGCATCGGCAGGCGGACTCTCAACCACTGCGCCACCAGGGAAGCCCCCAGATTACACATTCTTAAGAGCACATGGAACATTCTCCAGGATTATTCTCACAAAGCGAGACTTGGAAAATTCAAGAAAATTGAAATTATATCAAGCATCTCTTCTGACAACAGTGGTATGAGATTAGAAATCAACTACAAGAAGAAAAGTGTAAAATAAGTAAACACATGGAGGCTGAACAATATCCTACGAAACAACCAATAGATCACTGAAGAAATCAAATAGAAAATCAAAAAATACCTAGAGACAAATGAAAACAAAAGCATGACGATCCAAAACCTATGGGACACAGTAAAAGCAGTTCTAAGAGGGAAGTTTATAGCAATACACTCTTACCTCAGGAAACAAGAAAAATCTCTAATAAGCAACCTAGCCTTATACCTAAAGCAACTAGAGAAAGAAAAACAGACAAAACCCAAAGCTAGTAGAAGGAAAGAAATCATAAAGATCAGAGCAGAAATAAATGAAATAGAGACAAAGACAATAATAGGTCAGTGAAACTAAAAGCTGGTTCTTTGAAAAGGTGAACAAAATTAATAGACCTTTAGCCAGACTCATCAAGAAAAAAGGGGAGAGGGCTCAAATCAATAAAGTTAGAAATGAAAAAGAAGTTACAATGGACACCAAAGAAATACAAAGGATCTTAAGAGACTACTAGAAGCAACTATATGCCAAAGAAGTGGATAACCTAGAAGAAATGGACACATTATTAGAAAGGTACAATCTCCTAAGACTGAACCAGGAAGAAACAGAAAGTATGACCAGACCAATTGCAAGTACTGAAATTGAAACTGTTTTAAAAACTCCCAACAAGCAAAAGTCCAGGACTAAATGCCTTCACAGGCAAATTCTATCAAACATTTAGAGAAGAGGTAACATGTATCCTTCTGAAACTATTCCAAAAAATTGCAGAGGACGGAACACTCCCTAACTCATTCTAACTCATCATCCTGATATCAAAACCAGACAAAGAGACCACACACACACAAAAAAAATTACAGCCCAATATCACTGATGAACATAGATGCAAAAATCCTCAACAAAAGTACTAGCAATCCAAATCTGACAATACATTAAAAGGATTATACACCATGATCAAGTGGGATTTATCCAAGGGATGCAAGGATTTTTCAGTGTCCTCAAATCAGTTAGTATGATACACCACAGTAACAAATTGAACCATATATGATCATCTCAATAGATGCAGAAAAAGCTTTTGACAAGATTCAACACCCATTTATGATAAAAACTCTATAGAAAGTGGGCCTAGAGGTAACGTACCTCAACATAATAAAGGCCTTATATGACAAACCTACAGCTAACATCATACTCAATGGTGAAAAACTGAAAGCATTTCCTCACAGATCAGGAAGAAGACAAGGATGTCCACTTTCACCACTGCAATTCAACATAGTTTTGGAAGTCCTAGGCAGGGCAATCAGAGAAGAAAAAGAAATAAAAGGAATCCAGATTGGAAAAGAAGAAGTAAAACTGTCACTCTTCACAGATGACATGATACTATACATAGAGAATCCTAAAGATGCCACCAGAAAAGTACTAGAGCTCTTCAATGAATTTGATAAAGTTGCAGGATACAAAATTTGTACACAGAAATCTATTGCATTTCTATACATTAACATCGAAAGATCAGGAAGAGAAATTAATGAAACAATCCCATTTACCAGTGCATCAAAATGAATAAAATACCTAGGAATAAACTTACCTAAGGAGGCGAAAGACCTGTACACTGAAAACTGTAAGATGCTGACGAAAGAAATCAAAGATGACACAAATAGATGGAGAGATATACCATGTTCTTGGATTGGAAGAACAAATATTGTCAAAATGACTATAGTACCCAAGGCAATCAACAGATTCAATACAATCCCTATGAAACTACCATTTTTTACCAAACTAGAACAAAAAAATCTTAACACATCATAGACTGGAGACATATCAGTACGTGTTTTGTTACCCGAACATTATTGACTGGAGATGTATCAATACGTTTTTAGAGAGTAATGCAATTAATATCACTGGGGGGAGTTGTTAGAAGCCTAAAGTTGATCAAGTGTTCATTTTACAACTTAATGATTGTCATTAGTATTTACATTTTGCTCTGTTAGATTTTTGTTCTAACCTTGTGTATATTATCAACACAAGTTTATTACCATAAAATTTTCAAAAATGAAGCATCGTGAAATTTTGAGTGAAGAAGAATTTGTGGGTGAATTTCATGCACCGAAATTTCTCTGATTGTTCAAGTGTCATATATACTACTGTCTCAGAAGATGATCATTCTTAAGAATATAGTTCTGATTCAGTGTGAATATTAGACCAAAAAAAGATAAAAAACCTTAGCAATTGATTCTGATTCGGAAAGTGAAAATGAAACCCACTGTGCTGGAGAATGCTCCTTTGCTTCTACAGAAGTGAATTGAAGATAACATTTCATGAAATTAAAAGACTTTACAGGTGTGTCAGGTGTAAATATTGAATGTAATAACCTGCAAAGTGTTAGTGAAATAACAGAATTAATTTTTGGTAAGGACTTTTTCAAGTTGGTTGCTTCTCAAAGAAAGTTGTGTCATGAACAGAATGAAAAATCATATAAGAAGTATGAGAAGGCTTTAAAATGGACTGATGTAACCAATAGTGACATGAAGAAGTTTCTTGGATTAATAATTTTGATGGGACAAATAAAGTCACACTGGAAAGAGTATTGATTGATTGATCCCTTACTTGAAACACCTATCTTTCCAAAGATTATGATGAGAAGAAGTTTGGAACAAATAATGATATTTCTTCACTTTAATGGTAGCTTGGAAACTCTGCTTCCTGCAGACAGAATTTCCAAAGTTAAACCTCTTCTGGATTATTTTCCATCTGTATACCCAAACAAGAGCCATCACTTGTGGAGAGGATGACTTAGATTCAAAACCTATAATCCTGGAAAATGTACAAAATATGGAATTTTGGTCAGGATGGATAGCAAATGTGAAACTGATATATATGCAAACTTGAGATTTACACAGGTGAAGGAAAGAAATTGCAAGAAACAATATTATCAGTCCTACAACCTTATCTTGGTTCATGGCACCATATTTACCAAGACAGTTATTACAACAGTGTGTCCACATCTAAAACGTTGTTGAAAAATAAAACCAGAATTTGTGGGACTATAAGAGAGAATCCTGGTCTACCAAACCAATTAAAGGAGAAATCTAAAAATCTACAGAAGGGAGAAATGACATTCACATGGAAGGGAGACGTTATTCTTATATGGAAAGACAAGAGGTTAGTCCTCCTGGTGACAACAATTCATGACACCTCCATAGCATCTACAGGAAAGGAAGACGGGAGGACTGGTCATCAGATAACTAAGCCCACTTGTATATTAGAGTATAATAAATATATGAAAGGAGTTGATCGATCTGATCAATATTTAGCAAACTTTAGTATCCTCCAGGAAACTTGAAAATGGTATAAGAAAGTGGGCTTCTATTTGAGTAATTGTGGTTTATTCAATGCGTTTAAAATTAATTGTAGCCTTAATGCACAGAGTAAAATGACTTACAAGCAATTTTTGTTAGCGGTAGCTAGAGAATGTGTAACTGACCATTCTGGTGAATGTAGTGGTAGTACTGCACCTGGTCCTTCTTGTGGCATTTTTAAAAGAGCCGCCCACAAAGATCCACCTTGTTGACTATCAGGTAAAAGAAAATAACATGTTCTAGAGGAAGTAATACCCACAGGACTAAAAAATGCCACCAGAAAGTGTAGGTTCTGCTCTTTTGTAATAGGTGTTCTGTTCCTCTGCACAGAGGTGACTGCTATACTGCGTATCACACTTGAACGAAGTACTAGAATACTTTAGTAAGATATGTAAGATAAGTTTCAAATAAATACATTAAGTGCAAAAAAGTTGTTGATATTTACTCAAATGTGGGTGTTTAAGTATTCACTTACATAACAAATCACCGGCCACAGGCATTAGTTTCTGCCAAAATCCCCCAGTCAATAATGTGTTAAAATTTGTATGAAGACAAAAAGACCCTGGATAGCCAAAGCAATCATTTTTTTAAAATATTTTTTGGCCGTGCCAGGTCTTAGTCACGGCATGCAGGATCTTTGTTGCCATGTGTGAGATCTTTGTTGTGGCATGCAGGATCTTTTTCACTTGCGGCATGTGGGATCTTTAGTTGCGGCATGCAGGATCTAGTTTCCTGACTAGGGATTCAACCAGGGCCCCCTGCATTGGGAGCATGGAGTCTTAACCACTGGGACTACCAGGGAAGGCCTGCCAAACCAATCTTGAGAAAGAAAAAGGAAGCTGGAGGAATCAGGCTTCCTGAGTTCAGACTATACTACAAAGCTACAGTCATCAAAATAGTATGTTACTGCACAAAAACAGAAAGATAGATCAATGGAACAGGTTAGAAAACTCACAAATAAATGCATGCGCCTATGGTCAGTTAATCTATGATAAAGGAGGCAAGAGTATACAATGGAGAAAAGACAGTCTCTTTAATAAATGGTACCGGGAAAACTGGACAGCTACATGTACAAAAATGAAATTAGAACATTTCTTTAACACCATACACAAAATTAAACTCAAAATGGATTAAAGACCTAAGTGTAAGACCTGATACTATAAAACTCATAGAAGAAAACATAAGCAGAACACTCTTTGACATAAATCACAGCAAAATCTTTTTCGATCCTTTGCCCAGAGTGATGGAAAGAAAAACAAATAAATGGAACGTAATTATACTCAAAAGCTTTTGCATAGAATGGGAGAAAATATTTTCAAATGATGTGACTGACAAAGGATTAATCTCCAAAGTTTACAAACAGCACATGCAGCTCAATATCAAAAAAACAAACAATCCAATCAAAAAACTGGCCAAAGACCTAAACAGACATTTCTCCAAAGAAGACATACAGATGGCCAGGAGGCACATGAAAAGATTCTCAACATCACTAAGTATTAGAGAAATGCAAATCAAAACTACAATGAGATACCACCTCACACCAGTCAGAATGTTCATCATTAAAAAGTCTACAAATAATAGATGCTGGAGAGGTTGTGGAGAAAAGGGAGCCCTCCTACCCTGTTGGTGGGAACATAAATTGGTACAAGCACTGTGGAGAACAGTATGGAGGTTTCTTTCAAAACTAAGAATAGAGCTACCATATGATCCAGCAATCCCATTCCTGGATATATATTCAGAGAAAACCATGGTTTCAAAGGATACATCCACCCCAATGTTCATTGTAATGCTGTTTACAGTAGCCAAACATGGAAGCAACCTAAATGTTCATTGACAGATGAATGGTTAAAGAAGATATGGTACATATATACGGTGGAATATTACTCAGCCATTAAAAAGAATGAAAAATGCCATTTGTAGCAACATGGATGGACCTGGAGATTACCACACTAAGTGAAGTAAGTTATTCTAACAAAGTCAAATATACAATATCACTGATATGCAGAATCTAGAAAAAATGATACAAATGAACTTATTTACAAAACAGAAACACAGAATTAGAGAATGAATTTATGGTTACCAGAGGGAATGGGTGGGGTGGGGGTAGGGATAGATTGGGAGTTTGGGATTGACATGTACACAGTACTAAATTTAAAATAGATAACCAACAAAGACCTACTGTATAAAACAGGGAACTCGGCTCAATATTCTGTAATAATCTAAGTGGGAAAAGAATTTGAAAAAGAATATATACTTATGTGTATAACTGAATCACTTTGCTGTACGCCTGTAACTAACACATCATTGTTAATCAACTGTACTCCAATATAAAATAAAAATTTTTTGAAAAAAGAAAAATATCATGGGTTATGATATAATAAAACCTACCTACCTGACATTTTATCTAAGAATGCTTGCTTTATTCCTGCATATTAAATTGTTCCAGAAGTCATAGATAATCGTTTGGTTAATAGCTTTTTAGAATCTCTATCCAAAATTTCTACTTAAAAAAAAAATTGTCCTACCTTGAGTTAGGAATCTTTACATAATAAAAAGGAAAATATTCTTCTAAAGAAGTATTGGCCAGCCTATTTATTAACCCTGTCCCTTTTAAGAATTCTCTTCAAAATAAGTGTTTTCAGACATGCACCATGTTCTGAAAACTTTCATGGCATATTTTTCTTCATTTTAGAGAGAACTGTATGATATGTTCATGTTTCCATGTTATGACTAACATGAAAGAACCCAAAGTGCTTCTGTTTACTGGCTCAGCTATTTTAATATGGTAATTTAAAGTTTCAACTGTTTTGAGTTTGGATTCAGCTCTTTATATCTGTTTATGCAAAGCAGTAACCCCTGAGGCATTGTGGTAGAATATTCTCTTCTGATGTTGACTCGGCTGTCACTTGAATATTGTGGACTCCCTTTTAGTAGCCACTTCTCTCTTCTATAGTTTCAATCTAATGGGTATTATTTAGAAGTTGGATTGATTTACAGAGTATTTTATACTGAAACCTGTAAACATATAGGTTTATTTCTATTCTTCATGTCCATAATTACATTTTTGTTGAGCTAGAGGTTTCAGGAGGACCTGATTAAAACCTTTATACCATTAGTAGAATATTACTTTATAATTACACAGAATGATTAAAAATAGAGCTTAGTATATGCTGTAAGCCTGTACAGTTTCTTACTCATTTTTCTTACTTACTATGCCCAGAATCTGGTGCTTGGCCCATAATTGGCATTTCATATATGTTGTTGATTCATGAATACTTAGCATATTTTGTCAAAACAAGCATGGTGTGAATAACCACTTATGTCATTTTATTATTATTTTAATATTTTTCCAAAACAATTATATTCATAAATACAAATATTTTATTCTTTTCTAAATGTTACTTTTTAGTAGTTTGCTTGGGAATGGTAATTAATCACTTTTATTTTCCTTTTCATGAATTGCAGTAATTAATAACCACTTAGAATCTCATACATAGTATTTTAAATAGCTTTTACGTTTATAGCATTAAGAAGTTCTTTAGATTATAGCATTTAAACTTCATTTAGGTGTAGTGTTGAAAATATGCTTCTTTTAAAGTTTACTTTAATTCCTCATAGTGCTTTTAAAGATGAGAAAATCTTGGGGCTTAATGTACTTTGCCTTGGGTAATAATAGCTGATAGTGTGTGATAGAGGCTAGATTTGAATCTGGTATTCTAAAGTCTATTATCTTAATTATTTTGACATCACCACAATGGAAAACTTAAGTAAAACTTAAGTAGGTGAACCTTAGAGTGGGCATTCTTTCTTTCCTTTTCTGTTCTTCCTGTGTCCCTTTACTCCATGGTTCACTCTCGAGTATTTCTGTCAGGACTGTCCCTCTTTTTAAGTATCTGTTCTCCATTCTTTACATTAAAAGCCAATTGGCAGGAATTACGTGGTGGTCCAGTGGTTAGGACTCTGTGCTTCCACTGCAAGGGCTACGGGTTCGATGATCCCTGATTGGGGAACTAAGTTCCCACAAGGCACGTGGCAAGGCCAAAAATAAAACAAAAAACACCAATGGGTCAATTACTCAATCATCAGATATTTACTGTGTACCCTTATGTGCTGTCACTGCTGTAGGTGCTCTGAGGAAGAGTCGTATACATAATTCCTAACTTTTAAGTAATTCATCTAGCTGGGACATCAAATTAACATTAATTAAACGTCTGCAAGACAGTATAGTGAACCATTGGCTGGAAGCTTGATAGGAATTTTATAAAGAAGGAAACAGGAAGGAACAATGGGCTTCAAAGAGAATCAGATTGAGTTTGTACATTACAGGCAGAATAAGTTGGGGGAAATTATGTGGTTCTTTATTGGTGTAAATTAGTATAATATCTTTGGTATTTTAAAACTTTTATATTTCAAACAAAAAATATAAATTGGCATACTATATTTGATTTTTTTAGCATTCATGTTTCAGGAAGTGTGTAACGTTGTTAAATATTTAACTGTGAAACGATGGATTTTATAATCTGTCGATTCTATTACCTTTTCATTATTTTACATACCACCAGGTTCTCACTTCCCTCCTTACCCATTTTTAGTTCCTTAGTTGATTATCTAAACCACTCCCTTGTCTTGCATCCTGAATTCTGTTTCACTTTCTTGCATTTTCAAACTTACTTAGTTAAAATATAGCTTTGCTTAAATGCAATCCTTTGTATTCCCCATCTGCACCTATGTAACTGAAGTTATCTGGGGAAAAATATACAACCGTGATCCCTGGTGGTACTTTAAATTCTTAATCATTAAATTCCATTGGACCCTTAATGTTGTTTAGCAGTCATGGATATTCCCCTAGTCTGTTTGCTCCTAGAAGGCTATTATATATCTTCTCTTTTCTCAGAGCCTAAGTGCATCCTCTTCCAAGCTTATTCTTAAGGATGGCTTTACATGCTAATTAATTGGAAAAGTAGAAGCAATGAGCAAATAATTTCTATCAGCTCTGGGCTCCTTTACCCTATCTTCTCTCCTGTTGCATCACTAAATTCTCTATACTCCTGATTATAGCCAGCCCTCTACTTGTTCAGTGAATCCTATCCCTTTTTGACTATATAAGGAAGTTGCTCCAGAAATTTTCTCCTCTTTCCTGTATCATCAAAATTACCTTCTTGTTGGATTATTACTGTCAGAATTCACTCACTTGGAAAAAATACTTATTGAGTGCTATATGTTAGTTCTCGGTGCTAACAATATATTAGTAGAGCTTATATTCTAGTTGAAGAAACAGTAAATAAAAAAGATATTAAGTTAGTCATCTCATATGTACAAAGATGGAAACATGCTATGGGAAATAAACAGTAAAGCAGGTAAGAGGAGTTGGGGTGTCCTAGGTAAAGGATGCAGATTTCATTACTGAGTGGCATGGTTGAGGTAGGCTTCAATGTGAAGATTAGAATTGATTTAAGACTTGAAGGAGGTGAGGAGTTAACTGTGGGGTTGTGTGAGGGGAAGAATGCCTGGCAGAAGGCACAACTAGACAAAAGCCCCTAAAGAGAGAGAGTGCAGTGCATTTCCTCAACAACACTGTCTGCTGCAGTGTCAGCAGACAGCCCTATCCTATTTTCTCTTGTTGTCCAATACCAGATATCCTTTGGAGTGTAGCTCAGGTGTACACCTAATAATAGCAGCTAACATTTATTGAAAACTTACTCTGTGTCACACACCATGCTAAGTACTACAATTACGTATTATTAATCCCTACATCAATTTTATGATGCAGGAACTCTTACTGCTTCCCATTTAATACTTGAAGACCAGAGAAATTAATTGACTTGTCTAAGCTTGCATCGTTAATGGTAGGAAAAAAAGTTGAATCCAGGCACAGTAGTATTGAAATCCATACTTTTAGCCACTATGCTATGTTCCTTTTCTTTGAAGTCTTCCTAGATATAGATAACTGCTGACAGAATTTATCACTTCTGACTGACTGGCTCTAGGTACTATAGATTACTAAGAGTTTTAGGGGGTGCATACTGTCAAAGGCTTATAATCTAGGTAGGGATAAGGATACCTTCTTAAAAATGATAAATAGTAATATAAGATACTCTATGCTAAGTGAAAAATGAGGGGTACAATAATAAATAATGAGAATGTAGAGTGGAGAATGTAGTGAGAATGTTATGAGAATATAGCTTGGGGAATGGTCAGTCTAGGACCAGGTTGTTATAAAAAGCTTCATGGAAGGAGTAGAATTTGATCTGGACTTAAAGGACAGGTATTCTTTTGGCTGTTGGGGATTACATATGGTTAGGGGTAAAATAAATGGAAAACATTCCAAATAGTAGTATTAGCTGGATCAAAGGTATAGATAGAGGAAAGAGCAAGATGTATTTAAGGAAAGTTTAATAGTCCAATTTGGCTGGTTAATAGAGCATGTGACCAGAATGGGTGATGGATTGGAAAGGAATACTGAAATTAGGTTATGAACAAACAGCCTTGAGTGGAGATCCATAGAAATCCGTAAGGTTGCAGTGGTTTGTTTAGAATAGAACTCTGTACTTCTCAACTGTTTACTTCTTGGTTTAAGTATAAGTATATTCAAGGAGACATTTTATTTTATTTCTAGAATGCCAGTTAATGAAAACAGAACGACCAAAGCCAAACACATTTATTATCAGATGTCTCCAGTGGACCACTGTTATAGAGAGAACATTTCATGTAGACACTCCAGAGGAAAGGTAAGAAACTCATTTTTTCCATTTTGTGAAAAAGTGACAATTAGTCAAAAGGTGTATATGTATCTGACTTGACCACTTGTAAATATCTGTAAATATACTTGTAAAATGCTATAGTCCCCTAATTATTCTGTTTCTGGTATAACAGATAAATGACAGGCTTACAAAAATACTAAATCAAAACCTCTAGAAGTGCTATAAGATGTACTTTTTAACAGAAAATAGAGCATTTAAAAGTTAAAATGTAAATTAAAGAGGACATTTTAATCACCAAGCTACCTTTTAAACATTATGTAATTGATTGTGTTCATATTTGGAATTCTAAGGCTGGTGACGGCAAAAGGTTTCAAGTAGTGTGCCATTATGCAAGTGACTTCCTGGAGTGTTACGCTGAGAAGGATTCTGAGATTGGGTCTAAGCTCAGTGAGGAAAAAAAAATCAGGCTTGATGGGCATTGACTATCATCACTGCTAAAGAGGGGGGGTGGCAAAATGTTAGTAACTAGCACACCAGCTTCATCAGGCCCACATTTCATCCTCCTGATCTACTTACTATCCTCCAATTCTGTCTTAATACCTTTTATCTGGTGGCTCTGATACTGAGTTAGGTCCAACAACCACAAAATCACTTTTCTACACGTTATCATATATGATCCAAATCAGAAACTTTGTGAAGTTATATGTTATTAGCCTTATTTTCCAAATGAATAAGTTAGGTCCTAAGAGACTTGTCTAAGATTTAAAACAAAAACAACCTCTTCCCCAAATGTAGTAAATAGTAAAGTATTATTTTAATAATACTCTTTTCATCAATAAATAGTAAACAGTAACGTATGATTAATTACTTCAGGAAATATAGAAAAGAAGAAAAATAGAAAAGAATGAAAATTTACTCAGAATTCTAATTATACAACCAGAGTTAGGGACTGATAATATTTTCTTTTATATTCTTCCAGTCTTACTCTGTGCAGATGTACTTAGGTCTTTGGTATACATAAAATTTGGTATGTCCTCCCTCCCCACACACCCTTGTCTTCCCTGACCATTTCTATGTGCTGGATCCTCAGTTTGCTTATGTCTCCACCCATAACCATTGTTGGGCTAGTTACCATGTATCTTTCAGATCAGAGCTTAAAATGTCACATTTCCTACAAAACATTCTCTGACTCTTATAGAAGAGGTAGGACTCCCTTGCTATATACTTAGTTATCTCCTTGTATCCTTTGTATCAAGTATATCTCCACTGTAATCTTTGTTTGCCTTTCTCACTTGACTGTAAGATTCTTGACTAGCAAGTATCATATCTTCCTTGCTCATTATTTTATATTTAGCACGCAGTCCAGGGTCTGACATAGTATTTGTTAACTGGCTGAATGAACAGAACTTTTCCCATGTCAGTATATAGTCTTTGAAAATATTATTCTTAGTGGGTTTATAACATCCTATTGAAACATTAATTTTTTCATTTATGTTGGCAAAGCTGGACTTAAGCCATATCTTAATAATTATTACTAGTTTTTCAAAATAGTCTCAGCTTTTTAAGTACATTCTTTAAAAGTTTTGATTAAAAAACATAACATGAAATCTACATAACAAATTTTTAAGTTATGGTATTGTATTATGAACTATATGCACATTACTGTAGAGCAGATCTCTATATCTTTTTCATCTTGCATGGCTGAACCTCCATACCACTGAATAGCAACTCCCCATTTCCCTTTCTCACCCCTGTCAACCACCATTCTACTTTCTGCTTCTATGAGTTTGACTACCTCACCTTATAGATACCTCATATAAGTGGAAGCATACAATATTTGTCTTTCCGTGATTGTTTCATTTCACTTAGCATAACGTCCATGTTGTAGCATATGACAGGATTTCCTTCTTTTTTTTAAGATTATAATGTTCCATTATATGTTTATACCATATTTTCTTTATCCATTCAACCATCAATGAACATTTAGGTTGTTTCCATCACTTAGCTATTTTGAATAATACTGCAGTGAACAGGGGAGTACAAATATCTCTTCGAGATCCTGATTTCAATTCTTTGGGATAAATACCTGGAAGTGGATTGCTGGATCTTAGGGTAGTTTTATTTTTAAATTTTTTAATTAAAAAAAATTTTAATTGAAGTATAATTGATTTACAGTGTTGTGTTAGTTTCAGGTATACAGCAAAGTGATTCAGTTATACAAATAAATTATTTTTTTTCAGATTCATTTCCCTTATAGGCTATTATAAAATATTGAGTGTAGTTCCCTGTGCTATACAGTAGGTCCTTGTTGGTTATGTATTTTACATATAGTAGTTTGTACCTGTTAATCCCAAACTCCTGTGTTAATTAATCTTTTGAGGAGCTTCCATAGTATTTTCCATAGTGGCTGCGCCATTTTATATTCCCATCAGCAGTGCACAAGGTTTCCAATTTCTCCACATTCTCACAGTCTTGTAGAGGCCATTCTAACAGGTGTGACATGATGTCTCATGTGGTTTGACTTGCATTCCCATGTTGATTAATGATGTTGAACATCTTTTCATATAACTGTGATCATTTGTATATCTTCTTTGAAGAAATAACTATTCAAGTCTTTTGGTCATTTTAAAAAGCAGTTTATTTGTTTATAGTAATCTCTTATAATCCTTTTTATTTTTGTAGTATCAGTTTTAATGTCTCCTCTTCCACTTCTGATTTTATTTGAGTCTTCTCTCCTTTTTTTCTTAGTTTAGCTAAAGCTTTGTCAATTTTGTTGATCTTTTCAGCAACCCAACTGTTACTTTCATTGATATTTCTATTCTCTATGTTGTGTGTTTCTGGTCTAATGTTTATTATTTTCTTCCTTCTGCTAACTGTAGGCTTAGTGTGTATGTATAAAGTTAGGTTGCTTATTTGAGGTCTTTGCTCTTTTTTAATGTAGACATTTATAACCAAAAAACTTCCATCTTAGTACCACTTTTGCTGCAACCCATAAGTTTTGGTATATGGTATTTTTGTTTGCATTTGTCTCAAGATTTTTTTATTTCTCTTTTGATTTCTTCTTGAATTCATTGGTTGTTCAGTAGTATGTAATATGCACATATTTGCAGATTTTCCACTTTTCTTTCTTGTATTGATTTCTAGTTCTATCTCACTGTGGTCAAAAAAGATACTTGGTATGATTTCAGTCTTCTTAACTTTGTTAAGACTTTTTTATGACCAAACATGTTATCTATCTTGGAGAGTGTGCACTTAAGAAGAATGTTTATTTTGCTGCTGTTTGGTGGAATGTTCTGTATATGTCTGTTAGAGCACTTTGATCTATATAGCATTGTTCAAGTTCTGTTTCCACATTGATCTTATGTCTGGATATTCTATCTGTTATTAAAAGAGGGGTTTTGAAATCTCCTATTACTGTAATGCTGTCACTTCTCCAGTTTTGTTAGTGTTTGTTTCATATATTGCTGTCTTGTTGAGTTCACACATATTTATAATTGTTATATCTCCCTGGTGAGTTGACCATCTTACCGTTATATAATGTCACTCTTTGTCTCTTGTGACAGTTTTTGATATAAAGTCTATGTTGTCTGGTGAAAGTATGGTTACCCCTGCTCTATTTTGTTTATCATTTTTTAATATCTTCTTCCATTCTTGTGCTTTAACCTATGTATGTCCTAATATCTAAATTGAGTATCTTTAGCCAGCGTATCATGGGATCTTTGTTTATTCATTCAGCCACTCTGTATCTTTTTATTGAGTTAAATCCATTTACCTTTTTAAGGTAATTACTGATGGGGATTTGCCATTTTTTTAACTGTTTTCTGTTTGACTTGTTGCGTTTTTTTTTTTTTTTTTTGGTGCCTCTTTTCCTCTCCTGTCATCTTCCTTTGTGTTTCATTGATGTTTTTGTATTAACATGCTTTGATTTCTTTCTCATTTTCTCTTGTGTATTTCTTATAGGTATTTTCTTTGTAGTTACCTTAGAGCTGATATAAAATATCTTAAAGTTATAACAATCTATTTTAAAATGTTAATAACTTAAGTTGCATACAGACCTCTACTCTTTTACTTAAATCCTCATACTTTATGTTCTTGGTGTCATAATCACGTCTTTTTATATTGAGTATCCATTAACATGTTTCTATATTTATAGTTTTTTAAATACTTTTTTTTTTCTTTTTTTGCGGTATGCGGGCCTCTCACTGCTGTGACCTCTCCCGTTGCGGAGCACAGGCTCCGGACGCGCAGGCTCAGCAGCCATGGCTCACGGGCCCAGCTGCTCTGCGGCATGTGGGATCTTCCCGGACCGGGTCATGAACCTGTGTCCCCTGCATCGGCAGGTGGACTGTCAACCACTGCGCCACCAGGGAAGCCCAGTTTTTTAAATACTTTTGTCTTTTAACTTCTGTATGAGAATTAAGTGACTTACATACCATTGTTACAGTATTCTAATGGTATGTATTTTAAATATCTTTTTGTGTTTCTGTCTAGTGTCCTTTTGTTTCAATTTGAAGGACTCCCTTCAGCATTTCTTGTAAGGCAGGTCTAGTAGTGATGAACACCCTCAGCTTTTGTTTACTTGGGAAACTCTTTATTTCTCTTTTATTTTTGAAGGAGAAAGTTTTGACAATTATTTATTCTTGGTTGGCAGTTTTTGCCTCTAAACACTTTAAATATATCATTTCACTGTCTTCAGACCTACAATGTTTCTGCTGAGAAATTCACTGATAGTCTTATGGAAACTCCCTTGTAGGTGATGAGTAGCTTTTCTCTTGCTTCTTTAAAGATTCTCTCTTTGTGTTTGACTTTTGACAATTTCATTATAATGTGTCTTAGTGTAGACTTTTATTTTGGCTCATCCTAGCTGAATCTGGATGTCCCCTTCCTTTCACATATTTTGGAAGTTTTCAGCTATTATTTTTCCAAATAAGCTTTCTGCCCCCTTTTCCCTTTCTTCTCCTTCTGGGACTCCCGTAATGCATTTAATGGTCCATTTGATGGTACCTCATATGTCCCTTAGGCTTTCTTCACTCCTTTTCATTCTTTTTTCTTTTTGCTCCTTTACCTGGATAGTTTCAAATGACATGTTTTTGAGTTTTCTGATTCTTTCTTCTACTTGATCATGACTGCTGTTGAACCTGTCTGTTTAATTTTTCAGTTCAGTTATTGTATTCTTAACCTTCAGTTTAAAAATATATATTCTCTCTCTGGTGATATTCTCATATTGTTCAAGTATCATTGTACTGAGGTCATTGAGCATCTCTCTTACAGTTATTTTGAATTCTTTGTGAGATCATTGATATACCTCTTTGTCTGTAGGGTCTGTTTCTAGAGAATTATTTAATTCTCTTAATTGGGTTATGTTTCCCTGTTTCTTCATTTGTCTTGTAAGTTTGTGTTGGGATCTGCACACTTGTAAAAACAGCCACCTCTCCCATCTTTAGAAATTGGCTTTGTGCAAGGAATGACCTTTACCAGTCAGCCCAGCTACAGATTCTAGTGAACTCTTCAGCATTGTCTGTGGATGTGACTTCTCTGGATTGGTGCATGTAAATCTCCAGTTAGAAAGACTTGCGGGTTTCTTTTTTCAGGAGCTCATAATCTCTTACTCCTTCTAGTGCTTGTCTGCAGTACTGCAGATTCTCTGGAGCCACAAGCCCCCTAGCTCTGTTTTGTTCTCAGCACTACCTAGGCTTCTAGATTATGCCAGGTCCCATCAGTGCTCCAAGTCAGATGAGACAGGACCCAGTCCCGTGGGCAGTTCTCGAGAAACCAGACTATTGGATGCATACTGAACTCTTCTCTTTATCCCCTGAGGGAGAGGCTGCTTACTTGGGATACAGGAGCCTCTTAACTGATTTTTGGATTTCTCACAAAGGAAATTAATCTATGTATTGTTATTGAGTCAGTGTCTCTTTGGGGGGAAGGAGGATCTAGGGCTTCCTATTCTGCCATTTTTCTGATGTCTCCAGTGCATTCTTCAGGTTATTTTTTTAAGGTCTAAAGAAAATCTTTATTAGTATTTTATTTTATTATTATTTTTTTTGGCGGTATGCGGGCCTCTCACTGTTCTGGCCTCTCCCATTGTGGAGCACAGGCTCTGGACGCGCAGGCTCAGTGGCCATGGCCCATGGGCCTAGCCACTCCGCAGCATGTGGGATCTTCCCGGACTGGGGCACAAACCCGTGTCCCCTGCATCGATAGGCGGACTCTCAACCACTGTGCCACCAGGGAAGCCCTTTATTAGTATTTTAAATGAACTGCCTTAAACTTACAAATTAATTTGGAATACATTGATACATTTATAATATTTAGCATTACACTAGAGTACATGCTGTTTATATTTACTTAAATACTTTGGTAGAGTTTTCTCTCTATTTGAAACAGTGAGCTAATTTGTAGCTATTTCATATTTTTATTGCTTTTGTGATTAGGATGTTTGTCATTATTTTTTCTTATTTCTTGTGTCTAGAACGAAAGCTGTTGGTTTCTGTTTATTATGTAACTGAAAACATTTATTCTTTTGTTGACATAGCATCTTCAGGTAACACCAGTTTTGTCTCTTCCTTTCTGATCATATTATCTATTATTTCTCTGTGTTTCTAAGCAATATTTAATAATTTTCATGACAGCAGATATACTTTTTTCTCCAATTTTAATAAATGCACTTCAAAATATTCACTGTTAAATATGATTTTTTATATATACTTTATTATGTCATACAGGAACATTGACATTATGAAACAAGTCATTTCCTTTTCTTATAACTTATCACTTTGTCACCACCATGCCCCACTACACTCACACCCCCAGTTGCATGTTCACACATACATGCCCCTTGTGTTATAGCTATATTTATTTACCTGTAGTTTACCAAATACTAATAGTGGGTTCTCACATCACCTGGAGTTCTTTCTGGCTTTTTTTGGCCCTATGATAGGAATACCTTCCTTTGTCTGTCTGTTCCTCACATTCTCTTCCTTTACCAACTCATTGTACATTTCCATTTATAAGTCACCTTTTTCTTTTGATCCCCATCCCAAACTTTCCATTGTTTTTCTTAGACACCACTGTACTCAATACATGCTTGTTATATTTTACCTATAACACCTTGTGATACTTATTCACAATACCAATAGGCTTCCCCTATCACTGTAAGTTCTCCCTACTCCATGCCTTATTTGAGCTTTAGCAGCACTCATATATTAGATATTTTAATTAAATACTTGTTTCAGATAAATGATTAGCTTATGAAAATTGTTTAGTTTTTGTATAAGTGGTATATACTTTAATATGAATACGTTTTCATAGGGGTCTCTGTTCTGTTTTCTAAATTGACTGCATTTTCCAACATTACATAAGAATTAGAAAATTGGATACCTTCTTTCAGTTAGTGAAATACTTGGGCACAATATTCTTTTATATATATATATATATATACACACACACAGACACACACACAATCTGTGTTGTTCACTTATGGTGAATTAGGTAATTTTGGTTAGTAGTCCACCTAAGAACTTACTAGAAAAGCTGGACAGAATTTTCACAAAAAGGGTTGGGGGGAGGTGACATCCAAGAGCCAATAAGGATGTGAAGAATTATGGGTCAAAACACTCTGGAAGAAAGAAACCCAGAAAAGTGAGCCCACTCTTTCTCTAGGGGTATCTGCCAATTCTAGAAGACATGTCTGACATGTTAAGATTTGGAGTAACTGTCAGATCTGTGAATCAAATTTTGGAATCCGGGGCCTACCAAAAGGAGACATGGTAAATGACTATATTTTAGGTTGCCTCTCTAAAGGACTATACCCTAGAATAAAATGTAAACTGTATTTAGACTTACCTTTTAAGGATTGAAGTCTAGCATTAAATTATCTCATTCCTTAAATTTGGTGAACATAATCCCCTTTTGCGAGTCTCCTACAAGCCTGCTAAAAGCAAATCTCTAAAAGAAGATTATATCTTATTAGGTCTCAAACTATTTCCTTTTTCATGTACATTGTTCAATACTCGTTAAAAAAAACAAGTATACAAATATTCAAGACAGTGTGGCCAAAACCACAAAAACAAAATAGACAACAGAGTCAGATTCATAGGGGCTCCAGATAATGGAGTTATCAGGCAGATTAAAATAAATATGTATTAGTATGTTCAAGGAAATAAAAGTTAAGGCTGAGAAATTCAGCATAGAGCTAGAAATTATAAAATAATGAATAAAATGAGAATTATAAAATTAAAAAATAAGATATTTAAAGTTCTTAGTGTTAGTGGGAGGTTTTAGTAATAAATTTGACCTAGCATTAGGGAAAGTTAGTGAACTCAAAGATATGGTTCTAATAATATCCAGTTGAAAAATGAAAAGATAGAAGGATAGAAAATAAAGATAAATAAGAGCCAAATGTAAGATAAAGGGAATGCAGCGAGATGGTCTTACATAACACACATTTGGAGTCTCAAAAAATAAGAGTGAAAGAATGGGGCAGAAAGTACTTGAAGAGATAATGGCTGAAAACTTTATAAAATGTCTAAAAAGATATCAAATCACTTATTCAAGAAGTCCTATAAATCCTTATGGAAGAAAAAATAGAAGGAAAACCCACCTAGTTTTGTTAGACTTTTGAAAACAAAAGAAAGTGGGAAAATCAACAAAGCACATAGAGATAAAAAATACTTTGCCTTCAGAGGAGCAACAATGAGATCAAGAGGTAAGAGATCAACAGAAACCACTGACATGGAATGTATAGAATGGAATGATAGTCAGAGTTAATGTGCTGAAGGAAAATAAGTGCTAATGACCTAAAATATTTTCCAGAAATAAAAGTAAAATTAAAATATGTCAGTTGAATATTTTAACAATTTCAGTTAAATATTGATAACAATTTAAGAGGTATGGCCAACATGGTGGAGAAGGGAGACGTTGAGCTCTACTCCTCCCACAGGCACATCAGAATTGCAACTGTTTACAGATGAGAACAACCTGAAGACTAGCACGAGAGATTTTTCAAAACTAAAGATATAAAAATGGGTAGGAGGAGTGGAGACAGTTGCAGAGGTTCTCCCCAAAGGGTGAGAGGTCCAAGCCTTACATCACGCTCCCCAGCACAGGGATCCTGCACCAGGAAGAGGAGCACCCAGAATGTCTGGCTTTGAAAGTGAGCAAGACTCACATATGGGAGAGCTGGAGGACTGTAGGAAACAGACTTGCTCTTAAAGGACTCATGTAAAATCTCCCAATGCAGAGGCCACAGAGGCAGTAATTTGAAGAGAGCCTGAGTCAGACCCACTTGCTTGATGACCTTGAGCCTCCCAGAGAGGCAGAAGGCAACTATGACTCCCCCTAGGGATATAGATGCTGGCAGCAGCCATTTTGGAGAGCTCCTTCTACCAAAAGGACACTGGTGCTGGTAAGCAGCATTTTGAAGTTTTCCTTCTAGATTATCAGCACTGGTAGCTTGCCCACCCATCAGCCAGGAAGCACCAGCATGGAACCCAACAGGCCCTGGCTCTGCCCACCAGCCCCAGGGCCCCACACACCAGTGGGTCTGGATCAGCCTTGGGAGCCCTCAGGCACCACAGTCAACCTACTAGCGGGCCAGCAGCATCACGGGGACCTCCCAGAACCCACAAACAGCTGGCTTGGGACATGACCTAGCTATCCCACCAACCGGGTAGCACCCAAATACCCTGGGCCCTGAAGCTGGTGACCCCAGAACCTGGCCTTGACCACCAGAAGATAAGAACTAGCCTCAGCACCTCCTGGACCATGAAGCCAGCTGTACTGGGACCCAGCCCCACCCACTAGTAGGCTGGCAGCCTCCACATGTCAGGGCCTGTTATCCAACCAACTCGGGGGTCAACACCCCCTACCACTGTGCCTATGGTGGTCAGCCCTGCCACAGGAGAAGGGCCCATACAGCCCACATGGAGGCACCATATAGCTCTGGTGACCAGAGGGAGGTGTGCTGCTAAGCCCCATATGAGGATTCCTACATAAGTCCATTTCTCTAAACTGGGAAATGTAACCAACCTACCTAATACATAGAAATAAAAACAGAGAATTATGCAAAGTGAGGTAACAGAGAAATATGTTCCAAACAAAGGAACAAGATAAAACCCCAGAAGAACTAAGTGAAGTAGAGGAAAGCAATTTACTGGATAAAGAGTTCAAGGTAATGATCATAAAGATGCTCAACATACTCAGGAGAAGAAAGGATGAGCACAGTGAGAAATTTAACAAAGAGTTAGAAAATGTAAAGAACAACCAGAGAAAACTGAAGAATACAATAGCTGAAATAAAAAATACACTAGAAGGAATCAATAATAGATTAGATGATAGACGGAAAGATCAGTGAACTGGAAGACAGAGTAGTGGAAATCACACAGGATGAACTGAAAAAAGAAAAAGGAATTAAAAAAAATAAAGTTCGTTTAAGAGACCTGGGGACAACATCAGACATACTAACATTCACATTATAAGAGATCCCGGAAGGAGAAGAGAGAGAGAAAGAGGAGAGAACTTATTTGAATAAATAATAGCTAAAAACTTCTTTAACCTGGAAAAGGAAACAGACATCTGGTCCAGGAGACATAGAGGCCAAAATAAAATGAATCTAAAGAGATTCATACCAATACATACTGTAATTAAAATGGCAAAATTTAAAGAAAGAGAATCTTGAAAGTAGCAAGGGAAAAGCAAGTAGTTATGTACAAGGGAATGTCCTTAAGACTATGAGCTGACTTTTCAGTAGAAACTTTTGCAGGCCTGAAGGGAGTGTCATGATATATTTAAAGTGATGAAAGGAAAAGATCCTACAATCAAGAATGCTCTACCTAGCAATGCTGTCATTCAGATTTGATGGAGAGAGAAATAGTTTTATAGACAAAATCTAGAAGAGTTGAGCAGCACCAAACCAGTTATACAAGAAATGTTAAAGGGACTTCCCTGACTGGGAAATAAAAGACCACAACTAGAAAATATGAAAATTAATAAAGGAAACATCTCATTGGTAACCAGGCAAATATATAAATGCTGGTACATCAATCACTTTTAAAGTTAGTAGAAAGGTTAAAAGACAAAAGTAGTAAAATCATTTATAGCTACAATAAGTAGTTAAGGGACACACAAAACAAAATGATGTAAAATATGTCTAAAACATTAAATGTGTGTGTGGGGGTGGATTGTTAGAATGTGTTTGAAGTTAAGTGATCATCAACTTAAAATGATCACATACAATGTTAATATAATGCAAATATGATACTAGAGCTAGTCATCATGTCACTAGGGAAGAGAACAAAAGAAGAAAGGAACAAAAAATAACCACAAAAACAACCAGAAAACAATAAATAAAATGCCAGTAAATACAAAATGCCAATATATAGAGTTTAAAGCAAAGACTTTAGCAAGAGACAAAGAAGGATACACATGATGATAAAGGGATCAAGAAGAACATATAAAAATTGTAAATATATATGCACCCAACATAGGAGCACCTAAATACATAAAGCAAATATTAAAGGGAGATATTGACAATAACACAATAATAGGGGACTTTTAACATCCCACTTACATCAATGGACAGATCATCCAAACAGAAAAATTAGTAAGGCAATACTGGCCTTAAATTTCACATTAGACCAGATAATATACATACATACACACACACACACACACACACACACACACACACACAGAGAGAGAGAAAGAGAGAGAGGATATTCCATCTAAACCCAGCAGAATACACATTCTTTTCAAGTGCACATGAAAGACTCTCTGGGATATATCACATGCTAGGCCACAAAACAGGTCTCAACAAATTTAAGGATTGAAATTATATCAAGCATCTTTTCCGACTATGAAGGTATGAGACTAGAAATCACCTACATGGACACATGACAGCTAAACAATATGATACTAAATAATCAGTGGGTCACTAAATAAATCATAGAGGAAATAAAAGAATACTTTGAGACAAATGAAAATGGAAACGCAATGATTCAAAATCAGTGGGATACAGCAAAAGCAGCTCTAAGAGGGAAACTTGTATTAATACATGCCTACCTCAGGAAACAAGAGAAATCTCAAATAAGCACCCTAAACTTTCACCTAAGAAAACTAGGATTAGAAGAATAAAGGATAAACAAAACCCTGAATTAGTAGAAAGAAATAAATAATAAAGGCCAGAGTAGAAATTAATAAAATAGAGACTGAAAAAATAATAGAAAATATCAATGAAACTAAAAGCTGGTTCTTTGAAAAAGTAAGCAAAATTGAAAATCCTTTAGACAGACTCATCAAGAAAAAGAGAAAAGGGCCAAAATAAATGAAATCTGAAATGAAAGAGGAGACATTACAACCAAAACCCCAGTAAAGAAAGGATCATAAAAGAATACTGTGAACAATTATACACCAGTAAAATGGACAACCTAGAAGTAATGGATAAATTATTAGAAATGTATAATCTCCCAAGACTGAATGAGGAAGAAATAGAGTATATGAACAGACCAGTTACCAGTAATTGAAATTAAATCAGTTTAAAAAAAAAACAAAACCTTCCAACAAACAAAAGTTCAGGCCAGGCAGCTTTTCAGGTGAATTCTACCAAACATTTAAAGAAGAGCTAATATCTATCCTTGTTAAGCTATTCTAAAACAATTGAAGAGGAGAAATGCTTAAATAAATGGTGTTGGGAAAACTGGCTGCTTCATACAAAAGAATGAAACTGAACTACTTTCTTAAACTATATACAAAATAATCTCAAAATGAATTCAAGACTTAAATGTGAGAACTGAAAGCACAAAACTCCTAAAAGAAAACATAGTCAATATACTCTTTTTTTAAAAAAATTATTTATTTATTTACTTATGGCTGCATTGGGTCTTCGTTGCTGCATGCGGGCTTCCTTCAGCTGCGGCGAGCAGGGGCTACTCTTCATTGTGGTGCACAGGCCTCTCACTGCAGCAGCCTCTCCCGTTGCAGAGCATGGGCTCCAGGCACACAGGCCTTAGTAGTTGTGGCACACGGGCCCAGCAGCTGTGGCTCGCGGGCTCCAGAGTGCAGGCTCAGCAGCTGTGGCGCACAGGCCTAGTTGCTCCATGGCATATGGGATCCTCCTGGACCAGGGCTCGAACCTGTGTCCCCTGCATTGGCAGGCGGACTCCCCACCACTGCGCCACCAGGGAAGCCCTCAGTATACTCTTTGACATCAGTCTTAGCAATATTTTTTTGATAGGTCTTCCCAGGCAAGAAAAACAAAAGCAGAAATAAACAAATGAGAATATATCAAACAAAAGCTTCTACACAGTGAAGAGAACCATTAACAAAACAAAAAGGCAACTTACTAAATGGGAGAAGATATTTGCAAATTATATATCCAATAAATGGTTAATATTCAAAACACATAAAGAACTCTCACACAGTTCAATATCAGGAAAACAATCTGAATAAAAAATAAGCATAGGATCTGAATAGACATTTTTCCAAGGAAGACATACAGATGGCCAGCAGACCCATGAAAAGATGCTCAAAATGGAAATCAAAACCACAATGAGATATCACCTCACACCTGTTAGAATGGAAATTATCAGAAAGATAAGAAATAACAAGTGCTGATGAGGGTGTGGGGAAAAGGGAACCCTTGTACACTGTTGGCAGGAATGTAAATTGGTGCAGCCACTATGGAAAACAGTATAGAGGGTCCTCAAAAATTAAAAATAGTACTACCATCCAATCTAGCAAGTTTACTTCTAGTTATTTTTCTCAAGAAAATGAAAACACTAATTTGAAAAGATGTATGCACCCTTGTGTTCATTGCAGTATTATTTAAAGTAGCCAAGCTATGGAAGCAACCTTATTATGTATCCATAGATGAATGGATAACGAAGATGTGGTATGCATACACAATGGAAAAAATGATATCTTAACGTGACAAAATGGATGAACCTAAAAGAGTATTATACTAAGTGAATAAGGCAGACAGAGACAAATACCATATGATTTCAGTTATGTGTGGAATATAGAAACAAAACAGAAACACATAGATATGGAGGACAAACAGGTGGTGGCCAGATAGGGAGGATGCAAAGAACAAAAAAATGGTACCTATGTGATGTAATGAATGCTAATTAGCTTTACTGAGGTATTCAGTTCACAATGCATATTTTTATTTTTAAAGGAATTTTAAAGTGCAGAGCAGAGAAGAGATTACTGATACAGTTTGTTACCAGCAGGCCTGCTGTAAAGGAAATCCTTCTTCAGACAGAATAAAAATCATTCCAAATGGGAGGAAAGATGTAAGAATAAATGAAAAACAGTTAAAATAGTAAATAAGTTGATAAAGCCAAATGAGTATTGATCTTATGAACAATAATAATATATTTTGTGGTTTGATTATATAAAGAATAAAACAGATCTGAAATAATAGCATAAATTGAGGTCAACGGGAAAATGGAGTTCATTTCTAGAGACCTCACTGCGTTTTTTGGGAAGAGTTAGAAGTACTGATATTTTAGACTTTGCTAAGTCAGGGATGAATGTTATAATTTCAAGGATAACTTCTAAAAGGAAAGGAAGGGTATGATGATCACCAAGATAATATGAAGAGAAATAGAATCATAAAACATTAATGAATCTGTTTTACATTATATAAGTGAACTCTGTGTAAGTTAAGAGTGTATTTTAAAATAATGCAGAATAAGATGGCTGAAAACCCTGAAGGAAAACCAAACTGGAATCCTGAAAAATGTATAAAATAATAAAACAAAACCAGAAAGGCAAAGAGGAAAATAAGAAGAGGAAACAAGCAGAAAAAAATAAAACAGTGGACTCTTGTGCAACCATATAAATAATTGTATTAAGTATTAATGTATTTAACACTGCAGTTAAAAGGCAGAGAATTTCAGAATTGATGAAAATGCAAGGTTTACTTAAATACTCTCTGTAAGAGATGTACTTTAAATATAAAGAGAGCTAGGTTGTATCATGCATTCATTAAGCATAAAAAAGAGATTTGCTATATTATATGAGATTTCAAAATAAAATATTACTAGAAACTAGTAAGACAGCTATGATAAAAGGGTCGATTGATCTGGATGATATACAATTATTAATATGTATGCATACAGTAACGATTAAAAAGAGAAAAACAGATAATCCCACCACCATATTTGGAAATTAAAAAATTTTTTTCAATAAGAGCAACTAGACAAAAAATCAACAAAGACATAGAATTACCACCATGATGTAATTGATATTTACAGACTACTACACCCAAAATTGGCAGAATAAACAGTTTTCAAATACATATGGTTAATTCACCAGGATTAATTGTATCCTGGTTTATAATCCTGGATTATAAAATGATTGATTAGAAATCAAGTGAATAAGAAAACCAGAAAAGCTGCAGGTGTTTGGAAATTGAATAACATACCTCTTAGTAATCACTGAGTCAAAAACAAAATTCAAAAGAGCCATTACAAATTACAGCTGATCTTTGAACAATATGGTTCGAACTGCACTATTCAACTTATATGTGGATCTTTTTTCAATAAATACATTCTCCCGTGCTACACAATGCTTAGTTGGTTGAATATGAGGATGCAAAACCACAGATACAGGCGGGTTCAATATGGCAGAGTAGGAGGACGTGGAGCTCTCCTCTCCTCACAACTAGGGCACCTACCAGGAGCTTGCACACCTGAGGGGATGGGAGGAACCCCCGAGCGATCAGGTAGGACGTTGGGGGAGGGAGGGGGGAGGATAAGTGGAGGCCAGATAGGACCGGTGCCCCTGAGGGGTGGCTGGGGGAGGGGAAGAGTTCCCACACTTGGAGGGGCCCACTCACAGAGAGAGGACCAACAGGTACAGGGAGAGACTCTCAAGGGATCAGAGGATTGGAAGGGAATACAGCCAGTGTTTCCCCTGCCCACTTGGGCCTAGGGAGTCTACTGAGGTCCAGGGCTTGATCTTCTGACCTCTGAGGGCCGCTCCGGCTGCATGGGTCCTGGGGGTGTGGGAGGGAGGGGGAGGAAAAGTAGAGGCTAGATGGGGACTGGTGCCCCTGAGGGGTGGCTGGGGGAGGGGAGGGGTTCCCACGCTCGAGAGGGGCCTACCCATGGTGAAGAGATCAGCGGGAATGGAGGGAAACCTTCTCGGGATCAGAGGATCAGGAGGGAACACAGCCAGCATTTCCCCCACCCACTCAGGCCCAGGGAGCCTGGTGAGGTCCAGCACCTGATCCTCTGCCCTCCAAGGCCCCCTCTGGCCATGTGGGGCCTGGGGGCATGGGAGGAAGGGAGGAAAAGTAGAGGCAAGAAGGGATTGGTGTCCCTGAGGGACAGCTGGGGGAGGGGAGGGGAGGGGCTAGGGGAGGGGTCACCCCGAGGCCCCTCTGGGGGCCTAGGACCCACCCCACCACCATCCCCCCAGGACCTCTTCCGCCCACCTCAGCCTAGGCCCTGCCCCCGCCTAGCCCCGCCCCCCACAGCTAAGCCTTTTTTTTTTTTTTAACACATGAGCAAGTGGGTTTTATTCCAGAAATGCAACATTGATTTAAGGCTCAATTAAGTTAAGTATACCACATCAATAGAATAAAGGACAAAAACCACATTATCATCTCAGTAGCTGCATAAAAAGCATTGGGCAAAATTTAACATCCCTTCATGATAAAAACACTCAAACTAGCAATAGAAAGAAACATCTTCAACCTGATATAAGATATCTATGAAGAACCCACAGCTAACACCATACTTAATGGTGAAAGACAGAAATGCTTTCCCCTAAAATCAGGAACAATGCAAGAATGTCATCTCTCACCAATTCTATTCTATATTGTTCTGGAGGTTCTGGACAGGGCTATTAGGCAAAGGAAAGAAATAAAATGAATCTACATTGGAAAAGAAGTAAAACTTTTCTATTTGCAGATGACATAATCCTGTGTATAGAAAATCCTAAAGAACCCCCACCCGCTGCACAAAACTATTAGACCTAATACAGGAACTCAACAAGGTTACAATACAAGATCATATACAAAAATCAATTGTATTTCTATTCACTTACAATGAATAATTCAAAAATGAAATTAATAAAACAGTTCCATTTACAATAGCATCAAAAGGATAATATACTTAGGAATAAATTTAACAAATGACATACAAGACTTGTACACTGAAAACTACACAAAACATTGTTGAGTGAAATTAAAGAAGATCTAGGGGCTTCCCTGGTGGCGCAGTGGTTGAGGGTCCGCCTGCCAATTCAGGGGATGCAGGTTCGTGCCCCGGTCTGGGAGGATCCCACATGCCGCGGAGCGGCTGGGCCCGTGAGCCATGGCCGCTGAGCCTGCGCGTCTGGAGCCTGTGTTCCGCAACGGGAGAGGCCACAGCAGTGAGAGGCCCGCGTACTGCAAAAAAAAAAAGAAGCTCTAAATAAGTGGAAAGGCACCTCACATTCATGTATTGGAAGACTTAGTGTTAAGATGGCAATACTCCCCCAGTAGACCTACTGATTCAATAAAATCCCTATCAAAATTTGAACTGCTCTTTCCCCCCAGAAATTAACAATCTGACCCTAGAATTCTAACAATAACAAATAAAAGGGTCCTGGAATGGACGGAAAGTCTTGAAAAAGAAGAACAAATTTCAAGTACTTACAATTCCCAACTTCAAAACCCACTACAAAGCTACTATAATCAAGACAGTATTGTACTCACATAAGGATAGTATATAGACAGATAATGGAATAGAATGGAGAGTCCAGAAACAAACCCATATCTCTGTGGTCAATTGATTATTGTCAGGGGGTGCCAAGGACATTCAATGGCAAAGAACAATGTTTCAACAAATGGTCGTGGGATAACTGGATGTTCACATGCAAAAAAATGAATTTAGACCTATACCTCACACTGTATACAGCAATTAACTAAAAATTGATCAAAAACCTAAATGTAAGAGCTAAAACTATAAAACCCTCAAGAAAACATAGATGTAAATGTTAATAATCTTGGATTAGGCAGTGATTTCCTAGGTATGATACAAAAAGCACAAGCAAGAGAAGAAACAAAAATAGGTAATTTGGAATCATCAAAATTAAAACTTTTATCCTTGAAAGACACTATCAAGAAAGTGAAAAGACAACCCGTAGTATGGGAGAAAATGTTTGCAAATCATATACGTTATAAGGGACTTGTATCCAGAATATACAAAGAAATCTTACAACTCAATACAAAAGACAAATCACACAATTAAAAAATGAGCAAAGGATTTGAATAGAAATTTCTCCAAAGAAGGTATACAAATAGCCCATGAGCACATGAGAAGGTGCTCAACATCATTAGCTTCAGGAAAACAAAAATCAAAGTCACAGTGAGATACCACTTCACATGCACTGGGATAGCTACAATAAAACAGACAGATAATAGCAAGTGTGGAGAAATTGGAAGCCTCATACAGTGCTGGTTGGAGTGTAAAATGGTACAGCTGCTTTGGAAAACAATATGGCAGGTCCTCAAAAGTTAAATATAGAGTTACCATATGACCCAGCAATTCCTCTCCTAAGTATATACCACAAAGAAATAAAAACTTATGTATACTCAAAAAAACTTATATATGATGTTCATAGTAGCATTATTCATAATTTCCAAAAAGTACAAACAATAGAAATATCCATGAACTGACAATTGGATAAATAAATATGGTACATTTTTACAATGTAATGTTATTCAAAAATAATAAGAAATGAAGTATTTCTTCATCATGGATGAGCCTGAAAAACATTTTGTTAAATCACAAGAAGCCAGTCGTAAAGAATAATATATTGTATGATTCCATTTATGTGAAGTGCTTACAACAGGCCGACAGACAGAAAGTATATTGGTAGATGCCTAGGGTTAGGGTTTCTCGTTGGGGTGATTATAATGTTCTTAAATGTGATTAAGTTATGGTGATGGTTGCACAATTTTGTGAACATACTAGATATCGCTGACTTGTTCACATTAAAGGAGTACTTTGTGTGATATGTGAATTATATTCCAATAAAGCTGTTAAAATTGATATACGTAAATAAATTAATTAAATAACACTTCAGTCCATGTCATATATTCCAGTAATCCCAAAGCTTCTCTGGAAATGACTGCTGTGATGCATGGATTGTGGTATCTTGGCTCCCAGGGCAGAGGTTGGGCCTGAGCTCCTGTGGTGGGAGTGCTGAGTCCAAACAGCTGGACCAATAGAGAAGCTCAGACCCCAGGGAATCTTAATTGGAGCGAGGTCTCCTGGAGGTCCTCATGTCAGCACCAAGACCCAGCTCTACCCACCTGCCTGCAAAACTCCAGTGCTGGATGCTGCAAGCCAAACAGCCAGTAAGACAGAAACACAGCCCCACCCATCAAAAAAAAAAAAAAAAACAGATGACAAAAACATTTTACAGATGGAGGAGCAAGGTAAAAACCTACAAGACCAAATAAAAGAAGAGGAAATAGGCAACCTACCTGAAAAAGAATACAGAGTACAGATAGTAAAGATGATCCAAAGTCACAGAAATGGAATTGAGGCGCGGATCAAGAAAATACAAGAGATGGTTAACAAAGACCTAGTAGAACTAAAAACCAAACAAACAGTGAATAACAACACAATAACTGAAATGAAAACTACACTAGAAGGAATCAATAGCAGAATAACTGAGACAGAAGAATGGATAAATGAGCTGGAAGATAGAATGGTGGAAATAACCGCTGAGGAGCAGAATAAAGAATGAAAAGAACTGAGGACAGTCTCAGAGACCTCTGGGACAATATTAAATGCAGCAACATAACAAATTATAGGGGTCCCAGAAGAAGAATAGAAAGAGAAAGTGTCTGAGAAAATATGTGAAGAAATTATAGTTGAAAACTTCCCTAACGTGGGAAAGGAAATAGCCACCCAAGTCCAGGAAGCACAGAGAGTCCCACATAGGATAAACCTTAGGAGAAACACACCAAGACACATATTAATCAAACTAACAACAATTAAATTCAAAGAAAAAGAAATTAAAAACAGCAAGGGAAAAGCAACAAATAAAATACAAGGGAATCCCTATAAGGTTATCAGCTGATTTTTCAGCAGAAACTCTGCAGGTCAGAAGGCAGTGGTAGGATATATTTAAAGTGATGAAAGGGAAAAACGTACAACCAAGATTACTCTACCCAGCAAGGATCTCATTCAGATTCAACAGAGAAATCAAAAGCTTTACAGGCAAACAAAAGCTAAGAGAATTCAGCACCACCAAACCAGCTTTACAACAAATGCTAAAGGAACTTCTCTAGGTGGGCAACACAAGAGAAGAAAAAGACCCACAAAAACAAACCCCAAACAATTAAGAAAATGGTAATAGGAACATACATACCAATAATCGCCTTGAATGTAAATGGATTTAATACTCCAACCAAAAGATACAGACTGGCTGAATGGATACAAAAACAGGACCCATATATGCTGTCTTCAAGAGATCCACTTCAGACTTAGGGATACATACATACTGAAAGTGAGGAGATGGAAAAAGCTATTCCATGCAAATGGAAATCGAAAGAAAGCTGGAGTAGCAATACTCGTATCAGATAAAATAGACTTTAAAATAAAGGCTTGTTACAAGAGACATGGAAGGACACTACATAATGATCAAGGGATTAATCCAAGAAGAAAACATAATAATCATAAATATTTATGCACCCAACATAAGAGCACCTCAGTACATAAGGCAAATGCTAACAGCCATAAAAGGGGAAATCAACAGTAACATGATAATAGTGGTGGAATTTAACACCCTATGTACACCAATGGACAGATCACCCAGACAGAAAATAAATAAGGAAACAGAAGTTTTAAATAACACGATACACCACATAGATTTAATTGATATTTATAAGACATTCCACCTGAAAGCAGTAGAATACTGCTTAAGTGCACAAGGAACATTCTCCAAGATAGATCACATCTTGTGTCACAAATCAAGCCTCGGAAAACATAAGGAAATTGAAATCATATCAAGTATCTTTTTTGACGACAACACTATGAGATTAGAAATCAGTTAGAGGAAAAAAGCTGTAAATAACACAAACACATGGAGGCTAAACAGTGCACTGCTAAAAAACTAAGAGATCACTGAAGAAATCAAAGAGGAAAGAAAAAAAGTACATAGAAACAAATGACAACAAAAACACAATGACTCAAAACTGTGTTTCCAAAACACAGGAAAAGCACTTCTAAGAGGGAAGTATGTAGCAATTGAATCTCACCTCAAGAAACAAGAAAAATCTCACATAAACAATCTAACCTTACACCTAAAGCAACTAGAGAAAGAAGAACAAAGGAAACCCAAAGTTAGCAAAGGGAAAGAAATCATAAAGATCAGAGCAGAAATAAATGAAATAGAAATGAAGAAAACAATAGCAAAGATCAATAAAAAGTTGGTTCTTTCAGAAGATAAACAAAATTGATAAACCTTTAGCCAGACTCATCAAGAAAAAAAGGGAGAGGACTCAATAAAGTTAGAAATGAAAAAGCAGAAATTACAACTGACACCACAGAAATACAAAGGATCATGAGACTAATACAAGCAACTATGTGCAAATAAAATGAACAACCTGGAAGAAATGGACAAATTCTTGGAAAGGTACAATTTTCCAAGACTGAGCCAGGAAGAAATAGAAAATATAAACAGACCAATCATAGGTACTGAAATTGAAACTGTGATTGAAAATCTTCCAACAAACAAAAGTCTAGGACCAGATCACTTCACTGGCAAATTCTATCAAATATTTAGAGAAGAGTTAATACCTATCCTTCTCAAACTCTTCCAAAAAATTGCAGAGGGAGGATCACTCCCAAACTCGTTCAACGAGGCCACCATCACCCTGATACCAAAACCAAAGATATTAGACAAAAAAATTACAGACGAATATCACTGATGAGCATAGATGCAAAAAGGTGCTTAGAGAGAAATGTATCACCTCTAATGCTTGTATTTGAAAAGAAGAACGTTCTCTAGTCATTAAATTTCCATCTTAAGAAAGTAGAAAAGTAGAGTAAATTAATCCCAGAGCAATCCAAAAGAAGGAAACAATAGAGAGTAGAATTCAATGAAATAGAAAGCAGAAAAATAATAGGGAATAATCCATAAACAAAAGTTAGTTCTTTGAAATACTTAATAGAATCAAAAAATGTCTTGGAAGATTGTTAGGAAAAAATAGAAAAAAGAGGGAAGACACAAATTACTGATACCCCTAGAAAACATTGGCAAACTTGAACAGCTCAATATCAATGAACAGTATTGAGTTTGAGTAAAAAAAATTTTCCTGAAGAAAAACTCCAATTCCAGATGGCTTCACTGTTTACTTCTGTCAAGTATTTGAAGAGGAAATATTACCAAGCCTACACAATTAATTACATAAAATAATGGAGGTGGGAACCTTTCCCTTCTCATTTTATAAGGCTAGTGTCACCCTCATTCCAAAAAATGGTCAGTGCTACCATAAGAAGAGAGAACTATATCAACAAAATATTAGCAAACCAAATCCAACAACACATAAAAAGATCATACACCATAACCAATTGGGATTCATCCCAAGTTCACAAGGATGGTTCAACATACACAAATCAGTCAATGTGGTACACCACATAAAAGCCAAAAACCACATGACCATCTCAATAGATGCAGAAAAAGCATTTGACAAAATTCAACATGTATTCATGATTAAAACTCTTACAAAAGTAGGTAGAGAGGGAACATATCTCAAGATAATAAAAGTTATTCATGACAGACCTATAGCCAATATAATACTCAGTGGTGAAAATCTGAAAGCTTTCCCGCTAAAATCTGGAGCAAGACAAGGATACCCACTTGCACTTCTTCTATTCAACATAGTATTGGAAGTCCTAACCACAGCAGTCAAACATGAAGAAGAAATAAAAGGTATCCAAACTGGAATGCAAGAGGTCAAATTGTTATTATATGCAGATGATAATATATTATATATACAAAACCCTAAAGACTCCACATAAAAAACTACTAGAAATGATAAACGAACTCAACAAGGTAGCAGGATACAAGATTAACATACAGAAATTGGTTGCATTTCTTTTCACCAATGATGAACTATCAGGGAATATAAAAAAACAATACCTTTAAAAATTGCACCCCCCCAAAATAAAATACTTATGAATAAATTTGATCAAGGAGGTGAAAGACTTATACACTGAGAACTACAAAACATTAATAAGGATTGAAGATAATTCAAAGAAATGGAAAGATATCCCATGCTCTTGGATTGGAAGAATTAATATTGTTAAAATGGCTATACTACTCAAAGCAATCTACAGATTTGATGCAATCCCTATCAAATTACCCATGACATTTTTCACAGAACTAGAACAAATACTCCTAAAATTCATATGGAACCATAAAAGACCCAGAATGACCAAAGCAATCATGAAGAAAAAGAACAAAGCAGGAGGCATAACCCTCCCAGACTTCAGACAATACTACAAAGCTACAGTTATCAAAACAGTGTGGTATTGGCACAAAATCAGACATATGGATCAATGGAACAGTACAGAGAGCCCAGAAATAAACCCACACACCAGTTGTCAATTAATCTTCAACAAAGGGGGCAAGAATATACAACAGGGAAAAGACAATCTCTTCAGCAAGTGGTGTTGTGAAAGTTGGACAGCCGCATATAAATCAATGAAATTAGAACACATCCTGTCACCATACACAAAAATAAACTCAAAATGGCTTAAAGACTTAGACATAAGACATGACACCATAAAACTCCTAGAAGAGATCATAGGCTAAACATTCTGTGACATAAATCTTAACATTGTTTTCTTAGGTCAGTCTCCTAAGGCAAGAGAAATAAAAACAAAAATAAACAAATGAGACCTAATCAAACTTATAAGCTTTTGCAGAGCATAGGAAACGATAAACAAAACGAAAAGACAACTTACAAGAATGGGAGAAAATATTTTCAAATATTGCAACCAACAAGAGCTTAATTTCCAAAATATACAAACAGCTCATAACAACAACAAAACAAACAGCCTAGTCAAATAATGGGCAGAAGACGTAAATAGAGGTTTCTCCAAAGAACAAATATAGATGACCAATAGGCATGTGAAAAGATGCTCAACATTGCTATTGGAGAATGCAAATCAAAACTGCAATGAGGTACCACCTCACACCAGTCAGAATGTCCATCATTAAAAAGTTACAAATAACAAATGCTGGAGAGGGTGTGGAGGAAAGGGAACCCTCCTACATTGTTGATGGGAATGTAAGTTGGTGCAGCCACTGTGGAAAATGGTATGGAGGTATCTCAGAAATCTACAAACAGAATTAGCATATGATCCAGCAGTCCCACTCCTGGGCATATATTCATACAAAAGTATAATTCAGGGCTTCCCTGGTGGCACAGTGGTTGAGAGTCCACCTGCTGATGCAGGGGACACAGGTTCGTGCCCCGGTCCGGGAAGATCCCACATGCCACGGAACAGCTACCCATGAGCCATGGATGCTGAGCCTGCATGTCCGGAGCCTGTGCTCCACAACGGGAGAGACCACAACAGTGAGAGGCTCATGTACCGCCAAAAAAAAAAAAAAAAAAGTATAATTCAGAAAGCCATGTGCCCCTATGTTCATAGCAGCTGTATTCACAATAGCTAAGACATAGAAACAACCTAAATACCCATCGACAGATGAATGAATAAAGATGTGGTACATATATACAATGGAATACTACTCAGCCATGGAAAAGAACGAAATAATGCCATTTGCAGCAACATGGATGCAACTAGAGATTATCATACTAAGTGAAGTAAGTCAGAAAGAGAAAGACAAAATATGATATCGCTTATATGTGGAATCTAAAATATGACACAAATGAACCTATCTATGAAACAAAAACAGAATCTTAGACCTAGAGAACAGACTGGTGGTTGCCAAGGGAGAGGGAGTTGGGGGAGCGATAGAATGGCAGGTTGGAGTTAGCAGATGTAAGCTTTTATATATAGAATGGAGAAACAACAAAGTCCTATATAGCACAGGGAACTATGTTCAATATCCTATCATAAACCATAAAGGAAAAGAATACATTAAAAAAAATCATGTATATATATTTAACTGTATTACTTTGCTATACAGCAAAATTAGCATTGTAAATCAACTATAGTTCACTAAAAATATTGATTTAAAAAAGAAGTAGCCCAATGTACTTGTGACTATAGTCAATGCAAAATTTCTTAACAAAAGTTTGACAAATCAAATTCAAAAAATATGCAAGAAAAAGGTTAATGCATTATGACTAAATGGAGTTTATACTAGAATTCGGTTGTATTAACATCTGAAAATCGTTCAACTAATTTCACTGTATTAATAGGATAAAAGAAAACTACATGGTCATTTCAACAGGTGCAGAAGAAGCATTTGAAAAAATTCAACACTCTTTCATAACAAAAACACTCAGCTGGCTAGGAATGGAAGGGAACTTACTCAACTTGATTAAGGGTATCTACAAACTACAGGTTAATAATACTCAAAGGTAAAAGGCTTGATATTTTCTCTCTTAACATGTGGAACAAAGTAAGAATGTCTGCTGTCACCACTTTTAACATTGTACTGATGGTCTGTTCTAGTGCATTATAAGGCAAGAGAAAGAAATGAAAGGGAAACACACTGGAAAGGAAGAAGTAAATTGCTCTTATTTGTAGACAGTATGGTAGTATTTGTAGAAAATTCAGAAAAATAAAAGCTGTTAGAAATAGTAAATGAAATTATTAAGGCTATAGAATAAAAGGTCAACATAGAAAAAGCAATTGTATTTCTAAATACTAGCAAGAAAAATTAGAAAATGAAAAAAAATTTAAACTTCCATAATAGCATAAAAGAATAGTTAGAAATAAATTCAGTTAAAGATTTGCAAGACATTTTCACAGAAAATTACAAAACACTGCATTAGAAAATTGAAGACCTAATGGAGAGCTATACCATGTTCATGGATTGGAAGACTTAGTTTATTAAGATGGCAATATCCTCCAGATTGGCCTACAGATTTAATGCAATTCTAACAGACTTTGTCTTAAGAAATCTGCAAACTGATTTTATTTATATGGAAATAAATGATCCTTTATCTGATAGCACAAATGTCAAAAAGTAAAAGCTTCATACTACTGCTCCTGAGATTTATTATTTAAGCTACAAACTGTGCCTATCATTTTTTAAAACAGAAACTTACCTATGATCTGAGAACAGTTTTTGCCTTTGAAAGCTTTTTCTTGGAACATCTGTTGGACCATAATAAAGAAACTGAGTATGTCAGTGATGGACCTACAATGGCTAAACAATACATTTTAAAAGTGTGGCAAAGTTTTGGGGGTTCATATACTTTATAGATAAGATGTGTGCAGAGAATTAAAATTTAACCATACTTTAAAAGGATTTTTAGTCAGTTTTCTTACAATCGTCTTCTCCGTCTCCCCTTCTCCTCTCCCTCCTCCTCCTCCTTCTTCTTTGTTAATATACCTCCAAATAAATGCTAGTATATCTTGAAGTAAAGATGGGGCTTATGTATTACTCTGGAATAGACTTTGTGTTGATTTTATATTTTATAAAAGAGAAATATTTGCATCATTATGATTCTTTATTGATGGGAATTTTTTCTTGTTTTTGTAGGGAAGAATGGACAGAAGCTATCCAGGCTGTAGCAGACAGACTCCAGAGGCAAGAAGAGGAGAGAATGAATTGTAGTCCAACTTCACAAATTGATAATATAGGAGAGGAAGAGATGGATGCTTCTACAACCCATCATAAAAGAAAGGTAGAAAATAACATCTTACTCCCCTCCTCAGCACAACATTTATATGTGTAGAAGAAATACGTTAACAACTGCCATTTGCAAAAACTGTTAGCCAATTATCTTATGATATGCTATTATATTGGTGTGGATGGTTTTTAATCAGGTGAATCTTAAACCTGTCATTGTTTAAAACGAAATAATTGAAAGATCACTTTATTTCAGTGTTTCAGCAATTACCGCTGAATGCTGAAAGGGCTGTTAGGAAGTTGTGATTGATGTGCCATCATACTACTTTGTAATTTGCCTTTTTCCCTTATTGTTTTTAATACTCTTTTAGAAACTTGGAAATAAAGTGTTTTCCCTAATATGGTCCTTTTCTATTTGGCATTCTGTGTTCTCCTGAAAGCAGAAGGTGAAATGGCTCTGGTATACTTCCTGCTTTGTGCCCCAGCCTCACTAATGTCAGCAGGAAAGCAAACAGTCTTGGAAATTATAGCTTTTTATTTTAGTGGCTGCTTCTGAGCCAATGAGAGAAATAGATTTTTTCTCCCCTCAGTGCTCCAGAATAATAATTGCCAATTTATATATTTATTAGAATTATAAATTATGTTTTTCATTGCTATAGAAAATTGCAAAGCAACTCCCTATGTAAAAAGTGGTATTTTAAGATTAAGGGTAAAAGTATTCAAAATAGATGAACATGCCATTTTTAATGTTAGAATATATTTGTTATAATAGATTTTAAATTAATCTTCAGGTAGGAAAATGCTAATTCTTAAGGTAATGATCCATGTAATTTGGTATTAGCACAGTGATTAAGAACTCTTTGGAGTTAGACTGTCTGAGTTCAAATCCTCTTTTTCCTATGTGCTAACCATGCGAACTTGCTGAGCTTTACAGTTACAACTTAGATTTAGTTAATCATCCTTTCCTTACCTGAAATTTCTATTCTAATTAGAATAACATTCTATACTTGATCTTCGCCAAATGTCTGAGAACCCTGTATGTCTTCCTTGAAGACTAATCCTCTATTTGTTAGTTGAATTTTATCCCTGTTTTCTTTTGAATCACCTTAACAACGCTCTGCCCTTGTTCCTCAGGTACTGCAAAGAAAAAAATACAATCTAGCTTTAGCCACCTTCTCAGAGAGGAAAAAGCTTCTTTTGCTCATGTATATGCACATGTACACAATTAATTTGAAATTTGACTATGCTTATAAATTTAAAGTCATATCCTGATTATTGTCACCCTTTGAGTAATAAACTACTTTGTTCAGTAACAAGCTAGACTGCTGTAGAAATTCTTAATAAGAAAGATTAATAGTAAGATGCTGTTTAGGCAGTTAGAGGTTGAAAGTGGGAAGTTTATAACACTCTAACTAGAAATACTGTTACTGATAGATGTAAGAATTTTGAAAATGAATATTTGCAGAAGAACTTTGAATGAAGAGAGACAACCATTTTGAAAGATATAAAAATGGAAAACTATGGAAGATCCTTCTTTTTCTGTTAAGGCAGGTTGTAAGTAATTATTAAAGCATAATACGTTTTCCTGTTTTTTTACCAGTGTCGATTATCTTAGAATTTATCACCTTCACTAATTATCACTTACAAAGATTTATTATATGCTTATTTTGTGCTAGGCTCTGAGCAGTACTTTTATATGTGTTATCTCATTTGATCCTCATAGGAATCATATGAGGTAGGTACTGTTATCCCATTTTACAGTTGAGTCCTATGATACTTAAAGAAGTTAAATATCTTATTCAAGCATATAATGACTTTACACACTATGCAACTTCAGTATGCAGTCTACTTTTTTTTGATTCACATATCTTGAGCTTCTATAATCTCTATAATTGTTATAGTCATAACATAAACGGGCTATATTAGAAACAAAATTATACAGATAGGCTCTCTTATATTTGTACTCTGTTTCTCAAAATAGTATGTCAAATTGTTGCATTTACACAGTGCTTGAATATTAGTTAATTTCATTTTATATTAGAGCACTCTTGGAAAAAATCAGTAGAATTTTAATATTATAGAATACTGGTAGAAAGTGAGGTTTTTGTTGTCCTACTGCTTGAGTTCATGTCCTGGGTCTACAATGTGTGTAATTGTGGGGAAAGTCCCTTAATCTTTCTGTCCTTTAGTCCCTTTATCTATAAAAGGAAGATAACAGTGGTACTTACCTCATAGAGTTGTGAGGATTAAAATATAGTTTGGAATATATGTGAAGTACGTATATACTAAGTGCTCAATGAATATTAGCTATTATTAGCTAGTATTCTACTTTATCTACATAAAGATAATTAAACATTCCCACATTTTTAAACTGGAGTCTCCTAGAATTCTCTTGTTGAAACTAAGCCTCCAAAATGAAAAATTGATAGAAGTATTTTGAATTTGGGGGGTCGGGGTCCATTGTCTTATTTAGCCTATATCTTATTTCCATTGTAATTTTAGAATTTTATTTAATATGAAATAGTATAAAAAGTTTGAAATAACAAAGAGTCCAGAAAAAGAACATTTGTACCACTAACTATGCTATAACAATCATAATAACTTGGTTCAAAAGGGTGAAATGTTACTATCACTTCCTTAAGATGACTCTAAAACTACAGTTGACACATGAACAACACAGAAGCTTGGTGAGCTACCCTCTGCACAGTTAAAATTCTGCCTATAAGTTATAGTCGGCCCTCTGTGTCCCAGTTCTCCCTATCTGTGGTTCCTCTGATGCAACATTTCCTCCATATGCACTCTTGTTTTGTATCTGTGGTTCTGCATTTGAGGATTCAACCAACAGTGGATCAAAAAAAATGAGTAGAAAAAAATCCACATGTAAATGGATCCACAGAACTCAAACCCATGTTGTTCAAGAGTCAGCTATATATCCTTTATGAATTTCAGTTATAAAAAGAATGTACAAGTTCAGATTACTTTAAATTTTAGATTGTAAACACAAATATTTTCAGATAAGAATATCCTTCTCTGAGAGATATCTTCAGGATGGCGGAGGAGTAAGGCATGTAGCTCACCTTCCTCCCCATGAATACATCAAAAATACATTTACATGAGGAACAGCTCCTACAGAACATGTACTGAACGCTGAGAGAAGACCTCAGACTTCCCAAAAGGCAAGAAACTCCCCACATACCTGGCTGTGTGGCTAACAGGGTCTTGGTGCTCCGGCCAGGTGTCAGGCCTGAGCCTCTGAGGTGGGAGAGCCGAGTTCAGGACACTGGTCCACCAGAGACCTCCCGGCCCCATGTAATATCAAATGGCGAAAGCTCTCTCAGAGATCTCCGCCTCAACAGGAAGAGCCAGCTACACTCAACAACCAGCAAGCTACAGTGCTGGACAACCTATGCCAAACAACTAACAAGACAGGAACACAACCTTACCCATTAGTGGGAAGGCTGCCTAAAATCATAATAAAGTCACAGACACCCCAAAACACACCAGCAGATGTGGACATTTCATCCAAAAACAACAGAATACACTTTATTCTCAAGTGTTCATGGAACATTCTCCAGGATAGATCATATCTTGGTCACAAATCAAGCCTTGGCAAATGCAAGAAAATTGAAATCATATCATGTATCTTTTCTGACCACAACGCTATGAGACTAAATATAAATTACAGGAAAAAAATCTGTGAAAAATACAAATACATGGAGGCTAAACAATACTACTAAATAATCAAGACATCACTGAAGAAATCAAAGAGGAAATCAAAAAATACCTAGAAACAAATGACAAAGAAAACACGAGGACCCAAAACCTATGGGATGCAACAAAAGCAGTTCTAAGAGGGAAGGTTATAGCAATACCTACCTCAAAAAACAAGAAACATCTCAAATAAACAACCTAACCTTACACCTGAAGCAGTTAGAGAAAGAAGAATAAAACCCCCCCAAATTTAGAAGAAGGAAAGAAATCATAAAGATCAGATCAGAAATAAATGAAAAAGAAATGAAGGAAACAATAGCTAAGATCAAAAAAACTAAGAGCTGGTTCTTTGAGAACATAAACAAAATTAATAAACCATTAGCCAGACTCATCAAGAGAAAAAGGGAGAAGACTCAAATCAATAGAATTAGAAATGAAAAAGGAGACATAACAACTGACACAGCAGAAATACAAAGGATAATGAGGGATGACTACAAGCAACTATATGCCAGTAAAATGGGCAACCTGGAAAAAATGGACAAATTCTTTAAAAGCACAACCTTCTGAGACTGAACCAGGAAGAGATAGCAAAAATGAACAGACCGATCACAAGCACTGAAATTGAGACTGTGATTTAAAAATCTTCCAACAAACAAAAGCCCAGGACCAGATGGCTTCACAGGCGAATTCTATCAAACATTTAGAGAAGAGCTAACACCTGTCCTTCTCAAACTCTTCCAAAATATAGCAGAGGGAGGAACACTCCCAAACTCATTCTATGAGGCCACCATCACCCTGATAGCAAAACCAGACAAAGACGTCACAAGAAAAGGAAACTACAGGCCAATATCACTGATGAACATAGATGCATAAATCCTCAAAAAAATACTAGCAAACAGAATCCAACAGCACATTAAAATGATCATACACCATGATCAAGTGGGGTTTATCCCAGGAATGCAAGGATTTTTCAATTTACACAAATCAATCAATGTGATACACCATATTAACAAATTGAAGGAGAAAAACCATATGATCATCTCGATAAAAGCTTTCACAAGAAAAAGCTTTTGACAAAATTCAAAATTTTGAATTTTTGATAATTGATTAATGATAAAAACTCTCCAGAAAGTAAGCATAGAGGGAACTTACCTCAACATAATAAAGGCCATGTATGCCACAGCCAACTTTGTTCTCACTGGTGAAAAACTGAAACCATTTCCACTAAGATCTAGAACAAGACAAGGTTGCCCCCTCTCACCACTATTATTCAACATAGTTTTGGAAGTTTTAGCCACAGCAATCAGAGAAGAAAAGGAAATAAAAGGAATCCAAATCGGAAAAGAAGTAAAGCTGTCACTGTTTGCATATGACATGATACTATACATAGAGAATCCAGAGATGCTACCAAAAAACTACTAGAGCTAATCAATGAATCTGGTAAAGTAGCAGGATATAAAATTAATGCACAGAAATCTCCTGCATTCCTATACACTAATGATGAAAAATATGAAGGAGAAATTAAGGAAACATTCCCATTTACCACTGCAACAAAAAGAATAAAATACCTAGGAATAAACCTACCTAAGGAGACAAAAGACCTGTATGCAGAAAACTATAAGACACTGATGAAATAAATTAAATACAAACAGATGGAGAGATATACCATGTTCTTGGATTGGAAGAATCAACAATTGTGAAAATGACTATACTACCCAAAGCAATCTACAGATTCAGTGCAATCCCTATCAAACTACGAATGGCATTTTTCACAGAACTAGTACAAAACATTTCACAATTTGTATGAAAACACAAAAGACCCCAGATAGCCAAAACAATCTTGAGAAAGAAACCTGGAGCTGGAGGAATCGGGTTCCCTGACTTCAGACACTACTACAAAGCTACAGTAATCAAGACAGTACGGTACTGGCACAAAAACAGAAATATAGGTCAATGGAACAGGATAGAAAGCCCAGAGATAAACCCACACACAAATGGTCACCTTATCTTGATAAAGGATGTAAGAATATACAATGGAGAAAAAACAGCCTCTTCAATAAGTGGTGCTGGAAAAACTGGACAGGTGCATGTAAAAGAATGAAATTATAACACTCCCTAATACCTTACACAAAAATGAACTCAAAATGGAGTAAAGACCTAAATGTAAGGCCAGGCACTATCAAACTCTTAGAGGAAAACAGGCAGAACACTCTAAGACATAACATCACAGCAAGATCTTTTTTGACCCACCTCACCGAGAAATGGAAATAAAAACAAAAATAAAAAGATGGGACCTAATGAAACTTAAAACTTATGCAAAGCAAAGGAAAACATAAACAAGATGAAAAGACAACCCTCAGAATGGGAGAAAATATTTGCAAACGAAGCAGCTGACAAAGGATTAATCTGCAAAATACACAGGCAACTCATGCAGCTCAATATCAAAACAAACAACCCAATCCAAAAGTGGGCAGAAGACGTAAATAGACATTTCTCCAAAGGAGATATACAGATTGCCAGCAAACACATGAAAGGATTCTCAGTATCACTAATCATTAGGAAATGCAAATCAAAATCACAATGAGGTATCACCTTACAGTAGTCAGAATGGCCATCATCAAAAAATCTACAAACAGTAAATGCTGGGGAGGGTGAGGGTGTGGAGAAAAGGGAACCGTTTTGCACTCCTGGTGGGAATGTAAATTGATAGAGCCAGTATGGTGAACAGTATGGAGGTTCCTTAAAAAACTAAAAATAGAACTACCATTTGACCCAGCAATCCCACTAATGGGCATATACCCTGAGAACACCATAATTCAAAAAGAGTCATGTACCACAATGTTCATTGCAGCTCTATTTACAATAGCCAAGACATGGAAGCAACCTAAGTGTCCATTGACAGATGAATGGATAAAGAAGATGTGACAAATATATACAATGAAATATTACTCAGCCATAAAAAGAAACGAAATTGAGTTATTTGTAGTGAGCTTGTTGGACCTAGAATGTGTCATACAAGAGTGAAGTAAGACAGAAAGAGAAAACAAATACCATATGCTAACACATGTATATGGAATCTAAAAAAAAAAATTAAAAAATTGTTCTGTATAACCTAGGGGCAGGACAGGAAGGAATAAAGACACAGACGTAGATAATGGGCTTGAGGAAACGGGGAAGAGGAAGGGTAAGCTGGGACGAATGAGAGAGTGGCATGGACATATATATACTACCAAACGTAAAATAGCTAGCTAGTGGGAAGCAGCCGCATAGCACAGGGAGATCAGCTTGGTGCTTTGTGTCGACTTGCAGGGGGCATAGGGCGGGTGGGAGGGAGACACAAGAGGGAAGAGATATGGGGATGTATGTTTATGTAAAGCTGATTCACTTTGTTATATAGCAGAAACTAACACACCATTGTAAAGCAATTATACTCCAATAAAAATGTTTTAAAAAAATGAATATCCTTCTCATAATTTACAGAATATATTTTCTTCTTTGTTCACTTTTTGACAAATGGGCACTAGGATGAAGAAAATACCTACTGATTATGGTAGCTATGCTGAGAATTGTCTTAACTGCTCTCTGTTACATTGATCAGACAGATGTGGTAGAGTATTGCCATAGTGTCTGCTCTGCAGCGTGAAACTCTTGGAGAGGGAAGAATACTGGTGGTGGAGAGAAGAGGCAACGGCCTTGCAACCAGATTCAAGTGCTAATCTTTGTTTAAATTAAAGATGATTTTTCAAAGGAATTTGATTAGAGCAGTGGTCCCCAACCCCCCCTCATCCACACACACCCCCGCCCCCGCCAGGCCGCACAGCAGGAGGTGCGCAGCAGGTGAGCGAGCGAAGCTTCATGTGTCGCTCCCCATCGCTCCCCATCTCTTGCATTACTGCCTCAACCATCCCTCCCACCCTCAGTCCGTGTTAAAATTGTCTTCCACGAAAACAATTACACAAAAATGAAGGTTGGGGTCTGCTGGACTAGAGGACGCAGGAATGCTTAATCTTGGTCTGCCAAGCTGCCATTATCTATACCCTGTCATCTATGTGAAGTGGCACAGCATAAAAGGATTAACAGTCAAATGGGAATAAAAATTCTGCTTAGTTTTCAAGTAACCAATGTCGGCCTCTCTGGGAGCAGCTATTTATCATCTCATGACTTACGTAAGAAGTATAATCAGTACCTCCTATATTCCCATTATGTCTGATTCCAGTTCTTGGAATTTTCTTACTTACTGCCTGACTACCATAACTGATAACAATGGGTAGCATACAGAGAAGAGGAATAAAAGAACAGACCTGCTGAAATCAAGTGATCTCTCACTTCCTACTCAGAGGGAGGAGCAGCATAATCTGTGTTGTAGAAGTTGACTGATAAGATTAGAGCTTCCCCTTCCTTGGGCAAAAGCACTAGAGGAAGCAGGCAGAGAGGTGAACTTCTTGAAAGCCTCCTTTCACTCCATGGGCCTTATTTGGTTTATCTCTTACATTGTAAATATATGTGGAATTAATCTTTTTTTGTCCAAATATGCTAAAACCATTGTATTTTTTTCTTTGTATTCCTCTTCAATTATATATAAATATTTGTAACCTAATTTGGGGGCTAGACAATCTTTTTCTTACATTCTAGTGTGTGTGATTTGAATATACTTATTAAGCACTTTTTGTATATGCACATGCATCTCTTAACCTAAAACAGCCACGTTGATATGTTAGAGATTATGTAAAAGAAAGAGTATAACTCTGTAAAATATTTCCCTAATAAATTCTTACGTTTGGGTTTTAGAGGGTTAATTTTTCTGGAGAGTGTCTTATGCTCTTAAAAAAATTTTTTTTTATTGAAATATTGTTGATTTATAATATTGCACTAGTTTCAGCTCATATTTTTAAACTTTTTTTATTGAAGTGTAGCTGATATACGGTATTGTGTTAGTTGATTTACAATTTGTGTTGGTTTCCCCTTTGGTAACCATAGATTGTTTTCTATGTCTGTGAGTCTGTTTCTGTTTTGGAAATAATTCATTTGTACTTTTTTAAAAGTTTCCACATATAAGTGATGTAATATTTGTATTTCTCTGACTTACCTTCACTTAGTATGATAATCTCTAGGTCCATCCACGTTGTTGCAAATGGCATTATTTCATTCTTTTTTCATGGCTGAGTGATATTCCATTGTGTGTGTGTGTGTGTGTGTGTGTGTGTGTGTGTGTATCATATCTTTATCCATTCATGTGTTGATGGACACTGAGTTTGCTTCTATATCTTGGCTATTGTAAATAGTATGTTATGCTCTTATTTTTAATTAAAATCTTATTGTATCTTTTCCCTTAACACCATCCAAAAGAGGAAAATAGTTTACATTTCATTTGTAAAGACTAGATAATCACCGTGTATACCACACTGAAGATGAACATTTGGTATCAAAGATAATTTCTAAATTTTCCAAAGTTTTATCAAAATAGATATGATAAATGGTTCTGATTTTATCATATAGTAATATAAATTTTATATAGTAATGTAAATTTTTGTTAGTAATATAAGTTTCCATGTAAATTCCTCTTTTTTTTTTAAGATTGACATACTGACAGAAGCTATGAAATTTAGCGTTAAGTCTGTCATCCTTTTTTAAAACCTCCTTGTCTCTAAGAATTACAATCCTTAAAGAATATAGTACTATTTCATTATTATATATTGCTTTTCATTTGAAAATGTCATAAAGCAATTTACAGCTTATTTTCTAATTTTTATCCCCAGAATTCATTTTCAGTTTATATGATATTTAGTAATGGGACACAGCAAGTATCATTTTCCAGTGTTTTTAGATATAAAATTAGGTGATTACTGTTCAAATGAAGTTGTGAGCAATAAAAATAACATTATGGCTTATTTATGAGAATAATGTCTCTCAGTTCTTCACTGCTGTGAAGTAAAGTTCCCAAGTTTAATATCTTAAAACAATGACAGTATATAATTTCTTCTGATTTTGTGGTTTGCCTGGGCAATTCTGCTGGTCTCAGTTGGACTTTTCAAGCAGCTGCATTCAGCTGGCACATGGACTGGGCTGGAAAATCCATGAAAGCCGTTCTCCCATGTCTGGATTTTTGGTTCTCCTCCAGTAAGCTCTCTCTTCATATGATGTCTCATATTCCAGGGCCTCTCCATATGGCCTTTCTCTTCAGCAGATAGCCTGGACTTCCTTACAGCATGAGAGCTGACTTTTAAGAATGAAACTTTTCCAAGAGGGAGAAAGCATACGCTCCCAGACTTAAAGGCTAAGTTCGGAACTGGCACTCTATCACTTTGATGGTATTTTGTGTTTAAAGCTGGACACAAAGCCAGCCCAGGGAGAGGGAAAGTTGACTCTACTTCTTCGTGGTAGGAATGGCATGTACATACAGGGAGTCGGGGCTGGAGGAATTAGTGTCTGCCATTTTTGGAGACTACCTAGCACAAAGAGCTTTGTGGTAATATAGTATTACTTGATTTTTAAAAACTTGTTAATGAAAATGAAATTACTTAGTATTACCCACTGTTTGTTCAAATAACACTGGTTCTGTTAACTCTATTCTGTATATTTAGAGTGACATCTTTGGGTTTTAGTTGAATTAATAAATATACTTGGTTATTTTCCCTATCTCTTGCTACTTTTCTTTGAATTAGAGATGCTACTGAATGATTAAGACAGTGTAACTTGACATTTGGAAAAATTATCAAGATTATAGATAGCAAATATTATTGAAAAGGAGTGAAGGCATTCATTTCTAAAATTTTTAGAATTTTTACATGTATCTACAGACATATTCACCAGTGAACCATCTGGTCCTAGTTTTCTTGTTGAAAGGTTTTTTTACCACAAATTCAATTTCCTTGATAGATATAGGATGTTCAAGTTACCCATTTCTTCTTGAGTAACCTTTGAATTTGAACCTTTCAAGGAATTTGTTCACTTCATATAAGTTGTTGATTTTATGAACATAAAGTTGTTTATAATACTCCCTTGGGATCTTTTCAGTATCTGTAGAAACTGTAATGATGTTACCTCTCTCATTCCTGATATTGGTTATTTGCATCCTCTTGCTTTCTTTTCCTGAATAATCTGGCTAGAGATGTATCAATTTTATTGATTTTCTCAAAGAACAAGCTTTTGATTACATCAGTTTTTCATTCTTCTTATTTTTTTTTCATTTTTTAAATTGGAGTATAGTTGATTTACAATGTTGTGTTAGTTTCTGCTGTAAAGCAGAGTCAGTTATGCATATATATATATCCACTCTTTTTTAGATTCTGTTCCCACATAGGTCATCATAAAGTACTGAATAGAGTTCCCTGTGCTCTTCTTCAGGTTCTTATTATTTATCTGTTCTATATATGGTATGTATATGTCAAGTTTGAATCTCCCAATTTATCCCTTTCCCTCCCTTCCCCCCGATAACCACAAGTTTATTTTTGACATCTGTGACTCAACTTCTATTTTGTAAATGGGTTCATTTGTACTATTTCTTTAGATTCCACATATAAATGATATCATATGGTATTGTTTTCTCTGACTTACTTCACTCAGTATGACAAACTCTAGATCCAACCATGTCGCTGAAAGTGGCATTATTTCATTCTTTCTTATGGCTGAGTAATATTCCATTGTATATATGAACCACCTCTTCCTTATCCATTCCTCCATTTATGGATATTTAGGTTGCTTCTATGTCCTGGCTGTTGTAAATAGTAATGCAGTGAACATTGGGGTGCCTGTATCTTTTCGAATTATGGTTTTCTCTGGGTATATGCCCAGGAATGGGATTGCTGGATCCTATGGTAGCTTTATTTTTAGTTTTTTAAGGAATCTTCATACTGTTCTCCATAGTGGCTGTACCAGTTTACATTCCCACCAACATTGCAAGAGGGTTCCGTTTTCTCCACACCCTCTCCAGCATTTATTCTTTCTAAGTTTTTTAATGATGGTCATTCTGACCCGTGTGAGGTGGTACCTCATTGTACTTTTGGTTTGCATTTCTCTAATAATAAGTGATGTTGAGCAACTTTTCATGTGTCTCTTGGTCATTTGTATGTCTTCTTTGGAGAAATATCTGTTTAGATCTTTGGCCCATTTTTTAAATGGGTTTGTTTTTCTGATACTGAGCTGTATGAGCTCTTTGTATACTTTGGAGATTAATCACTTGTCCGTTGCTTCGTTTGTAGATATTTTCTCCCATTCTACGGGTTTTCTTTTCGTTTTGTTTATGGTTTCCTTTGCTGTGAAAAAGCTCTTATGTTTAATTAGATCACATTTATTTTTGTTTTTATTTTCATAACTTTCAGAGGTGGATCAAAAAAGCCATTGCTGCCATTTATGTCAGAGAGTGTTCTGCCCATGTTTTTCTCTAAGAGTTTTATAGTATTTGGTGTTACATTTAGGTCTTTAATACATTTGGATTTATTTTTGTGTATGGTGTTAGAGAATGTTCTAATTTCATTCTTTTACATCTAGTTTTCCAGTTTTCCCAGTGCCTCTTATTGAGAACTCCTCCATTGTGTATTCTTGCCTCCTTTGTCATAGATTAGGTGAATATAGGAGTGTGGTTTATCTCTGTACTTTCTATCCTGTTCCATTGATCTATATTTCTGTGTTTTTGTGACAGTACCATACTGTTTTGATGACTGTAACTTTGTAGTACAGTCTGAAGTCAGATAGCCTGATTCTCCCAGCACCGTTTTTCTTTCTTGGGATTGTTTTGGCTATACATGGTCTTTTCTGTTTCTATACAAATTTAAAAATTTTTTGTTCTAATTCTTTGAAAAATGCCATTGATAATTTGATAGGAATTACATTGAATCTGTAGATTGCCTTGGACAGTATAGTCATTTTGACCATATTGATTCTTCCACCGCAAGAACACGGTGTCTTTATCCAATGGTTTGCAATGTCTTCAGTTTCTTTCATCAGCGTCTTAGAGTTTTCAGACTTCATGTCTTTTGTCTCCTTAGGTAGGTTTATTCCTAGATATTTTGTTCTTTTTTGATGCAATGGTAAGTGGGATTGTTTTGTTAAAATCTCTTTCTGATCTTTGTCTTTAGTATATAGAAATGCAACAGATTTCTATGTATGAGTTTTGTGACCTGCAACTTTACCAAATTCATTGATTAGTTCTATTAGTTTTCTGGTAGCATCTTTAGGATTTTTGATGTATAGTATCATACAAACAGTGACAGTTTTATTTTTTTAACATCTTTATTGGAGTATAATTGCTTTACAATGGTGTGTTAGTTTATGCTTTATAACAAAGTGAATCAGTAATGCATATACATATGTTCCCATATCTCTTCCCTCGTGCATCTCCCTCCTTCCCACGCTCCCTATCCCACCCCTCTAGGTGGTCACAAAGCACCAAGCTGATCTCCCTGTGCTATGCGGCTGCTTCCCACTAGCTATCTATTTTACGTTTGGTAGTGTATATATGTCCGTGCCACTCTCTCACTTTGTCACAGTTTACCCTTCCCCCGCCCCATATCCTCAAGTCCATTCTCTGTTAGGTCTGTGTCTTTATTCCTGTCTTACCCATAGGTTCTTCATGACATTTTTTTCTTTTGCAGATTCCATATATATATGTTAGCATACGGTATTTGTCTTTTTCTTTCTGACTTACTTCACTCTGTATGACAGACTCTAGGTCCATCCACCTCACAACAAATAACTCAGTTTCGTTTCGTTTTATGGCTGAGTAATATTCCATTGTATATATGTGCCACATCTTCTTATTCCATTCATCCGATGATGGACACTTAGGTTGCTTCCATGTCCTGGCTATTGTAAATAGAGCTGCAATGAACATATTGGTACATGACTCTTTTTGAATTATGGTTTTCTCAGGGTATATGCCCAGTAGTGGGATTGCTGGGTCATATGGTAGTTCTATTTTACTTGTTTAAGGAACCTCCATGCTGTTCTCCAAAGTGGCTGTACCAATTCACATTCCCACCAGCAGTGCAAGAGTGTTCCCTTTTCCCCACACCCTCTCCAGCATTTATTGTTTCTAGATTTTTTGATGATGACCATTCTGACTGGTGTGAGATGATATCTCGTTGTAGTTTTGATGTGCATTTCTCTAATGATTAATGATGTTGAGCATTCTTTCATGTGTTTGTTGCCAATCTGTATATCTTCTTTGGAGAAATGTCTATTTAGGTCATCTGCCCATTTTTGGATTTGGTTGTTTGTTTTTTTGTTATTCAGCTGCATGAGCTGCTTGTAAATTTTGGAGATTAATCCTTTGTCAGTTGCTTCATTTGCAAATATTTTCTCCCATTCTGAGAGTTGTCTTTTGGTCTTGTCTGTGGTTTCCTTTGCTGTGCAAAAGCTTTGAAGTTTCATTAGGTCCATTTGTTTATTTTTGTTTTTATTTCCATTTCTCTAGGAGATGGGTCAAAAAGGATCTTGCTGTGATTTGTGTCATTTTTCTCTAAGAGTTTGAGAGCTTCTGGCCTTACATTTAGGTCTTTAATCCATTTTGAGCTTATTTTTGTGTATGGTGTTAGAGAGTGTTCTACTCTCATACTTTTACATGTTCTTGTCCAGTTTTCCCAGCACCACTTATTGAAGAGGCTGTCCTTTCTACACTGTGCATTCCTGCCTCCTTCATCAAAGACAAGGTGACCATATGTGCATGAGTTTATCTCTGGGCTCTCTATCCTGTTACATTGATCTATCTTTCTGTTTTTGTGCCAGTACCATACTGTCTTGATTACTGTAGTTTTGTAGTATAGTCTGAAGTCAAGGGAGCCTGATTCCTCCAAATCCGTTTTTCGTTCTCAAGATTGGTTTGACTATTCAGGATCTTTTTTGTTTCCATACAAATTGTGAAGTTTTTTTGTTGTAGTTCTGTGAAAAATGCCAATGGTAGTTTGATAGGGATTGAATTGAATCTGTAGATTGCTTTGATTAGTAGAGTCATTTTCACAGTGTTGATTCTTCCAATCCAAGAACATGGTATATCTCTCCATCTGTTTGTATCATCTTTAATTTCTTTCATCAGTGTCTTATAATTTTCTTCAAACAGGTGTTTTCTCTCCTTAGGTAGGTTTATTCCTAGGTATTTCATTCTTTTTGTTGCAATGGTAAATGGGAGTGTTTTTTTGATTTCACTTTCAGATTTTTCATCATTAGTGTATAGGAATACCAGCAATTTCTGTGCATTAATTTTGTATCCTGCTACTTTACTAAATTCATTGATTAGCTCTAGTATTTTTCTGGTACCATCTTTAGCATTCTTTCTGTAGAGTATTATGTCATCTGCAAACAGTGACAGATTTACTTCTTTTCCGATTTGGATTACTTTTATTTCCTAATTCTTCTCTGATTTCTGTGGCTAAAACTTCCAAAACTATGTTGAATAAGAGTGGTGAGAGTGGGCAACCTTGTCTTGTTCCTGATCTTAGTGGAAATGGTTTCAGTTTTTCACCATTGAGGATTATGTTGGCTGTGCGTTTGTCATATATGGCCTTTATTATGTTGTGGAAAGTTCCCTCTATGCCTACTATCTGCAGGGCTTTTATCATAAATGGGTGTTGAATTTTCTCAAAAGCTTTATCTGCATCTGTTGAGATGATCATATGGTTTTTCTCCTTCTATTTGTTAATATGGTGTATCACATTGATTGATTTTGCATATATTGAAGAATCCTTGCATTCCTGGAATAAACCCCACTTGATCATGGTGTATGATCCTTTTAGTGTGTTGTCGGATTCTGTTTGCTAGTATTTTGTTGAGGATTTTTGCATCTATGTTCATCAGTGATATTGGCCTGTAGTTTTCTTTCTTTGTGACATCTTGGTCTGGTTTTGGTATCAGAATGATGGTGGCCTCATAGAATGAGTTTGGGAGTGTTCCTCCCTCTGCTATATTTTGGAAGAGTTTGAGAAGGATAGGTGTTAGCTCTTTAAATGTTTCATAGAATTTGCCTGTGAAGCTGTCTAGTCCTGGGCGTTTGTTTGTTGGAAAAATTTTAATCACAGTTTCAATTTCAGTGCTCATGATTGGTCTGTTCATATTTTCTATTTCTTCCTGATTCAGTCTTGGCAGGTTGTGCATTTCTAAGAATTTGTCCATTTCTTCTAGGTTGTTCATTTTATTGGCATAGAGTTGCTTGTAGTAATCTCTCATGATGTTTTGTATTTCTGCAGTGTCAGTTGTTACTTCTCCTTTTTCGTTTCTAATTCTATTGATTTGAGTCTTCTCTCTTTTTTCTTGAGGCGTCTGGCTTATGGTTTATCAATTTTGTTTATCTTCTCAAAGAACCAGCTTTTAGTTTTGTTAATCTTTGCTCTTGTTTCCTTCATTTCTTTTTAATTTATTTCTGATCTGATCTTTATGGTTTCTTTCATTTTGCTAACTTTGGGTTTTTTTTCTTCTTCTTTCTCTAAATGCTTTGGGTGCAAGGTTAGGTAGTTTATCCGAGATGTTTCCTTTTTCTTAAGGTAGGATTGTATTGCTATAAACTTCCCTCTTAGAACTGCTTTTGCTGCATCCCATAGGTTTTGGGTCATCGTGTCTCCATTGTCATTTGTTTCTAGGCATTTTTTGATTTCCTCTTTGATTTCTTCACTGATCACTTCGTTATTAAGTAGTGTATTGTTTTGCCTCCATGTGTTTGTATTTTTTACAGATCTTTTCCTGTAATTGATATCTAGTTTCATAGCATTGTGGTCAGAAAAGATACTTGATACAATTTCAATTTTCTTAAATTTACCAAGGCTTGATTTGTGACCCAAGATATGATCTATCCTGGAGAATGTTCCATGAGCACTTGAGAACAATGTGTATTCTCTTGTTTTTGGATGGAATGTCCTATAAATATCAATTAAGTTGATCTTTTTTAATGTATCATTTAAAACTTGTGTTTCCTTATTTATTTTCATTTTGGATGATCTGTCCATTGGTGAAAGTGGGGTGTTAAAGTCCCCTACTATTAATGTGTTACTGTCAATTTCCTCTTTTATGGCTGTTATTATTTGCCTTATATATTGAGGTGCTCTATGTTGGGTGCATAAATATTTACAATTGTTATATCTTCTCCTTGGATTGATCCTTTGATTATTATGTAGTGTCCTTCTTTGTCTCTTCTAATAGTCTTTATTTTAAACTCTATTTTGTGTGATATGAGAATTGCTACTCCAGCTTTCTTTTGGTTTCCATTTGCATGAAATATCTTTTTCCATCCCCTTACTTTCAGTCTGTATGTGTCTCTAGGTCTGAAGTGGGTCTCTTGTAGACAGCAAATATATGGGTCTTGTTTTTGTATACATTCAGCCAATCTATGTCTTTTGGTGGGAGCATTTAAACCATTTACATTTAAGGCAATTATCGATATTTATGTTCCTATTCCCATTTTCTTAATTGTTTTGGGTTCGTTTTTGTAGGTCTTTTCCTTCTCTTGTGTTTCTTGCCTAGAGAAGTTCCTTTAGCAGTTGTTGTAGAGCTGGTTTGGTGGTGCTGAACTCTCTCAGCTTTTGCTTGTCTGTAAAGGTTTTAATTTCTCCATCAAATCTGAATGAGATCCTTGCTGGGTAGAGTAATCTTGGTTGTAGGTTTTTCTCCTTCATCACTTTAAATATTTCCTACCAGTCCCTTCTGGCTTGCAGAGCTTCTGCTGAAAGATCAGCTGTTAACCTTATGGGGATTCCCTTGTGTGTTATTTGTTGTTTTTCCCTTGCTGCTTTTAATATGTTTTCTTTGTATTTAAGTTTTGACAGTTTGATTAATATGTGTCTTAGCATGTTTCTCCTTGGATTTTTCCTGTATGGGACTCTCTGTGCTTCCTGGACTTGATTAACTATTTCCTTTCCCATATTAGGGAAGTTTTCAACTATAATCTCTTCAAATGTTTTCTCAAGTCCCTTTCTTTTTCTCTTCTTCTTCTGGAACCCCTATAATTCGAATGTTGGTGCGTTTATTGTTGTCCCAGAGGTCTCTGAGACCGTCCTCAGTTCTTTTCATTCCTTTTTCTTTATTCTGCTGTCCACTATTTTATCTCCCAGGTCACTTATCCGTTCTTCTGCCTCAGTTATTCTGCTATTGATCCCTTCTAGAGTATTTTTAATTTCAGTTATTGTGTTGTTCATCATTGCTTGTTTCCTCTTTAGTTCTTCTCGGTCCTTGTTAAATGTTTCTTGCATTTTGTCTATTCTATTTCCAAGATTTTGGATCATCTTTACTGTCATTATTCTGAATTCTTTTTCAGGTAGACTGCCTATTTCCTCTTCATTTGTTAGCTCTGGTGGGTTTTTATCTTGCTCCTTCATCTGCTGTGTGTTTTTCTGTCTTCTCATTTTGTTTATCATACTGTGTTTGGGGTCTCCTTTTTGCAGGCTGCAGGTTTTTAGTTCCCGTCTTTTTTCTTGTCTGCCCCCAGTGGCTAAGGTTGGTTCAGTTGTTTGTGTAGGCTTCCTGGTGGAGGGGACTAGTGCCTGTGTTCTGGTGTATGAGGCTGGATCTTGTCTTTCTGGTGGGCAGGTCCACGTCTTCTGGTGTGTTTTGGGGTGTCTCTGGCCTTATTATGATTTTAGGCAGCCTCTCTGCTAATGGGTGGGGTTGTGTTCCTGTCCTGCTAGTTGTTTGGCATAGGGTGTCCAGCACTGTAGCTTGCTGGTCATGGAGTGAAGCTGGGTGCTGGTGTTGAGATGGAGATCTCTGGGAGATTTTTACCATTTGATATTACATGGAGCTGGGAGGTCTCTTGTGGACCAGTGACCTGAAGTTGGCTCTCCCACGTCAGAGGCACAGCATAGCCTCCTGGCTGCAGCACCAAGAGCCTTTCATCCACGCGGCTCAGACCGGTAGTGTTGGAGGGTCTCCTGCAGAGGTGGGGGCCAGTTGTGTCTTATTATGAGGACAAGGACCAGTAAAGCCTTCTAATGTTGGAAGGTCTCCTTCACAGGTGGAGGGTGGTTGTGTCTCACCGTGAGGACAAGGGCACTCGCAGCAGAAGTTCTCAACAGTGGCAGTTTTACTTCTTCTTTTCCAATTTGGATTCCTTTTATTTCTTTTTCTTCTCTGATTTCCCTGGCTAGGACTTCCAAACCTATGTTGAATAAAAGTGGCAAGAGTGCACATCCTTGTCTTTTTTCTGATCTTAGAGGAAATGTGTTCAGTTTTTCACCATTGAGTATGATGTTTGCTGTGCAGTTGTCGTATATGGCGTTTATTATGTTGAGGTATGTTTCCTCTGTGCCCAGTAACTGGAGAGTTTTTATCATAAATGGGTGTTGAATTTTGTTAAAAGCCTTTTCTGAACTATTGATATGATTATATGGTTTTTATTCTTCATTTTCTTAATGTTCTGTATCACATTGATTGATTTCCACATGTTGAAGAATCCTTGCATCCCTGGGATAAATCCCACTTGATCATGGTGTATGATCCTTTTAATTTTTAACGAATTTTTAAAATTGGAATATAATTGCTTTACAATGTTGTGTTAGTTTCTACTGTACAATGAAGTGAAACAGCTATATGTATCCCCTCCCTCCCTCATCACCTGCATCGTGCCCATCTAGGTCATCACAGACCACCGAGCTGAACTCCATGTGCTCCACAGTGTGTTCACACTAGGTCTGTATTTTACAGGTGGTAGTGTATTTATGTCATGCCTAATCTTCCAATTCATCCAACCCTCCCCTTCCCCCACTGTGTCCACAGGTGCATTCTCTACATCTGCGTCTCTATTCCTGCCCTGCAAATAGGTTCATGTGTACCGTTTTTCTAGATTCCACATATATGTGTTAATATACAATATTTGTTTTTCTCTATCTGACTTACTTCACTCTGTATGACAGATGGTAGGTCCATTCACATCACTACAAATGACCCAATTTTATTTCTTTTTCTGGCTGAGTAATATTCCATTATATATATGTACCACATCTTCTTTATGTTTTCATCTGTTGGTAGATATTTAGGTTGTTTCCATGTCCTGGTTATTGTAAGTAGTACGGCAGTGAACATTGGGGTACATGTGACATTTTTTTAATATTAATTTATTTTATTTATTTATTTTTAGCTGCATTGGGTCTTCGTTGCTGTGCACGGGCTTTCTCTAGTTGTGGTGAGCGGGGGCTGCTCTTTGTTGCGTAACACAGGCTTCTCATTGCGGTGTTTTCTTTTGTTGTGGAGCATGAGCTCTAGGTGCGCAGGCTTCAGTAGCTGCAGTGAACGAGCTTAGTGCTCCATGGCATGTGGGATCCTCCCAGACCAGGGATCGAACCTGTGTCCCCTGCATTGGCAGGTGGATTCTTAACCACTGTGCCACCAAGTAAGTCCCTGTGACTCTTTGAATTACGGTTTTCTCTAGGTATATGCCCAGTAGTGGGATTGCTGGGTCATATACTAGTTCTATTTTTAGTTTTTTAAGGAACTGCCATACCGTTCTCCACAGTGGCCATATCAATTTACATTCCCACCAACAGTGCAAGAGTGTTCCTTTTTCTCCACACCCTCTCCAGCATTTATTGTTTGTGGATTTTTTGATGATGGCCGTTCTGAACCGGTGTGAGGTGATACCTCATTGTGATGTTGATTTGTATTTCTTTAATAATTAGTGCTGTTGAGCATCTTTTCATGTGCCTCTTGGCCATCTGTGTGTCCTCTTTGGTGAAAGGTCTATTGAGCTGCATGAGCTGTTTGTATATTTTGGAGATTAATCCCTTGTCTGTTGCTTCTTTTGCAAATATTTTCTCACAATCTGAGGGTTGTCTTTTTGTCTTGTTTATTGTTTCCTTTGCTGTGCAAAAGTTTTTTATGTTTAATTAGGTCACATTTGCTTATTTTTATTTTCATTACTCTAGGAGATGGGTCATAAAAGATGTTGCTGTGATTTATGTTAGAAAGTGTTCTGCCTATGTTTTCCTCCAAAACTTTTATAGTGTCCAGTCTTACATTTAGGTCTTTAATCCATTTTGAGTTTATTTTTGTGCATGGTGTTAGGCAGTGTTCTGATTTCATTCTTTCATATGTAGTTGTCCACTTTTCCCAGCACCACTTATTGAAGAGGACTTTTTTCTCCATTTTATATTCTTGCCTCCTTTGTCATAGATTAGGTGACCATATGTGCGTGGGTTTACCTCTGGGCTTTCTATCCTGTTCCATTGATCTATATTTCTGTTTTTGTGCTAGTACCACACTGTCTTGTTTACTGTGGCTTTGTAGTATAGTCTGAAGTCAGGGAGCCTGATTCCTTCAGCTCCATGTTTCTTTCTCAAGATTGCTTTGGCTATTCAGGGTCTTTTGTGTTTCCATACAAATTGTAAAATATTTTGTTCTAATTCTGTGAAAAATGCCCTTGGTATTTTGATGGAGATTACACTGAACCTGTAGATTACTTTTGGTAGTATAGTCCTTTTCATAATATTGATTCTTCCAATCGAGCAGCATGGTTTATCTCTCCATTTGTTTTTGCCATCTTTGATTTCTTTCATAAGTGTTTTATAGTTTTCAGAGTACAGGTCTTTTGCCTCCTTAGGTATTTTATTCTTTTTGTTGCAATGGTAAATGTGATTGTTTCCTTAATTTGTTTTTCTGATCTTTTGTTCATAGTGCATACAAATACAAGAGATTTCTGTGCATTACTTTTGTATCCTGCAACTTTACCCAATTCACTGATTAGCTCTGCTATTTTTCTGGTGGCATCTTTAGGATTTTCTATGTAAAGGATTGTGTCATCTGCAAACAGTGACAGTTTTACTTCTTTTCCGATTTGTATTCCCTTTATTTCTTTTTCTTCCGATTGCTGTGTCTAGGACTTTGAATACTGTGTTGAATAATAGTGGTGAGAGTGGACATGCTTGTTTTGTTCGTGACCTTAAAGGATATGCTTTCAGTTTTTCACCATTGAGAATGATGTTTGCTGTGTATTTGTTATATATGGCCTTTATTATGTTAAGGTAGGTTCCTTGTATGCTCACTTTCTGGAGAATTTTTATCATAAATTGGTGTTGAAATTTCTCAAAAGCTTGTTCTGCATCTATTGATGATTATATGGTTTTTCTTTAATTTGTTAATATGGTGTATCACATTGATTGATTTGCGTATATTGAAGAATTGTTGCATCCCTGGGATAAAACCCTCTTGATCATTTTGCATGACCTTTTAATGTGTTGTTGGATTCTGTTTGCTAGTATTTTGTTGAGGATTTTTGCTTCTATGTTCATCAGTGTTACTGGTCCATAATTTTCTTTTTTTGTGATATCTTTTTCTGGTTTTGGTATCAGGGTGATGGTGGATTTGTTAAACGAGTTTGGGAGTGTTCCTTCCTCTGCAATTTTTTGGAATAGTTTCAGAAGCATAGTTGTTAGCTCTTCTTTCCGTGTTTCATGGAATTCACCTATGAAACCATCTGGTCCTGCAGTTTTGTTTGTTGGAAGATTTTTAATCACAGTTTCAATTTCATTACTTGTGATTGGTCTGTTTATATTTTCTATTTCTTCCTGGTTCAGTCTTGGAATGTTGTATCTTTCCAATAATTTGTCCATTTCTTCCAGGTTGTCCATTTTATTTGCATACAGTTGCTTGTAGTAGTCTCTTATGATCCTTTGTATATTTCTACAGTGTCAGTTGTAATTTCTTCTTTTTCATGTCTAGTTTTATAGATTTGAGTCCTCTCACTTTTTTCTTGATGAGTCTGGCTAAAGGTTTATCAATTTTTTTTTATCTTCTCAAAAAACCAACTTTTGTTTTTATTGATCTTTGCTATCATTTTCTTCATTTCTATTTCATTTTTTTCTGCTCTGATCTGTATGATTTCTTTCCTTCTCCTGACTTTGGGCTTTCCTTGTTCTTCTTTCTCTAGTTGCTTTAGGTGTAAGATTAGATTATTTATTTGAGATTTTTTTGTTTCCTGAGGTGAGTTTGAATTGCTATAAGCTTCCTTCTTAGATCTGCTTTTTCTGAGTTCTGTAGGTTTTGTGTCATCATGTTTTCATTGTCCTTTGTCTCTATGTATTTTTTTATTTCCTCTTTGATTTCTTCAGTGATCTCTTGGTTTTTTAGCTTTGTAGTTCTTTGCCTCCATGTGTTTGTGTTTTTTAGTTTTTTTCCTCTACTTGATTTCTAATCTCATATCGTTGTGGTTAGAAAAGATGTCTGACACGATTTCAATTGGTAAAAATTTTCTAGTGCTTGATTTCTTACCCAAGGTGTGATCTATCCTGGAGAACCTTTCGTGTGCACTTGAGAAGAAAGCATATTCTGCTTCTTTTGGGTGGAATGTACTATAAATATCAATTAAGTGTATCTGGTCGATGGTGAGATTTAAAGTTTGTTTTTCCTTATTTATTTTGTTGCTGGATGATGTGTCCTTTGGTGTTAATGGGGTGTTAAAGTCTCTCAGTATAATTGTGTTACTGTCTTTTTCTCCTTTTTTCGCTGTTAGCATTTTCCTTATATATTGAGTTGCTCCCATGTTGAGTGCATAAATATTTATACTTTTTATGTTTTCTTCTTAGATTGATCCCTTGATTGCTATGTAGTGTCCTTCCTTATGTCTTGTAACAATCTTTATTTTAAAGTCTATTTTATCAGATATGAGTATTGCTTCTCCAGCTTTCTTTTGATTTCCTTTTGCATGGAATATCTTTTTCCATCTCCTCACTTTCAATCTGTATGTGTCCTTCGGTCTGAAGAGGGTCTCTTGTAGATAGCATATATGGGTCCTGTTTTTGTATCCATTCAGCCAGCCTGTGTCTTTTGCTTGGAGCATTTAATCTGTTTACATTCAAGGCAATTATCGATATGTATGTTCCTGTTACCATTTTCTTAATTGTTCGGGGTTTGTTTTAGTGGGTATTTTTCTTCTTTTGTATTTCCTGCCTAGAGAAGTTCCTTTAGCATTTGTCATAAAGCTGGTTTGGTGGTGCTGAATTCTCTTACCTTTTGCTTGTCTGTAAACCTTTTGATTTCTCCATTGAATCTGAATGAGATCCTTGCTGGGTAGAGTAATCTTTCTTGTAGGTTTTTCCCTTTCATCACTTTAAATATATCCTGCCACTCCCTTCTGACTTGCAGTTTCTGCTGAAAAATCAGCTGATAACCTTATAGGGATTCCCTTCTATGTTATTTGTTGCTTTTTCCTTACTGTTTTTAATACTTTTTCTTTGAATTTAGTTGTTGTTAGTTTGATTAATATGTGTCTTGCTGTGTTTCTCCTAGGATTTATTTAGTATGGGACTCTCTGCACTTCCTGGTCTTGATTGACTAATTCCTTTCCCATGTTAGGGAAGTTTTCGACTCTAATTTCTTCAGATACTTTCTCAGAACCTTTCTCTTTCTGTTCTTCTTCTGGGACCCCTACAATTCGAATGTTGGTTAATTTAATGTTGTCCCAGATGTCTCTGAGACTGTCCTCAGTTCTTTTCAGTCTCTTTTCTTTATTCTGCTCCTCAGAAGTTATTTCCACCATTCTGTCTGCCCGCTCATTTATCCCTTCTTCTGCATCAGTTATTCTGCTATTGATTCCTTTTAGTGTATTTTTCATTTCAATTATTGTGTTGTTCACTGTTTGTTTTTTAGTTGTACCTGGTATTTGTTAACCATATCTTGTATTTCCTTGATCCGTGCCTCCATTGTATTGTTGATATTTTGGATCATTTTTATTATCATTACTCTGAATTCTTTTTCATATTGCTTGCCTATTTTCTCTTCATTTATTTGGTCTTGTAGGTTTTTACCTTTTCCTTCATCTGTAACATATTTTTTTGTCGTCTTATTTTTTTTGTTGGGTGGTGCTGTGTTCTTGTCTTACTGGCTTTTTGGCCCAAGGCACCCAGCACTGGAGTTTACAGGCATTTGTTTAGAGCCGGGTCTTGGTGTTGAGATGAGGATTTCTGGGAGACCGCCCTCTGATTAATATTTCCTGTGGTCTGAGGTTCTCTGTTAGTCCAGTGGTTTGGGCTTGGCGCACACTCCACAGGAGCTCAGGCCCGATCCCCGGCCTGAGAACTAAAATCCCTCAAACCACATGGTGTGGCAAAAGAGAAGAAGAAGAAAAAAGGACTAAATAGAGTGACTGCTGTAGAGAACAAACGTTATGGACACTGGGGGGAAAGCAGCTGGTGGGGGTTGGTGGTGGTGGGATGAATTGGAAGATTGGGATTGGCATATATACACTAATATGTATAAAATAGATAACTAATAAGAACCTGCTGTAGAAAAAAATAAATAAAATTCAAAAACAGGAGCAGTACAAAAACAATAAAAAATAAAATAAAATTAGAAAAAATTATATTAGGAAAAAGAAAAATGTAAGTGAAACAACTAAAACAAGGTAAAACAGAACCACAACAGAAAAAAAAAAAGTGGGCAGGAGAAATCCAAAATGAGCAGAACAATAACAATGTATAAAGAATAAAATAAAATTAGAAAAATTTCAAAATTTATTTGAAAAAATTAAAATGAAACAACAAAATAAAATGGAACCACAACCTTAAAAGAAAAAAAATGCTGGAAAAGGCCTTGGCTGTGGGGGTGGGGTGGGGCTTAGTTGAGAGCGAGGTTGAGGCAGGGGGCGGGACGTAGGCTCAGGACCCATGCAACCTGAATATTCAGCACTGCTGGAGAGGGCCTCGCAGTGCAGATTTCACTTGGTGGAGGTGCGGGGGCAAGGTTTAGGCCTAACTTGGTCGGAGGGGGTCTTGGAGTGTGAAGTGCAGAGGTAAGGTTCTGGGTGAGGGCGGGGCTTATACTCAGCATGGCTGGAGGGAACGACAGAGATCAGATGATTAGGACCTCAGCAGGCTTTCTGGGGCCCAAGTGGGCAGGGGAAACACTGGCTGCATTCCCTTCCAATCCTTTGTTCTCCCGACAGTCTTTCGCCATCCTTGTTGATCCCCTCACTGTGGGTGGGCTTCCCAAGAGTGGGAACTCCTTCCCTCCCCCAGCCGCCCCTCCAAGGCTCCAGTTCCATCCTGCCTCCACTTCTCCCTCCTCCCTCCCGCCCACGTCTTACTCTGTTGCTGTGGTGTTCCTCCTGTCCCCTTAGGTTTCCGTGGTCCCCCACATGGTAGGTGCCCTAGTTGTGAGGATATGCGAACTCCATGTCCTTGTAGTCTGCCATCTTTATGATCCTCTGAATGTGTTGTTGAATTTGATTTGCTAATATTTTGTTGAAGATTTTTTTGTCTATGTTCATCAGTGATATTGGCCTGTAATTTTCTTTTTTTGTGTTATCTTTGTCTGCTTTTGGTATCAGGGTGATGGTGGTGTTGTTGAGCAAGTTTGGGAGTGTTCTTTTCTCTTCAATTGTTTGGAATAGTTTCAGAAGGATAAGTGTTAACTCTTCTCTAAATATTTGATAGAATTCACCTGTGAAGCCATCTGGTCCTGGACCTTTGTTTGTTGGAAGTTTTTTAATCACAGTTTCAATTTCAGTACTTGTGATTAGTCTGTTCATGTTTTCTATTTCTTTCTGTTTCAGTCTTAGGAGATTGTACCTTTCTAAGGATTTGTCTGTTGCTTCTAGGTTATCCATTTTATTGGCATAGAGTTGCTTGTAGTAGTCTCTTATGATCCTTTGTATTTCTGTGGTGTCATTTGTAACTTCTCCTTTTTCATTTCTAATTTTATTGATTTGAGTCCTCTCCCTCTTTTCCTTATGAGTCTGGCTAAAGGTTTATCAATTTTGTTAGTCTTCTCAAAGAACCAGCTTTAGTTTCATTGATCTTTGCTTTTGTTTTCTTTGTCTCTATTTCATTTATTTCTACTCTGATCTTTATGATTTCTTTCCTTCTACTAACTTTAGGTTTTGTTTGTTCTTTTTTGTTGAGTTGTGTTAGGTGTAAAGGTAGATTGTTTACTTGAGATTTCTCTTGTTTCCTGAGTTAAGATTGTATCGCTATAAAATTCCCTCTCAGAACTGCTTTTGCTGCACCCCATAGGTTTTGGATCATCATTCTTTCATTATCGTTTGTCTCTAGATGTGTTTTTATTTCCTCTTTGATTTCTTCAGTGGTCCATTGGTTATTTAGTAACGTATTGTTTGGCCTCCATGTGTTTGTGGTTTTTACAGTTTTTTTTTCCTGTAATTGATATCTAATCCCGTAGTGTTGTGGTCGCAAAAATGCTTGATATGATTTCAGTTTTCTTAAATTTACAGAGATCCACTGAAGTCAGGTCCCAGGATTGCAGTAATCATGTATCTGGACCCACTGTTGGTGCTATGGCGCATGCTCCATCCTTAGCCTGGCCCAACCTACATGTGTATGGGCCAACAGAATCTACAGCTGCTAAAGCTAAGCGTGTGTTTTCTGTGGGAGCACTGCTTGTTTGTTCAGATGTTCTGTAGGCTCTGAGTTTACAAGGCTAGTTTTGGAGATGTCATTTCACAGTTTGCACAGCTATGAGGAGAGATTTCAGCTTTTCTTCCTTAGTTGATGTCCCCTGGGGCTTAGCTGTGGTTACAACCCCACGTCTGCGTGTGGGTCTGCTTGTGAGGCTGCCCTGGAGCATATGAGCTTGCCCTGGCGAGGAGGGGGCTCGGAGGCTGTGTAGCTGCCAGAGTCACGGGACCCCTGGTGGCGACGGGTGCATGGGGAAACCGGTGGCCGCGGGCATGAAATAGTTGGCCCCGGTGGTGGCCCTTTGTAGTGCTCGACCATGGGTGCAAGAGAGCCTTCCCTGGCATTGATGAGGCACGTAGGGAAGCCAAAGGCCGTGAGAGAGCTGGCCCCCTTGGGGGCCCTTCTTAGTGCCCAGGGAGGCAAGGGCCAGTGCATGGGGAGAAAGACTGCAATGGCAGCTCCTCCCCTTCTGTGTCACTTAACAATGGCCCTTTCCTGCTATGGCAGTCTGAGTTTCCTCCACAAGCATTCCCAGTTGTGGATTTCCTCACTCCTGTCTCCTCATGCTGTCTCCTCACAGCCAACAGCAATCCTCTCCCTGGATTTGCTCCCCAAGCCCCATATTCCAGCACCCAGCCCCTTTCCACACTGGGACACACGTCTCAGGCTGGGGCACACAGGGCTGTGGCACAGACCATCTGTGTAGGTCTCACTCTGTCCTGCCTGCCACATACCGGGTGCTGCACTCTTTTCCAATAGTCCCCGAAACTCCCCTTCTGTGCCAACTGATCTCCCTGCCGATGAGGGGCTTCCCAAGATGTGGCAACCTCTTCGCTTCTTTTTTGCTTCTTCTTTCTTTCATCCTCCCCAGTTACATGGGGATTTCTTGTCTTTTTAGGTGACCGAGGTCCTCTGCTAACTTTCAGCCTGAGCTCTGTGAGACTTGTTCCATTTGTAGATGTATTCTTGATGCATTTGTAGGGAGAGGTGAACTCCACGTCCTCCTACTCCTCCGCCATCGTGACCTCGTCTCCTTTTATTTCTTCTTAAAATTTAATTGATTTCTTTTTTGTTTTCTTTCTTTTTTTTTTGGCCGCATTGTGCCATGCACACAGCATGTAGGAATCCACTTCCTTGACCAGGGATCAAACCCATACCCCCTGCAATGGAAGCATGCATTCTTAACCACTGGACCACGGGGGAAGTCCCTAATTGATTTCTGCCCTGATCTTTATTATTTTTTTCTTCTAATTCTTTTGGGTTTAATTTGCTGTTTTTCTAGTTTCTTAAGGTAGAAGCTGAGGTCATCAGTTTGAGACATTTCTGACATTTACTTCAAATGGGTGGTAAAGAGGAAAGAAATACTTCTAAAAAGGCACAAAAATCTTCAATAACTTCTGATTGTTGGTAGGATAAAACCCCAGATCCTTAAATTGTTATTTTTAAATCCCTCTAAACTGAATTTAAATTTAAGATGATAAACTGAGCATACCTCCTCTTTCATCTAAAAGCCTATTAAAATAATAGCAGAGGAATTTTTAAAAGGGACAAGTCCACAAAAATGAAAAGCTGTATGAGGGAAGGACACTAGTGGAGAAACATTATCAAAATTTTGGAAGTTTGTGGATAAATAGAGTAGGAAAAGCATTCATAGAGGGGGCTATGGGGAGCAATAGTAATTCTGCTTGGCAAAATCCTGGTAATCACCTACTGCTTAGAAATGGTAATGAGAAATGAAACTGAAAACAGGCAGATTAAAGACATTCTTAGAGTTCCATGACTCCTTCTTCTGCATTGGACCAGTTGCTTTCTCAGAAGATATATTGCTGTTGTTCTTCTGTTTCTTTGCACTGGGCTCTAGAATTGTTTTCAACATTTCTTATACATGTATCTTTCTCTTTCTTGGAGTCCATCCTTATTTTGATATAGTACATTCTCAAACACTCCCTTCAATCCTTTTCTCTTAGATATATTTGGAAATGTTTGTGGAGGACATTTTTGATTGTCACATTGTCTGGGAGTAGTGGCACTACTAAATCCTTAGAAACTTGAGTTCTTGGAAGTGAGTGAAAATGATTTTATTTTCCCTTTGCCCTTACTAATAATTTGAGTAGTTGTGAGATTCTACGTTTAAAATTATTGTCTCCACTATCTGAGAATTGCTTAAATTATTTCCAGCATCCATGATTGGTTATGAGAAAGCCAATGCCATTCTGATTCTTCATCATTTAAGTGTGCTTAGAAGTTGGTAAAATTTGATTTTGAGTAGATAATGCAAATATATACATATAAGTTTACATATAAATTGCATCAAATGTTTCACATTATGTATTTTCATTTGTATTTTTCAGACAATGAATGATTTTGACTATTTGAAACTACTAGGTAAAGGCACTTTTGGGAAAGTTATTTTGGTTCGAGAGAAAGCAAGTGGAAAATACTATGCTATGAAGATTCTGAAGAAGGAAGTTATTATTGCCAAGGTAACTGGTTACTAGAGTTGATTATTAAATTTTTGTTTATGGTGTCCACAAGTGTGTGTGTTCACGCATGCACATGACTAAAGTGTAGAAATTCCATTAAATAACCAAAATGTTGATTGTAGGCTACAGCTACAATAATATCTGTATATTGATATTTATTTACAGTATTAAAAGTTTCAAAGTTTGTAATATCCTCTGACTATTAGAATCTATTGTATTCCTTTGAGAGCGAAATATTTATTCTGTGTTTGTGTGTTTGGGATAATGTTTTCACTATATATTTGTGACCTATATCACTAATTTCAGTAGTGATACTTTTTGATATTTCCCCCCAATATTCTGAGTTTTTTATTATTAAATAAAATGGTGAATAGAATAGATTATTAGCATAGATTTTATGTAATCATTGAATGGAAAAGCATTATTAACAACTTTAAAACACTACAATAATAAAAACTAAAATGATCACTGCGATACTTCTACTTAAAATCCATCACCACACGTAGTTACAAGCTTTATTTTTTGTGGTCAGACCTTTTAAGATTTATTCTTCTAGCAAGTTTCAAATATACATTATGGTATTATTAACTGTATTTATCATTCTGTACACTAAATCCCCACGAATTCTTTATTTTATAACTATAATTTGTATTTTAAAAAATATATATTTATTTATTAAATTGAAGAATTAAAATATTATAAATTATGGTTGATTTACAATAGTGTGTTAGTTTCAAGTGTACAGCATAATGATTCAGTTATTTTTTCTGATTATATTCCATTATAGGTTGTTACAAGATACTGAATATAATTCCGAGATATACAGTAAAACCTTGTCGCTTATCTATTTTATGTATAGTAGTTTGAATCTGTTAATCCCATACTCCTAATTAGTTCCTCCCCTGTGGTAACCATAAGTTTGTCTTCTATGTCTGCGAGTCTGTTTCTGTTTTGTATATAGATTCTTTTTTTTTTTTAGATTCCACATAAAAGTGATATCATATAGTATTTGTCTTTGACTTACTTAACTAAGTATAATAATCTCTAGGTCTATTCATGTTGCTGTAAATGGCATTATGCCATTCTGTTTTATGGCTGAGTAATATTCCATTGTGTGTGTGTGTGTGTGTGTGTGTGTGTGCGTATATATATATATATATATATATATATATACGCACACACACACACACACACACATATACATACATACATATGTGTGTGTGTGTTTGTGTGTGTGTATGCCACATCTTCTTAAGCCAACCGTCTCCTGATGGGCACTTGGGTCATTTCCATGTCTTGCCTATTGTAAATAGTGCTGCTGCTGTGAACATTGAGGTTCATGTATCTTTTTGAATTAGAGTTTTTGTCTTTTCTGGATATATGCCCAGGAGTGGGATTGCTGGATCATATGGTAGCTCTGTTTTTAGTTTTTTAAAGCATCTCCATACTGTTTTCCATAGTGGCTGCACCAATTTACATACCCACCAACAATGTAGGAGGGTTCCCTTTTTCCATACCCTCTCCAACATGTATTATTTGTGGACTTCATGATGATAGTCATTCTGACAGGTGTGAGGTGATACTTCATTGTGATTTTGATTTGCATTTCTCTAATAATTAGTTATGTTGTGCATCTTCTTTGGAGAAATGTCTACTTAGGTCTTCTGCCCATTTTTTAATTGGGTTGTTTTTTTTGTTAATATTGAGTTCCATGAGCTGCTTGTATATTTTAGATATTAACTCCTTGTTGGTAGCATCATTTGCAGATATTTTTCTCCCATTCGATAGGTTGTCTTTTTGTTTTGTTGATGGTTTCCTTTGATGTGCAAAAGCTTTTAAGTTTAATTAGGTCCCATTTTTTATTTTTGCTTTTATTTTTTTTGTTTTTGAATATTGACCTAAGAAAATATTGCTTCAATTTATGTCCTAGAATGTTTTGCCTATGTTCTCTTCTAGGATTTTTATGATGTCTTGTCTTATATTTAGGTGTTTAAATCATTTTGAGTTTATTCTTGTATATGGTGTGAGGGAGTGTTCTAATTTCACTGATTTACACACAGGTATCCAGCTTTCCCATCACTACTTGTTGAAGAAACTGTCTTTTCTCCATCTTATATACTTGCCTCCTCTGTCAAAGATTGACTGTAGGTGCATGGGTTTATTTATGGACTCTCTATTTTGTACCACTGAGCTATATATTTGTTTTTGTTCCAGTACTATGCTGTTTTAATTACTGTAGCTCTGTAATGTAGTCTAATGTCAGGGAGCATGATATTTCCAGCTCTGTTCTTCTGTCTCAAGATTGCTTTTGCAATTTGGGGTCTTTTGCTGTTCCATATAAATTTTAGGAATATTTGTTCTAGCTCTGTGACTAATGTCATAGGTATTTGGATAGGGATTGCATTAAATCTGTAGATTTAATGGGTAGTATGGCCATTTTAATTATATTAATTCTTCCAATCCATGGGCATTCCATTTCATCATTGAATGATCTTCAGTTTCCTTTATCAGTGTTTTATAGTTTTCAATGTATAGATCTTCATCTCCTTGGTTAAGTTTCTTCCTAGGTATTTTTTTTTTTACACCATTTCAAATGGGATTATTTTTTTTACTTCTTCTTGTTGATATATCATTATTAGTGTAAAGAAACCAATTTGTGTATATTGGTCTTTTATCCTGCTATCTTGCTGAATTCATTTATTAGTTCTAATAGTTTTTATGTGGCAATTTTAGGGTTCTCTATATTGAGTATCATGTCATCTGCAATTAATGACAGTTTTATCTCTTTCCTTCCAATTTGGATACCTTTTATTTCTTTTCCTATCTGATTGCTGTGGCTAAGACTGTCAATGCTATGTTGAATAGAAATGGTAAGAGTGGGAATCCTTGTCTTGTTCCTGAATTTAGCGGGAAGTCTTTCAGTTTTTAACTGTTCATTTTGTGTTGGCTGTTGTTTTGCTGTAAATGGCCTTCAATATGTTGAAATATGTTCCCTCTCCCTTTATACCTACTTTGGTGAACGTTTTTATCATAAATGAATGTTGTCAAATACTTTTTCTGCATCTATTGAGATGATCATGTGGTTTTTGCCTTTCCTTTTTTTTAATGTGGTATATCACATTGATTGATTTGTATATGTTGAACCATCCTTCTGGCCCTGGAATGAATCCGAGTTGATCATGGTGCATGGTCCTTTTTATGTCATGTTGGATTCAGTTTGCTAATATTTTGTTGAAGATTTTTGCATCTAAATTTATCAAAGATATTGGCTTATAATTTTCTTTTTTTTGTAATGTCTTTGTCTGGTTTTGGTATCCAGGTGATGGTGGCTTCATAGAATAAATTTGGAAGGGTTCCCTCCTCTTTCATTTTTTCAGAATAGTTTGAGAAAGATTGTTACGAGTTCTTCTTTGTTTGTTTGTTAGAATCCCCAGTGAAGCAGTTTGGTCCTGGATTTTTGTTTGACAGAATTTTAAAATGACACATTCTCTTTCACATCTAGTGATTGGTGTGTTCAAATTATCTGTTTCTTCTTGACTTAGTTTTGGCAGACTGTATGTTTTTAGAGATGTACATTTCTTCTAGGTTGTCCAGTGTTTTGGCATACAGCTCTTCATAGTATTCTCTATGATTTTTTATATTTCTGTGGTATTGGTTGTTGTTACATCTCTTTCATTTCTTATTTTCTTTATTTGGGTCCTCTCTCTTTTCTTCTTGGTGTGCTTGGCTAGAGGTTTTTCAATTTTATCTTTTCAAAATAAACAGCTCTTGGTTTTATTGATCTTTTCTGGGTTTTTTTAATCTATTTTATTTATTCAATCTCTGATCTTATAATTTCTTGTCTTCTGCTGACTTTGGGTTTTGTTTGTTCTTCTTTTTCTAATTCTTTTAGGTGGTAAGTTAGGTTGTTTATTTGAGATTTTACTTGTTTCTTGAGGAAGGCCTGTATCCCTATGTAGTTTTCTCTTAACACTGTTTTGCTGTATCCCATAGATTTTGTAAGATTGTGTTATCATTTTCGTTTGCCTCGAAGTATTTTCTGATTCCTTTTTTGATTTCATCGTTGACTCATTAATTTTTAAGTAGCATGTTGTTTAGTCTCCCCATGTTTGTTCTTTTCACATTTTTCTTTCTGTGGTTGATTTCTGTTTTCATTCAGAATTTTGTACCTTTTGACCACCATCACCCATTTTACCCACCTACTACTTCTTGCTGTTCTCTGTGAGTTCACGCCTTTCTTTCTCTCCTTTCTTTCTCTTTCTTTCTTTCTTTCTTTCTTTCTTTCTTTCTTTCTTTCTTTCTTTCTTTCTTTCTTTCTTTCTTTCTTTCTTTCTTTCTTCTTTCTCTGTCTTCCTCCCTCCCTCCCTTTCTCTCTCTCTCTTTCTCTGTTTCTTTCTCCCTTCCTTCCTTCCTCCACATATAAGTGGAATCAAACAGTATTTGTCTTTCACTGACTTATTTCACTTAGCAAAATGCCCTCAAGGCCCTTCCATATTATTGCAAGTGGCAAGATTTATTTCTCTTTGTGGCTGAATAATATTCCACTGTGTGTATCACATTTTCTTTTTCCATTCATCCATTGATGGATACATGGATTTATAAATTGTTTCCATGTCTTGGCTATTGTATATAATGCTGCAACTACAGGGAAGTGCAGCTTTCTTTTCACAATAGTGATTTTGTTTCCTTTGGACAAATACCCAGAAGTTTAGTTGCTGGATCAGATTGTAGTTTTAATTTTTTTGACAAACTTCCATACTGTTTTATATAGTGGCTACATCAGTTTACATTCTCACCCGCTGTGTACGGGGGTTTCTTTTCTCCACACCCTCGCCAACATTTATTTCTTGCCATTCTAACAGGTGTGAGGTGATAGCTCTATGTGGTTTGGATTTGCATTTCTGTGATGGTTAGTGATGTTCAGCACCTTTTCATGTACCTGTTGGCCATCTGTATATTTTCTGTGGAAAATTGTTTATTCAGATCCTCTGACCATTTTTCAATCAGATTGTTTGGTTTTTTGCTATTAAGTTATATGAGTTCTTAATATTTTGGATATCAAACACTTACCAGATATATGACTTGCAAATATTTTCTCCCGTTTAGTAGGTTTTATTTTCATTTTGTTGATGGTTTCCTTTGCTATGCATAAGCCATTTATTGATTTTTCTTTATGATATCAAATTTAAAAAATTAATTGACACAACTGGTGTCAAGAAGCTTACCACCTATATTTTTTCTAGTAATTTTGTGTTTTAGCTCTACATTCAAGTTTTTAATCCATTTGGGGTTGATTTTTGTGTATGGTGTAAGAAAGTGGTCCAGTTTCATTCTTTTGCTTGTGGCTTCTTAGTTTTCCTAGCACCATTTATTGAAGAGAGTGTCCTTTCCCCATCATGTGTTCTTGGTTCCTTAGTTGTAAGTTAATTGACCGTATATGCATGGGTTTATTTTTGGGCACTCTGTTCTGTTCCATTGATATTTGTGTTTGTCTTTATGCCAATACAATGTCATTTTGACGAGTATAGTATTGCAATATAGTTTGAAATCAGGGAGCATGATGTCTCTAGCTTTGTTCTTTCTCAAGATTGCTTTGGCTATTTGGGGTCTTTGTTGTTACATACACATTTTAGGTTTTTTTGTTCTATTTCTGTAAAAAATGTCATTGGAATTTTGATAGGGATTGCGCTAAATTATCAAAGCCTTGTAGTTTTAGGTGTACAGGTCTTCTACCTCCTTGTTTAAATTTGTTCTTTAGTATTTTAATTTCTCTAATGCTGTTATAAATCGTATTTTTTTAATTAAAAACTTCTCTCCTTTTGAGACTTTGTTATTAGTGTATAGAAACCAATTAATTTTTGTATATTGATTTTGTATCCTGCAACTTTACTGCATTTGTTTATTAGTTCTACTGCTCTTTAGGGTATTCTGTATATAAGATTATGCTTATGCAAATAGAGATGGTTTTACTTCTTCCTTTCTGATTTAGATTCCTTTTATTTTATTTTATTTTTTTATTGTCTAATTGCTCTGGCTAGGACATCCAATACAATGCTAAATAAAAGTGGTAGGTTGGGCCTCCTATGTTGCTCCTGTTCTTAGAGGAAAAGCTTTCAGCTTTTTTCCACTGAGTGTGATGTTAGCTGTGAATTTGTCATATATGGCCTTTATTATGCTGAGGTATGTTCCATTTATAGCCACTTTGTTGAGAGATTTTATCAGAAATGGATGTTGAATTTTGTCAGATGCTTTTTCTTTATCTATTGAAATGATCATATGATTTTTATCCTTCCTCTTGTTAATGGGGTGTATGACGTTGAATGATTTGCAGATGTTGACCATCCTGGCATCTCTGGAATAAATCCCACTTGATTGTGGTGTATGATCCTTTTAATGTATTGTTGAATTCAGTTTTCTGATATCTTCTTTAGGAGTTTTACATCTATATTCATCAAAGATATTGGTCTGTAATTTTCTTTTTCTGTGGTGGTGTTGTGTGCTTTTTGGTATCCTGGTAACACTGGCCTAATAAAATGAGTTTAGAGTGTTTTGTCATCTTCTATATTCTTGAAGAGTTTCAGAAGAAGGACTGGTATTAATTTTTCTTTAAATGTTGATAGAATTTACCAGTGAGGCCATCTGCTCCTGGGCTTTTATTTTTTGGGAGATTTGTGATTACTGATGCAAACTCCATGTTCATTATTCATCTGTTCAGACTTCCTATTACTTCATGATTCAGTCTTGGTAAGTTGTATGTTTCTAGGAATTTATCCATTTTTTCTGAGTTATCTAATTTGTTATCGTATAATTGTTCACTGACCCTTATGATCCTTTATATTTCTGTGGTATCAGTTTTGAATGTTCTCCCCTTTTGTTTATGATTTCATTTGAGTCATCTCTCCTCATTTCTTTTTTTTAAATTAATTTATTTTGTTTATTTATTTTTGGCTGCATTGGGTCTTAGTTGCTTCATGTGGGCTTTCTCTAGTTGCAGCAAGCAGGAGCTACTCTTTGTTGCGGTGTGTGGGCTTCTCATTGCGTTGGCTTCTTTTGTTGCAGAGCACGGGCTCTAGGCATGCGGGCTTCAGTAGTTGTAGCACGCAGGCTCAGTAGTTGTCATGCATGGGCTTAGTTGCTCCGCAGCATGTGGGAACTTCCTGGACCAGGGCTTGAACCTGTGTTCCCTGCATTGTCAGGTGGATTCTTAACCACTGCGCCACCAGGGGATCCCTCTCCTCTTTTCTTAATTTGTTTTGCTAAAGGTTTGTAAATTTTATCTTTTCAAAAAGCCAACTCTTAGTTTTGTTGATTTTTTTAAAAAGTGTCTTTCTAATCTTTGTTTCATTCATTTCTGCTCTAATCTATATTATCTCCTTGCTTCTGTCAACTGTGGGCTTACTGTGTTCTTTTTCTAGATCCTTAAGGTGTAAAATTAGGTTCTTTATTTTTCTTTTTTCTTAATGTAGGCATTTATCACTGCCAACTTTCCTATTAGAATTTCTTTTTCTGCATTACATAAACTTTGGTGCACTGTGTTTCCATTTCTTTTGTCTCAAGAATTTTTTGATTTCCCTTTTGATTTCTTTTTTGACTCATTGGTTCTTCAGAAGTGTTTTGCTTATTTTCTATATAATTGTGAGCTTTCCAGCTTCACTCCTGTTATTTTTAGTTTCATACTACAGTGGTTGGAAACTATAGTTGGTATAATTTTAATCTTCTGAAATTTGTTATGACTTGTTTTGTGATCTAACGTATACTCTATCCCAGAGAATGTTGTGTGTGTACTTGAGAAGAATATGTATTGTGAAGCCGTTGGATGGAATCTTTTGTATATATCTGTTAGGTCCATTTGCTCTAAAGTGTAGTTCAATCCATTATTGTCTTGTTGATTTTCTATATGGATGATCTTTCCATTGTTGAAAGTGGGGTGCTGAAGTCCTTTACTATTCTTGCATTGCTGTCTATTTCAGCCTTTATATTTGGTGACAATTGTTTAATATATTTTGATGCTCTCATATTGGGTGTGTATATATTTACAATTGTTATGTCTTCTTGATGAATCGATCCCTTTATCGTTATATAATGACCTTCTTTTTCTCTTACAACTTTTGACTTAAAGTCGAAATTGAACTTAAAGTTCAATTCTTACAACTTTCGGCTTAAAGTCTATTTGTCTGATAGAAGTATAGCTACTCCTTGTCTCTTTTGGTTTCCATTTACATGGAATATCCTCTTCCATCCCTTCCCTTTCATCATATGAGTTTCCTTAAAGCTTAAGTGAGTCTGTTTTAGGTAGCATGTAGTTGGGTTTTGTTTTTTTATCTACTCAGCAACTCTGTGTTTTTTAATTGGAGATGTTAAACCATTTATATTTTAAGGAATTATTGATGATGAAAGATTTACTATCACCATCTGGTTAATTGCTTTCTAATTATTTTATAGTTTCTTTTTTCTTTTCTTCCTCTCTTTCTTGCTTTCTTTGTGAATTGTTCATTTCATATAGTGGTATATTTGATTCTTTTTATCATTTGTGTATCAGAGTTCTTTGCTTTGTGATTACCCTGCTGTTCATAATACATTTTACAGTTATGGCAGTCTATTTTAAGTTGATAACATTGTAACTTCAATTGATTTTAAAAGTCCTACACATTTACTTCCCCCCCTAACATTTTATGTTATTGATGTCCCAATTTATAATTTTTATATTCTGTGTCCATTAACAAAATATTGTAGCTATAATTATTTTTGATGCTTTGTCTTTTAACCTGTATGCTAAAGATCAAAGTAACTTACACACTGCCACTGCAGTTTTAGAGTGTTTCAGATTTGTATAATTACCTTTACCAGTGAATTTTATATGTTATATGTTTTTATGTTACTGATTAATATCTTTTCATTTCAGCTTGAAGAACTAACTCCCTTTAACATTTTATGTAAAGCTGTCTACTGATAAATTTCCTCAACATTTGTTTTTCTGGGGAAGTCTTTATCTTTCCTTCATTTTTAAAGGACAGGGTTGCTGGGTAAAGTGTTCTAAGTTGATAGTTCTTTTTTTCTTTGAGCACTTTGAATATATCATCTCACTCTCTCCTGGCCTGAAAGATTTCTGTTGAAAAATATGCTGATAGCTTTATTGGAGTTTCTTTGTATGTGATGAATACATTTTCTCTTGCTGCTTTCAAAATTCTCTCTTTGTCTTATATTTTTTGAGAGCTTGTTTGCAGTGTATCTTGGTAAAGATCTCTTTTGGTTGAATCTGTTTGGGGAGCTTTGGGCTTTGTGTACCTGGGTGTCCATATCTCTCTCCAGCTTAGAGAAGTTTTAAGCCCTTATTTCTTTAAATATATTTTGTGTTCCTTTGTCCCTTCCTTTTCTGGATTTCTATAATTTGAATATTGTCTCATTTTGTGTTATCCCATAAGTCACAGAGGTTTTCTTTACTCTTTCATTCTTACATCTTTTTCTTTGACTGGAAAACGTCAAGGGATCTGTATTCAAGTTCATACATTGTTTTTTTTTTTGCCTTATTGAGCCTACTGTTGAATTTCTCTATTTCACTTTTCATTTCAATCTTTGTATTCTCCAGCTCTGGAATTTCTGATTGGTTCTTTTTTTTTATCATTTCTACTAGTTTGTCAAACTTCTTGTTTTGTTCATGTATTGTTCTTCTGAGTTCATTTAGCTGTCTCTCTGTGTTCACTTGAATCTTGCTAAGCTTCCTTAAACACTTTGAATTCTTTTTCATGTAACTCAAATCCATTTCTTTGGTGTCAGTTATTGGAAAATTCTTGTGTACCTTTGGTGATGTCATGTTTTCTTGCTTCTTCATGTTTCTAATGTCTTTGAGTTGATAATCATGCATTCAAGGGAGCAGTTGCCTTTTTCAGCTTTTAAAGACTAGCTTCACTGGGGAAAGATTATCACCTAAAGATGACTGTGAATATGCCAGCTGGGTAGGGTGCAGTGTCTCTGGTTCCAGGGAGGGCACACTAAAGTCCTTTCCATGCAGCTCTGTCAGCTGAGATCAACATCAGCATAGATTGTGACATCTTCTTTTAGAAGATGTGGGTGACAGTGGTGGCAAAAGCTGCAGGGATCCTACTATTCTTTTCTGCCTATCAAAATTCTAGCCAAGGGAATCCCTCTTGATGACAGGGCTGGTGTGCTGACACTTGGGGCATCAGTGGAGCTGGTATTCTGGCACCTGGTGCGCACAGAGCTAACACAACACCTGAGTCGTGGGGTCACAGGTACACTTACAGTGGCAGTGGCACTGGTTTCACTGGTGCAGGCACGTGAAGACTTCCCATGGAACTGGGGTCTGGGTTCCTGGGAATCACCACAGTGACTCAGGCCCTGGGGTAAAGGGGAATGCAGTAGCAGCAGGATTCCTGGGATGACAGGGTTCAGCAGTGGCTTGGGACCCAGAGCCAGAGTACAGTAGTGTACTTCTTATAGATGACTCTGGCCTCAGGGTTCAGTTTTATAGCAGCCGCATCTTGGCCTCAGCAATGGTAAGTCATAACCATGGCCTAGGACCCACGGGGCGGTTGCAGAACAGTAACAGATTGGCCCCAGTGATGTTTGGTCATAGCAGCAGCTTTGAACTCTGGGGGCTGTTGCAGAGCTCCAACAGCACAATCTACTGATGGACAGTTCAAAGCTCTGACTTTCAACCCCGGGGGCAGGGTATAGAGCAGATGTAGCACCACCTGCCCCAGTTATGGTGGGTCACAGCTCTGACTTGGAACCCCAAGGACGGTGTGCTGAGCAGCAGCATGTGGCCCTATAATGGCAGGTCAAATGGTGACAGAAACCCAGGGACAGGGAATGGGGTTGCAGCAGCACAGCCTGATGATGACAGATCAAAGCCACAATTTAGGACCCAGGGGTGGTTGCAGAACAGTGGCAACATTGCTTGGTAATGGCCCATTAAAGATGTGTGTCGGGACCCTAGGGGCAGGGTGCAGAGCAGCCGCAGGGTGGCTCCTTATGACAGGTCAAAGTCCTGTCTTAGGACCCAGGGGTAGGGTGCAGAGCAGTGGTATTGCAGCCCAAGTTATGACTGGTCAAAGCTACAACTTGGGACCCAGTGGCAGGGTACAGAGCAGTGGCACAGCCCCATTTACGGCAGGTCAAAGCTGCAACTGGATCCTGGGAGTGGAACACAAGCAGAGCAGCCATGGCCCTGGTTGTGGCATGGTAGAGCCCTAAGGTGGGACATGGAAGGCAGGAGACAGAATAGTAGCCCTTGTATGGCAGGTCAAAGCCCTGATTAGGACTCAGTGGTAGGGCTCAGAGCAGCAGCAGCTTGGCTTTGTGGATGGCTAGATTTTGTGGCATCCTGAGATCCAGGGAGCCAGACACAGCAGTGACTAGGGTCCCTGAGGCCAGGTGTCATCCGCAGCAACAGCTCCTGCCCCAGAGAGGAGCTGCAGTGGTGTGGACTTTCGGTAGCTCTGTTAGCTGAGTTCAGTCAGTGTTGGTGAAGACTGTGGGAATCCTCAGTAGTGAAAGCTGCAAACAGCCATGGCAATGAAGCTTGTTGGAGTTCTCTTGCTCTTATTTTCCCCATAGGGGGAAATCCCTCTGAGGAGATCTTTTCTGGTGCCTAACTGCCCTGGTCTAGGGGATGGGATGTCACAGGTAAAATGCTTCCTATACTTTTCTGGCAGCCATCCTCGTTTTTAAAAACTCTACAGGGTTTATGCTGCTTCATTGCTTTCTTCTGATTTCATTGTAGTCCAGAGCTTTTCAAAAGCTGTTTTCATCAGTTTGTAGTTGCTTTTGTAGGATAACCTAATATTGGGACCTCCTAGCCCTGCATCTTGTTGACGTCACTCCTAACAAGTCCTATTTCTGGTGCTAAATGTCAGTGATCCCTAAGACCACTCTCAGGCTTAATATTTCATTAGGAATCATGGATCCAGGAAAGCTGATATACTAGTGGTTATGGCTTATTGCAGTGATAACATACAGATTAAAATCAACAAAAGGAAAGTCATATGGGACAAAGTCCAGGAGAAACCTTTCAGGTGTCCTCTCCCAGTAAAGTCACATGGATGCACTTAATTCCCCCAGTAATAATGTGTGACAACATGTGCAAAGCGTTGTCAACCCAGGAAACTCACCCAAGCCTTGGTTTCCCGGATTTTTATTTTAAGTGAGTCATGTAGGCAAGCAGCACCTGTGTGGTTTCCCTAGCCATCCTGAGCAAAATCAGGCACACAGCATTCATCATTCTTCCTGCTGTTTGCATGAACTGGCTAGTCAAACTGGTGTCATGTGGCCCAAGATCTCTGGCGTGCACAAATGCTCTTACCAGGTAGAATATTCCACGGGATCAGAACTTATTTCCCAGGAGCTGGCCAAGCGACCATCCTGAGGATTGACTTTCCTTGTGAGTGTACAGGGTTTGAGCAATCCAGGCCTTCTGAATTCATTCTTTCCTACACATACACCTATTAAAATATCAAACCAGTGCTTTGACTTGACTGCTGACACTTCTCTTTCCTTGGCTTTTAAGTTATTAAGTGCTGGCCCCTAACCAGAAATTCTTATCATCTGCCAGCTTCTTTGATCCATTCTTTCAGATTCTCATGAACCTCTGTATTATCTACTGTGCAAATGATTGTGGTTTACTGTAGAAGGCAGATGATGAATGTATTTGCTTTGATCTGCTGCATCTTCATCATCTGTCATTGTGCTATCGGAGGTATGATTTCATTGATTCGTGTTCTGGATTTGCTTCTTGCAGTCGTGAAGATTCTATCATTCTTTAGCATCATTCCTAGGGTTATCATTCACTATTTACTGATTCATTCATTCTTTCTTTCAACAAATATAAATTGAACACCTAATTATTTACTAGTTACTGCCCTAGGCAATGGGAATATGTGAATGAATAAGACTGACCAAAATTCCTCCCCTTTGGAAATTACATTTTAGTCAGGAAACGGACACATGACAAATGAGTAACTTGCAGTATGTATGAAATTAATACATACCATGGAGAAAAATTAAGTAGGGTAGGGAAACAAGGAATAGTAGTGTTTGTGATTTTTGTGGGTTTTGTAGTTTTAAATAGAATGATCACAGAAGACCTCACTGAGAAAGTGAAATTTCAGTGAACATTGGAAGGAAATGAGGAAGCAAGGTATTTGGGAGGAAGACTTCAGATATTTGGGAGGAAGACTTCAGGTATTTGGGAGGAAGAATATTCCAGACAGAGGAAATCACAATCAAAAAAGCACTGAGGAAGGAGCATATTTTTAAAATAGCTAGGAATCTAGTCTAGCATGGCTTGTGTAGAGTAAAAGTAGTGGAGGGTTGTTTAGGGTAGTGGTAGATATTGTAAGGATATTGGTTTTTACTCAGTGTAATGGGAAGCCATTGGAAGTTTTTAAGCAGTATAGTAACATGATATAATTTTCATTTTAATATCATCACTTTGGCTGCAGTGTTGAGAATAGACTGTGGGTTGGAAGCAGGGAGTTTGTTAGGAGTTAATGGCAATAATCCAGATAATTGATATAGTGGCTTACATTAGGGTATTAGCAGTGGAGGTGGTAAGACGTAATCAATCAGGGGTATATTTTGATGAAGAGCCATCAGGATTGCCTGACAGATTGAATGTAGGGTCTGAGAGAAAATAAGGAGTTGAGGATCATTGCCAGGTTTTTGGCCTGAGCACCTGGAAGGATGCTGTTGCCATTTGCAGCAATGGGGATGATTTTTTTTCTGTGGAGAAACAAACCTTTTCATGGGAGATTAGAAATTAGGATTTGGACATGTCAAATTTGATATTTCTGTTAGACACTCAAGTTAAAGACATCTACTAGACATCCATGTCAAATAAGCATTTCTGGAGTTTAGGGAAGAAGCCTGCATTTGAGACACAAATGTGGAAGTCCATGATCACCATATAGACTGTATTTAGGGTCATAGTCTGAATGAAGTCACCAAGGGAATGAGTATACCTATGAAGGTAAGAGGTTAATGACCTCTATTCTGAGTAGGAAGTAGGATGAAACTGTGGGAGTGAGGTTGAGATAAAGAAAGACAACTTAATGAAAATCTCCTGGACTTAATGAAAGTCAGATAGACCTCGGTGCCAATCTCAGCTCAGTAGTTTAACTAGGTAAGGTAACCTTGTGGGGTTGTGTGTACATTTCATTATACATACCAGGCTTGGTAGGAGGCCTGGGAAAGTTTTGAAACATTCATACTGAGGAATGGAAGAATGGCCTTGGTAGGGATGAGTTAAAGAATCCTAAGAAGATTCAGCTGAGATTAGAGAGGGCATTATAATGGTGCTAGTCAGTATGTTTGTGATTTTATTCCCCTTGAGATGTGGAATATATCAATAAAAGTGAGAAAGTAGAGATTGATGTATTCCAATACTGGGAATTGGAAGAGGCAGAAGGAAAGAAGGGAATGTAGTGAAGGGCAATATAGACAAGCAGCATGTTCTACAATTTAAGAAGGACTAGGTGCTGAAGATTATGTCATGACTGAAGTCAAAGAAGTTCATGTAGCCCTCCATCCAAGTAACATTGGTTTGGCCAAAAAGTTTGTTTGGGTTTTTCGGTAACATCATATGAAAAACTCAAGAAGACTTTTTGGCCAGCCCGATATTTGGAACAAGAGCATCAAGAATAAAGTATTAGGGCTTCCCTGGTGGCACAGCAGTTGAGAGTCCGCCTGCTGATGCAGGGGACACAGGTTCGTGCCCCAGTCCGGGAAGATCCCACATGCCACAGAGCGGCTGGGGCCCGTGAGCCATGGCCGCTGAGCCTGCGCGTCCGGAGCCTGTGCTCCGCAACGGGAGAGGCCACAGCAGTGAGAGGCCTGCGTACCACAAAAAAAAAAAAAAAAAAAAAAAAAATTAAGTATCAAATAACAACATTTGATAAAGGTGATATAATATTCATAGACAACAGGGAACAATTGTGCTTTCATTTTTTCCATCAAGATGAAAAAGATCTTCAAAAAAGGTAATAGCAATAGAAATGAAGGAACGGTGAGGAGAAAGTGTGAGAGCTGGAGAGTGGAAGTATTAGAAGTCTGCATCTGGGCCATTGCTCAAGTTTTCCAAAGAGGGGGAAGTTACAACCCCAAAATTTAGAGCTTGATAAGTATGACATCTTTGCTACGGAAGAAAAAAGTATAGATTGCTGACATACGGCTTGTCAAATCAGAACAAGTAAATAATGATCACTTGTAGTCATTGTGGTTTAATTAAGAATAAAGGTGCCAAGGTAAAAACTTCTCCCCTCTTCTCTCTGCTTCCCCACCTGCTACATCTCCTCCTCTGAGTGTCATTTATAGCTCTGAATAAAAAAAAAAAAAGATGCCTTAGATATGATGTATCTTGAGTTCAACCAGCTTCTGATAAAAGTCAGTCATTATAGTCTTGTCAAAATGGAGAAAATAATGTGAACGGAGTTAAAGTACCTAGTAAAGTTGGTACCAGGCTTTTTGAAGATGGCAGACAGTGTGGTGAAGTGGAAATGACCATTGATGTTGGACTTAGATGGGATCAATATTGACCTTTTCACCTGCAACTTGAGCAGTTTAACTTTTGTGAACCTTGATTGCCTCATATAAAATGGGAATAGTCAAACCAAACCTGCTCAGTTACTACAAGGATTAAAGGAGATGACACCCTTGGTCCTCAGTAATAGAGATGTTCTTTTCTTCTGTTTCTCTGCCGTCATTTACTCCTTGTGCCCCCTCCAAAAACAACCCCTAACTACCACAACACAATAAGTGCGGCAAATGAAAGGAGAATTTTACACTCTGTGTAGTAGAGGGCAGTGATAAATTAGAGACAATTGAGAAAATAAATATGAGGAAGATTATTCTGCCTCATGTTTGAAAGAAATAAAATTCCATTCTCTGTAAACTTCTTTCTATGAAAGAAATTAGATTTTAAAATTCATTGTTTAGTATTTTACCATGGATGAATATACATGAAACTATATTTCAAAAGCTTTTTCATGAAAACATTATACTTACATTATATACCGAAGCACTCTTCATTTGTAATCATGATCAACAAATGGATTTTTTAAAAAGCATCATATTGTTTTAGCCACTAAGCTTTATCACTGTTATTTATAACTTTTTGTTTTGACATATTGCTTTTAACTGTAATTAAAAATTATTGACATCTGTGTTTACTTTTTAGCTTGTGCATACCTTATCTTCATAGCAGAAACTAAATAGTATGTGAAATATTGTACCATTAAATTTGCATTAAGGGGGAAATTCTAATTTGATCAGATGTAAAAATATGGTAGAAAATACATTTTAATACATGAAAGATATGTACATGGTATTAATTCTGGTTTCATTCTTACAACAAAGAAATATTGCCTTTAGCTTTTGCCTACCTACATCTTTACTTGGCTCCTTTAATGTGATTAGGCAGATCATAGAATTTAGAAAAAATATAATCTTTCATGAAACTTACGAAGTGATTTAGAAGAACAACTGTTACATATAATGAGTTTGTTTCAACAAAATAGAATGAAATATCTGCCAGAAATATTTTCTGAAGTACTAGAATATCTTTTCTGGTTTTAAACTTACCTTTAAATCTTTTCCTAGTTCACTGCCTCAAATCCCTTAAAATCCTGAAGTATAATAGGTAAATGTTATGTCTTCTGTGAATCTCTTTCTGACTGCATATAAAGAAATATTTCTTCTGCTTTACCCTCTTGTTGGAAGCATATAGCTGTTAGTTTTTTACTATTAATTTTATATCTCAAAAATACTCCAAACATTTTTTCTTGTTCCTGCTGTTCCTGTCATCCAGGCCATCCTCATTTCACTCTTGTACTGCAGTTGTCTCCTGATTGATCCCTCCTGTTTTTGCTTTCCTTCTCAGAGGAGGCTGAGCAAACTTAAAAACAGAAATCAGCTGTGGGCCTCTGATCCTCCATCGCCTACACCATCACATTACCCAACCTATGATCTTCCAATAGCATTGATTTTCCTTCATTATCCCATTTACTATAGTAGATACCCCAGTTTTCCCTTAAGAAAATCAGATCACTTATCAGAATTCGTAATTATTTCTTAAATTGGATATTTACCAATCTGTTATGTCTTGTCCACTAGCATGTGAACTCCATGAGCAAAAGAATCATATCTTTTTTTAAAACCACTTTATACTTGCACTGTCTTAACATTAAGTAAATGCATATCGAGGATTTGGTTTTTTAATCATTGAATTCAGTTCTATATCTCAAAATAGCCACTGTGTAATCCTTAATCTTATATTTTACATTCATTATATGATTCTCATAAACTGCAGTATCCCCTTCTCTTTTTTATTTTTTCCATTAATACTGACCACCATCTGACTAACTGGAATGAAAGCTCCATGAGGGCAGGACTTTGGTCTGTGTTGTTCAGTTGGCCTCTCTTCAATGGGTAGAACAATACCCAGAATATATTTGTTTCATATCTATTGAAGGAATAAATGATTGAATGAGTGAAGTCCCACACATTTGACATCTTGGAATTCATTCCTATGATAAACAGCTAAGTTCAACAAACATTAATAAGTGCCTACTGTATGCTAATCATTATGCTAGGCACTGTGGGCACAGAAATTAGTTATGGTGTCATTTCTGCTTATTTATTTTGTATTAAGATATTTGCTATTACTTTAATTAATTTAGAAGTTATAGTATGATATGACAGGGACTTTCATACTGTTTGAGCACTTAAGCCTGGTTCTTATTAAACACATAAGACTGGAATGCTTTCTTACCCATACTTTATTTCACTGGTTTTAAATACTATGTCATTACACTTTACTTTCTATTCAGACAGAATTGGTCTCTCCCTCTTGGAATGGGTTTTGGATTTTAGCATCTTTGATCAGTCTATTGCTCATTTATCTGCTAAGTCTAACTAAGGTCAGATGCTTTTATAAAAATAATAAATATAATGCAGTGTCCTAATGTTCCCTTGTCTTACTTATAACCTAACTGTGATTTGCCAGCAATATTAAGAAATTGATCCAGAAAGGGCCTTGTTCAGGATCTTGGCAGCAGCAGAGACCAGAGATGCTGTGTTAGTTTCAGCAGTTGTCTTCCTTTCCTTTCATTCTTTAAGATAGTGTTATTTTTAAAATATGAAACATTTTTCCAGTTCTCCATATGTTGAGGAAATCTTTCCTAGTTCACTTTTGATGTCAAGATGAAATTTATGTACAAGATTGGGGAAATACACTCTTAGTGTATTTTTGGTTTGAAATATATGCAGATTTAAAAAGTGTCACCTAGAATAGGCTGTGACCTTTTTTTTTTAAAAAAAAAAGAAGCATGCTAAAAAAGCCACAAGCAAAAATATACAGCTTTTATACTCTGTTTTTATTTCTAAAATGTATAATTTAGAATTAAATCTTTTTTTTTTTAAGAATTAAATCTTATACAGGTACTGTGTCCCCCTTTTCAATAACTGATTTTTCTTTTAGGTAGAAGACTTGCAACAAATTCTATGATCTTTAATGAAATATATCCTTTAAATCCCCCTGAATACAATGTAATACAGACATGGAAATATTAACTACTCCATGCCTAGCTGTTAACTTATAAGGCATTCTCTTCAAGGGGAAAGGCTTACTATTTCATTTTCTGTGTCCCTGATAATTTTTGCTGATTATTATATCATTATTGCTATACTTTAAGTATGACTGAACTTATATGAGTTTATACATTATAGCCATCTGATTTAAATCACTAATTTGATTTTTTTTTTGGTGGAAGAGAAGCTTAGCAATAAAGGGAGCATGTGTTTTAAAATCTTTTTCTGTGTCTGTGTTTACCTCTTCTGGTCTTAGAGAAATAGCAAAATTTTTATATTATTTGTGCTCAGAACATATATTAAAGGTTTGCCTTTTTCTTTTGTAGGATGAAGTGGCACACACTTTAACTGAAAGCAGAGTATTAAAGAACACTAGACATCCCTTTTTAACAGTAAGTGCTTAGAGGAAAGATGTTATAACATTTTATATTTAAGGGAGTTTTATTATAGAATCTAAGCTATAAAAAATAACATTTTAAATAATATTTATTTAGGTATGACATTTTCTTTGTAGATAAGTCAGTTTGGGGGAAATTATTAGAATGTATGGATTAAGTTTACAATATGCATGCATTTGTAGTCCTCTCGTTATATACCCATAAGTTTTTTTGAGATTTTTTTTTTCTTCCAATAACTTTCACTGCCTTAAAAAAATACATTTAAAAATAAATTTAAAGATAGCATTTAAGTTAAAAATAGAATAAGTCATGGTACATTTTCTTCATTAGATAAAGTATAAACTGTGACTTAAATACATATAACTTAGTTATTTTGAAACAGACTGATTTTTTTTTTTAGTCCCGTTTAGATTGCTTGTAATAGAGGCATAATTTGCAAAGTTTCTGTATGTTCCTGGTTCCAATGAAGTGTATTAAGATTAAAAATCACAGACTTTCAGGGCTCTCCTGGTGGCGCAGTGGTTGAGAGTCTGCCTGCCGATGCAGGAGACACGGGTTCATGCCCCGGTCCAGGAAGATCCCACATGCCGCAGAGCGGCTGGGCCCGTGAGCCATGGCCGCTGAGCCTGCGCATCCGGAGGCTGTGCTCCGCAACGGGAGAGGCCACGACAGGGAGAGGCCCGCGTACCGCAAAAAATAAAAAATATAACAGACTTTCAAAAGGAGAAACTTTTAAAGATTTAGGATTATTTAGTAGGTTTTTTCAGAGGTATCACCAGATATATAGACTTACTTTGTTACATTGTTGTGTGTTGATTTTTCAGTGTATTAAGATAGTTGGCTCTAAAGTTTTAATATCTTTATAACCTATAAGATTATCTGAAACAACTCTGTTGGATTGGGTCATGTAATGCGACCTCTATGCAAGAAGTGATACTGAAACTATATTAGAAACCCCAGTATAACCACTATAACTGTACTCCTAAGACTTTCCCTGAAGTAATTTGTAGGCCTTACTTTTAAGGTCTCATGGATAAGAAATTTAGGGACCAATACAGTTTCAAGTAGATGACATAGTAGATTGAGAAGTGCTCATAACAATTACTAAGTTTATTTTTAGTAAAAATCATAATTCTAATTTTCCCCAAATAATACTCATTGCTGATCTTCACAAAATTTGTACTATATTTCTCATAAACTTTTACTTAAGCATTCTTAAGGGAATAAATACACTCTTAAGGAACAAAACAATTCATTTTATCAATCATGCTTACTGTTTCTAAGTATTCTCTTTTTGATACCATTGTAAGAATGTAGGATTATAATATAACATTTTTTCTTTTTCATTTCAAGTCCTTGAAATATTCCTTCCAGACAAAAGACCGTTTGTGTTTTGTGATGGAATATGTTAATGGGGGAGAGGTGAGTCAAGAAGTATAACCAGCACTTGCATTTGCATGGTAGTATTGTTATTTTTTAAAACTTATTTACAATACAAGTTATAACGTAATAGTTCTCTACTTCTTGATAGGGATTTGTATAGCTCTTTCTACTATTTTAGTAAATGGGAGCTAAATAATTTTCTAATGAAATATAAGGATCATTTATTTTTTACAATGACTTCTATGTATAGGAACGTTTAATCATACTCGTTTTTCTAAATTTTTTAAATGCAAAAAAATGTTACTACAGATATGATTTTTAAAATCATGGTTTTTAATTTTGAAAACCAGAAATAGAGGGTTTATGATGCTTTACATAGTTCTTCCTAAAGATTTGTGAAACTTATGAAAAATTATTTTGTGCATTTTAAACTCTGTTTAACAATAGGCCATAGGCACATTGTGGTTGAGTTCTGCCTTCTTCTACATAGTAGTTAGAATAACTTTGACTGTATGTAAGGGATTTTTAAGGAATTTTGTAGTTTTGAAGGAAAAGTCAATCATTTTAGTAGTATATTTCACCTATTACTTTATTCTTTCTCCTCCCTATATTTGATCAAAATAAATGCGAAGGGAAAATGTAATTAACTGCACTAGTTAACTGGAAATATTTCATATTGTGAGTGTTCTGAAATAAGTTTAATTATTAAATAAGGGCTTGTATCTCACAGACCTTAAAACAGTCTTATTATCTGAAAGGAGGGAAGGAAGAGAGGGAAGGAGGAATGGAAGAAAAGAGAGGGTGGGGGGGAGGAAAAGAAAGAAACAAAGAAGGGAGGGAAAGAGAGGGAGGGAGGGAGGAAGGAAGGAGGGAAGGAAGGAAGAAGAAAATATCCCTTATACAATATTTTCCCCTATAGAATTATCAGACTTATAGGAATTAGTCTATAGCAAAAAATTCATGCGTTCATTTGGTAAACACATTTTGAGTGCCTTGGCAGTGTGAGTTTATCCAAATGTGTTAAGAATTTATAATTTATCTTATAACTGTATTACAAATAGTATATAGTGAAAGAGCTTTAAATTTATCTTATAAGTGTATTATTATATAGTGAAAGACCTAAGTGTTAATAAATTCATAAAAGAAAATGTGTTATGGATGATCTAGCATTTAGGGTAGGCTTAATGAGATTTCATCAGGGGAACTGATTTGAGAGGATATTTCAGGCGGAGAGGAAGATATGAGCAGAATCACTGGTAGGCAAGCACAGAGGAAGAAGTTGAGTAGTTAGATTATAATAGCCCAGGCATGGGACTTCTCTACTGGTGCAGTGGTTAAGAATCAGCCTGCCAGCGTAGGGGACACAGGTTCAAACCCTGTTCCGGGAAGATCCCACATGCCGCAGAGCAACTAAGCCCGTGCACCACAACTACTGAGCCTGCGCTTTAGAGCCCGCGAGCCACAACTACTGAGCCCTCATGCCACAGCTATTGAAGCGTACACGCTTAGAGCCCATGCACTGCAACAGGAGAAGCCACCGCAATAAGAAGCATGTGTACCGCAACGAAGAGTAGCCCTGGGTCGCAGCAACTAGAGAAAGCCCACGTGCAGCAGCAAAGACCCAACACAGCCAAAAATAAATAAATAAAATTAATAAATTTATTTAAAAAAAAGACATATCAAAAGTGACTTTCGGTTGGGGTCAGGAAAATTAACATATACAGTGAGTTTATGAAGAATGTGTTATGGGTAAAATTATAAATTTGGGTTTGAAAAGCTTTTTCCTAAGGTTCTAAGAAAAACATATGTGGAGATATCACAGAGAATAAATAAAGGGTCAGAATATGGATACAGATTTGGGAGCAATTCCCATAAAGACTGTAACTTAAGTTATGGAAGTGGATATTTCCTATTTTGTGGGAAATGAAATTGGTGAAACTTCTATGTTAGTATCTATCAAAATTAAAAGAGCACGTATTCTGGGACCCAGCAATTTCATTTCCAGGAATTTATCCTACAAACATACTGACAAATATACCACAGAATAATATATGGATAAATATATCCATTGCACTATTGTAGTACCTTAAATGAGCATTCAGTAAGGAGACTGCTTAATCAGTGTTACATTCACGCAGTGAAATACTTTATATCCATTAACAAGAATGAGGTAGCCCAATATGGGCTGAGACAAGGCAATTTCTAAGATATATTATGAAATAAGAAAAACAAGGTGCAGACAGAATGTAAAGTATGCTTCTATTGTGTTAAAGTAAGACCATATATATGTGTATATATGTCTGTGTATACACTGAGTATCTCTGAAATTATGTACTGGACATTATTGCTTACCTTTGGGAAGGCAAGCTGAGTCACTGGGGAAAAGATGGGTGGACAACTTATTTTTCACTTATTTATTCTTGTGCAGCTTTTGTATTTTGTGTATTAAAATTGAAGGAAGGAAGATAGGCAGGCAGATGGATGGAGGGATGGATGGATGGATGACCAGGGGAGAGAATATTACATAGGGAAATGATAAACTGCAGGCAAAATCTTGGAGAAGCACTCTTAAATTGCAGAAGTACTCTTAGACAGTATCATGTGTTTGCATCTATTACAAAAATTAGCACATTGTTTTATAATTATGTATTTACTTGTCTATCTTTCCTACTAGACTCAGAGCTCCCTAAGGGGCTTACTGGTATAACTCTGGCACCTTCAAATATTTATTGGATGTTTTGAATGAGTAAATAAGTGAATAGATGAACAGATTCCCTCAGGGAACAGGGATGAAAGAAGTTAGCAAAAGTGGTAAACTAGGAACTGCTGAGAAATAGGAAGAAAAATAGAAAGTAATATGGTATATAGTTTACTTTAGAAAAAAAGCTGAAAATGTTTTTTCAGGGGGAAGTATCTTTGAGTGTATTTATAAAGTGCATATTTATTATGAGCAGGGCACGCTGGTAGATACTATGGGGCATACAAATCTCAATTAAACATAACTTTTACCCTCAAAGAATTTATGATCTAGTGGGGAAGATTAGGTACAAAAGTTATACTAAGTGTAAAGTGATAATTATCACTTTTATCAGAAGCATAGATTAAGGACCATGGGACTTCACAGGAAAGAAAGAAGAATTTTGGATGGTGGGATGAAGGGAAGCTGCCTAGAAGCTTAGTAGAGGGAGCTAGGTGGCACCTGCACTTTTATTCTAAACCTAGAGTACTTCGGCGATTAATCAATTGATGACTGTTAAAAAAATTTTTTTTTACACAAAAGCATATTTTCAGACTAGCCAGATGGTTTTCTTTAGCGATGGGATTATTTCACCTATTAAACTTATCTGAGAAGGAAATCTGTATTCAGTATATGCTTATGGTGACTTATTTTATTTTGGTTTTGCTTTAGATTCACCATGCCATTATTCTGCTCAGGGATGCTTCCTAGAAATGCAGAAAACTCAATTGCTGTAGAAAAACTACTAAATGTAGAACTTACATTTTTGAGATAAGATTGAAGTAGAGAGAATTAAAGTACAGAAATCTACAAATTCATACAAACAATCCATACCAACACTTATTGATACACCATGAGTTTCCCAAATGTGGAATGTCTGTGTGGTATCTAGGAAACTTGAGCAGAGAACACTAGCCTGTTGAAAAGTAAGCTCTGGTAAATTGATAGTACTCATCCAAATGGCAGCATCCTCAAATCTCTTTCTATCCAGTGTTTGCCCAAAGATAGGCTTCTCTAGTGGACCCATTGAAGTTAATTATAACTAGCTAAGTTTTCACTCAATTCATATTTATTGTCTGTTGATTTTTAATTAGCAATAGTATTCTTTTAGCTTATGTTCTGGAATGTTTATTTTGAAGCATAAGATCAACAGCTGAGACATTTCTTTTCTTATACTTTCTTCACATTTTTGTGACTATCTGGACTTCTTTCAGCCTGATAGACCGCACAAGAGTTTAGCATGCTCATGGCCATGCTTGTTATTATCCCAGCATTTGCCAATATTGTTTAAAGCACTACATAATCTTGGTGGAAGTAGATTATGAGAGAAATACTGGTTGTGAAAAATCAACAGTGGCTGCTTATAGGCGTATCAGCACAATGGAGTCATATAATAATTTTATTTAATTTATATGAACTCAAAGAAATAGGCCCAGCAAGAGATAACATAGATAGATAGGAAGGAAGGAGGGAAGGAGGGAGAGAGGGAGGGGAGGAAGGAGAGTGGAAGGGAAGGAAAGAAGGAAGTGGTGATTCTGCCATTCCGCTTGCTGAGTATATTCAGAGTGACCTGAAGATGAGAGAGAAATTTGCTATTCTTTTATTCCACGTCAGTTTCTACTTGCCATCCTTAGAGTTTCATGGGGTATAAATTCTAGTGCTTAAAAATACATAGTTTTTATAAAACATTGTCATTAAGTGCATCGTAAGTAGAGGTGTTCATCTAAAGAAACTATATTATTTCAATGCTAGAGGAAAAACTGTGCTGAGCTTGACTATATTGAGACAGTATATTGGTCTTCAGTGTAGTACCTTCCTAAGGAATTTCCAAGGATGATTTTGGTTATACCTCATAATCTATGTGTTAACTTTAGAACCCACTCCATTATAGTCCATTTGCCTATTAAATATTTAATGAGTAACTACTATGAGTTGGAACTCAGAGGATGTAGAAATAAGGAAAATATGGTACTTTACTTTAGAAGATGAGTATCTAATTGGAGAGACAGACAAGAAAATATACATATGCAGTGTCATTATTGCTATGAAAACACTGGTTGCTCTGGGATACAGAGAATGCCTATTTGAATCAATCCAAAAGGAAGGAGGAGAATGCCAGGGTAGGAAACACTTCTTAAAGTAGTTGCTAAGCTAAGTCTTGAATGTAACTGTAAGTTACATGAATAAGGATGAGAGGGAGAGCATTCCTACACAGAGAAAATAGAATGTTTAGAGTGTGATGGAGCTCATGCAAGCTCTCCCCGATCTCCCCAGATGTAGCACAGTATGGATGATGCATAGAGTCCTGCAGAGAAAAGCCAGAAGAATCTAACCAGGTAGGTAGGGTCATGTTAGGACAGATCTCTCCCAAGTAATTTAGATTTTATCCTGAAGGCAGTGAAGCGTCATGGAAGGACGTCTGTATGAAATGTTTTACAAAGAAGACTTTGGTAGTGGTATGAGGCATGTATTGGAAAAGACAAAATTGGATACAGGGAAACTACTTAGAAGCTACTGAAGTTGGAAGGTTTTGGTAATCCGATCATAAAAATGATAAGGTTGTTAATTGAGCCAGTATTAGTGAGAAGGAAACAAATTCTGAATGGTGTTTAGGTACTAGAATTCCCAGGATTTAATGACTAAATGGAGAGAAAGGGAAACATCACACAGTTTCCTATTTGCTGCTTGGGGAATTGTGTGGATGCTGGGCTGTTTGTAAAATCAGGAAACACAGTAAAAGGAATGAGTTCTGAGTTGATCATCCTGTATGTGAGTTACCTCGTGGGGATCTGAAGGAAGTAGGAGAGTCAGGTCAGAGATACAAATAGACATCAGCAGCAATGCGGAAACGAAGGAAGGAAAGAAATGTCCAGTGTGAGAACAGTGTGTAGTTAGAAAAATAAATGGCTAAGAATGGTGCCTGAAGATACCAACATCAGACATGTTGGTGTTGAGAGAAGCCTAAGGAGGATTCTGGATAGAAAGAGCCAGACAAGAGAAGCCTTAAAAGTTAAGGAAAGCATATTAAGTGTAAGAGTATAGTAAAGATATACAACTGAAAGATAGCAACTGAATTCATTGGATTTGACATCTACTACTAGTTTCTAAGCAGAGTACCATGGATTCTTCTTTTTTTCTGGCATGATGCAAGGTATGTACCTTGGCTATAGTATAGAATATACAAGGGTTGGTTTGGAGCTCAGTAGAACAAGGTTATGAAAGTTCAGTGAAACCTTTGGTGGACAGTAAGTCAGCATCTGGAGATTATAAAAGTACTCTAATAATGTGACCAATCACACTGCTGCTGACATATCCAAGCCACTCTCTTTTTGTAGCTTAAGTATTATCAAATTCATATGAGAAGCAGAAAAATATTGTGGGGAGAAAAAGTAAACTGAACACTGACTAAGGTGTTTAGTTTGATTTAGAATGTCTCTACTTAGGACTCTTTCCCAAAATCTTACTCATAGCCTTATTTCTTTCAGGCCTGTAAACCAAACCTCTATAAATCCCTCTCCAGGCTGAAATCTCCTGGAGGTTAAGAGATTCATTAGTGGGGAAAGGAAAATCATTACAAAGATTTTGTAAATAATAAATTTTTCACATTCTTCTATATTCTTTATGTGGGTACAACTGAACCTAACACTCTCCGTTATTTAATATTCTTGTCCACATTTTAGTTCATTGTACGCTCTATAGTAAGCCCTTTGATAAAATTCATTTTCTTTTTGCATATGACTTCCAGTTTCATGCCAATCTTGAGATCCTCTCATACTTATTTCAGATTCTCATTATCTGGCTGGCATTTTGTCTTCAATTATCTCATTTTAAATTCACATGAGACAGAAGTGCCGGCAGTCAGCATTCTAGTTCTACTTACAAATTTGTGGAGGTGTGACTTGGGTGATTTTTAAATTAAAAGTATCATTTCATATTCATAGTGATGATTTTCTAAATTTTACTAAATTTATAGATATATAAATATCTGTTGTCAAGAGTCTGACAAGCTAAATTCTTTACTACTTTAGTTATTAATATATTACATAGATTTTATCAGAATTCTATTGTTTTCACCCAAAGCTTTTTCAAAAAGTCTCAAGACAAGAAGGATGCATTATAATATTCACATTAGCACATAAAGGTAAAATAAATTCGGGAATTTTTCTTTACATCTTTATTGAAGTATAATTGCTTTACAATGGTGTGTTAGTTTCTGCTTTATAACAAAGTGAATCAGTTATACATATACATATGTTCCCATATCTCCTCCCTCTTGCATCTCCCTCCCTCCCACCCTCCCTATCCCACCCCTCTAGGTGGTCACAAAGCACCGAGCTGATCTCCCTGTGCTATGCGGCTGCTTCCCACTAGCTATCTATTTTACGTTTGGTAGTGTATATATGTCCGTGCCAATCTCTTACTTTGTCACAGCTTACCCTTCCCCCTCCCCATATCTTCAAGTACATTCTCTAGTAGGTCTGTGTCTTTATACCTGTCTTACCCCTAGGTTCTTCAAGACATTTTTTTTTCTTAAATTCCATACATATATGTTAGCATACGGTATTTGTTTTTCTCTTTCTGACATACTTCACTCTGTATGACAGACTCTTGGTCCATCCACCTCATTACAAATAGCTCAGTTTCGTTTCTTTTTATGGCTGAGTAATATTCAATTGTATATATGTGCCACATCATCTTTATCCATTCATCTGTCGATGGACACTTAGGTTGCTTCCATATCCTGGCTATTGTGAATAGTGCTGCAATGAACATTGTGGTACATGACTCTTTTTGAATTATGGTTTTCTCAGGGAATATGCCCAGTAGTGGGATTGCTGGGTCATATGGTAGTTCTATTTGTAGATTTTTAAGGAACCTCCATACTATTCTCCATAGTGGCTGTACCAATTTACATTCCCACCAACAGTGCAAGAGTGTTCCCTTTTCTCCACACCCTCTCCAGCATTTATTGTTTCTAGATTTTTTGTTGATGGCCGTTCTGACTGGTGTGAGATGATATCTCATTGTAGTTTTGATGTGCATTTCTCTAATGATTAATGATGTTGAGCATTCTTTCATGTGTTTGTTGCCAATCTGTATATCTTCTTTGGAGAAATGTCTATTTAGGTCATCTGCCCATTTTTGGTTTCGGTTGTTTGTTTTTTTGTTATTCAGCTGCATGAGCTGCTTGTAAATTTTGGAGATTAATCCTTTGTCAGTTGCTTCATTTGCAAATATTTTCTCCCATTCTGAGAGTTGTCTTTTGGTCTTGTTTATGATTTCCTTTGCTGTGCAAAAGCTTTGAAGTTTCATTAGGTCCAATTTGTTTATTTTTGTTTTTATTTCCATTTCTCTAGGATGTGGGTCAAAAAGGATCTTGCTGTGATTTATGTCATAGAGTGTTCTGCCTATGTTTTCCTCTAAGAGTTTGATAGCTTCTGGCCTTACATTTAGGTCTTTAATCCATTTTGAGCTTATTTTTGTGTATGGTGTTAGGGAGTGATCTAATCTCTTACTTTTACATGTACCTGTCCAGTCTTCCCAGCACCACTTATTGAAGAGGCTGTCCTTTCTCCACTGTACATTCCTGCCTCCTTTATCAAAGACAAGGTGACCATATGTGCATGGGTTTATCTCTGGGCTTTCTATCCTGTTCCATTGATCTATCTTTCTGTTTTTGTGCCAGTACCATACTGTCTTGATTACTGTAGCTTTGTAATATAGTCTGAAGTCAGGGAGCCTGATTCCTCCAGCTCCGTTTTTCATTCTCAGGATTGCTTTGGCTATTCGGGGTCTTTTGTGTTTCCATGCAGATTGTGAAATTTTTTGTTCTAGTTCTGTGAAAAATGCCAGTGGTAATTTGATAGGGATTGCATTGAATCTGTAGATTGCTTTGGGTAGTAGAGTCATTTTCACAATGTTGATTCTTCCAATCCAAGAACGTGGTATATCTCTCCATCTATTTGTATCATCTTTAATTTCTTTCATCAGTGTCGTAATTTTCTGCATACAGGTCTTTTGTCTCCTTAGGTAGGTTTATTCCTAGATATTTTATTTTTTTGTTGTTGCCATGGTAAATGGGAGTGTTTTCTTGATTTCACTTTCAGATTTTTCATCATTAGTGTATAGGAATGCCAGAGATTTCTGTGCATTAATTTTGTATCCTGCTACTTTACCAAATTCATTGATTACCTCTAGTAGTTTTCTGGTAGCATCTTTAGGATGCTCTATGTCTAGTATCATGTCATCTGCAAACAGTGACAGCTTAACTTCTTATTTTCCAATTTGGATTCCTTTTATTTCCTTTCCTTCTCTGATTGCTGTGGCTAAAACTTCCAAACTATGTTGAATAATAGTGGTGAGAGTCGGCAACCTTGGCTTGTTCCTGATCTTAGCGGAAATGCTTTCAATTTTTCACCATTGAGGACAATGTGGCTGTGGGTTTGTCATATATGGCCTTTATTATGTTGAGGAAAGTTCCCTCTATGCCTACTTTCTGCAGGGTTTTTATCATAAATTGGTGTTGAATTTTGTCGAAAGCTTTCTCTGTATCTATTGAGATGATCATATGGTGTTTCTCCTTCAATTTGTTAATATGGTGTATCACGTTGATTGATTTGCATATATTGAAGAATCCTTGCATTCCTGGAATAAACCCCGCTTGATCATGGTGCATGATCCTTTTAATGTGCTGTTGGATTCTGTTTGCTAGTATTTTGCTGAGGATTTTTGCATCTATGTTCATCAGTGATATTGGCCTGTAGTCTTCTTTCTTTGTGACATCCTTGTTTGGTTTTGGTATCAGGTTGATGGTGGCTTCGTAGAATGAGTTTGGGAGTGTTCCTCCCTCTGCTATATTTTGGAAGCGTTTGAGAAGGGTAGGTGTTAACTCTTCTCTAAATGTTAGATAGAATTCACCTGTGAAGCCATCTGGTCCTGGGCTTTTGTTTGTTGGAAGATTTTTAATCACAGTTTCAATTTCAGTGCTTGTGATTGGTCTGTTCATATTTTCTGTTTCTTCCTGATTCAGTCTTGGCAGGTTGTGCATTTCTAAGAATTTGTCCATTTCTTCCAGGTTGTCCATTTTATGGGCATAGAGTTGCTTGTAGTAATCTCCCATGATGTTTGGTATTTCTGCAGTGTCAGTTGTTACTTCTCCTTTTTCATTTCTAATTCTATTGATTTGAGTCTTCTCCCTTTTTTTCTTGATGAGTCTGGCTAATGGTTTATCAATTTTGTTTATCTTTGCAAAGAACGAGCTTTTAGTTTTATTGATCTTTGCTATCGAATCCTTCATTTCTTTTTCATTTATTTCTGATCTGATCTTTATGATTTCTTTCCTTCTGCTAACTTTGGGGTTTTTTTTCTTCTTCTTTCTCTAATTGCTTGAGGTGCAAGGTTAGGTTGTTTATTTGAGATGTTTCCTTTTTCTTAAGGTAGGATTGTATTGCTATAAACTTCCCACTTAGAACTGCTTTTGCTGTATCCCATAGTTTTTGGGTTGTTGGGTCTCCATTGTCATTTGTTTCTAGGTATTTTTTGATTTCCTCTTTGATTTCTTCAGTGATCTCTTGGATATGTAGTAGTGTATTGTTTAGCCTCCGTGTGTTTGTATTTTTTACAGATATTTTCCTGTAATTGATATCTAGTCTCATAGCATTGTGGTTGGAAAAGGTACTTGATACAACTTCAGTTTTCTTAAATTTACCAAGGCTTGCTTTTGACCCAAAATATGATCTATACTGGAGAATGTGCCATGAGCATTTGAGAAAAGTGTGTATTCTTTTGTTTTTGGACGGAATTTCCTATAAATATTAATTAAGTCCATCTTGTTTAATGTATCATTTAAAGCTTGTGTTTCCTTATTTATTTTCATTTTGGATGATCTGTCCATGGGTGAAGGTGGGGTGTTAAAGTCCCCTACTATGAATGTGTTACTGTCGATTTCCCCTTTTATGGCTGTTAGTATTTGCCTTATGTATTGCGTTTCTCCTATGTTGGGTGCATAAATATTTACAATTGTTATATCTTCTTCTTGGATCGATCCCTTGATCATTATGTAGTGTCCTTCTTTGTCTCTTGTAATAGTCTTTATTTTAAAGTCTATTTTGTGTGATATGAGAATTGCTACTCCAGCTTTCTTTTGGTTTCCATTTGCATGGAATATCTTTTTCCATCCCCTTGCTTTCAGTCTGTATGTGTCTCTAGGTCTGAAGTGGGTCTTTGTAGACAGCATATATATGAGTCTTGTTTTTGTATCGATTCAGCCAATCTATGTCTTTTGGTGGGAGCACTTAGTCCATTTACATTTAAGGCAGTTATCGATATGTATGTTCCTATTCCCATTTTCTTAGTTGTTTTGGGTTCATTATTGTAGGTCTTTTCCTTCTCTTGTGTTTCTTGGCTAGAGAAGTTCCTTTAGCATTTGTTGTAAAGCTAGTTTGGTGGTGCTGAACTCTCTCAGTTTTTGCTTGTCTGTAAAGGTTTTAATTTCTCCATCAAATCTGAATGAGATCCTTGCTGGGTAGAGTAATCTTGGTTGCAGGTTTTTCTCCTTCATCACTTTAAATATTTCCTGCCAGTCCCTTCTGGCTTGCAGAGTTTCTGCTGAAAGATCAGCTGTTAACCTTATGGGGATTCCCTTGTGTGTTATTTGTTTTTCCCTTGCTGCTTTTAATATGTTTTCTTTGTATTTAATTTTTGAAAGTTTGATTAATATGTGTCTTGGAGTATTTCTTCTTGGATTTATCCTGTATGGAAGTCTCTGTGCTTCCTGGACTTGATTAACTATTTCTTTTCCCATATTAGGGAAGTTTTCAATTATAATCTCTTCAAATATTTTCTCAATCCCTTTCTTTTTCTCTTCTTCTTCTGGAACTCCTATAATTCGAATGTTGGTGCGTTTAATGTTGTCCCAGAGGTCTCTGAGACTGTCCTCAGTTCTTTTCATTCTTTTTTCTTTATTCTGCTTTGCAGTAGTTATTTCCACTATTTTATCTCCCAGGTCAGTTATCCATTCTTCTGCCTCAGTTATTCTGCTATTGATCCCTTCTAGAGTATTTTTAATTTCAGTTATTGTGTTGTTCATCGTTGCTTGTTTCCTCTTTAGTTCTTCTAGATCCTTGTTAAATGTTTCTTGCATTTTGTCTATTCTATTTCCAAGATTTTGGATCATTTTTACTATCATTATTCTGAATTTTTTTTCAGGTAGACTGCCTATTTCCTCTTCATTTGTTAGGTCGGTGGGTTTTTACCTTGCTCTTTCATCTGCTGTGTGTTTTTCTGTCTTCTCATTTTGCTTATCTTACTGTGTTTGGGGTCTCCTTTTTGCAGGCTGCAGGATTGTAGTTCCTATTGTTTTTGGTGTGTGTCCCCAGTGACTAAATTTGGTTCAGTGGGTTGTGTAGGCTTCCTGGTAGAGGGGACTAGTGCCTGTGTTCTGATGGATGAGGCTTGATCTTGTCTTTCTGGTGAGCAGGTCTACGTTTGGTGGTGTGTTTTGGGGTATCTGTGGACCTATTATGGTTTTAGGCATCCTTTCTGCTAATGGGTGGGGTTGTGTTCCTGTCTTGCTAGTTGTTTGGCATAGGATGTCCAGCACTGTAGCTTGCTGGTCGTTGAGTGAAGCTGGGTGCTGGTGTTGAGATGGAGATCTCTGGGAGATTTTCGGCGTTTGATATTATATGGAGCTGGGGGGGGATCTCTTGTGGACCAGTGTCCTGCAGTTGTCTCTCCCACCTCAGAGGCACAGCACTGACTCCTGGCTGCATCACCAAGAGCCTTTCATCCACACTGCTCAGAATAAAAGGGAGAAAAAGTAGAAAAAAAGAAGGGAAGAAAGAAAAAAGAAAGAAAGAAACAAAGAAAGGAAGGAAGGAAGGAAGGAGGGAGGGAGGAAGGAAGGAGGGAAGGAAGGAAAGAAAGAACGAAAGAAGATAAAATAAAATAAAATAAGGATAAAATAAAGTTATTAAAATAAAAAATGATTATTATGAAAAACAAATTTTTTTAAAGAAAAAACAAAAAACACGGACGGTTAGAACCCTCGGACAAATGGTGGAAGCAGCTATACAGACAACGTCTCACACAGAAGCATACACATACACACTCACAAAAAGAGGAAATGGGGAAAAAATAATAAATCTTGCTCTCAAAGTCCACCTCCTCAATTTGAGATGATTCGTTGTCTCTTCATGTATTCCACGGATGCAGGGTACATCAAGTTGATTGTGGAGCTTTAATCCGCTGCTCCTGAGGCTGCTGGGGGAGATTTCCCTTTCTCTTTGTTCTCACAGCTCCCGGGGCTCTGCTTTGGATTTGGCCCCCCTCTGCGTGTAGGTCGCGGGAGGGCGTCTGTTCTTCCCTCCGACAGGATGGGGTTAAAGGAGCCGCTGATGCGGGAGCTCTGGCTCACTCAGGCCGGGAGGAGGGAGGGGTACGGAGTGTAGGGCGAGCCAGCGGCGGCAGAGGCCAGCGGGACGTTGCACCAGCCTGAGGGGCGCTGTGCGTTCTCCCGGGGAAGTTGTCCCTGGATCCCGGGACCCTGGCAGTGGCGGGCTGCACAGGCTCCCCGGATTGGGGGTGTGGATAGTGACCTGTGCTCGCACACAGGCTTCTTGGTGGCAGCAGCAACAGCCTTAGCGTCTCTTGCCCGTCTCTGGGGTCCGCGCTTTTAGCCGCGGCTGGCGCCTATCTCTGGAGCTCCTTTAAGCAGCGCTCTTAATCCCCACTCCTCACACACCAGGAAACAAAGAGGGAAGAAAAAGTCTCTTGCCTCTTCGGCAGGTCCAGTCTTTTCCCCAGGCTCCCTCCTGGCTAGCCGTGGTGCCCTAACCCCCTGCAGGCTATGTTCACGCTGCCAACCCCAGTCCTCTCCCTGGGGAATGTTTTTAGTATATACTTTTATAGTATTTCAAGGCTAGTTTCCCAAAATTTATTTAGCCAATATATCTCTGCATCTAAAGTAAGAATCCAAAGACTTGACTAGCCTCAACATCTAAGATGCTTACTTTTATATCTAGAATATCAGATGAAGTGACTGAAAGTACAGGAGCTGCCCAGGCACTTATCTGTTTTCACAATTTCTCTCCATGTGGTTATGGCACAGGATGGCAATTTCAGGGTAGTCAAACTTCTTGCATAAAGGTTGGATTACCCCAGAGTGCGCATTTCAAGAGAGTGAAAACAGAAGGCACAATATATGTGTAATTTGAGACCATGAAGAAAAGAAACAAAAGAAACAGGAAATGTAACGAAACAATATTTAAATATTAAAAACTCTAATCTCAAAACACAGTATATAGTCATTTGTGTTCTGCATCTTAACACGATACTTTTAATATTCATCAATATTGTTGCATATATCAGTAGCTTATTTCTTTTTATGGCTTTATTATATGGATGATGTATTACAATGTGTTTATATAATCTCTAGTAGATAGACATTTGGTTTTCTTGCAGTTTGGGGCTATTATGAAAAAATTTCTTGTGAATAATCCAGTAGAAACCTTTGTGTGGTTGTATAGTTTCAGTTATCTTAGGTAAATATCTAGGAATACAATTTCTGTGTTATTTGGTATGTTCAACTCATAAGAAACTGCCAAATTGTACCATTTTGTATTTCTAGGATGTTACTTATCATCATCACCACACTTGGCGTGGTTAGTCTTTCTTAATTTTACTCCTTCTAGTTGATGTGTATCTTATAGTTTTAGCTTGAATTTCCTGAATGATTAATGATATTGAACATGTTTTCCTGTGCTGATTTGCCATGTTATGTCTTCTTTACTGAAGTATCTGTTAAAATCTTTGGTCCATGTTTTGATTGGGTTGTTTGCCTTCTTAATATTGAGTAATCAGACTTATTTATATATTCTAGATACAAGTAATTTATCATATATGTTTTGCAAATATTTTCTCCCAGTCTGTGTTCTGCCTTTTCATTTTTTAGCGGGGAATTTTTTTCCTGTGTATATTTTTGTTTAAATACGTTTTTTAAAAGTCATCTTGTTCGTATGTAATTTACATTTAGTAAACTTCACCACTTTTAAGTGTACAATTTAGTGAGTTTTGACAAATGAGTAGTTTACCATCACCACAGTCATGATATAGAACAGTTCTATCACCCAAAGAAGTCTCTCACGCCCCTTTACAGTCAGTTCCTACCGTCACCTCCTGTCATCGCAACTACTGATGTGCTTTCTTACAAGTGTCTTTTTAAGGACAGAACCTTTAAATTAGATGAAATACAGTTTATAAGTGTTTTTCTTTTGTGGTTTATGCATTTTGGGTTTAATTTAAAACATCTTTTCCTAACGCAAGTTTGTTAAGATTTTCTCCTATGTTTTCTTCTAGAAGTGTTAATAGTTTTTTGGACTTATATTTAGGTCTGCAGACCATTTCAAGTTAATTTTTGTTTATGGTGCTTTGAGTCAAGGTTCATTTTTTTTGCAACTGGATATTTAATTTTTCCAGCATATTTGTTGAAAAGACTATTTTTTTTCACATTGAATTACCCTGACACCTTTGTCAAAAATCAATTGACCATATATATGTGTGAGATGTTTCTGGACTCGACTCTGTGTATTGATCTATATCCGTCCATCCTTATACTTATATCTAACTGTCTTTAAGACTTTTGCTTTAGAGTAAGTATTGAAATGAGGCAGTTCAAGTCTTCTAATTTTGCTCTTCTTTTTAAAAAGTGTCTTGGCAACCCTAATATTTTCATGTAGATTATAGAATAAGCTTGTTGATTTCTGCATGAAGGTCTACTGGACTTTAATTGATAGTGTAATCTGTTGATCAATTTGGGGAGAATTGACATGTTCACAGTATTGCCTTCTGATCCATGAACATGGTATATTTTTCCAGTTATTTAGATCTTCTTTAATTCTTTCAACAATATAATGTAGTTTTTAGTGTACAGGTCTTGAACATTTTTTGTTAAATGTATCCTTATTTATCTTATTTTTTAATATTATAAATGATTTGTTTAAAGTTTCAAATCTGAATTGTTTGCATATAGAAATGCAGTTGATGTTTACTCATTAGCCTTGAATCCTGCATCCTTGCTCAGTTTGTCTATTTGTTTGTTTGTTCTTAAGTATGTTGAAATTCTCTTTGTAGATGATCACATCATGTGGGAGCAAAGACAGTTTTACTTCCTCTTTTTCAGCCTCAGTGGATTTTCTCTCTTCTTGTCTTATTAAGCTAAGACCTTCAGAGCAATGTTAAATAGCAATGTAAGAGCAGACATCCTTGCCTTATACCAGATCTTAGGGCAAAAGCATTTGTACTTTTCACCATTAAGAATGTTATTAGCTGTAGGTTTTTCATATATACCCTTTAACAAATTGAAGAAGTTCCTTTCTGTTCCCATTTTGCTAAGCTTTTTTTTTTATAAATCATGATAGGATGTAAAATTTTGTCATATTATTTTTTTGTATCTGTTGGGATGATCATGTGATTTTTCTTCTTTATTCTGTTGATATCTTGAATTTCATTGTTTGTTTTTTTTAATGTTAGACCAACATTGCATTTCTTAGATAAATCCCACTTAGTTATGATGTATTATCCTTTTGGTATGTTGTTGAACCCAGTTTGCTAAAATTTTGTTAAGAATTTTAAATCTTTGTTCACTAGGAATATCATTCTGTAGGGTCCCTTCTCTTCCCTACCCCGAGCAATGTCTCTGGGTTTGGATTCAGGGTAATGCTAACCTCTTAAAATGAGTCAGGCAGCATTGCTTCTTCTATTTTCTGGTAGAATTCACCAGTGAAATTTTGAGACCAACAGTTTTCCTTGTAGGAAGGTTTTTAACAATGAAGTGAAATTTTAAAAATATATTTATGAAAGCATGCATTTTATCTATTTCTTCTTGAGTGAGCTTTGGTTGTGTTTTTCCAGGAATTTATTTCATCTAATTTTTAAAATTTATTTGCTGAATATTGTTCAATTCCTATCTAGTTCTAGACCCTGAGAAGGCAACTGTACTCTATACAAGGTTCCTTCTCTCATGCAATTCATATTATGCAATTATAAAGGAGACTCATGAATGAAATTTCTTCTTAATTGAATAATTTATACATTTATTGTCTCAAGTTAATAGAAACTGTACTTAGAATAATAAATAGATATGCCCTAGAGACCAGAGACCTCAGTTTGAATCTCAGCTCTACCGCTTAAGAGCTGTGTGATGCTAGGCAAGCTTCATAACATGCCTAAATCTTAGTTTTCTCATCTGTATGATAGAGATAATCATTGTACCTATTTTATAACGTTGTTTTAGGATTAAATAATATAATGCATGTAACTTACTTAGTATAGTGCCAAACAAGTAGCAGTACTCAAAAATGGTGCCTATTGTGATAGTAATAATAACTTATATTTATTATATTTAACCATCTATAATATGGAAATAGCATTTTGTAGCTTTTGTGATTGTTGTTAGAATGTAATATCTTAATGCTCAAAAATTGTAGTGTTTATTATTTTTATTGTGTTGGTATTGGATATATTTCATAAATAGCCCAAATATTTCACATTATATCCTAATAGATTTAAATATTTTAAAATAATTACCTTGAGAATTTTTACTCTTTTAAAAGTATAATTTTTTCTCCAAATGAAAAATCTATTAATATTTAATGTGGTAGAACTGAGCAATTTCTTTTTTAATCTTGTTAGTAGAGTCGTAATAAAATACTTTAATGTAAATTATTTTAATTATGGAAATAAAATTTTAAAAAATTTTAAAGGAACTATTTTTGTACTTACCATATTATAAAGTATTTTCATTAGGTGACTTTTGATCCCAGAAAATTTCCTTAACTTTTCATGCCTTGCATTAATTGTTTAAAAATTAGATAGCTAGTGGGAAGCAGCTACATAGCACAGGGAGATCAGCTCGGTGCTTTGTGACCACCTAGAGGGGTGGGAGGGAGACGCAAGAGGGAGGAGATATGGGGATATATGTATATGTATAGCTGATGCACTTTGTTATAAAGCAGAAACTAACACACCAATGTAAAGCAATTATACTCCAATAAAGATGTTAAAAAAAAAAATTGCCAGCCTACAGGCTACTTTTTCCAGTATCAGGCACCTAGTTAGATCGAGAATTCTTTTTACATTTTCAGACTTGTAAGAAGAGGGCAAGAAATAGAGAAATAGGGCTTGAGGTATTTAGCTGGAAATTTATAAACAAACAACTGTTTCAGAGTCCAGCCATCTGACCTTAGATCCCTTTCAATTCTCCTGAAACATCCTAAGGGTTTAATTTGTATTTTAAGAAATGTAATTTTGAACTATTTATTAAAATATGGCATTTTATCAGTATCCTTTCTGGAAGAAACTTTCTTCAAAAACTAAATGTAAATTTACATTACTTTACATTAATTTTTCTGTGTGAAATGCATAGAAACTGAGTTCAGCTTGAGAAGAGGATAGACATGATCTAGAAAACAATTAATATGAATTACCTATTAAATGTAAGTGTACTTTTATTTGATCCTATAAAAGTACATGTTTAAATGTTTGTTTTATTGTATAACTGATACCATTCCAATTGTGTAGTATAGTATTTGCTACAGACTGAATCTTTATGTCCACCCTAAACTCATATGTGGAAACCTAATCCCTAGTATGATGGCATTTGGAGGGTGGGGCCTTTCTAGTGATTAGGTCATGAAGGTGGAGCCCTCCTGAATGGGATTAGTGCCCTTATAAGGGACACCTCAGAGAGCTCAGTTGCTCCTTCCCCATTGTGAGGACACTGTGAAAAGACAGCTGTCTGTGAGCCAGGAAGCAGGTACCCGATCTGCAAGTGCATTGATCTTGGACTTCCCAGCCTCCAGAATTGTGGGAAATAAATTTCTGTGGTTTATAATTCACCCAGTCTGTGGTAATCAGTTATAACATCCCAAATGGACTAAGGCAGTATTGTTGACTAGTTTTCTTGTATGTGAGCTAGAGACATTCTTTTCATCTTAGGTCTTTTTGTAAACCTAAGGGATGTGTTAATCAGCATTATTGCACAGACTCCTATGTCTCATTGCTTAATTAATTAGTTGTCTTTAGGGTACTCAGGTTCCAAGCTAAATCAATATTATGATAATGAATGTAATCATTGTAATTATTGACCCATATTGAGCATATTTTGTTATTTTCTGTTAACTGATATTTTGCTATTACAAAGGAGTGACTAAAGTTTGTATAGACAGTATTTGCAAGAAAAAAGTGTAATTGAATTTAAAGTCTTAGATTGCAGTGATAGTTCTCAGGATGTTGTTTAAGTCTGGATCTTTATTTTTTTTAAAGTTTGTTGCATATTTTTCAAAATATAACAATTTATTTTAAAGATAAACATTCTTTAAAATGTTTGTAATGAAATGTTTGTAATTTTTTTTAAAGTTTGTTGCATATTTTTCAAAATATAACAATTTATTTTAAAGATAAACATTCTTTAAAATGTTTGTAATGAAATGTTTGTAATGAAATATAAACTTGTATATTTAGATCATTAAGGCAATCTATTAATATTACATTACTATATTCCCACATTGCTAAGCACAACACACACACACACACAAACATGTAGTCATTGCTAAAGGAACTTAAATTTCTAAAGGTATGTTCCTTGCTTGAGGAGCAAAAAATTCATTTTTTAAATAAAAACAAGATTATTTAGTTATTGTGTGTGATTTTTTAATGTTTCTAATAAAAATACTTTACCTTCAAAACTTTAAGCCTAATTTTCCTTATAAATAATTCTTTGGAAAGTATTTTTTAATTTAACTTTATTCTTTGCAGTACGTATTTATTAAGTACCTAATATGTGCTACATGCTAGGCTTGGTGCTGAGGATGCAAAGCTATAGAGCACTTGTGCAGTCTTCCTCTTTCTTCTGTGCCTCTGCCAAGAAAAAAAAATTTGTCAGAAGCCTGAATTAGTAAAAGCATCAACAGTATGTTTACTTAAAACCTTTATAAAATTTCTCCCATTATGAAAGTAACAACAGTACATGTACATTGCAGAAAACATCAAAAAGTTATTTCAGTTCAATTGATAAAATACTTATTTATTGACTGCGTGCTACAAGCTAGTCACTGTGCTATGTACTTAGTACGTGGCATGAGGAAGACAGATGGTCTCACATTTAGGAAAGTATAATGCTCTGGGAAATGGATATTAAACAAATTATTACAGGTAATTTTCAAGGTATAAAACAGAAAAAAAATACTCTAAATCTTACCATCTAGCAATGATCACTATTACCATATTAGTGTATTTTCCTGTTTTTATACTGTAGCCATAATTTCCATTTTATTTAATATTGTAAAATACATACTAGTTGCCTAGTAATTAATTATGCAGATGTAATTTATTAAATCCTTACTATATTTTTGAATGTTTAGATTGTTTTCATTACTTAACCAACTTTACTTAAGTATAAGCTACATACAATAAAATGTACTCACTTTAAGTATACATAACTTATATGACTTTTGACAAACATCTATGCATGTAGTCCCCATTACAAAAAGATGCAGAACATTTCCACTGCCACAAAAAGTTCTGCTATTCCTCTTTGCAGTCAGTCTTCCCTGTCTCATTCTGTCATCTCCTGCTTCTATACCTGGCCCTAGGCAACTACTGATCTGCTTTCTGATACTAAAGATTTGATTTACCTTTTCTAAAATTTCACAGAAATGGAATCATACAATATGTACTCTTTTATGTCTGTTTCTGTTTCTTTTGCTCAGCCTAATATTTTTGAGATTATCCATGTCTCAGTAGTTTGTTCCTTCATTTCTGAGTCATGAGCATGCTATATCGATGTTTTTTAATCTGTCCTGCTTTTGGTGTACATTTGGATTGTTTCTGGTCATCGCCTACTATGCATAAAGCTGATATGCACATACATGTACAAGTTTTCTTTTTTCTTGGCTAAATACTGGGGAGTATAATTGTTGAGTTTATAATAAGCATATGTTTACATTTTGAAAAATTCCAAAACTGCTTTCCAAAGTAGTTGTGTCATTTTGCATTCCTAGTATCAATGCCACAAGAACTCTAGTTGTTCCATATCCACACCAACTCTTGGTGTGGTCAGTCTTTTTAATTTTAGTCATTCTAATGTGTATATAGAAGTATATTATTGTGGTTGGTTTTGAGTTGCATTTTTTGATGACTAATGATATTAAATATATTTTCACATATTGGCCATTTGAATACATTTTTTTACCTGTATGTTCGAATATTTTGTCTATTTATTAATTGGGTTATCTTATTGTTAAATTATAATAGTTCTTTATATATTCTGGTTACAAATAGTTTGCCAAATGAGTGTATTATAAATAGTTCCTCTCAGACTGTACCTTGCCTTTTCATTGTCTCAGTGATATTTTCTGAGCAACAGAAATTTTAAATTTTGAAATCCAATTTATCAGTTTGTCTTCTTTGTTTTTATTAAATACTATCTAAGAAATCTTTGTCTATCATGGATGAGAAATATTTTCTCCTATATTTCCTTTTATAACTTTTATAATTGTGCTATTACATTTAGGTTTATGATATTTTTTATTTTTATGTATGCTGTAAGCTAAGGATTGAAGTTCATTTTTTATCCCATGTGGATATTTGGTTATTCCAGAATCTATTGTTGAAAAGTCTATCCTTTGCCCCATTGAATGACCTTGACACCTTTGGCATATGTGTGTGTCCTTTGCTCTAACACTTTTGACATATGTGTGTGTCCTTTGCTCTAACACTAATACTGCTGCACTATAGAGGCAGTATCCTCAAGGACTCTAGTGGGTGCCACATTTCTTAAGAAGTTTTCCCATTTTGCCTGGTGAGAACAAAAAGTATTTTTAGCTCTATGAGCCGGTGATTTTTTTCACCTGATTCTTTCCAATGGCTCTTTTCCCTGGCCTCAGAATTTTCCTCATATACATGTGCTGATTAGTAAGACTCAGAGGCAGTTCATTGCAGGTCCCTGGAGTTCTCCTCTCTGTGGTTCTCTGCCTCATGAATTACAGCTACTTTGGTCTCCCCAGTCTCTGAACTCTCTATCCTTACTTCAAGAATTCCACAGGTTCTGTTTTGGTTTTCTTTCCCTGTGTTACATTCTGGATGGTCTCTCCAGGCAGCAAGCTGGAACAACCATAATTACCACCTTGTTTCCCTTTTCTTTGGAATCACTGTACCTTGAAGCCTAATGCTTAATGTATGAAAATCCTTGTTTTATTTATTTTATATCATGGTAAAAACAGAAGTCTCTAACCTTTATATTTTATGGATATTTCCACTGGATGCAAAATTTTAGGATGTGTTTTTTTTCTTTCAGCAATTTGGACATATTGTTCCATTGTCCTTTCACTTATATAGTTTCTGAGAAGAAGTCTGTGGAAATTCTCCTATTCGTTCTTCTGTATGTATTGTGTTTTTTCCGTTCAGAATTTTTAAAAGATTTTCTGTCACTGGTTTTTCAGCAATTTTAGTGTGATCTGACTGGTTATGTTCTGAGTATTCATGCCTGTTTGTTAGTTTTCATCTCACTGAGTTTCGTTGAAATACCTAGTCTGTGCATTTATCTTTTTTATCCTAGTTTGGAAAAATTCAGTCACTTTGCAGATGTCTCCCTCTCTCAGGATCTGCTGTTATCCATATGTTAGACTCCTTGACGCTGTTCAAGAGGTTGCTGAGATTTTTTTTTTTTCAGGTGCAATTTATATAGTTTTCTTCTGCTATGATTTCTTGTTCATTTGTCTTTTCTCTGCAATGTCTAACCTGTTGTTAATCCCATCTAGTGAAATTTTTATTCAGATATTATATGTTTCATCTTTAAACGTCCTATTTATTTCTATTTCCCATTATCTCTTCTTTATGTTCCTGTACTGCTTTAAAGTTACTGTCTATTAATACCATCATCTCTTATTTTTGAGGTCTGTTTCTAATGACTGACTTTTTTGTTGGTGATGGGTCATATTTTCCTGCATCTTCTCATGTCTAGTAATTGTTGATTGTATACTAGATACTTTGATTTTACTTGAGTGTTTAGATTTTGTTATCTTCCTTCAAAGAGTGTTACATCTTGTTCTGGAGAGCAGTTATTTGCAAATATGATATTTTACACTCTTGTTTGTTAGCTTTGTTAATGTATGGTTTAGCTTTTACTCCGACTTCTTTGAAATATCTACTGAATGCCTGCGTGTTCAATAATGACACTCTTCTGACTTTTCTCCAAAGTTAAGCAAATATTGTGGCACCATTTATTAAATGGTCATTTTTCCCCCATATACTTCATATCCTTATGTGTAATCATCAACTTTACCATATTCTAAATTTTTATAAAGTAACCTGTTTCTGGCCACCTGATTTCATTGATATTTCTTTTAATTTGTATGCCTATTCCATATGAATTGTAGCTTTATAGTATCTCTCAATTTCTTCAGACAGAAGTTTTCTTGAGAGCATTAATATATTGAGCAAAAATCTTGTTTCAATAATATCTTGGCTCATTTCATTCATTTTTCTAAAAGAGTCACATACCATTTCTACCTTTATATTCTCTTCTTAGCCCACCTAAGTATGACACCTCTTCCCCGAAAAGTAGCGTATGACCTAATTCCTATGCCTGGTAAATGTTAATTTCCTTCCTGAAACTTTCTTTTCCTTTATTCTTCAGGTATTCTTTCTGTTTGTATTTCTTTTAGGACTCTATCTTAATATCCTGTTCTGCTTCTTTTTCCTGCCCTTATGTGCAGTCATACCCTAAAATTCTGACCTTAACTCTGTTTGCAGTTTCTACTAAATTTCTGGGCTATACCTTGCTTCCTTGGTGTCAACAGTATCCTTTATATAAATGACTCACACATTTACCTTTATACCCTTTGGTCCCATAGTTCTAAAGCTGTGCTATCAAGTTCTTATTTAAATGTCAACAGGTCAAAATAAAATCCATTGCTCCTCTGTCTCCATCCCCATTCTTCTCCTTTACACTGCTGGCAGCAACACCTACTCAGCCATCCTTAGGGAAACTTCAATACTGTTGCTCTCTGCCTTTGCCCAAATGGTGCAAGCTAGTTCCCTCTGGAATATTGACTCTTGAAAGGTCTGTTACTAGCACTAATGTTCCTCAGAAGCTCTTATCCAGCTCAAAGGTTACTTCTTATATTACCAAACATACTTATTCAGTTCTTTATGTGTGCTTTCTATTTTATAACTACATATTTTAGTGGAATTATTTATATATCTGGTTGTTCTAACCAAATAGTGATATTCTTTCAGATTGGTACCATTTCCTCTCATTGTGTCTGCAGCTTTTTCACAGTGGTTGTACCGAATTGGTGTTCAGTAAGTTTTGTTGCACTTTATGAATTGTTTATCTGACTACTGTAGTCTCAGATTTTTTTAATTGATTCTCTAGTTGCTGCCAGAGTTGTGTACTTAAAATTATGCTAATTTTTTTCGGACTTTCCTGGTGGCACAGTGGTTAAGAATCCTCCTGCCAATGCAGGGGACATATGTTTAAGCCCTGGTCCGGGAAGATCCCACATGCCGCGGAGCAGCTAAGCCTGTGTGCCACAACTACTAAGCCTGCACTCTGGAGCCTGCGAGCCACAACTACCGAGCCCATGTGCCACAACTACTGAAGCCTGTGCTCCTAGAGCCCATGCTCCGCAACAAGAGAAGTCTGCACACCACAACAAAGAGTATCCCCCACTTGCCACAACTAGAGAGAGCCAATGCGCAGCAACAAAGACCCAACACAGCCAAGAATAAATAAATAAAATTATGCTAAAATTTTTAACCCAAATGTCTTTGACACTCCTTATCTACAAAATTAATCTCTAAACCATATCATAGCAGTCAAGGTCCTAAACAATCTGGCCTCATCTTTGTGGGGTTTTTTTGTTTTTTTCTTTTTTTTGCTTAAGTTCTGTCATTATCATGGATGTGTATTATTGTTCTTCAGCTACATGCCCTCCCTATGTGTTGTTTCCTTGCCATTACTATTTTTTTTCTTTAGCATTAATTTCTTCTACATACATCTATTAATTACCTCCTATGTTGATGGACTATACTAGGCTGTGGTCAAAATATTAAGAAGGATAGAACTTGTGGTCAAAATATTAAGGTGGATATTAAGAGGGATTAATTTGTTCCACATACATTTATTAATTACCTACTATGTTGATGTACTATTACTAGGCTGTGGTCAAAATATTAAGATGGATAAAACTTGCACTGTTTTGTATGCTTTCCTTATATTCTCCATTTGTGAAAAATCCATCCTTCAAAACGTGAGATGCTACCTTATCTGTGAAGTCTCCTCAGATCATTCCAATAAAGATTAATCATCCTTTGCCTCCAAAGCATTTTTAATATTGGAATTACAGAATTTCTCATAGCTCTCTTGTTTTTTATCTGTGCATATATCTCCTTCATCGGGTTGAATTTCTTAAGGTCAGGGATTATGTCTTAATCACCATTATATGCCCTCTTTTTCTCTTCCCAGTGTCCAATAACAGTGACTTTAACATAATTGATGCTCACTAAATGGAAAGTTGGTTCAAAGCCAAGGTAGAAACTTAGAAGGAATATTCAGAGAAAATCAGGAGAGTTGTAGTACCAAAGCCAAGGAATGTTTATAAGAAGGAGAGGGTAATAAGTGATGTTCTAAGCTCCAGAACGAGAGGTTCTTGGTTGTGTTAACAGGAATAAGTTCCATAAAGTAGCAAGGGTAGACATCAGAGGAGAGCAGATTGAGAAATAAATAGAGTTCTTCTCCTTAAGTAGCTTTTTTTTTTTTAGCTGATATTTTTACAGAAATTGGCTGGAAGACAAATTGAAGATTTATGGTCTAAATAAAGATCTAGAAGCCTGCATGTATTATGTTGATTTAGGGAAGATCTATATCTTTTGTGTTGTAGATGAGTGGGTACTAGGCTTGACATTTGAAGAAAATTTAGAAATCTTAACTACTACTTTCATCTCATTAGAAGACTACCATAAATCTGGGTCACAGGGGTTCCTTTGTCAAAATTAGTTATATTTCGTATTAAAGGATGACAGAAATTACTTTGACCTAGAAATATTTCAGAATGATGATCCATGCTTCTTTCTACTTCCTGTCTTTGTTTGAGTGGTAGAGCATTAATAACATGTATGTACCTGTATAAAATGAATGAATTTTGAAGCATATCCCTGAGTAATTTTATACATTGGTTTGATTTTTGGCATAGTATATTTGGTCATTTATAAGACACATTGAACATTTCTTCAGTCAGAGTGCCTTTTATATTTGGTGGTGTGTCATAGTTTTAATTGACCTCATTTTTTTTTCTTGGTATTAACATAAAAAGTTGGTGGAGTTGCAATCAACAGCATCTTAGATTTGATAAAATATGACAATATAGTAGAGAGCATTAAAGTTTAGAGACTATCTGCCAAACATTTTAGTTTTACTATAAGTAATGTTGAACCAGTCTTTTTTGGCAATAGTTACATGATATTACCTCTTCTCTCTTTACTATGACAATGGGTTATGCATAAATTTTATCTTAAAATAATGATAAACTCTTAAGTGGAGTTGGAGGTGGGAAAAGGGAAGATGGAATCTATAGAGAACCTCTTTTATGTTACCTAAATTATGATTTGGTGTGTGAGAAACAAATCTCAGTTAACCATAATTCTTATAAATTTGTAGAAGCAGTTTGTAGAAGTAATCTATGTGAAAATATAGTTAATTTCTGATCTTGCAGTCAAGAATACATTGACTGATTGGTTCATTTCTTTAATCAAAGACATGTATTGAGTACCTACTGTGATACTCGGCAGTGTACTCAGCACTGCGAACCATCTTTTGTTGTTCCTGGTGGATTTCTTAATACAGTGAAACAGTACACAGAAAGGTCAGTAGTCAATTCATAGTGCCTGAAACCAGCTCCTTCCTCATATACATTATTGAACTGAGAGCTGAGACGGGCAGTTTCTTAAATAAAGAGGCTGTCTAAATGCAGAGCTGGATGCTTGACCACAGTGAGAACCCAATAAATATTTGTTGACTGTTGTTAACAGGAAATGGATGGGCTTATAGTTTTAAGTGATTACATGAGAAAAGGTTGGTGTCATAGTTAGTTATTATTGAAATAGGAAGAGTATGCATTGAGAACTATTAGGGGAATAATGGGAGCTTCTCAGTCCATTTTGGGCATTACTAACATAAATTGAAAATGTAAAGCCTCACAGTTTCTCATTGCAGAAAACATGGATTTAAACATTGAAAACATTTCTAGAGGTATCATGATGAATCAAGAGTTGTAGAATTTAACAAGTTCACATAAATAAGGTTCCACAAATCAGCAGTCCTTCCTTTGAAATCAAGTGTAACTCAGATAATTAAGTCGAAATATTCCATCTATGCTTATGTGCATTTATTTTAATAAAGTCTCAATACCTAATCCTTGAAAGAGTGAAGCAACAGTATACTGAGTGGGAGATGTAATCTGATGATGCATACTTTTTCCTCTGGTAACTGAAGGTTAAATGGGTAGCAAGCAGAATGCCTTAAACAAGATTGGTATATTGATTAAAGTGCTGATTTAACAGCTCGCAGTCTCCCCTTGGAAACCTGGAAAAGATAAGCCAGCTGCTGTCTAAGACTGCTCAGTGTCCGCTGAGAGTACACTATCTATCATCACAATATGGTGATGAGAGGTGTTTTATGTTTGTGTTAATTTCCCCCACTAAATCAGTAATTATTACAATCCTGTCCCTGCTGTTTACTCTGCAGCTGTTTTTCCATTTGTCGAGAGAGAGGGTGTTCTCTGAGGACCGCACACGTTTCTATGGTGCAGAAATTGTCTCTGCCTTGGACTATCTACATTCCGGAAAGATTGTGTACCGTGATCTCAAGGTAAAAAAGAAAAGTAATCAGAATTTGTTTTTGCAGAGGCTGTAGGGACAAACACAAAGTAATTACAAAGTTACACAGTTTGGAGAAAAGCAGATTTAGTTGGGAAATAAAACCACTCTGTTTAAGAATTTGGTTCACTGTATTTGACAGGAAATTTCATTCACTGATAAATGTGTAGTAGTTTTATGTCCGAGTTTTTGACATGCTAAATAAGTTCTTCTTGACTGCTCTGATCAAATATGATCTATCAATAATAGTTTCATTTTTCTGAAAGTGTAATGAGTAATGTTAAACATCTGATTATAAGTCAAGTAACTTTGCAAGTGACATTTTAAAATAAATTTCATTATTCTAACATCCTGTGATGTATTATGAAGAAATTTTTATAATAAATAAGATTACTTGGGGGAAGGAAAATATTTGATTTGGTATTAAATTTTTAGTGGGTTTAAATACCTGAAGCATTTTAATATAGCCTTTTATCAATTTGTTTAATTTCCATTTGAAAAGCACTGTATTTCTTTTATCAGTAATAGTGACTTTATTTCTCTAAGTTTCTTTCTGTTAAGACCCTCAGAATAGCTCAGGGATTGGCAAACTTTCTGTGAAGGCCAGATAGTAAATATTTTAGGCTTTGCTGCTCTTACAGTGTCTTTTACAACTCCTCAGTGCTGCTGTTGTACGGTGAAAGCAGCCACAGACAATATGTAAATGAGCGTGTCTGGCTGTGTTCCAGTAAAACTTTAATTACAAAAACAGGCAGTAGGCAAGATTTCACCTACAAGCCATATTTTGCTGACCCCCGGAGTAACTCATAAAAGATAGCAGTAATTCTCGTGACACTGTTTTGAATTAGATTGGTCATATTAAGGAAATTTGTACCATGACACACTCTGAACAAGTTCTGAATGTGACAATCTTACTTTCTTAAAAAGTAAATCATATGATAATCTTGACCTATTAAAATCTGACACAGAATTGCTTTATTTATCAAGTACTAGTTCATTTAAAATATGATTTGTAGAGATAGAAGTTATACTAGTCTTTTATGAAATTCTGTTTCTATGAAATAAGGTATATATTTACATATTATAGCACATAAGAGAAATCACAATTATCCCCTCACTCCCATTCCCTCCTGTTTAAACACCTGTGATTCTTAAGTTATCTAATTATTTAAGCAGTTGTCTCAGTTATTTTAAGATGTTGCTATCATATACATTTGTATTATGAATGATCCCTAAGAAGTAACTATCTCAAAAAATATTATTTTACATGATGACAGTGAAATATAGTATGTATTTTTTTAACATCTTTATTGGAGTATAATTGCTCTACAATGGTGTGTTAGTTTCTGCTTTATAACAAAGTGAATCAGCCATACATATACATATATCCCCGTATCTCCTCCCTCTTGCGTCTCCCTCCCACCCTCCCTATCCTATCCCTCTAGATGGTCATAAAGCACCGAGCTGATCTCCCTGTGCTATGTGACTGCTTCCCACTAGCCATCCATTTTACATTTGGTAGTGTATATATGTCCATGCCACTCTCTCATTTCATCCCAGCTTACCCTTCCCCCTCCCTATGTCCTCAATTCCAAGTCCATTCTCTATGTCTGCATCTTTATTCCCATCCTGCCCTTAGGTTCTTCAGAACCTTTTTTTTTAGATTCCATATATATGTGTTAGCGTGTGGTATTTTTTTCTCTTTCTGACTTACTTCACTCTGTATGACAGACTCTAGGTCCATCCACCTCACTACAAATAACTCAGTTTCGTTTCTTTTTATGGCTGAGTAATATTCCATTGTATATATGTGCCACATCTTCTTTATTGTTTTATTTCTTAACATATTATTGATTAAAGAAGCTATAAAATTCTGTTTTTAGGAAAAATGAACTATGCAACTGTATCTATATCAGGGATGATCAACTAAGTGCCCAAATAGACCAGAGATGGATATGAATCAACAATATGATTATATTTAGCCTGCAGCTTTTTATAGCCAGGAGTGGCAGAATTCAGCATCCCTATATCTGATGTCTGAATGGCCAAATAATCCTATAATGTTTAAATGTCTTGAATCCAGAGTTTTAAAAAAGAATTTAGTTATATGGTATGATAAAACATAAGTTATATAGCATTTCCAAATTTACTTAGAAGTAGTTAGCTCTTCTCTGCCTGATCTACTCCCCCCCCACCATTCCCACTTTATATTTTATGAATTCTGTTTGTAGGGAGAAGGGGGAGGATTTCCTGGATTTAAGAAAATGCGAATAATTTTGAAGTACTTAGTAATGTATCCAAAATGCTTAAAGCTGGAAGATGGAATTATTAGTCTAAAGAAACAGAAGAATACTCACTTGATTGCTAGCATTGATTAAGGAATGATATAATTGGGATGGTTTTGGTCAGTATCTCCATTGATCATTTCTCATTAATGAATCAACATATTGGTACATTGAAGTTCATTTAATGAGTTTTGTTGCTCCATCCTTTCTGATGATGAAATTAGACTAAATTTATTAAGCCACAGTGCTAATACTTTGTATATGAATACCAGCCATGTAGTTACCATATAAACAGACCACTAACTTTATTAGACAATTAAGTGGCCTCTGCTCTCTAAATTTATTTACTTTTTAATATAACCTTAAGTTAAAGGTCTAAGTAAATGTATAGCATTGGACAGAATCCATGGAACATACACCGAGAAGAATGGATAATGTAAAAAGTCAGACATTCAAAATTTATACGTGTTGTTTGTATCCATATTGCACATGATAGAATGAGATCTTTAGGTAGAGTCGTAGAAATTTAGAGCTGACCCATAGTTTACAGCTGAGCTCATTGAAGACTAGAAGCCGAGTAAGGGATTTACTGAAAGTAATGGACTAAGTTGGTGACATAGTCAAGATTATTGGATTCCATGAATCCTAGCTCCAGGTATAATGTTCTTTTTATTACACCATTCTGCCTTTCTAGAGATGAAATGAACTTTAGGTGGGGGAATTCATTGGATTAATTCTAGGAGATCTTTGTAAATCTAAAATTTGAATAAAGCTGCCAAAGATAAGAGAAGGAATGTTTTAAATATATGTATACAAAATATATTCAAAATAACATTATCAAAAACTGATTTAGGTACCCACTTTGATTTGTCTCAGATTGGTCTCTGTCTTCTCCTTACTAATAACCTTGTGTTTATTCAAATACAAATCCATTTGAGATACTTATGGTAGCTGCACCTCTCAAGTAAATCAGTACCTGTTTGCCACTGACCCATTCATCATTAGAGGCAAAGCCTTATTTCATGTGCAAGTTAATTTAAGACATTTTATCAGTTCATAGTTCCTAATAAATTGGTGTTCACAGCAACAGATAAATTATTGCAACTTTTGTTGTAGTTTAAAAAGTAAGTTTGCATAATTTATCAATACATGTCATGATATTAAATTTTGCTTCAGTAAGGACCCAAATTCTTTGTGATTACTTAGGAAAAACTGATATTGCTTTACAATAGCATAAAAATTTGAAGAAATCTCTCCTAAGACTGTGTCAGTAGTACAAGTTTTTTTGAAAACTTCTTTTCTGCTTAGCTCTTGTTTTTGTAGGTATTCAATATAACCTTTCTTTTCAACGACCATGGCCATCCAAGGATAGAATAGGCTGAACTAGGGACATTTGCAAAGGTACTGATACTGGAATTTCATTAAGAATTAATTTCTGGGACTTCCCTGGTGGCGTAGTGGTTAAGAATCCGCCTGCCAATGTAGGGGACACGGGTTCTATCCCTGGTCTGGGAGGATCCCGCATGCAGCAGAGCAACTAAGTGCATGTGCCACAACTACTGAGCCCATGTGCCACAACTACTGAAGCCCACGCACCTAGAGCCCGTGCTCCACAACAAGAGAAGCCACTGCAATGAGAAGCCTGTGCACCGCAACGAAGAGTAGCCCCCGCTCACCGCAACTAGAGAAATCCTGTGCACAGCAACAAAGGCCCAACACAGCCAAAAATAAATAAATATTTCTAAAAATGAATTCATTTCTCCCAAGAGTTTATGACAGGGGGAGGGGCAAGAATAATGCGTAAATTGCTACTGTATTCTACTTGTGGAAAATCTAATCTTGTTTTCTACCTAATCAGAGAATTTAATGGTTATTTTAACCACTTACATTGTTAACGTGAGAAACTGCCAGATAGATTTAGATAATTTCTAAGACTCAGTGATGGCACAAAGGGATGGTTTCACAGAGCCTTATATCACAGCCCTCCCAATCTTCCTCAGCTCCTAAATAAACCAGCGGTCTGAATGAAACAGTGTGCTTACTTTACATACAGAGTCTCAAGACACATCCTCTAACTCCCACTTCTAACCAGTCACTCTGGATTCCCTCTTTTATAATTTAAGCCACTGCTACTAAGAACCCCTTCCACCTCTAACATTAATGTATACTATTGGGCTATGTTACTCAAGTGTAGTAAATTCTTAAATGTAGTATTTCTTAAACCCCAACCTAGATGGGATCTCTGCTGTTGTATATTGTGAATTCTTTTCCATCTTAGGAAGGTTCAAAGTTTTCCTTTCAGCATTTCAACACACTGTCTTAATTCCATGGTCATTAAGTTCCTGCAGGTCAGCCATGTGACATTTGCAACTTGGATACCCATAAATCTAAATATGCAGTGTGCAGGGGAGGAATTTCTTATTACATTCTTGAGCCTGAGACAGTCTTGGTACTGATGTAACTGTGCTAAAAAGGATTTGTAAGAGTGAGTGAAGGGTCTTGTTTTTGGTATTGCTACAGTAGTTCTCAGAGGCCTTAGGAACTACTATTATCATTCCTTTGTTTAATCACAAAGTGTCAGCCATTTAATTAAAATGATACCTAAAAGATATATATATATATGTGTGTGTATATTTATCATAGATAGATATTAGAATATATATGAATTGTATATTAGAAAGCTTTTAAAAGTTAAAAACTCTTAAACTTTCTAATAGGAAGAGTTTAATTTTATTCTAGGCACCAGCAAGAGCAGAAAAAGGAGCATAGTGTTTTCTTGCTATAGTTTCTTGTTCACAAAGCACAGAGGAATAAAGATTTCAAAATCTACCAAATTAAGATCCTCTGTCAAATAATGCCTGTCCAATTCAACTGGGTAAAAAATGTTGCCTTTTTTAAATGGAAACTCTAGGATGTCTAATATTTTTGTCTCCTCAAAATATGAACTATTAGATAACAAACAACCCTCTGATACAAATTGTAAGCATTACCCAGATTTGAAGATATAATCTTTTCTTTCAGACTTCCTATTTAACTTCATACGTTGCTTTTGCTGGTAGATGCATCCATTAAGCATAAACATAATGCCCTGCTCTCAATCCCAGATGCTAAGACTGACAGTGGAAATAAAACAGATGCATATAAAGTTTTATAATAGAGAGTACCTGAACAGTCAGTTACAGTATATGCATTTTTCCTTTTATGGTTAAGAAAAGGAAGAAGGAAAGCATTAGATTTAGGAGAGAGAACCAAAGAAAGGTGATTTGTAAATATTTTTATTCCTCCTTTACATAGTGGAAGGGTCCCTAAAAATGTTTGATGAAATATTTATGTTAGTGTCAAATGCACTAAGGAAGTGATTTCCAGGTGTTTTTGATATATCTAAGCCTTTGATCTGCTTTGGAAAGATTACCAGGTGATTCTGTGCATCCTTCACATTTGTGAATCATAACACTGATCGTTCTTATATTTTATGAAAACTTTGTTATGCATTTGCGTAAAATTATTATTTATTTTTTAAACCAGACTGGATATTAAATTAGCCCCAATTTATCTTTATACAAGATTAGATTTGGGGATATCATTTTTTTAAGGTGATATATCTCTGACTGTTGTTCATACTGATGGACAAGTTGTTTTTGTCATTCATGCTCAGCAAAATGACATTTCAGGATGGTGAGAGAAGAAAAATAATTGATGGAAGAAGGTGGACACTATTATAAAATAACTGGCTCAAAAATTGTAAAATATTTGTTTATTCAAAAGAAATTGTTGCATATTAAAAAATGCTTTTTTTGGCTTCCCTGGTGGCGCAGTGGTTGAGAGTCCGCCTGCCGATGCAGGGGACACGGGTTCGTGCCCCGGTGCGGGAAGATCCCACATGCTGCGGAGCGGCTGGGCCCATGACCCATGGCCGCTGAGCCTGTGCGTCCGGAGCCTGTGCTCCGCAATGGGAGAGGCCACAACAGTGAGAGGCCCACGTACCGCAAAAAAAAAAAAAAAAAAAAAAAAAAAAGTGTTTTTATTGAAGTCACCGAGCTGACAAAAGTGTTTTATAGGGCTCCATTTCTGAACTTTGCTCTTGTATAGAAGAGCACACACCATTTTGATAAATTATGAATCAGCCATTAAACTCTCCATGTTTAATAAATGATCAATACATTTATTGATTAAGTTCTACATTCAGTATCTCATTTAATTCTCAAAACAATCACATTGGATCGTTACTGTTATTTACTCTGTGTTATAGATGAAGTTGAGGCACATAGATGTCAATAGGTTACACAGTAAGAGATAAAACTTGAATTTACGTTTAAGTTCTCTGACTTGACTCCATAATCTTATGCACATTGCTCTCTACTGCCTCCTATGCAATATGTTACCTTATCCCCATTATGGTGACCTTTACCCCATCTCTCACAGTCATCCCGTAGGCTGACCTTATTTCTGACTATATCATTGTAATTAAGCTGATTTATAAAACAAGTAGAATGATCAACTGTCCTATTTTGCCTAGAACTTCCCCAGTTGTAGAACTTTAAAGTCCTGCATCCTGGGAGCCCCCCTCAGTTCTAGGTAAACTGGGACTCTCGGTCACTTTCATCCTGTTCCTATTCTTCACTCAAACCCTGTCCCTGCATCTCATTTCATTCCTCATCCCTCAACCCTTGGTATCTTGGAAATGAGATATGAGATTAGAGAATTAGGTATGAATCGGGATATTTAAAAATGTATGTACTTATTGGTATTAAAAACAGTATTTATATGTTGTGATACTTCTGTATCTATCCACTTCAAAATAGTCTCGTCAGAATGTGGAGAATTAGCACATTAGCGCATACTATCATGTTTCACTTTGCATGTAAAGCACATAAAGCGAATTGACATAATATACACCAAACACATTTTATTCAATATTATTATGTATTATTTGACATTTTTGTAAGAATTTTTGTGTATTATAAAAGATATAGTATTTTAAGAACTTAATATGGTTTGCTTTTATATGTTATGATGTATTCATATGTTAGAACAATAAGCATATTTTTAAAAGTTAAGAAAAGAGCATATATATTTTCATTCAACAAAACAACAGACACTCCGGTGTATACTTCTCTTTCTTGTTATGGCAAGGTAGGAACAGGAGGAAGAAGAGAGTGTTGTTTGAAAGAGAAGGAAAAAGGGGAGAAAATCAGAAGCAGAAAGAAGAGAAGGGTTTTCAAGGCAGAAAGAGAAGTAGACAGATTCTTGACGTTCCTGATTGTTTTCCCTATTGAGGACTTACTGCCATTTGTGCAAATTGGGTTTGATTTGGGGGTCCAGTTAGTAGAGAATCATGAGGAAGATGCAAACTCTCTGAATTTAGATAAAATAAGAGAACTTTCATTTTTGAAATGTTTAGCAATATATTTATGGTTCATTCAGCTCTCTGTAGACAAGTCAAAAACAGACTCACTTCTCTGAAGTCTATGCAGTGCACGAAACATATTGAGCATTGAGTTCAGTTGGGTAGCACATTTAAGTTCTATACTGAAGGACTTACGTGTACTCTGAGCTTGCTTAACTGTATTTAGTCTCTGGTTTATAAGACATTGGATAATATGACAGAGTATACCACCATCACATTTTATATGGTTGTTGTCTGTTTATGTTCTTATATGGAGTTCTATTTTGAATTTGATACTGACTTCAGAGTTTGGGTAGGCGCCTTCATACATCATCATGTTAAGGAGGAGAATAATGATCTACTCCTTAAGTTAATTATCATTCATCCTGCTACTTTTTTTTTTTTTTTTTTTTGTGATACGTGGGCCTCTCACTGTTGCGGCCTCTCCCATTGCGGGGCACAGGCTCCAGACGCACAGGCTTAGCGGCCATGGCTCACGGGCCCAGCCGCTCCGCGGCATGTGGGATCTTCCCGGACCGGGGCACGAACCTGTGTCCCCTGCATTGGCAGGCGGACTCTCAACAGCTGCGCCACCAGGGAAGCCCATGCTACTATTTTTTTTCACGTGTCTTTTGTGAATGCATTTCTGCATTACGTCTTCTGCATTATGTCTTCAAGATTGTTCTTTTTGTATTAATGGATTCAAACAGATTCCAACTTTATAATACCTGTGCTATATGTTTTCATTAACTGTTGAATGTTTGACTTTCATATTCTTTTTATGTGTAAAAGGGTTGGTAGTTCTTTATTACAAAGAACTGTAAAAGAGGATATTGCCTTACCTTACAAAACAAGATTTAGGTTTGATTTATAACCACCACCAAAGTAACATTTCTGTGAGTGAATATTTTATCGTAGCACCAGACTCCCAAATGAAATGGTTGAAAACCATCTGCATATATCCAGAAGAAGATGCTTGTCTCTTTGGGATTGTTTAGATCACAATTTATTTTAAACAGGAAAAAAGAGGATTGATGTTTGCTTTGGGAAGTTAATTAGGCTTTACTTCTCAGAACTTATGCAATAACAGCTCTTATTCCTATGGGTTTAAAAATCAATTTATTATTGTGAAGTATTTGATAAAATGTTTCTTTTTACACATGAGTTAGGAAGCTACATTCTATTAACTCTGTGTCCTCTTTCCAAAATATCTTACTCAACATTCAATTATTTTTCAAAACAGTATTTTCCTATTTTTGAAGACTATAGAACAAATTATGTTATCTTTCTTACTACACAGTTGGAGAATTTGATGCTGGATAAAGATGGTCACATAAAAATTACAGATTTTGGACTTTGCAAAGAAGGGATCACAGATGCAGCCACCATGAAGACGTTCTGTGGTACACCAGAATATCTGGCACCAGAGGTAGGCTGTTTCCATTCATAGAAAAAAATAACACTGATATAATGTTTTGCAAAGTAAACCATTTAAGCATTAAAAAAATAGCAGTGTCTACTACTTTGACCTGGATTTCAACATGAATCAAATCTGTTTTGCTCCCATTTGTTCAACATGGTATTCTAGGGCAAAAATATATATAAGTTAAACTTTATAAACTATATAAGTACAAGGATACTGGTAACTACAATAAAGTCCATTTTTATTTCTTGGCCATGTGTGTTTTATTTCTTGATTATGCCTATTTTATTTCATTTATTAAAATAGAATAATTGAATGACTACAGCAAGAATGTGAACAGTTTTATGAACCGTCTTGGATTTTCCTTAGAAACAAAGAAACAGTGATAATTTGTATTTGTAATAGTGCGGGTTTTCATACTTAATTATTGGGAAGTATTTCATTGGGAGAGTTAATGAAATGACAGTAGCTATATTTTGGAAATCATGCCAAACCAAAGCAAGCTTCAACTAGTGCCCTCCCCATGCTGAGGATTCCATACTAATTCATTAATTTGTTTATTCAAACAATTATATATTATTCATCTACTATATACTGGGTATTTTTCTGGGTGGTGTGTTTATACGAACAAGACACAAAGGACCCTGCTCTCAGGGAACTCACTTCTGGTGGAGGGAGACAGAATAAAAATATATATATAACAATGTCATGTGATGAAGATGTGTCATGTCATGAAGGAAAAGAAGCTAGATAAAGGGAGGTTGTGGTGTGGTGGATGTGTTAGGTAGTGTTCTCATTACTATTACTACAAAACAGACCACTGCAAAACCTAACCATTTTATGTGATTGAAGGTTCTGAGTCAGGACAGCAGGAATGACTGCTCCATGGTACGTGGGGCACAGCAGGGGGTGACTCTGGCTGGAGGCTGGAATCTGGAAGCTCCCCTCTTTCTGTGTCTGACAGTTAATGCTGGCTCTCAACTGGTACCTTACAGGGCTCTCAAAAGCCTCAGCTTCTCCAAGTGGCCTGGTTTCCTCATACTGGTGGTTTTAGGGTAGCCAGACTATTTTGGCTGTGGGTTCTAAAAGTGAACAGCCTAGGGAACAGTTTAGAAACTGCTTCCATTTTTTTAAAACCTAGCAAACCATGAAGAAATGTTTCATTCGTTTTTTGAAAGTTTCTCTTCATAGTATATTTTTTAAAATTTTGTTATCACATACCATAAATTCTACCTTTTAAAGTGCACAGTAGTGGTTTTTAGTATGTTCACATTTGTGCAATCATCACCACTGTCTAATTCCAGACTATTTTCATCACTACAACAAAGAAACCCCATACACATTAGTTCCTCCCCTAAATCCCCTCATCCCAGACAACTACTAATCTACTTTCTGTCTCTATAGATGTGCTTGTTCTGGGCATTTCATATAAATGGAATCATGCAATATGTGGCCTCTTGTGTCTGGCTTCTTTTACTTAGTATGTTTTCAAGATTCATCCATGCTTCAGCATGTTATTGATACTTCATTCCTTTTTATGGCCAAATAATATTCTATTGTATGAACATAAACACATTTTATTTATCCATTCAGCAGCTGATGGACATTTGGGTTGCTTCCAGGTTTTGGCTGATAATGCTGCTATGAACATTTCTCTGTGAATCCCCTTTTATGGCTTTGTTTCAGGAACTGCACATCATTTCTGTCATATGCTTATTGGTTTAGAATTCCTAAGCCTACACATATTTAAGAGGTAGTAACACAGACCCCACCTCTACATTGTAAAAGAGCATGTGAGATGGGAGATACTGTTACAACTGTCTTTGGAAAATATAATCTTCTACAGATAGAATGTTCAGGGAAAGAGAGGTTTAATCAGAGACCTGAATGCTAAGAGGCAACTATTGTAAAAATAGACGGGAAGAGCTTTCCAAACACAGAGAGCAGCTAGTATAAAAACTGTGAGGCAGAACAAGTTCAGTTCTTCCCTCAAACTCCAACAAGGTTAGCGTGGCTAAAGCCAAATAGGGAGGCATTAATCTTTGATGGATGAAGGTAACTATTTATTGAACATGTATTATGTGCCACATGCTATATATGTACATTGCATATTTGGAATAAACTTTTGTGATAGGAAACCTATTTTTTTAAAGGTGAGGGCACTGAGGATCAGAATTTTTCTAATGTAATCTGTACAGTAAGTCCCCTACATACGAATCTTCAAGTTGCGAACTTTCAAAGATGCAAACACGTGTTCCATTAATGTCAGGCGTGAGTGAGATTGCAGCTTGCCCTCGTCTCCTATTGCTGATGATCCTTCAGCTCTACCATCTCCCACCTCTTCTCCCTCCTCCAGTCAGTAACTCTTCTTGCCTGTTCACTCGATGCCAGCGCCTGTATGCCAGCTGTTGTACTGTACTACCATATTTTCAAAATACTGTACTGTAAGATTAAAAATGTTTTCTTTATTTTTTGTGTTTGCTTGTTTTGTATGTATTATTTGTGTGAAAACTATTGTAAACCTATTACAGTACAGTACTATGTAGCCAATTGTGTTAGTTGGGTACCTAAGCTAACTTTGTTGGACTTACAAACACACTCTCGGAATGGAACTTGTTCGTATGTAGGGGACTTACTGTGCACAGCTAGGAGGTGGTAGAGATAGAATCAGGATTCTAACTAGGTTCATCTTATAAAGCCTATTTTTACTTTTTTAACCACACACACCATGGCCCAAAAAAGTCACTATTTCAAGGCCACTTATAGATGTAAATAATTGTCATTTTTAAAATAGATGCGTTGTAAATGCTAACAGCAAAAGGTAATCAAAAGAATTAGGAAATAAGAATACATTCAGAATGATACTAGCATTCCTATACATATAGTAACTAATGCCAGTTTATTATTACAATAGTTCTTTTCAGTTAGAGATTAAATTTACATTTCAAGAATGTTGAGTTACTGTAAATAAATGCTAGTAATTTGAAATATTAGCAGTATTTTTCAGTCAATTTCCAAATATTATTTTATCAAGGGCTGCCAAAAATAATATTTTTTCTGCTATGAAATCTGGAGTTTAAAATTTTCCATTTTTGTAGCTGAATTAGGTAAAAGTTTAGAAATGTTGTTTCTTGTTTATTCAAATACAAGATTACATTTTCTAGAATAGGATTGTTTTTGTGAATGTCATGAAAAACAAAATCTTTGTTTCTCTGGAGTTCCAATTGCCCTTGCTATACATTTACCATGGCTGATGATATCCCATATTTAGAATAACAAAATTAGTTGTGTCATGATTAGGAGAAGTTATTTCTGTAGAAGATAAATACATCTCATTTCAGAAGCAGATGATCTAAGAAACAAAGGTATTGTTTTATATGCAAATGTCATCAACTGAAGAACAAAACCAAGAATTTAATGCAGGAAGAGTTCAATTGTTTCTAAATAAAAAGTTTACAATTCACAAGGAACTGTCAATTTCTTTTTAAAGACATGTAAGAACACCTTTCTGTATACCTTTTAAAAAAATGTTGCAGAAGTCTGGTCTTCAGAAGAAGTTTATATACCCCATGGCTGAGAGATGTTGATTCATAATTAAAATCTTGACACCTTGTTTTTACAGGGGAGAGTGAGCATTGTGGTTACTATCTGAGGGTGACAAATCTTGAAACAATTAACTTCTCATGCAGTTATATTTTTATATTCTAAGTGTTTGTGTCCAACACTGCATTTTATTAAATCAGGGTAACTTTGTGTTATACTCTTACTTTTAAAAACAAGAATTTAAGTCCTTTTTTCTGATCTCTGATATGGACCATTTCACTGAAGAGCACTCATTCATTCATTAAAGAAATATTTATTGAATATTTATTAGGTATCATGCATTCTGTTAGGTGCTGGGAATACAAAGATCGTAAAAAATGGTTTTTGTCCTCAAGTAGCTTGCTATATTTTCTAAGGTGATAGGATATGGAAAATAATCATTACTGTGCAAGAACATAATTGCTTTACTAGAATTATTTACAGCGTGGTGAAAGGAAAAGGAAGGGTGGTGGGAGGGTCTGGTGACAGTAAAGAGAGAGCAGACTGAGAGGAGGCTGGACACATAGATTGGGATCAGAATGCAAAAGAGTTTAGATTTGATCTCATGAACAAGAAAAAATCACTTTTGAACTAAGAGCGGGGCAATAATGTGATCAGATATAGATGGTCAGAGTTAGAGAGGGATTGGCAAGAAACTAGCCTCTTCCCTTTACTTCAGATGGTATCTCTCACTTTCTTTGAACCTTGCAATTTCTAGTTCATACCATTATTAATGCCAGACTTTTCTTGATTAGTAGCTGTTTTTCAGACTTGGAATGTGTGCCTGAGCACTGCTTCTCTTTTGAAGGGCTCATTGTCAATATTTTCCCTTCTCCTCTTCTTATAGAAGACTTGTTTACCCATTATGGAGAGATCTTTCTGCAACCTATCATTCATCTAGCAGTGGCATCCTTTACCTTTTAGACTGTTTTTTGTTTTCTTTTGGTTTTTTTTCTGTTTGTTTGGTTATTTTTTGGCTGCACTGCACGGCATGGGGGATGTTAGTTCCCCGACCAGGGATCGAACTCGTGCCCTCTGCAGTGAAAGCACAGAGTCCTAACCACTGGACCACCAGGGACGTCCCTAAACTTTTAATCTGGTAGGAATGCTTTGCTGTTTAAAGATGGTTGAAGGGTATTTAAAAGATACCTCAAAAAGACTGTTAGAAATCGGTTCAAAGCTGATATATTAACTGTACTGTATCTCAGGCTCATAGCTGATTTTTAAATAAACTTTAGTTTTAAATGAGCTTAATTTTCTCTTGTGGCAAAGACCACCAGGAAAAGAAAAGTTTTATAGTATAAAAATGCCATTTGTTGAAAAAAGGGTATTTTTAAAGTATTTGTTCTCTTATTTTGATGAAGAATTATAGACCTTTATTATTAAAGGGAAAAATCGTTTCTTTTTTAAAAGAGGTTGCAGAGATATAGTCCTAGCAGGCATATAAACTATACATTTAGTGTGCTACATCTCTAAAAATGCATTAGTATATACAGTTTTAAAGTGTTTTTGCTCTTTCTTGTATTAGAAGGAAATAAATTTTACCTGCCATATATTATGGACTATAAGATATTTTGAGGGGATTTTGTTTTCATAATCTTTACTATATTTTCATGCCTAGAAATTATAAAGAAATTAGAAATCACATATAAAATCTTACTGTTAAATTTTATTATTTGACTTGGCTCTCATTGAATCCAAACCATCCTTTTATGCAGTGCTAATTATTTAGAGTCTCAGCTTTGCTCTTGAGTTAGCAGTACCTGATCAACTTTCCAACTGTAAAACAGTTTGAAAATCAAATGTAGCTTACATGCAAGACCCAACAAAATTAAAAGTGTTAAGTACGTTTTGGCAGTTCACTTTTATTATGCCCAGTCCTCAAATGTACCAGCAGATAATCATCTGAATGTTAGTTATTTTTCACATGCTTATGTGATCACACAAAAAGTACATGCTAAAAAGAAGCAGATGGTGACAGATGGGGAAGGTTGAATAAGGTGGTTTTGGAAACCTAGAGAAATGCACTTCTGTAATAGTGTAAAAATAAAAATTATTTGATAATCAAGTTAGAACTAACAAAAAGATTGCAAAAAATGACTTGATTGTTGGGAAATACATAGTATCTAGTTGTGGTTGGTGTTCAGGAAAAAAGTGTATATAATTTTATTTCATATGTGTAAAATACTGGTTTTCAGTGGCTGAAAATGGGTTTTTTGCTGTATTCCTAGTTTTCAGAACCTCATTTTTGGAAAACATTTACTTGGTATCATTTTATTCACTTTTCTTTTGAAGCCTACTAGCCTTAATATCTTTTATAATATGTATTTTGACAATATCTGAAATAGGCAAGAATATTTTTATAACTATTTTTAAAATTTATTTATTTTATTTATTTATTTTTGGCTCCATTGGGTCTCCATTGCTGCGCATGGGCTTTCTCTAGCTGTGGTGAGCGGGGCCTACTCTTCGTTTTGGTGCGCGGGCTTCTCATTGCAGTGACTTGTCTTGTTGCAGAGCATGGGCTCTAGGCATGAGGGCTTCAGTAGTTGTGGCACGCGGGCTCTAGAGTGCAGACTCAGTAGTTGTGGTGCATGGGTTTAGTTGCTCCACGGCATGTGGGATCTTCCTGGACCAGGGCTTGAACCCATGTCCCTGAATTGGCAGGTGGATTCTTAACCACTGAGCCACCAGGGAAGTCCTTGATAACTATTTTGATACAAAGATTTGCTTAAAGTCATTGTGATTCTATATAGATAATAGCACAGATGGAAATTAAATTCTATGTAAATGAAAGGCCAAAAGGATACAATAACTTCTTCAGAATGGGTTGAGAGAATCATGTAAATTAAGGGTGAAGGTAGTTTGTAGTATGGAGGGTAGTGTACATGGGGGGAGTAGTTAGAACCAAACTCGATTTAAGAGTACTAAATAGAATTTTACTCATTTATTTTAAATACAACAAAGAATAAATGAAAAAGACAATTTTATGGGCTCTATCAATATTATCTTTAGGGGATCTTAAAATAAATGAATGAGGTAAAAGTTATATATGTTTGTACCTTTCATCTGTAGATAAAAATAGTAGCACACATAGTTGCATTTTGCATACCCTTGGACAAAATTCTACTGGTTCTAACAGATTATGAAACTAAATCTCAAATTCTAAGCTTTTTGTAAAAATTAAAAGTTATTTTAGTAGCTTTCCCCAAACTGTATACATTCCTAATATTTTATTTAATTGTTAATGATTCATGTAACAATTATCCTCTTGAGGTGTTTTTGAAAACCGTCATCTTCCTGATAGTTCTGAAAAGGTCTCATCACCAATATTAAGGGGAAAATTAAGTAAATGAGCACAGTGATTAGTTCAGACAGAAGTTGTCTGCTTTATAGTTAGAATTTATATTTAAGAAATTCTGTCGTGAGTTGGCTGACTGTTCATACTGTTTCTGGATAATATTAAAAAACATTCCATTTTGCTATACACCTGAAACTAACACAACATTGTAAATCAACTATATTTCAATTTAAAAAAATTTCATAGTAAAAAAAATCTCATTTTGTCCCCAAATTGGATATTGTTTAAATATGAACAAAAATGATATTTTTAGTTCAATGTTAATGTCTCTCAACATTTATAAGTAGCAGCTTTTACTTCCCTAGAGTTCTGTCAGTTTTTATAGTAGCTATTTTTCACCTAAGTTCTTTCCAGTGTTATATAGTCTTTTGGTTTTAACAATCAGAATATTTGCATTCAGTACTTTGGAATGATCCTAATTTAAGCACAGAGTTTAATTTTAAATTCTCTGCAACATAAGAACATATACAAAACTAACCCTAACTGGGAACACTAGTGATTACCTATAGTGTTTTACAATGGCCATTTTTACTTTGGTTACAAAGACCCAGTTTCTTAGAATCCCATATTGTTTGTTGCTTCAAGATAAAAAGGAAGTATAGAAATCTCTGGGAAGATATGCGTAAGTATGATTTAATCACCAATATTGTATCCATTTAGCTTTTCTCCTTATCAGGAATGTTGCCTGTTCTAGGCAGAGAATGCTTTTGAAAGTACGATGTTAGCTGCATGCAAGTACTTGTGTCTGCATGCTAGGAGGTAGCCATAAAGCTTACAGCATCTTAATTCAGAACAAATGGCACTTACAGTTTCAGTCTCTTTAGAATCATTAGAGTGGTTGAAAACTGGATATAAAGTATATATTTATGAAGAAAATACCAATAAACCATGGAATTCATAATTCTTATGAAATATATAATTCTACTGAAGCTGCAATACATTTTAGAATCTGAATTAGAAGATTTGTAGTTCATTTTTTAAGCAAATTCCTGTGATGTTAGGAATATTAAAGGATTTCTGTAAATTATAAAGTATATAAATGTGTGTTTATCTATAAAACACACATATAAGTTACCTGAAATATAAGGTTACCAGAAAAAAAATGTTTTTGAATTAGCGGTAAATTGGTTCATCCAAGTTCGCAGTTTAGTTTCACAACATAGGTGTACAGACAGTTTGTTTAGATGTTTAATTTTTTCCCCCATCTGTTCTGTCAGGATTATTGATTGAGCAGTAAGCCACTCCAGGGCATACATAGCCTCCTCATAACTGCTTGCCTTGAGTGCATTGTGTGGCCTGGCGAACAAGCTGAGGAAGGTGTTCCTTCAGCTTCCCAGTAAATCTTAATTGGTAAAAGAATATTGAAATGAGTGTGTTTTTTGAAAGTACCCAGTAGCCAAATATTTACACTGGGAACTTTAATTGATGGTATCATTTTAAAATATATAATTTATTATTTAATGTCATTCTTTGAAATTAGTAACCATTCAAGAGCTGTTCATGGTGATTTTTTAAACTCATCTGGGTTTTGATAAGTAGAAGTATCTACATTAAATGTTATCAAATATTGCCAGAACATTTAATAGTCATTGATAACCTGCTGTGACTTCCTTGAGTCTTAGATTTTATTATATCATAAAGTGAAGCAATCTCTGGCTTCTAGTGGAAACATTGAAACTAAGCTTTTTTTTCCTAGAGCCTGTGCTCTGTTGGGGTGTTTACTTATATGACCTCTTGTCATTTTTTAACATTTACATTCTTTTAATGTTCCAAATCTCCACTTGTTCTTTATCTCTGTTTGGGCATTTGTGTTAAATGTGCTTATAAAGTGAAGCTATATCTAAGGTTACAGAGGACAGTAGGTGTAGAAGGAAATACTAAATGTCTGCATTCATATTTAAAGTTGATTTTAGTTTAAACATTAGTGACATTGATTTCATGGAAAAGAGACACTGTCTTTAGTTTAATTCTTCAGGATAAGTCTTTCAGTGGATTATTTCTTTAGGAGCAGGTTTTGACCTGCATTTATATCTAGATTATATGATAAATTGCATTTTAATGGAGTTGAAATGTAACTTACCATTGTTGTACCTCTACATTGCCATTTATCCTACTGGTTGGATCAACCCTCATGATAACCATGAAGTAGATTAGCCTTTTTGCTAGGGAAAAAAAAAATCGTCAGAGGTAACCAGAAGGAATTGCATCTCTTAGGTTAAAGAATGTAAATTTTATATATTACTAGGCTGTGGATTTTAATTTCACTCTGGAATTTCTACATTATTTCAAAGTATTGTATTTTGAAATAATTTAGATATAAGAAGAGAGAAAAGCCGTTGTATGAACAGTGGTAACATGTTTTTTATTATATAGCCACATGTAGAATATTATAATCACTTTTATTTTTATTTCTTGTGTATTTCATCTTCCAGCTGTCTTGGGGTAGGAGTTGAACAGAAATCTTTCTTTTTAATTGATAGCAAAGACTCTTAGATAAAGAGGCCTGGCTGAGTTGTTGGGGTATTTTCTCCTCAACATTGCCTAAGTTTTACATGTCAGTAAGATAATACATTACATCAGATTTGTTTAGTACAAAGTAATACAGCAAACAGCTCTAATTGTAGCATTATGTATGTATATTTCAATGAAAGCTCGTATGTTCAAAAGCAAAACCACATATCTTGAGAATCAGTGTTCGTTTTACAAAGCTAAATAAAATATATTTTATTTTATCAAGCAGATTTTTTTACAATGCAGTTTTATTTTTCAGTTGCTTATTTCTCTTCAAAAATAAAACCTTTTTTATGTACTCACTTTCCCTTCTGGCTGCAAACCAGGTATTTAAACAAAAATAAAGGATTGCCAGTTTTGCCAGCTGGGGATGAGAACCCGGCTGGTGAAATGTGGGTTCGGGAGGCAGTTAATCCAGCTTTTATGCTTTTTATGGTTTTATGAAAAAAGAGGTTAAAAGCTACATTTGGCTCTTTATTGTATGTACCACTGTTTTGTTGCTGTTGTAGGAATGCAGTAAAAGATTACTTAGATTTTAAAAATTTTGTTATTAGGTAAAATCTTGCATCTATTAGATAAAGGCCTACAAACAGTACATTCTACTAATTGGATGTGGGAGAGATTCAAAAGTCACTGGTATTTAAAAATTATATATACAGTATTTCCTTTAAGTACACAGGTAGAATTCCTTCTACTTCAAGTTGTTTCTTGTTTTCTATATGTTCTCACATTACTCATTTCAAACAAGTAGAAATTTTAAATATTTATGGCTAAAGATAGAAACTAGAATTTATTATTTTCCCCAAAAACATCTTGCTTAGTTTGTTATTTACAAAAGGGTTTTGGAAAAATTTAGAAACTGGACTTATGTTTATATATTGCCAATGCAGTTTCTAGTTGTCTTTAGCCGCAAAACAATGATACAATTGAATTAATACTAGGGATGTAATGTACAATATGATAAATATGGTTAACATGCTGTATGTTACATATGAAAGTTGTTAAGAGAGTAAACCCTGAGTTCTCATCACAAGGAAAAAAATGTTTTTCTAATTCTTTAATTCTGTTTCTGTATGAGATGATAGATGTTCATTAAAGTTATTATAGTAATTATTTCATGATGTATATAAGTTAAATCATTATGCTGTACACCTTAAACTTACACAATGCTGTATATCAATTATCAAGCTGTATGTCAATTATGTCTTGGTAAAACTGGAAGAAAACAATCTTTTCGTAGCATTTGAAAACACTACTAAATAGATCTTTAGGTAACATAGTTTTTTTCTTAAAATTAAATTCTCCGCCTTTAAATACCCTGTCTACCAAAGTGCCTTTCATAGTATTTATAGTAATCATAGTGTAGCTGTCAAAAATATTATGTGCATTTTACGAAATTATTAGTTAAATTTTAAATAAAAGTCACATAGGCGTAATCTTCAACAACATACTTACTTAGCTCAAACTAAGAAAGTTTAAAACATGAGTACTACTTTGTTCTGTATCAAATTCTCTCCAATGTCATCAATTATAAGATTTGTTTGATTGATTAATTTCATGTATATGGTTTTCTTGATCTGCTTATCCCAAAGCTAAGAGGATCAGATAAAGTAAGCTTTAAGATTATTCAAATATAGTATCTTAAAATAAAATATTGAAAGATCCAAATAGATAAAGAAAATTCCTTTGGATGAGGAACATATGCAGTAGAAGGGTAAATCAAATTTTACCTTTCTGGGACAAATGGCACGTCATCATGTTTCAGTTTGAACAGGTTGCTCTAACATAGCCTAACTTATACTTGCGTATTGTTTCTTACTAAATTTATTTTACATGTAATGTGTTTTGGGAAATAAATTTAAGGTCATATACCCTACAAATATTGAGTCCATAATTTTTATTGTTTGTGTTTAATAGAAATTGTTGTGAGGTACTTAAACTTTGGATACTAAAGTTTATTACAACCCAAACAGTAAATCTTTATGTTCACCTGTTGCTTAAATATTTCCTGAAAGAGTTTAAACATGTAGGGGCCTCCAAAAGTTTTTATATTTATTTTCATGGTTGTCATGCCCTGGACTCTTCTCTAGTACATTGCATTTGTTTATTCCTATCTTTCACTCTTTGATTTGTAGTAGTTGGTTCTTCTCAGTACAAGAATGTGGTAGACACATTATGTTATCTATAATCAGCACAGTTTAGCTCTAAGTTATTACTTAAAGTCCATGTTAGTGGAATCAGAATGAAAAATTAAGTAGGCCTAAATGAAAATATGCAAATAGTTTTCATTTGATCCTTAGGGCACTCATACATTCATTTACTTGGAATCTGTTGCAATACCTTTTTTGGTACCCAGTCATTTCTGGATATATATTGAACATTTCACATATTTGGTGTGATTTATATCTTTTGTAGGATGCTTCATAATTTAACTGTCAAGATCTCAGAATAGCCTACCTAGGTTATGTAAAAATCTTATGTTTTATAAATAATACTTTAAAAGCTAACGTGTAAAAATTGATCTTTTACTGGTTTCACTTTTAGGTGTTAGAAGATAATGACTATGGCCGAGCCGTGGATTGGTGGGGCCTTGGGGTTGTCATGTATGAAATGATGTGCGGGAGGTTACCTTTCTACAACCAGGATCATGAGAAACTTTTTGAACTAATTCTAATGGAAGACATTAAATTTCCTCGAACACTCTCTTCAGATGCAAAATCATTGCTTTCAGGGCTCTTGATAAAGGATCCAAATAAACGGTAAGCCGCAAATAACACACAGTGAGTTACTGATGAATGTGGTTAGGAATTGTGATATGGAAATTAATTCAAATATAACTAACTCCAAGAAGCAATGTATTTGGTGTAGACATCTTCCTACTGAGACACTGACTTATTTTTAACTGCATAATATAGAACATTTAAAAAATTCCCTCAACTCTTTCCTAACTTGGAAATTTTATACAGATTTTACCACATAAAGATTTTGAGAGTTTTATGAACAAACAGTTTCTTAATTGCCATGGTGCTTGCTATTGTGGGGATAGGAGGATCCCTTTTTTCCTTTCAGTCTCTGGGCTTTATATTTCTGCTGATTTACATTATAAAACAGATAGAACTGTCTCTATACTCTCCTCCCACACGTATGTATGTTAACATATCTAACTACTTTTTTTGTTTGTCTTTGAAGATAATTCTTTTCCACGCATGGCTGAAAGGACTAATGGCAAAAAGTGTCTTTGCATACTTTGTATTTCTATTTTTGTAGCTATAGCTATGACCTGAGGAATCCTACAGCTCTTTGCTTAATGAGCTGTAGGATTCATTGTTCATGTTTATATATTTATTTACACATACATTTTATAAGTCATACATGAAATGAGTATTAATTTTAAAATGTCCCTTAATATATGTGTTTGTATATACATGTGTATATTCTTTGTTCCAGTAGATATATATGCATATCAGTATGTCTCTGAAAATCTCTTAGACCTTAAGCGTCTTAAGGGTAGGCCATTTCATATATTGTTTAACCTTTTGTAACACCTCACATAATTTTTGTTAATGTTCTGTTTGTGGTTGATGCTCAGTATGTATTTGTTGACAGACTGAATTAATGAGTGAAGGAATAAATGAATTTTAAATTGTGGGCTTTGTCTACCTTAGAGATGGTTTCCATCACATACTTCTAGCTTTTAAATTTGTGAGGAACATGATTTTACCTTCAGCAGAAATAAGCAAACATAATAAAAGAGGTGCCATCTTTATGCTTTGTGAAGAACCATTCAAACGTTTCATAATTCTAGTAACTGAAACCTTACCTTATATTTATAAAGTGATTTTGTGTTCTTTGTCAGGACATTTGCACATCTGTTTCCCTTGCTTTTTAGTAGCCTGTGGAGTAGGTAGGATAGATATTATTCTCATTTCCATTTGACTGAGGAGAAAATGAGGCCCAGGGAGGGTTATGTGATTTATCCTAGTTCTCACAGAAAATTCGTGCGAACAAGAATAGAAATCAAGTTTATACTTGCCTATTTGATATTTCTCTTGTATCTTCTTTACAGTGCACCGTTTTCTTAGTTTAGGTTTTAAAATGTATTCCATTTGATGTGATTGTTTCACAACTATTGTAGCAAGTGGCACTTGGCAATAGATAATCTTTATATAGAGCTAGGATTTCACTTTTATCTAGTTGAGTTTTGGATCTAATATTTGCCTTAGATTTCAAGGGCAGTGAATTTTTAACCCATCTTTTTTTGACTCCTTCTGGTTTTCATGTCTATGTCTCATTCATTTTTTTATTGTCATTTCCCACCCTCCACCCGCACCCCACCCTCTGGGGATAGCACGTAGTAGGTACTTAATAATTGTTGAATACACGTGAGGTAAATTTCTAGAATGTTAGTGGCCTGGTACGTAGGACAACTCTTAAAGTTTTGTCTACCCAGAGGTTGATATTGTCTAAAGAGAAGATGTGGTATTTTTAACTATCTGTTATTTCCTTTTAAGGTAGATATGTCAAGCCCCTCCACTGCTACATTAAAATATTGGGAATGCAAAGATGAATAAAATGGGTAATCTCTGCTCTAGTTGTTCATAGAATAATGTAGGGCACAAAACATATATTCACAGATGCTCAGGTTAAACTACGTACAAATGCTTTTGAAATTATTAGCTGTTAAAGGGATTGGAAAACTTGAGCTGGCTTATGAAGGAGTTGCAATTTGCAGTGGCTTTCATGAAGAGAATTTTACATGTAAATAGCAGCTAGAATTGCAAATGAACATGGCATTTGAGAAGTTCAGCAACTGGAGTGTAGAATATGAGTTGGGTAACATTGGCAGATGAAGCCGATATGTTAGATTGTAAGGACCTTATCTTTCTTAGAAAATATTTAATCTTTATTCAGAAGGGCATGAGAAGCCACTGAATTATTAAAAGTAAGGGATGGTGTAATCAGGTCTGTGTTATGAAAAGGTAACTCAGGAAGCTTTGTCATGGATAGATTAGAACAGTGAAGCGCCAGGGGCAGGTAGGCAGGGTAATTAAGAATACATATGGAATTGTCCAGATAAGAGATGGAGTCCTTCCTAAAGCAGTTGTAAAGAGTGCTAAATAGAACTTTGTGAATGATTAAATAGAAATGGTGAGGAAGGGGAAGGAGTCAGGATGCCTCTGAGGTTTCCAACTTGGATGCCTAGTTTGGAGAATGGAGTTATTATTAACAGAGAAGGAGTACAGGCAAAGGAGGAGGCTTGATGGGGTGGATGTTGATATTAGTTTTGCTATACCGAGTCTGAGGTTTCTATAGAAAACCTAGATGTCAAGCAGGCAGCTGAAAATAGTACCAGTGCTTAATAGAAACACAATAACTAATTTTCTCTGGGTATATGTCAAGGAGTGGGATTGCTGGGTCATATGGTCAAACTAAAAACTATTTTTAGTTTTTTAAGAAACCTCCATACTGTTCCCCATAGTGGCTGTACCAGTTTACATTCCCACCAACAGTGTAGGAGGGTTCCCTTTTCTCCACCTCCTCTCCAGCATTTATTGTTTGTAGATTTTTTGATGATGGCCGTTCTGACCGGTGTGGGGTGATACCTCATTGTAGTTTTGATTTGCACTTCTCTAATAATTAGTCATGTTGAGCATCTTTTCACATGTTTGTTGGCCATCTGTATGTGTCTTCTTTAGAGAAATGTCTGTTTAGGTCTTCCGCCCATTTTTTTATTGGGTTATTTGTTTTTTTGATACTGAGCTGCATGAGCTGTTTGTATATTTTGGAGATTAATCCTTTGTCCGTTGCTTCATTTGCAAATATTTTCTCCCATTCTGAGGGTTGTCTTTTCATTTTGCTTCTGGTTTCCTTTGCTGTACAAAAGATTTTAAGTTTCATTAGGTCCCATTTGTTTATTTTTGTTTTTATTTCCATTTCTCTAGGAGGTGGGTCAAAAAGGATCTTGCTGTGATTTATGTCATATAGTGTTCTGCCTATGTTTTCCTCTAAGAGTTTTATACTGTCCATCCTGACATTTAGGTCTTTAATCCATTTTGAGTTTATTTTTGTGTATGGTGTTAGGGAGTGTTCTAATTTAATTCTTTTACATGTAGCTGTCCAGTTTTCCCAGCAAAGATGAACTTATTTGCAAAGCAGAAATAAAGACACAGATTTGGTATCCACAAACTTACGGATACCAAGGGCAGAAGGATGGGGTGGGATGAATTGGGAGATTGGGATTGACAGACATATTACACTACTATGTATAAAAGAGATAACTAATGAGAACCTACTGTATAGCACAGGGAACTCTATTCAATGCTTTGTGTGACCTAAATGGGAAGGAAATCTAAAAAAGAGGGGACATATGTGTACGTATAACTGATTCACTTTGCTGTACAGAAGAAACTAACACAACATCGTAAAGCAGCTATACTCCAATAAAAGTTAATTTAAAAAAAAGAAACACAAAACTGAATATTTGGGTTTGGGATCTGTAGATATCTAGGAGGTAGCTGGAGCCATGAGAATAGTGAAAAGTGTAGAATATAAAAAGAAGGCAGCCTAGGACAGAGTCTTGGGAAATGTCAAAATTTAAGAGGTAGAAAGAAGAGAAAGAGCCAACAAAAGGACGCTTCCAAAAGCCTTTGGAAACGTAATCAAAGCTAGCACTATAGTATACCTCTTTATTATTCCTATTCAACTATTTTAAATACTGCCTGAATTTCTCTGATATTCTTTACCGAATTGCTATCAGTTCCATCAAAGAGTCAGCTCTCATCTTGCTTTTATTTCTTATTCTGCATTACATTATGATTATTCTATCAGTATCTCCTTTAGCCTCCTATGCAAATTTTGTAGGAAAAGCATGACCTCATGTTGCATTCAATAACACAAGGAAAATGTGAATTAGATGTTGTTTCTAGTTGTGAAGAATCCATAGTAGCTGAGGATTTTAGTTTGGCTTTCTGATATGGGAATTTGGTATTCTTAGACAAAAATATCTTAATGTAAATTATATTTTGATATAATTTTGAAGTTTTAAATTGTATATTAGGGAGTCATTGACGTTGAAATTTTTGACAGTTTCACACTTTGAAGAAGCTTGTGTTAAAGAATCTCTACCAACTTCTAAAATGGCAGCCTAAGATTATATTCTTAGTCTTTGTATAGCATTCATGGCCGATACTTTAATTTTATATGTATTTGATAAATATAGATTAAATGCTGTCTATGTCCAAAGCCAAACTATTGCTAGAGAATTGCGGGGTGACATAAAAATGAAAAACTGAAGCTGAATTAAAACCTTTTAATTACAAAAATGATTACGGTTCTCCATTCCAATTCCTACCTCATCCATCATCTCATATATATAATTAAGATTGAAAACAGTATTGAAATAAACAATAACATAAATGTAAGAAAATACAACGAACTGCTGATTTTTCTTGTGCATACTACTTTAATGCATACTTTGAAATGTTGAATAATTCTTTTCAGAAGTCTGTGTTTTGGTGTTTCTGCTTTCCTGGCTCCCTAAGCACAAGCTTTAAAATGCTTTTTGGATAATCCAGTACTGAACTCTCCCCTCCAAAGAATTTGCATTCTACCAGGAGAGAGACATATACAACTTGAAATAGAATGAAAAAGAGTGAGGCCAGGGAGTCAAGTGCCGAGTGTTAACTAAGTATAGATTTGCCAGTCTGAAAGTTGCAAATATGCATGCAACTATTATGATCTGATCCAATCTAAAAGTTCCATATCAGGAGTGTAGTTTATTCTGTATGAATCTTGAGATAGGAGACCTAGATAGTGGGAACTATAGGATCATCACTACAGATATTCAGATATCAGCTAATTGTTTTGTTTTCCATTCTGACAGTGTGTCAGAGGATCCTGGATTCTTCCCAGTCGTGTATTTCTTATACCTAATAATAACCAGAATTCATTAAAATTGTATAATTGTTTGTTTTCTATGACCTACTTGCATTTCTTCTTACTCAGTGTTGTGTTGGGAGTTGAAATGTACCAGCTTAGAATAGCCAATTGTTAAATTTCAAAAATTTTGTGAGCTGGTTGTTGAATACAGTCATTATTAAAAATTAAATTATATAAACTTACAGTTAAATCAGGAACATTAAAATCACGGGTAAAAAATACTCAAAACTCATCACTCTTTAATAATGTTGTTAAATTTTACTCTTATCTATGCTTTTGAGGTTACTTATCTATTTTGCTTATATATTTTGAGGTTAGAAATACTATATAATGTTTTACTTCCACACATCTTGCATCAGTAAAAATAATAATATATATAAAATGCATTATATTGTATATGCATAATTTCCCTCAGAGAGCTGATTGTTAGGCATTTACCAGCACATATCATTCCTAACGATGAGTAAAATCAAATAAAACTTGCTGTATCAAATTCAGATTTAAATAGATTTCCTTTCTTTTCCTCTTTCTTTCCCTGTCCTTTCTTTTTTTCTCTTTTTCCTCTTTCCCTCCCACCTTACTTCCTTCTCTGTTTTTTTTCTGTTTCTCTCATCCTTTCTTCATAGTGACTAGTAGGTACTGTATGAAACTGAGAAAGCTAGAAAGCACCTGAATTTCAGATTGTGTCAGGTATCAGTTGAATAACATTTCCTTCAAAGATGGGGTGGGAGTATTCTAAATTTTTAATTTATATTGAAACTTGCATAGCATATTATATTGCAGTGATATTTCATAGATTAAATTTATCATTTCTGTGAAAATTCATTTGAGATATGAAAATACTCCATGAGTTTCTGTCTGTTAGCAATGTTCTCCAAATTGTTTTTTCTAAGTAATTATCTAGTCTTTTCAGAATTTATGTTAACAAGGGTGCATTTTGACTAAAGTTCTAAAATAAATTTGGTTTATAGAATTGACAATACCATTTATTGTGCTAGGTACTTATGTTATTTCTAACCCTTGCAATAATCCACCAGGCTGGTATTATTAATCCCATTATACAGATGAGAAAACTGAGATTAAGCAACTTTTTTATTGTCATATATCTCATAAATTTCCGAGCCGGTTGCCTGTTTCAGGTTTGTCTCCAAAGCCTATGCTCTTTTCAAATACCATACTGTCCTGAGGCTAGTTCTTATTAATAGCATATTAGGAAAATTAGATCTTACAATAAAAGCTTTTTATTTTTATGGCTATTTATCACAAGAACTATTTACACACAGAAAATTACATTTCACAAAAACTTTGTAGTTATGCATTCAGCTTATGTAAACGTTTTATACTCATTTAATTTTATTTCTGTCCTCGCAGCCTTGGTGGAGGACCAGATGATGCAAAAGAAATTATGAGACACAGTTTCTTTTCTGGAGTAAACTGGCAAGATGTGTATGATAAAAAGGTAGGTTATCTTCATGGCATAGTGTTTATATATTTTGGTTAAAATGAATTTACAGCAAAAAAAATTTTAGGTGAATAACAGTGAATGATGTAATTATATTTTTCATTTTTACTCAGTCATTTAATTGAATGTAGGACTCCTTAGCACAAAATTTTCTTCATAGCTTTGACTCCCGAAATGCATTTTGAAATTTTATTCAATGTGATCAAACAGTTTTTCTTTTTTATCACAATAATTTGTTAGTTTGCTTCTCATCATTTCCTTAATTCATAAAAAATAAAGGCACCAATGTTATGTTATTCTTCAGGAAAATTAACTAGCAAAACAATCATAATTTTAAAACTTTGTCTCTATGCCTTTCATTTTAAAGTGAGCTCTTATTTATTTATACAATTTCTTATTTTAAAAGGAATTTAAAGCAATTTAGTTTTAATATTTAACCAAGTAATAAATTTATTTGTCTTCTTTGGAACGTCTGTTATTTGAAACAGAACTTAAAGACCCAGAGAATGGATGCTACAAATTATATAATTTTATTTTTACTGTAATCTGCTTAGTACTTGTTTTTAATACTGCAGTGTTTACTTAAGTTTAGGAACAGGAAGTTATTGTGTTTGTTCTATCTTTTAAATTTTTTTAATTTTATTTTTACTACTTCAGATATTGTTAGTACAGACACTGATTTTTATATTTTGATTTTCAAATGCTCATATAAAAATTTTACTACGAAAGTTTTATGTAGTTCAGTATTTGCTTAGAATTATTATCTAGTCATTTTGTGTAGTTAGTCCTTCCATTTCAGTTTATTCCAGGTTTCCATATTTTTCTCTAAAACATATATCAATCAACATTTATGTAGTGTCTACTTTGTGCCAAATATTCTTCTCTATTAAACCCTAAAGATAGAATGATATATGAGTTATGAGGAAGTGAGACGAGTACTTCATTTTTGTATTATGTTACAGTAATAGGGAGTGTGGTGATTTTGTAAGCATTTACTGTAAATAGGTGTTTAAAATAGTTGCACCATGTTATGATACCTCTACTCAAACTTCACTTCAATTAAACTTACATCTCTTCAGCTCGGTGCTTTGTGACCGCCTAGAGGGGTGGGATAGGGAGGGTGGGAGGGAGATGCAAGAGAGAGGAGATATGGGGATATATGTGTATGTATAGCTGGTTCACTTTGTTATAGAGCAGAAACTAGCACACCATTGTGAAGCAATTATGCTCCAATAAAGATGTTAAAAATTTTTTTTTGAGTTTCTACCGTGTATAAAGCACTGAGGTAGGTATTGGATCCTTTTCAAACCTTATGAGAAGCTTGTGACCATTCTTAAGTTTCCTCAGTGTTTATTAACTTCATGTACACAGTTATACATCCACTTTATAACACTGATGATATTCTTTATGAGTTGCATCCATATATAGCCCCTAATGCACTATGTACTGTTTATCATGTCAGTACACTATAAAAGAACCTGAAATTGGGAGACTGGGATTGACATATATACACTAATATGTATAAAATAGATAGCTAATAAGAACCTGCTGTATAAAAAAATAAATAAAATTAAATTTTAAAAAAAGAGAACCTGAAAAACAAATCTGAAAAGTATCAAGATCTTGGCATGTCTCCTAGAAATAATATATGGTCAGAGGTTTTCTTTGGCAGGCAAAGTTATAAGCCACAACTAAATATTCCTTTGATATACCCTGTCCGAGGAGGATTCCACCACAACCACCAACAACAAAATATAACAGAAAGAAAAATTTCTTTAAGAGACAAATGTAGAGCACCAGTATGGCACTGCTAACCTTAAAGAAGGGGCAAAACATGGACTTTCTTCAGTCCTATTCAGAGAGTAAGATATGCTACAAAGATTTTGTCATCAGCATGCAGCTCTTCATGTTAAATTGTAGTTTGGCATCATCTAGAGAACGCTCTGAGAACCCACCTACCACACAGTGAAGAAGCAAGGCTTATCCTGTCACTGTTCCACTGGGCTCAACATGCCCAGAGCGAAGGTACTATTAAGATGTCTACTCAGGCAGCTCCCTTGCGGTGAATGGAACTGGAGAAGCCTGCAAGTAGGGTAGGAGAAGGAGCTGCCAAAGCACAGCTTTGGGTGATATATGTGAAGAAATGAGTTTAAATTGTTAGTATGTTGATAAAAATAGTTGCTACTTAATTTGAGCAAAGGTGTTAGCTATCTTGCATAAAGAAGCACAACCACAAAAATCACAAAGTTTCTACACTCATATACGCCTGCTACAGGTTTACTCTTGGGGTGTGGGTAGTATACTGGATGTCAGATGATGTACTGATGTTTTCAGCCATCTTCACACACCTGAAGAAGAACAGCATCATAGCAGCATGCTTAAATTTTGAGACTCCTTCTAAAAGGATGTGAAAATACGATTGGTTTTATTTGGGTTTGTATTGTATCACTAACAAACAAGGAATTAATTATAGGAATGCTAATGCCAGTAGCTATTTTCATGAATTCATTTGTAATTCTAGTGTTTTCAAACATTTTTAAGGGGTCCTATGTCTTTAAAACACGTAACTTATTCATAAAAGATTAATTCATCTCTAAGATCAGGTATTTTTTTATTACAGTTTTACTAATGTGCTTTGGGACATTTACTATTTTTATAGATTTATTCCATGATTATTGGCCATTTTTCTATATATTGTGGCAAACCCAGAGATGAAGGCATATGTAAAGATCCTGGCATCTTTAGGGGAAAGCTAAACCTCTTCCTAGGCAAAGTTAAAAGTGAATTAATCTTAATTACAAGTATCATGATGTACCACTCTAAAGAACTTGGTACTGGAAAGTGGAAATACTCATCCTGGATCTGCTTCTTCCCTCTTGTGTGGAAGTGGACAAGTTGTTTTACTCCCACATAAAATTCTGATCTTTGAAGTATCTTCAAGCTTTAGGATTCTCTGGTAGGATATTTCATAATATGAATTAATCTAGTTAAATTTCTATATAAGATTTATACTTAGTTTGTCAACATCTACAAAAAAGTCTGCTGGATTTTCTGTGAGATTATGTTCAATTTATAGAAAAATTTGGGAAGAATTGGCATATGAACATGCTATACGTCTACATTTATTTAGGTCTTCTTTAATTACTCTCAGGAATGTTTCATAATTTTCAGTGTTTAGTTCTTATCCATATTTTGTTGAATTTATCCATAAGTATTTCATGTCTTCTGATGTGGATGGTATTTTTAAATTTCATTTCCATATTGTTTGCTACCAGTAGAAATAGGCTTGATTTTTGTATATTGACCTTGTATCCGACAAGCTATTAGTTTTAGTAGCTTTTTTTGTACATGACTTAGACTTATCTAAATAGATGATCATATCTTCTATAAATAAAAAGTTTTACTTCATTTTCAATCTGCACGTATTTTATTTATTTATTTTGCCTTATTATATTGGCTAGGACCTTTCTACAAAGTGGAATAGAAATGATGAGAGTTGACATCCTGACTTTGTTTCTAATCTTAGAGAGAAAACATTTTTTACCATTAAATATGACATTAATCACATCTAGCACCTAAATCTTCATTACTCAATGTCATTCTCCAGTAAAAAGAACCAAGGTTATTTGGAGAAGTAGTTGATCCCACAGCTGGGATGGGGAAAATAAAAGAAGAGCCCAAGGAATTTTGTGGTACCAGAAAATAAAAAAATGAAGGTAGATGGAAAAAGGTGCATGTTTGTACAACACAGGAGCCAACCTTAAATAATTCCCAGTGGTGAAAGCTGGGACAATTTCAGTAGCAAAACAAGTATTGTATATGACCAAAAAAGTAAGATACATATCCATGAGTCTATACTGCAGAAATTAATGATTGAACGAATAGATAAAATATTGAGAAGAGACATGTCTTCATTATAGGTGAATTCCGGTTAATAAATGTAGAAGGAATCAGAGAAATAGAAAATTACCATTAAAACAACAGAGTAAAAATTGCTGTATGCAAGATTCACCAATGAATGTTAAAATTAGTGGGCAAAAGTTTAAGAAGGAGGATATTTGCATGGTGTCAACATATCTTTCCCCAAATACTTATTTATAAAGATTAAGAGAGTAATTTTACAGTAAAAAGCCCTGGCAAACACTGTCTTAAACCAAGTGATCAAGATTAATATCACCAATAATAAGACACTGAAATCATTATAACCCATGATATGATGCCCTGAGAAGGCTGTATCACTTTTGTACTATATTCCCTCAAAATGTATAACCTCAGTATAATCATGAGAAAACCTAAGAAACCCTCAAAAGTGTCAACTTCATGAAAGGCAAGGAATGATTGTGAAACTTTCACAGATTGGAAAAGACTAAGGTGACATGATGACTAAATGCAATGTGGGATTCTAGATTGGATCTTGGAATAGAAAAGGGCCATAAGTGGAAAAACTGGTGAAATGTAAATAAATTTGGTAGTTAATACTTTTGTACCAATTTAATTTCTTAGTTTTGATAACTGTACTATGGCTGTATAAACTATTAGCATCAGGGGAAGGTGTGTAAAGGGTATATGGGAACTGTTTGTACTATTTTTCTAAGTCTTTTCTAAGCCTAAAATTATTTCAGTGTAACAAGTTATAAAACTTTTATCTAAGTGTAGGGTTTTTTTTTTTTTTTTTCTTGCGGTACGCGGGCTTCTCCCTGTTGTGGCCTCTCCCGTTGCGGAGCACAGGCTCCGGACGTGCAGGCCCAGCAGCCACGGCTCACGGGCCCAGCCGCTCCGCGGCATGCAGGATCCTCCCAGACCGGGGCACGAACCCTCATCCCCTGCATCGGTAGTCGGACTCTCAACCACTGCGCCACCAGGGAAGCCCTAAGTGTAGGGTTTTTAATACCTCCTTTATTGGGTTGAGGAAGTTCCTTCTATTCCTAGTATGCTAATAGTTTTTATCATGAATAAGTGTTGAATTTTATTAAAAGTTTTTTGCATCCATTGCAATGATCATATGGTTTTTCTCCTTTATATTCTGTTAAAATGGTGAATTATATTGATTATTTTTCTAATGTTAAATGAACCTTCTATTCCTGGGGAAAAATCTGCTTACTTATGATATCCTTATTATGTATTGCTAGATTTGATACAATGTGTTTTTTAAAGGATTCTTTGCATGCTTAAATCATGCATGATACTGAGACGTCATCTTCTTTTCTTAGAATGTCTTTGTATGGTTTTCATTTCAGGATCATGTTTACCTTTTTAAAGTGAGGTGGGAAGTATGCCCTCCTCTTCACTTGTATGGAATTGTTTCTGTAGAATTTATATTAAATGTTCCTTAAATCTTTGGTAGAATTTACCAGTAAAGCCCCTTGGGCCTAGAGTTTTCTCATTGCTGGGAGGTTTGTAACCATGAACTTAATTCTTGAATAGTTAAGGGACTCTTCTGGTTATTCTTGAATAGTTAAGGGACTATTCTGGTTATCTGTTTTTTCTTGATTGAGTTTTGGTATTTTATGGCTTTCAAGGAATTTGTCATCTAAGTTTGCTAATTTATTGGCTTAAAAATGTTTGCAATGGGGGCTTCCCTGGTGGTGCAGTGGTTGAGAGTCTGCCTGCCGATGCAGTCTGACTGCGGATTCGTGCCCCGGTCCGGGAAGATCCCACATGCCGAGGAGCGGCTGGGCCCGTGAGCCATGGCCGCTGAGCCTGCGCGTCCGGAGCCTGTGCTCCGCAACGGGAGAGGCCACAGCAGTGAGAGGCCCGCGTACCGCAAATAAATATAAATAAATAAATAAATAAAATGTTTGCAATATTCTCTTTATATCTTTATAGTGTTTGTTGTATATGTAGTGATGACTTCTTTTATTCCTGATATTGGTATATTGTTTTTCTGTGTTCAAAGTCATTAATTCTCATCTTTATTATTTCTTTATTCTGCTTCTTTTGAGTTGATGTTGCTTTTCTTGATCTCCTTTAGGAGGAAGCTAAGATTATTGGCTTGAGACCTTTCTCTTTTTCTAACATAAGCACTTAATGCTATGTTTCTATCTAAGGACAGTTAGCCATGCTTTGCGAATTTTGATATGTTGTGTTTTCATTTCAAAATATTTTTAGTTCTTCTTGTGATTCCTTCTTAACTCAGGGATTATTCAGGAGAGTGTTGTTCACAATTTCCACATATATGGATTTTTTAGACATCTTTGTTATTGATTCCTACTTATCTATGGTTGGAAAACATATTTCATATGATATTAATCCTTTAAAATTTATTGAGATTTGTTTTATGGTCGATAAAGTGGTTTATCTTGGTGTATGTTTCATACACACTTGAAAAAGATGTGTATTCTACTTATATTGCATAAAACATTCTACCAGTATCCATTTGGTCAAGATGTTTGACAGTGTTATGTCTCCTATATTATTACTGATTTTATGTCTACTTGTTCTATCAGTTATTGAAAAAGGATCATTGACGTCTTTAGCTATAATTGTGGATTTGCCTGTTTCTCTTTTTAGATCTGCTTCTTGAATTTTGAAGCTTCATTGTTAGTTGTATACATAGCAATTTATCTTCTTGGTGAATCTACCCCTTTTTCATTATGAATGTTCTTTTATATTCGTAGCATTAATCTTTGTTTTGAAATCTACTTTGTCTGACATTAATATAAGTACTCCAGCTTTCTTTTGAATTTTTCCCATCTTGTTATTTTTAACCTATATCATTATATTTAAGTGTATTTTCTCTTAGACATGATATAGTTGATTCTTGCTTTTTTTTTTTGGATTTTGTATGAGGATTTTATTTACAACATTATTAACAACAACAACAAAGAAATTAAACATAAGTTACTGCAACTGATCCTCTGAGATTTAAGAAGTTCCATTTTAAATTGCCATCAAATTGTCCAAAGATATACAATACTAAATCTGTGGTTTTCTTTATGAATTACAGTGCTCATATTTTAGGCAGTCCTTTTTTTTTTTAATAAATTTATTTATTTTTGGCTGCCTTGGGTCTTCGTTGCTGCGCGTGGACTTTCTCTAGTTGTGGTGAGCAGGGGCTACTCTTTGTTGCAGTGCGCAGGCTTCTCATTGCAGTGGCTTCTCTTGTTGCGGAGCACAGGCTCTAGGCTCACAGGCTTCAGTAATTATGGCTCGCGGGCTCTAGAGCTCAGGCTCAGTAGTTGTGGCACATGGCCTTAGTTGCTCCGAGGCATGTGGGATCTTCCCGGACCAGGGCTCGAACCCATATCCCCTGCATTGGTAGGTGGATTCTTAACCACTGTGCCACCAGGGAAGCCCTAGGCAGTCTTTTAAACATATAAATACAAAAGAAATGAAATCACTCATTAAAAACTTTGTTAAATGAAGGGTATTTTAAATTTACATTTATGTTGTCCTTGTAATAATACATGCCCGGAGAAAATCAGGAGCTTGAAGGGCAATTACACTTCCTACCTGAGTGGACAATTAGAACAATCGATCATTTCCAGTTTATCATGAACTACTCTGAACTTACTACGAGATGTAGCCAAAGTCAGAATATAGGAGTTAGGGAGAATATTCCTTTTTTAGAAGCAAGTAAGCCCACCAGAATCAGCATGGAAAATAAGCATCCTATTGAAGAATTCTAGGTGGAAAAATTAATGTAGTCAATTTCAACCATGCTGAGCTGGCTTAATTTTTTCATTGACTTGTATGATGTCATTCTTCTAAATCAAGTGTGTTTAAGTTCTTTTAGATCATCCACATCTTCCCCCAAAAAGGTTTTCATCAATAGGAACAGCATCGATGGCTCCATTTTTTTGTCGCTTCCCTTCATTGTCTTCTTCCAGATCACTTCTTTTGCCATGTTTAGCCCTACCTCTGTAAGCTTTGCTTAATTTGTTTTATCTCTTTCTGAAGTATGTGTGCTGAAATCTTTCAAGACTGGCTACAGTAATACCTGTTTCATCTACATCGCTCATTGAATCGTGAGCCTCATATCCACCTGTTCCCTGGGTGTAACAGGTATCGTCTGCTTCCTCCTCATTATCATCAGTTCAGGATGAAATTCAAACATCTCACAACTACTGAAAACTAGTGCCTACCCCGCTTTGAAGTCTGCTTTCCTTCTTTGCATTTCTTGATTAAGTTTATCAATCTCTTCTGGTTTTTTCCTTGCATATAAGAAAAGGTTCTGGAGTTATTTTGGCAGCATTTGGACCTAGGGCAGAACACTTTTTCAATTAGATCTTTTAATGAAATTCTCTGTTCTTTCTCTACTTTCTTTTTATAAAAGATAAAAATATACAATACAATATAAATACAATACAATACAAATCCAGGAGGAAGTGTATCATGATACATGCAAATATCTCCCCCTCCATGGCATATCCAAAGCCAGCCATATTTGTTGTTTTCAGTAGCTTCAAAGAAATGTCTGCACACTAACTGTTTTGGAGTTTTTCTTTTCTGCCTCACTGTGCTTGTTACTCACTTCTTCCAGTTTTTCTCTCGTCCCTATTAACCGTAGTATACTTTTCAAGTTCTTCACTGCTTGCATCACATTTTCTCACCACAGTCAAGTCATGAGAGAACTTATACTTATCTCCTTTAGTGCTCTGCCCATGCACGTACCACAGATTTAGGATCTGCACCTTTACTTAGTTTTTGAGCAGCAACTACAGGTTTGAATAGCTCATTTAGCTCTTGCAATTCTTACTTCTTGTCATCTTTCTTCAGTTTCTCTTTGGCTTCCCTTTATGCTACCTGATGTGGATTTTGTTGACCAAATTGACCTTGATGAGTAACAGCCTTGATAAACTTTTGTTGCTTTGCTCCTTTCTTGTTCTTTAGACCAAAAGTTTTGTCTCCAATAATCTTCTTTTTCTACTCCACTTTTTTGCTTCCCCCAGCCTGAGCAGGTTTCTTGGTTGGGGGGCAGGGGGCATTGTGGAGACAGTTGACACCAGCCAGACTTCAGCACAGTTGTATACCATCAGAGGATCTGGACCCATGGCAGGAGGAGGAAGATGAACACGCAACCACCTTAGTCGCTAAACCATACCTTGATTTTTTCTTATTCATTATATAATATATGACTTTTAATGGAATGTGCAGCCCATTTTTATTTAATTCAATTATTGACATAGTTGGGTTGAAATCTGCCATCTTGCAGTTTGTTTTTATTTGTTTCTTTATCTGCCTTCTTTTGGATTTATTGACTATTTTTATGATTCCATTTTATCTGAGCTATTGTGTCATTAGCTGTACTCCTTTGTTTTCTTCTCTTGAGATTGTTTTAGAGTTTTCTGTATATATGCTTAACTTATCACACTGTACCTTCAGTTAATATTATAAACATATCACTTTCAATAGCATAGTTCTGTTTCCCCTTCCATTCTTTATGCTATCATTTTCATGTATTTTACTTTCATATGTTATAAACATCACAATACATCATAATTCTCTTTAGGTTTAGACAATTATATTTTAATGTGCTGAAGAATGCTTTATATTTACTACTAGTAGCACTCACCATTCCTTTATGTAGATCCATGCTTCCATCTGGTATCATTTTTTGTTTTCTAACGTTCTTTTCTTCTTCATTGTTTTTCTTTAGCCTTTACTCTAAAGCTCATTCAGCTCCATGTTTAAGACATGATCCCCCTAATGTGGAAATATTCATGGAAAAAAGAATGCATTTGAAGGAAATATAGGCTTGAAATTGATGGGAATGTGACATTTCAGAGGGGAGACCAATGTAAGATGAAATAAAGTCGTTATGATTGAAGTGCATGAAATAATTCTGAAGCTGGAAAGAACCAACAATTTATGGTAGATGCAAAAAATGGAGAAGTGAGCCTGTTAATTTGGTATTGTTTCTTGAAAATTTAGCTCATGTTTGATTGATCCACCTACTTACCAGAATTATAAATCCTGAAGTAGGGGAATGACATAAGATGATTGGACCTTTTCAAGTTTGTTGGTATAGACTTTTAGGCAGAAGAGTTTGGAAAAGAGAATCTCATTTAGAGACTGCTGCAATGATACAAGTGTTAAGCGGTAGAGTCCAATGAAACAGAATAAAGGCAATGAGGAAGGAAAAGGAAATTCTGTAAATTCTATAGATATTTTAAAGAAGTAAGAATTAGTAATCTAGTCTGACAATCCTGGGGAAATGGGGGAGGATTATTGCTGGTTTTGGTAATAATTTAATTTTAAATGGAATTATCTCAGAGCTAGAAATACAGCACTAACATTTGGAAATGAGAGCGAGAATCAATAAGGAAATTCAATTAAAGCTGTGGGAATGGATTTCCTCTATAAAAAGGAGAGGAATGAGAAAATAAATGGGAAAGGGGAGGAGATTTAGAGAGAGAGACACAGGGGGAGGGAAGGTATGAGAACACTGAGAGCTATGACTGAGTATTAAAAAATATCCGTGGTCAGGAATGGGAGTTGGTTTGAGGACACATTTTTGTAAGGTGTGTCAAGGTCCTTTGTGAAGTATTGTTTAAAAAGTTGCAGTGGCACTTTTCTGACTGAATCACTGCTCTCTATTTTCTGGTTGAAAAACTCAGCATGAGAAGTTTGGTGATTGATGGCAGTCATTCCAATGTTAGTGATTGTTATTGTTTTCATAAGTAAAGCAAGGTTAGACAAGTATAACATGAACACTAACAGAGAAGAGAGAGAAGCTAAAAAGATGCTTCTAGGTAGCTTCATGTTGATATTCTCCTTATCCTACTCAAATGGTGGTTCAGTCTAAAACTTCAGGTCAAAGAAAGATGAGCCACAAATATCTACCAAATGTTCTGACAGTTTAACTTTAAAATTACTCTCTTCTGTTGATTGTGAGGCATTGCACTGAGGATATAAAAGAACACAGACAGCTGTCAAAACCAACGTTAGTTGTGATATGAAATGCAAATGGTTTAAGCTGTAAAAGCCCTCAAGTAGGTTAAAAACAAAATATAACTAGATGTTCTGTACAAGAATCTCACCTAAAACAATATTACACAGAAAAGTGGAAAAAATAAGAGGATGAATAGAAGTTTAACAGTCAAATGTCACAAAAAGTAAGCAGAGACAATTATAATTTTGAGCTAAGTAGATTTCAACACATAAATATTAAACGGGAGAAGTCAATTTTGGCATAATGAACAATAGCATGATCTCCAACATAAAAAGTAAAATTTTTGCACCAAATAGCATTTATGTGCACAAAACACTATTAGAAATGCCAGAAGGCCTGATAGAAATGCAGTTTCTTTCTTAATGTGGCAGATGTTCATCAACTTTTTGATCTTTTGAAAGAGCCAGCTTGTGATTTTGGTGATTTTCTCTATCAGTTTTCAATTTTCAAATTTTTGGATTTATGCTCTCATCTTTATTTATTTTCTTCTCCTTATTTCAGATTTTATTTGCTCTTCTATTTCTGGTTTCCTAAACTGGAAGTGTAGATTATTGCTTTTAGATCTTTCTTTTCAAAGGTATGATTCAATGCTATATGTTTTCCTATATATACTGTTTTTACTGCATCCCACAAATTTTGATAAGTTGTATTTTCTTCTTTTTTTTCTTTTGCTGTATGCTGTGGCCTCTCCTGTGGCACAGGCTCCAGACGCGCAGGCTCAGTGGCCATGGCTCACGGGCCTAGCTGCTCCACGGCATGTGGGATCTTCCTGGACTGGGGCACGAACCCGTGTCCCCTGCATTGGGAGGCGGACTCTCAACCACTGCACCACCAGGGAAACCCATATTTTCATTTTTATTTGGTTTAAAATATATTTAAATTTTTCTTAAGACATCTTATTTGACCCATATGCTATTTAGAACTATATTATTTAATCTCTAAGTATTTAGAATTTTTCCAGATATCTTTAACTTATTGATTGCCAATTTAATTCTGTTGTGGTTTGAGAGCATACCTTTGTATGATTTCTGTTCTTTTAAATTTTTTAAGGTGTGTTTTATGGCCTAGAATATGGTTTGTCTTGGTGAATTTTCTGTGAGCTTAAGAAGAATGTGTATTGCTACTGTTGTTGGAGAAGGTAGTCTATAAATATCAATTAGATCCAGTTGGCTGATGGTGCTTTTCAGTCCTTACTAATTTTCTGCCTGCTGGATCTGTCAATTACTGATAAAGGGATGTTAAAGTCTCCAACTGTAATAATGAATTAATCTATTTCTCCTTGAGGTTCTATCAGTTTTTGTCCATTGTATTTTGAAACTCTCTTGTTACATGCATACACACTAAGCATTGTTACGTCTTTTTGGAGAATCCCTTTATCATTATGTAATGTCTCTTTTTTTTTTTTTTTTTTTTGCGGCACGCGGGCCTCTCACTGCTGTGGCCTTTCCTGTTGCGGAGCACAGGCTCCGGATGCGCAGGCCCAACAGCCATGGCCCGCGGGCCCAGCCGCTCCGCGGCACTTGGGATCTTCGAGGACCGGGGCACGAACCCGTGTCCCCTGCATCGGCAGGCGGACCCCCAACCACTGCGCCACCAGGGAAGCCCTGTAATGTCTCTTAATCTGTGATAATTTTCATTACTCTGAAGTCGGCTGTGTCTGAAGTTAATATAGCTACTCCAGCTTTCTTTTGATAAGTGTTACCATGGTTTCCCTTACTTATTTTTTAACCTGCAATTAATGCAATCTTAGATCACATTAGTTTTTTTTTTAATCAAAGTACAGTTGACTTACAATATCCTGTTAGCTTCAGGTGTACAGCCCAGCAATTTATTTATACATATGTATATTTTTTTGTCTTCACATACTCTTCCCTTTTAGGTTATTACAAAGTATTGAGTATAGTTCCCTGTGCTATACAGTAGATTCTTGTTGGTTATCTATTTTATATACTGTAGTGTTAATGCCAACCTCATAATTTATCTCTCCCCCCACCCCCTTTTCCCTTTGGTAACCATAAGTTTGTTTTCTATGTCTGTGAGTGTCTTTCTGTTTTGGAAATACCAGTTTTGGAGATAAGTTCATTTGTAACTTTTTTTTTTTTTAGGTTCCACATATAAGCGATATCATATGATATTTATCTTTCACTGTCTGGCTTGCGTTACTTCACTTAGTATGATAATCTCTAGGTCCATCTATATTGCTGCAAATGGCATTATTTCATTCTTTTTTATGGCTGAGCAATATTCCATTGTATATGTATACACCACATCTTCTTTATCCATTCATCTGTCGATGGACGTTCAGGTTGCTTTCATGTCTTGTCTATTGTGAATAGTGATGCTATGAACCTCATGTATCTTTTTGAATTATGACTATCTCTGGATATATGCCTGGGAGTGGGATTGCACGATCATATGGTAGCTCTATTTTTAGTTTTTTAAGAAGCCTCCATACTGTTCTCCATAGTGGCTGTACCAATTTACATTCCTGCCAACAGTGAAGAAGGGTTCCTTTTCTTCCCCACCCTCTCCAGCATTTATTATTTGTAGACTTTTTGATGCTGGCCATTTTGAGCAGTGTGAGGTGGTACCTCATTGTAGTTTTGATTTGCATTTCTCTAATGATTAGTGATGTTGAACATCTTTTCATGTGCCTTTTGGCCATCTGTATGTCTTCTTTGGACAGCTACATGTAAAAGAATTAAATTAGAACATTCTCTAACACCATACACAAAAATAAACTCAAACTGGATTAAAGGCCTAAATGTAAGACCAGATACTATAAAAATCCTAGAGGAAAACATAGGCAGCACACTGTTTGAGCAATATGCTTTTGGATTAATCTCCTAGAGTAATGGAAAAAATAATAATAAACAAATGGGACCTAATTAAACTTAAAAGGTTTTGCACAGCAAAGGATACCATACACAAAACGAAAAGGCAACCTGCAAAATGGGAGAAAATATTTGCAAATGATATGACTGGCAAGGGATTAATCTCCAAAATGTACAAACAGCTCATGTAGTTCAATATCAAAAAACAAACAACCCCATCAAAAAATGGGCAGAAGATTTAAATAGGTATCCCCTCACTTTTAATCTCTTTGTGTCTTTATATTTAAAGTGGATTTCTTGTAGATAACATATGGTTGGGTCTTGTTTTTTTATTCTCTCTGAGGGTCTTTGTCTTTTAGTTGTTTTTAGACATTGACATTTAAAGTGACATTGACATAGTTGAATTAATATCTGTTCATTGAATTAATAGTTGAATTTATTTTCTATTCATTATCCTGTTCTTTGTATCTTCTTTTCTTTTCCACTTTTTACTTTTTTTCTGACTTGCCTGGTTTTAAGGGAGCGTTTTCTAAGACTGCCTTTTTCCTTCTCTCTTAACTTATCCTTTACACTTCTTTTAAATTTTTTTAGTGCTTGACCTTAGAGTTTACAGTCTATATTTATAACTAATTCTAGGCCTTTTTCAAATAATACTATACCACTTCATGGATAGTATAAGTTCCTTATAATATTGCTGTCATTACTGTCACTTGTCCATAACCTGGAATTATTGTATATATTGTTGCATTACTATTTTGAACAAACTTTTTTTTTGGCTGCGTTATGCAGCTGCAGGCTCTTAGTTCCCTGACCAGGGATTGAATGCATGCTCCCTGCATTGGGAGCATGGAGTCTTAACCAATGGACCACCAGGAAAGTCCCATAATAAACTTTTTTTTTTCTATTGGAGTATGGTTGCTTTACAATATTGTGTTAGTTTATACTTTACAGCAAAGTGAATCAGCTATATGTGTAAATATATCCCCTCTTTTTTGGATTTCCTTCTCATTTAGGTCACCACAGAGCATTGAGTAGAGTTCCCTGTGCTATACAGTAGGTTCTCATTAGTTATCTATTTTATACATAGTATCAATAGTGTATATATGTCAATCCCAATCTCCCAATTTGTCCAACCCTCCCTTTCCTCCTTGGTATCTATACGTTTTTTCTGTATGTCTGTGTCTCTATTTCTGCTTTGTAAATAAGATCATCTATACCAATTTTTTCAGATTCCACATATATGCATTAATATACAATATTTGTTTTTCTCTTTCTGACTTACTTCACTCTGTACGACAGTCTCTAGGTCCATTCATGTCTCTACAAATGACCCAATTTCGTTCCTTTATATGGCCGAGTAATATTCCATTGTATCTATGTACCACCACATCTTCTTTATCCATTCCTCTGTTAATGGACATTTAGGTTGCTTCCATGTCCTGGCTGTTATAAATAGTACTGCAGAGAACCTTGGGATGCATGTGTCTTTTTGAATTGTGGTTTTCTCAGGGTATATGCCCAGTAGTGGGATCACTAGGTCATATGGTAATTCTATTTTTAGTTTTTTAAGAACCTCCATACTGTTCTTCATAATGGCTGTATCAATTTACATTCCCACCAACAATGCATGAGGGTTTCCTTATCTCCACACCCTCTCCAGCATTTATTGTTTGTAGATTTTTTGATAATAGCCATTCTGACTGATGTGAGGTGATACCTCATTTTAGTTTTGATTTGCATTTCTCTAATAATGTTGAGCATATTTTCATGTGTTTGTTGGCCATCCATATGTCTTCTTTGGAGAAATGTCTATTTAGGTCTTCCATCCATTTTTTGATTGGGTTGTTTGTTTTTTTGATATTGAGCTGCATGAGCTGTTTATATATTTTGGAGATTAATCCCTTGTTGGTTGCTTTGCCAGCTATATGTAAAAGAATGAAATTAGAGCACTCCCTAATACCATACACAAAAATAAACTCAAAATGAACAAACTTTTGTCTAATTATTTTAATTAAGAATATGGAAAAAAATATTTAATCTTTGTGTATTCCTTCTTTAATACACTGCCTTTCTTTATGTAAATCTAAGTTTCTGACCTATATCATTTGCCTTCTTTTTGATGAATTTCTTTTAACAGTTTTTGCAAGGTAGGTCTCCTGGTGACAAATTGCCTCAGTTTTTTGTCTGGGAAAGTCTTTATTTTTCCTTATTTTTGAAGGATAATTTTGCTCTATACAGAATTCTAGGTTGATGCTTTTGTCTTTCAACACTACGTATTTCACTCCATTTTTTCATTGCTTGCAAGGTTACTGAAGAGAAACTCAATGTAATTCTTAACTTTCACCTTTATAGATAAAGTTTTTTGCTGTGTGTGTGTGCGTGCGCACACGCACTCACCCACTTCTGCCTTCTCTCAAGATTTTATCTTTGTCTTTGATTTTCTTCAGTTTAAATGGCTATATCTATGGCTAAGTGTAGATCTGGGGGTACTTGTCTTGACTGATATTCTCTGAACTTCCAGGACCTGTAGTATGGTGCCTAGCACTAATTTTGGAATACTGTTATTGCTTCAAATATTTCTTTTGTTCCATTCTCTCTCTCTTCTTCTCATATTCCCATTACACATACATTACATCTTTTATAATTGTCTCACAATTCTTGGATATTCTGTTCTTTTTTATTCTTTTTTCTCTTTGCATTTCAATTTTGAAAGTTTCTATTAACATTTCTTCAAGCTCACTGATTCTGTCCTTGGCTGTATTCTGATTGGTGAGACTATCAAAAGTGTTCTTAATTTCTGTGATGGTATTTTTGATTGCTAGCATTTCCTTTGATGCTTTCTTAGAGATTCCATTTATCTACTTATATTATCCATCTGTTCTTGCATATAGTCAACTTTTTCTACTAAAGCCTTTAATATATTGATCATAGCTGCTTCAAATTCCTAGTCTCATAATTTCAACATCTCTCTCTGCCATATTTGAGGCTTGCTCTGTATCTTGAAAATATATTTTTAATCTTTTAATATGTCTTATAATTTTTTGTGGAAAGTCGGACATTAGGTACTGAGTAAAAGAAACTGAGGAAACTGAGCTAAGTAGGTCTTTAGTGGAGGGTTTATGTGTATGTCACTAGTTTATCGGGTTTGAATGTACTTAATACTTTTGGTACCTTTCTTTTTTTTAGGAGGTAGTCTACATAGATGATCATGTCATCCATTTCCAACTTGTATGCCTTTTATTTCTTCTTTTTCTTACGTTATTGCATTGACTAGGATCTCCAGAACAATGTTGTATAGAGATGGTGAGAACAGACATTTAATTATTACTAATTTGGGGGAGATAGAATTTGCATTTCCCCTTCTGATTATGATATTAGATGTAGGTTTTTTTATGCATGCCATCTCTCAGGTTGACAATATTATCTGCTGTTTCTATTTCATGTACATTTTTATTATGAATAAATGCTGGATTTCATCGAATGCTTTTTTTCTGCATTCATTGAGATAACTATGTGATGTTTCTACCTTAGTTTATTAATATATTGACTCACATTGATTGATTTTCGCTTGCATGCTTAGGATAAACCTCTAAACAATCATGGTATGTTATCTTTTTTATATATTGCTAGATTGTTTCAGTATTTTAAGAATTTTGCATTTATAGTCATAGGAAATATTGGACTATATTTTTCTTTTCATGTACTATCTGGTTTTAGAATCAGGATAATGCTGGACACCAAAAATAAGTGGTGTTCCCTCTTCTATTTTATGGAAAAGTTTGCATAGAATTGCTCTTATTTCTTCTTTAAATGTTGACAGAATGTCCTGTGAAGCCATCTGAGCCTAGAGTAAAGAAATACAATTTATTTAGTGGATATACGGTACCTCTTATTATCTGTTTCTTTTCAGTGAGATTTTGTAGTTTATCTGTGTTTCAAGGAATTTAAAAATTTTTGTTTAATTGTTGAATTCATTGGCATTAAGTTGATGCATTATTTTCATTTTTTTCTATTCCTTTTACCTTATTTTATAAGCTCTTCCTTTTAGCCAATTACGTTGAAAACTTATTAGATTTGAAACCTTTCTTTTATAATATGAGCTTGTAGTGCTGTATTTTTACTACCTCTAAGCACTGCCCTAGCTGCATCATGTACGTTTTGTTATGTCATATTATGATTTAATTTTTATTTCAAAATGCTTTCTAATTTTCTTTGTGATTCCTTCTGTGACCCTATGGTTTACTGAAGTGTGTTGTTTGACTTACAATATTTGGAGATTTTTAAGTTATCTTTCTGTTTACATCTCTAGTCTAATTTTGTTGTTGTTAAGGAACATATTTCGTATAATTTTAAATAATTTAAGTCTATTGAGATTTGTTTAATGAAGATAATATGGTTTATGTTGATGAGTGTTTCATGTGCATTTGAAATAATGTGTATTCTTCTCTTGTTATATACAGTGTTCTATAAATGTCAATTAGATCAAGTGGGTTAATAGTTTTAAGTATTCTACATCCTTACTGATTGTTTGACAGCTTGCTCTTATCAATTACTAAGAGAGGATAAGTAAAATCCTGAACTATAATTGTGGTGTTGACTAATTCTCTTTCAGTTCTATCACTTTTTCTTTACTTTAAACTTAAAGTTCTGTTCTTAGGTGCACCCAGATTTAAGATTGTTATATCTTCATGAAGTGAATTTCATCACTTCATCTAGGTTAGCCAATTTTTGGCATAAAGATTAAAGTGGATATACATGCAATAGACAAATAGACAGTAGAAAAACAATAGAGAAAGTCAATAAAACCAAAAATAGTTCATTGTTTGAAAAGATCAACAAAATTGACAAACTTTTAAGTAGATTGACTAAGAAAAAGGAAAAGCAAATATTAAAATCACAAGTGAAAAGCATTACTACTGACTTTATGGAAATAAAAAGAATTATGAGAATAATATGAACACCTGTACACTAATAAAGTGGGTAACCTATATGTATTGGAAAAATTCCTAAAAACGTACAAACTGCCAAAACTACTCAAGTAGAAATAGAAATTTTGAATAGACCTAAAACTAATAAGAACTAATAAGGACAAAGTAATCAAAAAATCAATAAAGAAAAGCCCTAGACCAGATAGCTTCACTAGAGAATTCTTCAAACATTTAAAGGAGAAATAATGCCAATCCTTCTCAAACTATTCCAAGAAACTGAAGAGGAGTGAGTACTTCCTGACTCATTCTGTGAAGACAGCGTTACCCTGATTCCAAAATCATGCAAAGACACTGCAAGAAAACTGTACACCAATATTCCCAGTTAATACACATGGAAAAATTCTCAACAAAACACTAACAAACCAATCAGCAGCATATTAAAAGGATTATACATCATGATGAAGTGAGTTGTATTCCAGGAATGCAAAGATTCATAATACTAAAATCAATCAATGTAATACCCTACTTTAACAGAATAAAGAAAAAACCCATGTGATTTCAGCTGGTGCAGAAAAAGCATTTGACAAAATTCAGCACTCTTTCATGGTAAAAGAAACAAAACAAAACAAAACAAAAACCCATACTCAGAAAACTAGAAATAGAAGGAAACTTCCTCATCATAATAAAGGCCATGTACGAACCCACAGGTCACACACTCAATGATGAAGCTTTTCCCCAAAGATAAGGAAGAAGACAAAGATTCCTACTTTCAGCACTTCATTTCAACATAGTACTAGAAGTTGTTGTCAGAATGTTTAGAAAGAACAGGAAATAAAATGCAATCAAATGGGAAAGGAAGTAGTAAAACTATCTCTGTTAACAGATGACATGATCTTATGTGTAGAAAACACTAAGGAATACAGACACACACCAAAAAACCTCTTAAAGCTAATGAAAAATCCAGCAAAGTTGCAGATACAAAATCACACACAAAATACATTATATTTCTGCACATTAGCTATATCTGAAAAGTAAATTAAGAAAACAATTCCATAGAAAATAGCATCAAAAAGAATAAAATATTTAGGAATAAATACAATTAGGTAGGTGTAAAATTTATATGCTGCAAACTACAAAACATTGCTTAAATAAATTAAACATAAATAACTGGAAAGACATCCCATGTTTGTGGGTTGGAAACTTAATATTGTTGAGATGCTAATTACTGGTCAAAGTGGATGTTACTGATTCAGTGAAATCCTTATGAAATGGTCATATAAAATCATTTTAATATACTTCTGAATTCATTTTGCTGATACTTTATTGAGAATTTTTGCAGCAATGTTCATGGGGATATTGGTCTGTAATTTAGAATGTGCATTTCTTTTAAAACAAGAAATCAAACCTCAGTAGAACAAAGGAACTACAATATAGCTCTGATCATATTCTGTGATCACATTGCAATAAAACTTGGAGCAATCAGCAAGGAAATACTTCTCTAAAACCCAAACGTTTAAAATAAACTTTAATATAATTCATGGATTACAAAATAGGCACGTTGGAAATCAGAAAATATTTAGAACTGAATTACAATGAAAATTTGTGAAATGCAGCCAAAGAGGTTCTTCTTTTTTCCCTTTTTTTTTTTTTTTTTTTTGGCTACATCAGGTCTTTGCTGCTGCACATGGGCTTTCTCTAGTTGCAGCGTATGGGTCTACTCTTCACTGCAGTGCACAGGCTTCTCACTGCAGTGGATTCTCTTGTTCCGGAGCATGGGCTCTAGGCACACAGGCTTCAGCAGTTTTGGCATGCGGGCTTCCGTAGTTATGGCACGCGGGCTCAGTAGTTGTGGCTTGTGGACTCTAGAGTGCAGGCTCTCTAGTTGTGGTGCCTGGGCTTAGTTCCTCCACAGCATGTGAGATCTTCCCAGACCAGGGCTCGAACCCATGTCCCCTGCATTGGGAGGCAGATTCTTAACCACTGTGCCACCAGGGAGGTCCAAAGAGGTTCTTAAATACTTGTATTGTGTTGAGAGCGGACAACAGAAAAGAAAGGTCAAAAATTAATTAGTAAGTCCTCCAAATCAAATTAGGAGGGAAAAGAGCAGCAACAGAATAAACCCAGTGGAAGTGAGTAGATACAAATAATAAATACAAAAGTAAAAATGAATGAAATAGAAAACAAACATTTGAAAGGATCAAGAAAACAAAACTGCAGTTATGTAGAAGATTACAAAAGTAGACTAATCTCAAAATTAATCAAGAAAAGTGAGACAGCACTAAAGTATGTGAAATGGGGCACAACTACAATACAGTAGTTAAAATATGATGCAACTACAATGAAAGAATTACTTGACGATTTTTATAAAACTATAAATTATCAGCTGACTCAAGAAAAATGTGAAAACATCTATATCTAATCTTTAAATTAGTATACAATCTGTCATCTTTTCAACTTCAATGTTTCCACCCAAATATAGAAATAACAAGTCAAGTCCACATGCCTTTTTTAGATAATCTTCATACAACATTCAAAGAAAAGATAATTTCTATCATTAAAAATATTTTATACAAGTTGTTCCTGAAGAAAAGGAGAAAAACATGTTATATGCACCTGAAATTTATGTTACAACCTTGATATCAAACCCTGACAAGGCTCATACAGCAGAAAAATTATTGGCCATTTATGAACATAGACTTAAATTATCCTAAGTAAAGTGTTAACCGGTTATTTCCAACAATGCATAAAATATTTACATTCTCATATTCATGTTGAATTTTTTCTAGAAATATTAGATTAAAAATGTTTTAATCTCATTTAACTTATTTAGAAATTGTGTAATCCACATGATCATCTCAATCTTTATACAAAATCTTTTCATGAAGATGAAGTTAGAAACTATTCATTATTTTAAAAAACACATTGAAAACACTTTTAGTAACCTTAGAAGTAAATAGATTTAAAAAATTTTTTTTAACATCTTTATTGGAGTATAATTGCTTTACAATGTTATGTTAGTTTCTGCTGTATAACAAAGTGAATCAGCTATATGTGTACATATATTCCCATTCTCTTGCGACTCCCTCTGACACTCCCTATAACACCATTCAAGGTACTCATAAAGCACTGAGCTGATCTCCCTGTGCTATTCAGCTGCTTCCCACTAGCTATTTTACAATTGGTTTTATATATATATATATATATATCAATGCTACTCTCTCACTTTGCCCCAACTTACCCTTCCCCCTCTCCATGTCCTCAAGTCCATTCTCCATGGTTGTGTCTTTATTCCTGTCCTGCCCCTAGGTTCATCAGGACCATTTTGTTTTTTAGATTCCATATATATGTGTTAGCATATGGTATTTGTTTTTCTCTTTCTTACTTACTTCACTCTGTATGACAGACACTAGGTGCGTCCACCTCACTACAAATAACTCAGTTTCGTTTCTTTTTCTGGCCCAGTAATATTCAATTGTATATATGTGCCACATCATCTTTATCCATTCATCTGTCGATGGACACTTAGGTTGCTTCCATATCCTGGCTATTGTGAATAGTGCTGCAATGAACATTGTGGTACATGACTCTTTTTGAATTATGGTTTTCTCAGGGTATATGCCCAGTAGTGGAATTGCTGGGTCATATGGTAGTTCTATTTTTAGTTTTTTAAGGAAGCTCCATACTGTTCTCCATAGTGGCTGTACCAATTCACATTCCCACCAACAGTGCAAGAGGGTTCCCTTTTCCCCACACCCTCTCCAGCATTTATTGTTTCTAGATTTTCTGATGATGGCCATTCTGACTGGTGTGAGGTGATACCTCATTGTAGTTTTGATTTCCATTTCTCTAATGATTAGCGATGTTGAGCATTCTTTCATGTGTTTGTTGGCAATCTGTATATCTTCTGCAGAGAAATGTCTGTTTAGGTCTTCTGCCCATTTTTGCACTGGGTTGTTTGTTTTTGATATTGAGCTCTTGTATATTTTGGAGATTAATCCTTTATTAGTTGTTTCGTTTGCAAATATTTTCTCCCATTCTCAGGGTTGGCTTTTCATCTTGTTTATGGTTTCCTTTGCTGTGCAAAACCTTTTAAGTTTCATTAGGTCCCATTTGTTTATTTTTGTTTTTATTTCTATTTCTCTGGGAGGTGGGTCAAAAAGAATCTTGCTGTGATTTATGTCATAGAGTGTTCTCACTATGCTTTCCTTTAAGAATTTTTATACTGTCTGGCCTTATATTTAGGTCTTTAATCCATTTTGAGTTTATTTTGTATATGGCTTTAGGAAGTGTTCTAATTTCATTCTTGTACATGTAGCTGTCCAGTTTTTCCAGTACCATTTATTGAAGAGGCTGTCTTTTCTCAATTGTTTATTCTTGCCTTCTTTGTCAAAGATAAGGTGACCATATGTGTGTCGGTTTATCTCTGGCCTTTCTATCGTGTTCCATTGATCTATATTTCTGTTGTTGTGCCAGTACCATACTGTCTTGATTACTATAGCTTTGTAGTATAGTCTGAAGTCAGGGAGCCTAATTCTCCCAGCTCCATTTTTCTTTCTCAAGATTGCTCTGGCAATTCGGGGTCTTTTGTGTTTCCATACAAATTGTGAAATTTTTTGTTCTAGTTCTGTTAAAAATGCCAGTGGTAGTTTGATAGGGATTGCCTTGAATCTCTAGATTGCTTTGGGTAGTAGAGTCATTTTCACAATGTTGATTCTTCCAATCCAAGAACATGGTATATCTCTCCATCTGTTTGTATCATTATTAATTTCTTTGATTAGTGTCTTATAATTTTCTGCATACCAGTCTTTTGTGTCCTTAGGTAGGTTTATTCCTAGGTATTTTATTCTTTTTGTTGCAGTGGTAAATGGGAGTGTTTCCTTAATTTCTCTTTCAGATTTTTCATCATTAGTGTATAGGAATGCCAGAGATTTCTGTGCATTAATGCTATATCCTGTTACTTTACTAAATTCATTGATTAGCTCTAGTAGTTTTCTGGTAGCATCTTCAGGATTCTCTAAGTATAGTGTCATGTCATCTGCAAACAGGGACAGTTTTACTTCTTCTTTTCTGATTTGGATTCCTTTTATTTCTTTTTCTTCTCTGATTGCTATGGCTAAAACTTCTAAAACTATGTTGAATAACAGTGGTGAGAGAAGGAAACCTTGTCTTCTTCCTGATCTTAGAGGAAGTAGTTTCAGTTTTTCACCATTGAGAACAATGTTGGCTGTGGGTTTGTCATATAGGGCCTGTATTATGTTGAGGTAGGGTCCCTCTCTGCCTACCGTCTGGAGAGTTTTTATCGTAAATGGGTGCTGAATTTTATTGAAAGATTTTTCTGCATCTATTGAGATTATCATATGGTTTTCATCCTTCAGTTTGTTAATATGGTGTATCACATTGATTGATTTGCATAGAGTGAAGAATCTTTGTATTCCTAGGATAAACCCCACTTGATCATGGTGTATGATGTTTTTAATGTGCTGTTGGATTCTGTTTGCCAGTATTTTGTTGAGGATTTTTGCATCTGTGTTCATTGGTGATATGGGCCTTTAGTTTTCTTTTTTTGTGGCATCTTTGTCTGGTTTTGGTATCAGGGTGATGGTGGCCTTGTAGAATGAGTTTGGGAGTGTTCCTCTCTGTGCTATATTTTGGAAGCATTTGAGAAGGATAGGTGTTAGCTCTTCTCTAAATGTTTCATAGAAGCCATCTGGTCCTGCACTTTTGTTTGTTGGAAGATTTTTAATCACAGTTTCTATTTCAGTGCTTGTGATTGGTCTGTTTATACTTTCTATTTCTCCTTGGTTCAGTCTCAGAATGTTGTGCTTTTCTAAGAATTTGTCCATTTTATTGGCATAGAGTTGCTTGTAGTAACCTCTCATGATCCTTTGTATTTCTTCAGTGTCAGTTGTTACTCCTTTTTCATTTTTAATTCTGTTGATTTGAGTCTTCTTTTTTTTTTCGTCATGAGTCTGGCTAATGGTTTATCAAATTTGTTTAACTTCTCAAAGAACCAGCTTTTAATTTTATTGATGTTTGCTATTGTTTCATTTATTTCTGATCTGATCTTTATGATTTCTTTCCTTCTGCTAACTCTGGGGTTTTTTGTTCTTTCTCTAATTTCTTTAGGTGTAAGGTTAGGTTGTTTATTTGAGATGTTTCTTGTTTCTTGAGGTAGGATTGTATTGCTATGTACTTACCTCTTAGAACTGCTTTTGCTTCATCCCAGAGGTTTTGGGTCATTGTATTTTCATTGTCATTTGTTTCTAGGTATTTTTTGATTTCCTCTTTGATTTCTTCAGTGATCTCTTGGATATTTAGTAGTGTATTGTTTAGCCTCCATGTGTTTGTAATTTTTACAGTTTATTTTTCTGTAATTTATATCTAGTCTCATAGCATTGTGGTTGGGAAACATACTTGATATGCTTTCAATTTTCTTAAATTTACCAAGGCTTGATTTGTGACCCAAGATATGATCTATCCTGGAGAATTACATGAGCACTTGAGAAGAAAGTGTATTCTGTTTTTTTTGAATGGGATGTCCTATAGATATCAGTTAAGTCCATCTTGTTTAATGTGTCATTTAAACCTTGTGTTTTCTTATTTATTTTCATTTTGGATGATCTGTCCATTGGTGAAAGTGGGGTGTTTAAGTCCCCTACTATAATGTGTTACTGTTTATTTCCCCTTTTATGGCTGTTAGCATTTGCCTTATGTATTGAGGTGCTCCTATGTTGGGTGCATAAATATTTACAATTGTTATATCTTCTTCTTGTATTGATCCCTTGATCATTATGTAGTGTCCTTCTTTGTCTCTTGTAATAGTCTTTATTTTAAAGTCTATGTTTTCTGATATGAGAATTGCTACAACACCAACTTTCTTTTGAATTCCATTTGCATGGAGTATCTTTTTCCATTCCCTCACTTTCAGTCTGTATGTGTCCCTCGGTCTGAAGTGGGTCTCTTGTAGACAGCATATATATGGGTCTTGTTTCTGTATCCATTTAGCCAGCCTGTGTCTTTTGGTTGGAGCATTTAACCCATTTACATTTAAGGTATTTATTGATATATATGTTCCTATTACGATTTTCATAATTGTTTTGGGTTTGTTATTGTAGGTCTTTTCCTTCTCTTGTGTTTCCTGCCTAGAGAAGTTCCTTTAGCGTTTTTTGTAAAGCTGTTTGGTGGTGTTGAATTCTCTTAACTTTTGCTTGTTTGTAAAGGTTTTAATTTCTCCATTGAATCTGAATGAGATCCTTGATGGGTAGAATAATCTTGGTTGTAGGTTTTTCCCTTTCATCACTTTAAATATGTCCTGCCACTCCCTTCTGGCTTGCAGAGTTTCTGCTGAAAGATCAGCTCTTAACCTTATGGGAATTCCTTTGTATGTTACTTGTTGCTTTTCTCTTACTGCTTTTAATATTTTTCCTTGTATTTAATTTCTGATAGTTTGATTAATATGTGTCTTGGCTTGTTTCTCCCTGTTGGTATCCTGTATGGGACTCTTGGCTCCCTGGACTTGTTTGACTAATACCTTTACCATTTTAGGGAAGTTTTCAACTACAATCTCTTCAAATATTTTCTCAGACCCCCTTTTTTTTTTCTCTTCTTCTCCTGGGACCCCTATAATTCAAATGTTGTTGTGTTTGATGTTGTCCCAGAGGTCTCTGAGACTGTCCTCAATTCTTTTCATTCTTTTTTCTTTATTCTCCTCTGCAGTAGTTATTTCCACTATTTTATGTTCCTGGTCACTTATCCATTCTTCTGCCTCAGTTTTTCTGCTCTTGATTCCTGTCAGAGAACTTTTAATTTCATTTATTGTGTTGTTCATCATTTTTCCTTTGCTCTTTAGTTTTTCCAGGTCGTTGTTAAATGTTTCTTTTATTTTCTACATTGTATTTTTGAGATTTTTTATCATCTTTACTGTCATTACTCTGAATTCTTTTTCAGGTAGACTGCCTATATCCTCTTCATTTGTTTGTTCTGGTGGGTTTTCATTTTGCTCCTTGATCTGCTGCACATTTCTCTGTCTTCTCATTTTGTTTAACTTACTGTGTTTGGGATTTCCTTTTTGCAGGCTTCAAGGTTCCTATTTCCCATTGTTTTTGCTGTTTGCTCCCTGTGGGTGAGGTTGGTTCAGTGCATTGTGTACGCTTCCTGCTGGAGGGAACTGGTGCCTGCGTTTTGGTGGGTGGGGCTGGACCTTGTCTTTCTAGTGGGCAGGGCCACGTCCAGTGGTGTGTTTTGGGGTGTCTTTGAACTTAGTATGATTTTAAGCAGCCTCTCTGCTAATGAGTGTGGTTGTGTTCCTGTCTTGCTAGTTGTTTGGCATGGGGCGTCCAACACTGGTGCTTTCTGGCCGTTGGGTGGAGCTGTGTCTTAGCATTGAGATTGAGATCTCTGGGAGATCTCTTGCCAATTGTTATTACATTTGACTGGGAGGTCTCTGTTTGTCCAGTGTCCTGAACTCAGCTCTCCCACCTCATAGGCTCAGGTCTGACACCAGGCCAGGACATCAAGACCCTGTCAGCCACACAACTCAGAAGAAAAGGGAGAAAAATAAATAAATAAATAAAATTATTAAAATAATAATAATAAAATTTTTAAAAAGTAGAGAACAACCAAACCAATAAACAAATCTACCAATGATACCAAGTGCTAAAAACTAAACTATATAAACATAAAAATCTGAAACAAATCAGTTGCAGACAGCAAACCTGGAGTCTACAATTGCTTCCAAAGTCCACCGCCTCAATTTTGGGATGATTCATTGTCTTTTCAGGTATTCCACAGCTGCAGGGTACATCAAGTTGACTGTGGGAGTTTAATGTGCTGCTCCTGAGGCTGCACAGAGAAATTTAATTTCCCTTTCTCTTCTTTGTTCGCCCAGCTCCTGGACTTAAGCTTTCATTTTGGCCCCATCTCTGCATGTAGGTTGCCTTCAGGCATCTGCTCCAACCCAGAGTGGATGGGGTTAAAGCAGCGGTCATTAGGGGGCTCTTGCTCATTTAGGCCTTTGGGGAAGTCTGAGGTCTTCTGCCAGCATTCAGTAGGTGTTCTGTAGGAGTTTTTCCACATTTAGATGTATTTTGGGGGAGGAGGGTGATCTCCACATCTTACTCCTCCACCATCTTGAAGGTTCCCTAGGTTTTTATTGTAAAATAATTGACTGTAGTTGTTTGGGTTTATATATGGGCTTTTTATTCCATTCCATTGATCTGTGTGTCTGTTTTTGTGCCAGTACTATGTTGTTTTGATTACTGTAGCTTTCTAGTATAGTCTGAAGTCTGGGAGTGTGATACCTCCATCTTTGTTAAAGAACAAGATTGCTTTGTCAATTCAGGGTCTTTTGTGTTTCCATATGAATTTTAGGATTATTTGTTCTAGTTCTGTGAAAAATGTCATGGGTGTTTTGATAGAGATTGCATTAAATCTGTAGATCACTTTTGGTCTTATGACCGTTTTAACAATATTAATTCTTCCAGTCTAAGAGCATGGAATATCTTTCCATTTATTTTTATCATCATTAATTTCCTTAATGTTTTATAGCTTTCAGAGTATAGGTCTTTCACCTTTTTGGTTAAGTTGATTTTTTATTCTTTTTGATGCGATTTTAAATGAGTTTTTTTACTTTCTTTTTTGATAGTTCATTATTAAAACTGTGGAAAAGTAACAGGTTTCTGTATATTAATCTTGTATCCTGCAACTTTGGTGAATTCATTTATTAGTTCTGGTAGTTTTTGTGTGGAGACCTTAAGAATTTCTATATAAAGTGTTATGACTAATGCAAAAGAAATAAAAGCAAAAATAAACACATGAGGACCTAATTAAAGTTAAAAGCTTTTGCACAAGCAAAGGAACCCGTCAACAAAACAAAAAGACATCCTATGGAATGGGAAAAAAAATTTGCAAATGATATGACTAACAAAGGTTAATATCCAAAATATATAAACAGCTCATACAACTCAATATCAAAAAAACAAGCACACAATCAAAAAATGGGTAGAAGATCTGAATAGACATTTCTCCAAAGGAAACATACAGATGGCTAACAGGCACATGAAAAGATGTTCAACATCAGTAATCAGAGAAATGCAAATCAAAACCACAATGAGAGATCACCTCATGCCTGTCAGAATGGCTATCATCCAAAAGTATACAAAGAACAAGTGTTGATGAGGATGTGGAGAAAAAGGAAGCCTTGTACACTGTTGGTGGGAATGTAAATTGGTGCAGCCACTTTGGAAAATAGTAGAGTTTCCTCAGAAACCTAAAAATTGAACTACCATATGATCCAGCAATTCCAATTCTGGGTATATATACAGAAAAAAATGAAAACACTTATTTGTAAAAGATACATGCACCCCTATGTTCATATCAGCACTACTTACAATATCCAGGATGTGGAAGCAACCCATGTGTTCATCAACAAATGAATAAAGAAGGTGTGGTGTGTGTTGTATGTATGTGTAAATATATATATAAATATTACTCAGCCACAAAAAGAATGAAATTCTGCCATTAGGAGCAAAATAGATGGGCCGAGAGAATATTATACTTAATGAAATGTCAGACAAACAAAGACAAATACTGTATGATATCACTTATATGTGGAATCTAAAAAATAATACAAATGAATGTATATGCAAAGTAGAAATAGAGTCACAGATGTAGAAAACAAACTAGTGGTTACCAGTGGGAAGATGGAAAAGGAGAAGGGCAAGTTAGGGGTATAGGATTAAGGGATAGAAACTACTATGTATAAAATAGATAAACAATGATGGAATGTTGTATAGCACTGGGAATTAGAGCCATTATCTTATAATAACTTTTAATGGAATACAATCTGTAAAAATACTGAATCACTTTGCTGTACACCTAAAATTAATATAATATGGTAAATAAACTATATTTCAATAAATAAAAAATAAATAAATAGGTTTTTATTAAAAAATATTCTACAAGCTTTATAGGTACTCGTTGGATATTACAAATATTTTCTTTAAATGTGAGAACAAGTTAAGGATGTCTATCAATATCACATTCTAGGCAGTTTTTAATCATAGGTTATAGCCAACACAATAAAATAAGAAAAGGAAATAAGGGGTATATGATTTTTAAAGGAAAGAAAAGATCTTTAACAGGGGAGTATATAATAATTAAATTTTGTCCTTTTCTTACAGTGGAATATTATACTGAATAAAAAATTAATAACTTGGACTTGTGTCAATATTGACGAATCTCAAGTATTATATATAAAAAGGCATGTTACAAAGGATATTTAGGAAATGTGATACCATTATTACAAAAACTGAGAATGAACTAAGAGATGACTATATTTATGACTTTCTATATGTGGGAGAAAAGTATAAAAACTTGCATGTCAATGATACAAAGTAATTCTACAACAGTATTTGCTTGAATATGTGATTGTCATTGTTGTAGGTTAAAATGTTTGAATCTTAGGGAAAGGTATTTTACTGCATCTCTGTGTTTTATATTCCAAAAAACAAAAGTTTGAAAGTGTATGTGACAAAATGTTAACATCCCTTAGGTGTGGTTTTCTTTTTCTATTCTTTCCTTTATGCTTGAAATAGTTTTTTTTTTAATTTTAAAATTCAAATGGAAGGTGAAATAAATGGAAATACCAAGCATGGGCTACTCAAGAAATTTGAAAAATAAAGAGGAAGCAGTATCTAAATGGAACTTCACCTATAGAATGGATTATATTTGTTTTTGTTTTCCCTGTGCAGTGAGCCCTCTATATCCATGGGTTCTGCATCTGTGAATCAAACCAATTGTGCGTGTGTGTGCTTGTGTGTGTGTGTGTGTATATATGTATGTGTGTGTATGTATATATATATATATATATATACACATATATATATATATACACACATATATATATAATTCTTAATTCCAGAAAGTTCCAAAAAGCAAAACTTGAATTTGCTGCAGGTAGGCAGCTACTTCTGTAGCATTTACATTGTATTTACAACTAATTATATAGCATTTACATTATATTAGTTATTATAAGTAATCTAGAAATGACTTAAAGTTCGCTGGAGGATGTGCAGAGGTTATATGCAACTTCTATAGCATTGTATATAAGGGACTTGAGCATCCACAGATTTTCGTATCCGAAGGGGGTCCTGGAACTAATCCCCTGTGGATAATGAGGGACAACTGTATACTTAGGGGAAAAATCCAATAAGGACTCTGAAAGTGGGGTTATCTAGAAAAATAAGATTTAAGATGAGAATATACAGATAGTAAGATGTACAATATATAGACAGTAAGCTGTAAGATTAATAAATATAGAAAAAGGTAAGATATAAGAACAAAGCAAGATCTATGAAGCACAGCTGAAGGGATTAGCCTTTACAAAAGAGGTGGGGCACCTTTGTAGAGACATTGATTGGAAAGAAATAGAAATGCCCACTGAAGCAAACATATTTATAAATATTTGGTTAGGAAGTTGGGATAATTCCTACCTAAAGGCCGTACTTTCCCTGCCTTCTTAGAGTGAGAAGAATGTGTATGGTCAGTGTCAAAAGCTTGGGGAGAGCAACTGTCTTATATAGGGAGAGGAGAGGGAACCAGAGAGAAACCTAACAGGGACATGTAAAGAGGTTCTGGATAGTGCTTGAGGGTCTAGCTGAGATTGAAAACTTTAGAGCCCAATTTTATGCTAACTGTTAAAGCTTTATTCTTTGTAAAGATATATATATATATATATATGTATATAAAACAGTGAAGACCAAGAGGTATTCTGATTTGAAATCTTTGGCTTATTTTGAGATTGAACTTATACTTACTATATATGTATTTATTTTCCAAATATTTCCTTCAGAGGAGAAGAGAAAACTTAATTTTAGAGAGTAATTTAGGTATTTAATAATTTATTTTGGTCACTTGGTTGATAACTCATTTCAATGAAATGGCAGCTGTGTAAATGAGTAGTGTTTACTATTTAAGTGCAAGGAGCAGAGTGATACCTAAATGAAATAATGTATCTTCTGAAAGAGCCAAAGTGAATCTTCCAACCCTTACTATATTAAGTGTTCCAGTTCATTTATTAAACTTCTGTGTTCCTATTTGAAGATTAATCTTCATCTGTCCCAGATTCTAAGTTAGAACTTTTAGTATTTATTTTTCTACGTGTTTACCATTTCAAATGCTCTTCATTTTTTTTAATTAAATTTTTTTTCGAGATATACTTCACCCTTTAAAGTATACACTACAGTGGGTTTTAGTATATTCACAGCTGTGCGGCCATCACCACTGACTGATTCTAGAACACTTTCATCTCTTCATTCCTTCTTGATGATCCAGGTTTCTTTCTGGTATCATTCCCCTTTAGCCTAAACAGTTTCCGTTATCATTTCTTGTAGTGCATGTTGGCTGTCAAGAAATTTGTTTTCTTTTATCTGATGATGTCTTTATTTTGTCTTCATTTTTGAGGAATATATTCACTGAATATAAAATTGTAAGTGCATAGTTTAGAGAGTGCTTATTCAATTATTTGTTACCTTGTAAATTATGTGTTATATTTCACTGGCTGCTTTCAATACATATCTGTTTGTGTGATGGCCTTAGAATAAGTCAGTTTGACTAGGCTGGGCTACATTTTCTAGAATTCCCATGCTTTATGAGATTCTTGTGGGAGATTCCCGGGACAGAAGTGAAGCAGCAGCCATTTTGTGGCTCCTCGTGTTGTTGCATCTATTAGCTCATCTCCTTGCCCTGAGGCACTTGTCAGACCTGCATTTACCCATCTTCCCATGAATCCTATTTTAGATTTTCCCACTACGGTGCTGGGGTGTATGTTTAGCTCCATGGCAAATGTCCCCATTAAGGTCAGAGACAGTAAGAAATAACATGGGTTTCAGACTATCTTATGAGCTTCAGCTCATGGTTCTGGACTCCACTTTGTTCTTTTCCCCACTTTACATGCGTCTTCTCTTCCAGCCTTCCTGCCCTATGGACACCAGACTCCAGCATTGAACATGAAGACAGCAGCTTTACAGAGAGAGACTGCATAACCAGCTCCCACAATTGAGGAAGTTTAGATCCCTATAATCCCTTCTCACACACACACACATACATACACACACACACACACACACACACACACAGTGGCTCTGCTTCTCTGCTTGACTTTGATAGATAAACTTTGGTTTTCAGCCTTTTGACTGTAATTTGAATAGGTGAGGTTTTCTTTATATTTACTCCATTTGGAGTTTTCTGAACTTTTTGAATTTCTAATCTTTCACTAACTTTGGAGAATTTGGGGCCATTATTTCTTAAAATATATTTTCTGTCTTATTGTCTGTTTCTTCTCTTTTTTTAATTCCCATTACACATATATTAGGCCATTTGATATTGTCTCACAGGTCTTTGAAGTTCTGTTCACTTTTTCTAATTTTTTATCCTATGCTCTTCATAACGGATAATTTCTATTGATAAATAGACTGAGTCATATGTAATATTTAATCTGTTGTAAGCCCATATAGTGAGTTTCTCATTTTTCCATTTTAGATTTTCTATTTGGTTCTTTTTAAAATAGTCTCCATTTCTCTGCTTAGATTTCCTATCTCTTTATTCATTATGCACACATTTTACTTCACATCATTCTGTATGGTTATAAAAGCTGCTTTAAAATCCTTGTGTGCTAATTCCAACATTCACGTCACTCAATACCAGTCTCCATTGATTGTCATTTTCTGTGGACCATCTTTTCCTGTTTCTTTTTACATTGAGTCATTTTAGAAATTATCCTAGACATTGTGACCAATATGTAGTAGGGCCTCTGAACATTGATTCTTTGTTTGGTTGTTTGTTTTAGTAGGCAACTTATCATGGCTGATCTCAAATTGCAAAGCGTCTTCTTTCCAGTAGGTGGCAGTTAAAATGTCAAGCCAGTTTATTTAGACTTCACTAGGGGGCTTAGAGTCTGTTCTGTGGTTTCAGGAGTCAACCAGAGTTTTGGTAGACTTTATGTTCAGAACATGGGGTTCCCTCTTTTTAGCTTTCTGTTTTCTGGGATTTTTCATCCCTCACTTTTTTTTTCTTCCACTTTTATTGAGCTATAATTGACATACGGCACTGTATAAGTTTAAGGTGTACAGCATAATGATTTGACTTACATACATCATGAAATGTTGACCACAATAAATTTAGTAAACATCCATCATCTCATATACATACAAAATTAAAGAAAAAAAACATTTTTATTCCTTGTGATGAGAACTCTTAGATTTACTCTCTTAACTTTCATATGTAACATACAGGAGTGTTTGGGGTTTTTTTAAATTTTTTTTATTGATGTATAGTTCATGTACAATATTATATAAGTTACAGGTATACAATATACTGATTCACAGTTTTTAAAGGTTATACTCCATTTATAGTTATCATAAAGTATTGGCTGTATTCCCCATGTTGTATACTATATCCTTGTAGCCTATTTTATGCTTAATAGTATGTACCTCTTAATTCCCTACCCCTATATTGCCTCTCCCCACTTTCCTCTCCCCACTGATAATCACTAGTTTGTTTTCTATATCGGTGAGTCTGCTTCTTTTTTGTTATATTCACTAATTTGTTATATTTTGTAGATTCCACATATAAGTAATATCATACAGTATTTATCTTTCTCTGTCTGACTTATTTCCCTTAGCATAATACCCTCCAAATCCATCCATGTTGCTGCAAATGGCAAAGTTTCATTATTTTTCTTTACAGCTGAGCAATATTCCTATATATATAACCACATCTTTTTCCATTCATCAGTTGGTGGACACTTAGGTTGCTTCCGTATCTTGCAATTGTAAATGATACTGCTGTGAACATTAGGGTGCATGTATCTTTTACGAATTAGTGGTTTGGGGTTTTTTTTAATCTATACCCAGGAGTGGAATTTCTGTGTTATATGGTAGGTCTAGTATTAGTTTTTTGAGAAACCCCCATACTGTTTCCCATAATGGCTATACCAATGTACATTCCTACCAACAGTGTACAAGACTTCCCTTTTCTCTACATCCTCACCAACATTTTGTGTTTTTTTTTTTGATGATAGCCATTCTGACAGGTGTGATGTGATATCTCATTGTGGTTTTGATTTGCATTTCCCTGATGATTAGCATCTTTTCATGTGCCTCTTGGCCATCTGCATTTCCTTTTTGGAAAAATGTCTATTCAGTTCTTCTGCCCATTTTTTAATTGAGTTGTTTATTTTTTTGATTTTCAGTCTTTGAACTGTTTGTATATATTGGATATTAACCCCTTTTCGGTCATATCATTTGCAAATATTTTCTCCCATTCAGTAGGTTGTCCTTTCACTTTGTCAATGGTTTCTTTGCTGTGCAAAAGCTTTTAAGTTTAATTGGGTCCATTTATTTTTGCCTTTATTTTCTTTGCTTTAGGAAACAGGTCCAAAGAAATATTGCTGCCATTTATGTCAAAGAGTGTTCTGCCTATGTTTTCCTCTAGAAATTTTATAGTATCCAGTCTTACATTTAATTCTTTAATCCATTTTGAGTTTATTTTTGTATATTGTATATTTTTTATATATATATGTTGTTAGAGAATATTCTAATTTCATCATTCTACATGTAGCTGTCCAGTTTTCCCAGCACCACTATTGAAGAGACTGTCTTTTTTCCAATGTATATTCTTGCCTCCTTTGTCATAGGTTTGGTGACCTTAAGTGCATGGGTTTATTTTTGGGCTCTCTATTCTCTTCCATTGATCTATGTGTCTGTTTTTGAGCCAGTACCACACTGTTTTGATTCCTGTAGCTTTGTATACAGTCTGAAGTCAGGGAGTGTGATTGCCCCAGCTCTATTCTTCATTCTCAAGAATGTCTTGGCTATTCGGGTCTTTTGTGTTTCCATACAAATTTTAAAATTATTTGTTCTAGTTCTGTGAAAAATGCCATTGGTATTTTATTAGGGATTGCATTGAATCTGTGTATTGCCTTGGGTAGTATGGTCATTTTAACAATATTAATTCTTCCAGTTCAAGAACACTGAATATCTTCCATATTTTTGTGTCATCTTCACTTTCTTTCATCATTGTCATAGTTTTCCAAGTACAGTTCTTTTACCTCCTTAGGTAGATTTATTCTTCGGTATTTTATTCTTTTTGACTCGATGGTAAATGGGATTGTTTCCTTAATTTCTTTTTCTGATAGTTCGTAGTTAACAGGTAGAAATGAAACAGATTTCTGTATGTTAATGACTCAATGGTAAATAGGATTGTTTCCTTAATTTCTTTTTCTGATAGTTCGTAGTTAACATGTAGAAATGAAACGGATTTCTGTATGTTAATTTTATATCCTGAAACTTTACCGAATTCACTGATGAGCAATAGTACTTTTCTGGTAACATCTTTGGGATTTTCTGTGTATACAATCATGTCACCTGCAAACAATGACTGTTTGACTTCTTCCTTTCCAGTTTGGATTCTTTTTATTTCTTATGCTTGTCTGATTGCTGTGGCTAGAACTTCCAAAACTATGTTAAATAAAAATGGCAAGAGTGAGGACTTCCCTGGTGGTGCAGTGGTTGAGAGTCCGCCTGCCGATGCAGGGGACACAGGTTCATGCCCCGGTCCGGGAAGATCCCACATGCCATGGAGCGGCTGGACCCGTGAGCCATGGCTGCTGAGCCTGTGCATCCGTAGCCTGTGCTCCACAATGGGAGAGGCCACAACAGTGAGAGACCCGCGTACCACAAAAAAAAAAAAAAGAGGAAATGCTTCCAGCTTTTCACTGTTGGGTATGATGTTAACTGTGGGTTTGTCATATATGGCCTTTATTATGTTGAGATATGTTCCCTCTGTGCCCACTGTCTGGAGAGCTTTTATCATAAATGGGTGTTGAATTTGTCAAAAGCTTTTCTGCATCTAGTGAGATGATCATATTGTTTTTATTCTTCAGTTTGTTAATGTCATTGGTAATTTGATAGGGATTGCATTGAATCTGTAGATTGCTTTGGGTAGTATAGTCATTTTCACAATATTGATTCTTCCAATCCAAGAACATGGTATATCTCTCCATCTCTTTGTGACATCTTTGATTTCTTTCATCAGTGTCTTATAGTTTTTTGCATACAGGTCTTTTACCTCCTTAGGTAGGTTTATTCCTAGGTATCTTATTATTTTTGTTACAATGGTGAATGGGATTGTTTCCTTAATTTCTCTTTCTGATCTTTTCTTGTTGGTTTATAGGAATGCAAGAGATTTCTTTGCATTAATTTTGTATCCTGCAACCTTACCAAATTCATTGATTAGCTCTAGCAGTTTTCTGGTGGCATCTTTAGTATTCTCTATGTATAGTATCATGTCATCTTCAAACAGTGACAGTTTTACTTCTTCTTTTCCAGTTTGGATTCCTTTTATTTCTTTTTCATCTCTGATTGCTGTGGCTAGGACTTCCAAAACTATGTTGAATCATAGTGGCGAGAGTGGACCTCCTTGTCTTTTTCCTGATCTTAGAGAAAATGCTTTCAGTTTTTCACCATTGAGAATGATGTTTGCTGTGGGTTTGTCATATATGGCCTTTATTATGTTTAGGTAGTTTCCCTCTATGCCCACTCTCTGGAGAGCTTTTATCATAAATGGGTGTTGAATTTTGTCAGAAGATTTTTTTGCATCTTTTGAGATGATCATATGGTTTTTATTTTTCAATTTGTTAATATGGTGTATCACATTGATTGGCGTATATTGAAAAATCCTTGCATCCCTGGGATAAATCCCACTTGATCATGGTGTATGATCCTTTTAATGTGTTGTTGGATTCTGTTTGCTAGTATTTTGTTGAGGATTTTTGCATCTATATTCATCAGTGATATTGGTCTGTAATTTTCTTTTTTTGTGACATCTTTGGCTTTGGTATCAGGGTGATGGTGGCCTTGTAGAATGAGTTTGGGAGTGCTCCTTCCTCTGCAATTTTTTGGAAGCATTTGAGAAGGATGGGTTTTAGCACTTCTCTAAATATTTGGTAGAATTCACCTGTGAAGCCATCTCGTGCTGGATTATTGTTTGTTGGAAGATTTTTAATAACACGTTCAATTTCATTACTTACGATTGGTCTGTTCATATTTTCTATTTCTTCCTGGCTCAGTCTTGGCAGGTTATACCTTTCTAAGAATTTGTCCATTTCTTCCATATTGTCTATTTTATTGGCATAGAGTTGCCTGTCGTAGTCTCTTATGATGCTTTGTATTTCTGTGGTGTCCATTGTAACTTCTCCTTTTTCACTTCTAATTTTATTGATTTGAGTCCTCTCCCTCTTTTTCTTGATGAGTCTGGCTAAAGGTTTATCAATTTTGTTCATCTTCTCAAAGAACCAGCTTTTAGTTTTATTGATCTTTGCTATTGTTTTCTTTGTTTCTATTTCATTTATTTCTACTCTAATCTTTATGATTTCTTTACTTCTACTAACTTTGGGTTTTGTTTGTTCTTCTTTCTCTAGTTCTCTTAGATTCTCTAACAATCTAAGGTTAGATTGTTTATTTGAGACTTTTCTTGTTTCTTGAGGTAAGATTGTATTGCTATAAACTTCCCTGTTAGAACTCCTTTTGCTGCATCCCATAGGTTTTGGATCATCATGTTTTCATTGTCATGTGTCTGTAGGTGTTTTATAACTTCCTTTTTGATTTCTTCAGTGATCTCTTGATTATTTAGTAACGTGTTGTTTAGCCTCCATGTGTTTGTGTTCTTTTTCGGTTTTTTCCATGTAATTTATTTCTAATCTCATACTGTTGTGGTCAGAAAAGATGCTCGATATGATTTCAAATTTCTTAAATTTACTGAGGCTTGATTGGTGACCCAAGATGTGATCTATCCTGGAGAATGTTCTGTGTGCACTTGAGCAGAAAGTGTAATCTGCTGTTTTCAGATGGAATGTGCTATAAATATCAATTAAATCTATCAGGTCTATTGTGTCATTTAAAGCTTTTGTTTCCTTATTAATTTTCTGTCTGGATGATCTATCCATTGGTGTAAGTGAGGTGTTAAAGTCCCCCACTATTATTGTGTTACTGTCAATTTCCTCTTTTATAGCTGTTAGTATTTGCCTTATGTACTGAGGTGCTCCTATGTTGGATGCATATATATTTATAATTGTTATATCTTCTTCTTGGATTGATCCCTTTATCATTATGCAGTGTCCTTCCTTATCTCTTGTAACAGTTTTTATTTTAAAGTCTATTTTACCTGATATGAGTATTGCTACTCCAGATTTCTTTTGATTTCCAATTGCGTGGAATATGTTTTTCCATCCCCTCACTTTCAGTCTGTATGTGTCCCTGCATGTGAAGTGCATCTCTTGTAGCCAGCATATATACGAGTCTTGTTTTTGTATCCATTCAACCAATCTGTGTGTTTTGGTTGGAGCATTTAATCCACTCACATTTAAGGTAATTATTAATATGTATGTTCCTATACCATTTTCTTAATTGTTTTGGGTTTGTTTTTGTAGGTCCTTTTCTCCTCTTGTGTTTCCCACTTACAGAAGTTCCTTTAGCATTTGTTGTAGAGCTCTTTTGGTGGTGCTGAATTCTCTTATCTTTTGCTTGTCTGTAAACCTTTTGATTTCTCTGTCAAATCTGAATGAGATCCTTGCCAAGTAGAATAATCTTGGTTTTAGGTTCTTCCCTTTCATCATTTTAAATATATCATGCCACTCCCTTGTGCCTTGTAGAGTTTCTGCTGAGAAATCAGCTGTTAACCTTATGGGAGTTCCCTTGTATGTTATTTGTCATTTTTCCTTGTTGCTTTTAATAATTTTTCTTTGTCTTTAAGTTTTGTCAATTTGATTACTATGTGTCTCGGTGTGTTTCTCCTTGGGTTTATCCTGCCTGGGACTCTCTGCACTTCCTGGACTTGGATGGCTATTTCCTTTCCCATGTTAGGGAAGTTTTCAACTATAATCTCTTCAAATATTTTCTCAGGTCCTTTCTCTCTCTCTTCTCCTTCTGGGACCCCTATAATGCAAATGTCATGCATTTAATGTTGTCCCAGAGGTGTCTTAAGCTCTCTTCCTTTTTTTCATTCTTTTTTCTTTATTCTGATCCATGGCAGTGATTTCCACCATTCTGTGTTCCAGGTCACTTATATGTTCTCCTGCCTCAGTTATTCTGCTATTGATTTCTTCTAGTGTATTTTTCATTTCAGTTATTGTATTGTTCATCTCTGTTTGTTTGTTCTTTAATTCTTCTAGGTCTTTGTGAAACATTTCTTGCACTTTCTCTATATTTGCCTCCATTCTTTTTCCAAGGTCCTGGATCATATTTACTATCATTATTCTGAATTCTTTTTCTGGAAGGTTGCCTATCTCCACTTCATTTAGCTGTTTTTCTGGGATTTTATCTTTTTCCTTCATCTGGTACATAGTCCTCTGCCTTTTCATTTTGTCTATCTGTGAATGTGGTTTTCATTCCAGAGGCTGCAGGATTGTAGTTCTTCTTGCTTCTGCCATCTGCCCTCTGGTGGATAAGGTTATCTAAGAGGCTTGTGCAAGTTTCCTGATGGGAGGGACTGGTGATGGGTAGAGCTGGGTGTTGCTCTGGTGGGCAGAGCTCAGTAAAACTTTAATCTGCTTGTCTGCTGATGAGTGGGGCTGAGCTCCCTCCCTGTTGTCTGTTTGGCCTGAGGCGACCCAGCACTGGAGCCTATAGGCTCTTTTTTGTGGCTACTGGCAGACTCTGGGAGGGCTTATGCCACAGAGTACTTCCCAGAACTTCTGCTGCCAGTGTCCTTGTCTCTTGGTGAGCCACAGCTGTCCCCCACCTCTGCAGGAGACCCTCCAACACTAGCAGGTAGGTCTGGTTCAGTCTCCTATGGGGTCACTGCTCTTCCCCTGGATCCTGATGCACACACTACTATGTGTGTGCCCTCCAAGAGTGGAGTCTCTGCTTCCTCCAGTCCTGTTGAAGTCCTACAGTCAAATCCTACTAGCCTTCAAATTCTGATCCTCTGGTAATTCCTCCTCCTGTTGCTGGACCCCAGGTTGGGAAGCCTGATGTGGGACTCAGAACCTTCACTCTAGTGGGTGGACTTCTGTGGTATAATTGTTCTCCAGTTTGCAAGAGGTTATGGGATTTGATTTTATTGTGATTGCGCCCTCCTACCATCTCATTGCAGCTTTTCTTTTGTCTTTGTATGTGGGGTATCTTTTCTGGTGAATTCCTGTGTCTTGCTGTTGATGACTGTTCAGCAGTTAGTTGTGATTTTGGTGCTCACAAGAGGGAGTGAGCACACATCCTTCTACTCCACCCTCTTGAACCAATCTCCTGATCTCTGAATTTCAAATGTACTTTAACAACCCTGCATTTGTACTCTCCCCCCGCCCTTGATTACTGTCTTTGATATCATTTTTTACATCTAATTGTTTTATATATTCTTTAACTGCTTATTGTGGATATAGACGGTTTTACTACTTTTGTCTTTTAACCTTCCCTCTAGCTTAGTACATGGATGATATCCTATCTTTACTCAATGTTTGCATTTACCATTGAGCTTTTTCATTTCATAATTTTCTTGTTTCTAGTTGTGGCCTTTTCTTTTATGCCTAGAGAAGTTCCTTTAACATTTGTTGTAAAGATGGTTTGGTGGAGTTGAACTCTTAGCTTTTAGTTGTGTCTAAAGCTTTTGGTCTCTTCATCAAATCTGAAAAGAGCCTTGCTGGGTAGAGTATTCTTGGTTGTAGGTTTTTCCATTTCATCACTTTAAATATATCATGCCACTCCATTCTGGACTGCAGAGCTTCTGCTGAAAAATCAGCTGATAGACTTCTGGGAGTTTGCTTATATGTTATTTGTTGCTTTTCCCTTGCTGCTTTTAAAATAGTTAAGTCCCCTACATACAAACCTTCAACTTGCGAACTTTCAAAGATGCAAACTTGTGTTCCATCAGTGTCAGGCGTGAATGAAATTACAGCCTGCCCTCCATCTCCTATTGCTGACAGTCCTTCAGCTCTACCATCTCCCACCTCCTCTACCTCCTGCAGTCAGTAACTCTTCTTGCCTGTTCACTCGATGCCAGCCCCTGTATGCCAGCTGTTGTACTGCACTACTGTACTTTCCAAGGTACTGTACTGTAAGGTTAAAAATGTTTTCTTTATTTTTGTGTTTGTTTTTTATGTATTATTTGTGTGAAAAGTATTGTAAATCTATTTCAGTACAGTACTATATAGCCAATTGTGTTAGTTGGGTACATAGGCTAACTTTGTTGGACTTACGAACAAATTGGACTTACAAACGTGCTCTTGGAATGGAACTCATTCGTATGTAGGGGACGTACTGTGTTCTCTGTCTTTAATTTTCGTCATTTTAATTGCAATCCGTTTCGGTGTGCTCCTCTTTGGGTTAATCCCGTATTGGACTCTGTGCTTCCCAGTCTTGGGTGACTGTTTCCTCCCAGGATAGGGACATTTTCAGCTATTATATCTTCATATATGTTTTCAGCCCCTTTCTCTCTGTTTTCTCCTTCTGGGACCCCTATGATGAGAATATTATTGTGCTTGATGTTATTCCAGAGTCTCTTAAACTGTCCTCATATCTTTTCATTCTTTTTTTCTTTTTTCTGTTCAGCATCAATGATTTCCACCACTATGTCTAACAGCTCACAGATCCATTCTCCTCTGTTTCATTGTTGATTCCTTCTAGTTTAATTTTCATTTCAGTTATTGTAGTCTTCATCTCTGTTCTTTATATTTTCTAACTCCTTTTTAAAAACTTCTACCTTCTTGCTCTGTACATTCATTCTTCTCTTGAGTTCTTTAATCACTTCTACGATCATTACCCTGAATTCTTTCTTGGGTAAATTGCCTGTTGTCACTTCACTTAGTTCTTCTGGGGTTTTATATTGTTCCTTCATCTGGAACATGTTTTTCTGCTGCCTCATCTTGTCTATTTTGCTGTTTTTATTTTTATGTATCTGGTAGGTTAGTTACATTTCCCAACCTTGGAGAAGTTGCCTTCTGTAGGAGGCAACTTATGCGTCCCAGCGTTGCACTCCCCTCTTGTCACCCAAAGTGTATGCTCTGCGTGTTCCCCCTGTGAAGGCTGCGTGGGTCCTTCTGTTGTGGCCATTATGTGGGTGACCTGGTAGGCTTAGTTGGCCCCAAGTCCAGCTGGCTGCCAGCCCCTGCCTTGTGTGGAGGCTGACAGCTGCTTATTAGTGGGGCCTAGTCATTAGACAGCTGACTGCAGAACCCCAGGGGGCCCCAGGGCTAGTTCTGGTTCACTGGTGGGTGGAGTCAAGGTCCAGAAGACTCCCCATGGCCTTTTTCCTCCCAGTGGTGGGTGAAGCCAGGTCCTGGGCTTAGTGCCAGACTACAGGCAGGCAGATCTGCGTCCTGGATTCTGGCTGCAGGGTCCTGGGATCCCAGAGCTGGTGTCAAATCACTGATGGGGACAGGGGGAGCTGGTTCCTGACACAGTTGAGTGTGGAGCCTAGGGTGTCCCTAAGCTTGTGTTGGCCTGCTAGTGTCCAGGGCCAGGGCCCAGCTGCTCTAAGGGCAGGATCTGGCATGCTGCTGGCAGGCTGCATCCTCAGGCTGCAGGATTGTGGTTTTCTTGCATCTGGTGTGTGCCCTCTGGTGGGTGAGGTTGGTCTAGAGGCTTGTGTAGGTTTCCCAGAGGGCAAGGCCAGTGCCTACTCACTAGTGGGTGGACTACGGTCTTGGCCCTCTGGTAGGCAGTGTCTAGAGGCATGTCTAAAAGTGGCTGTGGGCTCAGGAAGTCTTTAGGCAGCTTGCCTGCTGATGGGTGGTGCTGTTTCCCTGCCCAGTTAGTTGTTTGTCCTGAAGTGTCACCTGAGGCTATTGGGTGGGGCCAGGTTGCTGCGCTAATGAGCCAGAGGGAGAATCCCACTATGGTGGCTGCCCGTGTCAGTGTCCATGCAGTAGAAAGCTCCCAAGTATGGCTGCTGCCTGTGTTTATGTCCCCAAGGTGAGCCATAGCCACTACCGGGTCTCTGGGAGACTCTCCAAGACTAGCAGGTAGATCTGGCCCAGTTTCCAAGCAAATTACTGCTTTTGCCCTAGGTGAGATTTTGTATGTGCCCTTTAAGAGTGAAGTCTCTATTTCTCCCAGTCCTTTGGGACTTCTGAAATTAAACCCCACTGTTCTTCAAAGCCAAATGCTCTGGTGACTCATCTTTCCATTGCAGCACCCCAAGGGTGGGGAGCCCAACGTGGGACTCAGAACTCTCATTCCTGCAGTTCTCCAGTTTGTGGGTTGCCCACTTGGGGAAATGGGACTTGTTTTAGTGCAAGTATGCCCCTCCTACTCGTCTCCTTATGGTTCTTTCTTTATGCCTTTAGTTGTAGATCTTTTCAGGTAGGTTCTGGTTGTTTTCATCAATGGTTGTTCTGCAAATAGTTGTGAATTTGGTGTGCTCATGAGAGGAGGTGAGCTCAGGGTCTTTCTACTCTGCTATCTTGGCCAATCTCCTCCTCCCTCACTTTAAAGCTACTGTGCTTATCCCAAACTCTGTCCCCTGGTTCTTCATGGCAGTAAGATTGTAGGTTTCTAATCCAGGTTTTAACCCTGAATGGTATAGACTAGGGTCCATTTTCAGGCTAAAAACCACAAAAATGGGAAGTTCATCGAGCACCATTCCTTCTTTGTAGTGTCTATGTCCCCTGTATATACCTGTTGCTTCCCAGAACCTTCATATTTTTTCCAGAGTTTCCAGCTTTTCATATTTTTTCAAGAGTTTATAATTATCCATAGGAGGTTTGATCCAATAGGAACTGCTTGGCCATTAACACAAGCAAAACTTAGTATTTGTTCTGAATTGTGCATTATTACATACCAAATATAAGTCTTTTCTTCTGGTGACACCGTAATGCTTTCTCTTCATGCAAGAAGTATCCCATAGGGCTTCCCTGGTGGCGCAGTGGTTGAGAGTCCGCCTGCCAATGCAGGGGACGCGGGTTCATGCCCCGGTCTGGGAAGATCCCACATGCCGCGGAGCGGCTGGGCCCGTGAGCCATGTCCATTGAGCCTGTGCGTCCAGAGCCTGTGCTCCGCAACGAGAGAGGCCGCAACAGTGAGAAGCCCGCGTACCAAAAATAAAAAAAGAAGTATGCCATTTGCATTTCTGTGTGATGAGCACTGCATGTCAGAGGTGGTAGGAGTATTTCAAAGGATACCTAACCTAGGTTTTAAGAATAAAGAAACAGTTATGGAGCCTGCACTTCAGGGTTGGATTAGAATTAATAGGAATTTTATTCACGTTATGATGCTTTTGGATAACTTTAGTATGAAAATTTCAGGCCTTGGTTTTCTCATTTGAAAATGAGGGGTTTGGATTAGGTCTATAATAATTCTTTCCAATGCAAATATTTTATAGTTCAATTAAAATGCATTAATAAGAGATACTCCAAACCTACTTCTTTGTTCTTCTTAAGCAATCCATGCAGACCTCGTTTTATTGCACTTCCCTTTATTGTGCTTCACAGATAATGCACGTTTTTGCAAATTGAAGACTTGAGCCAATCCTGCCCCCAACAAGTCTATCAGCGCCATTTTTCCAACAACGTTTGCTCACTTCATGTATCTATCACATTTTGGTAATTCTGGAAATATTTCAAACTTTTTCATTATTATTATATTTGTTATGGTGATCTGTGGTCAGTCATCTTTGATATTACTATTGTAATATTTTGGGGGCACCATGAACCACACTTGTACAAGATGGGCAATAGATGTTGTATGTGTTCTGACTGCTCCACCGACTGGGCATTTCCCCATTTCTCTCCCTCCCCTAAGGCCTCCCTATTCCCTGAGACACAACATTATTGAAATTAGGCTGATTAATAACCCTACAGTTGCCTCCAAGTATTCAAGGAAAAGGAAGAATCACATGTCTCTCAGTTTAAATCAAAAGCTAGAAATGATTAAGCTTAGTGAAGAAGGCATGTTGAAAGCAGAGATAAGCCCAAAGCTAGGCCTCTTGCTCTAGTTAGCCAAATTGTGAATGCAAAAGAAAAGTTCTTTGAAGGAAATTAAAAGTGCTATGACAGTGAACACACAAATGATAAGAATGCAAAACAGTCTTATTGCTGATGTAGAGAAAGTTTGAGTGGTCCAGATAGAAGATCAAAGCAGCTACAACATTGCCTTAGTCGAAAGCCTAATCTAGACTTATGCCCTAACACTCTTAAATTGTTTGAAGGCTGAGAGGTACGGAAGTTGCAGAAGAAAATCTTGAAACTAGGAGATGTTGGTTCATGAGGTTTAAGGAAAGAAGCTGTCTCCATAACATAAAAGTTCAAAGTGAAACAGCAAGTGCTTATGTAGAAGCTGCAACAAATTATCCAGCTAAGATAATTAATGAAGGTGGCTACACTAAACAACAGATTTTCAATGAAGTTGAAACAGCCTTCTTTTGGAAGATGCCCTCTAGGAGTTTCATAGCTAGGGAGGAGAAGTTAATGCCTGGCTTCAAAACTTCAAAGGACAGACTGACTCTTTTGTTAGGGGCTATTGCAGCTGGTGACTTTAAGTTGAAGCCAGTGTACATTTATTATTCCAAAACTCCTAAGGTGCTTAAGAATTATACTAAATCTACTCTGCCTGTGGTTTATAAATGGAACAACGAGGCCTGGATGACAGCACATCTGTTTACAACATGGTTTACTGAATATTCTAAGCCCACTGTTGATGCCTACTGCTCAGACGAAAGATTCCTTTCAGAATATTACTACTGCTCATTACAATGGACCTGGTCATCTAATGGAAATGTATGATGAGGTTAATGTTGTTTTCATGCCTGCTAAGACACATCCATTCTGAAACCCATGGATTAAGGAGTCATTTCAATTTTCAAGTCTTATTATTTAAGAAATTCATTTTGTAAGGCTCTAGCTGCTGTAGATAGTGACTCTTCTGATGGATCTGGGCAAAATAAATTGAAAGCCTTCTGGAAAAGATTCACCATTCTAGATGCCATTAAGAACATATCATGATTCATGGGAAGAAGTCAAAAGTTTAACATTAATAGGAGGTTGGAAGAAATTGATTCCAACCTTCATGGGTGACTTTGAGGGGTTCAAGACTTCAGTGGAACAAGTAACTGCAGATGTGGTGGAAACAACAAGAGAACTAGAATTAGTTCTAGTGGAGCCTGAAGATATGACTGAATTGCTGTAACCTCATGATAAAACTTGAACACATGAGGAGTTGCTTCTTATGGATGAGGAAAGAAAGTGGTTTCTTCAGATGGAATCTACTCCTGGTGAAGATGCTGTGAAGATTGCTGAAATGAAAACACAGTGTTTAGAATATTGCATAAATTTAATTGATAAAGCAGCAGCAGGATTTGAGAGGATTGAGTTCAATCTTGAAAGAAGTCTACTGTGGGTAAAATGCTACCAAACAGCATTGCATGCTACAGAGAAATCATTTGTGAAAGGAAGAGTCAATCGATGTAGCAAACTTCATTGTTATTTTATTTTAAGAAGTGTCCATAGCCACCCCAGCCTTCAGCAAACAGCACCCTGATCAGTCAGCAGCCGTCAACATGGACGCAAGACTCCCCACCAGCAAAAAGATTAGGACTCACTGAAGGTTCAGATGATGGTTAGCATTTTTTAGCAAGTTATTTAGATATAATGTTATTGCACACATTATAGACTACAGTATAGTGTAAACATAACTAAATGCCCTGGGAAACCAAAAAGTTCTTGTGACTCGCCTTATTGAGATATTAGCTTTATTGCAGTGGTCTGTTCCAGAGCCAGTTGTATCTCCGAGGTATGCCTGTGGAGTAATTCAGATCATTTCAAGTCCTGTTTAACTGAAAATTCCCCAGATTAGCTGGTAGTGCTGCTTGTTATTTCTTCTAATTTTACGATTCTGCTGTTCAGCTGCTAGGGTACATATACAAGGGGAGGCTTGGATGTACAACTTAGGAAAGATAGGTGTGTGTTTAGAACCTCTTATGACCGCTTTTGTAGAAACTGCTCTCTGACTCTCTTCCTTCCCTCAAATTAAACTTTCACCTTTTCCTCCTTAGCTTTTAAAGCCCCTACCTTTCTTTCTTTACTTCTCACCAAAATCTTATCCCCCCAACCTAGGAGCTCTCTTATCACTGGATCTTTTCTAGGGAGTTGATCTGGTGTGATAATGAGAAGGTGGCTGTCATTGCAGGAACTTGGGCAAAGGAGCTAGGTTCTTGGTCATCCTCAGAGAAATATAATATGAATTTCTCTATGAAAATATTATGATTATTGGTTGGTAGCTTTATTATTAGCATTTCTTTTTTTCCTCTGTATTTTAGGTTTAATAGACTTTAATATTACTGCCTGGGAGCCTGCCCACACTGTGTAGGATTTTTTTGTTTGATTTTGTTTTCTGTCTATTGAAATAGGTCTCAGGTCTTCTCCAACCTCCTTGCAGGCTTTTGTAACAAAACTGATTTATAAATTGGAAATTGCCTATATATAATTTCTCCCCAGTTTACATACTCATTTAACTTTTGCCCATGTTTTTGAACATTCCTAATCGGAAATAGTGATGAGTGGCTGCCACACTGCTGATGCTGGACAGTACCTATGAAATCTCCTGGACGAGGGATAAAGAGTACGTTGTTTCAGCAGGTTCTTAGTGAAAACTGAGGTTTATAATGCATGCGATTTGCCCATAATCACTATCATAGAAGCAAAGTCATTTTTACTACTGTCCCCTGACTTTCAATAAGGCCCTCTTCATTTCACTGATGAGAACTGTTTTACCTTTATTAGCAGCTCTTCTCCAAGTATAAATGAAATATTCAAATATGCCTTGTATCTATGGATGTTTGTGAATAGTATCACCTATGGACAGACCTACAGTCATTGAAATGAATTCTTGTGAACTTTTTAAATGAGAAAATGTATCAAGGAAAAAAAAACATGAGTTCAGATTTCTGAGAATTACTTTTAAAGCAGTTCAAATCAAATACTGTTTGTTTAAAAGCCCTTCTAAGTTCCAAATGTATTAATTAAATGTTTAAGGTGTGTTATAGCTAAAATAGTCATTTCATTGGGATCAATTTATGATAAAATAGTTGTATGTTAGTGTATATCTTGGATCCCTTGGTGCATTTTTTATAGGATCAAGGTCAACATTATGGACATGAATTACTATTGTGTGATTTTGCAAAAATGAAATATAGTTTTTTGAGCTTCTGATCATCTGTCAGGAAAAGTTAATTGACATGGGAAAGGTTAGCAGAAAATATAATTAAATCTTGTGTGTCATAGATCTGTTAGTTTTGTTTGAAATAAATCCTCTTTCCATATTCCCATTTTTCCAATACGTGCGTATATTGGAATACACACACGCACACACGCACACACACACGCACAAACCATAAAACCAGTTTTTCAGAAGAACTAGAGATTAAATAAACCAGAATCCCTACCTAATCTTAGTTACTCTCTTGAGTTATTTTGAAGAGGTGGAATTATAGCATCAGATTAATGTCTGTGACAAATCTAAGCATTCAGTAGTTGGCAGTTTTTACTGTGTCTGTGTCGCCAGTACTTTTGATCCACGTATGTCATCACAGAATGGTGTATGAAATAACCACAGTATTTATTTAATTAAAGTGGCAATTAACATTACATAATCACTGTGTCACCTTTCTCTGAAAGTTTCAAGCCCTGCTATTTATTTTAGAGCACCTAAAGTGAAAACAGAAGAATATACAGACTTTGTGGTAGCAATTGATTTTGTTGCTAAGGAAGTTCAGGGAGACTGACCTTCAAACACCCATGCTGTCCTTCCAGCCATACCAGAAGTGGTGAATATGACTTATTCTAGCAAGTTTAGGTAATTTTTTTCTCTCTCTGTTCTTTCCCTTACACTGTAAAGAAACATAAAAATATTTACTTTTAGAAATTCTAGATAGCAAATAGCAGACTGATTTTGTAACAGTTAAAATTTGGTAGAGGGTCAGTGTGGGAAGTGTGGTAGAGGATCACTGCAGAAAGGAGTTACGGAGCTGCAACTCTGCTGCCACTGTAGGTACTTGAGGTTGTAAACCCAATTATACCTATACCTTTTCAGTACACTGAAAGCACTGTCTTGAACCCAGCACCTTGATCTTCCTGTTTTGATCATTGGGAACTACGTTTTCTGAAAACAAATTAGGTTTTAGAGAAAGAGCTGTGCCAAATTTAATGTGTCTTTGGGAAAATATGTTAAGTTTGCAGTTAATGACACTATGGCCATTCATTGAGTTAACATATAACGGTAGCTGAGATTTACAGTTGAGTGTTCCTGACTTTGTCCATACCTTACCATTACTAAATGAAAGCTTACATTGTGGCCATTGATGCAGGAGTGTTTTGAGAGATGTGTGCAGAGAGAAAAGAAGACGATATTAAGACGATACTGGTTTAAAGACAAAATAGAAAATTAATGTGTTAGCCCGCTAGGGCTGCCATAACAAAATATCACAGACTGGGTGACTTAAACAACAGAAATTTTTATGTTCTCACAGTTCTGGAGGCTGGAATCTAAGATCAAGGTGTTGGCAGGGTTGGTTTCTTCTGAAGCCTCTTTCCTTGGCTTGCAGATGGCCGCCTTCTTGCTTTGTCCTCTGTGTGTGTATGCTCCTGGTGTCCTTTTGAGGGTCCAAATTTTCTCCATTTATGAGGACACAGTCAGGTAGGATTAAGGCTAACGCCCCATTTTAATGTAATCATCTCTTTAAAGGCCCTATCTTCAAATAGTCACTGGGAGAGGTTAGGACTTCAACATATGGATTTGGAGGGAAATACAGTTCAGCCCATAATAATTAAATATTTGAAATTTGTTCACTTATTGTTTAAATGTATATTCTAGTAATCTGTGATAAAATCCAAGCTCTGAGCATTTCTGAGCTTGATTGATTTCTGTGAGTATACCTCTGTTGAATACTGTACCATTTTCTTGCAGATCTCTCTCACATCTTTCCCCATATACGAAATTTTAGGGTTTTTACTTCCCTGTACATTTCACTGTATTGCCTTCTTCTTCTGTGTGTGAGGGGGACTTGGGCAGGAAATAATGTCCTCCAGCATAAATATCTTTAACTAATGTCTGGAGAAGCAATCAAAAGCAAAAACAGTTTTCATGCAGTCTTCACATTCTAAGTACTATAGTAGAAAGAGCTTGGGATCAGGAAACCTAGGTTTTTGCTGCTTCAGTTGCTATTTGTATCATCTTTAGCAAGTTATTTTACTAACTTTAGTTTTAATTTCCTCATCTCTAAAATGGTAGACTGAATGTTCTCTGACATCCGATTGAATGATATATTCACTTATTCAGGAAGTATGGAGTACTACTATGTGGCAAGCACTATTTAAGGAATTAGAGATATAGCCTAAGTGTAAAACAATGTCCCAGATGAGACAAGTATAAAACAAATAGCAAGATGGTACATTTAATCCCAACCATATCAGTAATCACATTAAATGTAGATAAACTCTAAACACAATTAAAAGACAGAGATTGTCAGACTGGATAAAAAGCAAAAAACACCTCTATGTGGATTAGAGAAACCCACTTTAAATGTAAAATACAGATAGGTAAAATGGGAAATGATATTCCATGCTCATACCAATCAAGAGAAGACGAGAGTGCTTATATTAATATCTATGAAGTAGAGTTCAAAGCAGGTAATATTACTGGAGATCAGGAGGATTATTTCATTATAACAAAGGGATCAGTTCATCAAGAGGACATAACAATCTTAATCATTTGTGTACCTAATAACAAAACTTAAATACATAAAGCAAAGCTAATAGAACTGCAAGGAAAAATATATAAATCCAAAATTATAGATGGATATTTCAATACCTATCTTCAAATAATTAATAGAAGTAGAGAGAAAATCATTAAGATTACAAAACACTTTAGCAATACTATCAACCAAACTTAATCTAACTGACATTTATAGAAAACCACCCAATAACAGAAGACTTATTCTTTTCAAGGCCATACAGAACACTTACCATGATATACCATATTTGGGCAAAACAACTCTCTATAAATTTAAAAGGGTCCAAATAATTTAAAGCATGTTCTCTTTGAATGAAAGGGAATTAAATTAGAAATCAAAACAAAAGGATATGTGGAAAATTTCCAAGTATTTGGAAACTAAACACAATTTAAAATAATCCATGGGTCAGAGAAACCAGCAGGGAAACGAGAAAGTATCTTGAACCGAGTAAAAATGAAAGCAAAATGTTATCTCTGGGATACAACTAATACAATAGTTCAAGGGAAATTTATAGTACCAACTGATTATATTTGAAAAGAAGAAAGGTCTAAGATCAGTTCTATCTTAAGAAACTAAAATAAGAGGAACAAATTAAACCCAGTGTAAGTAGAAGAAAGGAAATAACAAAGATTGGGACAGCAGTCAATGAAATAGAAAAATAATAGAGAAAATCAATGAAAGGAAAAGCTAGTATTTTTTAGAAGACTGATAAATTTCTAACAAAATTTAACAAAAAGGTGAGAAGAAAATTATTAATATTATGAATGAGAGGTGACTTTACTACAGATTTTATGGGTTTTAAGTGGTTTATAAGGAAATATTATGAAAACCTTTGTCAATGAATTCAACAATTTTGCTGAAATGGACAAATTCCTTGAAAGACACAAACTGCCAAAGCAAAAGAGATAATCATGAATAGCTTTGTGTGTGTTAAAGAAATTATATTTGTAGTTAAAACCCTTCTCACAAAGAAGACTCCAGACCTATGTGGCTTCACCAATACATTCCACTGAACGTTTAAGTAAGAAATAGTATCAGTGCTATACAAGTTCTTTTGCAAAATTGAATATTAGGGAATATTTCCTAATTCATTCTATGGGGCTAGCTTAATCTGCTACCCAAAGCAGGCAAAGATAGTACAAGAAAAATAAAACTATAAACAAATTTCCTTAATAGACATATATGTAGAAAAAACACTTAACATGATTTTAGCAAATTAAGTCCAAAAAAAGATTTTTTAAAAAAAACAGCACATCTTTACCAGGTGGGGTTTATTCCAGGAATACAAGGTTGGTTTAATTTTCAATTGATCACTGTAATTTATCATATTAATAGACTGAATAAATACACGTTTATCTCAATGGATGCAGGAAAAGAAGCATTCAAAACAAATCTTACATCCATTTGTGATTTAAGCCAAAAAGCAAGCAAACAAAAATACTCCCAGTAGACCTGGAATAGGAAACTTTTTTAACCTGATAAAGAACATCTATGGAAAACCTATTATATTAAATATCTTAATGAAGAAAGACTGAATGGTTTCACAAGGCAAAAATGTTCACTCTGTTCACCATTGTACTGGAGGTTCTAATAAGGTAAGGCAAGAAAAAGAATTTAAAATGCATATAGATTGGAAAGAAAGAAGTAAATCTGTCTTTATTCATGAACAACATGATTTATATATGTAAAAAATCAGATGGAATCTATAAAAAAGCTATGAAAGTTTAACCCATGGGTGTACTTGATACAAGATGAATATATAGAGTTCAGGATATAAAAAGAATTGTAATTTTATACAGCAGCAACAACCCAAAGTGGAAATGAATAAAAATATTATTTATGATAACAACAGAAATGTGAAATACTTAGCAATACTTTTCTTTTTTTAACAGCTTTACTGGAGTATAATTGCTTTACAATGTTGCGTTACTTTCTGCTTTATAACAAAGTGAATCAGCTATATGTATACATATATCCCCACATACCCTCCCTCTTGCGCCTCCCTCCCACTCTCCCTATTCCTCCCCTCTAGGTGGTCACAAAGCACCAAGCTGATCTCCCTGTGCTATGCAGCTGCTTCCCACTAGCTAGCTATTTTACATTTGGTAGTGTATATATGTCAGTGCTACTCTCTCACTTTATCTCAGCTTACCCTTCCCCCTCCCCATGTCCTCAAGTCCATTCTCTACGTCTGCACCTTTATTCCTATCCTACCCTTAGGTTCATCAGAACCATATTTTTTTTTAGATTCCATATGTATGTATTAGCATACAGTATTTCTTTTTCTCTTTCTGACTTACTTCACTCTGTATGACAGTCTCTAGGTCCATCCACCTCACTACAAATAACTCAATTTCATTGCTTTTTATGGCTGAGTAATAATCCATTGTATGTATGTGCCACATCTTCTTTATCCATTCATCTGTCCATGGACATTTAGGATGGTTCCATGTCCTAGCTATTGTAAATATTGCTGCAGTGAACATTGTGGTACGTGTCTCTTTTTGAATTATGATTTTCTCAGGGTATATGCCCAGTAGTGGGATTGCTGGGTCATATGGTAGTTCTATTTTTAGTTTTTTAAGGAAGCTCCGTACTGTTCTCCATAGTGGCTGTATCGATATGCATTCCCACCAACAGTGCAAGAGGGTTCCCTTTTCTCCACACCCTCTCCAGCATTTATTGTTTGTAGATTTTTTGATGATGGCCATTCTGACTGCTGTTAGGTGATACCTCACTGTGATTTTGATTTGCATTTCTCTAATGATTAGTGATGTTGAGTATCTTTTCATGTGTTTGTGGGCAATCAGTATATCTTCTTTGGAGGAATGTCTACTTAGGTCTTCTGCCCATTTTTGGATTGGGTTGTTTGTTTTTTTGATATTGAGCTGCATGAGCTGCTTGTATATTATGGAGATTAATCCTTTGTCAGTTGCTTCATTTGCAAATATTTTCCCCCATTCTGAGGGTTGTCTTTTTGTCTTGTTTATGGTTTCCTTTGCTGTGCAAAAGCTTTGAAGTTTCATTAGGCCCCATTTGTTTATTTTTCTTTTTATTTCCATTTCTCTAGGAGGTGGGTCAAAAAGGATCTTGCTGTGATTTATGTCATAGGGTGTTCTTCCTATGTTTTCCTCTAAGAGTTTCATAGTGTCTGGCCTTACATTTAGGTCTTTAATCCATTTTGAGTTTATTTTTGTGTATGGTGTTAGGAAGTGTTCAAATTTCATTCATCTACATGTAGCTGTTCAGTTCTCCCAGCACCACTTATTGAAGAGGCTGTCTTTTCTCCATTGTGTATCCTTGGCTCCTTTGTCAAAGATAAGGGGACCATATGTGCATGGGTTTATCTCTGAGCTTTCTATACTGTTCCATTGATCTATATTTCTGTTTTTGTTCCAGCACCATACTGTCTTCTTTGCTGTAGCTTTGTAATAGAGACTGAAGTCCGGGAGCCTGACTCCTCCAGCTCCATTTTTCTTTCTCAAGAGTGCTTTGACTATTCGGGATCTTTTGTGTTTCCATACAAATTGTAAAATTTTTTGTTGTACTTCTGTGAAAAATGCAATTGGTAGCTTGATAGGGATTGCATTGAATCTTTAGATTGCTTTGGGTAGTACAGTCATTTTCACAATGTTGATTCTTCCAGTCCAAAAACATGGTATATCTCTCCATCTGTTTGTATTTAATTTCTTTCATCAGTGTCTTACAGTTTTCTGCATACAGGTCATTTGTCTCCTTAGGTAGGTTTATTCCTAGGTATTTTATTCTTTTTGTTGCAATGGTAAATGGGAGTGTTTCCTTAATTTCTCTTTCAGATTTTTCGGCATTAGTGTATAGGAATACAAGAGATTTCTGTGCATTAATTTTGTATCCTGCTACTTTACAAAATTTATTGATTAGCTCTGGTAGTTTTCTGGTAGCATCTTTAGGATTCTCCATGTATAGTATTATGTCATCTGCAAACAGTGATAGTTTTGCTTCTTCTTTTCTCATTTGGATTCCTTTTATTTCCTTTTCTTCTCTGATTGCTGTGGCTAAAACTTCCAAAACTATGTTGAATAATAGTGGTGAGAGTAGGCAACCTTGTCTTGTTCCTAATCTTAGAGGAAATGGTTTCAGTTTTTCACCACAGAGAATGTTGTTGGCTGTGGGTTTGTCATATATGGCCTTTATTATGTTGAGGTAGGTTTCCTTTATGTCCACTTTCTGGAGGGTTTTTATCATAAATCAGTGTTGTATTTTGTCAAAAGCTTTTGGCATCTATTGAGATGATCATGTGTTTTTTATCCTTCAGTTAGTTAATGTGGTGTATCACATTGATTGATTTGCGTATATTGAAGAATCCTTGCATTCCTGGAATAAACCCCACTTGATCATGGTGTATGATCCTTTTAATGTACTTTTGGATTCTATTTGCCAGTATTTTGTTGAGGATCTTGGCATCTATGTTCATCAGTGATATTGGCCTGTAGTTTTTTTTTCTGTGTGTGTGGCATCTCTGTCTGGTTTTGGTATCAGGGTGATGGCCTCATAGAATGAGTTTGGGAGTGTTCATCCCTGTGCTGTATTTTGGAAGAGTTTGAGAAGGATAGGTGTTAGCTCTTCTCTAAATGTTTGATAGAATTCACCTGTGTAGCCATCGGGTCCTGGGCTTTTGTTTGTTGGAAGATTTTTAATCACAGTTTCAATTTCAGTGTTTGTGATTGGTCTGTTCATATTTTCTATTTCTTCCTGGTTCAGTACTCGAAGCTTGTACTTTTCTAAGAATTTTTCCATTTCTTCCAGGTTGTCGATATTACTGGCATATAGTTGTTTGTTGTAGTCTCTCATGATCCTTTGTATTTCTGCAGTGTCAGTTGTTACTTCTCCTTTTTCATTTCTAATTCTGTTGATTGAGTCTTCTCCCTGTTTTTCTTGATAAGTCTGGCTAATGTTTTATCAATTTTGTTTATCTTCTCAAGTTCTTTGAGAGTTGGTTCTCAGCTTTTAGTTTTATTAATCTTTGCTATCATTTCCTTCATTTCTTTTTCATTTATTTTTTAATCTAATCTTTATGATTTCTTTCCTTCTGCTAACTTTGGGGGATTTTTTGTTCTTCTTTTTCTAATTGCTTTAGGTGTAAGGTTAGGTTGTTTATTTGAGATGTTTTTTGTTTCTTGAGGTAGGATTGTATTGCTGTAAACTTCCCTCTTAGAACTGCTTTTGCTGCATCCCATAGGTTTGGATCATTGTGTTTTCGTTGTGATTTGTTTCTAGCTATTTTTTGATTTCCTCTTCAATTTCTTCAGTGATCTTTTGGTTATTTAGTAGTGTATTGTTTAGCCTCCATGTGTTTGTATTTTTAACAGTTTTTTTCCTGAATTCATATCTAGTCTCATAGCTTTGTGGTTGGAAAAGATACTTCATATGATTTCACTTTTCTTAAGTGTACCAATGATTGATTTGTGGCCCATGATATGATCTATCCTGGAGAATATTCCATGAGCCCTTGAGAAGAAAGTATATTCTGTTGTTTTGGGATGGGATGTCCTATAAATATCAGTTAAGTCCGTCTGATCTAATGTGACTTTTAAAGCTTGTGTTTCCTTATTTTCATTTGGGATGATCTACCCATTGGTGAAAATGGGGTGCTAAAGTCCTCTACTATTATTGTGTTACTGTCAATTTCCCCTTTATGGCTGTTTGCATTTGCCTTATGTATTGAGGTGCTCCTATGTTGGGTACATAAATAATTACAACTGTTATATCTTCTTCTTGGATTAATCCCTTGATCATTATGTAGTGTCTTTCTTTGTCTCTTGTAATAGTCTTTTCTTTAAAGTCTATTTCATCTGATATGAGTATTGCTACTCCAGCTTCCTTTTGATTTCCATTTGCATGGAATATCTTTTTCCATCCCTCACTTTCAGTCTGTATGTGTCTCTACATCTGATGTGGGTCTCTTGTAGATAGCATATATATGGGTCTTGTTTTTGAATCCATTCAGCTAATATGTTTGTTTTGCTTGGCGCATTTAATCCATTTACATTTAAGGTAATTATCAATATGTATGTTCCTACTATCATTTTCTTAATTGTTTTGGGTTTGTTATTGTAGGTCTTTTCCTTCTTTTGTGTTTCCTGCCTAGAGAAGTTACTTTAGCATTTGTTGTAAAGCTAGTTTGGTGGTGCTGAATTTTCTTAACTTTTGCTTGTCTGTAAAGGTTTTAATTTCTCTGTCGAATCTGAATGAGGTCCTTGCTGGGTAGAGTAATCCTGGTTGTAGATTTTTCCCTTTCGTCACTTTAAATATGTCTTGCCACTCCCTTCTGGCTTGCAGAGTTCCTGCTGAAAGGTGAACTGTTAACCTTATGGGGATTCCCTTGTATGTTATTTGTTGCTTTTCCCTTGCTGCTTTTAATATTTTTTCTTTGAATTTAATGTTTTTTATTTATTTATTTTTTTTTTTTTTTGTGGTACGCAGGCCTCTTACTGTTATGGCCTCTCCCATTGCAGAGCACAGGCTCCGGGTGCACAGGCTCAGCAGCCATGGCTCATGGGCCTAGCCGCTCCATGGCATGTGGGATCTTCCCGGACTGGGGCACGAATCCGCATCCCCTGCATTGGCAGGTGGACTCTCAACCACTGTGCCACCAGGGAAGCCCTGAATTTAATTTTTGATAGTTTGATTAATATGTGTCTTGGCATGTTTCTCCTTGGATTTATCCTGTATGGGACTCTCTGTGCTTCCTCGACTTGATTGACTATTTCCTTTCCCATGTTAGAGAAGTTTTCAGCTATCATCTCTTCAAATATTTTCTCAGGCACTTTCTTTATCTCTTCTTCTTCTGGAACCCCTGTAATTTGAATGTCGGTGCTTTTAATATCATCCCAGAGACCTCTGAGACTGTCCTCAATTCTTTTCATTCTTTTTTCTTTACTCTGCTCTGTGGCAGTTATTTCCACTATTTTATCTTCCAGGTCACTTATCCTTCTTCTGCCTCAGTTATTCGGCTATTGATTCCTTCTAGAGTATTTTTAATTTCATTTATTTTGTCGATTCATCATTGTTTGTTTGCTCTTTAGTTCTTCTCGGTCCTTGTTAAACACTTCTTGTATTTTCTCCATTCTATTTCCAAGATTTTGGATCGTCGTCACTATCATTACTCTGAACCCTTTTTCAGATGGACTGCCTATTTCCTCTTCATTCATTTGGTCTGGTGTGTTTTTACCTTGCTCGTTCATCTGCTGCATATTTCTCTGTCTTATCATTTTACTTAGTGTGTTTGGGGTCTCCTTTTCACAGGCTGCAGGTTTGTAGTTCCCGTTATTTTTGGTGTCTGCCCCCAGTGGGTGAGGTTGGTTCAGTGACTTGTGTAGGCTTCCTGGTGGAGGGGACTGGTACCTGTGTTCTGGTGGGTGGGGCTGCATCTTGTCCTTCTGGTGGGCAGGGCTGCATCTGGTGGTGTGTTTTGGGTTGTCTGTGAACTTAGTATGACTTTAGGCAGCCTCTCTGCTAATGGGTGGGATTGTGTTCCTGTCTTCCTAGTTTTTTGGCATGGGGCCTCCTGCACTGGAGCTTGCTGGCCGTTGGTGGAGCTGGGTATTAGTGTTGAGACGAAGATCTCTGGGAGAGCTCTCGCCAATTGATATCACGTGGGGCTGGGAGGTTTCTGGTGGTCCAATGTCCTGGACTCAGCCCTCCCCCGTCAGAGGCTCAGGTCTGACACCCGGCCGGAGGACCAAGACCCCGCCAGCCACATGGCTCAGAAGAAAAGGAAGAAAGAAAGAAAAGAAAAAAAAAAAAAAAAACAGACGGAACTCTAGGACATGTGGTAAGAGCAAACCTAAACAGACAAAATCACACAAAGAAGCATACATATACACTCTCACAAAAAGAGGAAAAGGGGAAAAAAATCAAAAAAATCAAAAATTTAAAAAAGGAACAGAGCAACCAAACCAATTAACAAATCCACCAATGATATTAAGCACTAAAAACTAAATTAAGATAAAAATAAAACCAGAAACCAATTAGATGCAGAAAGCAAACCCTAAGTCTACAGTTGTTCCCAAAGTCCACCACCTCAATTTGGGGAACATTCATTGTCTATTCAGGTATTCCACAGATGCAGGGTTTATCAAGTTGATTGTAGGGATTTAATCCAATCCTCCTGAGGCTGCACAGAGAAATTTCCCTTTCTCTTCTTTGTTCACACAACTCCTGGGGTTCAGCTTTGGTTTTGGCCCCGCCTCTGTGTGTAGGCTGCCCTCAGGAGTCTGTTCCCTGCCCAGACAGGAGAGGGTTAAATCAGCAGCTGATTAGGGCTCTCTTGCTCACTCAGGCCAGGGAGAGGGAGGGGTATGGTAGTCATAACTGGATTGTGGGGCCAGCCTGTGGCGGCAGAGGCTAGCGTGACATTGCAACTGCCTGAGGTGCACTGTGTGTTTTGCCGGGAAAGTTGTCCTTGGATCACAGGACCCTGGCAGTGGCGGGCTGCACAGGCTCCCAGGGGGGTGTAGGTAGTGACCTGTGGTTGCACACAGAATCCTTAGTGGCAGCGGCAGCAGCGTTAGCGGTTCATGCCCGCCTGTGGGGTCAGAGCTGATAGCCGTGGCTCCACCCTTCTCTGGAGCTCCTTTAGGCGGTGCTCTGAATGCCCTCTCCTTGCGCACCCTGAAACAATGGTCTCTTGCCTCTCCAGCAGATCCATACTTTTTCCCATACTCTCTTCCGGCTAGCTGTGGTGCACTAGCCGCCTTCCGGCTGTGTTCACGCAGCCAACCTCAGTCCTCTCCCTGGGATCTGACCTGTGAAGCCCGAGCCTTAGCTCCCAGCCCCAGCGGGTGAGCAGACAAGCGTCTCAGGTTGGTGAGTGCTGGTTGACACTGATCCTTTGTGCAGGAATCTCTCCACTTTGCCCTCTGCATGCCTGTTACTGCCCTCTCCTCCGTGGCTCTGAAGCTTCCCCCCCTGCCCACCCATTGTCTCCACCAGTGAAGGGGCTTCCTAGTGTGTGGAAACTTCCTCCTTCACAGCTCCCTCCCAGAGGTTCCCTATTCTTTTGTCTCTTTTTTTTCTTTTTTCTTTTGCCCTACCCAGGTATGTGGGGGTTTTCTTGCCTTTTGGGAAGTCTGAGGTCTTCTGCCAGCATTCAGTAGGTGTTCTGTAAGAGTTGTTCCACATGTAGATGTATTTTTGATGTATTTCTGGGGAAGAAGGTGATCTCCACGTCTTTACTCCTCTGCCATCTTGAAGGTCTCTTCTAGGGATGCTTTTGACAAGATTTGAAAGACCTTTATACTGAAAACTAAAATAATTGTTGGGAGAAGTTAAAAACAGCCTAAAACAATGGAAAGATATACTGTGTTCATGATCTAGAAGACTCAATATTTTTAAGATGTTAGTTCTCTCAAAATTGATAGATAAATTCAGCACAACCCTAATCAAGACCCTAGGAGGTTATTCTGTAGAGATTATTAGGTTGATTCTAAAATTCATATGATATATAGAGGACTTAAAAGAGCCAGAACAACTTGACAAAAAAATGAAGTTGGAGGGCCTACCTACCTGACGTCAAGACTTATTATTAACTCACAGTAATCAAATCAAGAGAGCTTGTTAATGAACAGATACCATCTTTATTCACCATAAAGTTGGCCAAAGAGATCAATACAACACAATAGAAAATCTGGAAAGAGACTCACATATATATGGTTAATTGACTTTCAATAAAAGTATAAATGTAGTTCAACTTAGTGCTGAAACAATTGGACATCCATGTTAAAAAAATAATTTGCAGTATATATGAAATTAACTCCAAATGTATTATAGTTCTGAACATACAGGAGAAAAATCTTTGTGGTATTAGATTATGCAGAGATTTCTTAGACAAGGGCAAAGCATGATCCATAGAAAAAAAGTAATAAATCAGACTTTATCAAAATTAAGAATGTGTATTCTTCAAAAGTCACTGATAAGAGAATGAAGAGAGTAGCCACAAGTCACAAATCTGACAAAGGACATGCATACAGAATGTATAAAGAACTCTGTAAACCTAATGAGAAGGGAAAAAAAAGGACAAATATTTGAGAAGACACTTCATCAAAGAAGAAATAAACTTGTGAAAAAGGTGATTGATTATTCATTAGAGAAATATAAATTAAAACATAGTGAAATACCACCACATATTAGAATATAGAATAAAACGTATTAGAATAAAACAATGTTGACAAGACTGTGGAACAACTAGGACTCTTCTTTGCTGTTGATAGGAACATGCAGCAATGCAACTACTTTGGGAAAGACTTGGGCATAAAGATTCTTAGCAGCTTTATTTGTTTTAGCCCCAAACTAGAAGCAACCCAGAAGTCCATGGAGAGGTGAATGGATAAACAAATTGAGGTACATCTGTATGATGGAATATTACCCAACAGTAAAATGGATGAGCTATTGATAGAAGCAATGATGTGGATGAGTGTCAAAATAATCATGCTAAGTGAAAGAAACCAGACGAAGAATACATACTATTTGATTCCAAATACGTAAAAGTCGAGAAAATATAAACAAATCACTCATGGCAGAAAGGAGGTCAGCTATTGCCTGCAAGGGGATAGAAGAGAGGACAGGATTACATAGGGTTATGAGAAAATATCTACAAGTGATGGGTATGTTCATCATCTTGATTTCATGGGTATATACATATGTCAAAACATCAAATTGTATACTCTTTTTTTGTACACTCTTAAGATATGTGTGCAGTTTATTGTATGTCAATCATAAAACTGTTCTTTAAAGTACTTACCCTTGTGGAACTTGTATTTTACTGGGGAGGAGGTGTAATGACAATAAACCTGTATTTTGCATGTGTATATGTAGGTGTGTATGTATCAGATGTTGAAAAGTCTTTTAAAGAAAAATAAAGCAATGTGAGGATAGAAAGTAATGGGGAGGGCAGCTGTTTGAGAGAGGAGGTCAGGTAAATGTAGTATCATGACATTTTAACAGACTAGTTTAAGCGCCCTGTAATCTTTTGAAAACTGTTTAAAGATTTGTTTCAGTTTTTTTAAAGTTTCAGGTGACCATTCTGTCTCTCATCTAAAAAGATAACAGCTTTCCCCTAACTTGAAGGCAGATTTAAGATTTACATTTCTGCCATCAGAAGGAACCATATGGGAAGGGTGGGCAGAGGTAAGCAAAACCTACTCCACATGCCCAATAGAAGCCCATTTCTGCTCGGAGAATTTCTTCTAGTTAATTCTTTTTTATTGAAAGGATGAGACCTATTTTTTGAACATTTGTAGAATGGTGAATCAGAAAGAAAGTCACAACCAGAATCCCAGTCTCCTACTTGCCTGCCAGAGAGGCAGTTATCCCTCAGTTTTCTAAAAGGAAAACCAAAAATTCTCCAGTCACTGTCATCGTTGGTGTTGTGTGCATGTGTATGATGCCGGTGAGGGACTTTAAAAATCATTGCTCTTGTGGAACTTTTATTTTATTGAGAGGAGGTGTAATGGTGATGCATGTGTATATGTGTCAGATGTTGAAAAGTGTTGAAGAAAAACAGAGCAGTGTGAGAATGAGCTTTTGAATGAATGGAAGAGGGAAGATTTCCATCAGTGGAGTGAACTGCTTGCTTGTTTCCAGTCATCCTAACAGAGCAGCTAGAAACGTGTTCTGGTACCTTAGCAGCCATTACAGCTCATCAGTGGAACCTGAATTTGTTTCAGTTCCCAAAAAAGTGATTGCTAATGATACAGACTTTAGAATATCTGTGTACTGGGGGCATAGAGAAAGAATGTTAAAAAGAAAAGAAATTTAAAATGCTTTGTAACATGTGCTGCAAACTGAAATGTGGTGCTTTATTTCGAAAAACTGCTTTTAATTCTGCTCATCCCTTGGTTTTCCAAAACATAGTCTGAAAATCCTAAAGATGCCACCAGAAAACTAGTAGAGTTAATCAATGAATTTGGTAAAGTAGCAGGATACAAAATTAATGCACAGAAATCTCTTGTATTCCTATAACTAACAACGAAAAGTCTGAAAAAGAAACTAAGGAAACACTGCCATTTACCATTGCAACAAAAAGAATAAAATACCTAAGAATAAACCTACCTAAGGAGACAAATGACCTGTATGCAGAATACTATATGACACTGATGAAAGAAATTAAAGATGGTACAAACAGATGGAGAGATATACCATGTTTTTGGATTGGAAGAATCAACATTGTGAAAATGACTGTACTACCCAAAGCAATCTAAAGATTCAATGCAATCCCTATCAAATACCAATAGCATTTTTCACAGAACTAGAACAAATAATTTTAAAATTTGTATGGAAACAAAGGCCCCGAATAGCCAAAGCAATCTTCAGAAAGAAAAACAGAGCTGGAAGAATCAGGCTCTCTGACTTCAGACTATACTACAAAGCTACAATAATCAAGACAGTATGGTACTGGCACAAAACCAGAAATATAGATCAATGGGACGGGATAGAAAGCCCAAGATAAACCCACGCACATATGGTCACCTTATCTTTGACAAAGGAAGCAAGAATATATAATGGAGAAAAGACAGTTTCTTCAATAAGTGGTGCTGGGAAAACTGAACAGCTACATGTAAACGAATGAAATTAGAACACTCCCTAACACCATACACAAAAATAAACTCAAAATGGATTAGACACCCAATAGTAAGCCTGGACACTATAAAACTCTTAGAGGAAAACATAGGAAGAACACTCTTTGACATAAATCACAGCAAGATCTTTTTTGATCCACCTCCTAGAGTAATGAAAATAAAAACAAAAATAAACAAATGGGACCTAATGAAACCGTAAACAAGATGAAAAGACAACCCTCAGAATGGGAGAAAATATTTGCAAATGAAGCAACTGACAAAGGATTAATCTCCAAAATACACAAGCAGCTCATGCAGCTCAATATCAAAAAAACAAACAACCCGATCCAAAAATGGGCAGAAGACCTAAGTAGACATTCCTCCAAAGAAGATATACAGATTGCCCACAAACACATGAAAACATGCTCAACATCACTAATCATTAGAGAAATCAAAACCACAGTGAGGTATCACCTCACACCAGTCAGACTGGCCATCATCAAAAAATCTACCAACAATAAGTGCTGGAGAGGGTGTGGAGAAAAGGGAACCCTCTTGCACTGTTGGTGGGAATGTAAATTGATACAGCCACTATGGAGGTTCCTTAAAAAACTAAAAATAGAACTACCATATGACCCAGCAATCCCACTATTGGTCATATACCCTGAGAAAACCATAATTCAAAAAGAGTCATGTACCACAATGTTCATTGCAGCTCTGTTTACAATAGCCAGGACATGGAAGCAACCTGAATGTCCTTCGACAGATAAATGGATAAAGAAGATGTGGCACATATATACAGTGGAATATTAGTCAGTCATAAAAAGGAACAAAATTGAATTATCTGTAGTGAGGTGGGTGGACCTAAAGTCTATCATACAGAGTGAAGTAAGTCAGAAAGTGAAAAACAAATACCGTATGCTAATGCATATATGTGGAATCTAAAAAAACGGTACTGATGAACCTAGTGGCAGGGCAGGAATAAAGACACAGACGCAGAGAACTTACTTGAGGACACAAAGGGGGGGAATGGGAAGCTGGATGAAGTGAGAGGGTAGCATTGACGTATATACACTACCAAATGTAAAATGGATGGCTAGTGGGAAGCTGCTGCATAGCACAGGGAGATCAGCTCAGTGCTTTGTGATGAGGGTGGGAGGGAGGCTCAAAAGGGAAGGGATATGGGGATATATGTATACATATAGCTGATTCACTTTGTTGTACAGCAGAAACTAACACAACATTGTAAAGCAATTATACTCGAATAAAGATGTAAAAAAAATAAATAAAATAGCATGAATTAAAAAAGCACATTGGAGAATACTTTAAAGATTTTTGTCTTATTTAACATAAATCTGGTGACAGTAACAGTGGAAAATGCATTGAATGATGCCAGTTGTGTATTTGTTTCTGTAAAATTTTTATAAAATATACTAATTTCTGTCACTCTGTTTTCCATTTTTCTATCTGAATGGTATTCATCAGAGCACATACTCTGACTCCACGCCCTGAGTCTGGGCTTCCTATGTTAAAAAGAAACCTGTAGGCTCTCACCTGTGAGGTTGGAGCCCTGAGAATCAGGAGCTCCCTCCTGGTTCCAGTCCCTCCCAGCCAGTCCCTTCCCAGGTAGCGGAAGTGGAGGCTCACATGGCTCAGGCTTCTGTCATCTCCAGCATCCCAAGACTTTCCCACATCCCATACCTGCTGCTGGTCAGAGGCGAATGAGTCCAGTTCTCTCAACCCTGGAGCAGTTACTCTTAATCTTTGGGGTCATGGTTCCTTTTGAGGAATGGGATAAAATCTATGGACAAAACGTTTGCACGTCACTTCAGGGGCTGCCAAGAACCCCTGTTCCAGAGGGTTTCAAGTAAGCAGAGTTATATTTCTTTGCCGCCAAGTATAGAGGCAGCACTCAATCTGTGATCTATGTAACAACTGTGTAGGTAACAGCTATGTTATCAAATTGCACTTTTAATAATAACCTGCTCAGCTAGGCACCAGGAAGAGCTAGAGAAAGCCAGCAAGGTTGTGCTTTTCCCACCCTAGGAAGAGCCTACATTTTGTTTCAGCCCAAATCCATCGGTTTTGTATGTATTTTACTAGGAAAAAATATGAGGACAGACTTTTCAGTGTCCTCTTCCCACCCTATTTTTTATTTTCTGCTTTTTTTTTAACATCTTTATTAGAGTATAATTGCTTTACAATGGTGTGTTAGTTTCTGCTTTATAACAAAGTGAATCAGCTATAATATACGTACATTCCCATATCCCCTACCTCTTGCGTCTCCCTCCCACCCTCCCCATCCCACCCCCCCAGGTGGTCACAAAGCACTGAGCTGATCTCCCTGTGCTATGTGGCTGCTTCCCACTAGCTATTTTACATTTGGTAGTGTATATATGTCCATGCCACTCTCTCACTTCGTCGCAGCTTACCCTTCCCCCTCCGCCTGTCCTCAAGTCCATTCTCTACATCTGCGTCTTTATTCCTGTCCTGCCCTTAGGTTCTGCAGAACCTTTTTTTTTTTTTAGATTCCATACATATATGTTAGCATACGGTATTTGTTTTGCTCTTTCTGACTTACTTCACTCTGTATGACAGTCTCTAGGTGCATCCACCTCACTACAAATAACTCAATTTCGTTTCTTTTTATGGCTGAGGAATATTCCATTGTATATATGTGCCACATCTTCTTTATCCATTCATCTGTCAATGGACACTTAGGTGGTTCCTTAAAAAACTAAAAATAGAACTACCATATGACCCAGCAATCCCACTACTGGGCATATACCCTGAGAAAACTATAATTCAAAAAGAGTCATGTACCACAATGTTCATTGCAGCTCTATTTACAATAGCCAGGACATGGAAGCACCCTGTTCTTTGGTTCTCAATTATTCTGTTTCACATAATCCCTCAAATATAATATAGAACAACCAGGTACCTACTGTTCTGTGTTTAGTCTTGACTGTGAAGCCAAATACCACATCTACCTTACACAGTCACTGAGCAGTCTAGCCTCTTGCACTATTCATTTAGTATTTGCTCTCTAATTTTATCCTAGAAATGAATTTTCCTAAACTGAAGTCTGTTAACAGTACTCTTTTGCTTCTTACAGCTTGTACCTCCTTTTAAGCCTCAAGTAACATCTGAGACAGACACCAGATACTTTGATGAAGAATTTACAGCTCAGACTATTACAATAACACCACCTGAAAAGTGTAAGTAAATCTAGAAGGAAATTGATTATGTTCTAATGCAATTGAAGAAAACAGCCTTTTTTTTTAACTGGATATTTTCAAGGTCAAATTCCACAGTGACTTATTCTGTTCCATTTAAGAACATGGGGTTTTCAATGTGGAAATATCTAAATACAGGTAGCTAAGAGAAAAGTTTTTTTGAGTAAAAAAAAAGTTATATATGGAAAAATTGTAGAGTTAAGAATTATAGACTAAATTATAGACTAACTAGCCCTTCCTTACTATTCTCTAATAGATTATTTTGACATCAGCTGAAAGGATTCTGAAATGAAGACCTCCCACATTTCCCACTGCTCATTCAGACACAACCTTCTAAATTTTGCTAATTCTGGTCTCCTGCTTACTTAGTTTTTAAATTCACTTTAAACTGAATCACTCTTTTTTACTTAGCTGTGTCTTAAGCAGTAATATCTGTGAAGACATAATTTGGTTTGCTAGTAATTTTTGATATTATAAATTAAATTACATATCTATTAAAACTATACATTCATGCACCATTTAAAATCATTCCACGTATACTAGTGTGTGCCCTACACTTTGGTGAAGATATTTCACTTAAAGGGAAGAAAAGGTTGTTATATAATTTATAAACATTCTCATATGCTGACAGAGGTCTGTATTCTGTCATCATTAGTTAAGCAGTAAGGATAAAATTGAGTTTCAGGGACACATTTGGATAGCTAAAAGATTTCTTCAATCACACATCTTTTGGCTCACAATAACATCATTTTAGTTTTTTTCTCCTTTTCTTTTTTATTATATCCTTTCCTACATTCCTTCTCCTCTCTTTTCTTTTTAAAAGGCAGATTAGGGGCTTCCCTGGTGGCGCAGTGGTTGAGAGTCTGCCTGCCGATGCAGGGGACACGGGTTCGTGCCCCTGTCCGGGAAGATCCCACATGCCATGCCGTGGAGCGGCTGGGCCCGTGAGCCATGGCCGCTGAGCCTGCGCGTCCAGAGCCTGTGCTCCGCAACGGGAGAGGCCACAACAGTGAGAGGCCTGTGTCCCGCAAAAAAAAAAAAAAAAAAAGGCAGATTAGTTGATGGTGCTAATTTACACTGAGTATCCATGAGAGGGAAGATTAAAGTGCTGTTTCAAGTGTGGATGTAGTCGATTGATTACAGCATTGAAAGGCAAACTAGGAGTCATCTAGGCCAAGAGATTTTAACCTGAGACCCAGGGCCTGACAAAAAAAGAGACTATGAACACAGTGAAATGAAAAATATAATTATGTGTGCATATGCACTTCTCTTTCTTTAGACTTGCAAGAGGTTAAGAGCCTCTTAACTTTCATTTTATAAGGGAAGACATTAAAACCCAGAGAGAAGCTGAGCTTCCCTAAGTCCCGCAGTTAGTGTTAGCTGTAGTCACGAGCAGCAGTTATAGCTTGGCCGACGAGGCCCAGGTCAAGCTGTGAAAGGGCAGCATGTTGAAGCACTGCTCATGGTTTGTCACCAGTGGTGGGTGAGGGCTTCATTGCTAGAATCAGAATCTCTGAGAGTTGAAGATGATGTTAGAAAGCCTGTGGAGTTGTGGGCAATCAGCTAAGGACCGTCTAAGTAGGAGCAGTGGGCGTAGCCTTGACATGGTTTCCCCTGGCCCGGCGCGGGCTGTGGTGATACAATTGTCTGAAATTCTGGGCAACACCACTGAGTTGTTGGACTGGCCTAGGAGTACTTCCCACCATAGAGCCTCATCTCTTGGATATAACCTTAATCGTAATCAGACCCCATTGTTCCCCTGCTTCAAACCTTCCAGGGGCCCCACTGCTGCGCTCTAAATCCAACTGCTCACACTGGCTGCACAGCTCTGTCACATCTGGTCCCACCCTGCTCTCAGACCTCATCCTGTCCATCTTCTCCACAGTCCCTGAGTTCCAGCCCCACCTTGAACACACTGTGCCTCACTGTGCCTTGGGACTGTGTGTTTACTCTTCTCTGCCTAGAATTCTCTTTTCCCAGACATATGCACGGATAAATTCTTACTTGTCCTTCAGATCTCTTTAAATGTCACTTTATCAGAAAGCTTTCTTTAGCCTCCCGACCTTAAAAACAGTGCAGTCCATCAGACCCCATCACCACCCGCCCCCGCCAATTCTCTACATTGACACCTTTACTTGCTGGTATTCTTCTGGTTCATTTGTCTCTTTGTTTACTGTCTGTTTCTCCAGATTGAATGCAGTAGCTCTGAGAAGAAGGATTTGGTTTGTCTTATACACTGCTAACCCCAGCTCCGAGTTAGGTACCTGGCTCAGCGTAGGTATTCAATGAATATGTGTTAAATGAGTAAATAAACAGATTATGGCGAGGCCTGGTAGTTTCAGGGCCAGAAGGAGGCCCAACTCTCTCCAGACAATGCTGTTGCCCATCACAGCCCAGAATTTGTGTTTGGCTTACCTCCTCACGGGATTTCACAGGGAGCTTTGGGAAGTTAAATAGAGCTTTTGGTATTTGTGGATTCTAATTCTTAGAACAAACTAAATGTGCTATTTTGAAAGTCATAGAAATAGGTAGGCTGTGTAAATAAATGCAAAGCCATGAGTGCATATTTTACTCCAAAATGTTAACAGTAAAATCCCAGTGTAGAAGAGAATGATGGGATTGCAGAAAGCCCTGGACTTAGACCCTGCTTTGTGTCCTGGCTCTGCCCCTCACTAGCTCTGGAATGTGACAGGTCAAAGGGGAGTGCAGGGCTGATAATTTCCAGGAGCCCCGTCTTTCCCCTGTGTGTGCCTGAGAAGCCATCTCTTTAGGAAAGGCACCCAGAGTTCTCTATAGGTTTCAATAACCCTATTTTTAATTTTATTTAAGCATCAGGTTAACCAATCCACAGTGTTCTTTGTTCTGTGACCCACTAGGTGAAGGGTGATGGTAGGTAAATACCTAGCAAAAAAGAGTGGACATGGGGCTGGGGATGGGGGAGGGACCACTAAACTGTGCTGCTAGCAGTGAGGAGTGGCCCTGGCCTGATGCTGGGCCCTAGGTGGCCCAAAAACGTGCATCCAGCGAGCATCGTCTAGACTGACAGCGTGTACCACACAATCTAGAGGCAGGGGGACCCTGTGGAGCTGCCAACTTATTTTCCAATTCAGGATTTCTAGAGAGAAAAATCAGGGGAAGGAGCTCAGCAGGTGGGCTGAGGCCAAGGTGTGGAAACCAGCAGCCTGTCCTTTGCAGCTCCCAGCACCAGGCCACAGGGCTGGGCTCCTGCCTTAGGCAGTAGCCTCGGTAATTGTGGACTGCAGCACCTGGGTTCTTCCAGGGCACAAGGACAGTGTTTTTTCTTGGATTATCCCTGGGTATATCCTAAATTCCCATAAGAGGCAGATCAAAGGGAAATCTGTGAAGCCTTGAACTGTGATTACATTTAACATAATCTTTTCTTCTTGCAGCTTTGAATAGTGTTGCTGGTGAGAGACCACTGCAGCTCTCAAGCTGCTAAAAGCACAGAGGTTTTGTTCATAAAAACCCACAGTAGGACCATTAAGTTAGCGATTGTCTTCCCACTTGCCACCTTGCTTTTATAAAACAGAAAGGAGCTATTTTTTAGAACAAATCAGCAGTTAGAAAGGCAAGTGTTCCTTTTTTACAAACAGCTGCAGTAACATGCCAGATTTTCCTCACTGGTGTTAATTAATTGAACAGATTTTGGAATGTGTCGTCTTGCATTATATCCATTAATGGTCCTCTGGCTTCCTCTTAGAGGAAAAAGAGGATTTGTTTGAGCTCCTAGTAGCTTTTGCTGCCATATAATTACTTTGGTTAAATGTTCTAAGGAAGTTAGGCGACTAAATGCTGCCTGGATCCAGGGATTCAGAGGTAGAATGTGGGGTTGATCACCCTGTTTTCTTTTCCCGCATGTGTGCTATTTGGGTTTTTTTTCATAGTTCATGTCCATCATCATCACTGTTCCCTCTGAACCTTCCTTCAGTGCAGGAACACGTTTATATCCGTTGACTGGGTGTGAAGGCCTGGGTGGGGCAGCCGGCTGTCCTGTCAGCTGTCACTCGCATCCAGCTCTCCTCCTTCCACAGCCCCGCTGGCCTGCGCAGCACTGAGGGCCCAGGGGAAACCCTCATTCCTGCCCCAGCACCTTCCCAACTCACAGCTCCTCTTGGGGCCACGATCAGAGACTTGCCCCTCACTACTGCCAAGCTCAAAAGAACAGGAGGGAGATGGAGTGAGAGGGTGATATAATTGAGTGAGAGGGTGATATAATTGACTTTAAAGAAGATCCAGATGCAGGGGCCCTCATACGGTCATCAACAAGATTTAGATTTACGTTCGGAAATGGGATTAATTTGTTACTAAATTGACAGAATGAAGATTCTCTTTTAACTTTCAGCTGACAGTGCAGCCTCATAGCAATAATACTCCTTGGAAAGGAAATTCAACCCCTCCTCCTGTCGAGAGCCAGGCTGCCCTGGGCTTCAGGCCTCCCTGCCCCTGGTGCGATGCCTGGTTGCAGCCCAGCGAGCTGGACAATCCCTTCCTTGGCGGACAACACCAGGCTTCCCACATGTGCTGTCTGTTCGCTGTGCAGAAACACACCCAGCAAAACAAAGCTGCTAGCGGGCAAAACTATTCCTTTGAAATGTGATTGGCACGTGTCAGAGTCTGAACATTAAGATTTCAGCTGCCTTTCCCCTAAAGAGTTTTTATAGAGTTTTACAGAGGTTTTATATGCCATCCACAGCTCCTACCATCTTTAGTATATCTGAAAATACTGTGGAAGGTGTTTGACCTAAAAGATGGTTTGCTTGGTACCTAACTGGTATTTTATAAGGAGGCAGAGATTTCCCCAGATCGCAGTACTATCTGGAAATGAGGACTATAGTTTAAAAGGTCTGTTTGCAGGAGGGAGGTTTACACAGAGCAGGGAGCCTCAAATGCTACTTGTGAGATTGAGTCCCACCTAATACAGTGATACTTTCTGGTACATTCAAGGCTACAAAGTTTGGTTAGCAACTTGATCCCATTTCTAGAATATTCTATTAAAAATAGAATACTGAAAAGAACAGTGAGAAAAGAGCATGAATGTTTGTTATTCTTCAGAGGCATGCAAAGCATCATCCTTTTTGTGTAACAGGGTCAGTGCCCGTGATGCAGTGGGGTCTGGCCTGTATTCCTCCTCCTATTACATGAAATTGATGCTCCCTGGAGAGGTTGGAAAATTAAAAGAATTGGTAATGTACTTCCTATATGAATTTGAGGAAGTGGAATTATTTTGCTTGAAGAAGGTTGGGTATTTGAAAGACTCGCTTATTTCCTGTAGCACAGCATATGACCAAAGGCAGTGCAAGTGGAGCAGAGGGGTTTAGTGGGGTAACCCCCGACGACACAGGGAGGGACTTTGCACAGAGCCCAGAACAGGTGCACAGGGAACGTTGTGGACTGAGCGACTGAATTCATGACACATGTAAAGGAAGAGCATTCTGACACTGCAAGATTTTAATCATCAGAATAGTTATAGGAAGAGGTTGGGTGATCCTTCGTAACCTTTCAAATGCAAGAAAACAGGGAAGAGGAAAAGGGAGGAGCAGCTTAAATGGAAGTCGTCCCTTTCCATGCCTTTCAAGTCTCCCAATTTGTTTCCTGATGAACTAATACTTAGATGCTGGCCTCTTTCCCTCTCTTTCCTTGACTTATTCTCTTTAGTCTACTTTAAAGTTTTTTTTTGTTTTTGTTTTTGTTTTTTTGCGGTACGCGGGCCTCTCACTGTTGTGGCCTCTCCCGTTGCGGAGCACAGGCTCCGGACACGCAGCCTCAGCGGCCATGCCACATGGGCCCAGCTGCTCCGTGGCACGTGGGATCTTCCCTGACTGGGGCACGAACCTGTGTCCCCTGCATCGGCAGGCAGACTCTCAACCACTGCGCCACCAGGGAAGCCCTAAAGTTTTATCATAGGAAAATTAGGAACAGTAAGTTAAGGCAGATATTAGATGTAGAATAAAGAATGTAAAATCTTAAACATGTAAATCAAGGGCTCAAATGAAATGGAATCCTAATAAGCTTTATTTTGCAATCACACCTAAAGCACCATGAAGAAGAAATGCAAGCATCTGAAGACAGATTGATACTGGATTCTAGGCAGATACTTTGGGTGCCTTAGGATTCTTTGACTTTGTAACTTTGACATGCATGTTTTCATGAAAGTAAAGGTTATTGAAGATCATTTGTTCCTTTTCATTTTTAAAAATCTTGTCTTCTTCAATAGTTTTTCACAGTTTGAGCCTTGAGATGTTAGTGTCTTGAAGGAGATGATTGGATAGTATTATTTCTTCATAGGTCATGTGTTTGAAAGTGAGAAAGTTTTTGAAATAAGTGTATCCATCCTATGTTTTATTGATAAACACAAGTTTCTGGGAGCTATTGCCTCCGTTAATCTTTATTACGTTAGGGATTAGAACTATATATACCAGAGATTATGTTGCAGAAAATTAATATAAAATTAAAATAGCTGTTTCCTGCCCACAGATGATGAGGACGGTATGGACTGCACGGACAGTGAGAGGCGGCCGCACTTCCCTCAGTTTTCCTACTCTGCAAGCGGACGAGAATAAGTCTCTTCTGCTACTTCACTGTCATCTTAGATTTATTACTGAAAATGATTCCTGGACATCACAGCAGTCCTAGCTCTTACAAATGCAGGAGCACCTTCAGACATCCCAGACCAGTCCAAGGTCTTCACCCCCTCGCCGCCTTTCACCCACATGAGAACACACATATATGCAGACATACTCGACTTTTGTTTTTGCATGAAATTGTATCTCAGTCTAAGGTCTCATGCTGTTGCTGCTACTGTCTTACTATTATAGCAACTTTAAGAGGTAATTTTACAATCTTTGGAAGTCATGAGCCCACCATTGTTCATTTGTGCACCAACTGTCATCTTTTGATCTTTTAATTTTTGTTTTTCCCTAACAGTGAAGGCTAAATGATTCTAGGTATATTTTTTAACTTTCTAGACGATAAATCAAAAACTAATTAGTCTAAGAAGATTTAGTTTATAATTCAGAACAAGCAATTGTGGAAGCGTGGTGATGTGCGTATGCAAAGTTTTAGTAAAGCATATCAGATCAGTGCGTAAAATAGGTGTGTGTCGGTAAGATCCTACTGGAATTCATTAGGAAGCATTTGAGAGAAGGAATGAACAACTATTAAGATAGATATATACATTTATAAATTTAAATTCTTATTCGATACTGCAGAGGAAGCCTGATACTACATGTGGATGTCCAGATTTCACAGGCAGTTGTTGGCAAAGGAACATTGTTCGACCAAGGAAGGAAGCATATGCACAGCAGAGTAGGTCACTTAAAGGGTCTACGATATGATTGCACCAGAGAGCGTTTTATTCCCCCTGTTCTTGGAAACCTTTTCCCCTTCTTGATATTATCACCTCTGATGGCTGAAGAATGTAGACAGGTGTAATGATCCTGCTTTTCACCAAAATTTGTACACCAAGGTAAACAGGTGTTTGCCTTATTTGTTTTAATTTTTTACTTTCAGTTCTACGTGAATTAGCTTTTTCTCGGATGTTAAAACTTTGAATGTCCTTTTATGATTTTGTTTATGTTGCAGTAGTATTTATTTTTTAGTGATGAGAATTGTATGTCATGTTAGCAAATGCAGCTCCAACTTAACATAAAACAGACTTAACTGCAGTTTCTTTTGACCCATGTGCAAGGAATGTACACACCGATGAGAATCATGCACTTTTTCTCCTGTGTAAAAACAAAATTTTGATGAGGCTCCGAAATTGTACGTATAGATTCGAATTTGGCTTTAGGAGAAGAGATGCTGTCATTTAACCCCTTGGTGCTAAAAATGAGAAATCCCCAACTATCCATGCCGAGGGGTTGAAACAAATGGATGTTATATTTGCTCTTTTGAGAATTGAAATATTATGATGGCCTGGCAACATAATGTAATGAAGAAAATTGAGACCTGGATGATAAGAAATGAACTTTACTTGGCAAAATGAACACATCTCAAGTATTTACGAAGTGGGCAGTAAAGGATAAGGACCTGGTGTGTTTATTCTGATCATGGTACATTTATCACTGAATTAAGCCATCAGGGAAAAAACAAAACAAAAAAGAACACCTCCAACTTTTCTTTTTCTGTATATACTCATGTCCTCAAATTCCGACACTTCTCACTGAAAGGGGACATGTATGCAAACCTCATCTTTCTCTTTCATTAATGATGATCTTCAGATTAAACCCTTTGGTGCTAGGAGCTGACATTTTCCAAAGCAGCCTATGAAGTCCAGGGGGCTCCTGACTCCGTGGAGCCATCGTGGAGATGTACTTTAGTTAAACTGTCTGACAGCTCCCAAATGGAAGACTACAGCATGACGTAGTGTTCTGATTGCATTGTATGAAAGAGCAAGTGACTTTCTAAGTAGGATGAATCATATTCATATGCAGATGTCTTAGCCTCTGGACGCTGGAAGTGTGGGTTTACAGATATGAAACCACTGCTGGCAGTGGGTGGACCACTGGGACTGACAGGGGGTTAAAGGGCATTTTACTAAGGCAGCTAAGACATATTCAGACATAGATTTTATCCTAATTTTTCATATTTCTACCTGAGTGAAGTTCATCCTTAGTACTGAGTAGGAAGTTACAGTAAAATGGTAGTTCATTCTTACTTACACATATAGCTCAACTTTTTTTTTTTCACTTGGAATTATGTTGAATGTTTCACTTTGACAAGAAAGTAGACTAGATGGTATGTCCTGTAAGTTGTCTTGCATCCATTATATAAAAAAGGAACAGGTGAGAGGAAGAGAGGAAAGCTGAGACTGGCTGGTGTTCAGAGCATTCATTTCTTCAGAGGGAAAGTATACCATACACTAAGCACACAGATAGTTTTGGGGTTTTCCCCCCTCCCCAAATCTTAAGGTGATTTCCATGACCTTGGCCAAGGACACTTCCTAAGGATTAATGACAGCGTTGACTGTGCCTCAGGCTGGCCACTCTGCACAGCTGGCTCTCCGTCCCCAGCTGGTGCCCGGGGCTTAGTCCCGTAATCCCCTCCGAGATTCTGTTAGCGTCACACAGGGTGTGTTGCTGGCTTTGATTTTTAAGAATCCCTTACTTTCACTCCCTGATCTCAGTCAGCTGGCATGGAAAAACAATAGAAAAACAGAAATGTGTGTAGAAGGAGATTCTAAAACTTCCCTCATGTCTGCCCATAGCTGAAGTTTCGGATTCTGGTGGACGGAAAGGCCTGGCCCTGGAGTCACTCTGTCAGAATAGCAGAAGTTCAGGCTTTGCAGACTCCTTCCTGTACCAACTTCCTTGAAGTCTGCCTCTTGCCATGATGCAGCCATATTGGAGGAAATTGGCCATCTCTGCTTGGACCTTTGGCAGGGCTGCTCACAGCTTTGCTTTCCACACTAACTACATAGCATTATTCCAGTGTTTTCCATTTCCCATACCTGATTTCCAGCTTCTTAAAGCTGACTGTTCTTGCAAGGGCCACTTGCTTCTCTTAGAGTACAAAGTAAGGGCCTTCCTTACTAACTGCAGGGTCTTTCTATTACACCTCAGCGTACACACTTTGCTGCTACTGTTTGTACTGTGTCTACAGTAGAACTCCCTTATCTTGCTCCTGGTACTGCATTACAGGCAAGCATGAAATGTAAAGTATTTATTTAAATAAGAAAACCTCTAAATTGGTAATTGAATTACCTCCCTGTAGCTTTATAGTTTGTGACATTTCTTGACCTTGCTAGTTCTTTCATTAGATCCGCGCAAGATCTAGTCATCTGGTTAAGGATTTCAAGCAGACACAACTATGAACCCAAGAAACTGTATTACTATTACTGTTGGTCATACTAAAACTGTTTATTTCCTTAAGTATATGACCCACAAGGATGTGAAATAACTACAAGAAACTGTTTTTGTACACTGTACATCCTTAGTATTTTTACACGTATATGATAGGGATGCACATTATTTTCCTTCGTACAGACAGCTTAAATAAAGCACTATGTCAATCTGCTACTTCTCTGTTTATTGTTGTTGGATGTGGTTCCGTAATCTCAGAAAATTAAATATTATTCTTTTCTAAAAAAAGATGAATGGCGTCACCTGGTATTAACCCATTCTATATAAAGTGTGACAGGAAAGTATGTACATTTCTTGTAGCTCAAAACGCACACAGGATTTATTTTATTACTTCAATAAAATGGCAGTAATGCAACTGTACAAACTTTGATGAAGGGCTGCTTCCAAAGGGGGGATGCTGACTTCCCAACAATGGGTTTAGGAGAGATCTGTGAAGCTGGAGATAGAATAGGTATTTTTTGAGATTTGTTAAGCCCCTAGTAGTCCTCCCACCAGGTGGTTTGGACCCAGAATTCTTAAGGAACGTAGCTCATCAGTAATGTCTTCCTGATAATGTGTTGCGCTGCATACTTCCTTTCTTAGAGTATAGTTTTAAAACGTCATGGCAAATTAACCAACTGAAACGTGGGTAATAGATGGGTAGGATGGTTGGACTACAGTCTGATTTACCTAGGGTCATTTTTCTGATTTTACCTCATAAACCTAAATACTATTGGAGAAACTTGGCTTTGCTCCTGTGACTAAGCCAGATAGAGGAACGGCTTTGGGACCAAAGTTGGTCAAGCATGTTATGTGTATGTCACACAGCCAAACTGGAGGACATTCTTACATGTGCTCTTTTCTCAAAACCACTGGGGTGGACAGATCCAGGAGGCTAACATAAAGTGACCTCTATAATTCTTTAAAGGTGCTATTTTTAGAATATTGTATAATTTATTTCCTGTTCCTGAAACAGAATTAGGGACAATTAATATATCTTATGTGACAACCTTTATGTCTAGCACACTTGATGAAATCAAAAAAACTTCTGAATCTGAATAGAAGTTCTATTCTTTCAGGCTTGAACCTTGTCCATGCTCGAGAGACTCAATGGTCTTAGCGGGCGTATCATCCCACCGCCTCCAGAGCCCTAATCCACATCCTTCTGAGAGGCCATGAAGAGGATGTGATGTGATGTGATGATGATGACAGATCCGTGCCAGGGAGAACAGCCTGAGGTCAGGGACTTGTCCCGACTGCAGCCTTGCCCTTAGTGTTCCATTGTCATCCTCAAGGACAACACAACACTTACAGCGCCCATTTTTTATTACTTTAAAGCACTTGAGGGCTTCATTGTGAATAGTAGAAATACTATGTTAAACTAAAATGATGATCTGTGTACAGATGTTTGATAGAAGTAAATTTTGTAATTTCACTGAGTACATTTTTAGCCTCCTCTCAATTACTGCATATTGAAGAAGAAACATGACACCACCAAGCCAAAGATGCTTTTTGTCTGTTTTTGTTGTTAACAGAGTGGAGAGGATAATGCCTAGTGCTTCCTGGTATCTTCTGACTGTGCACAAATTAGCAGGATGATAAATAATGGAGTCTTATGGGATGTTGATTAAAAGCAAATAAAGTTGAAGGATAATATATATAGATCTCTCCAAGAGGGAAAGAAACATGAATGGCAGGAAAAAAGGTTTGGTCCTTAATACCCTTTAGCCTAGTAAAAATATGTGCCTTTTTTTGGTGTGTTTTTTTTCATCACTACAAGATAAAAAGGAAACATTTCAAGTCTTCAAAAAATTCATTTATTGAAATTCACATGTGTAACAAAGCATACAAAAGAGCAGATATAAAAACGTAATAACTTCGAGCCTTTTCTGAAAACATACACCAGGAGGTCTCCTCATCTAGTGTCAGACTTCAGCTCCAGCCCATCCATCCTGCAGGGACCGCTTGGCAACGAGTGTGGCGGTGATGATGCAGCCCGCCGCAGTCTAAGGTGGGGTCCGCTGGGAAGGTCGCGGTGCATTGTGGCATATTACGTATAAATCAGATGAATGTAAATATCTCTTTGTAAATCATTTATTTCACTGTTTCATCCAGGTCAGCAATCAGATTGTGGCATGCTGGGTAACTGGAAAAAAATGATAATAAAAAGTAAGTTTAAATAGATCATGTTCTTCAATGTGATTTGTCTTCTCACTGGTTTAGTTACCTCTTTCTAAGTTTTTGTAAAAAATTCTTATGCAAAAATTATAGAAATTGTACATAACCAACTGTATGAAAAGCTTGTAGGAATATACGATGAACTCTTCTAATGCTTTAAATCTGAAGACACGCTATATTCCAGACCTCTGCATGTCTCTTAAATAAGGGTGGTCTGATGACAGGACACAGCTAAAGAGCCATCTCTTCCCCCATGGACAGGAGAAAGGAGACACTGATTCGTGCCAGAATCTGTTTACTGAAAATTGCTCAGACATTACAGTGAGTAAAACTGGACAAAAAAACAGGATGTGGATAGACCAAGTGTCCCTAAGAAATTCCTGGTGAAATGATAACAAGCTAACACCTCCAAATGTTTAGATGCAGACAGTGTGTTTTAACATATATAAAGGCATTTTCACATGGAAACCACCTACCACATGCTGGAAGAAGGAATTTAGTGTATGTCCTCTCCTAGTTTTAAACAGGAATAAATGTTTCAAAACTAGCTCATGAAAATTGGGTTGAGGGAGTCGCAAGTTAGGAAAGTACTGCTGCCTGCCCTAGCGGATGTCGGATGTGGCTGTTCAAATTAGTTTAACCCACGTCAGGAAGTGGTGTCAGAAACCACTGGAAATAGTTACATTGCACAGGACATTTCTCGAGTACCTACTGTGTCCTGTGTGGGAAGATGACTCAGACACGGTCTTTGCCCTCCAGGAGTGTGAAGTCACCAGGATGGTAGAGACTAGATAGAGGGCCAGGATGATAACTACCGAATCCCAGTTCTCACTTCAAGAGATGAATTGGAATGTAATGCAGGGACACGGGCCCCATCTGGTCTCTGTTTGGCTGGGTGAGAATCATCTTCAAGAGAAACAAGTGGGCTCTGCACTCCCCAACAGAGATTTCCTGAATTAGAGAGGGCTCTTGTCTACCCAACTTAAGCCACGATTACTTGTGGAGGATTTCCAAGACAGGACGAGTGATCAGCGTTTCCAAGATCAGAGTTTGCACAAGAAAAATGCGAAAATTAGCCTGTTATCTTTTTTAAAAAATGAGAAAACGTTTACATTTCAAGTAGATTTCCCAGCGTATGTGAGACACTCATGACTTTTTAGTGAGCAATTCTGTGGGTTTCGACACAGGGCAATTAGAGTATCGTGTGCAGCCCCTGCTCTCAGACAGTGGGGGGGGCCCTGGACGTGGTGAGGAAGTGAGTGGTGTCTGTGTGCATCTCTCTGGGGGTTGGGGAGGTGGATGGACCCTCCTTCGTGGCGCCCACGGGGCTCCTGGAGCATCACAAGGAAGCCAGGGAGCCCCAGGGCCCTGCCGCTGCAGAAAGGGCCCCCCTGTCCTCAGAGGCTGCCGCCAGCTCCATTTGCCCATCAAACACAGGATCTCCAAGAGCTGATTTGCCTTCTGGTCCTGACTGAACTGATCCAGTGAATGACTGGCTTGAATGACCCTCCCGTCCCACAGACAGGCAGGCTGCCTGCCCACCGGGTGCTCTGGAAATGGTGGCTTATGTTCTAACTTTAGAGATTCGAGGGCGTCTTTGAATACGAGAATAAGCATAAACTGCAATAGGCACGTTTTCAAAAAAAAAAAAAAAATTTTGACCTTGAGGTAGAAAAGACACATACCTGTAACACGTACAACACAGAACAGTGAAGACCTGAAGTAGAAGGGAAATGCATTGTGGGAATTTTTTAAAACCAAGCTGCAGGAAACGGGCAGTTCTCGCATGAGTCTTCGCGGTTCCCGCCAGGAACAGCCCATCGCCTGGCCCAGTCCTTGCTGGTACTTGCCCAGGGGTCAGCCCACAGTTCTCTCCCGGGCTCCATCGGTTTTCTCTTTCATTTGGTTTTGGTGCAAAGCCCTGCATTCCTCCTCATAGTACTTACTGTTCACTGCCCGAGCCGTCGTGAGCATTCAGCAAGTGGGACTGAATGAATCACGTACCCTGTTATGTCACTGTCTTCCTGCTAAATAGCTCTCAGTGTCACCCTTGGATATCTGGATGTTTAGTAAAGAATGTTTCTTGGTTCTTCCCCTTAGGCAGGGAGCATGTCCAGAGAGACAGAATCTTTAGTTACTGCCAAAATCTGGCTCGTCTGCCATCACTTCTGAGGGACATGAGCCATGCCTATTTCCAGAAAGCTGGTTCACTGCCCACACCGCTGTGGACACCGTGAGGTCGGGCTGTAAGGGAGACGAGGGTGTGTGTGCCGATGGGACACAGCCAGTGTGAACCGTGGCTTGAGCCCTCAGTCACCATGTTCCCGTCCCTGGACCATCACACTTGTCACCGAGGCCCCTTGCTGTGGCCCCCCTGGGTGGTGTGGCCACATCTGCAGTTGTCGGTGGCTGCCCTCCAGATTGAGGAGGGCTGACAGCACCCTGGCAGCTGCTCTTCTGCAGCGCTGTCCACAGATGATATAAATGCTCCCCAACTGCAAGCCCGCTATCAGTGACCCGTTTTCTTTGTTCTCGTTTTAAACCCTAACAGAGCCTTCTCTCCACAAACCCTGACTTGTGTGTCTAATTTGTTTCCGAAGTTTAAATTCAAAGTTTAAAAAACGAGTCTCTCTGGGTGACCTGAATTGTTCCCCAAGCAGCCACACTGCGGGGTCCAGCCGAACCTTCTCTGCGGCTTCGTTCCCAAGCCTGCAGCTCAGGGACGTCACGGCACCAGCTAGGCCCTACGCATACGGATGCACACGGTTCAGCCTGCCCCTTGTTTCCACCATGTGTCTCTTCTCTGTGCATCTCCACTGGCCTCTTAGCAGCCCCTCCCAATGGAATATCCCTCCTTCTTGCTTTTTCCCTTGCTCATTTGTACGTTTTCCGTCTCTGGGTGGCCAGGTTAAAAAAAAAAAAAAAAAATGGACCTGTTCCTCATGCCTCTGGCAGAAAAGCATCTATTTTTAACTCAAGAAAGAAGGTAGAATCCCTCCCCCAACCTCTATCTGGGGCATTTCAAAGCTTGGCCTCAGCTGACAGAGCTCCAGGGAAGCCCCCAGTACCCTCCTCCATGTGTCCCCACTTTGGGAGCCAGGCCACTGCTCTGCAGCTTTCTCAGCTGGGGCCCAGCTCCAGGCTGCTGCCCCGGGAGAGAGGGGCCTCCCTCCCTCTTCCATGCAGCCCATGGCCCAGGGAATGAATACCAGTCTCTCTGGAAGTTCATTTCCCTGCCCATTCATTTCCCAGTTTTAGTCACTCCACTCCTCTGGGCCTGATTTTTCCATCTGTGCAAAATGGATGCTAAATGATTTCTCCAAGTGGCCCTTTCAAGCCTTCAGCAATCACAGTGCTACCCTGCTAGACGGTCATCTCTTCTGGGCCCTAGTAAGTAATGCAGAGAGCTCCGTTTTAAAAGGAAGCTGTTCTATTACTTTTTTTTTTTTTTTTTTAACCAGAAACTGAGCGATGCGGAAGCAAAGCACCTACCTGAAGTGGTCCAGAACTGTGATTTGAACCCAGGCAGTTTGACCTCAAAGTCCAGGCTCTTTTTAATGCTATTCCAACCAGCTTAGTGAAAGTGCAACCACGTTTGATATTTCTGGGATTAAGTAGGAATCAAATATATCAGGCAACCCGGAATAAATCAGCCATGTGACCTATGGGTGGTCACCAATTTGTCCTCACCAGTCCCCTGCAGAACTTTGTGGAAACGTGGCCTCAGACATGACCACTGACCTGCAAGAAGGCAGTTCTCCATCCAGCACGGGGCTCAAGGTCGCGAACTGCAGGTCAGGAGAGGCCTGCCTCTGCCCCACACAAGTCACCGGAGCTCTCGCTGAGCTGTGTACCCCTCCGGCCAGCACAGCTGCCAAACGGGCAGGAGTTCACGGCAAGGTCACCACAGATCCTCGATTTATTCTTCCCTCCCAGCTGCCTGGCTGGGTCTCTGACAATGAAAGCTCTGTGGCAGGCAGAGTTCAGGCTCCATTTTCCCTGGACTCTGGGGCCTGGCTGTGCTGCCTCCGGGCTCCAAAATCGGAGAACTACAGAAGCCAGAAAAACGCAACGGTAGAGGCAGGACAGACTTCCTCGCAGAAAGAAAGTGTGGACAATGACGCTGTAGCTTCCTGGAAAACAGTAGCTCGATCTGGACTTGGGACTTGCAACGTGAGGGGATGCAGGGAGCCCTGTGCACAGACAGGAGCGGTCAGAAGCGGAGGCCACGCGCGCCCAGGGGCGGGACTGCTGCGCCAGGTTCTCCCCAGAGCACACACCAGCACGGGGGTTCCTTCCACAACCCTCGGGATCCCCAGCGTGTCATCTTCCAGCGTTCTCGAATCTCATGAGTCACGAGAACTTCCCCTGCACATGGGCAGGGGTCTGTGTTTTATACGCACCATGTTTCCATGGTAAATAGATTTTAAGAATTCCCAAAGGACAGACAGTGTCACCAACAGCAGAGAGTGGAGCCTCTGGCTGCCTCATGTTTGAAAGCGTTAAAAATAAAGACAACATTGACATTTGGGGTTGTAATGTGACGGAATTACAGTCTTTTAAAGGCAAGAACCACTTATCTACACTACATGTAATATTCAGTGTTTTGTTCACTTGTCTAATTGGATTAAAATATTTAGCTCCCTTTAAAATCTTGATTGTGAATTTATATTGCAAAATGTAATGTCTGACTCGGGAAGCAATAAGTGGAGCAAATGTATCTGAAGCAATGTAAAATTCAATTTATTTTCCTTCCATGAGTCTTATTCTGAAATTATTCACTCTTGGACAAAGTGAACTAACTGTTAACGAAGAGCAAGTTTGGCTTAAATGAAGCTGTATGCGCTTTTCAATATCAATTACACACAGGGCCTTTAGTTAAAAAAAGAAAAAAAGTTACACGATGCTATTTGAGTTTGAGGAAGCTTGTCTGAGGGCCGCCAGACCCCAGGTTAGAAATGCCGCGCCAGGGGTCTTACGTCATCCTTTAACAGCCCTCAGGCAGCAGGGAGTTAATGACATTTTCGCTGCATATGTTCAAGTTTATTTAAAAAAACATGCAAGTCACTTCGGTTGACAGTGTCTTGTACACAGTTTTGAAAGAATCAGGGCAAACTTTAACAGAGTCAGTTTTTATTTGAAAAATATTTTCTGGGAATGTATCAGTGTTTATTTTTGAGACTGACAATTCGGGTGAAAATCAGGATAAAAACAAAAAAACAACAATTTGGTTGAAATCAAATTGTTTGTTTTCATCTATTTAGAATTCTTTCCAAAAAATCTTGGTTCAGGAGGAGGCTTTTTAATTTATTTTATTCAGTGTATCTGCTGTTCTATTCAAGCACCATCTGTCTCGCAGGTAGCTAGCTTCGTGGAAGCGCCGACGTAACTGGGTGAAGCCCTCAGGGCTCAAGGAAGGACCACCACAGACTCTGTGGACACCTCCAAGTCCCAGCTGGGCGACCCTACAGCTCAGTCTGCAGGGGCCCGCAGGAGCTGCGCGGCCCTCACTGGAGCGCACAGTTCTGAAGCCTCCCCCTACCTTTCCTTCAGGTCACAAACGGGCCTTTCCTCCCTTCGTCATCATCTGTGTCTTTGTTTCTTGTGCGTGTTTCCAGCTTTCTTCATGAATCCTTTGGTGTAACGAGGTAATCTCCATGATTTTGAACATAATCACATACGTCTGCTGGATCCATGCACAAGTTTAAATCAAATTAGAAAGTAAATTCACTGCCAAAAATGCTCAAAAGTCATAGGGCCAACTGATTAATCACCAATAAGTCAGTTTCAAATGCTGTTTTCTAAATTGTAAAAGTGATGCATCTGAAGGGACTAAAAAGGCATCCCTCCCCAGACTGAACACTGAGGATGGAATCAAACAGCCTTTTGGGACAGAGGCTATCAGAAAATGCAAATCAGCTGAAACCATATCCATCACCAAATAAATGTACAAGTAAAATAACCTTGATGTAAATGACAGTCCTCCAAGTGGACAGATAATTTCCATTCTTTCCCGTCTCTCGGATGCCATTCTCCCCAAGAAAAGACTCTTAGGTTCCTCACCAGCTGCCGCCACCCATCCTGGCCAGATGTTAGAGCCCCAGGCGCTGGGTCACAGACCCCTGACCCCGCTCCCAGCTGTCAGGCCTTACCAGGACTCCCCTGGGGCCCAGGTTCTGTATCCTGAACACCACCCCTCAAGTCCCCACCCCCCAACAACCACAGTCACTCCCGTCCCTGAAGAGAACAGAGGAGTAAGACTGGGTTAGTGTTTTCATGTCTCTATTTCACTACAAGAACTAACATAGCAATTCATGATGTTTCAAAAGCAGTCTCCCAGAAGCGTTTTCCGCAGGAGTGAAGCAGGAGATTCATAAAGCCAGTGTTTTTAATCAGTCCTAAAGTAAGAACAAGTCAGAAGAGCAGCCTTGAACTTGGCGATCAGCAAACTGAGCCACGTCCACTGGGTCAGCCACAAGGCCGGCCCGACTCTCGCCAGGCTGGCCACCACACGACAGCAGCGTTTCAGGGGAGACGGGAATTCTTACGGCCAAAGAATGTCACAGCGGCAGTTAGGACGTTGAGCGGCCCCGTCGACCAGGCATGTTGCTGTGCGTGTTTCAGAAGGTAAGCAGAAACAATTTAGAACAATAAAGCCTCCTAAACAGGCTAGATGCTTCCTGTCAGAGGCCACTGGCCAACCCGAGCTTGTCATCTGCTTCAGGGCCCGGGGCTCGGCACAGGAACAAATTGGAGGGATGTGACTCAGCTTCAGAGCAGCTGCCCAGGCCAGAAAATATCCATTCTCTTTTGAGAATCCAGTGGATAGAGATTTTTAGAGTTTGACGTGCAAAATTATTATGCTCAATTCATCCAGGCTGGGAAAATGGAAGCCTTTAGCTATACCATCCCGAAACCAGAGACAAGCCAGAGGAGTCTCTCCCCGCCGCCCCCAGAAGGATGGGTGTGAAGTGGGTGTGGCCGGTGACTCTGGAACCCTCAGGAGGTAGCACCCTCCAAATACCTGCCGGAGTCAAATGGCAGCCTTACTTACCTCAAGTAAGGCTCCCTGGAAACTAAACTCACAGTTCAAGTTTATTCCACGGCAGAAACAGGTCTAACGCCGCACTTGGGCGCAAAGAGCGGGCCTTTGCTTTAGAGAGTAGAGAGCTTGCCTGGGTCCCTGTCTCCTCTTTGAATGCTAGTATTTGCTACTGAAAGCCAACATTTTCTCTACCAAGCTTCTTTTGTCATGTTCACATTAAAATAATTCCAAATGCAATATCTGAATCTGAAAGATCCCTTTAGAGATGAGCCAGATGGGCCAGTATCAGATAGCATAGGATGGTCAAATCATTTCTGTTGCTTCAGGCAAGGGAAAAAAGACCTGCTCATTTTTCTGAGAGAATTTTGAGGTGTTAGGGGTTTTTTTTAAATGCATTTTACAAAAATTTTGCAATCCATTTGGCAATTACCGGGTTTTTAAAGACCTGGAAGAGGTTTCTAAGCATTGATGATCCATGTTAAGATCTAAGCGGGCTGTCAGGTAGGCAGATGGGGAGTTAAAAGGCAAACCCCACAGGATAATGATCTGGTCCAGAGTGGAGAAGAAACTACCACAGGCTCAGAGCTTGTACAGAAGACTCTCCACAACCCAAGTTCTGAAGTCGTTCTCAGCTCTTGGAGGTCAGGAGCTCCACTGGTGCTGTGAGTCCCTCCAGCTGTCTGGAGACCCGATGGCCCCAACCTTTGGCTGGCACCACCCAGGGCCCCCCTCAAGGACCTGCCCAGACAGCTGAGTTCTGGTTGAGGTCTGGCCGCACAGGTACAGGATGAGGTGACTGCACACATTGGAGGAGCTGGGTGAGAGCAGTGAACATCGTTTCACGGCTGTTGGTCCCACAGGATCTCTGCCCAACCTGTGCTTCTCCCAGGACCTTCCCCAGTTTGGGGAGGAGAGAGGAAAAGAAAATCCCTGATATTTCTTTGGCCTGTAATATGCAAGACAACCTGCCATGCACCTCGCAGCTGCCTCATTTAACACTTCCAGTGTCCCTTTGAGTTAGGCTGGTATGGTACCCACCACGCAGATGTGGAAACTGAGGCTTAGAAGAGACTTCAGTGACTTGTTCAGGGCCTAGGGACAACGATGCATTCTGGAATCATTCTCTGTTCTTTCTACCTCCCAACACTTTCAGAGGCTCTCAAACCCTAGTGTCTTCACTGAATTATCCAGACGGCTCATTAAAATGCAGATTCCTGGGCCCTGCTCCCAGAGATGCTATCTTGGTGTGTGTGAGAAGAAGCCCTGAAACCCATGTTCCTTTATTTATATGTTATATGATGCTTATACAAGCATCCCGGATGCCTGTGTGACTGTAGGGCGTGTGGTTTGTGCACCACCCTTCCCTGCAAGCAGCCTCAGAGGCCCTGGGAGGCGACAGTGCAGGTGTGTCTCCGTCCCCCAGCCTGAGCTCAATGACTGGCTCCTGGGGATGCTCATTTACTATTTGTGGAACAAATGAGGACTTTTGCAGAGGGGTTTGGTGGGCTGAGTGGGAAAAATCACTCAGAGGATAGTGGCTCCTCTATACCTGTTTGGGCACATGGTCATTTTGAAAAAAGAATGAGACAACTGTCTCATTGTTTTCATTTCCTGATGCATTTTTCCCATTAATCATTCCAAGCACTTCTTGCACGGCATCCCCCGGGCACTCATGGAGCACCTCATTATCCTAACAAACTGCTTGATGGGGTAAAAAGCCCAGCCTCCCTGACAGGAAGAGAAGCAATTTAGGGAAAAAATAAAGGTTTCATTCCCTACACCAAACTTACCTGGACACTCTTTCCCCCATTATCCCGGCTGGTGGCCCCAGACCTAACCTGAACAGGGAAAGTCTGTTAAGGAGTCAGACTTAGGCTCCATTTTCAGTGTCCCTACTTGCTAGCTGTATGCGCTTGTTTGAGCCTCAGCTTCCCCATCTGTAAGATGGGGATAATCAACCTTGCAGGCTTGTTCAAGAGTAATGAGAGTTAATGCATGTTATCTATGGAACACTGCCACGCCCTCCGCAAGCACTCCAAACCCTAGCCCAATTATCAGCCAGCTGATTTAAAGCAAGACTCCTACATTCCATTCACAGGGACTCCCCTAATTGGGAGCACCTCTTTCCTCCACCAATTCAAACAGACACGTCCCCCAGGGGCAGTTCAAAGCCGACCTCCTCCAGAAAGCCTCCTGACCACTGCCTCCCGCCCTGCTCTCCCGCCTCCTGCACTCCTCAGCAGTGGTGCCCACACGGTGCGGCTCAGCACTCCGTGTGGCTTGGTGCTTCACTGTGGGTCTGTTCTCCCGTACGAACTTTAGCTCGCTAAAGGGGGCAGGTCCAGGGCCCGCACTTCTGTGTCCTCCACTGTGCCCAGCACAGTCTTCAAGATCTCCCTCCCAGCTTATTCGCTAACCAACGTGACCCCCGGGGATTTTAGCCTGGTAAGACGCAGCTCTGTAAAAGGAACAAGGGGAAGACCACGTGTACCCCGGTGCGTTCTCTGGTGGGTGAGGCGCCCTGCACAGTACCTGGGATCTCAGACGTCCCACCTCTTCAGACAGGCTGTCTCTCCAGCAGAAGCTGGTTCTGCTTGCTGAGGAGCTGCACCAGCTGCTGGGCTGTGGCCTGGCTGTGCTTGTCTAGTTGCTTTAGCCTGGAGAAAAATCCACCGCAGAATTAGGGATGGGTTCTGAAGACTGGGGGCAGTAGGCCTCAGAGAGCAGGGGAGCAAAGACTTCAGCCCTCTCCCTGTTTTCCAGTGCTCTGTGTGTTGGAGGGAAGGTCCTGACAATGAACTACGAGCTGGGAGTCAGGGTGACCCTGAAGTGAGGCCCTTGGACAGACTCCATAAGGTGAATGGAAGTGTATCAGATATGAAAGGGAATTGGGAGTCTTTTCGGTGAGCTGTCAGTTAGGGAGCACACAGATAAAACTGAATTAAAACTCAAACCTTAAACTCCCAGAGGTCAAAGATGAGGGCCCTAAATGCCTCCACTGTTCAGCTGGAAACATCTCTGGCAGACTGGAGCAGACAGCCGGTCCCGGCTGGGGAAGTGGGCGAGGGAAGGCGGAAACACTGAACTAAGGGTTTTCCATTATTAATCACTCAGTCAATCACGAGCTCCGGCATCGCTGACCAGATGTCTTTAAAGATCCCAAATTTGTCATTCTGCTGATGGGCTCTCCTCTCCAGACTTGCTAATTCTCTATTATCCTCATTTGTCCACAGACGGCTTCCTACAACCAGTAGCACACTCACCCATGGAAATGTAGGCCTTGGATTAAATTTAGACTTGAACAACTACCCAGAACTGTTCCGGAAAGAAGTTGGGTGTGTCATATGCCCTTCCTCACAATCCTCAAAAAGCACCAACAGTGAAATTAAGTTGTATTTTCACAGGAAGAGTTCAAGATGCATTTCAAACTTCAGGCTACATGTCCCGCATTGAGTCAAAAACTTCGAAGATGGTTCTGCAGACCCTGGGCTCAGCCTGCCCTCAGTTCAAGCTCTCCAGCGACCCCGTTTCTGGCAGGCTCTGAGCACAATTAAACATCTGCGAGGACAGACATTCGGGACTTAGGTAGGGGTGGGCAGACTTGTTTACTAAAAGGATGCAGCACCTGGAGACAGGTAAAACTAAAACCTAACAGTGGTCTAGTAATTTACTTACGCTCTCCTCAGGTTCCTCCGCCAGTGGCAACCCTCCCCATTTCCCAGATGGCACTTACCGCCTGCCCCGCCCCCTTCTCGAGCTCCAGTGGGTTTTGCAGGAGGTTGTTCAAGCTGCCCCAGGAACACTTACTGCACCCCAGTCTGCACCCCTATCCTCTCTGCCGAACACTCTGTGCTCCGGGTTTTCAGTCACACCTGGTTTTCTACTACCCTTCCTTCGAAGTGTCCCACATTGCAAGGGTGAGAGGCGGGAACTGGAAATACCCGACGCAGGGGGTCTAGTAGTTGTGGTACATGCTCCCCAGGTAGGAGCCCGCTCTGACCACGTCCATAGGTCTATGCCCCGCCCACTGTCCCTGCTGTTTCTGGAGAGAGCAAGGACCAAAGACAGTCCTTTTTTTTTTTTTATACAGCAGGTTCTTATTAGTTATCTACTTTATACCTATCAGTGTATACATGTCAATCCCAATCTCTCAATTCATACCACCACCACCACCACCCCAGACCCGTTTTCCCCCCTTGGTCTCCATACGTTTGTTCTCTACATCTGTATCCCTATTTCTGCCTTGCAAACCAGTTCATCTGTAGCATTTTTCTAGATTCCACATATATGCGTTATTATACAATATTTGTTTTTCTCTTTCTGACTTACTTCACTCCGTATGACAGACTCTAGGTCCATCCACCTCACTACAAATGACCCACTTTGTTCCTTTTTATGGCTGAGTAATACTCCATTGTATATATGTACCACTTCTTCTCTATCCATTCGTCAGTCGATGGGCATTTAAGTTGCTTCCATGACTTGGCTATTGTAAATAGTGTTGCAATGAACATTGGGGTGGATGTGTCTTTTTGAATTATGGTTTTCGCAGGGTATATGCCCAGTAGTGGGATTGCTGGATCATATGGTAATTCTATTTTTAATTTTTAAGGACCCGCCATACTGTTCTCCATAGTGGCTGTATCAATTTACATTCCCACCAACCGTGCAAGAGGGTTCCCTTTTCTCCACACCCTCTCCAGCATTTGTTGTTTGTGGATTTTCTAATGATGCCCATTCTAACTGGTGTGAGGTGATACCTCATTGTAGTTTTGATTTGCATTTCTCTAATAATTAGTGATGTTGAGCATCTTTTCATGTGCCTCTTGGCCATCTGTATGTCTTCTTTGGAGAAATGTCTATTTAGGTCTTCTGTCCATTTTTTTTTTTTTAACATCTTCATTGGAGTATAGTTGCTTTACAATGGTGTGTTAGTTTCTGCTTTATAATGAAGTGAATCAGCTATATGTATACATATATCCCTATATATCCTCCCTCTTGCGTCTCCCTCCCACCCCCCCATCCCACCCCTCTAGGTGGTCACAAAGCTCCAAGCTGATCTCCCTGTGCTATGCGGCTGCTTCCCACTAGCTACCTATTTTACGTTTGGTAGTGTATGTATGTCCATGCCACTCTCTCATTTCGTCCCAGCTTCCCCTTCCCTGCCCGCCCCCGGCCATGTCCTCAAGTCCATTCCCTACGTCTGCGTCTTTATTCCTGCCAAGGAGAGTCTTATTTCCTGTGTTTGTAGCTACTTAAAACCCGGTTCAGGGTCTCCCTCGCCCCGAGCCTGGGTTGCAGTCTGGCCCTGCCCAGGCTCCCGATTCCCTGGATCAGGCTGGGACAGAACCCAACCAACAGCAAGTATCTTCCATCCAAGTGTGAACACTTTCCTACTTCCATACTGTATAAATTACATTACCTACCCTCCCCCCCGCCTTGCCCCCATTGCCCTCCTTCTGATATTGGAGGAGAGAAAAAAACGTTTCCTCTGGTGAAGCCTTGGCCATCGCAGCTTTGGGAAGCCCAATCTACCCCCACTGCCATCCATCACGCTGTTACGTGCAGCAATTGTTCCTGAGAGCACAGTCTCAAACCCACCCCAGTGGTATCAGACCAAACCGAAGTTTTCCTCCAACGAATCCTCAGCATGGAGAGGCTGGGAGAAGCAATGACATCCCAGGGAGCAGAGAAGCCAGGCCAGCCAGCTAGGGCCAGGGGGGCATTCTGCCCAGGCTGACCCACTCATCTGAGCAGCGACTCTGCTGTCCAGAACTGGAGTGGGTACCTTTGAAGACACAGAGGTGTTGAGAACAGACTTTTTCCTTGAGAAGCAAACAATCTAATGCTTTGCTATTTAAATCAGACAGGCAAAAACATCCTCATTAGCAGCTGAGCTCTCTAAACCGTCAGGTGTAGGTGGCTTTCCCCCTCCAGTCGAGTCTTGGGTGTGGAGAGAGCGACAGGCTAAGAGCTACTGAGGTAGTAGTAGCCCACTGACTTCAAGCTTGCTTGAAACAAATGAAACAGCAACATGTGAAAAACAGGTGACACCATCGAGGCTTAAAGTGAAGAAGGCGCCAGGAGTGGTCATCCTCCACGTGGTCCCTTGCCCTGTGTATGGATCAGTGAGATAACATTCCTGCTGACTGATGGGTTTAGTGTGTGTTTTGGGGCTCCTCGAAAGAGTGGCTGCCGGATTCAGGGCTATGGGCTGAGCCAAAGCCTGTTCTCCCAGCACAAACAGCCGGCCACGGGCTGGCCGCACCGCTCACCGCCAGAAGTGGGGTCAGTTCCTGCCTAGACCCTCCTCCAGTGGAGCCCTCAGAACCTAGATGAGGCTCAGCTGGTGGTGTTCTGCAAAATGTGGGCCTTGGAACCCTGCAGCAGATATCCAGGAGCCCAGGCCCCGCCCAGACCAGATCTATCAAGTCCCCAGGTGTGAGCCCCATATCAGCAGCAAACCAGGGTTTTCCTGAAGAAGCACCACTGATAGAAGGAGTAAGACCCTTGGGCAAGTCCTGCCTTCCCTCCAGGAGGCTGAAGCCTCACTAGCTTCACAGCTGAAGAGCCAAGGATGGCTTCACTCTGATTCAACTTGAACTCCAAGCAGTCCCTCTAAGGAGTGTTTTTTCTCCCTTTAAAAAATATGCTCCCTCCTTTTTCAGAGTCAGCCTCTATTGTGTCACTTTATTGCAGCAATAAAGTCAATCACAAGTTCAGAAACGGTAAAAACAACAACAAACCCAAACTCACATTTGTTAAAAAAAAAAAAAGCAAACAAACTACAACCCAGGTTTTACATAAAACGGACTTTGTTATGGAAATATATTTCAGTGGCAGCTCTCTCAAGGCCTATTTTGAATATTAGGAAAAGACTTGTTTTTTAATTAAAAAGTTATTTTTTGTAACAGCCTTCCCCAAACACTGTACAACCCAGCCTACGCTATTCATGAATGCTTTATTACCATCAGCTAAAAGAGATTTCTTGGGGTGTCCTATTGACACATACACTGTCTTTTATTTTCCATGGCGGTTACTGCTCTCATTTTTGTTGTGCTTCTAAGTTCAAGTCTTCAGCCAACCATAGCTGCAGCTGCCACCACTGACAAGAGCTAACATTTACTGAGCCTCTGAGCTTATTCCTCCATTAAAACTCACTACAATCCTAAGAGGTATGGCTAGGATTATCATCCCATTTTACAGATGAGAAAACGGAAACTGACAGGTTCAATTAACTTGCACAAAGTCACACAAGGACTAAGTGGCAGAGCGTGGAGGCAAAGCTAGGCCAAGTACAGGTGTTCTTAACCACCGTTAACGGTTGGTTAATTCACTGAGTTACCTCAGCAAACCAACTCTTGGTAAACAGTTCTCATGATGTCAAGAATTACAAAAGATCCCTTCCCTTAGGGGGTTCCCAGCCAATTAAGGAGACAAAATGGGTGCTGCACTGAGGGCACCACCAAGGCATTAAACCACAGGGTCAATACGGTAAGTGCAAGGACCAGGAAGGCTTGTGCCTACTTAGGAAATGGATCACCATTTTCACCATCATCTACTAAGTGCTTACTATGTGCTAAGTGCTTATCATTTATTAACTTTTTAGTGCTCATGACAATTCCATGAAGCAGGAACTGTTGTTATCCCCACTTTAAGGATGAGGAAACTGAGGCGTAGACAGCATATATGACTCGTCCAAGGTCACTCGGATGGAAATTTGGGATGTGAAAAGATGAATGGGTGTTGGTCTGGTAGGGGCCGGGGCAGGGCCTTCCCACATGGGAGGCGGTACTGTAAAGGCAGTGGTGTCTGGAAACTTTGTGCAGTGTGGCTTGACCAGAGGCTGTGGGCTGCTTGGAGGGAGGTGATGTTGGGACCCAGTAACGATTTGAGCCGAACTAACAATGGATGTTGTCCTTCAGACAACGGCATTGCCATTTACCAAGAGAAGATGGGAGGAAGGACAGGCCTGGGGTCAGGGTGAGGTACCTGTGAGACGCCCACTCACCGCCCCCAGCACTTATTCAGCTTGGGGCCTAGAAGTGTCTGGCTGGATCTCCAGCTGTGCCACCCAGATCTGTCGAGAGGTAAGGCCGTGAACGTGCTAGGGAAGCCTGGCAGAGATTTTCAAGTTTGTTAAAATTACAGACACCCAGGCCCCCACCACCTACTGGCCAAAATCTCTGCTGCAACGAGAATGAACATGGCCAGGCCCAGGCCTTGGGGAGGAGCCGCCTGTCGAGGCTGGCAGAGGGCACGGAGCCAGAAGACACTGACGGATGACGGGAAGGAGGATGAATGCTGGGAGAGGAGAGGGGCTTGCGGGAGGAGCAGGGCAGCTTGTTGAGTGGCCGCCTGCCCTTCAGTAGGGAACTCTGGCAGAAGCTGCTTTCAGGGGCGGGAGAGGGGAGACCATCCTAGAGAGGGGCTTGTCTGAGCACAAGGCAGCAAGAGGGTGTGCTGAGGATGGAGAGACTTGAGCCGCTGGGCAGGGTGCCCTGGAGGAGGGACGAGAAATCCTCAGAGCTGGGCTTGCAGAGGCAGGAGGCACCTGGGCAGCAGGCAGGCCCTTCTCCCAGAGGCAGAGGGAGGCAGGCGAGGTGAGCCTGAGCCTGAGAGGCCTCCTGCCCAGCAGCCTCCTTGTTCTGCCCCTGGTGGAGGGTGCGACAGTTTGCTGAGAAAGGAGGCCATGAGACAGGAGTTGCTCTGCAGGATGAGGGAGCTGGCCAGGAGCAGTGTCTTCTGAAGGGGTGCCTTCTCAGGTGGACACTGGCATCCCGACCTGCCCTCCGGATGATCTCACCCCCTTCTCCGAGCCCTGCAAAGCCTGGGTCAGTGGGCCCCAGACACCCTTTGGCTGCTTCCACCCACAAGCTGGCGGCCCCTCTGCCTGGAACATGACTCCTCCTAACTCACAGGGCTGGAAACTACTTGTTTTCAATGTTCAGGTCTCAGCATAAATGTCCTTCTGAGAGGAAACAATTTCTTGTTCTGTTTGCGCCCTTTGTTTTGAGCCACTTCCTGAACAAGGCGTGAAGTAACTAAAGGAGAGAGCGGGGGCTGCCCCCAGGGCCCTGCAGAGGGGCCTTTCAGACAGCAGCCCCTCCTGCAAGGAGGGGCCCAGCCGACAGCCTTCCAACCACACAGAGGTTCTGCACAGCAGGAAAGAGAGCGGATTCATCAGCTTTCAGACTTCAATCCCTAATTGGGATGCTCCTTTCCCAAGGCCTATACCTCATCTCTGGAACAGGCAGGTGTTCCATCCTCTCCCAGAGACCCCCAGGACATGCTCACTGTCTGCACCGTACTGTCCCGGCCCCCAGGGGAGCTGTGGCTAGGCCAGGCCCCTCAGGGGCAGGAGGCCATCCCTTCCTGCGAAGCCCCGGGGCTCCCCTGTCCTCACGGCCACAGGAAGGACACTTCCAGGCTACTCTGCACCCAGGCTGGGGTCACCATCCCAATCAGGGCCCATTTCCTTAAGGACCTGCCATCACTGGGCAGACTGGGCCCCCTCAGAGGAGAAGAGCTGCTGCATAGCAAGGGCTCACCTGTGCAAAGGCTCCCTAGGAATTACAGGCGGGCAGGGGCAGCAGTTACGATGGGAACAAGCAGGCCCAGGTCTCCAAAGCCCAGGATGCAGATACAACTAAAGGAGACTGGAATGTGGGCTGGGCCCAGGCACATCTCTATTGGTCCAACAGTGATGCTCTCCGCCACACCCCGCATGCACAATCAGAACCAACATTTTTTTTTTTTTTAAATATGCACGACTTTAAGATAAGATGGAGCAAGTGGTGAAATACAAAACAACTTTATGGAGCTGAGTGGGCTGGGAAAAATATCTTATGCAAAACAGAAGCAGTGCAAGCTGCCAGCTCTGGTCCTGTGCTTCAGACACTCATTTGCTATGAATACTGTGAAAGCAAGTGAATACATATATTTAAATTTTTGTATGTTGTATGTGATACATACAAAATATATGCAGTGTCTAAATAAGTTATGAGGCATAATAATCAAATGAACACTTGTGAACCTGGTGCCAGTGCTGTGGGACCACTCCCTATGTATTTTCTCCAGCCCAGCCCCCTACTTACCCCGGAGGTGGCCAGTAACCTCATGCATATTTGGTTTTTGATCAGAGGTTTTAGTTTCACTCAACATTTAACCTGGGAGCTCCCTACAAACTACTGTGGGTGGTTTTTTGTTTGCTTGATTGTTTTTGGTGGCGATCGTGGTAAAATGTCTTTTGTCCTGCAATGCTTTCAGACTAGAGCCCCTCCTCAGATAATTGTTTGCAAAATGCTCAGACCCACAATTTCCCTGGAAGAGGGGCTTCTTCGTGTAAATGAAGAATACTTTTCAGCTAACATGTGAATTTCAAAGGTGCACATACTGTGACTGTAAAATGTGCACTCAGTTCTCTACTATTCCTAGTAGAGTACTCTAATATTTACTGAGCATTTACTAAAGGCCAGGGAGTATTGTGGGCAGTAACTAAATGAATCCTCATAACAATACTACACAGTAGGTATTTTTATCATCTGCATTTTGTGCATAAGAAAAGCCAGGCACAGAGAAGTTAGTCATTTGCCCAAGTTCAGACAACCAGAAGGGGTAGAGCCAGGATTAACAAGCCACAAATGGCGTGTTCCTCCTTCTGTGCCCTTCTCACATGGGTGGGACCACCCCTAGTCACCTGTCCCTGAGTCCTCCTTGCCTCATCCCTCTCTGTCCACATCGATTCTGTAGATCAGCCCTAAACCTTCTAAACCCCTCCACAGCTTGTTCTATCTTACACATCCCACCAGAGCACCCATCTACACTTACTACAGTCATTGCTGGTCGGCCTCTCCCACTGAACAATGAATAACGTTTAAGGACAGGAATGGGATCTTGTTCAGCTTTCCATCTCCAGCACTTAGCAAGGTGCTGGACAAATGGTGTCAGAAAGAGCAAACCGGGCTTCCCTGGTGGCGCAGTGGTTGAGAGTCCGCCTGCCGATGAAGGCGACACGAGTTCGTGCCCTGGTCCGGGAGGATCCCACATGCTGCGGAGCGGCTGGGCCCGTGAGCCATGGCCGCTGAGCCTGCGCGTCCGGAGCCTGTGCTCCACAACGGGAGAGGCCACGACAGTGAGAGGCCCGCACACCGCCAAAAAAAAAAGAAAAGAAAAGAAAAGAAAAGAAAGAGGAAACCACTTACCAGTGGGCAATATTTATACCAAATATAATACCTGTAATTTCATCTATAGTGTAAGTACGTTTTAATATTTAATAACTTTGTTCCCGAAAGAACATAACATATAAATCAAATAATTTTAAGTATGCTCTTGAAATCTGTCACTTAATTAAAAGGATCCTAGAACAGATGAATGAGTGCTGGACTTGGAAACAGGAGACACGGGTTCAAATTCCTATCACAAACTACCTATTTTACTTGGGCACGAGGCTTGATCTCTCTCAGTCTCAGGTTCTCCACTTCTAAAATTGAGCAAAGAATACCTCCTGACCTCCTGAATCAGAAACCCTGGGGGTGTAGCCAAGCAGTATGTGTTTTAATAAGCCCTCTGGTGACTGTGATGAATTCTCAAGTTTAAGAACCACTGGTATGCTATAATTCACAGTATCAATCACATACAAAATGAGTTCTTCTGGAGAATAATGTATTTTGCGTGGCTCCAATTTTGATAATCAAAACAGCCAACTGTCTAAATGAAAACTACCCTAGTCTACTCCTAAGTTTTGGTGTCAGTCATAAAAACTTAAGCAAATTGTGTGATCACTTTGAATCTCAGTTTCCTCACATGTGAAATGACAGGATAAGCTAGAAGTGGATCAGCAAACTTCACACCACAGGCCAAATCCAGCCTGGTCCACTGTCTGTTTCTGTACAATCTGCAAGTTAAGAATGTTTTTTACATTTTTAAATGATTGAAAAAAAAATCAAAAGAAAAACAGTATTTTGTGATGTGAACATTCTCTGACATTCAACTTCCAGTGCCCCTAAATAAACTTTCATTGAAACACAGCCATGCTCATCCACTGGCGTATTGTCTATGGCTGCTTTTGCACAGTAACGGCAGAGTTGGGGAGCTGCAACACAGACCATATGGCCACAGAGCCTAAAATATTTATTACTTGACCCTTTAGAAAACAAAGTTTGCCAGCCCCTGAACTAGAAGATGACTAAGTTCTCTTTGAACTCCAAACTTCTACCATTTACAGAATTTTACTATGTTCCTATCCTCGAATACCGCCAGCTATCTAGTCATAACGGTACACCTAGGTTGCCCAAGTCGAAGTTTTGGAAACCCAATTACCCTAATTACTACTGCTCTAGGTAATTAATTCGGTGAATAAGCCATATTAAAGTTGTACACTTTGTTCCAATGCTTAAAAACTGCTGCCACATTTTATGAAATTCCATCTCATTAACGTGGCCACACAGATCAGCTAGAATAAGCCATGTGCTCGGAAATCTGGAACACATTCTAGCCAGTTATCCTCACTTAGAAAATTAAGGCAGTTTCACTAGCTGGTGTGCTGTTTAAATATCCTTTGCCCAAATCTACCCTTTTCAATAATGATTTCAATGGAGGAATTCATTCTAAGGGTCCTGCAATTCTGGGGAGAGTTTACATTTCCAATAAAGACAATTTACATTCCTGTACTGTCCCTTTAACTTTTCATTCTCTCAGATTTCCAATGAGCCTTGGCTGCCTGGGGAGTACAGCAGGGGTCGGTGGCTTAGGGCAGCAATGGGGAAAAGACCCCTGCTCTTCTCTTCAAAAGGGTCAGGTCCTGTTAGACATGTTAGAGGCAACTTAGAGGTCATTCAGTCCTGCCCATTATGGTGAATCTGGGCCCCAGAGAGTACAAGTGATCTGTCCAAGGGTCCCACAGACTGTCTAGAGTAAATCTAGGACTGAAACCCATGTCTCTTGACTCCAGATCTAGTGCTCTGCAGCATTTCAAAATCCTTTTTTTAAAAGGTCCTCACTTCTATTCCATACTAAAAAATAAGGACCTTGAGAAAGGTGACACACTGGGCAACGTACTGGGAAATGGCTGACCCACTTCCCCAAAAAGGCTGGGGAAAAGGGAGGCAATCCCTAGCGCAGTGCTTTTCTACCTAGCTCCGTGAAGAGCACCAGTTTGGGTTTTATTATTGTTCTTTTTTAACTTCCACTCTGTTGCAGACTGATAGTTTTGTGAAGTACTATAAAAATGCTGTTGCACTGCCTAACTGCTATAAAAGTTTCTAAGCACTTGCAATCTCTGTTCTTACCTTGTCGCCAAACAGTTTGAGGACTCCTTGGTCTGGGAACCACAGACTGGTGTTGGCATGAAGGGTGCAGGAACCAGAGGCCAGAAGCTCCAAAACCAGCTTGGAACACTCTCTGGCAGCGGCTCAGGAGCCACAGGACTCTGGGCGAGCCTGAGGTAAGGGAGGGCCCCGGCGGTGGCACCCTGGAGTCCCTGACAAGGTCCCTGGCTCTCTGCTGGACCAACAACTGCTTAAAACACAGCTGACTCTGGAAACGAGGCACAGTTTCCCCTCAGGTCATTTAGGAACATCTGCTGTGTAGCTACCTTGCAGTCTTAAGAGAGCATGTGCTATCTGACCTGACTGAGCTTGTAATTCCCTTGGAGGGCTGGGCATGAATAAAGGATCCGCACCACGAAACAGTGGGGACAGGAGCTGACATGGCAAGCATCTTAGACTCTGAAGGACGTAGGAAGACCATTTGCCTTAAGCCTCAGATACCCTTAACCAGTTCTTTGTAAAACAAGAGCAGAGTCATGGTGAGCACAGCCCCAGTGTGCAAAGAAAAACAGGACAGAGGAATGAAAACTGTTGAAAATCATAATCTTTGCAGAGTAGAATCCAGGCCACTTAGAAGTTCTAGGAGAAAAACCCACATCACCTCTCCTGCCACACCCGGCCTAAACCTAAGCCTGAGTACTCTCTTTTCAAAAATTAGTTATTTGGAAATAATTTCATACTTATAAAAAGTTGCACAGTGTGGCGTTTTCAGGAAGAGTCTGTTGTCAGGCAGTCCTCCGGGGGCCCCCAGAGGCTAAAACCCTCCTCGAGGGGTCCTGGAGTGTGTCAGGTTCCACACTGTAGTGAGGTTCCCTCTAGTTTCTTCATGTTAGACCAGCCCCATCCTTGAGGTAGTCATACTGGTCACAGAGGTGTGACGAAGTGACAGTGAGCCCACGGCAGCTAAGGAACCAGACTGTCACCACGGCGCACTTACTGGCACACATTTAATTAGCTTTTAATAAAAGTAATTTGATAACTACTCCTGGTCATCCACTATAGAACTGTCAATGCTGAAAGCTTTTTTATTTAGCTTCTCTTCCATCTCTACTGAGGCAGCCTCCCTGCTGACCCTTGTCAAAGAACCCCATCTGCTGGTTGCCAGGGTAACTGAAGGCAACCAATTGAGCTGAACAGTGACTCAAATAAAATCTGCAGCCAAAGGAATTCTGCTAAGAGTAATAAATCATTTAGTAAAAGGGGATCCTCCACAGTGATGAGTGTTGGGATAATATGAATGCATAACTCTTCCAGCGAGAAGGTCCATGGCAGATCAGAGTGGTTAGGCCTGCCAGAGGGCTCATTTGGAAGCTAGTGGGCTCAAACAGCAGAGAAGTCCGATCCTGCCCATTTACATGCCACCATGGGGGAGAAGGAAGCAGCTAAATTTGTTGTTTAATGTTTGGGCTGCGAAATTCTGAGTTTTAAGAAGTGGCAAGAGAACCAGTCCAGGCTTCCAACACTCCTTACTCTATTTTTCTAAAGTACTACAAAACAAAACTACAAACAAAACACCCCATGTAGCCCAGGAAACTACTGTGGCCTTGAGGAAGGTGGCAAAGAGAACAAACACTGAGATTGCTTTGGAATAAAAATGTCTAGCACCATCTCTTTGTCATCAATCAACTTTTAGGTGCTCCAAGCAGAAGTCATCTAGGTGCACAAAATATGCAGTCCTTGAGATAGCAAGGGAGACAGGATTCAACTCGGAGGGTTGGGAGTATCACCATGGAAAGGTCTCAGAGAGGGGCAGGGCTCTGAATAAGAAAGGCAGAAGAGGGCTTCCCTGGTGGCACAGTGGTTGAGAGTCCACCTGCCGATGCAGGGGACACGGGTTCGTGCCCCGGTCCGGGAAGATCCCACATGCCGCAGAGCGGCTGGGCCCGTGAGCCATGGCCGCTGAGCCTGCGCGTCCGGAGCCTGTGCTCCGCAACGGGAGAGGCCACAACACTGAGAGGCCCGCGTACCGCAAAAAAAAAAAAAAAAAAAAAAAAAAAAAAAAAAAAAAGAAAGGCAGAAGAGAAAGGGAAAACGAGGCCTCCGGGGGGCTGCTCTGGGTGACAAGAGGCAGCACGTTGCAGGCCCCTGGCAGTGGGCTCAGTGTCGTACCTGAGTCCCTCACAGCACAGGACTCCGTTCCAGTCCTGACCCCCATTCCTGGTGAGCACCCGCTGTGGAGACTAGGAATCCCTACAGGCAGTAGCGCCCAGATTTTAAAAAGAAAAAACTCCAGACGTGCTAAATCATCCATCCAGCATTTAATCTGTATATGGCCGTTCCTTAGTGGTTGTGATGGGAGAGGCAAGGTTAAGGGCAGTAGAAACAACTGCCCCGATAGCCAATTACCATAGGGGATGAGGCAGCAGGGGTGTGTGCTGGGGGATGAGGGGTGGTGGTCAGGGCAGCCTTACCCTGCAGTGCCGCTCGTCTCAGATTGCACCCCACCCTTTTAAGAGGTGTACAGGCAGGATGCTGACTTCTTCCCAACCCCTGACCCACAGAGCCATGGGAGGACCCTGTATCCTAAGTCACCCCCAGAGATAATTTCCTTCTTTAGAAAAGAGCAACTGCCAAGCAGAAGGTAGGTTTTCCCCCACCCCATCCTAGATGCCACCAGTGAAAGGATTCATCTTAAGAGTTTTAGTGAGATTCCGTAGACGGCGGCGTCAGGAGCGGCTGTGCCTTTTCCGGGGCCCCGCTTGTCCAAAGAGCCCACCAAGCAAAGCACTCCCGGGCCACTGCGCGTCCGGGAGCCGCCAGCCCGGCCCCCACCCAGCGCGGGGCGATTGTGCCTCTGCGGGTTGAAGCGTCGGCGGGGCTCCACGTGCGCCTCTAGCGCCCACACCTGCGCTCGGCCCCCTCCAGGCGCCCGCGGCTGGCAGGGCGGCCTCGCGCTCCAGCTCCCGCCGCCGCAGCCGCCGCCCCCGCCGCCCCCGCCGCCGCCGCCGCCGCCGCCGCCGCGGGCCCCGCCCGGCCCCGCGTGCCGTCCTCCTCGCGGCTCGGCCCGGCCCCGGGATGGTGGGGGCCGCAGGCTCCAGCGGGCGGGCCGCGGGCGGGGCGGGGTGGGGCGGGGCGGGGGGTGGTGCTGGTGCCCGGCATCTGGCTCCGGAGGCTCCGCGGGGGCTCGCAGGGCCTCTGGACTGCGGCAGAAGGAGAGGATTAAGCTGAGATGGCAGTTGAAGGAAGGAGATGGATGAAAGCTTCATTAACTCCAAGCTCACGTCCCAATTTCTTTCCCCTGAGAAGCAGTGTGAAAAAAGTTTGGTTTCCTTGTGATGGGAAAGTGCTGCGTGATTGTGTTTGCTTTTCTTACCTTTTAATTCCTTATTTGTGAACAACAACAAAAAATTAAGCATTGTTTGTTGATCATGGAGGACTCCAATTTTAATTAAGCAGGAAAAAAATCTTGCTAATAGAGAGGCTGAAGAAATATTGCAACCCGTTTTAATATCTATGTTAGTGATTAAGCTTCTCACGTGACTTAATTGAAACTGGCGAATATCTTAAGAACTCAAAGAAATGAAAATTAAAAGGGTGCTGGGTATGACATGTCTTTATTTTCCCCCTCCAATCTCGTCCAATAACTAAACTGACTTTTATGATCAATCCTAAAATGTGCCATAGAAAACAGACTTCCTGTTTCCATAAAAATATCTTGAGTACTGCTTTATGACACAGTTGTTCATGCTTGAATTCCCTCTCCCTTCTTACAAAGTTACCATTAGTTACACTTCTAAACCCTACTTCCAATTCTTTGTCTCTGCTCACTCTCCGGAATTCTCCTCCATATTTCAATTCCCAGACACTCTTGAACTTTGCACATGCTGCCAGTTTCAGCTTGCGCAGAATAATCAGTATATTAATTCCACTCGGAGACAGCGAGATTTTTCTAACACAATCTGCCCAACCTGAACTCTTTCCTTCAGAAACACTTTGCCTTTAAAAAGAAACTCCCAGCATGAACCTCATATGAAGCGACATGTAACAGACAGTGCATGTGGCGCTGGGCGAGCAGCTCAGAATTAAAAGAGAATTTTTCACTTTGTTTCTTTGGTGCCATGTGCATAATGTACATGTGGACAAAACTGACATCAGACATTTAAAGCAAAAAAAGAGTGGGGGGAGGGGGGATGTGATGGTGGAGGGAAAGAAAGAAAATATGTTGATAAAAACAGTAACTTCTGTTAATCTACATTTTTCAGTTACTGTCTTAATTAAGAATGTTAGGAAATATGTTGCAGTTTAATTGCATTGTTTCAAGAAATTCTAATGCTGACAAATTTGGGACCATGTACACTTGGATGGTAAAAGGGATTGAAGTGGTAATTTCTTCCAACTGGTAGATAATCAAAATTATGCTTTCCACAGACAATCCCCCTGCCCTTGATCCTAAATTCAGACGACAAAGTAAGAATAGCCTAACACTTAGCATGTTCAGTATGAAATGAGCTCTGAAAAAGAAAGAAAGAAAGAAAGAAAGAAAGAAAGGAACGTGTTTTTAACCTATGTGTATGAGATAGGAATAATTTTTCAATATAAATACAAAGAATTCACAAAAAATGAAAGAGCACTTTATCTGAAATTTCTGAGTAACATTATTATCCTTGTAGAAAATAGTTATTTAGAAGAAAGTCGGTACCAATCTTCAAATTATTCTCTGATGACCTTAAGACAGTAAAAATCATTTGCCTCAGACACAAGTACATAAACATAATGACAGTCTGAAGACACATTCAGATGTCAGGACACTGTGTCCTTTTCTCCTTCTGCAGCATAGACGCTCTAGGCTTCATTTCTCTTTGGAGGGAAGACTGCATCATCACAAAGCAAAATAAATTAAAATGTATTTTCCTTGCTCAGAGTACCTTTGATAGAAGTTGTAGTAGACAGGGTAGCCTCCCACTTGCTACAGTTGACCACAGCCAACTCATTTTTAACCTGGATGTTGCATTTCTTACTTGATCCCATTGTCTGGGACCTGGGTAGCTGGGCTCACTGCCTCTGAGAAGGGAGGTGGCCACTCACACAGCACAAACCAGGCGCTGACCAACGACCCCCACTGACCTGACTACTTCATTCACACTGGTTTGATGATTTGGTCAGTTCTTTGACTGGATCAACTATTCATTTCACTGTCCATTAACCACGGTTTATGATACACCTAGAGCCTCAGAGTTAGTTATCTATCCAACTGAGGAGGTGGGCCTAACTTTTCTAGCAGCTAAAGATACTGCATGACACGTGCAATGGCCCTGAAATTAGAATAAAATAAGATCTGTTTGCCCAAAAACGTAGCTGAAATGTCCAAAAAGCTTGGTGAAGAGAACAAACTCGAAAGACCTGCTCTCACTAGGAGGTCTCGTGGCTTCTTCTGCCTCAGCCTCCCAGAACAAGAATGGCCAGAGGACTTGACCACAGCTGAAATCCTGCCAATGTGGTGCCACCATCAGTGTCTCAATTCTTAAACTTTTATTTACGTTTGTATTAGAGAACAGAATCCTAAAGGTCTCAAATTGCTGGATAAATGGCATGCGTGACCTCGGATTCCAGAGAGTTCACCAGTATGGAATTAGTACAGATTTTTTTCATGTCTCACAGGAGGTCCAAAATAGTGAAGGGACACATCTCTTGTGTGCTCAACACCTGGGACCACATAAAACTCCCAGCTGACTGACCACGAAATGAAAGATTTTCCATCTTTGGGGGTTTCTGTAAATTCTGATGGTAGAGGACATTCCCCCCGCCCCTCCCCACAGTAGCTGGGCAACCTCCCCAGAAAACCCTTTGTCAGGCAGCGCTGGAGGCTGGTGTGCAGAGCCTGGACCCCTGCGGAGGGTGGCAGGAGGGGACACTGCGCTGAGCAGGACCGGAGCATCGTTAATCACCAGATCAGACAGTGAGAGGAGAGTTCAAGTGGACACAGAGGCAGGGAGAACTCATGAGTGTAATTGTAAGTTGAAAAGTTCTGAGTCAGTTCTCAGAGTTTAGAGAACATTAAAAGAAGAACACACAATACTGGGCGAAAAATAGGGAAGCAGTACACGCCCGAGGGCCAATTGCCTCTCCAGCAGCGGCAAGGCTGTTCCTGGGCTCGCAGGACCATTTGTTCCATTACACAATCTCCTGAAGCCATTTAGAGAGAGCTCAAACAACTGCCTGTACCAACACGACACATGGCTTCCCATCCCGACTCTTTGCTAATCCAGACGCTCTAACCATCTTTCTTTAAGATGCCATATGGTTGGCAGAAGCCTGTAGATCTAGCAGCACATCTGCTTGTGCGTTTCTTCTTCCCTCCATCCCCCCAACAAAAGAAGGATAGAGAGACAGACCAAGAGGAGGGCATGCGTGTGTACCTCTGCCTATATTGTTATTTCTTTTTACAGATTCTAACTAAATAAAACTATTACGGGGATGACTGGAATTATTCAGGGCTGGATCATTTTTTTACTAGACAACATGGCAGATTTATTTGCTTGTCAATGATTTAAATCAAGATTAGAAAAACAAAGGATGGATGATCTCCTTTCTCCAAAGGAAAACCGGTTCAAAGCTCTCCCTCTGGGAATCCTTGAAATGCTTTCTTGCCGAAGGAGAGGGACAGCACCCTTGCCTGAAGCGATTTCTCCTCTTCTTTTCGGTCGAGGAAGACAGACAAGCTGAGAAACTAGCAGATACCCAGAGCCTGCTTTGTTAGCAAGCACACGCGGCTGTATGCTAATGCATCGGCACCGACACGCTGCTTTTTTGGTGTGATGAGCAAAGATTGTTGACACTGTTGAAATCCTGGCTCTCCTGGCCTGTGAGCACACGGGCTGCCTCCTTGGAATCTGGCCCCCAGTAAGACAGGCTGCAAAAAAATAATACATTTTCTACTCTCCTGATGACTGAAATCTGGCCATTTGCAACTTAGAGCAGTTGGGCAGGGGGAGGGGACATTAGAAAAACATTCTAAGATATTCTATCGAGCTAGGAATCAAAAAGACACAGGTGAAAATTGTGGGTTTCTTTTAAACTAAAAGTTAAACCTGGTAGACATGTGTGAGTGATCAAGGCCAGGATGCTGGCTTCAGGAGCAAACCCTGAAAAGTGAGGGTGAGGGGCCATTATTGTAGCCTCTGCTGCACTGGGTAGCTGGGACGTTCCCACCACACCGGACAGAGGGCAGTCTGCAGATGAGACAGCCCCACTAATGGCACCATCTCAGTTACAGGAGAAAAGCTAAGTTTCAGATCTTCTTGTAAATTTTTCTGAACCATATGTTGGTTGACCATACATGGTTTACCAAGTCTGTAGAAATATATGGCAGCAAAAAAGCAAAGCGGATATTCCGTTGTTGCAAAAGTACTTTTCTTAAGTCAAAGAAGAGTAGGGGAAACCACATCTTCTGATTGCTGAGCATGAAATATCCCTTTACCCGCCTAAAAACTCTAAGGGATAGGTATTATTATTACCATTTAACAGATAAGGAGACTGAGGCTTAGAAAGGATTACAAAAAAGAAACAAAAGATCCCAGAACTTTGGCAAAGTTATGCAGCTAGGAATTGCCAAACTCAAAAGGCCGTGCCAACCTCACTTACAGTCCAGGAGGCCCCAGGTGTGCAGCTACACTTATACACACAAGCATTACCTAGTGGATATGCCCAGGGTCAAGTATGCAAGTCTAAGCAGGTCACTATTACCTGGTGAGCAATACACCAGTTATAATTAGTATTCAGGCAGGGGCATCAAATAGTAGATTCCATTTACTTGTACTTTTAACATGAATACAGGTTCATGTAACTGAAATGTATAAACATGAGACGTGACTAAAAAAAACATTGAACATTATAATAAAAATATCAGAATTTATCCATTCAAAAAGTATGCCCTTTAAACAATTCACCTTGGGGCCAGCACATGCATTTCAACCACACTGCCATCACCTAGGACTTGCTGACATGTTCCTTCATAGCCTAGGGCTTAGTGGATATACATGTAGGTTTGTGATTGAGTGTATATTAAGTGCATTTCATCAAAATCATATGTTTTAGTAAAATACCTGCAGTCTATGCTATACTAATCTATGATGAATCAACAGCTCAGAGCAGATATGAGCCTGATTCTATTATCAACAGGAACAACAAACTATCATTAACAATTCTGTTATTATCACTGAGATGTGGCTATGTAGGATGATGAGTTTAAATTTAAAAAAAAAGATGTATGTTGAAATCTGAGCATGATCCAAGGCAAATGCTTCTAAGCCTGTTTCATTTCTAATGTAAAATGATACTACCTACCTCACAGGATTGTTGTGAGAATTAGAGATAACATGTAAAGTGCCCGGCACTTTGTAGATTCTCAATAAATGAAAATACAATCATTATTGTTACTATTTTCAGTAGAGGGCTTCGGAGCATATAGAAAGTGCTTTCACATACATTAGCTCATTCAACTCTGAAAACAGCCCTGGAATGTAGGAAGTTTTTCTTCTATCTAATGAATTAGATAGTTGAGATTCAAAAATAAAATAACTAAAGCAATAAATAACATGAGCTATTATTATTATTAATTATTTACTGAGCCCTTTCTACATGCAGTTACTGTGATAAGTGCTTTTCTAGCCATTTCCAATTGTAATAGCAACACTTTGAAGAACGTATTACTGGTACTCTTATAATTCTCATTTTGTAGAGAAGAAACTGAGGCTAAGAGATGCTGCCAATATCTCGCCTAAATGCACATAGTTAGTAAGTGGCAGAGCTGGAAAACAATCCCAGGTCTGTCTTCTAAACCCACAATACTAACAATAGCTGTAAAATATTGAAGACAGGACTAAAAGCCAGATTTCTCTGTTTAAAATCCAGGGCCCTTTTGTCTGTACCACATTGTCCTTTGGGACTTATTTAAAGCTACTGTACATGTGACAATGAAATTTCCTAGCATAAAAATCCTTGTCCTTAGCAAATTTCTATGTATGCTAACAAATTCTATAGGGCTTATGGTTCAAATGTCATAAACAATGCACACTCACACAGAGCCTGAATGCTGGGTGCTCCCCTACAGCACAGTGAAACATTAAAGCAGGGATCTTTTATAAGATGGCAGGACATGACATGTGCATGTGAATGCATCACACACATAAATACACACCAACAAAGCTGTCATTATATATTTGGAAACTAATATCATTGAAACCGTCAGAAACTTTTTTTATCAAGATAATAGTCTTTCAATAAAAATTAACTGTCAGTAGAAGGCTTCCAAATCAAAATTATATGCTAGGGGTACTAGAACATTCAGAGGTTGCTGACCATATGCTGACATGAAGAAATGGGAGCTGGTGCAACTAAAATCTGGATTTATGGTTCACGTATGTGCTTTACCAGACAACCTTCTCCAAATAAGGCCACGGAGCTGCTCTTGTGAACTCTCTCCTTGTTTCTGGTGCAGTGGGACAAGGGGGCAGTCATCTCAGGTAGGCTCTTCTTGACCTCTCTGCTCTCTCCCTCCCTGTGTCCCGTTTATCTGATCGGACCTGGACTGATTTCTGTAAGTCAAGTTTCCCCGTTGGTTCTCTCCTCTATTACCAGAGCTTCCAGGCTCCTAATTTCATTGCTGACTTCAACCCAGTTCAAAGCGGAACAGGATTTCAAACAAACAAACAAAATAAACAAGCAGGAGCCTTTGCTATCACTTCAGTGCTTCCAAATTCATAAATCTTTGATCACATTTTCAGTCAATATGGAGGGAGGGTCCCAGCACATGGATTGTGAATGGAAATGTGTTACTTGGAATTTAGTGCTCTGTAAGTGCAAGGGGCCCCACGGGTTTCAGACTTAAAGGATATAAATCTCAAAGGCTTCTCAAGAGTGCTCTGGAATGCATCATTATGAGGCAGCACTCATATCTACCAAGAATGGAGACCTACATATTAACTGTCCCACGAGAGTGAGACTAGGTGCCCCAGAGGCAGACATTTTAAATGATATGTCTTTCACTAATTTCATAGGCTGCAGTAGTCCTGCGTGGTAGCATGAGAACAAAAATACTATTTTATTCTAACTTTGCTAAAGGTATGGGTAGGATGGACTTCCCCTATCGTAAGTGAGTGTGACTTCCTGAGCTAGCTTATCCACTCTGAATAGGACCTATATAACTTACACCTCCTGGAGTACAACACAAGCTCTGATTTCCTATTACACCTTGTTCTGTGTGCTGGGCACTTTAGCAACTCACATAGCTCGTGTTTGCTGAGCAATTTACTATGTGTCAGGTACTGTTCTGAACATTTCTGTGTGCTAACTTGTTCAATTCTCTTAACCAATTCTCATGATTTAATAGGCTCATATTAAGTACCTTGCCCCAAATCACACAGCACAGAAGCTAAGCCATCTGGGTTCAGGATGCACAGTCTTAACTACCCTTCCCTACAATGACTCTCAGAGACGTTATGTAGGAAAGGATATGATGCCTACCTAGCCTACCAGCCATGGGAATTTGGTGTCATTTAGCCTCTTTGACCCTGAGTTTCTTCAAAGCAAAACATAATTTAAACAACAATTGTCACACCTATCTATGTCAAAGGGTGGATATATGTATATTATATTCTCTCACATGTTTACCGCTTTCTTTTTCCCACGTGCAGAAGTCTTTTCTAGGCCCAAGTCGGTTGTGACCTCCTTGAGGGGAGAGGCCAGTATCTAGTCTATTTTGGTAACTACCATGGCCAGAGCTCATAGTTAGTCATCACCATCTTCATCGTAGCCTTATAAGTTGTTGCCACTGTGGGTGCTAACTGGGGCCTCCAAAATGAAAAACCAAGGAACCTTTGCTTTGCTAGTTAAAGACAGGGACAAAGCTTGTTCGTACTGCATTTGGTGTTTAAATGCCTTTTCCAAAACAGTCTCAGATGAATTGAAAGGGCGGTGAAATTAGCCAGCTCGACTAAGACACAAAGCAATTGTCTGACCTGGACTAATGTAGAGCAAAACGAGTGGTATCTTCCCTTCTGGAAGCCCCTGAGGTCAGGTTTGTCACCTGCCCATGTTACACAGGGATATTAAAAACAATACCACAACAACTGACTGGACACAGCTAATGTGATGAAAAGGGTGATGAGATTATATACATAAAAAGAAACACTGCCTTTCTAGAGACAGAGAAAATTGTTAATACAAATGAACAGATGCTTGGGAAGAAAATATTATTTCCAAAACCCAGACAAAGCTCTATTTATTACATTTCAGAGACACTTAAATTATAGTGTCTGAAAGCTATCCTATCAAGGGTATCTGTGACACCTAAATTATCTAAAAATCTGAAAGGTTAAGCCGAAATAAAGACTTTACTGTGAGAAAGACTTAGGGAGAAAAAGTTCTTTTTTTTCTCAAAGGATCAGGTGATTAAATCTACTGTGTAGCATAACCTAATGAGTACTAAGTTCCAGCACTAAACTTTATGGAAATCCAACAGAATATTAAATTCAAAATTCATTCAGAGATGTTAATATGTGCTATTTTAAAATCTAAATGCAAATTTCACTATTCCTATGGTCTGTTGATATTCTTGTTGTTCACATTGGTTCTTTGGGCACTCCGCTGCCCCAAGCTCCAGGCCTGCCCCAGGCGTTCCACAGAAGTCCTGGGGTGTTCTCTGTGCCTCTGTGCTGGGCCAAGCCTAGAATGGAGGTGCTGGGCGTGGCAGCCACTGAGCAGGCTTGGGCTCGGATTTGTTACCATCAACCCTGACCCTCCCAGAAGAAACCAGGCTCACCACTGCCTCTCCCACTGACTAGCATGCTTCTGGCTGCCTCTAGGCATTTCCAGAAAATGGACTGTCACACACTAGGTTAAGGAGAAAAAAAGGAAATCTTATTTAGTTGGGCCCAGGAAAAGTTAAACAATGAATCAAGGGACCTGAATGGGAGTCACTGTCACAGTCCAGTGTAGATATAACTCTAAATCTTTTCAGTTCATCATTCCAGCCAATTCAGTTCAAGTAAAATACAGACTTCAGTCTAGATTGGAAAGACAACAAAAACAACAGCATAAGGTAGCACACTAAAATCCATTATCGCCTGTGATATTTACAGGTACTTTCAATCTATGTTTCCTTAGGATGGGGTGACCTGACCTTGAATGCCAGGGGTGTCCAATAGGAATCTTTATCACTCTATGCAAGTGATAGAGTGATATTGCCTTTCTCCCTTCATCTACTTCTTGTTTATTGTTCTACCTTACTTCCTACACACCTCACCGGGTGTTGTGCAGCTTAGTAAGTTAGCAAAGGCTTGTGATTTTCCTAATGAAAGGTGTTAATGGTGTTATGTAAATACACAGTATTATTTTGTCTTTATTCCAGCATTCCTGGATTGAAATAGTTCAGTGTGTGTAAATATGTTGAATCATGTGTATTAATTGCATTTTTTTTTGAGTAATTCCCTGGCATTCCAGTTAACTAAGTAGATGCAAGCTTACTTGCACAATGAAATATTAAGCATAGTCTCAGAGAATTAGTCATAAGTCTTTGTGCCTTTCAAATCAAATTCTAGCTAGATGAATCCATCCAGCACTTATAGTCATTTCCTTGAATACTAGACAGAATCACTAATTTGTGACCTCCCATGAAAATAAACAGAGGCGGATGCAAAGGTTAAAGTTTACAACATAGCAAGTAGCCTACCCCAGAAGATGGGGACAAGTATGTAAGCTCCCGGTAAACAATTAGCATAAATAACCAAAGAGCCTAAGTGTACAACATTCAGGAAAAAAATTTAAAAGTACGAATACCACCACGTTTTAAGTTGGAATTTCCAAAAATAAATATTACTATGAGGATCAAGTGTCAATGGGGGCCACGTTAGCTCTTTTTTTTTTTTTTTTTTTTGCGGTACGCGGGCCTCTCACTGCTGTGGCCTCTCCCGTTGTGGAGCACAGGCTCCGGATGCGCAGGCTCAGCGGCCATGGCTCACGGGCCCAGCCGCTCCGCGGCATGTGGGATCTTCCCGGACCGGGGCACGAACCCGCGTCCCCTGCATCGGCAGGCAGACTCTCAACCACTGCGCCACCAGGGAAGCCCAGAAAGTGTTTGAGTCAGGATGGTCTTGGGGCTAAAAAGCCACAGGGACACTCCTGGTTAGCTGGCTGAGTCATCAGGTGGTCCAACAAGGCAAAGAACCATGCCATGATATTGGGAATATAAGGGCAGTCAGCTGGAAGTGATGTGCTGCTTCTCATCTTGGGCCTTAAGTCTAGAATGATCTTCCACAGTGTGGAATACAAAAAAATGTTAATAAAACAAGAAGTCCAAATACATGTTATGAGTTCTGGTCACAGTGCCTACCAAAATATGTGATACTGGCCCCTCCCCTCAAAGAGGTCACAGCCCATTTGGGCCTAGAAAAGACCTTTACACATGGGAAAAAGAAAGCAGTAAATACGTGTGAAGGGAATGGTCCAGGTGTGAGTGAGTGGTCTTAGAATTCAGAAGAGGAATTCATTCAAGGAAACTTCTCCATTGATTCTAAAGCACTGTGTATTACTGATTTTAAAAATGTACAACAGTGCATTTATATGCATCAATAACGCAGAAATAAGTAAGGGGATGGAAATGAAATAGACAGTCTAGCTGGTAACACAGGCTTCGATGTGATAAATTTCAAAACAAAGTAGAATGGTAATGTAGTGCAAATCTGACTGGATGTGCCAGAAATAGAAAATGTTTCCCACTAATGCAAACTTTTTTGGAGACTAAGAAAGTGGACTTCTAAAGCTTCTCAAAGACTGCAAGTCATGCCACAGACAGTTATAAGGAACGGGTAACTCCTGAAAGCCATTCTGCAGATTGCAACAAAGACTTTAGATGCAGCTCTCCCCAACCAGAATTCATGGGCTCACGACGAGGTCAGGGACACCTTACAGAGCACATACTGGAAGAGTCAGACTGACCCAACATACTTTCTCTTTGATCACCCTTATATTTGACTGTATTTTAGTAAATTATCCATGTAGTTGTATTTTGACAGCTCTCTTTACAGCAGTAAAACAAAATGTGTGCATCGCAAATGGCAAAGATTCAAATTTCAGCTATGTTTATCCAAAATAGCACTGAACTGCTTCTGTACTTATGCTATACTGCCTACAGCTTTACGGAAGGGAAGACAGATGGGATGAATTTAGCAGGGAAACAGCTGTGGCTTGAAGAAGAGACAAGCAAAAGTTTTGCTATCAGGCTTCATTATGTATCAAGGTACCAGTAAAATGTGTATCCGTAAGGCAGCCAAAAAAGTGTTTTTCATTTGACTAGTGATAATTACCTTTTCTCAACAGCTGACAATGTTCTAAGTGGCATTAAATAGGTAAAGTAATTAAGCAGTAAGATATAACAGGCAGTGCCTTGCTGGGAATCATGGTTTCCCTCAAGTGTGCTGGGAGGTACAAACTAAAGGGCCACTGACTTCAACCCCGTGAGAAATGCAGCAAGCCCGAGAATTTGCTGGTGGGAGTGCACACAAAGAGGAAAAAGGGGGAAAAGCTATCCATGGAGACTGGCAGTTGGGAGCTTATTTGTGTGACCATGACATTACTGAAAGAAAGCTAAGTAAGCTCCCACCTCTACCCTTTTCACCTATTTCTTAATGATGAGCGTGCATCATTCACACTTTGTGGCAATCAACTGGACCTTGAAATGGAGAGTTTGGGCTATTTATTTTTCTGAATCATCTCTGTCTATTTTTAAATGCCCACTTAGATATTCTTCAAGACTAAGATGCTTCACCTTTTCTGAGAACAGGAAATTTCCAGTTTTTACACTGTTGAGGGGGTGATCAATTACTTTGCGAGTTAGGCTTGCTCAGAGTGACCATTCTTGCTGGCACCAATCCCATTCTCTCCTGCAGCCTCAGGGAAAAACTAACAAATGTGCTAACTGCAAATCCTATAGATCCTCCTATAGAAGTAGTGTTCACTGCACAAACTTTGTGTTTAAAATAATAAACCATGCATTCTGTGAAAAAATTGTACCCCTGTATTAATTACCCTAAGTAGAGATATTGGGTGGCTACCCAAATTATATATAATGTATGCACTTTATTAACCCCTGATAAACTGCTCTATTAAATAGTTTTTTTTAAAATAAATCTAATTTATGCCACAATGGTAAATAACATCATGTTCCACCCAGATCAATAACATTATTATCACCATGGTAACAGAAAGGGGAAAAGCAGAGAAAGCCTTAAAAAGGAACAAACACAATACAACATATATACAACAAACCATGGTGTGACTGATGTTTGGTGGCACAAAGTTCTCCTAAAAAGTCTGGAATTACCACATCACCACTGAATGGCAATAAATAAAAAGCATTAACATACTCAAAAGCATGTTAACTGCTTAGAAACTTAATAACTTCCTAAGTATCTTACCATCACTTTCCGTTCCCGTTCTTTCAAAAGGTTATATATTTTATTTCCTTCTGTGTGCAACTATCTCCCCCCTCCCCGCCCCACCGTAAGCTTATGGTAAAGCTCCTCTACTTTTTTCAGTGACTTTTGCTTCTGGCAACACTTCTCAGGCCTCTACCTGACTACATCTTGACAACCCCCCTGACAGCCACTGATTTTCTGGGTCCATTTAGCAGCAGAGAGACTGTGAGGTGTTGTGGGGAGAGCACAGGCTCTGGAGTCAGGCAAACCTGTTTAATTTCTAGCTTCACCTCTCATGGACTATGCAACTGGGGCCACATTTCCTTCTTCTGAGCCTCAGTTTCCTTATCTGTGAATTGGGGTAAACCTTGGAGGGCTGTTGTAGAGCACCTAGTGTAACGGCAGAGTAAAGTGTCAATAACTAGGAATGACATTACAGAAAGAAAATATTTTACTGAATTGCCCTTTCTGCCGTCGTCTTATTTCAAATTATTGCTTCTCTTTTTCTTCTCACTATTCATCAATCTGTCTGAAATTTAAGGTAACATAAATATATTTGAAACTGTTAATATTTTACTCTCTCTACCACATTTTCTTCCATGTATCAGAACACAAGATTTTCCCATATAGACAAAGGATACTCATGCTTAAGATACGTATGCAACAGCTTAAGACATGTATGTTGGGACTCAAGTCAGAAACTGATCAAGATGCTCCTTGTAGGACAATAGTAGCAGTTTCATGGCAGAAGAGCAGCTCAGATAGCACAGAGAACGGGCACATAAAACAATAGCAAATCTTGTTGGAAGTAAAGGAGGAATATTTTTTTAATTGCTATTATGGGAGCTAAAGTATTCCTAAGATTCTTTGCATCAGCATCCCTTCTTCATAGACTTGGGAGCAGCACTGCCTGGGATCAAGTTCAGCCTCTGTCATGTAGTAGCTGGGTGACCTTGAGCAAGTTACTTAACCTCATTATGCCTCAGTTTCCTCCTTGATAAAACAGGGACAAAGCTAGCATTTGCCTCACAGGGTTGTTGTAAGAGTTAAGCATGTTAATGAAGGTAAGTGCTTAGAATAAGAACAATGGCTGGTGCATAGTAAGGACTATGTACATTAGCTGCTGCAATGATAATGATTTTGACAAATATTATATATTTATTATCTGTTGTATAAATATATACTGTATAATAATTATCACTACTGTAAGAGGCTCAGGAAATTTGTACATCATAGCAGGTGGTTTAATACAGTGTTCAATGGCTATCAAATTGTGGAAAATGGGGAATCAAGGAGAGGGCCAGGAATCAAGAAGCCTTGAAAGCACAAAATGAGAGCAGACACAGGGCCCTGGGCCAGGGAGGCTAAAGGTGTGGATGAACTTCTTTTATATAAGCCATGTTCTTAAGATTGTCCTTGTTGAATACTCAGACTTCTTCATAAGGAACATGGTCCTAAAATTAGTAACTTGCTCAGACCCACACAAAAGTCAAGACCAAATAGAACTTTGTCTTGTGTGTCCTAAGCGTTCATTTTGGGATGGATTCTGAAGGTTCCTACAGGGAGCTCTCTATCCATACCATGATACTTGACAATTATATTTCTGACAGAGAGAGATACCTTGGGTACTGCAGCCAAAAAGAGAAGAAAACATATAACAACAGTCTAGCACCAATGCTGTCTCACAGTGTTAAGTCAATAAAATCGCTGCCTCTTGGTCTCCTCATACTGTAAATGATAATAACCACCCTTGATAACCACTTAACAGAGGGTTGGAGAGTGCCAGCTGAAATTCATAAGGGACACTTGCTGTTGGAATTATATAAACACAGAGACAATCTCTCTTTTAAGAATCAATTTTGAGTGACTTCAATGTGTTAAGGACAAACGCTTTATAAAACTAATGAAAAACTGGACTTACATATTGTACTTTGACATCAAGCATCAACATTACAAATGTCAGGTTTGCACAAGGACTGCTACCAGCAGAAAGTTAAGAAATAAATACACTGTATTTGAAAAACTATTTGTCCATGTAGTGATGCCAGTCAACAATGGGAAACTGTTGCAAATATGAATACTGATAGGCCAATCAAAGCAAATACATTTTTACTTAAACGGTGGAGTCTTTCCCTATATTTTCTATAGGGCTCCTATATTGCATTTAAAATTATCAGCTATAAATTGATTTAATTTAAAAGGAAAGAACTATGTCTTATACCCAAAACCAACTATTAAATAATGTGGACATTTAAATAAATTATTTTTAGCTTTGTGATGATTTTCACTGTTGATGTGACACTGAGAATGAAATTTCTTTAATGTCTTCAGTGTTCAGGATCAACACAATAGACACACTGAATTTAAATATTTATAAGATTCTTTCCAGAAAGAAAAATTATGAAATAATCAATAAGCTAATTTTTACAAAGAAGGATGTATCTGGCAAAAAAAAAAAAAAGAAAAAAGATATAAGGTCCATTTGTTACTTACAAGGCATTAATGTTTTCTAACATGTGTGGTAAATACCTATGATTCTTCCACCCATTTTCCTTTTTGGAAGTTCACCACTGTATATTCTGAGACAATCTGCTCCCCTAGAATATGAAATTTGAATAAAGCAGATTTCGTTGATTTTTTTTCCCCAGATGGATACACAAAGACCCTTAAAAAACAAATGTTCTTTAAAACACAGCATGATGAGTATATTTAATATTTATTAAAAATATAGCATCTACCAAAAGACCTTGAAACTGAACTCTAGCTCTTCCAGCCCAATTCTACAAGAGAGAGTTAAATAAGATCAGAATAAAAGGTCCAGGAAAAGCACTATAAAAAAGAGGGGATAAAGATAGAAGATTGCCTCCCAAAATAAAAAGAAAAAAATGAAACAACCTCCCCCCACCCCACCCCAGCAGAAACAAACAAGTAAACTGCTTCCCCTCCATTTTTTTAAAATGCTGGGAATGATCCACTTTCACCTATGCACATTAGTGTAAAAATAAAAGCTATAAGACTGGTTTTCCTTAGGCATTTGCATGAAATGTAGACACGGCTGACAGTTCATGTGAATTTCTTTTATCACTTTTTCTAAGTAGATTCTCCCATTCTAGTTTCATTACACGTGGAGGCATCCATTTTTTAAGATGACTTTTATTTTGCCACTATAATCCCCAATTTTTCATCTATTTCTGCAGGTTCATTAAACTAATTCCCTGAAATGCCTCACATCTCTTAACTTTCAATAACGTGAATGGCTCAGTGGTCTTGAGTCACCTGCGTGACCCAGGCCAGCCACAGAGTTAATAAGAGAATTTCCCCACTGGCCAGGGTAGCATTAAGGATGAAAGCAGAACCTGACCACTCTTCTGACCTAATTACATCAGGCTTTCCCTTTCAGTGAACCAAACCAAGGAGAGGAAGCTGAGGAGAAGGGTTTTCTATCCAGATAAACTCTGTGAGCTCCTGGCTCATGCAGTGGATAAGCAGTTGGAGGAGAAAGAAAACTAGAATGATGAAGACCAAAGAAGGGAGCTGCATTCTGAGGCCTCCCAGACGCTGGCACAGCCATCAGCCTACTCTACTGGTCCTTGCGCCCGGAACACACATGTCTTGAGTGCAGAGACCATTCTGACCCATTTTTTGTTTTCTTGGGGCCCAGGACAGTGCCCAACCAAGTACGGTGACAAATTTGAAACTGCTGGTTTGTTAGGTAACATTATCAAATATACTCTGCCCTTGATATGGGCACAAACAGAGGGGTCTAATAAACTGAACCTCATTTACAAACATTACAAGGAGAACTTACTACAACGGGTTAAGGGAAGAATGTCCACTTAAGTAATCAATTTTGTAAAATTGGATTTAATATATCAGGTTTGCCTAAAGTGATATATAATGACAATAGCTTGGCTTTCTATCAAGCTGAATTTGGGGTAAGACATTTTTTTTTTTTTTTTATGCGTTACGCGGGCCTCTCACTGTTGTGGCCTCTCCCGTTGCGGAGGACAGGCTCCGGACGCGCAGGCTCAGCGGCCATGGCTCATGGGCCCAGCCGCTCCGCGGCATGTGGGATCCTCCCAGACCGGGGCACGAACCCGTGTCCCCTGCATCGGCAGGCGGACTCTCAACCACTGCGCCACCAGGGACGCCCTGGGGTAAGACATTTTGAATTAGGGTCATTTATTAAATTTCAGAGTCTCCAGTCTCTTTGCACAACTGAATGTGATCAAGATAGATAGAAGTAAAGTGTTAACAATTGGACTACTTTTTCATGTTAGGGTAAAATAAAACCTCAAAATTCCCTAGGAATTTTCTGTTATAATTTTTAAAACTTTTCATTCCTTCATCCTGAAATAGAAAGATTCCCTTAAAAAAAAAATGTTGTACTTTTAAAATGTGCCCCAGATTTTTCCTGTCTGAGGAATTATGGCATTTTTATTCTAAGTAGTGTACATAGCTTTAAAATTAATATTTATTTTGGTTATTGAATCTAAAATAAACATTGTTACAAAGTTATGTCGTGGATTCTACTCACTGACCAAGCATTTATCTCCACATCTTCTAGCAAGTTTTCTCTGACCAACCTAGATGTCCAGCATGGTGGATGGCACACTTGTCTTGTTTATTGAAATCCTGACCAGACAAATGGCCCATCCAGTAGGAAGTGCTATGTTGCTCACTATGCAAGATGGAAAAGCAAATAAAGAACACTTCTCTCAAATGCAAATAAAAACTACAGTGAGGTATCACCTCACATGGGACAGAATGGCCATCATCAAAAAGTCTACAAATAATAAAAGCTGGAGAGGGTGTGGAGAAAAAGGAACCCTCCTACACTGTTGGTAGGAAGATAAATTGGTAACCACTATGGAGAACAGTATGGCAGTTCCTTAAAACACTAAAAATAGAGCTACCATATGACCCAGCAATCCCACTCCTGGGCATATATCTGGAGAAAATCATAATTTGAAAAGACACATGCACCCCAATGTTCACTGCAGCACTATTTACAATAGCCAGGACGTGGAAGCAACCTAAATGTCCATCGACAGAGGAATGGATAAAGAAGATGTGGTATATTTATACAATGGAATATTACTCAGCTATAAAAAAGAATGAAATAATGCCATTTGCAGCAACATGGATGGACCTAGAGATTATCACACTAAGTGAAGTAAGCCAAAGACAAATATCATGTGATATCGCTTATATGTGGAATCTAAAAAAATAAACGAAACAAATGAACTTATATATAAAACAGAAATAATCCCACAGACATAGAAAACAAACTTATGGTTACCAAAGGGGAAATGGGGGGGAACGATATATTAGGAGTTTGGGATTAACAAAAACACACTACTATATATAAAAATAGATAACCAACAGGGACCTACTGTACAGCACAGGGAACTAACCTCAGTACTTTGTAATAATCTGTAAGGGAAAAGAATCTGAAAAAAAAAGTATAAATGAATCACTCTGTTGTATACCTGAAACTAACACAACATTGTAAATCAACTATTCTTCAGTTAAAAAAAAGAACACTTCTCTCAAGCAGCTCACCATCCAGCGGGGAACATAATCAGGAAGATAGTGCAGGTTACAGGAGAAGCATGGGTTTTAGAAATCTCAACTATTTAATAATTACACACCTGACAAAGATTCTCTCCTTGACCAATCTTTAGTCAGGTTCCTCTAAGCCCTCTTTTCAACCAGGCTTTGACCTTGGGCTTCAGTGTCCGCCCTTGTCAGGCCTGCCTTGCCCAGTTTTAGCAAGAATACTGTCAGTTTAAAGAGGATCTCCTACCCTTGAAAGCTGATCAGCCTAAATATCTGATCACAGTTCCTTAACCTTCACCATTCCCCAAGATCTGATCATCTTGGCCCGCCTTCAGGAAGGATCCTGTTAGATATGTTTGGCCAGAGTCCTCCCTTATCTCTGAAGTTTCTTCTTAGTAATTTTCTATCTACCGGTTGATTCCACACTCCCACCTGCTCCCCAGTCCTGCTCCTTTGACTATCAGCCCTCACACTCCTCCATGGCATATTTGAAATTGAGCCAAGTTCTGTACTACACTCTCTCTCCCCCTATTGCAATATTGCCTCAATAAAATCTGTTTTTATCACTTCAGCTTCTGTAAGGCTCTGGGTTTTTTGATACTGCTATAAGACTTATTTTGCTCCTTTGGAGAACAAGATTATTATTATCAATAATAAAAATGAGATAAAATATTACTTTAGCTGAGGCCAAATCCATATTAGTCATTCAGAAAACACTACTTCTTTTCTTACGTACACTTAAAATATATGCTCTAACATGCCCAAAAGGGTACAGTAACACAGACTGTGGTGCACTGGGACTGAAGGGCAAGAAGAAATACGTGCAGAGTGGCTGCATCGCCCTCCCACAGCTCCAAGAAAACCAAATGTGAAAGAAGCTTCTCTGCCCAGATGACTTCGTGTGAACCGTGAACAGGAAACTATGAATTTTAGCCCTGTTACAAATTAGTTCCCAGATGCTCTGGTTGGCCTCTGTGTCTCAGACTCATTGTCTCAAAGGGAAGACAATACTAATGGATCCATCTTGCACAGTATATACAAAAAAAAGTATCTATTTCATGTTTTAAAGGTCACTGAATATATAACAGCTAGATAGTTGAAGCAAAATACCATATTCATCAGTGAAATAGAAAAGTTTAGCAGCATTCATCTGTTCTCATTTTAAATTTACCACAGTATGTAAATTAGAGGATTTAAAAAAGCATCAGGCAAAAATCTGAGCTAGGTGCGAATGAAAAGCACAATCAGAAGCAAATTTGTGCCTGCTTGAAGGGTAAGAGTTTGCCAAATGGGCTGGTACTTAGATTTTACTACTAATCTGAGTTTATGTAAAGCCAGTAGAAAGATCCCAATTATTATTAAATACCCAGAGTAGAAGTTTGCTGCTAAACTGCTGTACAGTATCAGTCTCAGGTTGGTTCTTGTAAGCATCTTATTTTAGGTACTGAAATTATCACAGGAATACCACGCACAAAGCTGAACTTTAAATACACAGTCCCAGTCATATATACAGTCTGAAGAAAATAAACCAAATACAATTTGGATTAGAGACTGAACTACCTGATTTAAAAAATATTTTGCAGTAATTGAGAGAATCTACTCAGCCAGGAATAGCAGTTATTGTACCAACTTAACATTACAAAATACGATTGATGGCAAAATGAGATAACCTGATCATTCTTAGCAGGATTTTTTTACATCCAAAACATTCATACTATATCAGAAAAGTACAGAGGCGGGTTTGTGATTCACACTTTTGTAGATCTCAGTGGGCCAATATGTTACATTGAGACAACAGCCTACTATTTAAACAGCACCCTGTCTGGTTTCCATGGAACAAATTACCTTCAAAAACAAAATGAACTAGATTAAGTGAAGCCAAGGGAAGGTCAAACTCAAGAATGCTGCACATTGTCAAACCTGAGAGTCAGGAGACCTGCTGACTTGGGCTGGGGCCTCAAGCCAGCCAAGAACGAAATTTAGAGTCAGAAACAGCTTAAGTGACTACGAAGTCCAGCCTGAGAAACAAGGAGACAGATGCCCACTCAGGTGCCAAATCCAACCCTGCTTCAAAACCAATTGTGTGACAAGACAGCATAAACCTCAGTCTGAATCTCAGTCTCAGAATGCTTTTGATTACTTCCTGCTTCCTCAAGTAACATCATATTTAATCAATTCTGAAAAGTGGGGATAATAAAATAAATGCCTTTTCTGCCTCATAATGCCTAATCATTCAAAATGTTACACTTTTTGAGTGCCTACTATATTCTAGCACTGTTCTAGGCAGTAGGAAATTGGTGATGAAAACGACAGACAAGTCCTGGCCTCGTACACATTCTAAACAAGGAGAACAAACAGGGTAAGTATAGAGAACAGTGGGTCAGGAGTTCTTCATTGTTTTGAGATTCTGATTACAGACCAGCTCTAGAACCTTGCCTGCTACAATGGAGGCACCCAAAAACTAACTGGATCTGCTTCCCAGAAAAGAAATGAATGGACATTAAATTTTGCATACATTTTCTGGAAATTCGTAGCCCATCTCTGGAGTTCAGTTTAAGAAAAGAGAAGTGATCTATAACATTGATAAACCAGCAGAAGAGGAAAGGTCTGAGAACTCAGAGGAAAACATGATAAAAACAAAGCAATGGTATAAGTACAGGGCAAGAGCAATCAATCAGGCAAAATGGAAAAACAGACAGGGATCTAACTCTCTTTGGAAGGGTTTAGTCAGGAAAGGTTTCCTAAAAGAGGCAAAACATGAACTGGGCTTTTTACTGTTTACATTTCCTTTTACAAAAGTAACACATACTCAGTGCAGAAAACTTAGCAATTATTGGAATATGTGAAGGAAGAAAATACACCAATAATCCCACTGCTTAGAGACAGTTAATTTATTATATCCTCTGTGTGTCGTGTGTGTGTGTATGTGTGCGTGTGTGTGTGTGTGTGTGTGTGTGTGTACAAGTTGGCAATGTTAAATTTACTTTTTACTCAACATCCAGGTTAGATTGAATGTATATGCATTTGAGGCAAGAGCTGGGGCAGAGTTGGATTATTCTGCATAATAGAGGGGTAAGGAGTTTATGGTCCCCAGAACATGAGAAAGCAAATAATTTGAAAGTTATGGGGAGGGAGGAAGCAGGAGCAAGGAAAAAAGTACCAGAGTAGATATGTAGATATATAGCCTAGAAAGGACTTTGAAGGAGAGAACTAAGTATCAGTGGAGATTACTACATTTTTTCTAAGAGATGTGTGGTGTTAGTGTTCTCCATTTTCTTAATTACAATGTCCTTAGTAAAGTCCATGCTGCTCAGCAGTGCTTTTGTGCATATGAAGTCTTTGGGGAACTCTAGGAGATGTGGATTTCTACATACAAGTTGACATAGGGCAAAATTTGAGTCCACGTGTGTGAGATACAAAATCTAGAGTGTGAAGAAGACATGATATTTTGGGTACATATCTATTTTTTTTTTTGCAAAAAATAGAATCATATCATATAATATATACTACTTATATCCTATTTTCCCTTGGAGATATATTTTGAACATGTGCAATGTCAATAAACACTTTTCTTCCAATAAATGATTTTACTGGCATTTTATAATTCCATTGTAGGGAATTTACATACTGTTTGTGTAACTAATCTTCTGATGTTGGATATTTTGATTATTTGATTTAATATTTTGATTTGATTATTTTTAATGTTCTTCTCTTAGAAATAATACTACTGCTTGGAGTCATAATTAGTAGGACTGGCCAAAGAGAGGTATCATTATACTTATTATACTGTATTTTATTACCTATTAGATTTCTGTCCTGCTAGGACTCTTGTACCTCGCACCAAGGACAATATATGATAAGTGTACTGCAGGGAGGAGAGATCAGCACGGCTGGGAGGTGAAGGAAGGCTAAACACTGGCAATGTCAGGAGCTTGTAAGTCAGCTACCATCTCTCTTCTGATGTAATTCTTTTTTTTTTTTTTTGCAGTACGCGAGCCTCTCGCTGTCGCGGCCTCTCCCGTTGCGGAGCCCTAGCTCCTGACGCGCAGGCTCAGCGTCCATGGCTCACGCGCCCAGCCGCTCCACAGCATGTGGGATCCTCCCGGACCGGGGCACAAACCCACGTCCCCTGCATCGGCAGGCGGACTCTCAACCACTGCGCCACCTGGGAAGCCCTTCTGATGTAATTCTTGACGCCAATTTCTTGGGATTTAAAATATTTATTGTAAAAACTATAAATCTAGTTTGAATGGTCACAGAAATAAGGGATATGTAAATTTGAGAAAAAAATGTAGACTTGCTTTAGGGAATATTTAAGCCAAACGAAGACATGACCAACAAATGTCATTTTAAAATCATTTGCTTTTAAGGCATTCTGAAGATTCATTCCCAGAGATATCAAAAATGTCACTGGGATTTAGACCAGAGAAGCAGCTACTAACAGGGGGAAAACACTACTTGATTCCTCCCTTTTCCTCATTTCTCATATCCTATCAACTGCTAGCCAATTTTACCCCCTAAATATTTCTCCAGTCCATCGCCTCTTCTTCATCTCTATTTCAGGCTTTAATTATTTCCTATCTAGTTTCCCTGCTTAGCTCCCCCAAATCCATCTTTTATGCAGCCACCAGGGTGAGTTACTTGAAATGCCAATCTGCTGTTGTGACCTGTTTAAAATTCTTCATTGGCTCCCTGATATCTTTAGGATAAAAAGCCAGATCCCTGGCACGGATCTCCAATTCATTCCTGCTTTCTGCCTTCCCCACCCCTCCACCGACACTGACCTGTTTGTAGCTCTTACACCACAAGATAGCACCTCTCTCTCCAGAGCTTTCCTCCAGTTTTCCTCTCTGCCTGGCACGTAGCCTCGTACATCCTCTAAAGTTAAGTTTTGGCCTCCCTACCTACAAAAAGTTCCCCAGCATCTCTCGGGCTGGATTTGTGCCTCTCTTCAGTAATCCTATGCTGCTACATGCCCATCTCTTTACCATATGAGGTGTGTGGGGCTACAGTGAAGGATTTACACCTCCTTCTCCAGAGAGCAAGAGGTCAGTGATTGCTTAATTTATCTTCTATATCTCCACGACCTGCAGTTCCTATCATGTAACAGGTATTCAATCACTTTTTTTTAACATCTTTATTGGAGTATAATTGCTTTACAACGTTGTGTTAGTTTCTGCTGTATAACAAAGTGAATCAGCTATATGTATACATATATCCTCATATCCCCTCCCTCTTGCGTCTCCCTCCCACCCTCCCTATCCCACCCCTCTAGGTGGTCACAAAGCACCGAGTTGATCTCCCCGTGTGATGTAGCTGCTACCCACTAGCTATTTTACATTTGGTAGTGTATATATGTCCATGCCACTCTCTCACTTCGTCCCAGTTTACCCTTCCCCCTCCCCATGTCCTCAAGTCCATTCTCTGCATTTGTGTCTGCCAACAAACACATGAAAAGATGCTCAACATCACTAATCATTAGAGAAGTGCAAATTAAAACTACAATGAGGTATCACCTCACACCGGTCAGAACGACCATCATCAAAAGGTATTCAATCACTTTTGTGTTTGTTTTGTTTGTCTTTGTTTTGGATGGACCAAACCATTCTGTAGCTTTAAAAGGTTGAAAGAGCTAATAAAGCCAGGTGAGTTCAAATCCTAATGGATTGGTGGAAAGAAATGAGGACACATACGGAATCAGCACACATTAATCCTAACCATTAACTAAAAGCTTTTAAATTAAAAAAAAAATCAGTTCCTAGATAATTACTCATTAATTCAACATAATTTTATACACTGGGACTTCAGAGATTGATAACTCATGGTTCACACTGAAGACTTCACAATCTAACAAGGGAAAAGGACATAAAACGCCATGAATACAGTGCTCAAAGTGCTAGAAAATAGAAACATTTACTATAGAAGTAAGAGGGCGTGACTAACTGTCTAGAATTAAGGAATGTTGACCTCTAGGGAGAGCTCAAAGTTTCTATTAGTTTCTATTCCCACCCCTACCCATCCCCCAAATCCTTCCCTGAAAGCAGTTCTCATATGAGATATCTAGAGATCAGGCCCAAATGTATTTTTCAGCCTTTCCTTGGGGTCATTTAGTCTCCATAGTGAAGAGGGGGAGATCTAGGACCCTAAGATGGGAATATGGACTTGAGGCAAAGGAGGCTGTCTGGGCTGCCTCATTTACAGTCATTTAGGCTTCCCTGTTCTAGGCAAAAAGCCAAAAGGAGTCCAGGACTCTTATGACCCAGCCAGGCCTAGCAGGAGCTAACCCTGCAGGTGAACACAGTGGCATAATTCAAAATAAGAAATGTGAAATGCAACACTAACACTATGTTCTAAGAGCCATGTGGAAAAACTGGAGCACTTCCAGATATAGGTCACAAAAATGATTATTTAAATGTGGGACAGATATAGAAGTTAAGTATATTTGGTTTGAACCAGAAATGATCATTTCTTTCCAAGGATCAGTTTCCAAGGGCTCTTCTGCCTGGCCCTGTAAAAGAAGAAAAATGTTTCCCAGCCTCAATTCTACATTATCTCCTTCATCTATGATACAGAAATCACTAGCATTATGTGAGATGTAAAATTTAGCTGATTAAAAAAAAACCTCTCACATAGTTGCATCTTAACAATCATTCTGTAATCTATCAGGCCATTGTGGAAACCAAACGCTTGGAAAATGCCTAACTCATTCCAAATTACTGTCATAAAATTTATAAAGTCAAAGTCATTTATATAACTGCTAACAACCTTAACAAGCAGCTCCATTAAATGTGACCTACAAACCTTGCAAAATAAGGATCAACTAATAACACAATGAGTAGTTAAATGGCCTAGATAGTGTGAGGGAGCCATTCCAGTTTTAATGAGATCAAAGCATATTTAATAATTGTGATTAATATTTACTGAGTGCTCTCTGGTTGTACATCATTATGCAATAAAAATTTAGATTTATATTACTTAATGACAGTAATTAGATGCACATATATTGAGCAGTTTTTCCAAATGTGGGGATGTAGATAAGAGGTTATAAATTATTTTTAAGTTGTGTATACACATCAAACTCTGTTTTTGTCTCATCATTTTTTTCCCCTCTACAGTTTTGGGAGACTGAAAATGATGAGTTAGAAGACAAAAATGACTGCAAATTCATTTAGTGAGTGACTTCTAAGCGCCTGGCCCTTGGCTATGTACGAGAGAAACAATGATAACTAGGATATGGTTCCTGTTCTTAAGGAACTCCTTCTAATGAGTCAGACATTCAAAGAATAATTATCATGTCCTGTGCGCTTGATCAAAATGCTGTTTGAACGAAGTGTTGAGTAATACAGAGAGTGGGGTTAAGGAAGGCTTCACTGAAGAGATGACAGCTGACCTGAATCTCAAGAAAGAAGAGATCTCTAGGTAGAGAAAGGAAAGGTATTTCAGGTTTTGGGAAGCACAGGCAAGAGCATCTGGACTATGAATTCTCAAAGACAAGAGCTAAGTCTTATGCATCTTTTTAATCCCTAAGCTTAGCACAAGTCCCTGCTGGCACTCAGTAAATATCTCGAGTGTATGTATAAACAGTTAATGAATAGATTAATAATTGGATGAACACAAAATCCTCTTTCTGTATATACCATTCAGAAATGATTCCTGATCCCCAAGAAGAAGGAAAAACATAGCGACAAAAAAAAATCCCTTTTGAGAGTCCATGAACTGAGAAAAAGATAGCTGTTACTCTCCTTGCTCATCATAGCCAGATGAATTGTAATAGAGATAATCAAGACTTCCGAGAACTATTCCTCTCCAAATCCATTCCTTGATATAGTCTCAGTAACCTGGAATAATCACACCTCAACTTTCACCTGTAAATAGCAGACTCCCATTGTTTGGCAGTGCAGCTGTACACAACAGCCATGAGCCGCTCTTCCTGCCTATGGGTTAGAAAGCATGGACTTGGTATTCACACCACACATTAGAGTATAAAAGGAAAAAGTGAAAAAACATGTTTGTAATAGGAGGAGTAAGGGGCGAAAGATGATCAAAGAGCCATGAAAAACTATGCAGGTCCTCCATGAAGTGCCACAGTGGGTTATTTCCACCCTTAGATTAATGACAGGTCTCCAAAAACAGCCCTACAGAGCAGCTTATAGGTCACCATGCCACATCCTCATTTGTGAAGTTTTAAAATTTTACAAGTATTTTAATTTATATTATTATTTTAAGCCAACTTAAACTTAAAAAATGATTAATAATTTCTCAGACTTATCAAGACTTTTAATATTCTAATGTGCATTTTGACTTTCCAGAGAGAAACAGTCTTTGCAATATGTCTCAAACTAAAACATCCTGCATTCCTTTTTTCAAAGACCATTTTGTAGGACTCGTTGTCCATAGAATACACATTGAAAAATGCTGCCCCAACCCTTTGGGCCACAACAAATGTAGCAAGGGAGTGAAGAGGCAGTTATATAGCATGTTTGTGTGTTTGTTTTGTGAAGTGGCTGTGTGCTATAATCATCATCTTGATAAATACCATGACTTAATTAAGAAAGGAAAGTGGAATGGATGCTCAAACCAAGAAAATAATAAAAGGAGAAGTAGAAGGATTATATTCATAACCCAATTTAGAGAGAGGATAGTTGTTAATTACTTGTTGATTTGTTCATTCATTATTGAGGAATGAGACAATGCATTCACAGTACCCTTTAAAAACCAGACATGGGTTCTTTTTTTTTTTTTTTTTTGCTGTGCTCAGGCCTCTCACTGTTGTGGTCTCTCCCATTGCGGAGCACAGGCTCTGGACGCGCAGGCTCAGCAGCCACGGCTCACGGGCCCAGCTGCTCTGCAGCATGTGGGATCTTCCCCGACCGGGGTGCGAAACCGTGTCGCCTGCATCGGCAGGCGGACTCTCAACCATTGCGCCTCTAGGGAAGCCCCCCAGACATGGGTTCTTAATCCAAGAATTTATCAAAACCCATTTTGAAATCACTTGTATTTTCAGCTGTGCAACCTCCTAGGAGAGCAATTCTTCCAGGACTTTATGCAAAGAGTAGAGCAGCTCCCTAAAGAAAGCAGGGTTGCATCCCCAAGAATCCCCAACTGACTAGCAGGTCACTTGAAAATCTGTACATGAAGGGTGATTCTCTAGGCTGAACAGTGGCCACTGCTTTTACTGCCAAGCAGCTGTGGAAAGTTTGTTTGGTATAAGAATGTTCCATTGGCCCATCTACTGGGTGGGGTAAGGCTGGCCTAAGACCCAGGGGATGAGAAAGCACAAAGGGAACAAAGAAAGTTCACTTTCTTCTGACTCCCGGTTGGTTGCCTCCTCTCTGGTACAAAGGGGAAAACTGCGTATGGAGAATGCAATGCAGATTCTTCTTATAAAACTAGTCCACTGTATACCTTTACTTGTCTGACTCTAGTAGCTCCTTCCAAAGTATAGTAGAAACTCTCTGAATGGAAGGCCACTTACCCCGATCACCTAATGAACCAACACTCTCCCTTCCTCTCTATTAAATGTATTGAATGACGTCCAGGGCACATGCAATACTCATGGCCATTGGCTGCTACTCTATAGTACAACTGGACACTTCTGCTCTCACCAGTTGTGTTATACTTCCCAAAGTCAGTTGTGCTTCTTCCCAAGTCTGTTTACGCTGCTAACATAAGCATAACTTAATGTTTAGTGAACTCAGAAATATGATTATTAAAAAAAGAGTTTGCTGATTCTATGAAAACAAAGTAGAATGATTTAGAAAGAATCAACAAGGCTGAGTTAAAAAGTCCGTCAAATTAGGTGTGTGAAACAAATGTAAAAGATGTGGTGGGAGGGCAAGAGGGTCATTAAAGTCTCAAATTCTGCATGGAGGTTGATTCCCAAGTGTCTTTATGTCCTCAGTTGTTTTAGCGAAATCAAAATTGGGTGCATCAAAAGAGGTAATTTTGGTATGGTTTATCCAGGAAAGATGATATGGCTCTCCAAATCAGGTAATCCATTCACGAAGAAAATGTCTTGGCTTAAACATACTATCACTTGCTATGATTTCCTGACCTTTCAATTAACCATCCTACTTCCAGTCTCAAGCTTATTGGATGAGCCAGTTTCTGCTAAACATCTATTTATCTGCACTTAGTATTTTCCTTTTGATTATTAGAACTAACCTACCTCCCTACTTCTGGGAACATGTAAATTACTGAGGGGGTACAGCAGAAAACACTAAAGCAGAAGACACAGATTCTAGTCATTACCTGAACTGTAATCTTAGAAGTCACCTTATCTCTTTGGGCCACTTTCCTCATCTATGAAGTGTCCATGTTGCGTGTAGGGATGGAGGATGAGAGGTAGATGATAAGAGAAGGAGTTGGATTAGATAATCCTTCAGGTCTCTCCTGATTCTTTAAAATGCCATTCTATGCAATTCAGCTTATATAAGACAGGTAGAGTTCTTTAAAACATCTCTTAATCTTTATTTGGAATATAAAATATAAATATTCAGAAAAAATATATAAATTCATTGTTAATGTCAAGAGTAAGTAAATTTACTTGAGAAAAGTAACATTATTTAGAAAAAATTTTTTGAAATTTTATTTACGAAAAAGAAAATACAAAGTTATATATATACACTCACACACATAATGATTCAAATAAGATCTAAGTTGCCAACATAAAATTGATAACTGATATCCTTATAATTTGAGAATGGGAAAAAAAGTCTCTAAGATGTTACACTTCAAATGTCCATGCTCTCTATAATAAAAAGCTTTTGGAAGAAACTATCTTTATTAATAATTTATATTTCCAAAGTGAATTACAAAGCTATAGTTCTGGGAATAGCATGTAATATAAACTTGTTTAAATAATTCCCAGGTTTTTTTTTTTTTTTAATTTTAATGTTACAAATACAAAACTTCAATTACTGACTGGAAAAAATAAACTACTGAAAGAAACAAATGCTGTCTTCTTTAAACTCATTAGTTCTGCAACAGAACTAAAATGAAAAATTAAGCTCAAGACTCAGTTCAGATCCCAACTGAATTTCTTTAACAGCAGTGAGTCTTGTCAAAAATGTGTTTTCTAGATAAAAAGAAAATTGTTAGAGAGTACTGCCTAACATATTGTCTTGGTATTTCTTTCACAGAATGATGCCTGAATCACTTTTTGTGCCATAAAAATAATACAAATTAAGACTCATATACAAAGATAAAAGATTTAAGTCTAAGTATACATCATCTTTTAAAATAACCATTTGCTATTTGTGAGTGGGAAAAGAAACTGTAATACTCAGTTTATATGCTCCCTTGGAGTCTATATCAATTTCAAGTTTTCTTTTATGATTCAGCTATTCTAAGAGTATAAACTATTTTATTAAAAATTAATGTGTTATCCACACAAATGGCAAATATTGAAAATAGGAACATAAGTAAAAAATAATAAAAATAGTAAGTCTACTAATACTGAAGAGGAAGGAAGACAGGAGGGGGAGGAGAGCATGTGAAAGGGAGAGAGATTTTAAACATCCGGTTTCTATTCTGGACCATTTATAGAAACAGACAGACACAGCAAGCAGAAGCCAAATATATTCTCGGGCTCCGACAGGATTTGTTTTCTATCTTGTCATTACTTTTACTATATTCTTCCTAATAATATTTCTCCAGTGTTCCAGATTTCCTGACCGACAATACCAATCTTATTAAGAGCTTACACATGAGAGTTGTAGAGGATTCAGGCATGTGCATGGAGTCTGGCTGCCTTGTGAGCCTACTTGCTGGGGGTTTGAAGCTTTCCCAGGAACTCTTCAGCACAAAGGCATGGCAACTTCCTCCCCCATCCTATGCATCCTTCCCAAATTCCTTTGAATGATTTTCTTAGGAACTAGCACACAATCCCTGGCAGAGCAGTAGGTACCTACCTGGTCTACTGCACAAAGGTAAAAGTATATGCATGATGCCCGTTTCACTACTGCTGGCACAAAGGCAACAGACTCACTCAACATGCATCCTCTTTGTTTGCTCTTTTTATGAGAGTGAGTCCATGTCATATCTCAAGCAAGTACCTATCAAGCTCAACCCTTTCCATTTCAATGTCATTGAGAGAAAGTCACAGTGCCTACTAAACATGCAGCTTTAGACACACACACTTGTCCCTACATCAAAATAAAACACAATAGAATTCCTCTACACCAAAGATAATGAGGGAACTATTTTGAAAATATGAATGATTTGTTTATGCAGACTATAAAAACATCTCTTTGCATCAAAATAAGTGTCCCTCTTTATTGCACACAGACTATTTTCTATAGAATTTAAATTGCACATGAAATTATAATTGTGTCTTGTTTAATGTAAATTGATTGTCTCAATTATTGGGAAAGCATTTGAATTTTAATGGACTAATTTTAATGGACATGTGCCAAGCAAATCAGCAAAAACTCTAACAGCTCTAACTGTGGAGGTGCACAGCCAGACGTCTCTACAAATCAGAAGGGACTGCCTGGTCTGGAGAATTCATCCTAAAGAGGCAGCCCAGAGGAGTTAGTAAGCTATTCCCCATGAAGAAGAGATCAGCTTTTGATTGTCAGTGTTAGAAGATGCTGTGACAGTGAGGCTGTAATTTGGTTTCTCTCTCTGAAAAAAAAAGATTCACTATTAGTAGAAAGGACTTTTATGGCTATGCTTTATAGAAAAAAATTTTTTTAATGTTCTTTCTTTCTACGGATTAGGCTATCCATGAAAATCAAGGCTTTAACCTGAAGGTAGAACCAACTGAGAATCTAGCAGTACCGTGTCACCAGGAACTAAGACACACTTTTTTTTTTAGCATAGTAAATATACATGTATATATTTATTATTTTTTAAAATAGATCTTTATTGGATCATAATTACTCCACAATACCGTGTTAGTTTCTGTTGCACAACAAAGCGAATCAGCCATATGCACACACATGTCCCCATATATCCTCTCATTTGAGCTTCCCTCCCATCCTCCCTATCCCACCCCTCTAGGTCATCGCAAAGCACCTAGCCAATCTCCGTGCTATGCTGCTGCTTCCCACCAGCCAACTATTTTACATTCGGTAGTGTATGTATGTCAATGCTACTCCCCCTTTGCCCCAGCTTCGCCCTCCCACCCCATGACCTCAAGTCCATTTTCTATGTCCATCTGTTTATCCCTGCCCTGCAACTAGGTTCATCAGTACCTTTTTTTTTTTTTTAGATCCCATATATACATGTTAGCATACAGTATTTGTTTTTCTCTTTCTGACTTACTTCACTCTGTATGACAGACTCTAAGTCCATCTACCTCACTACAAAAAACTCAATTTCGTTTCTTTTTATGGCTGAGTAATATTCCATTGTATATATGTGCCACATCTTCTTTATCCATTCATCTGTTGATGGGTATTTAGGTTGAGTCCATGTCCTGGCTATTGTAAATAGAGCTGCAATGAACATTGTGGTACATGACTACTTTTGAATTATGGTTTTCTCAGGGTATATGCCCAGTAGTGGGACTGCTGGGTCATGTGGTAGTTCTATTTTTAGTTTTTTAAGGAACCTCCATACTGTTTTCCATAGTGGTTGTATCAATTTACATTCCCACCAACAGCGCAGGAGGGTTTAAAACACACTTGAATGTAAGCCTTGGACGTCTGAGGGAAGGCCACCCCAGGAAGCTGGCTGCAGACAGATCGCAGCAGCACACCACATAGTCACTGCCTGACACTTCTCCTGCTAGAAATCCAGTGTCTGTGAAGTCAAACAAATATCCTCCACACTTACAATCACAGGCAATAGCAGACCTCACCCATTTTGCTACCCAGATAGTGCAACATTTTTATAGTTAAATTATAACCAGTGATGCTGGAGGTATAGATACACATCTGCTGGAAATTGCCAGCCTTATAAGATCTTTTTCTCACACCCCAAGCCTCAAGAAGCACTGTTGACAGGTATAAAAATCACCCCTGGGTATAATATGATGAACAATTTACTACACAGCCAAATTTATACCTCAGCTATAAATCACCATCAATTTACTTTAACTGCTATCTATTTGAGATATTTTAGGAATTGAAAATACAAAGTTTTAATCATTTCAGTCTTGAGATTCTTTTTGCAATAGAAAACTGGCAGTATTAATCTAGACATACATGTAGATGTTAGGTACGGAGTATAAATTTTGAGCCAGTGAATAAAGATTTCTTCTCCTATTCATCAAACTTTCCTGAATGAATTTCTATGATATTAAAGAATCAAGCTGAATATGAGGCATTTCTTTCTATAACAAAATTCAGAAAGGGCCAAAAGTTATGAGCAACTACAATTTTTACTGATTTCTTCCTACATGTTATCTGGCTTGTATAAAACCACCTCAGTGTTAAGATAATTCAATATTTATGTGTCCTATAACTTTTTTTAAGAATGCAGAGTTCCCTGCCAACAAGATATTTGATTAAAATTCATAATTAGTACGTCTCAGATTTTGGATAATACCGCCTAACAGTGTGAATTCTAACAAAATGCCACACCCAAGGCACACCATTTCACTGCATAAGAGTATGAAATCTGGCCACAGGTGGGTATCTAGAAATAAAAAGCCGAAGCAAAGCAACAGGAGCATGAAAAGATAGAGGAAGAGTAATGTAAAAGTTAGGGGGAGTATCAGACAAAGAAGAAGATGAAGAAGTAGCAGATAAGCATCACTGGCTGGTTAGAAAACAACTCAGCATGAACCGCACGTTTGGCATCTCAATACCCATCCATCCCACATCCCCACATTTGTAGGGGACTGGTTAAGCTTCACTTAGCAGCCAGAGTCAGTAATGCATCAGCTAGATGGATGTCTCCTTTCTTTTAATGACATTTGCCTAGCATATAAACATTAAAATTTGCATTAAGGGGAAAAGAGTGACTCAAAAGCCACTTTAATGCAGCTTTTCTATATTTCTGCAAAACGCCTTTAAAATATCGGCTCTTTAAATGGCTGCATTATTTTCCATAGGTGATAAGGAGAAAACGGTCCTGCCCCTGTTCTCATACACACACACACACACACACACACACACACACAAACACACACAGAGTATAATAGCCATTTTTAACACCAATTGACTTATATAAAACAAAACCCCAGAAAATACCATTCTATCATCAAGATACTATAAAACCAAATTTTCTCTTTAATCTGTTAAATTCCCATCATGGCAAAAACAATGTATGAAATTGCTCCCCGCAACCCAATTCATGAAATGTTTAACTAAACAAAGGAAAACACTTTATAAAGGACTAAAGGCATTACTCTCCTCATGTAATCACCTCAGAAGTTATTTTGTTCAAGATGATCAAAGACATGTCAAAACCAACATGGAATCACACAAAGGAATTAATTCATTATGTTCGATTGATTCTAGATGTCTTTTGTGCAACATGAAAGAGCTAAAAGAGCACAAAAAAGAATACTGCCTACAGGGCTGCGTACACAGCCCCAACTCCAAGTACCCTGCAGGCCAGGGCTGGGTTTTCAGCCAGCCCATAGGTAATGGGCTCTCTGCTGGGACTGCCCCTCTCAAGTCAGGTGAAAAAGGTCTGCCTCGGAACAAAACTCCACAAAAGCAGCCTTAAACTGAGTATTTTCTGGGAGAAAAGTGATATTTTTTGCGGTCCTATCTATCAGTGGAGATTATTTAGCTTTTTTTTTTTTTTTTTTTAACATCTTTATTGGAGTATAATTGCTTTACAATGGTGTGTTAGTTTCTGCTTTATAACACAGTGAATCAGTTATACATATACATATGTTCCCATCTCTTCCCTCTTGTGTCTCCCTCCCTCCCACCCTCCTTATCCCACCCCTCTAGGCGGTCACAAACCACGGAGCTGATCTCCCTGTGCTATGCGGCTGCTTCCCACTAGCTGTCTATTTTACGTTTGGTAGTATATATATGTCTATGCCACTCTCTCACTTTGTCACAGCTTACCCTTCCCCCTCCCCATATCCTCAAGTCCATTCTCTAGTAGGTCTGTGTCTTTATTCCTGTCTTACCCCTAGGTTCTTCATGAACTTTTTTTTTTCTTAGATTCCATATACATGTGTTAGCACATGGTATTTGTTTTTCTCTTTCTGACTTACTTCACTCTGTATGACAGAATCTAGGTGCATCCACCTCACTACAAATAACTCAATTTCGTTTCTTTTTATGGCTGAGTAATATTCCATTGTATATACGTGCCACATCTTCTTTATCCATTCATCTGTTGATGGACACTTAGGTTGCTTCCATGTCCTGGCTATTGTAAATAGAGCTGCAATGAACATATTGGTACATGACTCTTTGAATTATAGTTTGCTCAGGGTATATGCCCAATAGTGGGATTGCTGGGTCGTATGGTAGTTTTATTTGTAGTCTTTTAAGGAACCTCCATACTGTTCTCCTTTTTGACCTACCTCCTAGAGAAATGGAAATAAAAACAAAAATAAACAAATGGGACCCAATGAAACATAAAAGCTTTTGCACAGCAAAGGAAACCATAAACAAGACCAAAAGATAAGCCTCAGAATGGGAGAAAATATTTGCAAATGAAGCAACTGACAAAGGATTAATCTCCAAAATATACAAGCAGCTCATGCAGCTCAATGACAAAAAAACAAACAACCCAATCCAAAAATGGGCAGAAGCCCTAAATAGACACTTCTCCAAAGATATACAGATTGCCAACAAACACATGAAAGAATGCTCAACATCATTAATCATTAGAGAAATGCAAATCAAAACTACAATGAGATATCATCTCACACCGGTCAGAATGGCCATCATCAAAAAATCTAGAAACAATAAATGCTGGAGAGGGTGTGGAGAAAAGGGAACACTCTTGCATTGTTGGTGGGAATGTAAATTGATACAGCCATTATGGAGATTATTTAGTTTTAAAGGAAGACCTGCTATTTTGTGTTTCTATTTGATTTTGTTTTGTTATTTAATGAGGATATACTATTAAGTTTGAATTGCAAAATAAAATCCAAGAACTTAAATTTAACAAAAGTATATATTGTTTCCTATGTGCCAAGCAGATTCCAAGCTCATTTCAGTCTTAGAACAGCCCTAGGCAATGGGAACTGTTTTCCCTCCTTTTACGTGTGAGGAAACTGAGTCACCAAGAAGTGAGGTGACTTGCCCAACATCCACAGCCTGTTCAGTGGTGGGCCTGGGCCTAGAATCCAGGCAGGAAGCTCCAGAAACTGCATGTTTTTAACCACTATCCACCACGTGCTCTATTGGTAATTTAAAAATCTTTTTAAAAGCTCATTTAGTCTTGCTATAATAACCTGGGGAGATTTCTAAGGCACATCAGCCTGAAAAGCTGCTAGCAGAGACTTTGACTCTTAGATACCACACTGTCACTCACGAGTTAGAGTGGGAAAATCTGCTGTGGGGCTTTGTGGCCTGGAACTCTGGAGACCTGGAATGGGGTCCAGGACCAGCTCAGATGCTGGCTTCCTGGGGAAACTCAGAGAGGTATGGCAGCATGCTGATGAAAGCACAGGCTCCAGCATTAGACAACCTTGCATTTCTAGACTGGCAATGGGACATATTAGCTAAGTGACTGTGGGTAAGTCACATAATCTCTTGGCGTCTCAGTTTCCCCCTCTAAAAAACAGGAGACAAGAATATTATCTCAATAGAATTGATCCGATGCTTAAATTATTCAATGCCTCTCTGCTGCAGATTCTTTAATCACAAAACTGCAGTGTTGTGTTAGAGATCACGAAGTCCCATCTACCTAACAAATACTGTGATTCCATAATACTACGACTACAGGACTGTTGATTATAATACTGTACGTAGTGCTTATGCTTTTCAAACATTTTCACACCTATGATCTGATTTGATACTCATTACTAATCTGCATAGTATTCAATCCCTATTTTATGGATGAGGAAATTGAGCCTGAGAGACTTTATTTGGCTTGGCCAAGATCATACGTTGGCAGGTGACATGGTTGGCCCACAAACTCTGAGCTTTTGCTCCTTATCCAGGATTCTTATAATTTGCTGTGTTTCCACAGAAGACATGACGCCTGCATGCAATAAGCTTACAACACAAATGGAGAAAGTGAAAGAACGTGAAAAAGTAGAAATAAATACTAGTTGCTCCAAGATCCTGGAGAGAACGGAGTAGCTGCCTCTGGTTTGTATGTCAGGCAGCTTGCACTGAGGGGACCTCTTACGCATCCAATGATAGTGCAGCACCCAGGCTTTCTTGGAGCGCAGAAGCCAAGGTAGAGTTTCTATGAGGAGAATGAAGAAAAGAAAATGAGAGATATTTAACCGAGACATGGTTGCAGAAATGCTTGTAACCAGTGAATGGTAATTGAGGGCTCTGGAAGGGAAGAGAAGCGAAACAGTAGAGAGGATAGGAGATGCACATAATGAAAGTTTTCTCAAGGGCTGGCCTTGAGGTTGACATTATTTAATGTTAGTATCCATGACAGGTGTACCAGATTCTCTCTGTGCCATCCTTTCCTGGGCCCTCAATCCCTTGCCACTGCTACTGAGATCACTGATTTCATGGAACCCTCTTTGCTCTGCCACCTGAGGCTCACTGCATGCAACTCAAGTCTTGGATTCCTCCTGCCCCTTGGAGTCCAATGACATGCCAAATTCTAGAATTTAGGATTTGGCTTCTGAAGCAACTGCTAAAAGGACTGGTAAATGTAATATGAAGTGCAGGGGAATTATCTCCCATAAGGAAAATTTTGGACCCATGGGAGACATGAGATGGAAGTGGGGCAGATAAATTCCCTCTCCTTTCCTCCCTCCAGTGAGCTATCTGGAGGCAGTTTCTCTGTACAGCCTGTCCAGGAACAGCCTGTGTGGCTGTGACTCTGTGGCTTATCATGAAGCAGTTGCCAGTATGGTAACACATTGCCTTACATTATTTTCCATTATTCTATGCCTCACCTTCCTTTCTCTCACTCTCACTGCCCTGGGGTTGCAGCTAAAATAAACCTTAGCATGTAACCCTTGTTCAAGTTCTAGGACAGCAGAAGTGGCAAAGTCATCATTGAAATTACCCAGTTAGTTAATATATCTAAAAATCGACGTAAAAAGACATAATTCGTCATGGAAATGTAAGTAGTCTGATAATGTAAGCAAAATGGTGAGAAGTCAATAAACTTAGAAATCAGAAACAGACTACAGATGGGAAATAAGCAGAAAGCTATCAGGGGGCCCCTCTGGCACTCCAAGTAGGTGATAAATATCAGGATGTTTAAAAGGCTAACATCACAGAAATGCCACCCCCCACTCCCCTATCTGCTTAAGGTCCTTCAAAGACTCCCTTCTCACAGTGAAGAATAAATTTCAAACATTTTTACATGATTCAAGAGAAAGACTCTTCCAGATCTAACTTCTGAGAGTCCCACCTCCTCTTAATATGTAGGAAGCCACAAAAACATTACTCCCACCCTAACAATGAGAAAAAGAGTCAGATAATCAACAAATCCATAAGTATTCTTGAGCCAGAGAGCTGAGGTTGGAAGATAACCAGGTGAACTAAATTCCAAGAGGCAGAGTGTCCCTCTGAGGAGAGGCAGAAACACTTGAATTCTTTTATCTTTAGCAGAGCATGGAAAAGAGAAATGGCCACTATAAAAGGAGGGAAGAGGAAAGCAGGTAATGTTCTGATCTGTTCTTACAGTGTAGGCTAGTATGACAGTCTAGAATTCCTGGGACCCCCAGACACGAGAGGACAAGAAGAGTTTGCATTCATTCTTAAGCACTTTTCCACAGGTTTCCTTCCACTGGATGCTCACAAGAAAGACTGGGAGCAGGAAAGGAGATGTGCACCCCAACCGGGCAGGGCACAAGCAAAAACCCTGCTCACAGAGTAGACTCTATTTTTTCATATGAAGCAAAAGCCTCAAGCTTCTGGGGAAGGGGCAAGAAATCTTCCCAGGAAAAGGTTCAGTGCCTCTGGGGAAACGTTAGATGCAAAAGCTATCTTCCCCTGGGAGGGGTGGAACCCTCTTGCACGTGGCCCTAGGAATAGGTAAACTTTCACTGAGGAATATAGGTCAAAGCAAAATCCATCATTGCTGTGATGGTAGACGTTTGAAATCCAGCTCTCTGGAGAAAAGGAAGTTCTGAATTGTAGTGTCTGCCCATTTCTGTGATGTAAATACTTCTACTGTGTCCAACTTAAAACTATCAAGATGATGTTAAATGACTCACACATTTATAAAAATTTAATAATCAGCTCCAGCACGCAACTGCATCTGACCCTGAAGAGGCAGCAGGAAATCCCATCCCCATGCCCAATCCCATGCTCATCATAAACCACAAGGAGAGTCAAATGGAAAAACCAGAAATAAAAAACAGCAATAAATAAAAAAAAAACCCAGCATCAACAATAAAGAATTTCTTTGATGGGCCTATTAACAGACTGAATTCAACACAGGGAGGGAAAAATCATTAAATTCGAGATTGGTCAAAGAAATTATCCAAGCTAACTACGAAGAAGATAGAAAGGAGTTAAGGTGGGAGGCACAGGGGGTAGTGTGGGGAGAGAAGAGACTAGAACAGTACATCTAAGAGCTATGGGACAACATCAAATGATCTAACCAATGTATAACTGGAATCCCAGAAGGAGGAGAGAAAGAAAGAGAATGGGAAGATCTAACTCCTGCATACTGTCTCTGCATCATCTACCGTCAATCTCCCTTTATATTTTAAAGCCACAGTAAAGTTCTTGAAGAGACCATGTCCTCCTCGACTCCCAGGACCTTCAAACATCTATTCCTTTTTCTCTGTTAAGAGTACTTCTACTTCTCAGGTATTATTTCTCTAAGGAATTGTACACTGGGTCTCTAAACCCAGGTCGGGTGCCAGTCTGGTATGCCCCAGAGCATCCTGATTCACTCTCCTCATATCAGATTATACCCCTGTGATTACTGTGTGCTCCTGAGCAGAAATGAGAGCTCCTTAAGGGTAGAGATCATGACTTTTTGGACTTACATTGTATGTATGGAAGAAATGTTTAGGGATCTTAAGCATGGAAATACATTTTTTTTTCTCTAATATAAGAACAGAAATTTATCTGCTCTGTCTTTTTAGCAAAAGCTCTGTCCAAAGAGTGATGTTCAATGCTCATAACCTCTTGTGGTTATTCGTACATTTCTAACATGTGTCTAGCACCTATTTTTAATTGAATATTTTTAAAAATCTAGACTTGAGGAAAAATAAAAATAATAAACATTATAAAAATATTAAAACTGGTTCATTATAGATTTTTTTTTTTTAACATCTTTACTGGGGTATAATTGCTTTTTTCACAATGTTGATTCTTCCAATCCAAGAACATAGTATATCTCTCCATCTATTTGTATCATCTTTAATTTCTTTCATCAGTGTCTTATAATTTTCTGTATACAGGCCTTTTGTCTCCTTAGGTAGGTTTATTCCTAGATATTTTATTCTTTTTGTTGCAGTGGTAAATGGGAGTGTTTTCTTGATTTCACTTTCAGATTTTTCATCATTAGTATATAGGAATGCCAGAGATTTCTGTGCATTAATTTTGTATCCTGCTACTTTACCAAATTCATTGATTAGCCCTAGTATATACATGGTTTTATAGAATATTTGTCTCCAAAAAGGCGTTAGCTATTTCCTAGTACTTTATGTTCATAGAGTTTTTTCTTTTCTAATGTTTAAATGTTATAAAAATTTCCCTCCCAGGAATAGAAATTAAAATCTGATAGCCTTTTTTTTACTTTTTTCTGTTTCTAAAGTCAAAACCTAAAATAGGTAAAATTGGGGATTTAAAAAGAGTGTGGCTCACTCTCAATTATGCTGAAAATATGATTTTTAAAACAACTAGGTAAATGTATCCCTCTTGAAATTTTATTTGGGGCTCATACTAAAAACTTTCACACATACAAACACACACCCACAAACATTCATATACTCACAAACACTTAGAATATCATAGGCATATCCCAAGTATTGTCCAAAATGTTGTTCCATAAATCACTTGTTGAAAACTCAGAAGGCATTTACCCTTAGAAATAACATTATGTAAACATGGCATTTTGTTTCACAGACTAGTTCACAAGAGCCTATTTAACCCCAAATATAAATAAACTACCTTACAGAATGTTAGCCTCTCAAGTTCCTGTTGCATGTCCAAAATCTAGAACAGAACCTAGTATACTAAGGGGTTGGTAAGTATGTTGAAAGAAGAATGCTGAATAAATAATAGTGTGAAACATTTGTTGAAGACTAAGTCTGCACCAGACACTGTTCTAAAGAGTTTTCAAGGGTAATTTTAGGCCATTATCACAACCTTATAAGGTAGCATTTTTCAGATAATGAAAGTGAGAAACTGAGGAAATAAGGAAGATTAAAATTTATGATTTAAGGAATTTGCTCTTGACCTGACATCTAGGAAGAGAGCCTCCTTCTAGGGTGCATGTTCTTAACTACTATACATACTGTGAAAATTACTAAAAAGAAATTTCATTTAAAATGGTGTTGGGTTTTTTGATATTTAAGGTGTGTGTTTCTTTATTTCATTTTGGATGATCTGTCCATTGGTGAAATTGGGGTGTTGAAGTCCCCTACTATTATTGTGTTACTGTCGATTTTCCCTTTTATGGCTGTTAGCATTTGCCTTATGTATTGAAGTGCTCCTATGTTGGGTGCATAAATATTTACAATTGTTAATATCTTCTTCTTGGATTGATCCCTTGATCATTATGTAGTATGCTTCTTTGTCTCTTGTAATAGTCTTTATTTTAAAGTCTACTTTGTCTGATATAAGAATTGCTACTTCAGCTTTCTTTTGATTTCCATTTGCATGGAGTATCTTTTTCCATCCCTTCACTTTCAGTCTGTATGTGCCCCTAAGTCTGAAGTGGGTCTCTTGTAGACAGCATATATAGGGGTCTTGGTTTTGTATCCATTCAGCCAGTGTACATCTTTCGGTTGGAGCATTTAATCCATTTACATTTAAGGTAATTATAGATATGTATGTTCCTATTACCATTTTCTTAATTGTTTTGGGTTTGTTTTTGCAGGTCTTTTCCTTCTCTTGTGTTTCCTGTGTAGAGAAGTTCCTTTAGCATTTGTCTTAAGCTGGTTTGGTGGTGCTGAATTCTCTTGTCTGTAAATGTTTTAATTTCTCTGTTAAATCTGAATGAGATCCCTGCTGAGTAGAGTATCTTGGTTGTAGGTTTTTCACTTTCAACACTTTAAATATGCCCTGCCGCTCCCTTCTGGCTTGCAGAGTTTCTGCTGAAAACAAACAAACCAATCCAAAAATGGGCAGAAGACCTAAATAGACATTTCTCCAAAGAAGATATACAGATTGCCAACAAACACATGAAAGGATGCTCAGCATCACTAATCATTAGAGAAATGCACATCAAAACTATGATGAGGTATCACCTCACACTGATCAGAATGGCCATCTTCAAAAAATCTACCAAAAATAAATGCTGGAGAGGGTGTGGAGAAAAGGGAACCCTCCTGCACTGTTAGTGGGAATGTAAATTGATACAGCCACTATGGAGAACAGTATGGAGGTTCCTTAAAAAACTAAAAACAGAACTACCATATCATCCAGCAATCTCACCACTGGGCATATACCCTGAGAAAACCATAATTCAAAAAGAGACATGTACCACAATGTTCACTGCAGCACTATTTACAATAGCCAGGACATGGAAGCAAGCTAAATGTACATTGACAGATGAATGGATAAAGAAAATGTGGTGCATATATACAATGGAATATTAGACATAAAAGGAAACAAAATTGAGTTACTTGTAATGAGGTGGATGGACCTAGAGTCTGTTACACAGAGTGAAGTAAGTCAGAAAGAGAAAAACAAATACAGTATACTAACACATATATATGGAATCCAAAAAAAAAAAAGGTTCTGATGAACCTAGGGGCAGGAAAGGAATAAAGATGCAGATGTAGAGAATGGACTTGAGGACACGGGGAGGGGGGAAGCGTAATCTGGGCCGAAGTGAGAGAGTGGCATGGATTTATATATACTACCAAATGTAAAATAGATAGCTAGTGGGAGGCAGCTGCATAGCGCAGGGAAATCAGCTCGGTGCTTTGTGACCACCTAGAGAAGGTAGGGAGATGCAAGAGGGAGGGGATATGGGGATATAGGTATACATATAGTTGATTCACTTTGTTATATAGCAGAAACTAACACAACATTGTAAAGCAATTATACTCCAATAAAGATGTTAAAAAAAAAAAATGGAGTTGGGAGGCCAGCAGGGGAACTATCAGGCCCTACCACTCCATGTCAATCACAGACCCATGAAGAAAAGACATACTTTGTACCTCCAACAGGTAGAAGGTTACTACTTTACTACCCAGAAAGAGGAAGGAAAAAAAAAAAAAAAAAACCTCCTTGCCAGGCAACAACCCAATCAATTAGAGGCTGTCACAACTCAGCCAATGAAAAGCCACTACTTTGAATTCCCAGTTTCCTCCAGTGAACTCTTTGTTTAATAACAGGCCTGCCCAAATCCTTCTCTAGAAAAGCACATTCCTCTCCTTTGTCATTTGGACTTGCCTGTGGATCACCACAGATTAGATGTCCTGAACTGCAATTCTTTTCTGTTCCCAAATTAACCTATTTTGCTGGTAAAATAACTGGCTGTTTTATTGCTTTAGGTCAACAATACTGTCTCTCTACTTTCAGTTTTAGGTCAGAACTTGAAGGCTGTTTAAAGAATGTAAGCTCCATAAGGGCAGGGCTGTCTGCTTGTCCAGTGATTTACCCAAGCACATCTGTGCTATATATAATAAGCACTCAATAAATATTTGATGAAGAAGTGAAAGGGAGTCTTTTTCCTTTTCCTGGGTATTGGGCCTATTCTAGGAATAAGCGTGAATTATATTAAAATGTCTGACATTTTCCTCATTCTCTTCTGTTGGGTATATTTCCCATTTAATTTTCTCCCAGGTGATGTCTGCCTTGTCCCAGCTATATAACTTATTCACTCTCGGATCAAAATCTAACTCCTAAAGCTAGAACTTCCTCTGTTACTGGGAGGGAGGAAAGCAATCTGATTTCAGGTCTTCCCAATAAAATGTAATTGAAAATGCCTTCCAGTCCTCTTAGGAATTTGCCAATAATGTGTAGAATAATTGGATTTTAAAGAAATTGCTTACTGACTCCAACTGACTTATATATTTGGTACAATTTTGGGGGAAAGGGTCGTTTTCTAAGCTGTTTCTGTTTTTTGTAGCTTCCTCTTTTCCTCTACACAGTACTCTCAGATTGTTTGTCTTTAGACCCCTTAGGGGAGGCAGCCTACCTAATCCATGGTCCAGCAAAATGAAAGCTAGTGATAACCAAGAAACATTTCAAAAAAGTTGAAATGAGCTTCTTTCCTAGCAACATATGGATTATATACCAGTTCCTACAATTTGATATTAGAAAATAACGGCATATAAATCTAAAATAACACAGCAATTATGCTAATTTACTTTTAAAAGTATGTTGTCAGTTATTTAGAAACACAGGTTCCCAAGCAGCTCATCACCAAAGGAGTACCTCTCTAAAGAAAACTGGTGGTGGTGATGGACAGATAGGAGGTGAGGATTATACATATATTTGCTTTAGCAAAAGAGATGCTGGATGATTCACTTCTGAATTACAATTCATACAGGACTTGAAACATAGTTATTGAGAAAATAATACACTGCTGATGTAAATACGTAGTATTGCACTATAGGTCAGCAAAACAACTCACAACAAATGAAATTAATTACCGTGAAGCTAAAGTGAGAGCATTTGATAGTTAAAGCTAATAATATCAGTATTTGAAGACCAAGATGACCTCAGTGCAACACTAATAATGCAATATGAACTAAATGTCCTTCCCCCAAATCATCAGAAGTTAAACTACTGGTGCTTGTGCAATATCACAGGAGTTCTGCAAGGTGTGGAGGCCAGTGAAATACTGCACTGGCATTCTCAGTAAGTTGTTTTGGCTTATAAAACCCAAATTTCAGTACTTTTAAAACATTTGCTTAATAGATTTAAAAACTGCCCATAAGAACTGCAGAAATGACCTATAATTTTGGGTCAGTTTCTTGGCCATCAGTACCCAGGGAGCTTTGGTCTATATTTTGATTACGCTTCTTAACGAGGAATGATCAACTCAAGAAATTTCCTCAGGAATAGGGGAAGTTTATCAACAGACTTTTGGTTTGTGCAAAACAGAGAGAATAGGAGATAAAACAACAACAACAACAAAAAATCCTCCAGGCAACCAACTCCTACCCCAGCTGCCAAGGATGGCTGGTCCCCCAGGACATCCTTCCTTTTTGCCTCTGGGGTTTCAGGATGCACAGAGCAGCCAGAAGGCACCTCCCCGAGATGGCAGGTGGTGTCACAGCTGCTCTGGACTCTGGGCTCATAGTGCCTTGACCAGCCCCAATAGAGAGGGAGCTTGCAACCACAGGAATGAGGCAGAGGTGAAGACACTTATTTTTGTGTCCCCTGGCCGAGTACAGTGACTGGTACAAAATAGTTGCCTCATAAATATAGAACAAACAAATTGAGGCCTCAGCTTCCTTTACCAGCACCATATCCATAAACCTGCATTCATCAGCTCATACGCTCTTTTCAACCACAGCTGTAGCAATGTATGAAATAACTCTTTCCAGTCCAAGATTAATTCCTGCTCAATGCTTGTTGTCCCAACCCTCTTCTACTCTCAGGACACATAACATTGTCTCTGTGTCTACCTCAGCTTCTCCAGATTTATTTTGATTCTAAAAATCCCCTTCACAGAAATACACAGTTTTACGAAACCCCTTAGAAATTTATTAAATTATTTCATTATTTTACGTAATATGATTAAGAGGAGAATTTTAAGTAAAAACATTTTATTTGAAATAAGTATATATTTAAGGATTATAATATAAAATTCATTTTAAAAGTTCTTGAACCTAAAACTACTCTAGAAAACAAAGTCTATTAAAAAATATGATGAGTATTTGCAAAGTCTCTAAGTACCTCTCCATAAGACACTTAATGATTTCTTTTGAGCAGAGAGACCTGGCAGATCCCACCTTGACCTAGTGGTCCAAGTCCACACTGCCAGTGACAGGACAAACTGACAGCATGTACCCCTCAACACAATGCACCAAGAATGACACTTGGGATTCCTGCCCCAAATATACAGCCTCAATCTAATCATGAGGAAAAATCAGACAAACGCACACTGAGGACCATTATGTAAAATAATCGAGCGGTTCTCATCAAAACTGCCAACTCTGGGAATTCCCTGGAGGTCCAGTGGTTGGGACTCCATGCTTTTACTGCCAAGGGCCCCGGTTCGATCCCTGGTCAGGGAACTGGGATCCCACAAGCCACATGGCGTGGCCAAAAAAAAAAGGAATAGAAAAAAAAATTTTTTTTAAGTGTCAAGTTTGTGGATGATGGAGAAATACTGAGGAACTGTCACAAATCAGGTTTCTCCACTCAAGGGAAATTATTAAGGGTCTAAAGACCACTAAAGAGACATGAGAACTAAATGCAGCATAGGGTCTTAGACCAGAATTAGAATATTAGGGGAAAAACTGGTGAAATCCCCATAGGGTCTACAGATTAGTTTCTAGTATTGCATCAATACTAATTTTCTGGGTCAGATAACTGTATTGTGGTTTTGTAAGAGGCTGACATTGTGGGCAACTGGATGAAGGGTATATAGGCACTCTCAATTATTTTTGCATCTTTTTATAAGTCTAAAATTACTTCAAAATAAAAAACTAAATAAATGTAACTTTCCTATGTAACAAATGACAGCTATTCATTTCATAAATTAAATTCTTACTGAATTAATTATGTAAGAAAAAAGACAAAACTGGCCAATAAAGTTTTTAAAAAATGTGTTCTAAAATGTATATTTGAAATTAAATCCATGTATAGAACAAAAACCTATAAAAGAGCTTCATGATATTTTTTTGAATTCTTACTTTTTAATGTAAAATTCCACTGTTACTTTTATAGATTCCTCATTTTGTTATTGACTATTTTTTAGAGCAATTAAAGATTCAGAGCGAAACTGAGGGGAAGATACAGACACTTCTCATACACATTTCCCACACGTTCATAACCTCCCCCGTTAAGCAACATCCTGCACTAGAGTGGTGCATTTGTTACAACTGATGAACCCACACTGGCACATCATAATCACCCAAAGTCCACAGTTTACATTAGGGTTCACTCTTGGTGTTGTACATTCCATGGGTTTGGACAAACGCATAATGACATGTATCCATTTATAGTATCATACAGAGAAGTTTCACTGCCCTACAAAATATCTCTGTGCTCCACCTATTCACCCAACCCCTAACCCCTGGCAACCGCTGATCTTTTTTTGTCTCCATATTTTTGCCTTTTTGAGAATATCACATAGTTGGAAATCATACAGTATATAATTTTTTCAGATTTGCTTCTTTCACTTAGTAACATGCATTTGAGTTTCCTCCAGGTCTTTCCATGACCTGATAGCTCATTTCCTTTTAGTGCTGAAGAATATTCCATTGTCTGGATGTATCACACTTTATTTATCCATTCACCTACTGAAGGGCATCTTGGTTTCTTCCAAGTCTTGGCAATTATGAATAAAGTTGCTGTAGACATCCATGTGCAGGTTTTGTGGTGGACATAACTTTTAAACTCCCTTTGGTAAATACCAAGGAGCACCATTGCTGGATTGTATGTTTGGTTTTACAAGAAACTGCCAAACTGACTTCCAGAGTGACTGTACCATTTTGCATCCCTACCAGCAATGAATTAAAGTTCCTTTTGCTACAAAGACTTATCAGCATTTGGTGGTGTCAGTGTTCCAGACTTTTGCCATTCAAATAGGTGGGTAGTGGTATCTCATTGCCGTTTTAACTTGCATTTCCCTGATGACATATGACATGGAGGATTTTTCATATGCTTATTTGCCATCTGTATCTCTTCTTTGGTATCTGTCAAGGACTTTGGTCCATTTTTTAATTGGGTTGTTTGTTTTCTTGTTCTTGAACTTTAAGTGCTCTTTGTATATTTTGGGTAACAGTCCTTTATCAGATATGCCTTTTGCAAATATTTTCTCTTAGTATGTGGCTTGTCTTCTAATTCTCTTGACATTGTCCTTCTCAAAGCAGAAGTTGTGAATTTTAATGAAGTCCATCTTACCAATTATTTCTTTCATGTATCATGCTTTTGATATAACTAAAAGGTCATCACCATTCCCAAGTTCATCAAGGTTATCTTCTAGGAGTTTTATAATTTTGCACTTTACATTTAGGTCTGTGATCCATATTGAGTTAATCTCATGTAAGGTGTAAGATCTGTGTCTACATTCATTTTTCTCTATCTGGATGTCCAGTTGTTCCAGCATTATATTTTGAAAGGATTTTCTTTGCTCCACTGTACTGCCTTTGCTACTTTGTCAAAGGTTGGTTGACTATGTTTATGTGGGTTTATTTCTGGGCTCTCTATTCTGTTTCATAGATATATTTGTTTGTTCTTTCTTAAATACTACACTGTCTTAATTGCTGTAGGTTTATAGTAAGTTGGAAGTCAGGTAGTATCCAGTCCTCCAACGTTGTTCTTCATTATATTGAAATTGTTTTGGCTATTTTGGGTCTTTTGCCTCCCCATACAGAAACTTTAGAAGCAGCTTGTCCCCATCCACAAAATACCTTGCTGGGATTTTGATTGCACTTGTATTAATATACAGATCAAATTGGGAAGAACTGATATCTTGACGATATTGAGACTTCTTTATTTTTTCTTTTTCCTCCACTCTGTTTTAGATCCTATTCCCACATAGGTCATTACAGAGTATTGAAGAGAGTTCCCTGTGCTATTCAGTAGGCTCTTATTAGTTACCTATTTTATATATAGTAGTGTGTACATGTCAATCCCAACCTCCCAATTTATCCCTCTCCCTGCTTTCTCCTGTGGTAACTACAAGTTTGTTTTCTATATCTGTGACTTTATTTCTGTTTTGTAGATAAGTTCATTTGTACCATTTCTTTAGATTCCACATATAAGTGATATCATACGATATTTGTCTTTCTCTGTCTGACTTACTTCACTCAGTATGACAAGCTCTAGGTCCATCCATGTCACTGCAAGTGGCATTATTTCATTTTTTATGGCTGAGTAATATTCCATTGTATATATGTACCACATATTCTTTATCCATTCCTCCATCAATGGACATTTAGGCTGCTTCCATATCCTGGCTGTTGTAAATAGTGCTGCAATGAACATTAGAGTGCATGTATCCTTTTTTTTTTTGCGGTATGCGGGCCTCTCACTGTTCTGGCCTCTCCCGTCGCGGAACACAGGCTCTGGACGCGCAGGCTCAGCAGCCATGGCTCACAGGCCTAGCCGCTCTGCGGCATGTGGGATCTTCCCGGACCGGGGCACGAACCTGTGTCCCCTGCATCAGCAGGCGGACTCTCAACCACTGCGCCACCAGGGAAGCCCCATGTATCCTTTTTAATTATGATTTTCACTGGATGCATGCCCAGGAGTGGGATTGGTGGATCATATGTAGCTCTATTTTTAGTTTTTTAATGAATCTCCATACTTTTCTCCATAGTGGCTGTATCAATTTACATTCCCACCAAGAGTATAGGAAGGTTCCCTTTTCTCCACACCCTCTCCAGCATTTATTATTTGAGATTTTTTGATGATGGTCGTTCTAACTGGTGCGAGCTGATACCTCACTGTAGTTTTGATTTGCATTTCTCTAATAATTAGTGATGCTGAGCATCTTTTCATGTGCCTCTTGGCCATCTGTATTTCTTCTTTGGAGAAATGTCTATTTAGATCTTCTCCATTTTGGGGTTGGGTTGTTTGTTTTTTTGATATAGAGCTGCAGAAGCTGTTTGTTTTTTGTAGATGAATCCCTTGTCGGTTGCTTCATTTGCAAACATTTTCTCCCATTCTGTGGGTTGTATTTTTGTTTTGTTTATGGTTTCCTTTGCTGTGCAAAAGCTTTTAAGTTTAATTAGTCCCATTTGTTTATTTTTGTTCTTACTTCCATTACTCTAGGGGGTGGATCAGAAAAGATCTTGCTGTGATTTATGTCAGAGAGTGTTCTGCCTATGTTTTCCTCTAAGAGTTTTATAGTATCTGGTCCTACATTTAGATCTTTAATCCATTTTGAGTTTATTTTTGTGTATGGTGTTAGGCAGCATTTAAATTTCATTCTTTACAGGTAGCTGTCCAATTTTCCCAGCATCACATATTGAAGAGACTGTCTTTTCTCCATTGTATATTCTTTCCTCCTTTGTCATAGATTAGGTGACCGTAGGCATGTGGGTTTATCTCTAGACTTTCTATCCTTTTCCATTGATCTATATGTCTGTTTTTTTGTGCCAGTACCATACTGTTTTGATTACTGTAACTTTGTAGTATAGTCTGAAGTCAGGGAGTCTGATTTCTCCAGCTCTGTTTTTCTTTCTCAAGATTGCCTTGGCTATACGGGGTCTTTTGTGTTTCCATACAAATTGCAAAATTTTCTGTTCTGATTGTGAAAAATGCTATCGGTAATTTGATAGGGATTGCATTGAATCTGTAGATTACTTTGGGTAGTATAGTCATTTTGACAATATTGATTCTTCCAATCCAAGAACAAGGTATGGCTCTCCATCTGTTTGTGTCATCTTTGATTTCTTTCATCAGTGTCTTATAGTTTTCTGAGTACAGGTCTTTTGCCTCCTTAGGTAGGTTTATTCTTAGGTATTTTATTCTTCTTGATGTGATGGTAAATGGGATTGTTTCCTTAATTTCTCTTTCTGATCTTTCATTGTTAGTGTATAGGAATGCAAGAGATTTCTGTGTATTTATTTTGTATCCTGAAAATTTACCAAATTCATTGATGAGCTCTAATAGTTTTCTAGTAGCATATTTAGCATTTTCTATGTATCATGTCATCTGCAAACAGTGACAGTTTTACTTCTTTTCCAATTTGAATTCCTTTTATCTCTTTTTCTTCTCTGATTGCCATGGCTTGGGCTTTCAAAACTATGTTGAATGAAAATGGCTAGGGTGGACATCCTTGTCTTCTTCCTGATCTTAGAGGAAATGCTTTCAATTTTTCACCGTCGAGGATGATGTTTGCTGTGGGTTTGTCATATATGGCCTTTATTATGTTGAAGTAGGTTCCCTCTATGCCTGCTATGCCCTCTGATAAAAACTTCTGGAGAGTTTTTATCATAAATGGGTGTTGAATTTTGTCACAAGCTTTTTCTGCATCTATTGAGATAATCATATGGTTTTTATTCTTCAGTTTGTTAATGTGGTGTATCACACTGATTGATTTGCAGATATTGAAAAATCCTTGCATCCCTGGGATAAATTCCACTTGATCATGGTGTATGATCCTTTTAATGTGTTGTTGGATTCAGTTTGCTAGTATTTTGTTGAGGATTTTTACATCTATATTTATCAATGATATTGGCCTGTAATTTTCTTTTTTTGTGATATCTTTGTCTGGTTTTGGTATCATGGTGATGGTGGCCTTGTAGAATGAACTTGGGAGTGTTCCTCCCTCTGCAATTTTTGGGAAGAGTTTGAGAAGGATAGGTGTTAACTCTTCTCTAAATGTTTGACAGAACTCACCTGTGAAGCCATCTGGACTTTTGTTTGTTGGAAGATTTTTAATCAGTTTCAATTTCAGTACATGTGATTGTTCTGTTCGTACTTTCTATTTCTTCCTTGTTCAGTCTTAGAAGGTTATACCTTTCTAGGAATTTGTCCATTTCTTCTTGGTTGTCCATTTTATTGGCATATAGTTGCTTGTAGTAGTCTCTTATGATCCTTTGTATTTCTGTTCTGTCTATTGTAATGGATCCTTTTTCATTTCTAATTTTATTGATTTGAGTCCTCTCCCTTTTTTGCTTTATGAGTCTGGCTAAAGATTTATCAATTTTGTTTATCTTCTCAAAGAACCAACTTTTAGTTTCATCCATCTTTGCTATTGTTTTCTTCACCTCTATTTCATTTATTTCTGCTGTGATCTTTATGATTTTGTTTGTTTTTTGGTTTTGTTTGTTTTTCTATCTCTAGTTGCTTTAGGTGTAAGGTTAGGTTGTTTACTTGAGATTTTTCTTGTTTCCTGAGGTAAGATTGTATTGCTGTAAACTTCCCTCTTAGAACTGCTTTTGCTGCATCCCATAGGTTTTGGATTGTGGTGTTTTTATTGTCATTTGTCTCTAAGTATTTATTTTTTGATTTCCTCTTTGATTTCTTCAGTGATCCTTTGGTTATTTAGTAACATATTATTTAGTCTCCATGTGTTTGTGTTTTTAACAGTTTTTTTCCTGTAATTGATTTATAATCTCATAGTCTGTAGTTTGAAAAGATGCTTGATATGATTTCAATCTTCTTAAATTTACATAGGCTTGATTTTTGGCCCAAGATGTGATCTATCCTAGAGAATGTTCCACGGGTACTTGAGAAGAAAGTGTATTCTGCTGCTTTTGGATGGAATGTCCTATAGATATCAGCTAAGTCTATCTGGTCTAATGTGCCACTTAAGGCTTATGTTTCCTTATTAATTTTCTGTCTGGATGATCTGTCCATTGGTGTAAGTGGGGTGTTAAAATCCCCCACTATTATTGTGTTATTGTCAATTTCCCCTTTGATGGATGTTAGCATTTGGCTTATAAATTGAGGTGCTCCTACATTTGGTGCATATAATTTACAAGTTTTATACCTTCTTGGATTGATCCCTTGATCATTATGTAGTGTCCTTCCTTATCTCTTACAACAGTCTTTATTTTAAAGTCTATTTTGTCTGATATGAGTATTGCTACTTCAGCTTTCTTTTGATTTCCATTTGCATGGAATATCTTTTTCCATCCCCTCACTTTCAGTCTGTATGTGTCCCTAGGTCTGAAGTGGGTCTCTGTAGAGAGCATATCCATTCAGCCAGTCTATGTCTTTTGGATGGAGCATTTAATCCATTTGCATTTAAGGTAATTATCAATATGTATAATCCTACTGCCATTTTCTTAACTGTTTTGGGTTTTATTTTTTCTTCCCTTACTTTTTTGTTGCCTTCTCTTGTGGTTTGATGATCATCCTTAGTGTTGTGTTTGGGTTGCTTTTTCTTTCTTGTTTGTGTATCTATTGTAGTTTTTGGGTTTGCTATTCCCATGAGGTTTTAATTTAGCAGTCTATATATGTACAAGGTTGTTTTAATTTGCTAGTCTCTTTCCCGCCTACGAAAGTTCCTTTAGCATTTGTTGTAAAACTGATTTCATGGTGCTGAATTCTCTTAGCTTTTGCTTGTCTGTAAAGCTTTGGTTTTCTCTGTCGATTCTGAATGAGAGCCTTGCTGGGTATTCTTGATTGTAGGTTTTTCCCTTTCATCACTTGAAATATATCATGCCACTCTCTTTCTGGCCTGCAGAGTTTCTGCTGAAAAATCAGCTGATAATAATAATCAGGATTCCCTCATATGTTATTTGTTGCTTTTCCCTGGTTGCTTTTAACAGTTTTCCTTTGTCTTTAATTTTTGCCAGTTTGATTAATATGTGTCTTGGCATGTTCCTCCTTGGGTTCATCCAGTGTGGGATTCTCTGTGCTTCCTGGACTTAGTGAGTGTTTCCTTTCTCATGTTAGGGAAGTTTCTGGCTAAAATATCTTCAATTATTTTCTCAGGCTCTTTCTTTCTCTTCTCCTTCTGGTACCCCTATAATGAGAATGTTGGTGTGCTTATTATTATCCCGGAGATCTCTGAGACTGTCCTCATTTCTTTTCATTCCTTTTTCTTTATTCTGTTCTGTGGCAGTGATTTCCACCACTATGTCTTCCACCTCACTAATTCATTCTCCTGCCTCAGTTATTCTGCTATTGATTCCTTCTACTGCATTTTTCACTTCAGTTATTGTATTGTTCATCTGTTTGTTTGTACTTTAAATCTTCTAGCTCCTTGTTAAACATTTCTTGTATCTATCTTCTTGATCTATCCCTCCACTCTTTTAACAAGATTCTGGATCATCTTTACTATCATTACTCTGAATTCTTTTTCAGGTAGATTGCCTATCTCCTCTTCATTTAGTTGTTCTTGTGGGTTTTTATCTTGTTCCTTCTTTTGTAACATATTTCTCTGTCATCTCATTTTGTCTAACTTTCTGTATTTGTGGTGTCCTTTCCACAGGCTGCAGGATTGTAGTTCTCTTGCTTCTGGTGTCTGCTCCCTGGTGGGCGAGTTTGATCCAGGGGCTTGTGCAGCCTTCCTGGTGGAAGAGACTGGTGCCTGCCCTCTCATGGGTGCAGCTGGATCTTGTCCTTCTGATGGGCAGGGCCACATCAAGGGGTGTGTTTTGAGGTGGATGTGAGCTCAGTACAACTTTAGGCAGCCTGTCTTCTGATGGGTGGGGCTGTATTCCTATCTTGGTGGTTGTTTGGCCTGAGGTTTTCCAGCTTTGGAGCCACAGGTTGTTGGGTGGGGCTGGGTCTTGGTGCCAAAATATGGACCTCCAGAAGATCTCACTCCAATCAATATTCCCTGGGGCTTCTGCTACCAGTGTTCTTGCCCTCGTGGTGAGCGATAGTCGACCTTCACCTCCCCAGGACACCCTCTGAGACCTCTAGGTAGGTGTAGCCCAGGTTGCTATTGAGGTACTGCTTTGTGCCGGGTCGCAGTGCATGTGAGACCTTCTGTGTGCCATCCAAGGGTTTAGTCTCTGTTTCTCCCAGCCCTATGGAGTTCCTGCACTCAAGCCCTGCTGGCCTTCATGGCTAAATGGTCTGGGGGTTCTTCTACCAAATTCCAGACCCTCAGACTGTCTTGGAGGGCTATTTTATGTGGGAATGTCCCTATGTAGCCTGCATGGGTTTAATATTTTTTGGTGTGAGGGTTGTTTTTAGTACAGATGTTTGCCACCTCTTCCTCAGTGTATCCTGGCCATTATCGCCTTTACAGGAGGTGTGACTGATGTTGTGGTGAACAGAGCCAGCACTGGATATTGAGCAGGGCCTCCCCTTTGCTCTGTGGTTGTCACTGCCCTGTCAGTGACAACATGGGGTCTGCTCCCTAGTTGTTGGAGTAGAGGCCCTCGGATCTGTTTCTTAGCTGTATTTCTGATCTGTGGTGTGAGGTAGGTAGGATTGGAGTACTCCCACTGGGAGGGAAGCCTCTGAGTATTCCTCCTCTGGACCTGTTCACCTGTGGCTGTCCTCTGTTATGTCACTTTTCACCTGTTGTGCGAGCTCTCTTACACTGTTGTTGGCACTGCTCTAGGCCCCACCTTAACTGTGGGTATGCCGGCAGTTGGCCCTGGTGTCTCTCAGACGTTGTTTTCACCAGGCCACCAGCATAGATCCACTTAAGTCAGGTCCCAGGATTGCAGTAATCATGGGTTGGACCCACTATGGGTGCTATGGGGGCAGCTCTGACTCTAGTCTGGCCCAACCCCCATGTGTATGTGCCGACAAAATCTACAGCTGCTAAAGCTAGGCCCATCTTGGTTTCAGGAGCACTGGGTGTTCATTCAGATGTTCTGTAGGCACTGAGTTTACAAAGCCAGTCACAGCATTGTCAATTCATGGTTTGAACAGCTGTGTGGAGAGGTTTCAGCTTTTCTTTCTTAGTTGCATGGCCCCTAAGGCTCCGTTGTGGATTCAGTCCCACCTCTGCTTGTGGGCCACCCATAGGGGTCTGCTGTCAAGGCTGCCCTGGAGCACAGGAGTCCACCCCCCGGCAAGGAGGGGTTGTGGCAGCAGCACGGTGGCTGGGGTCACAGAACCCCTGGCAGCAACAGGCATTAGGGGGAGCTGGTGGCCACAGGCACAAGAGAGTCGGCCCCAGTGGGGGCTCTTCCTAATACCCAGCCACAGGCGTGGGCGAGCCAGCCCTAGTGTTGATGAGGCATGTGGGGAAGCTGGCCCCGGTGGTGACAAGGCATGTGAGGGAGCCAGCCGTCGCGGGCACAAGAGACCTTGTGTGTGTGTGGGGGGGCTCCTAGCACCCAGCCACAGGCAGGAGAGAGCAGGCCCCAGAGGGGTTGCCTAGTGCCTGGCTGCCAGTGTGATAGAACCCGGCCCTGGTGGGGGCCCCTCCTAGTGCCTGGCCCCCTGCACAAGAGGCTAGCCCTGGCAGGGGCCGCTCCTTGCACCCGGCTGCTGGCTCGAGAGGACTGGCCCCAGCAGGGGCCCTTCCTAGTGCCCAGGGAGGCAGGGATGGCACATGGGGAGAGAGCCTGCAATGGCAGCTCTGCCCCTTACACATCACTTAACAATGGTGCTTTGCTTCTATGGCAGCCTGGGTTTCCTCCACAGGCATTCCTGGTTGCAATGTCCTCACTCCTGTCCCCTCAGGCTGTCTCCTTATAGCCAACAGCAGTCCTCTACCCAGGTCTGCTCTCCAAACACCACATTCCAGTACGCAGCCCCCATCCTCACCAGGGACACATCTAGGGCAGGGGCACACAGGGCTGTGGCACGAACCGTCTGTGTAGGTCTCACTCTGTCTTACCTGCCACAGAACAGTTGCTGCACTCTCTTCTGATAGCCCCGAAGCTCCCCTTCTGTCCCAACCAATCTCCCCACCAGTGAGGGGGCTTCTCCAGATGCAGGAACCTCTCCTCTCCTCAAGCTCCCCCCCAGGGCTGCCATTCACATCCGGCTTCCTCTCCTCTTCTTTCCCCCTTCTTCTTTCTTTCATCCTACCAGGTTATGGGGGATCTTTCTTGTCCTTTTTGGTGTCCAAGGTCCTCTGCCAGTGTTCAGCCAGTGCTCTGTGAGACTTGTTCCATTTGTACATGTATTTTTTTTTTTTTTTTTGCGGTATGTGGGCCTCTCACTGCTGTGGCCTCTCCATTGCAGAGCCCAGGCTCCAGATGAGCAGGCTCAGTGGCCATGGCTCACAGGCCCAGCCGCTCCGCGGCATGTGGGATCTTCCCAGGCTGGGGCACGAACCTGTGTCCCCTGCATTGGCAGGTGGACTCTCAACCACTGCACCACCAGGGAAGTCCTGTAGATGTATTCTTGATGCATCTGTGGGGAGAGATGAACTCCACATCCTCCTACTCCTCCACCATCTTGACCTCCTTTGATACTGAGTCTTCTTATCCATTAACCTGAATATCTCTCTATTTATTAGTTCTTCTTTAATTTTATTCATCAGAGTTTTATAGTTTTCCACATCTAGATTTTGTACATAATTTGTTAGATTTATACCAAAACTTTTCATTTTAGGGGGGCTAATGTAAACGGTATTGTGTTTTTAATTTCAAATTCCACTTGTTCATTGCTGGTATATAGGAAAGCAAATAACTTTCAGATATTAACCTTGTACCTTGCAACCTGCCATAATTGCTTTTTAGTTCCAAGAATTTTTCATCAATTCTTTCAGATTTTCTACATAGATGATCATGTCATCTTGCAATCAAGAAAGGTTTTTATTCCTCTTCCCTCCCAGTCTTTATACCTTTTATTTCCTTTTCTTGTCTTATTGCATTACTTCCAGTATGATGTTGAAAAGGATGGGTAAAAGGGAGTAAACTTGACTTACACCTGATCAATGGGGAAAGCTTTGAGTTTCTCACCATTAAGTATAATGTTACCTGTAGGGTTTTTTTTTAAGATATTCTTTATCAAGTTGAGAAAGTTTCCCTCTATTTCTAGTTTACTGAGAGTTTTTTAAAATCATGAATGTGTTTGGATTTTGTCAAAAGCTTTTTCTGAATCTATTAATGTGATCATGTGATTTTTCTTTTTTAGCTTATTGATGTGATAGATTACATTTAATTTTCAAATAATGAACCAGACTTGCATACTTAGAATAAATCCTACTTGATTGTGGTGTGTAATTCTTTTTAAATGCTGTTGGATTCTATTTGCCAATATTTTGTTTTTTTCAAGCACTTCTCAGAAAATAATGAACAGTTCTCCAAAATTTAATGTTGAATTAGATAAAAATCAATATTTTACTTCTTATTTTTAACCCTAGTTTTCAAGGAATAAAATTTCTATTAGAAAAATACAGCTTACAGATTCATTAAAGATCATTGTGAGGCAGTTTATAAAAGAATTACCAGTTCTAAATTAATAATTAGTTTGTTACATTTCAGTCAGCAGCTTCATGTCATCATTCAACGTTTTTTTAAATTATTTATTTATTAATTATTATTATCTTTTTTTTTTTTTCTTTTGGCTGTGTTGGGTCTTCGTTGCTGTTCGTGGGCTTTCCTCTAGTTGCAGTGAGCCAGGGCTACTCTTCATTGCTGTGCATGGGCTTCTCTTGTTGTGGAGTATGGGTTCTAGGCACACGGGCTTCAGTAGTTGTGGTACACGGGCTCAGTGCTCATGGGCTCTAGAGTGCAGGCTCAGTAGTTGTGGCGCACGGGCTTAGTTGCTCCACACTATGTGGGATCTTCCCGGCCCAGGGATCAAACCCGTGTCTCCTGCATTGACAGGCGGATTCTTAACCACTGTCACCAGGGAAGTCCCCATTCAATGGTTTTTATGTATATAATTTAAACAATACACTACCATAAGAAATTTTTTAAAAATGTGAAAGTGTATAACCAAAAAAACAACCAGGATTTCTGGGGGTTGGTGACATAATACTAAATCACATGAGAACACATGAGTGCGTTCAGCCCATTTCCACTAGCTCGAGGGCTTGCTCCCTGTGTATACACTGTGGAGTTCTCACGTGGTTCTACTTTCTAGGGAGAAATATATGAATCAATACTTATTTTAAAATATAACTAGAAAGAAATACCATTGCTATCTTTAGCCTGAATTCCCTGGTCTGCCTTTGTGGACACCAAGGGTTCCAAACTACCAGCTGGAAAATGTAACTTTCCTGACTTTAAAACTTTAATAATCTTGACAATCAGAATTTAATAAGTTCACATCTACTGCAACTCAAAAAACTGTCTTTTCCAAAATGCCCCTCCCAATACATCTACCTACCACCAGTTGGTTGGTCTGTCACTTGCTTTCTCTTGCTTCCCTCTTTTCTGTGCACCCAAATCTTGTGAAAAAGTGGTTTAAATTTGCTATTTCAATTTTTCAACTCACACTGTTTTCAATCCATATTATATGATTTCTGTACCCACTCTTCCAGTACAAATATTTTTGTTAACATAACCAGTGCTGTCCATGTCACTAAGTCCAATGGATACTTTTCAGTCTTATTTAATCACTCAGCAGCATCTGGTAGATCACCTCCTCTTTCCTGAAGTATTTCCATCTGTCGGCATGCATGATAACAAGGCTTTTCAGTTTCTACTTATTTCTCAGGTTACCTTACCTTTAAAACTTTTGATGTTCTTTAGGATTCAGTAAGCCCATCTTCCTTCTCACTTTATTTCTCTAGGTGACCACACTTACTCCCAAGGTTTCTAATATTCTCTGTAAGCCAGTGGGGATTTCTATCTCCAGCCCAGTCCTCACTCCTGAGCTTAGTCCCTTGTGTCTCCATGCTTATTCAACATACCCACTTGTACAATGCTCTTGAACATTAAATTCAACAGGGTCGAAACCTAACACTTGATCTTATCCCAAACCCAGGCCATCTCGACCACAAACCTCCTTATTTTGTGTATTTTCTATTCTCACTAAGTACTACCACTATGTACGTATTGCTCATGTCAGAAATATGGATATGCACTATTCTCTACCCAACATAGCCAATCAGTCATTAAGTCCTGTTGATTTCACCTCCTATATATTTCACCAATCTGTTTACTTCTAGCATCATTATTATCAGTTCAATCTAAGCCATCATCATCACTTGACTAACTGCTCTACTAGCTCCCTAACTGGTCTTGTGTAAACACCATGGCTCTGCTCCAATCCATTATCAACTCTGGAGCTGGAATGCTATTTTTAAAATGCAAATTTGATCACATAATTCTCCTTTGTTTTTTAAAAAATCTTTTAATATCTTCTTTTTAGTAAAAGGATAAAGTGAAAGGTCTACAATAAAAACTTAAAGGCCTTGTCTTTATCCGGCCCTCACCTGCCTCTCCAACCTCATCACATGCTATTTTTTCCATTATTCTTTATGTTAAACACAGTTTCTTTCCTTCTTTAAAAGTCCTATCTCAGGACCTTCAATTTACAGTTTTCTTTTCTCTAGAAGAGGAGCTGGCAAACTTTTTTAGGAGAGGGCGAGATAGTAAATATTTTAGGCTTTGTGAGCCAACAGGCCAGTCTTTGACTCACCTACTCATTGTAGGGTGAAAGGAGCCACAGATAACATGTAAACAAATGAGCATGACTATGTTCTTGAGTCACACAATATGGGCTTGGGCTGGGGTGCAATTTGCCAGCTCCTGCCCTAGGACTAATAATCCCTATATTGTCACTCACAAATTCATTTCAAGTGTCATTTTTTCATTGAAACTTCTTCTGGATCAGGGTAAGTCGCCTTATTAAATGTGCTTATACCACAAAGTATATTTCCCTTTCATATAACTAATCATTACTGCAATTAATTAGATATCTGTGAAATTCTCTTGTCAATATCTATCTTCCCTATAAGGCTGTAAACTCCATTAGACTAGGAATTATATTTACTTGGCTATTTTACTCCCAGCATATGGTGGAGAACATGACACATGGTAGCAATCAATAAATATTTGTTGAATGAATGAATTTACTATCATTCATATCAATGAATGAATGATTAATTTACTATCTGACCTTCAGTTGGCAACTTTATCTTTCTGAGCCTTAGCTTTCCACCTGGAAAGGAAGATGATAATAACAACTACTTCCCAGGTTTGTTTCAGGTAAGAAAACATGTGTGAGGTGAATCTTGTGAACTCTAAAACAATATACAGATGTAAGAAAAGAAATATTAGAAAGATGAGTTGGTTGCATAGTGCAGGAGCAAATTATAGCCCAAGGTCCAAATCTTTTCACTCATTTTGTTGGGCTTCTAGCTAAGAATGGTTTTTGTCTTTTTAAAGGGTTGTAAAGAAAAACAAAACAAAGACTACGTGACAGAGACTACTCGTGGCCCAGGAAGCCTAAAATATTTTACTCTCTGGTCCTTTACAGAAATAGTTTGCTGATCTCTGGCTTAGAAAATAAATGAATGATTAATTCTTTATAAATATACTCACTTTTTAATATTTTGGTGTCATTTTCTGACTACCTTTCTTCTCTTCAATAGAGAAAGTGATCAAATTTATAAACATTCCTCCTGCCCCTGCCACGGGACTCCATGTTTACTTTAAAAAATAATGATAGAGGGAGTATTTAAATATTTTCTTTTCCCCTCAGTTATATGAACAATTGATTTTGAAACAGAGTAGGCCTGGGGTGTCTGGGGATGGGATAGAAATGGGGAGATGGATGCCAAGAAAACTATCTCCACTGGAAGGTTAACTGCTGTTATGTGTGCGATTGCTGAGATTATTTTTCCTGGGTAATTCATCACTATATAGAAATTAGGAGTGACACATTTATAGTAAATATAAGGGACTGTGTTTTTCACACACAAAAAAATACTGCACAAAAAAGGAAAGGAGTTTGGAATCAAAAGATCATGATTCAAGTTTGAACTCTACCAACTTACTCAATATGGCACTTTGAGCAAATACATTAGTATCTCTCAGCTTGAGCTTCTCCATCTAGAAAAAGAGAGCAAATATTGATTCCATTTAGTAGGTGGCTATTATGAGCCAGGTGCTTTACATATATTATATTTGATCTTTATACCAAACTGCAAAGTGGCTATTGTTAGCTCCAATATATAGATGAAGAAACTGATGCTCAGAGAGGTTAAGTAACTTGCTCAAAGTACACCACTAGAAAGAACCACAGGGTCTGGAGTCAAATTCTGACTCTAGCAATATATTTAACCTTCTTAGGCCTTACATGTTGTATCTTACAAAAATACATACAAAACCTAATTTCTAGAAGAGAAGTTTTGAAATTCCTGCATATTACATTACCAGCTTGCACCTGAAAGGTAGATGGTTTTCCTACAGTGTTCTATATTAAATCTACTTCTGTGTCTTTAGAGAATAGTAAAGAGGGAATGTGCTCTCCTCTCTGTGTATTATAAGAACAACCTAAATTGAGAAAGCATAAATATATGGAAATATTAGATTTTAAGCATGTTCCTTGAGTACCATAGTAACCATGAATTCTATTTATTCCACAGCAATTCCCATTCTGTTTTTGAACCAAACACATTCAATATGTGCCACATCAGTTGATTATTAAGTCTTTATTACCTTTGCTTCATTATCTCATGTAGTCTCCCATGCTGGACACACTGTTCCTCCAATTCATCATTTCTTCTCTGTAACTTTTCCAGTTTGTCACATGTATACCTTTTTTCTTGACTGAGCTGAGCTATTTCAGATCTAGAGAGGTATAAACACAGAAGTGACTGATGTTAAAGGTTCTTATTAACAGACCATGTTTTTTATTGTATAACCTTATCATTTTCTTGAACTCTGTACTTAAACATAACAGTGTCAATAAAAATTATTTTATGTAAAATAAAATATTTCAGAAATTACAGAATGTCTAGTAGAAGGATATACACACTGCAGGAACTCAACTGGTAGACAGAAAGAGGAATAACAACTTCAACAGAGAGAGTTTTTTCAAGGAACAAGACAAAATTGATAATAATCAAATCCCGTTTTTAAAAAGGCAGCTATTAATTTACCAAATATTTAGTAAGTATCTATTACAGGCCAGCTACCATGCCGTTACAGGAACAACCCCAGGCCTAATTTCTGACAGAGAGTTGTTTCTTTTAATTAACATAGCTAATTTAATGGTACATGATTAAAATCATATGGTTTTAAAAAATGGTGAGGCTTCCCTGGTGGGGCAGTGGTTGAGAGTCCGCCTGCTGATGCAGGGGACACGGGTTCGTGCCCCGGTCTGGGAAGATCCCACACGCCGTGGAGCGGCTAGGCCTGTGAGCCACGGCCGCTGAGCCTGCGCATCCAGGGCCTGTGCTCCGCAATGGGAGAGGCCACAACAGTGAGAGGCCTGCGTACCACAAAAAAAAAAAAAAAAAAAATGGTGGTTCTCTGCCCCCTGACTCCACCTCCAGCTTGTCAATGTAATTACTAATATTTCAGTTTGTAGTTAAATCAGTATCAGTTTTATGTCATAACAACTACATAAATATTGGTCCTTGTTGTTTAAGGAGTATATTATGATTACACATGCATTTGTGTACATTTATTTTCCCTAAACAAGTGGGCTTTAGTGTAGAATGATTGAGTGGCAAGCCATCTTTTCTGATGGGAGATTCCCAATATTATCAGCATCCGTAATTCTTTCCCCTGTGGCCATTCTGTTTCTCAAAAGAAGGATTCTCCATTTTCCTGCTTGTTGTGTACAACCCTAACCATCAGTGGTCTAGGAGCTGGTTGGAAATAGAGGGGTGGTGTACTCACCTTTCAGAATGTAGACTTTTAATTAATTCTTCTATTCTAATTTCAGTGCAGCTATTTTCACCAGTGCCTGCTGGTTTAATCTCTTCAGAGGAGAAGCTCCTAGTTTTCTGGGTGGAGGAGGGATAGTCACCTGGCTGCATGGGGTGGGGGTAGAACTGTCAACTTTGGCTTCAGTCCTATATTCCACTCCTGCCTTCTAAGTCTTTCTGGGATCCTGAGAGCAGATCAGCTTGCTTCACATACAAGTATCCCTGTCTGCAGACATTTAAGACTCACCTTCCTCCATTTGCTAAGTGAGGTACCATTCCCCCAATTTTCTTTCTGTTTTCACATTATTTCATTTGGGATTACAGATATCTATCTGCTTTGGTGATGATTGGTGTTTGTGAGGAAATAACGTTACTTCTTCAGTGTCTTGGATGGCCATTTCAAGGCTCAAAATTTGAAGCTAAGAGAGACATCTGTCCAAGAAAAATTGTACTTTGTCCTTGATTTAATTAAACATTACTACTTACTCCACCATCTCCTCATACTCCACTGCCTCATAGGTTAGAACTGAAAGCTTAGAAGTCTTGCACATTAAAATACAAGTAGTTAACAACTGGTTCGTTTCTTGAGGTTTATGTGAGATGCTTGATGTAAAATTATTTCCCTCCAAAGAAAGGATTCCTCCATTAGGTGACATAGCCTTTTTTTTTTTTTACTGGAGAAGATTTGGATTTGCTAAGGGAATTTATCCCAAGGACCAAGCTGCTTCACATGGCATGAAGCAATTGCTCGCTTTTAGTTCACCTCATTCCTCATTTTGTTTTCACCTTGGTTCAAGTTTCATCTCGAAGAAAGCTTGCTCTGATTAATACCTGCAGTTCTCAGTATGCCAGCACATTTTTGAAACTACCTCTAGCTTTTATGCATACATTAGCTTATAATTTATTCCTGTGAATTGTGCTCTGTGCCTCATCCTTCTTGCTAGATTACAGATTACACACAAGGGCATGGATTATCTCATTTTCAAGCTCAGATTAAGCACTCAATCTATATTTACTTCTTCTAATAAGAATTTACTTATATTTGAAATAGTCTAAATAAGTAAATAATGACTATCTCTATCCTTTCAAAATCACATACAATATAAAAGAATTTAGGAGCAGTTATATGAAATTTTTAATTTAGTATTCTTCCACGATTAGTATTTCCTATCACAATATGCACTATGCACTAAAATTCCAAAAGGCCCAAAAATATCCTTAAACTGCATTAGAAAAAAATGCATAAGAATATTTATCTGTTCTCAGGTACTTTCCCAGAAAAACAAGTCACTTTTGAAAAGTCACGAAGGAAACATAGATTTTACAATATAAGAATATAAAGCTTTTACATACAACAAAATCATATGTTTTTATGAGCATGTTCCTTGTAGCACTGTTTCTAGAAACAACCTTGCTCTGCAACCCAATATATGAAAACTTAACCCAGAAATGTATCAACAGATGATTAGTTACATTACTTTAAAAAAGAAATATCAAGATGCTATTCTGAAAATATGGCTATTTATTGGTGCTATATATTGACCTAAAAATATGACATATTGGTAAAAAAGGAAAATATTAAAAATCAGCATAAGGTAATTTTATTTTATAAAATAAAAAATATTTTGACATGTATTCCACATATTAATATTGATTATCTCTTGGTGTCCAGATTAGCAATATAAAATATTTTTTTTCCTTTTCTGTATTTTCTGAATTTTTACAATGGACATGTATTGTAATATTTAAAACAAAAAATAAAGTCACCTTGATTTTGAAAAAATTCTTAAGAAACAAAAAGAACTGGGAACAAATTTTTCGAAATTAAAAAAAGGGAACGTAAAAAATGAGACAAATGAATATTAGAAGCATTATATAATAAACTGCTATCCCCACTCTTCATCAAAATTCCAATTAAAAAAGTACAAGGGATATGAAAAATACTCACAGAGGAAGAAACATAAATGATCAATAAACATTTATAAAACATTCAATTTCCCTATTATTCAAAGAAATGCCTAATAAAACATTTACTGTATGCCTACACTACACTAGGTAGTGGAATTCATCCTTTACATTATGATCTCAATTAATCCTACAAGGTTAAGTGTTTATTCCCTTTTCTCTGGGAGGTAAATATGAGGTTTAATAATTCGCCTAAGGTCACCTAAATGGTGATTACCCAAGCCCAGACACAAACACTGGTCTGTCCAACTCTAAAGGGGTTGTCCCACCCACTGTGCAACATGGCCCCTCACTCCTTTTTTGAAAAACCTCTCACTTCTTTTGTCACAAACTGCTATGTACACATATATACTGAGCAGAATTTAGTGCAGTACTTGAGCAAAGTCATACACATTAACAGCCTTAACAGGGTTCACAGTCTTTGGACCAGCAATCCCCTTTTAGACATCTCAACTAAGAAAATCATGAAAAAATTCAGATTTATGTATAAAATTATTATTATATTATTCATTACATTTTAAAAGAGTTTAAAATTCTGATGAATTATTATTCATACAAATGATTCAACTAAAATTATGTTTTCTGAGTATTTACTGATGTAGAAAAGTGTTCATCAGATAATATTAAGTAAAAAAAGCAGGGTGTAAAACTGTATATATACACACACACATATGTATATCACTCACAATATAAGTGCATGGTAACATACACATTTACCTACACATGGAAAATGACTGAAAGTAAACATGTCAAAAGTTAACCATAGTTAGCTGGATGGTAATGTTACAGGAAATTTTTTTCCTTAATTTTTCTTTGCATTTATAACCAAATGCCCTATATTGAGGATATCTTATATACAGAATTTCAAAAATATAAATGTTAATTGTAAAGTACATATTACTATCAAGTATTTTATTGCTACAGTACTTTTCTGCTTTGCATATTTTATGTGTATGCTTTTCTTTGTTTATAATAGTAATTTGCCTACCAACTTCCAATGTTCAATAAAAATTTGGTATATGTACATGGACATCATCTTTTATCTGTCTAGAGTCCATGATATATTGAAAGAACTAGCAGTTTACAAAGTTCAAAAAGTAAACTTACGAGCTTCTATGTTAGCTTGAGATTACATTTGTGGCATGATTATCCTAGTGTCATATAAAAAGAAAATTGATTCTAATCCATTTTCATAGAAAATTTAGGTAATTTCTGCCTTTACAGAAGCATGAACTTCTCACTGCATTTTTATATACCAGTTATACTGTGTAATTACATTTCCATGAAGTATAATATTTTACTACGATAATTAGGATTACAGTGATAATTGCTTTTTAAAGAAAAACATGACCCCTTAATTTTTTACTCTTTTAGAGTCTCATTCAACTTTTGGTAATAATTAGCAGAGGACAATATCAGTTTCTTCTTGTAGAATATAATTTTTGTAGCATCCCAAACTAACATCATCTGAACATGCCAGGGAAAAAAAATAGTTCAACCGGGTATGTGTTCTTTACTTCAATTAAACTCACACAGTTGGATACCTACTGTTGCCAAAACAGTAATATAATTTATACATTATAGTCCACACAGTAAAACTACACTAAAAGTCACTTAACAATATTTATAACACCATAAAATACAGTGTTAAAATATATGAACTGCAATATGTACCAAAATTATAAAATTTGTTTCTCATCATCAGTGATTAAAGCCAGGATCATTGCTCTAGCCTCAATACCCACAACCCTGGTGACAGATTAGAATTCAAATCTTAATGATCAATTTACAATTAACAAGATAGAAGCAAAACAAATTAAACCAACCATTATATATAACGAGACCCAATGGACTCCTATTGTCCCTCTTAATTACAAAACGCAAATCACAAATATACAATGGGTAGTGTTAGACATCAATCCACGAACCTAGCAACCCAGACAGTGACAATGATAGAAAACAAAGAGAAGCAAAACCATGCAGACCCCAGTTCTATGCTCTATATCCTTTTCTTTTCACTGGGGCAGAAGTGTTGAGAGGTGAAAACCTAGCACATGCTGGATCTCCATTCTGCAGCTGGCAGAGGCTCCCTTCCTAGCCGGTGCCCAACCTCTCTGAGCTCTTCCCAGGCCACGTTTTAGATTGCACTGCAAACTGCACTGCAAACATTTTACTGCTGATTCATCTAAGTGCCTGGGGACAGGGAACACCTCCTTCACTTTGATAAAGAAAAATCACAGTTGCACCAAAGATATTTAAATATCTCCATTTACCAACTTCAGAAACAACCCTACCACTGTAATAAGCTCTCAGAGTCCTGGGAAATAAAGACAAAAGGGAGCTGAAGTTTATGTGAGTTTCATCTAAAATCAGCCAGAATGTCTGCCTAGTGCCAATTAAAAGCAAAATGGAATTACTTGTCTGATGCTCAAAAACAAGCTATATAAAATGCATGGAATTGGCAGTTCACTTTTAGTTTTAAAATGGGATGTGCCATTCACAAACCCTGGGGTTACAGACACCACCCGAGCAGTGTGGAAGGCATACTGTGCAGGAAGTACCGGCTTTTCACTGTGGAGGGCTTGCAGACAGCAGAAGCAATAGGCACAGCCATAATGCGACTTACATCTACTTGGGGAGAAACACATACAACAGGACGTACACACGGAGGAGCCATTTCTAAACACTTTCATAAAGCAGCCTAGCATGAGGATGGGATAGAGAGTAAGAGTGTCTGGGATTGGTGCTCCCAGATTGTCAGCTTTCCCAGTGATTCTTTAGGGGCTCTAGTCAGAGGACTAGATCTGTGAGTTAAAAAAAAAAAAAAAAAAAAAGCATATTTTAAATGGTATGAATCCATTTATTTAGTATGGGATTTTGAATAACATGAAACTCTTAGACCAAAAAAAAAATGTTTAAATTGTTAGTCAACATGAAATAAATACACTTACTTTCAGGAAAAATTTTACTGCAGTACTCTGAGGAAAACCTGGATTAAAATTACCATATGGCCTAAATAATTATTTTGGAGACTGTGCTTTCACAATGACAACAGTTTAGAAAGCTCAGAAAACTTCAGGATTTCCTCACTTCAAAGCACAGGGGGAATTATTTATCCTAAAAGTTTAGTAGAGGGTATGTAGAGGCTCACTCCTGGAGGGCTTCTACAAGACTTAATAAATGTATAGCTTTACTTTAAAAGAAACACTCTGAGCCCTTCAAGTTTTATAGGTGTTTTCAAAGCAAAGGTAATATCAAAATGGAGTGTCTTTCATGTAGGAAGCCAGAGTGAAATGAGAAATTAAGAGTAAACAAACGAACAACCCCCCCCACCACCAAATCACAATTTATCCTATTTATAATGCTAATTTCTTGTGAGACACACAAAATGTACATTTTGTAAATTTTAGGGGCACTTAAAAGTTTTAACAGTAATAAGTTACAACTTATCTAGTCTTTATTATTTGCTAGGTTTTAGTTTCGGATCCACTTATAAAGTTACAGTAGATGCCTATTTTAACTCTTCAGACTTACAAGACGAGGTACTAGAGCAGGAGCTGAAACACAACCAAATCCACATTTTCCTGATCCTGCATTGCCTTCAGAAAGGTTTTCCACTGTGGTATAGACTTTATGTCTGTCAGAGAATTATGGCACTCAGACTCTGGCCAAGACATTAGTAGCTAGGTGAAGTGATATCCTAATTGCCAGTCAAGACCCTTAAAATGATACCATCAATGACAGCAATAGCACCTACTGTATACTTCTATGAGTCAAGCATGGTGTTAGGTGCTATGTATATGTGTGTACCTATATACATCTCTCTAAATTACTAATTCCCACCATAAACCTGTAACATAGTTTTTAAAAGGTTTTTACAGATGGAGAAGCTGAGGTTTGGAGAAATTAAGTGATGTATGCAAGGTTATGAAGCTAAGTGTCAGAGCAAGATTCAAACCTTGTTCCTTCTGAATTCCAAAGTGTTTTTTACTGCACACTGCCTGTCATCAACAAAGGAATAGTCTGGAACCAGAGTCAGATCAGGATATAGGGGGTAGTAGCACCATGCTCATTTGTTTCATTCATTCATTCAGTAAATATGTATCAGGTGCCAGCTGTGTATCAGACATAAAGGAACACATTCAATTTACAAAGTAGCAGTCAGGAGCTAGAATCAGAAGTGAGAGGAGTTGAAGAGAAGAGAGGCTGAGGTTCAAGTTCACTAGACTAGTACAGGGTAAATTGATAGACCTAGAGCAGGGGAAAGAAGGCCTGAGGGCACATGGCACAGGTTAACCCAGGCTCACAGGTTAACCCTCACATGCCAAGTATGCTTACTTCTCCATGGAAATATAAAGATTAATTTTTCTTTCCTAAACTTTCCCATTGTAACTACTTTGGCCTGGATTTTCTTTAGTAGTAGATATAAAATAATTATACTTATTGTAAGAAAGATCATAGGCTTTGGAACCAGAAATGTCTAAGTTAGAATTCTAGTGCTCCTACTTACTAGCTATTTAAACACTCTGAGTATTGGTTTCCTCCTCTGTAAAAGAAGATAACAATTCATGTCTCAAGCTGTTGTGAGAATTAAATAATATATAGCAAGCATATAGCTTCTCTTTCTCTTTTATACACTTCCATTTCCTCAATTATGTCTCCTTAGACAGCAAGATAATTAATCAATAATCAACCCCAAAGCAATCTTAAGATAACACAGTCTTTTAAGACCCAATTCAAAATAATTTTTGCTTAAGTTATTAATCTAGTTTGTTTATATCTATGTGAGGTAAATCAAATATTTCTAGTTAGGAATACCTCCTGTTGATATATTATGAGGGTCTCTTCCACGGCAAAATTATTTGGGTTTCCTTGTCAAATTTCCTGAAAATACTGGGTATTTTGGTACCCTAAGCCTTTTCCCATCCCAAACAAGATACTTAATTAGTATTCGCTAAGAAGGTACATGTTCAGAGCACATTCTGGGTGGTTATAGGAGCTTCTGCCTTCCTGTGAGCTGAAAGAATTGGATTCATAAGCCCCCTGATTTTCAAAAAAATTCAGGGATGGGGATTCCATAAGGTAAGCCAGCTTATTGATGCAGGAACCCAAGATAGGGCTCAGAGTGATCAGACATGCTCTGACCCTCCTAGAAATTCTTTCTGAATAATAAACCTAAGTCAGTAGTTGGTTTGCTGAGCCCTATTGCTTGTTCTTTGATGATCTAAGTGAGTTTCAGAAAAGTATGCAAGAGAAGATACACAGATTATTTTCCCATTAGGTTATACTGTAATGCGACATTTTATACCTAGCTAGTTAAATGAATGATTTCTTTTGAGTTCAAGTCAAAGTGACTCTGTTCAACATCATTCATTTACAAGAGGAAACCACAGTTCAAGCAGGTCAAATAAATTTGTCCAAGATTACACAGCTACTGTCAGAGCTAAGACGAGAACTCAGGCTTCTTAGAATTTAGAATATAAGTAATTCATTTATTGAGATAATATGATTAGAAAATGTACAGAAAAAAATTCATTAAGAACCCAATCAGTGGATTTATAAAAGAGCATGTACCTACAAAATCAATGATGGCTATTTTATTAAAATGAAACAATTTTAGGAGAAAGAAAAGATGGTTTTGGTTTATTTCAAAGTATCATCTACTTTTATTTTTATACATTCATATTTTATCCATTATCATTTGCCTTAAAGATAGCTTTTATGTGTTCATGGAGAACTATGATAATAGACTAAAATATGTTAGCTGTGTTAAAATATGACTTTAGAACTGCTTGATTTATCTGCATCCTTTATTAAAAGGATGCCATCTTGACCTTTGTGCTCTGAAATTTCATAGTTTTCAATTCTGAACATTAAAAAAGTCAAAGTATAGTATGGATACCTAATTATGAAAAAACATCAAGGTGTCTGTATGGATAATTAAGAAAATTCTCATAGAGAGAAAATGTTTTTTACAGGAAATATGTCAATACATATCTAATTTTGACATTAGACTATAAAATAGTGGAAATATTGTCTTTTAAGAAAAAAATTACAGTATTCATATAAACAGTGCTCTGAAAGTATTGTATCATATTACCCACCTGCTTTTCTGAGAGATTTGTTCCAGTTTCTTGGCTAATGTGCAGCACTCTTCCTTTAACTTTGTCAGAAATGAATTCTGGGAGGTCAGCAATGAATACTGTTCATTTTCTAGAAATAACAATAACCCCCCCCCCAGCAACATAAGATGTTTATGGTGGTAGCTCTGCAGTGCTTCCACATGTATAGTGGTAAAGGTGCTAAGACAACCACACTTTTCCTATAAGACGCTAGATCACTTTTACAGTCCTAGGTCAAAGGAATGCTCATCTGGCAAGACACTAAATCTTGTGAGACATTTATTTCCCTAATAATTACACAACAGAAACATTTCTGATCATATCAGCTCTGTGTAATTTTTCACATGTTAATAAATTGTCAAATACCTCAAGTGGAGTCATAGATGCTTATATCTTTGTAATATGCAATATATTTTTATTTTGATAATTCTACTATAAACAGTGTCAAATTTATCACAACCAGATAATTCAAAACTAAAATAATTGAGGAACTCTTTCTACACTGTAATTCATGCTTTATGTTTCATATCTGCTCACATATTTCACTACTCCCATCTTGCATATACTTCTCTAATCATAAAAGAAAAATACATAACTTTCCTTATTTTATTGGAAATAAATAATTTTCCCCATCTATTTAGTGTGAGCTTCAATGAAGATCTGATCAAAGAAACTGAAGAGAGTATGTATTTTTGTGCAAAACAAAGGGAAGTATTCTCATGGTGGTTCAGTTAATACTCTTATCTAGCACTCAGAGATACTGCCCAAGACTCCTTGATCACCGGCAACCTGATAGTAGTGGAGGCAAACAATAATTCATCCTGTAATCTTCTCCTTTTGTTTTTAGTGGAAAAACAACTACCAAGCCTGGAGAATTTTCATTTCTTCTGGCCAAACACTGTGAGAAGAAAATCTCTACTGAAAGTGATGGAGTGAATTATGTGGATCAATATGACATTTGCCTCTTTATTAGCAAACAGATTATTTAATGAATTTTACATTAGCAATTTTTCACTTACAGGATAAGCAACCATTTATTACCATGTCATCAAATATAGTATACATCAAATCACATGAAAATTATCTTTAGGTGAAAGGTTTAACAGGCCCTTTCTTTTCAGTTTTAGACAATGACTGACAAAAAAGCATATAGCATACAAAGCAAAATAAATCAAGGCACTAAAAATTAATCAACATTTTTCTGGAAGAAACAGGATCAATTAAACTTTTGTTTTAATAGTACAATCAGCTTGGTGTATGTGGTGTGGAATTATAATGACTGACACTGTCTTGTTTTGACTAACACTGTCTGTGAACACACAACTCAAAAGTGAAAGGAACTACATAATGCTCCGACTGAACAAATCAAACTGCCTATTTTCAAAGTGCATTTTACTTTCAAATTAAAGGTAAAGAGTTACTGGCCAACTCAGTCTGCAGAATAGTGCCAATGTGATGAAAGATGGCAATTTTTAGCCAAGCTGCCAGCTGTGGTCAATGCCTTGTATTAGTGAATTTTAACAGCAGTTGTGAGAACTTGAAGAATGCAAAGGATTAAACATCACTCTAGACTGGGTTGGGGGAGGTGGGGAAATCATACAAATGCTAAAAATGTTCGAAGCTGCAAAGATTAAATAAAGGAACATATCAATTTGGAGCCACTGAATTACATCCAGCTGCGACAGTGAATTAAGAACCGATTAATGGCTAAAGCTTTTCTCCAGTTTGGATGCTGAAGCAAACTCATTAGGCTTTTAGAGTAGCTATAATGTGTGTACTGTGGGAACTGTTCAATGCTATTCAGGAGGCTCTAACTGTAAGCTCAGAGCATTTCCCGCAGAGCTTCTGATGCTATTTTCTTTATATAACATGTGTGCCTGAAAACCCAGCCAAAAACAAGCCCTTTGTTTTTCTACTTTGTTGTGGTCTCTCTCAGCTTTACGTTTCTTGAACACAGGTAAATAAACTCATAATCCAGATGGTGCAACAGATGTGAGAGCAGCACTCTGAAATCAACAGACAGTGGGCAATACTTTCCATTTTCTCTTTTAAACGCTAACTAATATGTAATTCGGAATCTCCGGTGTAGTTAGCATCTGCTCCCTTCGGCCAGCCAAAGGTTACAGGTGTTCCTGATGTCATTTCACAGTAAGGCGTGGGCCTGGCTTGTGAGCAAGTGCCCAGGCTCTAATCTTTCCCTACCACCTACCAGTTTTGTCATGCTGGGCCTCCATTTGCTGTATCTTCTGTGTCAGCTCCTGCTCTCTTTGCTGGGCCTGAAGGGCTTGGGCCTTTGCATCGTTGCTAAAGCTCTGCTGAATGCTATCTTTTTCCAGCCTACAAGGCAGAGAGGAGACAGACAGAAATTTAAACTACAGATGCACTAATCCCCATCATTTCCCCTACAGACCACAGAGAGCTGATACGTAGTAAATTGTTAAGCATAAGTAGACAACAGTCTTTCTACAGACTCCCCCTTACTTTAGGCAGAAACTCCAAAGGACCTTTCATACAATGTTAAATACTTGCCATAAATCTAAATTGACTAAAGTAAGCAACTTTAAAAATCAAAAAATCATGACAACTGAATAATGCTATTTTGTAACTTTAAAACACAAACACCGTTCTCTATAATATTCTCAATGTTACGTACCGCCAATTAATCTTTTTTTTTTTTTTTTTGCGGTACGCGGTCCTCTCACTATTGTGGCTTCTCCCGTTGCGGAGCACAGGCTCCGGACCCGCAGGCTCAGCAGCCATGGCTCACAGGCCTAGCCGCTCTGTGGCACGTGGGATCTTCCCAGACCGGGGCACGAAAGGCAGACTCTCAACCACTGCGCCACCAGGGAAGCCCATCTTTTTTCTTTTGAATGGTCAATATTTCCTAAAGATCCTGAAGTTACAGGAAGAGCATGACTCAATATGCCCAAAACTTAAATTCTTGAAACTAAGTTTTGTAGATAACCTCTGCTTTTCCTCCCAAGCTTAAAACGGAATCTCAAATATAATGTAGGAGATTCTATCTGGAGGCAAGTAAGTGATTCTGCAGTACCACATGCATGTATTCATTAAATATTTTCACACATTAGGCCATGTAATGTGAATATAAATATGAAAATAAAAAACTTCTCCCAGCACTTCATAATAAGATCTCTTTTGGGTCACACTGAAAGAAACTGCAGGATGAGAAGCTTCTGTAGTCAAAGACGATGTATCTCACCCCACTGTGACTGGATATTGACCAGTGGATGGGTCAATATCCAATCACAGTGGCTCCTAAAGAGAGAAACTTCCTAAACAATTAGAACCTGAAGAATGCAAAGGACCTCATCACTGGCACCACTGTGGATAATGACAATGTGTGTGAGCACACACACATACACACAAACACACACACACTCACACATACACACATTAGGTTGGTTCTTTATTCTCTAAATATGGGTAAGTGATATAAAAGTTTCCTTCAATTAACTGGCTTAGTCATTTCTAACTCCTAATCTTCTTGTGGGCATTTCTCATCCATGCTGCTTTACTTTACTAATTGAGATATTTACTGTCTTGTCTTGCCAAACTAAAAATAAACAATTCCATAACACTATCACTACTAGTCTATGTACTGCTGTGGAACTTCAAATCACTGGCTTCTAATCATAAAGCAACATAAGGAAAGTCTGTATTGTAATAGGTCAATGAATGTGGTAATGTTGTAGTACAAAATTCCAGAATGAAAATACACCCACACCTCAATCAAATGGATCATCAGGGGGCCACGCTAAATGTGAAATAAGGTCCCTTCTGGTACTTCTAGTAACAACACCCCGTGGACTTGCTCCAAGGTCTTGCCTCACACTCAGTTCCAAACTGGTATACAGCAACACAAGGATGGTCCGTCGAGGCCACTTTTTGCCTCCCCAGCCGTACCACATATTTTCTGGCCATGGAAGGCTGCACATGTCTCAGCGTGTTTTTTTTTGTTTTTTTTTTTTTGTTTATTTGTTTGTTTCTTTCTTTGCGGTACGCGGGCCTCTCACTGTTGTGGCCTCTCCCGTTGCGAAGCACGGGCTCCGGAGGCGCAGGCTCAGTGGCCATGGCTCACGGGCCCAGCCACTCCGCGGCATGTGGGATCTTCCCAGACCGGGACATGAACCCGTGTCCCCTGCATCAGCAGGTGGACTCTCAACCACTGCGCCACCAGGGAAGCCCGTTTCTGCATTTTGCTGGGATTTTTTTTACCCCCGCCCACCTCACCCCTCTCTGCCTCCCACCACCCCGTCACCCCTGCTCAATGTATACTGCTCCTTTAGGACCTGGTCAAAATTCCCCTCTCTCCTAAATTAACTGTTCTTTCTACAGTGACATCAGTATATGTTGTGTATGTATGCATCCTACGAAGATAGCATTTATCACACTTTGGTTATTGGTTTACTTGTCTGTCCCTTTCTGCCATCTTTGTCTCTCTATACCATGAGTCCAGCTCAGTACATGGCACACAGGAAGCGGGCAGTGAATGTTTAATGAACGGATGTTCTTATATACTTGCCATAGGGGAAAGAAGGCTGCAGTCTTTAAGTGAAGCTGCAGCATCTGCTCAAGTCTTATATGAGGAGGCAAAAACTTTCCAGACGTGAAAAAAAAGAGAGAAGAGTGTATGGAAAAGAACGGCTCTAATGGTGTTGCCAGATGGAGATGCTGCCGCTGAAGGGGTTAGCTTGAAGAGAGCACTGCAGATTCTTTCACTGAGTAACCATCCCCGAGACAGAACCCTAGCTAGAGCAGGGGATATAGGTCGGGAGACCTAGGACTCTGAGATCCCCAGTAATCGGGTGACCAAAAAATGCATTGTTCAAAACCAATACCCATTTGAGAGTGAAAACGGGCATTATTAATAATTAATAATAAGTCATTATACCAAAACAAACAGTCATAACTGGGACTACCCTTTGTAAACTGGGGTTTATGGTTCACTTACACAAAGGGGTTGCCAGTCTCACCAGTAATTTTCAGAATGAGGAACCTAATTACTGATCTCCTAACTTTACTAGAGAAAAGAACTACTGTCTTACTGTAGTTCTCCTTATAAAACAATTTAAAAGAATGTTCTACCAACAAATGTTGTTACACATCAACTTTTGTTTCTTAAATCCTTGCCCAACTTTTACTCTGTTTAAGAAACTACACATTTCATTTTCAATTGCATAAAAACACGACATATTTTTGCTTTCCTACCTTCTTTATATACCCCTTTCCTTCTATGTTGCCCTCTCACCTTGCAGGTTCTTTCTGACTTAGCAGGTTTTTTATAAAACCTTAACATTTTAGAACTGAGAAGGAATCTCAAATTTGTTTAATCAAACTCTCTCACATTACAGTTGGAAAAAGAAAAAAAAGGAGGGTCATAAAGAATTAGAAATCTGCTCAAAGGTTACTGTAAATGCTGTAAAGGCAGAGGTGGGATTTGCAATATTTTGATTTAGGAAACTTATTTTATAACACCCTACAGGTAATGCAATAATGGGTTGAAAGAATTAATAAAAATCACTTAGTTATCCAAGGAAGTGATCAGAGAAGAATCCAAACCAATTCATTTAATATTTAACATAACTCTGAAAGACGCTCTGTTAGGCACAGGTCAAACAAATATACATAAATATGGCGTAGTCATTGTCCCAATAGGGGATTCAAAATGGCCAAAATAGATGGTAAAAGGTGAAATATACCACAAGAAAGGTACTAGGGAATAAAACTACTAAAGCATAGAAAAATAAGTCAATTCCAGCTGGGTGTGAGAGCCTTGTAAAGGATAGCTGGGCCAGGCTTCCCCAAATGGTTTTCATTCAGTTCTTACTCAAAATATTGATGATCTCACTTAACCAAACTTATAGTTACCATACTTTACAAATTGGAATAAAAGCAATGGCAGTAAAGAAGAATTTCTCGGTTGTTATTAAAATAAGGCTGAAAGATGTATTCATAATAGCTAAAACCTGGAAACAACCTAAATATCCATTAACTGCTAAATAGATAAACAAATCGTGGTATAGCCTTACAATGGAATACTAGCAATAGTAGTAATAAAATAGTAATAAAAAGCCATTGTTACATATGACACCTAGGTAAATCTCAAAGACAGTATGCTTAAAGAAGCCAGGTACCAAAGACATATTTTATGATTTCATTTACATGAAATTCTAGAAAAGTAAACAATAGAGTGACTGGTCAGTGTTTCCAGGACCTGGTGGTAGGGAATGGGCATGAGGGAACTTTAGGGTTGATAGAAATGTTCTATATCATGGTTATGATGGTTCTGTAACTATGTACATTTGTCAAAACATATTTAATTGCAAACTCAAAATTGGTGATTTTTATTATATTTAAATTTACCTCAGTAGAGCTGACTTTAAAAAGGAGCAAACATATTAGAATAGGAACATCCACCTTTTTCTCCAAGTTATCCACATCACCTGTGGCAACACATGGGCATGTGGGCCATGTCGATGTTTACTTGATAACAATTGAGAGTTAAAAGGAGGGAACAAGTACTGGATAGGCCTCAAACACAGACTAAGCACACATTGAGGTTTAGTCTCTCCTTTTTTCCGATTATAATTCTGGTTGATTATATTTTCTAAAATGTCATTTACCGTCCCATTTAAAAAATGGGATTGAAGAATTGAATTAACTATACATTTCTAATCCTCAACTTTTCCATATCATTTATTATTTTAAATCTTGCTATTTAGAAAAATACATGTCATAGAGCAAAGATGATTAATTAGATTTTTTTTAAGTACAGTTAAAATTTTACTACTACATTAAAGGACTAAAAGTTTCTGATGATCCTAAAATTCACCAGTGAGTGCGGCACGGAAATGATGAAAGCCTCAAGTCTAACCTGAGGACAAGGACGTGGTGTTGCCAGTGATTTGAGGCACCAATCCTGTCCGCCATGTTTCTATTCACCTTTTTACTAGTGACTGAAGTGCTAGTATTAGACATACAACCCTTTTGGTTAAAAGGTGTTTCCTTTTTAAAGTAAAATATAGAGAGCTTTGTGACAGTAGCATATTGGTGTAACAAAATGTATGAGAGCATTTATAACATACTTACTAGCTGAGAGCCATTCTTGATGGAATTACAGAGAGAAGCAGCAGGGAGGTGTGGGGTGCTATTGTGAGTTAAGAAACATGATGTTGGGCTTCCCTGGTGGCGCAGTGGTTGAGAGTCCGCCTGCCGATGCAGGGGACATGGGTTCGTGCCCCGGTCCGGGGCCCGTGAGCCATGGCTGCTGAGCCTGCGTGTCCGGAGCCTGTGCTCCGCAACAGGAAAGGCCACAACAGTGAGAGGCCCGTGTACCGCAAAAAAAAACAAAAAAACAAAAAACCATGATGTCCACTTGTCCCAATAATAGTGATATTATCTTTGATCACTTGGTTGATGTTACTGGTGTGCTGGAAAATGTTTAATAATTGATTTGGGGAGGTATCCCTCATTTGCAGTGTTTACCAATTTTCATTGTAAATACTTCTACCAGGTCCTATTTTAATAATATGATATTATCTATTATTCTTGTGCACTTCTTGGCTTCCTATTCCTAAGATGTTCCAGTTTCATCTTGTACTGTCCTTTACCAGTCTTGGAATCAGCATTTGCTCAAGGAGCTCTTGTGCCTTTTGGTGGAGAATGGTATTTAGAAATCAAGATCTGTCACTAGGTGGTACTCATTGTTACTGACAAGTCTTGGCTTCTAGGTCACCTTAGTAGACAGAGCCAGTATATGAATATACATATGAATATATAAATATAAATATGAATATTTGTCTATACATCTTTATGTGAATGTATACATACACATTCAAATTGATGTCTCTAATTCCAATCCAATAACATCAATAGAACCTAGTCTTCCCTTTTCCCTAAGTGTAACATTATTCCTCAACAGTGAGAAACTTGGAATCCATTCTATAACATACTCATTTTCTCAAACTTGGTATACACAGAAGTGCTTTCTAAGTTGCTAATCTACTATGGAAATCAAATCTATGAGTAACTAGAATTAAATATTTCCTTATAGCTTTTAGTTTTGCTTTTTTAAAAATTGAACTATAGTTGATTTACAATATTGTGTTAGTTCAGGTGTACAGTCAAGTGATTCAGATTCTTTTCCATTATAGGTTATTACAAGATATTGAATATAGTTCCCTGTGCTATACAGTAAATCCTTGTTTTCATCTATTTTATATGTAGCAGTGTCTATTAATGCTTTTTTTTAAAGCATACACACCATTTTTCACTTGATTCTCTTTGTGTTCTGGGAAAACCACATCTTAAGAGGCAATGGAGGGACTTCCCCGGTGGCACAGTGGTTATGAATCTGCCTGCCAATGCAGGGGACATGGGTTCGATCCCTGGTCCAGGAAGATCCCACATGCCACAGAGCAACTAAGCCTGTGCGCCACAACTACTGAGCCCGTGCGCCACAACTACTGAAGCTCGTGCACCACAACTACTGAGCCCACGTGCTGCAACTACTGAAGCCCGCATGCCTAGAGCCTGTGCTCCGCAACGAGAAGCCATTGCAATGAGAAGCCTGCGCACCTCAACGAAGAGTAGCCCTCGCTTGCCTCAACTAGAGAAAGCCCCCACAAAGCAACAAAGACCCAATGCAGCCAAAATAATAATAATAATAAATTAAACAATAAAAATAGAAAAAGAGGCAATGGGGTACAGTAGAAAACTCACAGAGACAGAGGATCCAAGTATAGTACCTACCTCCTGATTACCTATGTGATCATGAAAAAGTAACTTAATTCTTTTAATCCAGGGGTTCTTCCTGAAAATAGGGCAGGAAAAAAGCCTACTTTAAGGGTTAATAATTTTAGTAATCTATTATTTACTAACGTTTAGCATAAGCTAAGCTCTTTACATGTATTCTTTTATTTAATCTCAAACAACCCTAAGACGTAGGTTCTCTTATTATCCTCACTTTATAAATGAGGAAACTGAGGTCTAGAGAGGGCGTACAATTTGTTCAAAGTCTCCCAGTTATTAAGGGACATAGCCAGGAAATTCAGGCGTACCTGAATCTAAAGTCCATAGTATGAATCTCTATGCTTCAATATCTTACTCTGTCAGGGATGCAGAGAAATGAGATAAAGGATGACAAGAGTCTTATTTCAATTATCCGTGTGTGTGTGTGTGTCATTTACTACCCATATTATCCATCTTGATAGCCAATCCCAAGCTAGTCCTCGTTCTCCTTTCCCATTTGTCCCATATGTTATTGGAACACTTCCTCCTACAATGACACCATCAATTAGTTGTATCCTCCTTAAAGAAATATATTGACTTTTGCAAAAACATTAAAAGGCACATAAATACATTTCCTGCCTCAAGCTTATCACAGACTCCCAGGAAAGATAAGACGTGCACATCTTAATTGGAATGTAAGTGCCTGAAGAATAGAGACCTTTGTTTTGCTCACTAATTTATTCCAAGAGCCTGGAATGGTGCATGGAATACAGTTGTGCAGTCAACAAATATTTGATGAACGAATGAACGAGTGAATCAATGAATGAACAACTGTTAAGGGACAGAAAATACTAAGTATCCTTACAGGTTTAAGGATCCTCCTACCTACTGATTAGAAGGAGAATGGGATAAAATAATCTCTATTTTGGCCAATAATTTAATTTAGTTTTATTATTGTTATTGATAATAACAACAAAATAAAAACAAAGTAAAATTAGTAGAGAGAATGGTATCTTCCATGTTTGAGAAGAACCAAAATCCTGTACCTGTTTAATATTAACAAGGACTATGTTCTCATATTTGAGCAAATGTAGAAATACAGGGATGAAACAAATAGGGAAAGGAAAATACAAGACGGCTAGGATTCAGTAATCCCTACTTCCTCAAGTATGCAAAAAACTTCATGGCATTATACATATTTCCTAGAGGAAATTATTTCTATTTTCTTCCCTGCAAAGTATATCAGAATTTTAAGTACAATGTTGGAAGTTGAGTTATCAGATCAGAGTGTGAGTCACTTCTAGGAAAGGAAGCAGAAACGAAGGAGGTCAAGTTCTTCCAAAGGAATAAACACAAAAGAAAGGAAATAATTCACAGAAACTTTCCTAAAAATATTTTTCCCTCCAAAAATGTTCTCTTACAGTATCTCTAAAATAATTTGAAAATTCTAACCTTCAAGGCCAAGGATGTGTGCTAGACTCTATATTGCCAGCTTCTATTACACCTCCTGAATAACTCACATTTACTTAAGACAAAACCCACAGACTTTTACCATCTCATCATCTTCCAGTGTCTGTGCTTTCTATTTTACAAAGCACAGTCAGATGCACTGACCTCTTTATTCTTCTTTTTTTTTTTTCTCGGTATGCAGGCCTCTCACTGTTGTGGCCTCTCCCGTTGTGGAGCACAGGCTCCCGACGCGCAGGCTCAGCGGCCATGGCTCACGGGCCTAGCCGCTCCGCGGCATGTGGGATCTTCCCGGACCGGGGCATGAACCCATGTCCCCTGCATCGGCAGGCGGACTCTCAACCACTGCGCCACCAGGGAAGCCCTCTTTATTCTTCTTAATAGTTCTGTAAGGCATGGAGATGGAGCAGATATCCTTGTTTGACAGATGAAGTAGCTCAAGCTCAGAGAATGAAGAGATTTGCTCAACACTGCACAGCTACTAGTAAGTTTGGTGTCCTTTGCATTCCATGGCATTGCCTTACATGAGGAGTTTAGTAAAATTCTATTGCTCATCCAATTCAACAAATACTTAAACACCAATTTGTGCCAGGCACAAAAGTGTGGGGATGCATCAGTATACAAGATACAGACCATGACCATCCCCTCGAAGAGTTCATGGTCTAGTGAAGAAAACATAGAAGAAAAAACAACTAAAATAGTAAGGTAAATAATAAAATGGAGCTAAATTCCTGCTATCATAGAGTGGATAGGACAGGAGCTGGGGAGTAGCTAGGCACAGTGAGGGAGGATTTCAGGAAGCTTAAAATATTAGAGGCTTAAAATGAGTAGTCATTAGCCATATAAAGAAAGAGAGGAATATCGTTACAAGTGAAGTGGACAACTGGTGCAAAGGCCCAGGGAAGAAAGAGAATCAGGTGCCTTTGGAAAACTGCAAACAGTTTTGGCACGAGTGGAGGGTGGAATATATGTGTTGTGGGGTAGAAGCGAGCAGTTGGTGGAGGGGAGACTGAAGAAAGATGAGACTGGAGATGTAGGCAGGAGCCAGAACATGAAGCTATTTTTAAGGACTTCATCCTCAGGGAAATAGGGAGCCAATGTAGGGTTTTAAGCAGGGGAGTGTTGTGATCACACTCGAGCTTTAGAAAGATCACTCTGGCTGCAGTGTGGGGAACAGATGGGGAAGGGACAACATTAGAAGCAGGGAGAGCACTTATTACTACAGCAATAGCAAGAGCAATTTTGGTAATTGTTTCTTAGATATAGTAGATATCATAGATCGATACTGAGACTGAATAGCCATCAAATGCACATTTCAGGATTTTCAGCCTTGAAATTTCTTAAGTAGCTCAGAGGGCTCTGATGCATTAAGTGCTTGTCTTGATCAAAGTTCCTGGGAGAATATTAGGCCCTCCTATATTCTATTTTACAATACCATGGGCCCAATTCTAACGACTAAAGAATAAGAACAAGCATGCTTTTGCATGAAATAAATTAGACCATGATTTTGCCATGCATCTTCATATTGTCAAAATATTCATATTTCCATCTCTGACTTTTCTGTGTAAACTAATCACATTGGTCCGCTCTTGCCTTTTCTCTCTGAAAAATATCAGTTTATCTACATATTCCCAATAATTAATTAATCCTTCTGATGAGTAACTTCAAATTAGACATCAGTGGGATCAATACGTATTATAATGGCATCTCTGTAACCTCTCAATGGATCTGCATCACTGTCAAATTGTAGGACAATTGACTGAAAGAGTTTATATTCTATTATTAAAATGTTTTGGAATTAATTTCTAGGATCCATTTTTAAATGGGGAACATGTTGATTACTTTGTGGCTATTAAATTTATTCAGAAATATGCTATAATAGCAAGAGTTACAATTATGAAATACATGTCATAATGTCTCATTTCTCAAGCATAACAGAGTAATGCTTCATTTATCTGGTATGTTGGGAGATGAGCCGTTCCACGAGAGAGAATTTTCCAGGTGTTAGACCCATACAAATCTGACCATTTGCAGTAGAAATATCTAAAATATATTACATCCCTGCTTCCTTAAGCAAATACACCAAATATAACAAACTCTTCAAAATCAAGGTTCATAATGCCTGCTTGCAGCTGCATTCCCTTTGCTAGGAAGCTCCTAGGAATCACTGCTCATTGTTGTTTCTTCAGGTATCTACCATAGTGACTGGAAACAGCAGACACTCGATACGATTTGTTGCATGGAAAGTCTCAGGTGCTATTCTAACAAAACAGAAAGCATACAGAAGCACTAATCTGCTTCTTATAATTTTTTTTTATTGATTGGTTTGCTATGATTTGCTGACATGTTTTTTGCTTTGTTATGTTTCCATTTTTTTTTAATATATAAAACTGATGCTTAGGATAGTTCCACTGATCCTACACAGAAAAGTGCAAGGGCTTTGTGATAGTTATTTGCTTCTTAAAAGTACTTTTAAATTTATATCCCAGTTTATGGCTATGTGTCAAATGGCTGAATTTACCAGAAGTCTACGTCTGAGGAAGTAGGGAAGTTCTGTAAGAAAGACAGCAGGGTTTTCATTGTTCTAACGTGATGGCCTTTGGTCAACCACCCAGTATGTTTGTACAAAGAAATTAGGACTGTGATCTGCTGACTGACCTTGGCTTGATAACAAAAACACAGTTCATTTTTAAAGCTTGATTAAGATCTCTATAACCTCTCCATTGTTGCACAAACCTCTGGGGCTGAAAAATACTACGCTTATGAAAGAAAAAAACTGACCTGAGGCCAAGTTTTCAGATTCTTAACTCCAGTATAATTCTCACTCTTCTAAATAAGAAAATCATTGTTCTTGTCACAGTAATTAGGTCATTTTCCTCATCAAAACATTTTTCCTTTTAGTCATTTCATGATTTAACATTATTTCTATTTGGCTTGTTAACACTTGCTTGTAACTATTTTTATCTACATCCTTAACTGTTTCCTCTGCTTCAGGAACTTAAAGTGTTTGTTGGATTTTCTTCTTCCTCAAGCCATTTCTAAGCCATCATCCTCATCATTCTTATAGTTGCAGAACTGTCCTTTCTATTCCTGAGAAGCTGCTTTTACCTTTATTCTAAATCTATTTATATTCAAATTCATTTCTGGGAGGCAGCCTGTCTTGAGCCTACCCAAACCAGCAGAATTTGTGCCCTAAGAAAAGGAAAATGAGCAACTAAAATCCTAAAATATGTCTAAAAATAATGTCGCACTTTTGGCCTTTATCCCTTAGTACGTAAACTTCACTGCTAGCAGGGCTGGGTAGGTCATTCTTTGTACACAAGGAGGTAGGGATTAAGGGTGCATACTTTGGTGTCAGACAGACTGGGCATCAGAGTCTCCATACCTCCACTTACTAGCTGTGTACCCTAAGTGAGTTACTTACCCTATCACTGTGTTCTCGAATGTGAAATGCGGTTAGTGGTACCTCTCCTTATAAGACTAGCATGATATTGTATTAAAATACACTTAGTATAGTACTGACACATTGTAAGTGTTCAAAAATATCAATTAGGGCTTCCCTGGTGGTGCAGTGGTTGAGAGTCCGCCTGCCGATGCAGGGGACACGGGTTCGTGCCCTGGTCCGGGAGGATCCCACATGCCGCGGAGCGGCTGGGCCTGTGAGCCATGGCCGCTGAGCCTGCGTGTTTGGAGCCTGTGCTCCACAATGGGAGAGGCCACAACAGTGAGAGGCCCGCATACCGCAAAAAAAAAAAAAAAAAAAAAAAAAAAAAAATATCAATTAGTCCCATTATTATTATCATTATTATTTCTCAAAAGATGACTACTCAAAGTGTAACGATCAATATAATTACCTCAAAGACAAAACACCTTGAGGAAAGAATAAAAAATTTCCTCAGTTTACTGATAAAACCTACATAGGGGGAGGTGGTATAGCACAGTGGATGTGAGCTTGGGCTTTGGACACACACAGTCCAGATGTGAACCCTGGCTCCACTATGTACTAGTTGCATGACACCAGAGTGGAACTTCAGCCTAAGGCTTATTTTATCATTTAATAAAATGATATTATTAGAATATGTGAGATAGTCTACATAAAGCAACCAGCAATGTCCAGCCCAGATCATCATTTGAAAGGTGGCTAAATTCAACTAATGGACTGGCATCTAATTATTTGTCAAATTTACTTTCCATAGCTCTTAACATGTAAAGGTAAAGACGGGACAGTAAGATATGGAAGAACTTATTGTAATTTGCTGCTGGTACAGTAAACTCTTCAGCTGCTTTCTCTATCCTCCTCCTCCCCTCAAAGTGACAGTTCCTCAGAAAAAAATTAACCAAAGTTAGTCCTGGCTACCAGCTTTAAATTAAAAAGCTGACATGATTTTCTTATTTGTACAGAATGATTCCAATTATTGTAGAAATCGACTTTAGGGTTTATGACTGCATCTACAGTGGGCATTGTGGGAAAGCCAGGAAAACTGAGGAACAAAAGGTCTAGGGCTACAGTGGTGTGTACGGCAGCCATTGGCCACATGTGGCTACTGAGTACTTGAAATGCGGCTAGTTTGAAGAGAGACATGCCTCAAGTCTGGACTGCTGTGAAGAATTAGAAAAAAAAGTAAAATATATCTAATTAATTTGTATCGATTACATGTTGAAAAGGTACTATTTTCTATATATTGGGTTAAGTATACTATGTTGTTAAAAATTAATTTCACTTGTTTCTTTTTAAATATGGTTATCTGGAAATTTTAAATTGAATATGTGGTTTGTATTTCGTGGCTCCCATATTTCTACTGGACAGTGCTGATTTGAGCATAACTCCTTTTCTCCCTCCCTAAAGCAGAGCATCATTTTTAATCTTGATGTTCTATAAATCAAAATAACCATGTTGCCAAACACTGCTAACTCTAAATGGCTCACAAAGATACAAAATCTCATAATTCTTATAAAAAAGCCAAAACTATTAAAATAACATTTTCTTATCTTGATAAATTTCTCATTTGCATCAGCTAGTCACCATTACTTGAAAAGGAGAAACAAAGAAGAATTCTAATAGAAAACTAAGAAAAGCTAAAGCTGAAGTAGTCACCATATTATACAAATGTAAGCAATACAAGCTTTTTTTTTTTTTTGTAAATCAGATTTGGTTTGAAGCAACTCCCAAAATACATATTCATATTTAAAATTAAATTATAAAGCATATTAAAAAATTATTTCACACAGCCAAGCTGGCAAATTATAGAAAAATGTCCAGTTATATACATGGATTGTAGGCTCCTAATAAGTTAATGTGCATATAGTTGGAAAATATTGATCATTTAATAGTCTCTCTATAATTGTTAAATGGGAAATAGCAGATTCTCTACGATCTGCCCTCCCACAGATTTCTTTCCTGAATCTTCAGCAATCATCCTCATATCATTCATTCTTTGTTTCTAGTAAGAAACTTACAGTTTCAAAGTCTATCGAGAGTATTAGTTAGTCAATCAATCTGTCAACCAGTTTTTAATAAATTATCCTACTGCCTGGTGAGTTAATCTGTTGTCTTGGTAGTTTTTACTTATTGCAAAACATTATCTCCATTTCATGAAATACAAATAAGCTGCTGAATGGTTTCAAACCTCTAGAAACATTGGTGGAATTTATTTGTTGAGAGAAATGTAATTCAAGGATCTGGAAAGGAGAATGAGTGGGAAAGCCAGGACCACACATAGTAAGCCCTCATGAGAATCACAATTCCACTCATCATTATCATTACAAAGTCGTTCTTTATAGAAAATCTCACTTGAAATATTTATAAATTATGGGCACCTCCAAGTGTATTTATAGAAACATTAACACATTATGAGTGCTAAACTTCTTAATTTCTAGAGCTTACTGCCCATGAGTTGCTGCATTTCTTCAGAATACAGTAAAGGATACACACAGAAGGGAGGAATATCAGTATGCCATGAATGGAAGGAGAATGAAATCTACTGCAGAGTTTGACTTAGGGTCCCATACTTTAAATTTGTGCCAGTAATCCTTAGCAGAAGATTGTTTAAAATAATTTATACCCAAAAGTACCCATAATGTTTTATTCTATAAAATCTTATTCTAAGAATCAAGCTTTGAAAGGTACATAAATTTAATTAGCTGACTGGCATCAAGTTATCTAATTGTCAAATTTATTTTCCAGAACTGTTAACATATAAAGGCAAAGTTGGAACAGCGGATATGGAAGAACTTGCTGTAATGTCACTCTGGCACAGCGAATTGTTCAAGTAACGGTCAAAGATGTTCCCCCTCTCTCACTTCCATTTCAGAGCACTGATTACACCTAAAGTGAAAGTTACTTACCTCCCTGCTCTCTTTGTGAATGAAAGTGAAGTGGGAGGTGGGGGCAGAGACTGAAGTTCCGGAGGCACAGATGAGATAAGAAAACAACCAATTTAAATAATTTAATTTTGTGTATTCCCCAAAACCTGATTCCTGGGAGATATGTGAAGATTTAACAGAAAAGTTTCCCTAAGTCATATAAATTTGACTGAAATACTGAAAACTAAATTTCTTTCTAAAGAAAGTCATACTGTGTGTTAGCATATTAAAATCTCTGAGAAGCCCTACTGTCAAGAACCCTATTTAATTCGACTTTCCAAAAGGAATATTTTCACACCACCCACCACCATCAGAGGCAGATAGTACAATGGATAAAACCTTATTCTGGAGCCTAACTGCCTAGGCTTGAATCCCAACTCCACCACTTGGTGGTGCTGTGACCTTGGCCAAGGTATTAATCTGCAGACACCTCGGTTTTCTTATCTGTAAAATGGGGCTCATGGCAGCATCCACCTGGAAGGGTTGCATGGAGATTGAGTTCATGTGAGTAATGTGTTCATCATGGAGTAAGCAGTGTGTCCAGGGAGCTACCTTTACCACTACCCCCAGGAGGAGTGTTCCAAGAAGCAGTAATTTTTGTTTGTAAGCTAAACCTCTTTGCTTTTTTGTTTCAAGAACCAATAACCATGTGCCCGAGTCCAAAAACAAAATTGTTTTCCCTTTCAGCAACAGGTTGTGTGAAATTTCTACAGAAAGATTTTAATGTGTTTATTCAGATTAGTCATATTATCAATGAATACAAAGTAGTAGTATGTGGAATGCAGGGAAAAGCACTAGACCAGGAGCAAGGAGATGGAGATTCTAGGTTAACTTCCACTAAATGACTGTTGACCTTGGGCACGTCACTGAACTTCTCTGCATCTCAGTTCTCACATATTATAATGAGTATTGGCCTACATGGGAGTTTCATTAATTCATTCATTTAAGATGATCTTCAGTTCAGGACAGTTTATAAATCTAAATACACTGTTTTCTAGATTTTACACACACACACACACACACACACACACACACACACACACACACACAAAGTATGTAGTTACATAAACCTTGTCCACTAGGTTGTAGGATAACTATAAAGAAGAATCATGCTGTCTTCATTTAAAAATTTTAGTGCCTAGATGTTCCCTCTACAGCTGGAATAGAACACGCACTCAATAAATGTTGAATGAATGCCTCTTTAACTGCAATCAACCCTTATCCCTTCATTCAAAAACAATTCAAGACCCCTATGATGTAAGACACTAAGCTGGGTACAACTAAGTTTACATATTTCTGGAAAGCTATTAGTTTTACCTATAAAGAGCTTGCAATTTAATTTGTACTATGAGCATCAGATGATGACACTAATTGTTGCAGTTTCTGTTCACTACCTTTCAGTTTGAATCCCATAATTCAAGTGAGTTTCATGGTATTATTTTATACAGCAGCACCATGCTATTAACATTACTATAAAAAGGTGTTTAGTAACTATGATAGAAGAGATGGCAAAGTCAGTATAGTACAGTGAAAGCAAGTATGTTCTAATCAATTTTATGTAAAATTTTAGATTAATAAGAGTATCTATTAGGTGAAAACTTCTTGACGGGTTGGGGGAAAAAAGCACATTTTAGAGCTGATTTTTTTTTTTTTTTTTTTTTTTTTTTATTTTTAAGAGACGGGGTCTCGCTATGTTGCCCAGGCTGGAGTGCAGTGGCTATTCACAGGCGCGATCCCACTACTGATCAGCACGGGAGTTTTGACCTGCTCCGTTTCCGACCTGGGCCGGTTCACCCCTCCTTAGGCAACCTGGTGGTCCCCCGCTCCCGGGAGGTCACCATATTGATGCCGAACTTAGTGCGGACACCCGATCGGCATAGCGCACTACAGCCCAGAACTCCTGGGCTCAAGCGATCCTCCTGCCTCAGCCTCCCGAGTAGCTGGGACTACAGGCGCGCGCCACCACGCCCGGCTAGAGCTGATTTTTAAAAATCAGGTTATCAATTTCCTTTTATTAGAAGACACAACAATTTTCCCTTCAAATGTATAGTTGTATGTAGCCTCATCCAGTCTTTAAAGTGACCAAAATTGTTGATCTCTACAAACAATATAAGCGTACATCTTCTATAACTGCTAATTAAATTTCAGTCCTTCTCTTTACAGACAAAAGCATGCCATGGATCATAGACATTTTCTCTAAAATCAGAATGTCCCAAAGCACCCTGCCCTAATCAAATGTAATCTATTTGATCTAGGCTGCTCTGAGATGGGGAATGTGAATGCAGTGCTCATTGAATTTACTCTGAGTATTTAATCTTTGTGAGGAGAATGCAGAAACTCTTGTGAATAAATTATTAGATCTTTAAAATCCCAAAATAATTGTGCATCTTCATTGTTTTTCCTAGTGATTGCTTTATAACAGTTCCTCCTCTATTGGCATCTTTTTATCAGTAATGTAACAGGAACTTTTCAAGGACAAGAGTGGAAGACAAGGGCCCACATAAACGGCATGCATGATGTGACCAGACAGATGATTAGCAAGATGTCTTTAGTTTGCAGAGAGAAGGTTTCATTTTCATAGGTCTAAGAAAATTTTTTTAAAAGTCCTCCTTCTTAGCCCCACTGTAAACTGTTCCTATTGTAAATGATACCTAATTTGCAGGTGTCTGCCTAAAGGCAGGTCACTGAAAGTCAATGAAAATCAGGGCAATCTCAGCAACAGAAATTAACCTGAAGATCATGGCGGGTAAACATATATTTCAGAGAGCATTATTCCAACTGAAACAATCAAACCGGACTTCAAAAAATGAACAGAGACTTAAAACAACAAAAGCAACCAACGGCATCTATTTTAACATTGCAAATTTCTTAGATATTACAGATGTCACCCAACAGTGCGTGCATTTGCTTCCCATATGTGAACAAAACTGAGGCATCACCAGATAAATTTGAATGGAATGTTAATCTTCACTTTAAATTTTTTTTCTTTTCCTAGCTGACGACACAATTTTAGTATTATCATAACGGAGCTTCTGGCTGGAAAAAATTAAATTAATGGATGGATAAAAAAAGCTTAGAAACTTAAAAAAAATAAACAACTTTCAAATATCTATACTTGATGGTGTCAAGAGCCAAGATGAATGTATTTCAATTGCAACTTCCAAACTAAACTCACAAATTACTACCATTATGCTAAGTGTTAGCTACCCCACTGTGCAGTTTTGCTTTGTGAATTTTTACCTTCCTCTATGAACACTTTTAGCCACTGATCGCACAGCCTTTCAATGTTTTCTGCCTTTTCCTTTAAATAAACTGGCTCTGGCTCCTTCCATCTGGTTCCCCTTCCGTCAGCAACCCTGCACCTGTTCACACCTCCTCTCCTGTTGGATTCCACTGAACATTTCCTCCTCTGCCAGGGCTATTCTGGCACTCGCAACCTTTCTGTCATTCAATCCATCTGTCAGAAGTGAACTTTGTTTACCGCAAGCTTCTGCTTTCTTCTTCAAGAAGCAAAGCCCCTCAAGGTCATTGTCAAATGAACTGTCGGTATGGATTTAAATCCTCTACCGCTAACCAGCAGAAGATGAAGTTCTGCTGTGTAATGTAGTTGTGAAAATTACTTTTGGGTTCGGGAAGACAATAATTTGGAGTCAAAGTAGTAAGACATAGTGTTTTAATGATCATTTGTAAAACCAGACAGCTGATATGTATTCCCTTCATGTGTGTCTGCACTTCTTATTATATCAAGTATGAACTATATGTATAAGAAGCAAAATAAAAGTTTTAAAGTGAAATCAAAATATCATAAACAAGTTTACACTATGTAAAAATTGCTTCATACTATATAGCATTAACTTGAGGAATAAATATTTTCACTAATGAATTAGCCAAGGGAAAGAGTATTCCAATTAAGAAATTTTACACTGAAATGCTTAAAATGTACAAATATGTACCATTTCAATTATAAGCTATATATTAACACATAGCTCCACTACTGCTTTGAAAATCTTAACCCATGATATACAAATCAATTCATGTATATTTTAAATTCCATCATTTAAAAAATAAACAATTCTGCTTAAATAATACTCAGATATATGTTGCCAAACAAACACATCATCTATCTAAAGAAATGCAGTTGTATCAATAGGCCAGTTTTGTGAAAGAAATAAACTCATAGGAATTAGGTGAAAACGATACTCTCAATTAAATTTACTCTGTGTCATCTACAGCTATCAAGTACTTACCCTACCTTCATAAATTGAACATGAAATTACTTTATGTTGAATTATTCACCACTCTTTCAGACAACTATATTCTTTAGGAAAAAGGCAAAGCAATGACCTAACTCAAATTTCTTATAAGAAAAAGGAAGATCACTTTTTAGGAGAAAATATATTTTAAACAAAGCACTGTTACAAATGTAAAGCTAAAAGGCACTTTGTTCACAATGTTGCTTTTATAATTTGGAAGAATTACCCCAAGATTTAATCTTATTGCATGTGCTTTTATGAAGTAAAATTAATCAGGTCTGTAAACTTTTCTATATTATTTTTAGAAAAGATAATTAAATATTTTTTCACTGCCACATAATTGAAAGCAGGTTTTATTAATAAAAAGAGTCTAAAAACACGCAATTTAAAATTTGAATCTTAGGTTTGGACTGATTAAATGTAATTTATTTAAAAAGACTTTGTGAGAGAAATTTTTCAGATGCATTTTAAGAAAATTATTGTAATACTAAATATAAAAGGAAAAACCAAAACCAAAAAACGATAGCTTAAAATCCAAGTACAAAGACATTCTTTTTTAGCTCTAATTTCAATTTTATTACTAATCTCCAAAATACTCTATATCCTATAAATCACTCTTAGCTAATATATATAATATAATATATGGATTTTGAACACAAAATATGAATTCTAAGAGGTGCTTTCCCTTTCATCTTCCTAAAACGTAATTTCTAAATAATTCCATTTTATGTGGAAAAAAATTCAAAAATAATATCTAATTTACCCAGCAAGTTTGTTAACACTGTTCCGGGTATTTTTTCCCTTTAGTGTAATCTGTGCTTTGACTGTAGTTTGGTTACCTGGATCCCTGCTTCTGAATAGCATGGAAAGAATACTGCTAATTTGATCACTTCTACGGTCTGATTTGCTATATAAAAGAAAGAAGTATTAGCAAAATGCTAGTTTAATAGAGGCTGCTTAAATTACCGTGAAGGAACTGTTCATTTTTAGCAAATTGCGTTTGAAAAACGCAGTAGTAGGCTTGTTTTGGAAATTTGTATAATAAGAACATAAATAAAAACCACTCAGTTTAACATCACTGATAGTCACACACAGATGCATGAATGTGCGCGCACACACACACACACACACACACACACACACTTTTCCCCTCCATAAATACGTAAGAAAAAGAACAGGGAAATAATACTACGATTACTTTTACAAATGAGCTAATTTAAGGAATTCAAAGACTACTGTTAATGTTAATTTGCTTAATTTATAACATGCTTATTTTATCTTTTAAATAGAAAACACTAGGAAAAAGTTTTAGATAGTTTGCTACCAACACGGGAAACACAAATTTTACAGAAAAAAATAAAGAGGCATTGAAGCAATGTTGCCGGGTTGCACTAGAGAACAGGAAAGCCGTTTCTAAGGGCACTGCCAGGTAAAGACCAAGAGCTGATGTCATTCACATTCTTTAACATCAGTTTTCCTAAAACAGCATAGGGATGTAGGATGGAAGGTAAAATATTTAAACTCCTTAATAAAGAACTGACCTTAATTTATCTACATTCTGAATGAGACTAATAGTTCTGCTTTTCTAAGAACTGAAAATGATGAAAATACTATTATTTTCCTCTGGTTTATTGATTTTTCTGCCTATATATTCATGAAGTCTTTTAATACCAGAGGATATTCATTCTTCCACCCCCTTCCTCAATTACCTTAAGGCAAGACCTTCTTTCAGATGTGGAAATATTTGCAGGACTGCAGGACAAAGAACTGAGACATTTTCATAGAGTTGATCAAGGGGGAAAAACAGATTTGCAAGATTCTGTTAAAGAGTAAGAAGAGACTAAATGACAACTTTAAATCTGCCACAATCATTTACTAATGTGCTGCTATATCAAATAAGTCTAATTTTTTGACAGCACCGAATTAGATTTATTGCAGAAACTGCTGCATAAATAGCATATGGCTATGTTATACCACCTATTTCAAATCCTGGTAATGTTTCCCTTCCCCCTTCAAAATGAATAAATTGAGCCAAGCTACAAACCTTCTGCAAAAAAAGAAATATACTAGTTCAAAAACAGATGTAGGCGATCTGGATTTCTTTGTTAAAGTAATAGTTTTAGCATGAATGTCCCACTTCTATATTTAAAAAAACATGACTCCTTAATAAGTTATTAAATTTAGTAAGTCAGTTTTCTCTTCCATTTCTTTCAGAATGACTTAATTTGATTTTTGTTTTAAGCTTTTAGGTTCTGAATTATGCTTACATTTTGATGTTCAATCCACAGTTACACGGGGGAAAAAAGAAGGGCAAGTGGCTCTGAATCAAGCATGGCTTAAATCAGGTTATGAGACATTATTAAGCACAAATGCATGTATTGTATGATTGCTTTTGGTTTTCATTTGTGAAAGACGTGGTAGAAATCATATCAAAAAGTCTTCGCTAATTTTAACTATAGCTTTGATACTGCAAACTCTTTGATGCATAAAATATATAAAGTGATCGTTCCATGTGCCACACTATACACATTAGGATGGCAGAAACGTACAAACTGCAAAAATCAAAGTTCCATGAAAACTGGGATTGAAAACTCACACGACAATTCCGAGATGGACAATTCTTCCTTTCTCAGTCTCTACCCTGATACCCACCCAACCCCCAACTGTGATGCAATTCAACTCGATTTTTCTTTTTGAACAAAAGTTTCAGTTCTTCCTTAGATGGGAAAGACATTGCAAGGTCTTATCTCAGACCAATGGGCACACCACTGCAAACATCATGGCACTCGGCTACCCCGCAGACTCCCTCTCTGTGGTCAGTCTTCCCAGCTGCCCTATCTGTTACTGTCTGATTAGTTCTGCTAAGGAGCCCCTCCCCTGCCAGCTTTCGGTGCCATCTGTTCTACACAAGATGGCTGCTGCCCAGCAACCTAACACTGCCCTCCTACCTGGCACCCGGCTACCATCCTTACCCCAAAGTGCTAACACAGGTTCTCACTGCTGGCAGAGTCAGGATTTCATTACTACTACTTTGACAAGTGCAGGGTTGTTTGTAATTTCTCTTTTATCCTGATTTTGATTGTACAACCACCTCCCACTGATTCAGTTTGCTTCAGTTTTGTTGCTCACAGATTTTACTCTCCACATTAATCTCCCTCTGGCATGTTACTGCATCTGTTCCCTTTTTTATTATTAATTTTCAAATTCCCACCATTTTTGACAAAAAGGAGGTAATCTACACTCTGTTTCTGCCCATTTCATTTTCTTTAATTTGGAAGATAAGTATGAAAGCATGCCAAAGAAGTTAATTCTCCGTTAACAGTTTATTTTCTGGCATCCCTAAGCCTTTGTATATGAAAAACAGATAGGAATAAATGTTGACTGAATCACAACAACATAGTCGGAACCATTCCTGAATTTAATGAAAAGCAAACATATGAAACAGCATTTTTAAAGTTTATTAGTTATATGAGTTGTCTCACGCTGTCATTCCTTCTTCCACTTTTAACAGATAATTCTTTGTGGAAATTAGTCTGAGTGCAGGATCTGAGTTTGGGTACATCTATAGTTCTGACATGGGCTCTATTTTCACTGTAGATTAATTTTATTATTCCTTAATATAATTATCATCTTTCTTCAACCCAAACATTGATGATTAATTCACTTGTGAATGATTGCGAGTAAATGCCTTATTTCAGAAATAGGCTAAGAATAGAGAATTGCCATCAGTGCAACAAAGCAGAGCTTAAAGAGCCCCTAGGTTGTGGAGCTGCTTCCGTGAGATCTTGTTTAACAAACAGTTAATATCAGGAATGGCAAGATGGTTTTTCCTCTAAAGACAAAGAGGACTACTTAAGATTTAGAAAATAGGAAGTCATATATTTAACAATATACTCTCTTTGTGTCCCTAATTTGTCACCACCACCACCTTGCAAAAAAGGACTTGAGTAATTTGATCACTGCCCTAACATTTTCTACATTGAGCAACACATTGTGACTGATAATTAATTTTACATGAATTCATATTAATAGCATAGGAGTCCCTGAATAGATGAGCAACATCTCAGATTTACAGAAACCTGAATGAATTTAAGTGATTTTCATACTCACATATATCCTCATAAAATCACAGTAAAGATCTGTAGGAAATAAAGTACAGTAGGAGATTTTTCCAAAGGCGACAGAAGATAACCATAAACAGACCTATGCCCAGCCAGGTGAACCACACTTCAGATCTGCTATTGGAAGATCAGAAAATCTCGAACATTGCTAAAACCCACTTTTAAGGCCCCATCTTGAACACTGCCTAAATCTATCTCTTGCATATATTCCAATAGTGACTTGTTACTTTATTTTATATAATTCTTTTGTGGGTACAGTTATATTTATAACTACTCCCTCAACACAGGGTGCATTCTTTTGGTAAATCCCTTGGCCAACAATAGGCTTCTTGGAGGTAGTCGCACATAGGTGTCAGAGGGATAAGTTACAAAGACACAGGGAGGTACCCTCCCTGCAGGAATTCCTTTGACACTCTCCCTGTGTATCACCCTCCCCATTGCTTGGTCAGGGCAGGAGATGCTCAGCCCTCCCACAGGTGACCTGTGCTTGCTGGGGAGAGGCCACACAGATCCAAGGTGAAGCAGTCTTTGCTCAGCTGGTCATCCGCTTTACAGGCTGCTTCCAAACATTTTCTGACCTTTCTTGTACCCACTCTGAGTTCCTGAATTCAGGGAACCGTCTCCTCTGCTTGTCCAATCTAATAAAATAGTAGCTTAAGAAAAGTTTGTTTACTTGAATTGGGCCCTGCTCCTCCATGAGACATGGCCCGAGACGGGCACTGAGGAGACTGGATATACTCCAAGCCTCCTCTTTTCTCAGTATCCTTAAAATGAGCTTTGATTCCAGGATTTACCAACCAATGAATCACTCTACGATCTACTTGTGGGTATCAGGGAGACATTAAATTACAAGAGAGTAATGCCTAATACTAAGTTGATGATCTTTTATACTTCTTTTACCTTAAATTAGTATTAGAGAGCAGAGCTTTCCTGCAGAAAATTATTCAGACTTAGGGCTACTAGGATAACAATTCTGCTCTTGCTTTTTTTTCTCCTATTTTCATTGAACTTGATGTTCATTGTTTTGAATCAGGCAAGTGGTGTGGACGATGCCTTCTCAGTTTCCTCTGGGCTTCTTCAGAAAATGAATTGGCAGCCACCACCACCATGCTCCAGGCTGTGGGCCTGTGCAGCAGGGAGAAGAGTACATCCCCAGCATGGATTTTCATTGCACACACATTCGGGCTTCACAGACTGAGAGAAGCAAGCCAGGGAACGCTAAGCAGAACCTTCAGAGACACATTCCCTGGCAGCCTCTGACTCTAACCTCCCCTGCCCCAGGCCACACTGAGACCAGGGTTCTTAGCCCATCAAACAGGTGGAGCAGAGTGGGCTTGGGCAACGTGGTGTCCACCAGAGCAAAATGAAATGCCTTGTCTTTCCTGGCTCTCTGACAGCCTGTTCCCTCTGATACTGGGTGGGGGAAGGAAAAGAGGACACAATTTAAAACAGTACCAAGGCTGTCTATTTCAAGACTTGAAGATGTTGGTTGCACATATATCCATTTAAAATTATTTTTGACACATTCTCTGCTTAATTTATTCATGAAAGGAGTATAAGAAAAAAAATGAACTTAACTTTTAAATGGAAACTTAAGGCTAAAAATTCCTCAATAATTTGGAAAAAAAAGATACAGTTCACTATGGAATAGCAAGAATACATGTCAATGTTATACCATTCCCTTCAAATGAAGAGATATTGAAAGCTTGGTCTTTTGACCTGAGCTAGTTGTCACCTGAAGAAGAGTGCAGTTCCTTCTGAATTTTTCACTAACAACAAAGATGAAAGGCATGTTTATCCAGCATTTACAGAGATCTTGTCAAACAGCCTGCTGACGAACTTGGTGCTGGAGACACAGAGATGAAAAAGGCCTGCTTCCTGGCCCATGAACTGAGAATTTACAATCCCCAAAGTATTTCTATTTAGCTTTGAATTATGTTTTTATGCTTCTTTGTGAACATGAATCCAGATCACAGGTTCTAGAGTGTGATGGACCCAGTTCAAATTCTGCCTCCTCCTTCCCCCTGTGTGACTCCTTGTCTCACCCTTCCAAGACTCGGCTTCCTTGGGCTTGTTGTTCTGACTGAGACAGCAGGGTGTCTAAGCTTCTTGTGTAAAATAGCTAATATTTTACAAAGCATTAGCTTTTTAAAATGCAAAAAAAAAAGAATTATTAGAAATGTTTTTTAATTTAAAGATACAAAAAAAAAAAAAGAGCACACTGACCATGTACTTGGATATCGTGGCAATTTAAAATGATAAAAACGTTTCCAAACACTCTCACCTTTGGATCTATCTTGCCACAGAGTAGTAACCTACAGCCCACCATGGACCACACTTACTATATAGCACTGTTATAGGAAAACAAGGCACAGTGCTTGGCACGTGCTAAACATTCACCTATGCATCCTTTATATCTCTCTTTTTATATTCTAAGAGTTCTTTAAATAAAACCACAAAGCATCCCTGTGGAGAACTGATCATGCCTCCTTGGATTTATGTTGACAATAGAGAATCTCTCTCAAACCAACATGACAGAGATGTACTCTTCTTTCTCTTTCCACTTCCAACCATCCCTTAGCCAAAGGAAAAAGCAGGGATTGTTAAAAAGACAACAGAAGGGACATCTGCTGTTTTATTTACTCAGGATCCTGACAACCTTCCCCTAGTAAGAGCACCTCCCCTTGCTTAGTACAACTCTCTTCCCTTACTCTTGAGGTTCTGCCAAGGCTGCCAGCCACAGCACCCAAAAGGGTGTGTGTGCACATGAGTCAGCTTTGAAATTTGAACTGAAGGTTCTGAATTGGAAGTGGAGGAGCCAGGATGTCACATTCTTACAGTTTGAAATCAAGGGCATCTCCTTTATGTTTAGTTCAGATTGAAGGATGTGGCTCCATGCTGTGGAAGAAGCTGAAAGAATGAGCCAACATTCAGACAGAAGTCGAGCCCTGCGACTGACAGAAAATAACTGCACGATGGTGCCGCCTGGAGTCCCTGGTCCAAGAAAACCCGAGGCCCCAGTCGCACCTGGGTTTTACATGGTCTGGTTATCAAACTAATAATTCCCCCTTTGGGGGTTTCTATTACCTCAACCAAAGAGTCCTGACTCATACTGGTAATCTGAGAGGTCAAACCACTAAGAATGCACTTACCAATAGTTATTAGGTGGAAGCTAAAGGCTCTGGAATGGAAGCCTTAATCACCTCTCCCCAAGTAAAGCACCCATCATAATCGGATAACCTGGTGGCTTCTCTCTTATACTCCTTCTCACTTTCAAAAAGATACGAACACTATAGCTCAAGTTGCTATCTCTCGAGGATATAAGGTCAAATTGTCCCATCTAGATCACAAAAGTAGGTCATAGCATAATACCTATCTTATGGACCTCCCTTAGATTCCTGCTCTAAGAAGTGCTTTGAAGTACATATCATTAAAAACATTATTTATGTAAAAGGGGAAATACACATTTTAAAGGTAGCCCTGCTGATATAAGCTGGAGCCTAATATGTAATATCATAAAGTAATCTGTCCACATGTATGTAAATGGTAGTCTTGTGAGAGGGATTTAAATTCTATAGCTTTTTAAAGATGTTGGGACATGTCAAAAACAAATACGTGAAGGAATTTCCACTTTTTAATAAAAGCCTCTCTTTCCTCTTGGGTAAAAAAGGAGTGAAGTAAAGGAGAATGATAGTTGTATTACAATGTGTTAAATGACTAAGGCAAATGATGAGCCAAAGGACACTGTTTCTTAGGAAGAGCATAGCCAAGACTACAGTTCACTGACAGGTATTTATATCAGTGTATAAGGGAGCAGCTAACACTAATCTCTATTATAAATTTACGTTACAGATTTTCTTGGTTGTCTTGTAGAAACAATCACATTAATCCATTTTCCTACTAATTCACATAGAACTACAGACTGATGGATAACTGTATAGGCTTTGCAAGCAAATTGCTGGGTTTCAAATACATACCAGCTGTGCGACCTTAGATGAATTGTTTTGCTTCTTTGTGCCTAGTTGCATCAACTGTAAAACAAGGAAATAATAGTCTGCATCTTACAGGGCTATTGGGAGGGATAAATGAAAAGCACTCAGCTCAGTTCCCAGAGCACAGTAGAGGTTCAGTAAATGATTGCCCCTTGCCTTTAGCTCCTACCTCTATTATTGTTTTTTAAAAAGCTACTTCATGTGACATGGTACCAGGCAGACCCTAAGATGAATATATTCTTAACGTCAGAGACTGATACTTGTATGTATTTAACTTACTCTCATGTATGCATGTGTACCTCCCAAATGCCATTTTTCCCTCTGGAATTTAGCATGAAACTTCCTTCATTTCCACTTTCCTATATCCAAATGCTACCAAGGATCGCTAAGAAATTACCTGTCCATCTGTCCCTGTAATACTTTATCTGGAATCTCCCTTCTAGATCTTATCATTTATCTTACCAACTCTTTGTGCATTTTTTTTCTTCCCCACTAGCCTATAAGCTTCTGAAGGGCAGCATATGAAGCTATTTTATATCTCCCATCATCCCTAGCACAGTGTCTTGTAACAGGAAACGTTCCATGTGGAGTGAGCAAATACATGAACAGATATCTTTAAATGTACTTCGAAGTTTGTTATTGAAAAGAAAGAAGTTGTTTGACTGCTACTAGCAAAGACATAACTGGGAAGAGAGTAGCCTTGCTTTTATTTTCATGTAGACTGGGCTATGCATGCTTAATGATCATGTTTATTAGGCACTGGTTTCAAACACTGTCAGAGGGGCCATCTTTTAATTACAGAGACCTCTAGTTTAAAATCTTGTGTGTGTGTGTGTGTGTGTCTGAGGTTTTCAAGTGAGCATATTTAGGGGAAAGGCATACTACACTTTACCAACCCTACTTGAATTGTTAGAATGGTTATCATTTGATTCGGCTATGCTTAAACATGTATGTGCATACTAAGTTAAAAATGAAAAAAAATTACAAAATCATAACATAGTATAATATGTACAAGAAAAATTCCCAACGAAAACTTTCAATCTTATCTCCATGTCTTATTTTTTACCCTGATATACCTGATAATACATATATATGTATATATTTGTTTATTTATATATCAATACTGGGCTTTAAACAAATAGTCGTAAACTTGCAATATATTAACCAGTCCTATAATAATGACTTATTGAGCTCCAACTCTTTGCAAAGGGCTGAGGTAGGTGCTCTAAAAAATATAATATTAATAAGGCCTCTCCTCCCACTTGAGGAATAATGCATTATAGAAGGGAAGACTAGCAGGTACACAAAAACTTCAGAGTATTAATTTATTTTTTTCAGATTTTCATTTTTCCTGTTTTGAGGAATTTATTCAGTAGTAGGAATTGCCTTCAGCTCTAAGTAGGAAGGATGATTCAGAGGGAAACGTGCTCCCTCTGGCATGGGTCATCAGGGAGGACTACAGTGGAAAAATCAGGATTTCAGGGAGACCTGGAAAAGAAGGTAAGATTACAATAGGGCTAGAGAAGCTCAAAGGGGTATTCTGGGTGCAGAGAACAGTAAAGGGGGAGAAAAGACCAAAAGTTGAAGGAGGGCTGCATCTGCTTAAATCACATGTTGGAAATCAGCATGTGAGAGGATGAAACTGGTAGCAATGAAATAAAACCAGAAGGTTGGGAGCCTGTCAGGCAACCTTAAATGCTGAGTGGTCTGGACCTTCTACAATAGCATGGCACCAAGGAAGGTTTTGAGAGCAGGTAACAGAGTCAAGACAGTGCTTATGGATATCCACTTAGCAGTGGTTGGCACAAGAGACTGGAAGGATGTTAGGAGAGAATTTTCATAACCCTTATGAGAAGCTGGCAGAGCCTAAATTATGATGAATGTAAATGGTGGGTAGGAAGGACATTTCTATGAAATCTCTTTGGGCTTCAAACTAAGGAAACATTTTAAACACAGGATACTCCAAGCAATTTAAATACCTAATATCCAAAAACAGGAATTTAATAATGCATTGTCTTAAATCATTGTTAGAATCATTGACTATCAGAGCTGGAAGGAAACTTGATGATCTAGTCTAACCTAGTTTTATAGGTAAGTTGTGTGGGTTCAAAGAATTAAGTAATTTGTCAAAAGTTGCAAAGGTAGTAAATGCCTTTGAGAAGATACTATAACTCAGTTTCCTTAACCCTAGGATACCTACCAACCGCCCCCCCACACCCTTAGTAAAGTGTGTGGTTTTAATTGTTACTTCACCAAAAGCTACTTTGAATCACTCTTTATTCTTTTCTTATACACTGAAGGTCCCATTTCAGTCTCCTTAGCTATTTTTCCACAGTACTTGAAAACATGGTCCTCTCTACATGCTTTCACCCACTCCTTCGGCTACAATATCTTTATGTAAAAGTATCCAGATCTAAACCTCTCGTCCTGATCTTTCTCCTCATGCTAGATCTACACTGGACATCTCCATCGGAGTTCCTTAATAAAACATATTCTTTCCTCTGCTACTCCTTTTACATTCCCTAGTTGAATTGATGGATCATCCAGTTAACACAGGCTAGAAACTTTGGAATCACCTTTAATTCTAGCCTCTCTTAGCACTACCTTAAATGCCTCTTGAAGATACTATTTCCTTTCCATTTTACTGGCTCAGTCACAGCTGAGGACTACTACTGTACTTATATTCTAATTGGAGTCTCTGCCAATCATCTCTTCCACAACCAATCTGTTTTCACAGTGCCTTTCAATTACCTTCTTTAAATACACATTGGATCCTATCATAGTTCAAGCTCTCTTGACTTCTTACTTGAGTTAAACAGCCTCTCAACTGAGGAACTGTAAATGTTTTCTATAAAGGGCCAGATAATAAATATTTTAGGCTTTGAGGACCATAGTCAGTTCTGCCATGGCAGTGCTATACATAATACATAAAGGATAATCATGGTCGTGTCCAATAAAATTTTACTTATGCATGTATAATTTTTATGTGTCATAAAACATTGTTTTTCTTTTTTCCCCCCAACCCTTTAAAAATATAGAAAACATTGATAGCTCATGGACCATAAAAAAACAGATGATGTGCCAGATTTGGCCTATGGGCTGTAGCTGCCACCTCTGTCCTAACTGGCCTTCTTGTCTCCTACAACAACTCTCCAAGTTCACTCTCCACACGGCTGTCTGAGTCAGGATCCCAACCCAAAAAGTTGATCATGTTGGCAGCCCTGATTAAAGTACATCAAGAGTAACTCCAGAATATGGCCCACAAGACCCTTCCTCTGGTTCCTCTCCCCTTTCCAGGTTTACCTCTTGCCAAACACCTAATGTGACTGTAGAGTTTATATTCCCTCCCATCTTTATGTCTTTGCATATATTGTTCCCTCTACCTGGGGTATTCACCCCACCTTTCTCCACTCTGAGGACTCCTATTCATGAACTCAGAAAGCTTTCCCTATCACCTTCAGCGGCAATGTAGAATGAGCCAGTTCTCCTTTATATGTGCTCCTGTGGCAATCTTCACTTCTCTAATTACACTGTTATCACACTCTACTATAATTGCATATATAGATCTGGCTCCTTAGTAGAGTGTGAACAACCTAAGGGTAGGAACTGAGTTTTTTTTTCTTTCTATGTCCAGGGCCATCCAGTGTACTTAAAATATAGTAGGTGCTCAATAAATACTTGTTAAATAAGTGAATGTTATATTTACTAATTGTGTCCTTCAATAAATGAATTTCAATTTTCCATTTTTAAGTCCAATTAGACAATAAAGGGAAATTCCAAAAAAGTGACAGGTTATTTTTCTTTCAGATTGGCCTATGGATTTCTACCCCAGTTTTAATTGTCTTTGCCCTAGAAGATCTGAATCCTTATTGTATCATTACTTTATATCATCTTTTTCATATTTAATTTTAAACTTTGTTTAGAATATGCCACTCAAAATATTTAAATTAGACTAAATGAAGCACTACCTGTGTGGGATTTATTTATTTCAGCTGGTTTACACTGAAAAAGAAAGACATGAAGTTTCCCAGTCACACACTTGAGTATATGAATCAATAAAGAATGGTGAAGGGAAGCAAACTCTAAAAAACCCCAAACTATATATCAGAAATATTTAGCCCAACAACCAAGTCACATTTTCAGTGCAAAAGAGAGATATACACAGTTCCTTCCATTTTTTATTGTCATCTTTAAATTTATGAATGTGGATTTTATAAAACATCAATATAGACTAAGTGTAAAATGCTTACAAAAGAGTACTACTTTTAGAAAATAGGCAATTAAGTTTTATTTTCTATAAGACTAAGTTAAATTTTGGTAGACTTGTTGTAAATAAAGCTCAATAGAAAAAGCTTTCTATGGAACCAAGAAAAACCGTTTTTCTTAAGAACAAAGGAATTAGTTACCACCAGTCCATTTTCAGCAGTTGCTGCATCTTAATATGCTTTACTTGCAAGAAATGGATCTTGTCAGACAGTATAAATTGATACTACACAGGAAAGCTCTCTATGGACTTTGACTTCAGAAATTAACTCTCTGAATGAGACAGAATGGCAAAGGGGACAAAACCAGCATTAATATTTATTTATTGAAGCTCAGCCACACTGAGACATTAAAAGCTGTCCAATTTCTGTGGGTTAGTGGTACTTAGCACACAAATGGTTGGTTCTCAATAGAAGCCTGACAGACAAGAAGAATGATTAACTATCATGATCAAGCTAAATTCCAAAACTTCTAAGATTAAATAACCATAGGAACTATGTTAGCATTACATTCTCAGTTCTATAATGACAATACTCTAAATGGGCATTAAAAGAATAGTTACTATTCTGCAATATTAAGCAATTTTTTATCATTAAAGTGTTTCATCTCTTGGGATTTTTCCAGATATCACACATGTATAAATGATTTGTTTTCTTTCTTTCATTTTTTCCTTTCTCTCTTTCTCCTTCTTTCTTCTCTTTAATTGTGTAAAAAGGAAGTTGGTAAACCATTTGGAATATTATCATAACAAAATGTTTTTAACCAAGTTTGATTTTAACAGAACTAGAGGCATCTTAACACTAACCCAAAACTTTGGGAGGTTCACCAACCTCTAGAATATTTTTTTTTCTCCAAATGCAGGCTGTTCAAGTGGTGCTTTTCTCCATCTGTTATCATACCGTGCTCAGAATTACATTGTCATATTTAATGTAAAAGGGATCAGTCCCCTTTCATAGTTTAAATTCAACATATTACTATGATTAGAAGACCAGTGTTTTTCTAATTTATGAATAAACCAGATTCTATAAACTTACATGTGTATTTAGACAAAGTTCTCTCTAAAAACTGAAAAACTCTAAGAATTGAACAAACCCAAAGCCTTGATCTGAAAACTTAAAAATTGTACTAAAACTCAAAGGGAAAAGGAACCCATTTATATGGTAATGTGACTTACCTACAATTTCAGTTTAAATTTTTCTCTGTGTATATTTATGTATGTGTGTGTGTGTGTGTGTTTTCAATACAGCAAATTGCCCAATGTTTACTACCAAAAATGTCTTACTGTAATTTAGGGCTGAGCTACATGTTTACTAAAGTTTTATGACAATGATGATCACATCACAATATCTCATGATGGAAGCAATGTAATTTGAAATCACGATAGTGTAAGCATGGTTATAGTAATGGTTTAAACATGAACAGTGCTAATCAATTTCATCTCTAAATTTTACACCTCCTTAGGACTCAGGTTGCTTATTTTGTATCAGTTCCATCTCAGTTTGCATCTTAGAATGTCTTTTACTTTGTCTCTTTCACCACTGACAGTACCTGATTATTTTCCTAAATATATTCCTCAGATACTTCAGTTCAACATTTTTATTAGACACAGAATTAACAGGAGAGGTAGTGTAGTGGTAGAAGAAATATGTCATTTTGCTTATATTGATAGAGAATCACCTAAATATTTGAGCATTGTAGATGAAAGGTTTTGTAATATATCAGTAATTCCCTGCCACACTTATCATTCACATGTCTGGGTGTTTTGCTTACCACATCTCCACTTTTCTTAATATGCCTGAAAACTGTGTGTTAATTGAATGACTAAGACTTAACTCTAACAACTGTTTGGAAGCCTGTGGCAAAAATCAGTGGAATGAAATTGGTGCTATGGTGCATAATGGGATTAGGCAGTACCTGGTGAGGTGCAGTTGGTGCTCAGATTTGCCCAGCAGTTCTGTCAGTTTCAGGCACTCCTCTCTGGCCCGGGTTGCCTTCTGCTGCTCCTGTTCCAAGTGCTGCTTGCTTTCACTCAGTTCTAAACTCAATTTCTCTATTTCCTTAGGTAGAGAGAAGAGGGAAAAAGCATCCTATAAAATATATGCACTTGAATTCAAAATTATCTCATTTTTATTTTTGCCATGAATTTTAATGTGATGAAAAATTATTAGAAAATTTAGGCTAGCTTCCATTTTATGACAAAGGGAACTAACACAGCCCAAACTGCACATTAGTGAGGATTTTTCAGATCGTAAGATTCAGTCTAATTTTAAAAATGAAATGATTAAATGAGAATAGTCAAAATGGATAATCTGCACTTTGAATCTAAGGCTCAGTCCCTTTAAAAAATAATACGAACTTAAAAAGTCACTATTTTTAAAATACAACATTTCTGTTTGTGAGATTAGATCAGACATGTGCAGTGATTTACATCAAATATGAGACTCTTTTTTTTAAAAGATACATTTATGGTTTCATTTGGATGTTTTGAAAACCAAATTAGATCGTAAAATAATTTAAGATATCTTTTAGAAAAATGTGAGGTGTAAAAGAAGGCATCATTATGATACACAATATTATTTGGAAAACAATAATTTAGGAAAAAAATAAAGCATGAGAACCTTCAAGTGCTTTGAATGTATGACATTTCTGAGCTAAAATAATATTGCATTTTAAAAAGGCAACAAAAGCACTCTAAGATTAATAAACATCTAAAATATACGAAAATTTATGGTAGTTTATTCTTTGGTCTCAGTATGAAATTATCCTTTTTTTACTGAAACTCAAATATTTCAAAGCAAAAATATGTTACATAGAACATAGTTTAAATAATTTATACATTAAATTACAAATATTTATTTATTATGGAACATCCATAATTTAAAAAAAAAGAAAATAGAAGAGATAAATATTCAGACTCTTAAAACAAGAAAAACAAAAAAGGGGAAAGTAAAGGGTTGAAACGTTTTCAAATTCAGCAGAAAGCAAGAAGCAATTTTAATACACAAAAATGCAATCTACTCTTGGAAAACAAAACCATGTCTAAGTAGAGTTTTAAACTTGGTATTTAAGTACATTCTAATTTCCTCATGTTATTACTCAACATTCTGAACAATCTACAACTATATTTAATATATCAGGCAGGATAAACTAAATAATTTATTTTTCTACATTTATTACACTACAAATATTCAGTTTATCCCCATCAAAACTGTACATTACCAACAATATAATAAAACAACTTACTATAAGTTATTTATTTTAAAAAATCCTAAGTAATAATGAGTATATTGCTTTCATTCAGAGTAGATTTTCTATATCTTTCAGATTAGGATACTAAGTGAAACTGATTTGTTTAAAATATTTTTAACCATTAAAGTTATATCAATATATTTCCATTCATAACTAAACATAAATAAAGAGATGGAAAAATATAATAGAAAAGTCTCCTAAATTTTGTCTAACATTTATGAAATTAACAAAAAAGCAAAGAAATATAGAATTGGAATTATACATTAATTTTAAAATTTCAAAAATTCATTCATTAATTTTTTTACACAGTGCTATATACAAGAATCTATACTAAATATTATGGTGGACTCAGAGAGTTTCCATCTCTACACTCAGGACTTAACAATTCAGTTGAGTAAATGAGACATAAACACACAAAAAGACTACCAAAATACAAAGCATATAAAAAACAACAAATGAGATTTAGAGAAAATCTGTGCTTCAGTAGGCCAGATTAGGGATACACTAGCATGGGCAAGAAAAGTGGGAAAGAAGGTAAGGCCACATAAACTCATGCAATGATAGATTAGACCAATTATGAAACATCTTGAATTCTAGATTTATAAAGCTGTATTTTTCTTATAGAGAATGAGGAAAAAATGGTTTAAACAGGTATGCAATATGAGAGCAGAGCTTCAAAAAACTGGATCAATGTGTATGATCATTAAGATAGTAGAGACTGGCAGTAGGGAGACCACAAAAAGACAGGTGCAATACTCCAAACATGAGAAGCAGAGACACTTAAAACAGAAGTATAAAGAGAACATGATGAGTATATGTAAATATCAATAAAAGGAGAGCTATCAGGAGACAACAAAGAATTTTGAATTGAGAGGATACAAAAAAATGACAGAAATAGAAAATGTATAAAATTCCAAACTTTCTTCAAAAGAAAAGGTATAAGGACTTCCCTGGTGGTGCAGTGGTTAGGAGTCCGCCTGCGAATGTAGTGGACACAGGTTCGAGCCCTGGTCCCGGGGGATCCCACATGCCGCGGAGCAACTAAGCCTGTGCACCACAACTCCTGAGCCTGCACTCTAGAGCCCACAAGCCACAACTACTGAGCCCGCGTGCCACAACTACTGAAGCCAGAGCATCTAGAGCCCGTGCTCCGCAACAAGAGAAGCCACTGCAATGAGAAGCCCGCGCACCACAAGAGTAGCTCCCACTCTCTGCAGTTAGAGAAAGCCTGCGCACAGCAACGAAGATCCAATGCAGCCAAAAATAAAATAAATTTAATTAATTAAAATAAAAAGAAAATGTGCAACAAGTTTTATAAGTATTTTCCAACAACAACAACGTATGTAACCTTACATTGGTAATTAGGTTTTAAGCATAAAGCAGCTGCTTTCTTAATCTCATGTAATAAAAAGTCAGAGGCCACACTGAAAGTCAGTCAAACACAGAGATAAAGAACATGGGCCCAAGAGTCAACACAAATCAGGGTTTCAGACACAGCTCTGGCACTTTCCAGCTCTGTGACCTTGGACAAGTGACAAAACTCTTATCAGTTTCTTCAGTCTAAAATGGGAGTGATAACTCTAGCAAGCTCCTAAAACTACTGTGAAGATAAAATGAGATGATGAGTATGTAGCAGAGTGCCTAGCATATAGTAAGAGCTGAAAAAAAGACAGCTAGTATCATTACTACTGATTTTTCTCTGTCTTTCAAGAAGAGCAAAAATATAAGTAGAAGAAGAAGACCTGCCTAAGGATATATAGTTATCACTGAGGACTAAGGAGTTCTTGATTTAGTTCAATAAAATTTCCAGATAAAGTCCTATTTTGGAGAAAACTGAATAAAACTTTATTATAATTTCAAAATGCAAAAAGCATTTTTGCTAGGAAGATGGAAAATTACTGCCTGCTTCTGATTATCTGTGCCAGAGAAACAGCTTATTGGTGCAGATAATCAAAATCAACAAATAATCTAACCAGCTGGACCAGGGCTCAACACTTACTCCCTGAGTCAGGAAAATCTGCCATGGCACCAACTCCAACAGTTAGAAGAGGAATCTCTTGCCAGAAATGCCATACTCCCACTGGCAGGGTAACCCTTTGCCTCACCCAACTAGGTCAAGGCTGCTTCCTTGGCTGTATGTAGTGGTTCAGGGATTAAAGACCAACAACAGTCGTAGGCCAATTGTACACTACTCTCAAAGTACACTATTAACCTGCAATGTACAATGCAGTTTGATATGGCCATCTTTTGGCTAACCAGGCAAAGACGAGTCCAGATAGCTTTACACTGTACCAAAAGATACACTTCAAGTCATGAATGTAACCACAGGAATAACTAAAAGCAGAAACTGTTAAAAGTGGCTACTTCAGGAGAATAGTACCAAGGATGGGATGTGGAGAAAGGGAGACTCATTACTGTTCATTTATAATCTGTAATGTACCAAATCTTCTTATTAATCATGGTAAACTTTATTATAATTATTTATTAGATTTTCTTATCAAAGTAATGTGCCTAATTTAATTCAGATAGTACACCCATCTCCAAGTCTAATCCTCAATGGCACACAGTATCCACCCTTGATATTTATCTTCATACTTTTAAGTAACAGACTTATAATGCTATCCCTTGATTTTGCTACATTAGATATTATCTACTGACTTCCTATATTAAAAAAGGTAGTGATTTAGCTCTTTTATACCACCCAATATACCTACCTCATCCTCCCATATAACAATTTTGGTTAAATCATTAGTCAGTAGTTCATTCACATTATAATGATTATAGAAATATTATTCACTACTGAGACAAGCATTATTCTGCTTAAATTAATTTTCTTGTAAAACATTTTATTATTTATGTAGAATTAATTGCTTGCTTTTTAATAGTTATTTTTCTAGGTAAGTAACATTTTTCCCCAAATGTTCAAACAGGTCACTCAAATACCCATCAATAAAATTTTTTTCAAATAATGAAACATATCAGATAAATCATCAGTTCTGTTAAATTATTTTCCTAGATATATCCTTCTTGGTGACTTACGTCTGGCCTGGTTGATCTCTGTCTTGGGTTAAGCCTTACCCATGCCCCTATTAGAGTTTCCTATTTTCTGGGTTTTAAGTCATCCTGTTTTACAGTTTACTCCCTTTTTTGGTTGAAATACATTCTCCAGGTAACTTTCACAAGAAAGGTTACATGAATAATACATTTTCAAAAAGTATCTGTATGCCTGAAAATGCTGTTGTTCTATGCATACACTTGATAATTTGGCTAGGTATGAATATCTATGCTGAAATTAATTTTCATTCAGGATTTTTAAGGGATTACTCCACTGTCTTCAAGATTGTAATATTACAATTTAAAGGCCCTATACCATTCTGATTCCTAATACTTGGTCTATGATTTGCTTTTTTGTTTCTGAAAGATTTTATAATAATTTTTTTCCCTGGAATTTAAAAATTTTACAATGTTAGACTTTGGGATGGGCCTTTTTTCATGCATTGTGCTAGGTTTTCAGTAGGCTCTTTTCAATCTGGAGGTTTGTTTTCTTTAGTTTGAAGAAATTTTCTTGTACTATTATTTTAAAATATTTTCATGCTATATATTTTAATAATTCCTCTTCCTGGAACTCCTGGACATTGGTTTTTGGCTCTGTTGAATTGATCATCTAATTTTCTTATTTATTTTCTGTATTTGTTTTCTGATTCTAACTTCTGAGATAGTCCCTTGACTTCATGTTCCAAAAATTCTATTGAATTTAAGGAAAAAATTTTAGCACAGTTTTCATTTCCATGAGCTATTTCTTTTTTCATTGTTTTTATATAGCATGCTATTTTTATCTTATTAATATAATATTGTATGTCTCCATTAAAATATTGAAGTATTTTAAATGTTCTCCTCTGCTAATATTGCCTCAGTTTCCTTTTTTGCTATTTATGTGTTTTAGACACTCTATTATATAAGAGGCTTTCTTCAAATACATAGTGATACTTGGCTGTCTTTTCATATTTGAGAATGAAGTATTTATGAAAAGTTTGGATGAAATGATTTTTGGGTAATGTAATAGTTTAGATTATTCTTCAGCAAATATTCACTTCTATCGCCCTCCCACTGGGATTGGAATACGCTGTCTCTCCCCAGTGACTTTGGGCTTAGCCATGTGATTTCACTTGGCCAATGGAATTTTCATGTCTATAATGAAAGCAGAAGTCATAAATATGTTTATGTGGTTTGACTTTGTTTTTATATTCTGGTGATTCTCCATGAGAAAAGCATGCCCTGGATAGCTGCTGCCCCTTTTGCCTGGACCACACAATAAGTACATGTGGATCAGAACCAAACCCAAACCATAGCTAAGACAACCCACAACCCACAACCTGAAGCAGAGCCACCCAGTCAAATGCAGCACAACAGATCAAATGATATTCCAGCTGACCTGAAGGTTGGTGAACATGAGCATAAATGATTGCTATTGTAAACCATGAGTTCCTTCAATATAAAATAGTTGACAAACCACTCTAAAGGAACAAGGAGTGCTACAACTGTATATCATCTTAGAATGTATTTCATTTTTGAAACAACTGCATGAAGCATATAGGGCAGGTATCCTTGTTTTTCCAAATAAGAAACTGAGGGTCAAAAACATTGAATGATTGTCCAAAGAAGTAAATCTAAGTCTTGAACCAGATGTACTGACATTGCTCCTCCACACCAGACCATAAATTAGACAATAGCTTTTAATCTTTTTTTCTTTTCTTCTCTTTTTAACCAAGATCCATAGTAACAAATCCATTTCACATCACAATTTAGAAACATGCACACTCTCCCACATATATGTATAAATGTAACATTTCATAAAACAATATTAATCCTCATTATATGTGAAGCACTCAGACATTTCCTATTCCTTCTTACTTTATTCCACGTTTAAAAAAAAAAAAAACTTTTGGTTTCACCCCATAAAATCGACTTCATGGTCCTACAATTTAAAAAGTAGGGAAGGAGCCAAGATGGTGGAGGAGTAGGAGGACATGGAGTTCATCTCTCCCCACAGATGCGTCAGGAAGTGGAACAGGACTTCCCTGGTGGCTCAGTGGTTGAGAGTCCGCCTGCCGATGCAGGGGACACGGGTTCGTGCCCCGGTCCCGGAGGATCCCACATGCCGCGGAGCGGCTGGGCCCGTGAGCCATGGCCGCTGAGCCTGTGCATCTGGAGCCTGTGCTCCGCAGCAGGAGAGGCCCGTGTACCGCAAAAAAAAAAAAAAAAAAAAAAGAAGTGGAACAGTTCTCACACAGCACTGGCTGAACACTAGCAGAGGCCCTCAGACACCTAAAAGGACAAGAAAGACCCCTGTGTAACTGGGTAGGACAAAAGAAAACAGAAGGGAAAAAGAAGAGGAGAGGAAGAGGGACAGCTCCGTGGCGGGGGGGGGGGGGTTGCTGAAGGAGAGGAGAGGTTCTTGCATCTGGGGGAGCCCCCTCACTGGCGGGGAGATCAGTTGGGACAGAAGGGGAGCATCGGGGGCTATTAGAGGAGAGCACAGCAACTGGTCAGTGGCAGGCAGGACAGAGTCAGACCTACACAGATGGTCCGTACCCCAGCCTGAGATTTGTGTTCGCTGGTGCAGACAGGGCCTGGAAGCTGGAATGTGCGGTTTGCAAAGCAAACCCAGGAACAGGACTGCTGTAGGAGACAGCCTAAGGTAACAGGAGTGAGGCAATCTCACAGGGTTTCCTCCGCAAGCATTCCATTTGCGGATTGAAGCTAAGCACCATTGTTGAGTGACACGCAAGGGGCGGGGCTGCCACTGCAGCCTCTCACCCCATGCGCCGGCCTCCCTGGGCACTAGGAAGGGCTCCCACCCATGGTCACCTGCAACACGAAGCACCCTGTCCCCCCCGAGGTCATCTCTCTTGCGCACGTGGCCACAGGCTCCCCCACGCATCCGTCCCCACCAAAGCTCCCCCCACCCAAGAGGCTGCAGCCTTCTCCTCTGCTCTCTGTCCCCACCACAGCGGGCACTCTCACGACCCTGGCCACTGCCGCCTCTGTTGCCCCTCCTCGCCGGGGCGGACTCGTGTGCTCCAGGACAGTCCCGGGAGCAGACCTCTATGGGGCTGGAACCATAGCCAGGCCCCAAGGGCCGTGCAACTAAGGAAGAAAAGCTGAAATCTCTCCTCCCCGTTGCACAAACCATGAATTGACACCGCCCCCACTGGCTTTGTAAACTCAGTGCCTACAGAACATCTGAACGGACATCCAGTGCTTCTGCAACCATGACGGGTCTAGCTTTAGCAGCTGTAAACTTTGTGGGCACAAACACATGGGAGTTGGGCCTGGCCAGAGTCTGAGCTGCTCCCATAGCATCCACAGCGGGTCCAGATTCATGATTACTGCAGTCCTGGGACCTGACTTCAGTGGATCTATGCTGGTGGCCTGGTGAAAACAACGTCTGAGAGACACCAAGGGCCAATTGCCAGCATACCCACAGTTAAGGAGGGGCCGAGAGCAGTGTCAAAAACAGTGCAATCTGAGAGATCACACAACGGGTGAAAGGCGACACAACAGAGCACAGCCACAGGTGAACAGGTCCAGAGAAGGAATACTCAGTGGCTTCCCTCCCAGTGAGAGTGCTCCAAACCTGCCTACCTCACACCGCAGATCAGAAACACAGCTAAGAAACAGATCTGGGGGCCTCTACTGCAACAACTAGGGAGCAGACCCCACGTCTGACAGGGCAGTGACAACCACAGAGCAAAGGGGAGGCCCTGCTCAATATCCAGTGCAAGCTCTGGTCACCGCAACATCAGTCATACCTCCTGTAAAAGGGATAATGGCCAGCATACACTGAGGAAAGAGGTGGCAGATGTGTATACTAAAAATAATCCTCACAAGAAAAAAGCTACTATACGCCAATAAAATGGACAACCTAGAAGAAATGGACAAATTCCTAGAAAGGTACAACCTTCCAAGACTGAACAAGGAAGAAACAGAAAATATGAACAGACTAATCACAACTACCGAAATTGAAACTGTGATAAAAAACTTCCAGCGAACAAAAGTCCAGGATTAGATGGCTTCACAGGCAAATTCTGTCAAACATTTAGAGAAAAGTTAACACTTATCCTTCTCAAACTATCCCAAAAAATTGCAGAGGTATGAACACTCCCAAGGTCATTCTACAAGGCCACCATCACCTTGATATGAAAACTAGACAAGATATCACAGAAGAAGAAAATTACAGGCCAATACCACTGCTGCACATAGATGTAAACATCCTCAACAAAATACTAGCAAACCAAATACAACAACACATGAAAAGGATCATACACCATGATCAAGTGGGATTTATCCCAGGGATGCAAGGATTCTTCAATATATGTAAATAAATCAATGTAATACACCACATTAACAAACTGAAGAACAAAAACCATATGATCATCTCAATAGATTCAGAAAAAGCTTTTGACAAAATTCAGCACACATTTATGATAAAAATTCTCCAGAAAGTGGGCATAAAGGAAACCTACTTAGACATAATAAAGGCCATATACGACAAACCCACAGCAAATATCATTCTCAATGGTGAAAAACTGAAAGCATTTCCTCTAAGATCAGGAACAAGACAAGGATGTCCACTCTCACCACTTTCATTCAACATAGTTTTGGACGTCCTAGCCATGGCAATCAGTGAAGAAAAAGAAATCCCAACTGGAAAAGAAGTAAAACTGTCAGTGTTTGCAGATGACATGATACTATACATAGAAAATCCTAAAGATGCTACCAGAAAACTACTAGAGCTTGTCAATGAATATGGTAAGATTTCAGGATACAAAATGAATACACAGAAATCTCTTGCATTTCTATATGCTAACAATGAAAGATCAGAAAGAGAAGTTAAGGAAACAATCCCATTTACCATCACATCAAAAAGAATAAAATAGCTAGGAATAAACCTACTTAAGTAGTCAAAAGACTCAGAAAACTATAAGATACTCATGAAACTATAAGATACATTGTCAAAATGACTATACTACCCAAAGCAATCTACAGATTCAATGCAATCCCTATCAAATTACCAATAGCATTTTTCACAAAAGTAGAACAAAAAACTTTACAATTTGTATGGAAACACAAAAGATCCTGAATAGCCAAAGCAATCTTGAGAAAGAAAAATGGAACTGGAGGAATCAGGCTCCCTGACTTCAGACTGTACTACGAAGCTACAGTCATCAAAACAGTATGGTACTGGCATAAAAACAGAAATATCGATCAAGGGAACAGGACAGAAAGCCTAGAGATAAACTCACACACCTATGGTCACCTAATCTATGACAAAGGAGGCAAGAATATACAATGGAGAAAAGACAGTCTCTTCAATAAGTGGTGCTGGTAAAACTTGACAACTACATGTAAAAGAATGAAATTAGAACACTGCCTAGCACCATACACAAAAATAAACTCAAAATGAATTAAAGACCTAAATGTAAGACTGGATACTATAAAACTCTTAGAGGAAATCATAGGCAGAACACTCTCTGATATAAATCGCAGAAAGATCTTTTTTGATCCACCTCCAAGAGTAATGAAAATAAAAACAAAAATAAAGCAATGGGATCTAATTAAACTTAAAAGTTTTTGCACAGCAAAGGAAACCATAAACAAAATGAAAAGACAGCCCACAGAATGGGAGAAAATATTTGCAAATGAAGTGACTGACAAGAGATTAATCTCCAAAATATGCAAACAGCTCATGCAGCTCAATATAAAAAAAAAAATAATAATAATAAAGCCAAACAACCCAATCAACATATGGGTGGAAGATCTAAATAGACATTTCTAGAAAGAAGACATACAGTTGGCCAAAAAGCACATGAAAAGATGCTCAAGATCACAAATTATTAGAGAAATGCAAATCAAAACTACAATGAGGTATTACCTCATAGTGGTCAGAATAGCCATCATCAAAAAATCTACAAACAATAAATGCTGGAGAGGGTGTGGAGAAAAGGGAACCCTCATGCACTGTTGGTGGGAATGTAAATTGGTACAGCCACTATGGAGAACAGTATGCAGCTTCCTTAAAAAAATAAAAATAGAACTACCAAATGATCTAGCAATCCCATTCCTGGGCATATATCCAGAGAAAACTGTAAATTCAAAAGGATACATGCACCCTAATGTTCACTGCAGCACTATTTACAATAGCCAGGACATGGAAGCAACCTAAATGTCCATCGACAGAGGAATGGATAAAGAAGATGCAGTATATATATACAATGGAATATTACTCGGCCATAAAAAAGAATGAAATAACGCCATCTGTAGTGACATGGATGGACCTAGAGACTGTCATACTGAATGAAGTAAGTCAGACAGACAAATATCATATGATATCGCTTATATGTGGAATCTAAAAAAAGCGTACAAATGAACTTATCTACAAAACAAAAAAAGAGTTACAGATATAGAAAACAAACTTATGCTTACCAGGGGTTAAGCAGGGGAGGGACAAATTGGGAGATTGGGATTGACATCTACACACTACTATATATAAAATAGAAAACTAATAAGGACCTACTGTAGAGCCCAGAAAACTCTACTCAACACTCTGTAATGTCCTATATGGGAAAAGAATCTAAAAAAGAGTGGATATATGTATATGTATAACTGATTCACTTTGCTGTACACCTGAAACTAACACAACACTGTAAATCAACTATACTCTGATAAAAATTTTTAAAAAAAGAAATAGAGTCACAGAGGTAGAAAACAAACTAATGGTTACCAAGGTGAAAGGGGGGAGGGATAAATTGGGAGATTGGGATTGACATATATATACTGCTATATATATAAAATAGGTAACTAATAAGAACCTACTGTAGAGCACAGAGAACTCTACTCAGTACACTGTAATGTCTTATATGGGAAAAGAATCTAACTGGATATATGTATAGGTATAACTGATTCACGTTGCTGTACAGCAGAAACTAACAACATTGTAAATCAACTATACCCCAATAAAAATTAATTTAAAAATATAAAACAAAAGTAAGGTATATTTCTGATTATAAATTATATATATATACCTTTTTTTACATCTTTTTAAATAGGATTTATTTTTCTTGAGAAGTTTCAGGTTTACAAAACAATTGAGCAGAAAGTTCAGAAATTTCCCATAAATCCATCTCTCCCTCCCGCATAAAGTTTCCCATTAATAACATTTTGCTTTAGTGTGATACATTTATTACAATTGATGAAGCAATATTGATAATTATTAACTAAAGCCTATAGTTTCTATGAAGGTTCACTTTTTGTATTTCTTTGACTTTTGACAAATGCATACTGCCATGTATCCATCATTACAGCATCATATAGGATAGTTTCAGTGCCCTACAAATCATCTGTGCTTCAACCCTTCTTCCTTTCCCTTTACCCCCTGGCAACCACTGGTCTCTTACTGTCTCTATAGTTTTGCCTTTTTCCAGAATGTCACATAGATGGAATCATACTGTAACATAGTCTTTTCAGACTGCCTTCTTTCATTTGGCAATACACATTTCAGTTTTCTCTGTGTCTTTTTGTATCTTGATAGCTCATTTCTTTTTATCTCTGAATAATATTTTATTGTATGGATGTAATATAGTTTGTTTAACCACTTACCTACATCTTGGTAGCTTCCAATTTTAAGCCAATAATAAATAAATCTGCTGTAAACGATCTGTATATAGGTGTTTGTGTGGACATAAGTTTATAACTTATTTGGATGAATACCTAGGACTACAGTTCCCAGTTTGTATGGTAAGACTATGTTTAGCTCTATAAGAAATTGCCAAACTGTTTTCTAAAATGGTTGTACCATTTTGCATTCCCGCCACTAGTGGGTGAGAGTTCCTATTGCTCTACAATCTGGCTAGCATTTGATGTTCTTAATGTTTTGGATTTTATCAGAAATGTATTTTACAATTTTTTTCTTCAGTCTGTGATTTGCCTTTCATACTCTTAGTATCATTTGCAGAGTAAAAGAAAAACTATATATTTTATATAAATTAAATAGAATGAAATAAAAAATTTCATTAAGTTCTATTATATACTTCTCCTGATTTCCTGAGAAAAAAAATCTTAAGAAGTGAATGCAAAACCCATTTAAAAAATTTTATGTCATCTTAATCCTGAAGGATAACCTTATTTGGAAAGAAAAGGTAGCATACAGGAACTATTTTAATCCAATGGTAGTGATTTATCCCTGCTACTAAACATTATATGACTTAAAAATCATTTAATAATCATTAATACAGGGTAATTTATTTGTATACATAAGAAGAAAATGAGGCGAAAAGAAGAAAATACTACAGAACAGTAGGAAGGCTGGAACCCTTCCTTGCATAGTGAGAAAGAAGAACCTGTGGTTTTGAAGCTGAGAAAATTTGACAATATGAATTTATCACTCAGAACCCAATGGAATTCATAGAATATATTTAGAAAAGTAAATTGGCATATGACATTGAAAAATAAAACATAACAATCTATCACTTGGGAGATAAACAATAGTTTCTATCAAGTTCTGTGTGGGTAAAAAATATGTACTCATTAGAAATTGAGCATTCACCCCCTGACACTTTTATTAACTCCTAGATATTAAGAATGATTTTATCAAATCATTAATAAGGTTTGTCTGGAGCTACGCTAGCTACCTGTGGCTATTTAAATTTAATTTAATTAAAATAGAGAATGTAGTTGCTCAGTTGCATTAATCACAAAAGCGCTCAACAGCCACATATGGATCATAGCTGCCATATCAGACAGTGCAGGTGTAAAATATCTCATCATCACAGAAAATTCTACTTGATAACACTGGTCTAGAATATAGCCAAATTTATTGCTAAGATTCACTCTCAAAACTAGACTCTTGGAAAACCAGCCTAGGTAAATACAAAGATATTATTAGTAGTAAGAAAGTCATTTTAGAAATGGACAAAATGGCTGTCCTCTTTACTGTAGTAGATGTAGAAGTGTAAGCAGCTCCTTTGCCCCTTTTCTGTTTGTTCATTCCTGTTTTCCTCCAGTCTTGATCATAAAGATGAGATTACCAGGCAACATTTAATCTAGTTCCTGATTTTTGCTTTACTGAATGTACACAATGCCTTGCCTAATCTATTGATTCCTTTCCTGGATTAGAAGGAGTAAGAATGAAGAATTAAGTAGTTAAAGAATGATTGACTCTCTACCCCTAGCTTCCCTTCAGTAAATTTTCAGGTGGACCCCACAGGTGCAGTTGGACCATGTGGGCAAGACAGCCTCCAACTGCAGGTGGACCACGTGAGCAAGACAGCATCCCAAGGAAGATCAGGAGAAGTCAGTAGGTCTGCATGCAATGGAAAGATGATGAAGAATCTGACCTCCTGCCTTAATGATTACGATTGCTTCCCCTTTTTCCCTTTAAATATTGTCATTGGCTGAGCAGAATCTTCAGAGTTGGGTTCTAGACACAAGTCCACCTTCTCCCCAGATCGCTACCTTTTCTGAATGAAGCACCTTTCCTTTCTATTGACACTTGCCCCTTGATTATTGGCTTTTGAGTGGCAAGCAGCCAAACTTGAGTTTGGTAACAGAAGGTTGCTGCTATCACAGTTATCATTGTTGAGGGCACACAGCATTGATTTAATATGTTTTTACTTCAGGCCTAACAGTAATACTGATACCAGCTATCATTTTTGAGTGCTTACCATGTGTCAGGTGCTGTATTAGCATTCTGTACTTTTAAATTTTGTATTTTTAATCTCATTTTGTGTTCTTGACAATCTTGTAAAAGTAAATATCCTATCCTTGTTTTACAGATGAGAAAACAGACACAGACATTTAGTGACTTATACAAAATTATATGGTGGCAGAGATGAGATTCAAAATGGGATTAGTCTGATTTCAAGTCCTATAATCTTTTCACTATACAGTATATTGTCTCCCTACACAAACCTTCTGGATGTAACAGAAGATGAAGAAAAAAATGACACAATGTGCTTTCTAAAACCTCTTGGCCTGCAATTTGGCATAGGTAGAAGACACAGACAGACACTGGGAGAAGATTAACTCAGATGGCTGGGATCAAACGTCACACTAGCAAACACAAGGCTCTCAATTTGCAAAGCGCTGGCCAAGATTCACTTTGAAGAAGCATTTCCCCATGAGACTTTAGGGGTAGCCTTGAGGAAGTGGAGTTTGGATGTGCTTAGTCTCAGGTCCCAACGTTTACATCACAAAGATTCCACACAGCATGAAAGTCAACATGGCGCTTGACCTTTTATCCTCCCCAATACAGTATGTAACATTTTGGTGAAACTTTTCAGTTTTTGGTTACTAAATCAATTCTTACTCTAAGCAAATATTCTTTAAATAATTTTAATAAAAGGTTTTTTTTCTTTCCTTAATGATAAGAGAAGTAGCATCAACTGATCACATACTCAGAAGCACTTCCTTAGAGCTACAGTAGCTCTCAAAACAAGTTTTCAAAACAGATGACATGGGTCTATGGCAGAAAAAGAAATGCCTTTCTAAAAGTATGTATCTAAAGAAGAAAAGAATTTAAGGCACCTGATACAAAGCTGATTCTGTTACATTGTGACAATACAGCAGACTTTTTGGTTAAACCAAGCTTACATTGCTGTTCTGTGATGCCAGAAAATTCATGGGCAAAAATAAGAATAATTGCAGCTCTGTGGTCAGTATACAAAAAAGAGCTGAGGTGATAGCACTACTTTTTTGGGCTGGTTTAATAAATGCTTTATGCTTGCTAGGAGTAGAGAAAGGGCTTGCTTTGCCCTCTCATCACAGACAAAATATCAGGCCACTCATAAAGTCTATAATTTTTTTTTCTTTAAAATATGAGGTGTTGGACTTCCCTGGTGGTGCAGTGGTTAAGAATCCGCCTGCCAATGCAGGGGACACAGGTTCGAGCCCTGGTCCAGGAAGATCCCACATGTCAGGTAGCGACTAAGCCTGTGCACCACAACTACTGAGCCTGCACTCTAGAGCCCGCGAGCCACAACTACTGAGCCTGCGCACCACAACTACTGAAGCCTGTGCACCTAGAACCCATGCTCCACAACAAGAGAAGCCACCACAATGAGAAGCCCACACACCACAATGAAGAGTAGCCCCTGCTTGCCGTAACTAGAGAAGGCCCACGTGCAGCAACGAAGACCCAATGCAGCCAAAAATAAATAAATTTATTAAAAAACTGAGTTTTTTTGTCCCCTATTCTACTATGTTCTTTCAGTGTTCTAAAATGGTGCAGTAGTAACAACATTCAAATCATCATATGCTTACACATTCACACTGTAAACACCATGGAGAGAGAGATCTTGGCCTTTTATGTCTGCTGATGTTAAGAGTTTAGGTATTGTTGGAAATACAAAGGAGGATTAAGATGATTCTGGATGAGGTAAAATCTGAAATAAGATATAACTGTTGGAAAGCCATAAAAAAGAGGTGATAAATTTCTGAAATGATGCACTGCAAAAAAGTTGTTCGGTTGCTATGAACATGACTAAGAGCTAGTTGCAGGTCACAGATCAAATTGGATAAAAAAGACCCCACACTGTGGGTAAAAAGAAGTGAAGTTAAAGAACACAAAGTTGAAGTAAATGGAAGATTCTTAAATTTATAAAGGAAGATGGACAATTCTTTAAATTTATATAAATCTGCTAATTGCTGACCATACCACATGGTCAGCATCTATCAATGATGTGGAGTTAAAATGGTCTGAGAATAAATTCTGCATTGGTTCAATACCAGAAAATGTATCAAGAGATGCACTAAAAATGATAGTCATCTATCATGATGATAAGAAAGAATCTACCACTTCAGAGGTATACCTGCCACCTACCCAGGTATACCTCTGAGTTGAATTCTTCATCTTCTACCTGGAACCTCCCCTGTTTCTGCTCTATAGTTTGATGTCAAGGGCCCTCAGTGGATGCAATCTCACATTGCCCTGCTGTGTGGTACATTTCATCCTTGTTTTCATTCATTATGATCATAGAATCAGATGGCTGAGAGTTAACATTACTGCAACAGGAATATATGATGGAGTTGCAATGTCTAACAGCAAGAAAGAAATGGAAGTGTAAGTGACTCTGAATACCATTCAACTCATTAAGTGGACATCTTGGAATGAATATGAAGAGTGAGACATGAATCTATTGAGCCCTTCATCAGTCAAAATGCATGTGTACCTCTCACAGTATGAGCATCCCACCACACGAAGTATAATTTCGTATAACAAATATATATTTCATACACATGAGCTCTCAAACACAAGCTAACTTGTTTATATCTGGTCCCTGTCTGAATAAACAGTAATCTGTCCCAAACATAAAAATAAAATGATATGAATTAAAGTTTTTGAGGGTGGTCCAGTGGTTAGGATGCCTCACTCTCACTGCTGAGGGCCCAGGTTCAATCCCTGGTCAGGGAACTAAGATCCCGCAAGACCTACTGGTGCAGCCAAAAACAAAAAAGTTTTTGAGAAACAGTATGAATGTCTCCAATGTGGTAGGAATATATGGCTCAACACATATAAAATCAATACATACAAATCTATGTAGACTATGTAAATTATGAGTGATTTAAAAGATTTTAGAAAGTAATTTTGACCTTTACTTTTCCAATTAAATTTAAAGCATAACCCCCTCCTGAACTGTCATGACACTACAGTGAAATATGCTGAGTTTATTTTAGTAGTAGAATTTATTTCAATGGGTTCATACATAATTTTAGTTCTTTATAAACATTCTAGAGGTTGAATGGGTCAGTTGTATATCTATTCTACTGCACATATCTTAAAATGTTGCATGGGGACATTTAAACAGTCTTGTAATGTTTTTTTGTGGAGAGAATATAACTAAAAAGACTAATGCAGGTCTAAATTCCTGTGTACTTATGAAGGAAATCCTTTAATATGCTGTAACCGCCCGTGTTATAACTAAAAACAAAGGCTCAAAAAATAACTGTTTGGCTTCTTATTTTCTAGAAGGAAATTTATGTCACCAATGTATGTAACATTTCAATTTAATAAAAGGAGAAACCATTTTACATTTAAAATGTTAAAATATAAAACTGACTTTATGGGAATGTAAATTGGTGCAACCACTATGGAAAATGGTATGGAGAGTCCTCAAAAGATTAAAAATAGAACTACCATACAATTGAGCAATTTCTCATCTGTATATTTATCTAAAGGTAATGAAATTACTATCTTGAAAAGATATCTGCACCCTCATGGTCATTGTAGCATTATTTACAACAGCCAAGACACAGAAACAACCTAAGAATCCATTGACAGATAAATGGATAAAGAAAATGTGGTATACACACACACACACACACACACACACACACACACACACACACACACACACAATGGAACATTATGCAGCCATAAAAAAGGAAATCCTGCCATTTGTGACAATATGGATGGACCTGAGGGCACTATCCTAAGTAAACTAAGTAAGAGAGAAAGAGACAAATACTGTATGATCTCACTTATATGTGGAATCTGAAAAAAAACAAACTCATAGACACAGAGAAAAGACTGGTTGTTGCCAGAGGTGGGGAATGCGGCGGTGGGCAAAATGGGTGAGGGTGGTCAAAAGGTAAAAACTTCCAGTTATAAGATAAATAAGACATTAGTAAAAAAAAAAAAAAAAAAAAAAAGCCAAGAATAAACTATGACTCAATCCATTCTTTCCTGAGAATTGGGGCCATGGTCCTTTGGTTGAGGGGGAGGAGAGGGTGGTCAGGGAAGATAACCCCACTGTTTCTGAGGTAAAAGTCACCAATGCAAAGGAGTCTTTGACTTGCATTTCCTAACAAATTAACACAATTTTTTTAATACTAGTAATTCATGTTAAAAAAATGTTAGACCTAACTCTAACCCAATCCTTTTGAAGACACTTCAAAAGTATTTTGCTAGCTACAATAAGTATATTCAAAAGAAAAATAAACCTGGAGTTGTTCCTCTCAAAATGAACTGTATTAAAAACAGGAAGTTCTCTTTTCTGATGGGGCATCTTTATATAAAAAGATTGGTGTTTTCAAAGACCAAAAAATTTATTTGATATGCTTTCCTTTCTGATGAAAGAGGAACAATCTAATAAGTACAAAAACTGGAAGATAAAAAAAAATACTAAAGAAAAAAATCTACAAATAGTTACTGCAAGCTCAAATGTTCAATACAGTTAGTTGACTTTTATCACCATTTGAAAAATAGTTTTATTACCAATTGAGAAAACCAACCAAAGTAAAAATAAAAGAATTCCAATTTAGGAAAACAAACTGTTACTTTATTCCCCCTTAAACAATCCCTTCCCAACCCCTCAGTTCAACAGAATAAATATTTTTGAGCACCTATGTACCTACTATGTGCCAGACATTGTATAGTATGTATATTATATATTATATATATAACCCGGATTATATACATAATCCAGGTGGCCAATTACAAATATATATCCAATCTGTCTACTATTCATCTCACTCTGTCTTTCTTGTCCTTTATAACTATTAAAATATAAACTAATTTCCTATCATTTTGATTAAAAAGCAAACCCAGTGATACATCTAAACTGTTATATCATTTCCTCCTCAAATTTATAATCATCTGGGCTATGGTAAATAACAGAAATTACTGCCATAATCTTGTTTAGTTCTTAAAAATTTATAGCAGAAAATGTCTTACAAGCATTAATATTAAGGCTCCAGGATTCATGTTAAATGAAGTCTACCCATAATTTTCAGATTATATTACATTTCGGGTATAATTTTGTTCCTTATAGCTCTGTATATTAAAGCTGTGAATATTTTCCAATAGAATAATTCAATTTAAAATACATTAGAAGCAGCTCTATTTACAATAGCCAGGACATGGAAGCAACCTAAGGGTCCAACAACAGATGAATGGATAAAGAAGGTGTGGCACATATATACAATGGAATATTACTCAGCCATAAAAAGAGATGAAATTGAGTTATTTGTAGTGAAGTGGATGGACCTAGAGACTGTCAAACAGAGTGAAGTAAGTCAGAAAGAGAAAAACAAATACCGTATGCTACACATACATATGGAATCTAAAAATAAATTTTAAAAAAAAGGTTCTGAAGAACCTAGGGGCAGAACAGGTATAAAGACGCAGACGTAGAGAATGGCCTTGAGGACACGGGGAGGGGGAAGGGTAAGCTGGGACAAAGTGAGAGAGTGGCATGGACATATATATACTACCAAATGTAAAATAGATAGTGGGAAGCAGCTGCATAGTCCAGGGAGATCAGCTTGGTGCTTTGTGAACACCTAGAGGGGTGGAATAGGGAGGATGGGAGGGAGACGCAAGAGGGAGGGGATATGGGGATATATGTATATGTATATCTGATTCACTTTGTTATAAAGCAGAAACTAACACACCATTGTAAAGCAATTATACTCCAATAAAGATGTTAAAAAAATACATTAGAATATATGATTACAATAACTGGTCATATTGTCCACTACTAATTACAGTGTTCTTGATATTGCAGCATTCTTTATGTGTAGAAATGTGACTAAACACAAATAAAAAATAAGAGTAAATATAAAACCACACTAAAACAATTTTAATAAACAAGAGAGTGAAAGGCATTTTCAAGTAAGATATCCTTATATCTTTATATTTATCTATAAAGATAAATAAATTTAAGTGAACTGAAAATACTGCTAATTCTAAATTATATCTGATTTTGCCACCAGAAACATTATAAGTAAATTTAAATATGTGAAGCTTGTTATGTATTTATGGTTTATAAAATATCTTTTTATTACTAAATGTATTTACAATGATGTCAGGTTCTCATTATGAGATTAAAAATATTTAAAAGACATCAAGGATGTCATTTATAATCCCAAATTAAATAGTTTTTTTCAAAATTGAGACTATTACTTTACATGAATTGCAGTATAAAGTTCAGTGCAATGTGGAATTTCAATAATTTCCTATATCTTCCTTTAATGCGTTAAATGTAGTATTTTATTTTTAAATGTAGCATTTTTTCAGATACTATCATTACAGGGATACCAATATAATATTCAAGTATACTTTTCAAAGCCAAAAAGTTTTTAGAGTAGATACAAAAGTACTGACAACTACAAAATCACAATTTCCAAAAAAAAAAAAAAAAATTAAATGAAGCTGTTCCTATTCCAATAATAAGCATGATTTTTCAGTTATTTTATCAGCCATTAAAAATTGTGTAAAAATAAATTAGCCCATTTATTCTTACCTAGAAGAACAGGGAATACTGGCATAACTATTTTGTCTCAGATGCTGTATACATTTTTATTATTTTGCAACTAGAACAAACTAAAACTCTTATACTCAATGTTGCTTTTATAGGAGTTGTCAGAAAATATTGGTTAAATATTCTGATTCCTGAAGGGAAAATACAAGATAGGTTTTGGGCTATTTTGCACCTAACTTTCAAGACTTCAGTGTACATTTTTTTTTTTTTTTTTTTTTTTTTTTGGTGGTACGCGGACCTCTCACTGTTGTGGCCTCTCCCATTGCGGAGCACAGGCTCCAGACGCGCAGGCTCAGCGGCCATGGCTCACGGGCCAGCCGCTCCGCGGCATGTGGGATCTTCCCGGACCAGGGCACGAAACCGTGTCCCTTGCATCGGCAGGCAGACTCTCAACCACTGCGCCACCAGGGAAGCCCCAGGGTACATTTTTAATTTATCAAATAAAATTCCTCTTCCTTAAATATTGTGCTGGCTGTATTTCTTCTACAAAAATGTGTTCAAACCAAAAGGACCCTAAAACATTTGGGAGTTTAACTCCCCTGTTTACATCAAGATTTTGTTTAATGAAAGCACAGGCATTTAAAAAAGAACACAGTTAAAGACAGAAGACACCTCAGTTATCATCTTTATCCCCTCCTTTTACAGATGAGAGCACTGGGGTCCAGTGAGGTTGAATGACCCACTGAGGCCCACTAAGCTGGACTCGAACCCAGGCTTCACGCTCTTCGTCCATACCTAGTTCCCTTCAAACATGGAATAATGCCAAACCACAAAGCTAACCCAGTTATGAGCACAAACAAGCTTCTACTGGCAATAATTAATTTTTTAAATGCAATAAAGAAAACTATCATCTGTTTCTTCTCTGACAACTGTTATTCAACAAGAAATTTTCCTTTTTGCTCTATGTATTCTCTTATTAGTTAAATTCTGTCAATCTCTGACAATCAGAACAAGTTTAAGACTCAGACCCCCTTTTGAAAAAGCTAGTTTCATAAGACAATATACATCATTTCTTAATTTAGGGAAAACATATTTTATTGGATTTTATTTTTATCAACATTACTGTTTAGTACAAAATATTTCTGTTCTCTCAAACCAAGAAAAGCTCAAACCTATTCAAGATCTCCCTTGAGATTCCATTCAAATGGAATGATTTTATTTTATAGGAAATCATATTTTAATTTTTTACTAAATCAGTTCCATATGACTGAGAAAAGGAAACCCCTATCCAAGGAGTCTGGACGCTTAACAGTACAGATGATGGAACACAGCTCCTGTTCTTTCCCATACAAAGTCACTGGACCTCTGTGAAGTCACCTCTCTTTCTACCTACACAGTTTCTATTACTCCTTGGTGTACCTGATTACTGAGAACTTCATATCAATGCTCTGGCTCTAAAACTCTAAAGAGTAAGAGAAGTGGAACATTACTGAAAGCATTCCTAGAGCATTCAGACCTACAGGCTCTTCCCTGAACGTTTATACTTGGATTCAAAATATTCTGACCACTGAAACAGCATGTCTGTCTTCAACTCACCTCTCTGCTGCTACCCTGCTCACAACACAAAATGGATCCTCTTCCACTGGAAAACTGGACAATTTAATCTTATCTTGTTGGAGGATTTTCACCAAAATTAATGAGATGTTCTTATGTGAAGAGGAAACAGCAAAAAATTTTGTTGTTAAAATAACAACAGGGCTTCCCTGGTGGCACAGTGGTTGAGAGCCCGCCTGCTGATGAAGGCGACATGGGTTCGTTTCCCGGTCCGGGAAGATCCCACATGCCGCGGAGCAGTTGGGCCTGTGAGCCATGGCCGCTGAGCCTGCGCGTCCGGAGCCTGTGCTCCGCAACGGGAGAGGCCACAACAGTGAGAGGCCAGTGTACCGCAAAAAAAAAAAAATAATAATAATAACAAAACTAGGTTCATTTTTAGAGACAAAACTGTTTGGAAAAATAAATCCTTCTGTACTGAGACAGGGCGTACGTAATCTCACCTTATGGGGAGTTTTTAGAAAATTCACTTTAGCTGTGGATTATGTAAATATTTCTGTAAAATACTATTTGGGGAACTTAAGAATTCATTGTACTAAGCTTTAACTCTAAAATCATCTATATCTTCTAACTAATTTTGGCAAGAAGCCTTCAATGTAAAGTAGATGCTTTAGTTAATAAATATTTAGAGTATGATTCAAATTAATAGCATCCACATACAAAGGAGTAAATCCATCTATTCAATTTATTGACCATCTATTCAATCATAAAAGCTGTTATGTATGTATACATCTTTTCATAGCTTAGAAAACACTTTCATATGCAGTACTGAATTTATATGCTGTGACAATTACAAAACACATAATTCTTGCTTTCACTCATTTTCATAGAGGAAAATTAAATAGGTATAAAACAGATAAATATAGGGTAATGATTAGGACAGAACACTTTTTTGTATGGAGATATAATTGACACATAACATTGTATTACTTTCAGGTGTACAACATAATGATTTGATATATGTATATGGACATAATACTTTTAAAAATGAGAGTAGGTCAACAGAATCAATAGAAGAAATCTCAGAAAAATGCTTTTGTAGACTCTAATTCCTTAAGTTTCCAATTTAGTCCATTTATCCAGATTATTTAGATGAAGAAATTAGAATTCCAGGCAGGCCCATTCCCCTTCCTTTGGGAGTTTCCCAGCAGAGGTTTAAATCCTGCCAACTAATAATCCGCTCTATATTTACAAAGGCACTTTGATTTCTTAGCCACCCATGCCTAATTTTTCACAATTTGTCACCACTGTAATCTTCTGTCACATGGCTCAGTGGTACCTAAGCACACTAACTGTACATAGTAGGTACAAAAGTAAATATTTTTTTATTTGACTAGAATTATTTTGAAGAAGGTAAATGGTCTGAATCTTAAACAGGAAAACAAACACATCAGTTAAAAAAAAATCATACGGAAGGCAGAATGGAAAATACCAAGCTATAAGGAAGTCTTCAGTGACAGGTTGCAGGGCTCTGCCCTGCCTTTCATGTTATACTGTTTAATCCACTGACTTTAATGAGGACACCAATGATACAATGATCAAATTTGCCTGTGACAAAAACCTGAGAGGACTAATTTATTATGGTGAAATGTTAAAAACAGAGTCCAAAAAGGTTCAAACAAGCTGATACCATAGGTCCAAACTAAAATGATCAAGTTTCAGAGAGACAAATGCAAATATCTGTATTTACTGCCCAATTGTAGGGCAGTGGACTTATGCCATTAAAGGTTTTAACTGAATTTAAGCTCACTAAGAGTTCACAATGAGACATGTTTGATAAACACATAACCCAAATGATAACTGGCTCTGAAGCTAGATTAATATAAGCTTAGATGACAGCTCCACTTCTATGTACTGCTGAGGTCATACCAAAAATATCATATTTAGTTATCATCATGACTCTTTAAAGCAACTAGATAAAATAGAACACAGGAGAGAGAAATGAGGATATAGAATGTGAATAATAATCATAACAGCATTAGTAAAAATAATAATTATTAATATTTATAGATCACTTATTAATGTCATGCACTGGGCTAAGAGATTATTACCTCAAGGTTTTTACAAAACACTATAAAGTGGTAATTTTTTCTATCCTCATTTTACAGATAAGAAAACTGAGGCTTGGGGGCTTCCCTGGTGGCGCAGTGGTTGGGAGTCTGCCTGCCGATGCAGGGGACACGGGTTCGTGCCCCGGTCTGGGAGGATCCCACATGCCGCAGAGCGGCTGGGCCCGTGAGCCATGGCAAAAAAAAAAAAAAAGAAAAGAAAACTGAGGCTTGGATATATTAAGTAATTTGATCAAGTTCACCGGGTAGTAGATATTAAGGTGAGAATTTGACTTTAGGCAATCTACTTTCAGGGTCTGAACTTCCTGCTACCTAACCACCCACCCATCCAGTTCCTGGGACCCTAATTGTATGCTAGGCACTGAAGCACTGGAATACAAGAGTGGATGTGACAAGTAAGAGTCTCTGACCTCAAACTTACATTCCAATGAAAAAAACAGATATTTTTAAGTAAAAAAAATAATAAAAAATTATAATAAGTTCCATGAAGGAAACAAGGTACTTTGAGAGAATAATGGAGCAGTGCAAGGGGATACACATTAATAGTTAGAGAAGTGAAGACATTTAAGCAGAAACCAAAGAAAGAGAAAGAGGTGGTTAAGCACAGGAAGAGTGAAGAAGAACATATAAGGCAGATGTTTGTCCAAAGGCCTTGGCATCTTTGAGAAGCTAAAGGAAAACCATGAGGCTCAAGTGAATGCAGAAAAGAAAAGTAGATAGGAAGAGTAGATGTTAAGACAATTGCGATCAGATTATGCAGGGCCTGGTAAGCTATGGAAAAGTTTGGATTTATATTTCTAAATGCAAATGGGAAGACACTCCAAGTTGTTAAATGGAAGAACAACATGATTCAGTTCACATTTGCCTTTGCTAATATGTTGTGTATGGACTGAGGGGGGACATGACTTCATGAAGCTAATATCGTGGCAAGGAAAAAACAGATAACAAACACAATAAATGAGTAAGATGTGGAGTGAAATAAAGCAGAAAGGGGAAAGAGAGTACTGGGGGAGTGGTGTACAATTTAAAATAAGGTGGTCAGGGATGGGCTCACAGAGGAAATATGAAAGCAATTACTTGAAGGCATTAAGCTAGTGATCCATAAGGCTATCATAGGGAACAGTGTTCCAGGCAAAGGGAATAGCAAGAACAAAGGCCCTGAAGTGGGATTGTATCTGATGTGTTTGAGGAACAGCAAGGAAGCCAATGTGGCTAGAGCAGAGTGATGGAGGAGAAAAGTAGGAGATGAGGGGCAGAGAGGTAACAGGAGGACCAGACTGTGCAGTATATTGTAGATCAATTGTGGGGACTTTGGCTTTTACCACGACTAAGGTAGGGAACCACTGGCAGTTGCAATCAGAAGAGGGACAAGATTTGTCTCTGCTCTCTGTGAAGGGACTAAAATGGGTTGAAGCACAGAAAAAAGGAAGCCAATTAGGACATTACTACGATAACACTGGTGAAAATGATAGTACCTTGAGCTAGAGTATAGCAGTGGATATAGCGGAAGAAGATATAGGGATGGCAAGCAAGCATCTGAAAAGATGTTTAATATCATCAATCATTAGGGAAATGCAAATTAAAGCCACAATGAGATATCATTATACACCTACCAGAATGGCAGCATATAAAAAGACTGATCAAACACTTTAAACAAATATAATTGCTGAAATATAAATATCATTATAAAAGAAGTTATTTTCATCCTGATTTTAAAACTTTCTAGGCAGAACACTCTTTGACATATATCGCAGAAATATTTTTTTGGATTTTTTTTCCTTTTCCTAAAGTAAAGGAAATAAAAGCAAAAATAAACAAATGGGACCTAATTAAACTTAAAAGCTTTTGCACAGCAAAAGAAACCATTGACAAAATAAAAAGACAAGCTACTGAATGGGAGAACATATTTGCAAATGATATGACCAATATAGGATTAATATCCAACACATATAAACAGCTCATACAACTCAACATCAAAAAAAAAAAAAGCCTAATTAAAAAATGGGCAGAAAAACTGAATAGACATTTTTCCAAAGAGGAAATGCAGATGGCCAAGAGGCACATGAAAAGATGCTCATCATCACTAATTATCAGGGAAATGCAAATCAAAACTACAATGAGATAACACCTCATACCAGTAAGAATGGCTATAAACGAAAAGTCTACAAATAAGAAATATTGGCACGGATGTGGAGGAAAGGGAACCTTTGTACACTGTTGATGGGCATATAAATTGGTGCAGCCAGTGTGGAAAACAATATGGAAGTTTCTCAAAAAGTTAAAACTAAAACTACCATATGACCCAACAATTCCACTCCTGGGTATATATCTGAAAGAAACAAAAACACCAATTTGAAAACATACATGCACCCCAATGTTCACAGCAGCATTATTTATAATTGCTAAGACATGGGAACAACCTAAGTGTCTATTAACAGATGAATGGATAAAGATGTGGTATATATGTGTATATATATATATACATATTCACACAATGGAACAAAAAAGAATGAAATTTGATGGACATGGAAGCATTATGCTAAGTAAAATAAGTCAGAAAGACAAATACTGTATGATATTACTTATTTGTGGAATCTAAAAAATACAACAAACTAGTGAATATAACATAAAAGAAGCAGACTCACAGATATAGAGAATAAACTAGTGGTTACCAGTGCGGGGGCAATGTAGGTGAGTGGGGGGTGGGAGGTACACACTACTGAATGTAAGGTAGGCTCAAGGACGTATTGTACAACACGGGGAATAAAGCCAATATTCTGTAATAGCTGTAAATGGAAAGTAACCTTTTGAATTGTATAAAAGTAAAAACTTTAAAAAAACTTTCTGCCTGATATAGCACAACAAAGGTAAACTAGGAGTTAGAGGATCTGTCATCTAGTTTAGGTACTATTACTAATTATTTAAAGTTCATTCTTTAGTTCACTCAGGCATTCATTTACTCATTCATTGAACTAACAGATAAAACTTACGGTAGGCCTTCTCTGAGCTGGATACCAGGGATACAATGATGAATAATATATGGACTCTGACTTCATAGTAGTTTACAGACACTTCTGGCAAATAATAGTTTTCTGGGGCTCAGTGTTTCTATCCTCATCTCTTATGCCTCCTTTTGCCCTCCAGGTGTATATGGAACAGTGTCTTTGCATATTCTGTCCCTTTTGCCTGAATGGCCCTCCCTTTGCACTCTCTCTGTTCCCCTCCAGACTAGGCTGAAATATGAATTTCATGGTAGAATCTTTTTTTTAAATAACAGCTTTATTGACATAATTTACATACAACTCTCCCATTAAAGTATATAGTTGAATGTGTTTTAGTATATTCAGAGTTGTGCAACCACCACCTTGATCAATTTTAGAACATTTTAACACCCCAAAAGAAACTACATACCCATTAGCAGTACTCCCCATTTGCCCCCAACCCACTCAGCCCAAGCATCTACTAATCTTTCTGTCTCTATAGATTTGCCTATTCTGGACATTTCATATAAATTATACAATATGTTGTCTTTTGTGACAAGCTTCTTTCACTTAGCATAATGTTTTCAAAGTTCAGCCATGTTGCAGAATGTATCAGTACCTCATTCTTTTTTATTGCCAACATATAGCTGTATAGACATAGATATAGATAATCACATTTTATTTATCCATTTATTAGTTGAAAAACATTTGTGTTGTTGCCAGTTTGGGGCTATTATGAATAATGCTGATATGAACACTCATGAACATGTTTTTTTAAAAATAAATTGATTCATTTATTTTTGGGTGCATTGGGTCTTCGTTGCTGCCTGCAGGCTTTCTCTAGTCGCGCTGAGGAGGGGCTACTCTTCGTTGCAGTGTGTGGGCTTCTCATTGCGGTGGCTTCACTTGTTGCAGAGCACAGGATCTAGGCACGCAGGCTTCAGTAGTAGTGGCACAAGGGCTCACTAGTTGTGGCTCGCGGGCTCTAGAGCGCAGGCTCGGTAGTTGTGGCACATGGGCTTAGTTGCTCCACGGCATGTGGGATCTTCCCGGACCAGGGCTTGAACCCGTGTCTCCTGCATTGGCAGGTGGATTCTTAACCACTGACCCACCAGGGATGTCCCTCATGAACATGTTTTTTTGTGGACATGTTTCATTTCTCGTGGGTATAGACCTAGTAGTAGAATTGCGGGGTAACTTTTGAGAAACTGTCAGACTATTTTCCAAAGCAGCTGCATAGTTTATAATCCTGCCAGCAGTGTGAGGCTCCAATTTCTCCACATCCTCGTCAACACTTGTTATTATCTATCTTTTTGATTATAGCCATCCTAGCAGGTGTGAAGTAGTATCTCATTTTCGGTTTGATTTGCATTTCTGTGATAGCTAATGATGATGAGCATCCTTTCATGTGCTTATTTGCCATTTGTATATCTTCTTTGGAAAAGTATCTATGAAGATTCTTTGCCTGCTTTGGAAATGGTTTATCTTTTTATTATTAAACTGTAAGCCTGCTTTATACATCCTAGTAACAAGTCTCTTATCAGATAGGTAATTTGTAAAAATTTTCTCCCATTCTGTGGGGTTTTTTTCCACTTTCTTGATGATGTCCTTTGAAGCACAGAAGTTTTTAATTTTGATGATATCCAATTTATCTATTTTTTTCTATGGTTGCTTATGCTTTTGGTGTCATATCCAAGAAAACCATTGCCTAGTCCAAGTTCACAAAGATTTATGCCTGTCTTCTTCCAAGAGTTTTGTAAGCTTAGCTCTTACAGTCACGTCTTTCTATCTACTTTGAATTAATTTTTATATATAATATAAGGTAGGGGCCCAACTTCATTCTTTTACATGTGGATATCCAGTTTTCCCAGCACCATTAGTTGAAAAACTATTTCTCACCCATTGAATTTTCTTATTTTCCATGTTGAAAACTGATTGACTGTTGTGTAAAATCTTTTTGAATTCTCTCCCACCAAAGTAAGCTACCCTTACACTGAGCCCTCATCTTATCACATTCAACTTTCTCACCAGACCATAAGAGTTGTATGAGCAATACATATATTTTATTTTTCAATGCAACCCCAGCGCCTATTTGTTAGTGACACCTAATAGGTTACCAGTAACTATTAGTTAGATAAATGAATGCATTAAAATGAGGTATTAACTCTCAGCTTACTCACAGTCTAATCATTTATGAAATGAAGGGGCCAAACTAAGTCATTAAAGTCTTTTTGGGTCTCAGTACCCACCAAGCTACTGCCCTTTACTATCTGATGTCCTCCCTTTGATCCTTCATATGAAGCCACTGAAACAAGGGAGACTAAAGATAAAAAATTACCTTCATGAATTTTATTGCTATGTGGTTAGAAAGCATCTTCTGAAAAATGCCAAGCTATATTAAGTTACTCTTAACAACCAGCAATGGTTGGGGGAAACGGGGGTGGCGAAAAGGAGCTATAGCAATTACAGTTTAAAAAAATCCATGATTATGGATCCCTCCTGAAAGTACGGATAGAACATAATGATGGATCTGTGGTCATGCTGGCCCCTTCTAAGTTATAGTTGAATGTGAAACAGTAAATAGAGGAGAAAGCCCAGTTGTTCTTAGTGTAAATGTCTTTAGAATGCCTTCTAAAATCTTTCTCATTTTCTCTTCCTACTTTGTTTTTTTTCCTTTTCCTCTACTCTCCTTTTCTTGTTTTTATAACTGGAACAACTCAAGAGTCCTTTGTTCTCTCCTGGCTGATGAAGTAAGTCAAAGGTATCCTAAATTCAGCATTTAGAAACTTCAGGCTCTGCTCAAGAAAAGCCTGCTTATCAGTAAGTCACACTTCTTATATTATGTATTAGTGAGACATATGTGCCATGTATCTATATATATACACACACATACATACATATATCTGTATATATACATACACACAAAGATATTTGTCCTTAGATTTTTAAATATATAAATAGATATTTGATTCATCCATTTGCCTAAATCCCCTTTTAGACCAAAACATCTGGCTCTTGATATATAAGCCCTTAAACAGCTTCAATCACTGTACACACAGTGGACTTTCAATAACTTAGGGAAGAAACACTGCCCCAGCCCTATTTTTCTATGATAAACGTAAGTGTAGAGACAAGTTGAAAATGACACCCTAGAGTTTCTAATTCAAATTAGGATATGACAATTACCTCTCAGGATGAGATTATCATATTAAGTGAAGTAAGACAGAGAAAGACAATTATCATATGATATCATTTATATGTGGAATCTAAAAAAATGATACAAATGAACTTATTTACAAAACAGAAACAGACTCACAGACATAGAAAACAAATTTATGGTTACCAAAGGGGAAAGCAGGGGAGGGATAAATTAGGAGTTTGGGATTAAAATGTACATACGACTACATGTACAGATAACCAACAATGACCTACTGTATAGCATATCTCGTAATAACCTATAATGGGAAAGAATCTATATATAACTATATATGTAGTTATATATATATATATATATATATATATATATATATATATATAAAACTGAATCACTTTGCCACACACCTGAAACTAACACATTGTAAATCAATTATATTTCAATAAATTTCTTTAAATGAGTGAATTCAGATTTCTGTGCAGATAATTCTGAACAAGTGAAAGAAGGACCCAAAAGAAAAGGTAGTACTTGCAATGATGGGACAATCTTTCATGTCAAAGAATTCAACAGTTCTTTCTCCTCCATCTTCTTAAGATTTCCCTAAAAGTTTTTACCTCCCCCTTTTCCTTGGCTGCCACTCTCTCTAAGACACGAGCATTCCCTTGTACTTTATGGGGAACTTTCAACCACAGTTGACTCATGACTTCTGAAGCCAGGCCAATGCTATTACTTGCATGTTTTATTACCATGGCTGGGGTGGGGGGTGGTGGTGACAGGGGGTGGAGGGGAAGAAGAGAGAAAGAGAGACAGGATGAATATGAATGAATATCAGAACTTCAGTTGTAAGTAGAGAGATTCTATATAGAAAAGAATTTTCTATTCTCCACAGGGAATGCCAAAAATTCTCAGGGAAGTCAGAAAGCAGGTCAGAAATAAGGACACTGCTGCTTTCTTGTCTTTTCTTTAAAATCTAAATGTTACTGTAAGTGATCCACTTAAATATAGATGTTAACACCAAGAAGGGTTAAATTACCTTGACCATCTCTTAAGAATAGTAGCATGAAAATCTAAACATCTTGCAATTTATTAATAGTCATGAGCAGCCTGCAGTTATATCTAGAATCTATGTCTAGGGCAGCCTCTCACATTGTACTCCAATGAGGGTCAGGGGAACATGCCAGGGATATGTGAAATCTCTAAGAGAATTAAAAACTTGTTCTCATTCTGATGATTAAAAAATCAAAATACAAAAAAATACGATCATATTCTAGGTCATCCAGATCCAGAATTGCCACAGCATTTCATTCCATGGCTGTATTTATGAGAGCACCAAGGAAAAACTGAAAGTGAAAGCATTAACTATTAATGCCATTTTTCTCCAAAGGAGTTACCAATTTATTCCCAGGGGTCATGGGTTCACACAGATATGAAACTCTGACTAAGGGTATTTAATTCTGCAGGCTTCCTGAAAAGTAACTACTCTTCCAAAATCCTATCTTGGGCAGTTTGCTGTTGCCTAAAATCCTTCCAATAGACCTTCATTCTTAATTCAGACTAGGACTTTAATCCTTATTGCAGATTAAATGACATCTATCTTGTAATTAAATTCAACTGTTTAAAAGGCTAGATGTTTTATTGTTCTACTATTCATCATAATGAAAAGAATATAATCTAAAATTGATGACAGTAAAATTTCATTCTTATCATAACAGAAGTGTCATTTTTATAAAATCAGAGTGAATGGGAAATTTGGAATGACACTTGAGACTCCATGTAATTTTACTGATTTTATTAATACTTAATTCATAAGTAAGAACAACAGAGAAATATTTCCTATGTTTCTGAAAACACAGGCATTTAGACATAAAGAAAACCTTAGCTTTCACTTATCCAAGCTTCTCATTTCACTGGGAAAGAAAATGAGGCTCTGAGAGGTTTGCTCAGGAAGTTAGCTGAAAAGTCAAATCAAGTCTTTGGACTCACAGTCCACAGGTAAAATACTACCCTGTACACTCTGTGTTTCACCTTCCGTTATTAGTCATGTGCAAATCTTCTACAAATCGTTAAAGTAACTGTCAATTCTTTTATTTCTAGAAAACTAATCCTACTTGATTCTAACACTGTTAATAAGATGGCATTTTGTTGTATGTCATCTGAAAATGATGTTGAAAATCTTAAAATTGTCTCATTACATAGAAAACACTACAAAGGAAACGAAAAACTTATGCAAATATTCCCAAAATATAATACGACTTCTGTGCCTGACTGTAAGACATGCAGCATGTTATAAGTAGGCAATTACTTGGGATTCTGAACCTTATAGAAGACTTTTTTCTATGAGCAATCTTTTATAACAGAGATGTGGCACTTGAGATACTGAGGTCAGTGATACAAGTATGCTATGGAATCAAAAAACACATGCATTCCTTGAACACCTCCTCCTTCCCCTGTGCGCCTATCCCCATTCCTTTGCTCAAGCTGCCATTTTCCAACCTAAATGCCTTTGTCTCCCATCTATGGTGGGCAACATCCTTACCATCCTTCAAGTTTGTCCTCTCTCCTTCTCCTAAATCATCTTACCCTTCGGTAGTTTGCTAATGATAGTTATTATGTTCTTTGACGTATATTTATTTGCAAACCTGTCTTACATACTCCCTTTTTTTAAGAACAGAAGTTCATTCTAGGCCAGCATAGTGCATGCAATATATGGTTATTGAGTTAAAAAAAAAAACGAGTGAAACTTAGGGCAAAAGGATTCTAAATTTATAACAGTATCTGTTCTCTTCAAAATATGACTTATCACTTTCCTTTGAAAGTACACGTAAATGGCCATATTAAAGTGATCTATGAAGAGAAGGCAGCAACACATAAAATGCTTAAGATATTGTCAAGTGGAAAAAGTAAAAACCATAATTACATCTATGCTATGTTTACTACTTGAAAATATTATATATGCATATGGACAAAAAGTAGAAGGTAAAACAGAAAAATGAAAACAATTTGCTCTGTTGGGTGGTGGAATTATTGGCTTCTGTGAATGTGTCTATGTTTATACAATAAATATTTTTTAAAATGTATACATATGTAGTAATTAGTAATATTTATACTGGATATTGGTACTAATATTTATGGACTATAAAACAAAAAAGCATCTGTAGCTGTCCTATGTCTAATACCACTCAGTTTGCCGGCCTGTATGGAAACATATTCAAAGAACTGCTGCCACCTGGTAGTCACCATAATTGCAGACTTGGTAATCAGAGAAGGTAACCGGTAAGGTTAGAAGGCTGGGTCAACTTTTAAGGTCAAAATAAGCATGCACAAATTTTTTAAGGACCGAAATATGAATCATCCACTGAAATTGAAACACGGCAAAACCTGTATTTCTTTAGGACCAATAGTTGATGAACCTTATGACTTCCTTAAAACACAAAAATATTTCTTGACTTCACTTTACAGTTTTATATTCCTATCCAAAGGCACACATTTATTTCTAAATATTTATCCCATAAGGCGTATTATTTCTAAAATGGCTTGTTTTCTTATTTGTGCCTTTATCTCTAAATAGCCCTATATTGTTACTTTCATATATATTGTTTCTGTGCATATTTGATTTTTTAAAAAATATATTATTATGGTGAATAGCACTATCATCTTTGCTGGAAAATCAAATGACTTTTTTGAATATACGAATTTCCATGGTGGTTTTATGAATGAGATATACATATACTGCCACCTAAAACCATGGCCCAAATCATTATTAAAGTTACTGATGCTAAATGCCCCAAGGATCTGCAACTTGGTATTATTCACTGGATTGATTTGGAACTGTTTCTTTGTTCAAAAAAATCAAACTCAATTTTTTACTGCTAATTTTCTGACCTTACAAACATAATTATAATCTTAAACGGAGAAATTATGTGGTGTTTTAGAAAAATAATAAGTTGACAACATTTTATAAAATGGAGATATTTTAAATTATTTACGAAATCCTATTTGTTCCATTCAAGCATCACACAGCACAGGAACAAAAGAAGCTGATTTATTAGACATATGCCAGGGTGAAGAATTTTCTCAGAATTCTTGGTTAGCCTGTGATAAGAACACAAATTTATCTAAGTATGATGAACAATGCTTTAGGGCATACTTAGGGAAGATGCTATTTAAAAAAAAAAAAAGCTTTATTGCATCACACACATGGAACCAGATTCTCCCTCTTATGGGCTGTAGCCAGCATGAAGTTCACACTACATTAATTTGCACTTGTCGATATGCTACTTTGCAAGTATTTTTAAGGCATGTTCAAATGTGTACTCTGTCTCTTAAACTAGAATATAAACCCCCTAAGGGCAGGACCTGGGTCTTCTAGTTATCACCCCACAGTGCCTAGCGTTCTGGTCTGGGCAGGCCAAGCCCTCTCGAATGGCTGTGGTCTGAGTGAGAAGCAGGGAAACGAATGTGCTAAGCCTCCAGCACTGAAAGACAGTGTGAAGAACACTGGAGAGCAACTCTGTCATCACCAGGACCAAGTGATTACATGTACTAACGGCATGCCCAAGTGGCCCAATCCCAGTCATTTTTTAGAGATAGAAGTGAGACTGCAGGTGGTAGTTGGATAGTTTCTGAAGTCTAGCTCTCAGAAGCCATCCATTATCTCAATATATTCCCCAAAAGCCTTCTGAAGAGAGTATACAGCATTACAGACACATAAGAGAGAACAGAGACGAACGGGATTTTTCTTTAATCTGTAGTTGCTAAATTACGAGTAGAAAAGACAAATATCACTACTAGCCAGTTTAACACAGTGAAATATTCCTAGGATGTTTCCAGAATCAAATAAAAGACAATGGACCTCAGAGGTCCATTAGCTGGGTCTTTAGGTAAAGCATATTACTGCTACCGTTTAAAACTAAAAATTTCAGGGAAGAAACTTCCATGGTCTGTTGTAGCAATCTATTTCAATCTTCTTACTGTCAGAAAGTTATTTCAGGCTGCTGTGATTTCCAGTTGCTGTGATTAAATCTCTTTGTTCTTATTCTTTCCATACTAAAGATTGAGAACAGGTGTTTAACTTTCTCCTTGAAATTATCTGTCAAGTCCTTAAAGACAGTGAAGCAATGCTTTAGTCTTCTCTAAGCAGAAAGGTACAATTCTTCAACTTTTCTTTATTACTTTTATTTCTCTGGCCTTACGTAGGACTTAACCTTTAGGACGTGTTGGGCTTCCTCTCATATTTACACAAAGCCATACAAAATAGCTGTACTACTCCCAACAATCTAATTCATTCAACTGAACTTAGGAAATAACTCCTGTGTTAATACAGTCCACATTTTTAAATGTCAGCATTAAAGTGTGGCGTCATACTGCTGTAGGTACGAGCAACACTCAAACCTTTTTTTGTGCTAATTTTCTAGCCAAAATTTTCTGATCTATTTCTTTTGTATATGTGTTCTAGCCTTAAATATTTGCTTTGATTACCCCCTTCAGGTAATTTTGAACTTCAACGTTTCCTACTCAGTATTAGCCACAACTCCAAAGTTATAAATTACACAATACTGATAAAAAAGTCCTTTTATCTCTGAAAGAAACTGAACCAACCTAAAAATGTTGTAATATAAAACAATTTATTTATGTATATGTGTATTCTCATCCAAGCCAGTTTTTAAGCCATGTGCCACTAATAATAAGATAATAAGACTATAACCAATCATATATTCACCTGCTGATGCCATTAGATGATTAAGAGACTAGGGATCAGGCACATTTTCTATATTTCAAAATACTCTAAAACCATTAAGTTATAATTTAAGATTGATAAGTCTTCAATCTCAGAACTCCACACTCTAGCAGGGCAGGGGAAACAAAGTTTTAACTTTATACTCAGGGCAGGGGTTGGCAAGCTTTTTCTCTAAAGGCTCAGGTAGTATTTCAGTCATGGTGGGCTATGGGGTCTCTGCCACAACTTCTCAGCTCTGCCTTTGTAGCAGGAAAGCAGCCGTAGACAATACATCAACAAATGAGTGTCGCTGTCCTCTTCTACAACTTTATTTGTAAAAACAGACTGCAGCTCAGATTTGGCCCATACTCTGTAGCTGGCCAGCCTTCTTTTACAGATACAGGACACCTGCACATGTTAAACACACACTCATATCTGCATATGTAAGTAGGAATATATACGTGTGCGTTAGCACACCAAATCTCTGTCTATCCCCATAGCCATGGTAGCTTCTTGGGCATGTGATCAGTGTGCTCATACAGGGCCCTGTGTTTAGAAGGGCCCTGAACTTGCAGTTTAATGCTCTGTGGTCAACGTCTTAAAATTCTTAATGATTTTATATTGGAATTTGTGTTTTATAGGTGAAGTCTGATGGTACAATGGAAGCCCCACTCACATCTGTGGTCTTGTCTCTCCACTGACTCATGGCAGCCCTGGGGCACTTCTTGGACACTTGTTCCCTTCTAGCTTCCTCTTCCTGGCCCCTGCCTTGGGACCTTGCTGCTCTCCATGTTGGGTGGGACCAGGTCATGGCAGTGTTAGGGGGAGGCATTCGTTCTGCCATTATCCTTTACCTCTGTCAGGAGCCTGGATGTGAGCCTGGGAAAGGTTGGGTTAAGTGTGTACACCCCTAACGCCTGAGGGTAGGACATGGAGTTGACTATCCCTCCTCCCGCCTGGAAGCACTACAGCACACTCAACGGACTCAGCATGGAGCCTCTGCCCACTCTGACCCCTGTACCAAGTGTCTCCCTGTGTGGAGACTGCAGTCTCTAGGGGGCTGCCCAGCTGACCACCTTGGGATGGAGAAGACTGACTCTCTCCCCTCCCCACCAGGGCATGGTGTATGGGTTCTGTGGCTAGTGACATGGAGAACCTAGAAACCATGGATTCATCTGTACACTCAGTCATGGGCCACCTATGGGGGTCTGCGTTCCCCCCACCATGAATATCCCTGTGCTGGAGGGAGTCCAACATTAAACAGCAAATAAAAACACCAGACATTCAGAGGGAGGGAGGAAGAGGGAGAAGGGGAGAGAGAGAGAGAGAGTGAGAGAGAGAGGAAAGGCTGCCTGCAGGATAAAGGAAAACATTTTGTAATTCAGTACCTTTAACATCACTTTTTTCCTGCTTTTTGAACAAAGGGCCCTGTGTTTTCATTTGGTACTAGGCCCTGATCAAAGATTAGGGGCTGTAAAGAATCATCTTCTGAGACTCATCTACCAAAATGGAAGCTAATAAAGAAAATTCCACTTATGCATCACTCATTTCAGAGTCAGCTAACCTTCATACCGCCAGGGTAATAACAGGTTTCCTGCAGCCTTCCTAAATGTTAAGTGTAAGGCTCTGAAATTAATTATGTATTTTGGATTTCAGACTAAGGGCCTCCTTTCAGAATATGATGATTGGGGTTGCTGTAAGGTAGCCATTTCCTTCAGACAGTTTGCTACAGGATTAACTCATTTCCTTAGAATGGTGATGAGGTACCCTATAAATATAAAGCACAATCAAAACATTATGCATGAAATTTATTGATAACAACAAAGAAAGTTGAAACTTTTCTGAGATTTCCCTTTATTTCCTATTAAAGAAGGTAACACCATAACATTCTAACATACAAAAACGTAGGTTTCCCTGATTTGAATAAACTAACTGTAAAACAAACACTGTAGAGATGGTATTTGAATATGGGTGGGGCATTATAGGATATTAAAGAATTATTAATATTTTTAGGTATGATGATGACATAGTGATTGTGAAAAAAAATCCTTCGTAGATGCACACTGAAGCATTTATGGGTAATAACACAATGTCTGAGATCTGCTTTACATACTTCAGCAAAAGCAGAAGAGAGGGAAGACAGAAGAGGAAGAGGAAGAGAAGATGGAGAAGAAAAGGATGACAAAGATGACAAAGAAGATGAAGATGACAATGAAGGTGAAGATGAAGGAGAGAAAAAAATGTGAGGTAGATGGAATAGGATTGGCAAAATGACGAGCCTAGGTGATGGAGATGTGGGAATTCATTATAATTGTCTCTTTATCTTCATATATGTCTTTAAATTCCCATAATGGAGTGTGTGTATATGTATAACTGTTGTCTACAAAAAATTTCTAATAAAAATCAGGGCACAGATTTTTCATTCTCCTTCATACCAAATGTCTTTTTTTATTTTTTTTAGTGCGAGAAGCATCCTCTGAGGCTGACAGGAGCTCTCTAAACTGAAGAGATACAAAGGAGTTGATGGGAAGGATAATCTGCCCATCAGTTCCTAACACAATAAAAAAAAAAAAAAAGAAAAGGAGAAAATGGGAGTAAGAGATTGCCATTGTTACTCTCCTAACCTTTCCTTCTAATTATGCCAGAGTCAAGGCTTGGGTCACAAGGAAAATGATTTGGGTGGTCAACCATTTGCCCTCTTTTGTATACATCAAAAAGCTCTTGTTCTCACCACATTCCAATCTGACAGATTCCCATCTACTTTAAAAATGTAAGAAGCCAGATTAACAAAAATATAAATAAAATGACTATATTACAAGGAACCCCCTTTTTTGTAAACATAGAGATAGCCTTCTTGTTATCCTGAATTGCATGATATGTAACACTTTAAAAGTAAAATACGCTTTATATTATTATAGGTACTTCAGATAAACATTCAACATGCCCAGCTTTTAAAAGTTAAATGTAAATTTCTCTCTTGAGTGCAGATGGTGGCCAAGCAAAATAGCTCTTCAGTCATAAAGACAGAAGGTCAGGTCATGGCTGAAAGACCAAAGAACAATTGCTGCTTTGCTACTCCAGATCATCAATGGAATGAGACACCACTACTTTCTTTTTTTTTGAAACTGTCTATTCAATACAAAATAGTTACAAGGAGTACCTATAAGATTTCCTCAAATTATGTCCAAGAAAAAATACTAATAAGCACATCACATCTCTGACGTCCTAAAAAGGCACATCTCTAACTAAAAATAATACTAAAATCATTATAAAAACTGTCAGTGTTTCACTATTTAGCAGGAAATATTTACAAATGAAAACTGCTCCTTTTATAATCCTGCAACTTTAGCCTCCACCTCATTAGTGGTTAATTAAAATGAGATATAGCACTAAAAGACAAATATTACAAATACTTCTACACACGTTATTCATTTACAAGGGATATTATAATCTTATTATTCCTATAGTGTTCTTTCTCCTAGAATATTAAAATGTAATTTTTAAATAACTCAGAGACTCTTCCTTACTGTATTTTTCCAGTTAGTCCAAAATATTATGCTGGCAGATGCTACAGAATAACAGAAAAGGTATATAATAATGCGTGAGCATGCCAATATGATACTTTTTTTAAAAAGTCGTATAATATATCAGAAAAGGAAAGTTCTGTGTTGGTTAGTAATCCTAGATCTTCAGTTCCTGATAGAAAGGACTTTTAATTCCACTATCAGGCACGCCCCCAACTGGATGGAATGAAATATCAACAGTTTCATTATTTGTACATGTTAACAAGGAAAATTCTTCTGAAAATTTAAAACTCTTTAGAACACTTTGAATATAGTGATACAAAAGCATAATTTGATTTTGGTTGTTTAGATTTTAATTTAATGCCAGGGATTTCAGCTACAACTTGAAAAACTTTTTGTACTAAATTTCATTATCACTTTCATTTTCAATACTTTTCCCAATTGTCTTTGCATCATTTGCATAGAAGAGTTGATTGGGTTGAAAGGGAGATACGTTGGAAAATACGGTAAAAAGTGTTGAACTAGAAATATATTTCAAAAAAATTTATTTAGGACTACCCACTTTTAAACCATAGTGATTTCTTTAAAATAATGACACTGAAAACTCAGTCTTATTTTAATTGAATAGATTTCTCAACCTGCTTTCACTGAATAAAAAGAATGAAAGCGTTCAATGTTTTGTACTATAACAAAGTTAGAAAATCAAAAGTCAGCCTATTAGAACTGCCTCTCTAAAAACTTTATCCATGTTGTCAATTAAAACTGAAGTATCTACATGATCTCAACAAAGATGTAATGTAAAACATCTGTTCAAACTGAAATTGAAGTAAGTAGCAGTTTTTTTCCTAACATTTCCAATTTTACTGTATTTAGGTTTCCTGAGCAAACGTATTCATGGTTATCTTAGTTAAAACTGGTTTCACTCTGCCAACGATCAATTTGATTGACATATTTACATATCAACTCATCTCATCTCACAAATTTTAAACTTTTTCACTTAAAATTGGATTCAAGTTGGCATCTTTAAAGAACTTTATGTACATATATTTTAGGTTCAAAATGAACATTAGAACATTTTCTTTTACTTTTGTAAGTAATAGATACACATATCCAAATGTATATTTATGACCTGTCAGATTGTAATTTCATATGCATGCAGTTGTATTCGCACAATTTCATGTGAAAGGTGATAATTTTAGGCAACTGTAGATGAAATTCTTTTAACAGTATAAATTGGATCATTCCATTAGTTAGAAACAATATAATAGAAATGAATGACTTAGGAATAAAACCATAACCATTTCAGAAAAAAACATTAGTTATGTCTTTAATTGCTGCAGTTACGCTTGTATCAAATCTTACCTGATCTTTAATTTCAAGATCCCTTTTAGTTTTTGTTCTGTACTCTCTGTGCTCCTTTTCTGCCTCATCCTTCTCCATTTTGGTTTTATTCAATTGATAGCGCATTTCTCCACACACCTGTTAGATTATAAAAACTAGATCAATAGCTGCTGGAATCTACCAGGCAAGGCCTGCAATTAGATCTTTTGGTGCCCCCTAGAGGTCATATAAATAAAACACAATAGAACTTTTCTAAGAATGGCATTTTCTATTAGCATATTCAATATATTCTGTTAAGATGTGGAGGCAATATCAGATGTTATTGAGTCTTACAATTTCAAATGACAGATAAAGAAATGCATAACCAGGGAATTTAAATGATACATACAAGATTTTTCATGTAAAATAATAGTTTCAATTGCATATTATCTAAAATGCACTATCATCTTGCTTTTAACTAGGTAAATTAGTAATTAAAATATTAAGCTATGTCATTATTCATTCAAATTGTCATGGTTATATAGATACTCTATATTAAAAACTTTCCTTTAAACTCGTTATCAGTTAGGCTTTTATTTAAGGAAATTTATAAAGGTATTTTTCTCTCTGCTAATAGACTATATTATCAATATTTATGAGTAGAGTATTACCCAGCTGGTATTTACCGTAGGCTTTGCAGATTATGTCAATCTTACCATGCACAATACTATGTATTTAAATTAAGAAAGTTAAAAGTCATAGACTGCAACTAAGCCCACTCTGCTTTTAAAATAGCTATGGCATTCAACATAAAAGGAAAATATACATGTAAGTGAAATGACTTTAACATATTGTTAAATAATAAACACACTCAGTATCTTAAAATTGTGTATCATTCTTTATGTAATCTTTTTTTTCAATCCAGGGCATCTACAGACAGATAAATACATTTGGAAAATACAACTAGCAGATAAATCTAAATAAAGAAGTTATTAACTTTTGAGATAACTGAGAACTTGTAGAGAGATCAAGTAATACAAACATCTGCTAAGTCAGCTTCTAAGTTACAAATACAAGTTTTTAAAAATCATGTATCATCTAATGGCTATACCTGTTTGAGACTTCGCAATTTTGGTAGTTCTCCAAAAATGATCATTAGAATTTTAGAAATTAGTTTCATCATTATTGAAGTATTAGAATCTTATAAAATCTATATGCATTTCCTATGTTCAAATAAAAAATACGTTAAAAATAAACTAATCTGTGTTCAAAAATTATAGTGACAAGACAGAAGAAAAAGTCAGTAAGCTTCTCCCCAGTGACCCTCAGAAAGCTAAAAAAAGAATAAAATTACTACAAACTGTATCTGAAATTCAAATACCTTCAATGTGCAAGAGTTGATCCTTCCCCTTTCAAAAATATTACTAATTCACAAAAAGTTACTAAAGCTAAATAAAATTTAAAAATTAAGAATTACAGAAAAAAATTAGAGGAGCCCTAATTGACTTTCTTCACTATTCCAATCTATTTGATTTACATATAGGAATAAAATTTAAAGACCCCAATTATAATACCAGAACATAACAGTTATACAACCATGGTGTTTAAAACCCAACACCAGTACAAAATTATTATACATAATAAATATCTAAGCATTAGGTCCTGTTTAAAATGATTGTACCCCTTAATTTTATTTTTAAAGTTTCCTTGCCTCACTAATTTCAGTTTAAAATGCATTTGCTAAGTTTATCTGTAACACTTAAATTTCATCTAAAATAAATGAACAAATTAAATTTAACTAGAATTATATTATCCCAGGGTTGGAAGCAGGCTTAAGGCACTCCTCTGATGCTTGAGTCCTTTTGGACAGTTCTAAAGACAAGTAATCATTCTTTACTGTACCATATTTCAACAGAAAGTTCTCTCCTTATAATGAACTGAAAATCCTCATCATACCTTTCACCTATTAATCCAGGTTAACCATTTCCATCTCTCTGCACCAGTTCCCTTACTTCTACCCCTACCTCCACACAAACATCAATTATATTGGCAAATATGATATTTTAAGCTTCTACATTAGCTAGCTTGAATTTTAGAAAGCAAATGAAGAACTATATAAATTCAAGGAAAAAAAAATAGGCTTCCTTTCCTAATATATATTAAAGTTAATTTAAATTACTGAGTTATAAAACAATAATGGCATTAAAAATGTGTCCAAATTTAGGAAAATATGTTGAGAAGTAAAATGCAGTATGAAATGGGTATGCATTTTAATAAAATTATCTGTGTATGTACTGATGAAAAATAAATTGATTTAATTTATTACATCATGCATGTCCATATTTAGTGACTTAGTTTTAAAGCAATGATTACTGAAATCTACACAGACTTCTAGTGTTTCTTAAACATGTACCTTAGCCAGTTAAGATCATTAAGCATTTTAGTTCTTGGTTCACAAGTTTGTGATGCCCGTAGTGCAGACACAGTGATACCACAGTGTAAAGTATAAATTTAAGGACCAACAGAATAAGAAGCTGTAGTATTAGAATCTTGATTTTAGAGAACAGGTCTGAAAGAATGAGAGATGGAGAATTATGTTAAGCACACTTTTCATGTTATAAATAAATACATGTCTTTTAGTATTATTGTGAAGACCAAACTTATGCAAAAAATTACTCCTAGTTGACTAATTCAGATGTACAAGTTTTATCAGGTATTCAATAATTAAAGTAATAAAACTTGTTAATTTACAGTTCTGTCTCAGCAACTTAATCCTTAAGCTCTTTGAGGACATTATTTGTGTCTAATTCATCTTTGTATTTGCAGCACCCAGAAAAGGGCCTGCTGATAATAAGTAAATGTTTGCTGAATGACCATTATGTGGACCTTTATTATCTTGAAATAACAAAATTTTTATACCCCAGACTTCTTTTTGAGCTTTCAACACTAGGAAAAAATTTTCAACTAAAATATTTAAGTAATTAGTAAACTAGACTCTCTCTTTGTACCTTTGTGACATCCATTTCCCGGGAAGCAAGCTGGTTTTGAATTTCCTCTAGTTGATTAACAGCTGAAATTTTCTCTCTTGTAATCTTTTCCACCTGAGCCTCCAGTTGGGCAATACTCTGAGATAGGGTCAACGTCTGTACGAGGAAAAGAAGTCCTAAGTGATAATGTCATTTGACAAAAATATTTTAAATATCTTGACTTAATAGAGTCTCAGCATGGCCACTGGGCTCTCTCTGTAAGTCATTTCTCTGTGGATTGGGTATCTCCTTTGCTCTGCATTCTCAATTCATCTCCCTTGACTATCACCTCACGTAATTTTCTTTTTTTTCTGGTGGTGAGAACTTTTAAGATTTGCTCTCTTAGCAACTTTCAAATACACAGTACAGTACTGTTAACTATAGTCACCATGCTTTTTAAATATTAAAAATAGAATCAATCAGCAGATATTAAGAAACTTCCATATGCTATACTAACCCTGTAAGAATACCAAAGTTTTATGTCCTTTAAGAATTTCTAACCACCTTATAAAGATATGCCTAATATCTGAAAATTTCAATAAGAATATAAAATAGTATTTTTTAAAAATACGAAGTATTTTAGAAATTTTGTACTATGGTAGACACAAGAATAAAGGTGCTGAATTTATCCTCCATGCTAAAATATATTTCAAATTTTCTTGATATATTATTTCTCAACTAAAATTATTTACATGCACAGTACTTAACACATCACACTGTTTTTTGTTTTCTGTTTCCTCATTAGACTAGAAGTTCCTCAAGAGCATGTTCCTCAACAGGTATATGTTTAACGTTTGATGAATGAATGAATCAGTAGAATAAATGGCTTTTCTGAGGGACTATATGGATATCAGGTTCTTAGTTTTTCTTCCCAGGGTGAGAAATGTTTTCTAGACCTTAGATTTAACCTTTATAGCTTTTGGTTTGCAATTAGATTTTACTCTGCTCCAGTAGGTCAAACTTTTCTAGGCTATTAATTTCTCATTTGTATTAGCAGTTTTAAAGTGATGAAGAAATGCTACCTTGCCCCAGATCAAAACATATGGGATAGCTATCAGTTTTTAATCAGCTAAAATAAAAACTGATAACAAATTTGAAACAATATTTGAAATCTGTCATTGTACACTAACATGGGTGTGAATTCAGTTTTACAACTGAAATCAATAACTAAAATTTTGTAATAAAAATCAAGATTACCTTTGTCAACTAATTAAAATTGACAACATGAAAATAATGAGCCCCAGTAGCTACTTTCTAATTTAGACGGTAGATGCATTAATTAACATTCCTGGGGATTGTGGAGAATTATACATTTAACTTATGGCTGTTTACATGTCCTTCTTTCATCAAGAGACTGGCTACAAATCTAATTTGCACATAAAATTACTTTTACTAATACCAAGCTACAAACTATCCTTATGCAGATTACAATCTGAAACAAAAATTAAAGGTCAAAAGAAGTTAAATGTAACAAATCAAAAATATTAATTGAATTTTCTTAATTTAAAACTTCAAGTTCATGAGTAAGCATATTATGAATATGTAATTATAGCTTTTCTGGAACCATACAACAATAACAAACTTTAATTACCAGCTACTAAAAACCATATATTACTTATTTATGTGGATCTATGGTAAACATATTAATATTGTGTGGTTTTTTTGAAGTAAATGGGCAGACATTTATTTTGCTAATGGTAAATTCTGAGTCAGTTTCTATAGCATGTAACAAATCATACACCTTCCATATGATTCCTTCCCTCTGCCACCCATCACTTCATTCCTCTGCCCACTACCTGTCTGCTCCCTTCTGTCACCCACTTCTCAAGGCCTCCCCTCCTGTTGTCACACCTTCTTTTTCTCCATGCCCACCATCTGGAAGTCAACATTACACTGCAGGAGCTTCTCCATCCACATCTGTTGCAGGGGCAGGAGTAACACAGACAGCTGCAACACTGCTGGATGTCCAGGGTGTTGACATCAGATAAGTCCTTTAAACTTTGACAGGGGCAAGCAAGAGACAAGGACACCCAGGATGGGAGAGCTTGATAAAAATCTCTACACTAAAGCAGTCCCTAGTGTACTGAATGTGGTATAAAGTGGCATTCCTCATAAAAAAAGGTACAAGAATTAAGGATTCTAGCAATGGGCTATTATCAAGGGAACCAAATGAGAAAATACACAAACCACAGGGGGCATTCAATAAATAGAAGATTGAAGGACTGATTGAACGAACAAACTTAGCGGTTTAGTGCAACCAAAGACCATTACTGATGCCAACAGGCAAACTCACAGCAAGAACTGTTCATGGGGGAATGATTCAAAATCTGTCTAGGTAGAAGGCATCTGCTCTCCTAGAGCTTCCCACACAAATGAAATTTTTAAGCAGTAAGAAGAAAGGAAAGAAGAAAAATAATAAAAAGAAGGAAAGAAAATCTACAAGTCTCATGAGCATTCCTACCACTAGGAAAGCAGGGACACCTGCTCCAGCACTAACCATGAGAAGTTACAACGTTATGATGAACTGTTCAGACACCCTATTAAATTAACTTCCTGTGCTAAGCAGTGTGATAATTTTCTTTTAATTCCCTTTGGAAAGGAATGTATTGGATTAACTTTCAGTTGAAAAAATGAAAACTTAAGTAATGTTCCCAAGTTCATTTCAAGCTAATAAATAAAAAGTAAAGCTGGACTTTATATTAAAATTTGTCTGCTTTTACTAACACAAAGGTCCAAGAAATCTACCCGATAGAGCTAATTCTCTCTTTCACTAGAGTAAGAATAATAGCCACAAGCTAAAATTTGTTAAATGGTCTAACCTAAGCCAGGTATTATATTAGGTACTTTCAAAACATTATCTCATTTAATCCTATAAATTCCTTGAGGAGATCAACCAAGGATCTACTACTCTGAAATTTGGAGAGGTTAAATGAATTGTTCAAGGTCACATAAAGGTCAATTTGGATTCAACACTAAATCCTTTTACTTCAGAGCTTCTTTCTGCCATTTTCTGTGAGAGTACTTGCTTCAGTGCTAGGATCACTTTCAGCTCTTTATTCATACATCTTTATTTAGGGCAGGATCTTCAGATTAAATGTCAAATAAGGCTTAATGGAGTCAAAAAGAAAAAAAGGACTCAGACTCAGAAATGCATTGTAGGACTTCCCTGGTGGCACAGTGGTTAAGAATCTGCCTGCCAGTGCAGGGGACATGGTTTGATCCCTGGTGGGGGAATATCCCACATGCCGCGGAGCAACTAAGCCCATGAGCCATAACTACTGAGCCGGCACTCTAGAGCCCGCGAGTCACAACTAATGAGCCCGCGTGCCACAACTACTGAAGCCCACGTGCCTAGAGCCTGTGCTCCGCAACAAGAGAAGGCACTTGAGAAGTGCCAATGAGAAGCCCACACACCGCAACAAAGAGTAGCCCCCGCTCATCACAACTAGAGAAAGCCCGCGTGCAGCGATGAAGACCCAATGCAGCCAAAAATAAATAAATAAATAAATTAAAAAAAAAAAGAAATGCATTGTATTTCTGTTAACACTTTTATTCATGAAATAATTATCAGTTTAAGAAAGTTATACATAAAAGCACCTGGAATATTCCCTGGCACAGTTCAGACTTCCTTTATTTCTACTTATCAGGAATTCTCATCAATATATTTTTACATAGTAGAACTACTCAGCAAGGCAAAAGTTTCCACTAAACAACCCAGAAAAAAAGTCTCCTAGGCATGAACAGTAGCTGATCTTTGCTCTTGATGCCATTCATTCTCTCTCTCAAAGCTCAGCTTGCAACTTTACCTCCCTCCATACCTTACTCATGTTGGTACATCTCCCCCACACTCTGCATTTCTAAATCCTGCCTGTTTTCTTGAAGCTCAGTTAAAATGCTACCTTCTCCACCAAGTGTTCCATGATCTCTTGCAGACAGAAATCTGTTCTGATCCTCTGAACTCTCAGTATTTTAGTCATGCCTTTCCAATGGCATGGAGCCTTCTTCCTTCCATTTGTATTCCCCTTGTATTCATTCAATACATATATACTGAACACATTTTATGTGGGAGGAATGTGGCCATAAGGCAATAAGGATGTTAACAAACCATATATGCAAGGGAATCATAGTAAATTAGGGGAGATAATTCAATAAGACTTTGCAATACATTGAGTTATTGAAGCCCATAGGAGGGGCTCCCAAAAATTTATCATTGGGAGACTGTGAGAAGAGGTGGTATCGAGAACTCTGAAGGATCAGTCAGAGAGGCCAGAGGAAGATTCCTCTAGGCAATGGGGGTGAGGTGGGGGGTGTGGGGATGGGAGGGGAGGGGCAAAGCCCTGAAAAATCCTGAAATGAAAAAACAGTATGGCAGACTGGCATGTTTGCACATTTGAGGAAGTACAAGTAGATCAGTATGGTGGTAATACAAGGAAGAAAAGAGAAGGGAGATGAGACTGGAGAACCAAAGAGAGGGAAAAAATGTACAATCTTTATGCTATAGTAAAAGATCGGGTTATAGAGAGACAAGAAAGGATTTTAAAGCAAGAGACTGACATATTGACGTGTTCATTTTAGGAAGATCATCCTTGGATCTTTGGGTAAGAGAACAGATAAGGAGGTGAGACTAGAAGCAAGGGGCTTCTACCACTTGGGGCTGTAGGAATCACCCAAGGGTGAGATATGGAGAGCAGTGGGATGGAGAGACAAGGCAATGTAAAATCGGTAAGGGCCTGAAACTCTAGAAATTGGTGACTTGACGTACAGGGTGAGGGAGAAGGAGGAAACAAGGATGACAGCAAGATTTCTGAGTTGGGCAAATGGATGAATGAATAGTAGTTCTACTATGAGAGGGAAGATGGGAAGTGCAGCTGGTTTGGGGGCTCACTAGAGAGCTAAAGATTTAGGAATCAATACCATACATATGAAATTAAAGCCACAGTACTGCTAAAGACATCTAAATCTAAAGCTCTCTGCTAAACTCTAGAACCTCCTATCAAGGTGCTTTCTGGATGTGTCTCCTTCATTATCTCAAAGGCAGTTTAAACTCAGAGTAACCTAAAAGGCACACATCATCATTCTCCCAAAACAAGAATATGATTCAGGGCTTCCCTGGTGGCGCAGTGGTTGAGAGTCCGCCTGCCAATGCAGGGGACGCGAGTTCATGCCCCAGTCTGGGAGGATCCCACGTGCCGCGGAGCGGCTGGGCCCGTGAGCCATGGCCGCTGAGCCTGCGCGTCCGGAGCCTGTGCTCCGCAACGGAAGAGGCCACAAGGGTGAGAGGCCCGCGTAGCGCAAAAAAAAAAAAGACTATGATTCAGAGAAATCAAAGAAACAGAACCTTTTAAGGAGAATAAGAACGAAAAAATATTCACTAAAAATAGCACAAGGAGGTCTCCAGTGAACACAGCAACAGTAATTTCATTGGCTATGGGCACAGAAGCTGAAATGTAGTGGGCTGAAGAGTGAATGAGCGGTAAGAAAATGAAGATAACATGTTTGGACAAATCTTTCAAGAAACTTGACTATTAAGGGGAAGAGTAAAGAGGGATATGGAATTACTAAGGTGGCTTCCAGCCTTGGCCACACATTGGAATCACCTGGACAACTTTTTAAAATACTGATTCCTAGATCCTACCCTCAGATATTCCCCCATAATTCGTTTGGGATGCAGATTGGGCAATGAGAGTTTTGGAACTTCTGTGCAGCCAAGATTGAGAATGACTGGATAGAAGAAAGATTAGTTTCTTTCAACAGGTGAGAGAAGTTTGAGACTATTTTCCTGGTGATAAGGAAAAGGCTATAGTGAAGGACAAAGGTTGAAGATTCAGAAGAGAGTGGGGAACTAATGGAAATAGGTCACTGAGGTGGTAGAAGAGGATGAGATTCAGAGCAAGAGGAAAGGATTAGGATCAAGCCACTCCCATTCTGACACGGTTGCAGTACAGGTGAAATTTTACTTTAGGCAGAGGTTGTGGGGGGATAAATAAGGTGATTACCATCTAATGGCTGTCAACTTTCTTTGTTAGGGAAGTAAGGCTCTCTGCCGAGAAAGAGGGGAGAGGTGGTATGGTAGAGAATTTGAGGGGAATAAAACTGATTTGAAATAGTCCTTGAAAAATGTGTCTTAGATACCAACACTTCCCACCTAGACTACTATAATTACCTCTCACCTGATCTCCAGGGGTTTATTCTGGTCCTGCTTCAAATCTATTGACAGATGATTTTTCTCAAATATAAATGGGATCACGACACTGCCCAATTTACTGCCATTCAATGGTTTCCCTTCACTTTTGGATAACATTTAAAACCTTTCACATGGATTTTAAGACCATTCATGATTTGGTCCTTGCATACTTCTCCAAACTCATCTTCCACTACTCTGGCCCTTACTTCCTATGCTCCAGTCACCTGAGCCCTCTCTAAATTCCTAGAAAGTATGATGCTTTCTAGCTTCAGAGCCTTGGGAGTGTTGTTTTCCTGGGTCTGAAACTCTTCCCCTCAACTCTTCACCTGACCACTCCTACTCAACTCTTTTGAGCCTCATTTGCAAAACCTCTTTCTTAGGAAAGTCTTCCATGACTGCCCAGACTAAGTTATATTTGCCTGTTACACATTCTCATGGTACCCTGTACCGTACCTTCATGCCTTTATCATAGTGGTAAAAACTCATTTGTGGAAGTATGTGTTTAATGTCTACCTCTCCCACAAGTCTATAAACTTCATGACGTAACTGCATTGGTCCTGTGACTACCACATTCCCAGGACCTCCAATTAATATCTGTTGAATCCTGAATGAACGGGAGAGAGAGGAATGCATAGGAGGACTGCTAGAAAGCACCAACAGAATGGTGGACATTGAACCATAAGTGTATGGTGGTGTCATCTGCAAGATTATAGGATTTTTCTTCACTAGCTGAGATCACCAATCCAGGTCAGAGAATGTAGATAACTAGACTGACCTATAAGTAGGTTTTGACAGGCACAATTTTTTTAAAAAGGATAAGAAAACGAGGGAGTTTATCTTGGCTCAGGTAAGGTAAGACTTAAAACTCATTGGGCAGAATTTGTGATTTTTCTCTTTATATAGCCTTAGGCTTACACACTGCCTTGCACACGGCAGATACTCAGTAGATATTTGCTGAATGAGTTAATTACCACATGTTTAAGACAGCATGTAGGTATAAGCTGTGAGCCTGCTTTGAAAAAACAGAACATGTAACCATTGTTTGGGTTACTTGAGGGACCCCATCTTGCTCAATTTTATTCAACTGTAGCAACCTTAAAGCTAGGTTCCACTAAACTCTGTATTCTAGCTTGTTACTCTTTTTCAAACACTGCCCATCTCATGTTATCTGTTCCTTTTGACTCTAATTTCTCCCTTCCATGTATTCATCTGGTTATAGTCATTATTCATCACGTAATTTGCTAGAACCTATTTTGTACAGAGTATACCATCACTTTTTGTTTTGGTTACTTGGTTTCTTACAAGTGTTGTACCTTCTTAAAGGCTAATTTAGGAGTGAGGGATGAAATGGGGGAGTCATCTCTCCTTGATTTAACCAAGCTTGAAATAAAATCTGGATATCTGCAGAGCACCTGCTCTCCTCTGACAAACAGAAAGGGAATCAAACAGAATGGCAGGATTAGAGTAAATTTTACATTTTCCTGTCATGAAATCTAATTGATTATTTTCTTTGGAAAGGTCAGAGAATATAACTTTTATTGAGAAACACATTGAAGAATAGAAAATTTTTATGAACTCTAAGTTATAAGCAACTTGACTACTTAAATGGTTTAAACATGTAAGATCATTCGAGGGAGGCTCAAGAGGGAGGTGATATGGGGATATATGTATACTTATAGCTGATTCACTTTGTTGTACAACAGAAACTAACACAACATTGTAAAGCAATTATACTTCAATAAAGATATTAAACATTTTTTTAATAAAGATCATTCAAGAATTGCAACCTGCAGACTCATCAATTATATCACCACAAACATTTCTTCTGCAATGTCGATAACAAATTGAACCCTTTAAATACCTTTGAGCCCATGTCCTCTCTTTCTTTTGTTATTTCTCTTTTCATCATCTCTTTCTCAAAGGCTCTTTTTTCTCGCTGAGATGCGAGTTCTTTCTCAAGTCGCTCTGTCTGCCTCTCCAGTTCATTCTTCAACTGTTCGCACTGGATTAAAGCCTGCCAGAATAAGACAGAGTGAAATGGGACCTTAGAATTTAGAAGAAATGAGAGGGAAATAAGACAATTAAGCTTTGACTTTATTTAAAATAGTTACAACTCACTGTAAAGTCAAAGTAAAGAATATTTTTATATTTGTTTGTCAACACCACTTACTGATTCATATGTTACATGTATTCAAATGTTACATGTATTCAAATGTATTTTTTCACATATTTCAGTTTGCACAATTAAGGCTATATTAACTAATCAACTAAGAAAATTCAGGTAACAAACCTTGATAAGGGCCACAGAGGAGTCTGAATTTTATAAAAGGGGATCAGAAAAACCAAGTGTTCTAGTTTTTCCAATTATATATCATGTTTATACTACAAGAAATATATAAGTATCTAATTTAACTGATTTTTCATCTCGACATGGTTAAAAATTATTTGTACTTTAAATGATAAACAGATCAAAATTTTAAGATGAGATGTATTTATCATTACATACAGGCATTTACTGTTTATATAATAACTGAGCTTCCTTAAATATAAGTACGATAAGATTTGGTTCACTCTCCTTACACACCTAACTAAAGTAAAAACTAGGTAATAATCAAGTTTAGATAAGGAAAGACTCAAAACAGCATTTACTACCTAGTTTTGTAAAATGAGAAGTGTTATATTTCATTTCTGGCAATTTAAAAGTCGATAATTGTCCTTTAGTTTAAACTTCCCACTCTGAATTTCCATAAGTAAATTCTCTCTAACTTCCTTTTGGCTATATTTACAATATCGTTATGCATAACACACAATAATAAACTAAATTCAAAATCTCAAGAAAAAAATAAAATTAAGGTGCTTGACATAGAAAATCTGAGTCATACTATGGTGTCTTAGTCTCATCCCAGTGGCTCCTCATTATATCCTCCTCACTCAAACTCTATTGTGTTCCCCTGAATTGAGAGAAAGAAACTCAAGTCTCATATGACTTATATACTATGTAATTATAAAATGATAGTCACAGTTGTTGTTAATGGAGATGGAAGCAGTCTCAGTAAGCACTGTAAGCTCTATGCATTGCTATGCTTCCCTCTGGTGAAAGCTATAATAAATATAGACAATAAATATCTAGGATATGTGAATTTTCTTCTTTTTATCATGAGAGCATTAAACCCTAATTTCTTTCACACTCTTCTGGAAATGTTCTATACTCCTAGGCATAAAAACTGAGGATAAAATGCAACTGTCCCAGATTAACCGATAAGCAAATAAAATGCCTGAAAAAAGATTCTCCTAGGGAGTTAGTCCCAAGTCCAATTCTAGTTGAAAATGTCTGGAAAATAAAATTTTACATTGGATTTTAAAAGAAATGGAAAAGCATAATTTTTCTATAATTTAAACCCTTGGAGCTTGAAATACTATGAATTAGAGATTTTTGCGCTTCAGAACACAATTGCTCTTGTGTAAAATATTTTTTATGAACCTAATAAAAATGTTCATAATGTTCACTGATATATGAATATCATGAAAGACTAAAATGATTATGGAATACAAACTAATACATTTAATCAGAAGGTTTTTCATTGAATAAAAACTCAGGCATCAACCTTATTAGGTACAGGAACAGTGGAAGGAACTGCTGAAAATCAGGCTAACATGAAGAGCAACTAAAGAGTCAATTCAAAGAATTCAATCAATTCAAGAACAAGGAACAGTAAATGATCCTGACAGGTAAGAGGCCTAACGCTAAGATAATATAAACAAAAAGCACAAGGGAGAAGTTGTAAATCACTTAAACAAAACCGTTGCTGGAGCCTTGGTTTCATGGATGGCCTTCTATGAGGAGTACACACCACTGAGAGGTGATGGTGAGTATGAAAGCAGTAACGAAACACTGAATAAAAATATTAGGTTAAAAACTGGATATTGATCACTCTCGGTTTGTAGCCAATGATTCCATATAAAATAGCTTTTGCTTGTTTTGATTTTAATATATATGTCTGGTCACAATGAAGAAAATATTAAGTAACATTTGGAATTAGAAAAGTCATTTAATCTTACAATGGTCCTCATATACAAGATTTGGGTTTACTAAATAAATATTTATACATTCCTTCCATTAAAGCTTTGTCTTTTAATTCTAAGACTTACTCTCCTAGTTTTCAGAATCCCAGATGACTCAGTGCTCCCTGATTATATGCCATATAATCATTCAGTAAAGGCATATAACCGAATCCTCAAAGACTATTGACCAAAAAGTTGGTTTGGGTTTTTCCGTAAGATGTTTGGCCAACCCAATTAACTGATGGATCTTCACAGGTGACCAAGTTAGTTTGGGATCTGCGGCGGCCATTTCTCCTAGTAGTTCCCAAGGTCGTGGCTCCTTTCTTTCCCTGAGCACAATCCCTTTCTTAGTGGAAATGGCTGTAGGTCTTGGGGAGTTGGGGATTTACACAACCCTCACCCTCCAGTAGACTCAATCTTCAAAGGGCCTTTTCTCTTCTGGGAAATTTATTTGTGGTCATTCTTTGTTGGCCACAGTAACACATTTTTCAAGACATAATTTATTGGACTTGATATTCCCAGTCCTGGTTTTATTAAACCAAAAAGTATGCATTACTATCTTAATGGAGTCAAAACATTTTCCAAAATAAATTTGTACCTGGTCAACTCAATTCTTAAAATAGGGAAACTCTTTTAGGAAATATAAAAGTCCTTCCCAGGTGCTAAGGTTAGGTTCCTAGATATCCTTGTGATCAAAGAATTCATGATTATAGGATTAAAGAATTATGAGGAATAATAGAGTCCACACTTACGAACATAAACTTAAAAATTTATGAAAATGCTTTCATTTTTATGAAACATAGCCCACAACATAAAAATGATTTTCAACATGTTTTAGGCATTTAATTTACAAATAATGCAAACTATTGATTATTAATTTATAAACTCATCCTTACTAGGAACCTATCAGTCAGTCTATCCCTATTTCCCATTTTCAAGATATTTATAATTTGTTTTTGTCTTGTGGAAGATAGTGTACATATCAAGAAACATTGTATTCTACATTTATGCTTGCAATCAAATGCTCAAGGCTTTTCTGATTTTCCTTTTACTTCGGGTTTCTAATTCTTGCTTTTCTGATTCTGCTGTAGTCTAAGGAAAACAGTAATTTGAATACTTAAAAAGGAAAAAAAAAGTTTGGGGGGACATTTATTCAAACTTCTGGGTTGGTATTTTTTAAAAAATGTTTCTTCAGGGCTTCCCTGGTGGCGCAGTGGTTGAGAGTCCGCCTGCTGATGCAGGGGACACGGGTTCGTGCCCCAGTCCGGGAAGATCCCACATGCTGCAGAGCGGCTGGGCCCGTGAGCCATGGCCGCTGAGCCTGCGTGTCTGGAGCCTGTGCTCCGCAATGGGAGAGGCCACAACAGTGAGAGGTCCGCGTACAGCCAAAAAAAAAAAAAAATTTCTTTAGAGGATTATCTCATTATAGATATGCTCATGGGAACATCATGCCAAAGCCAACAATTTCCCTTCCAATAGAGGCAGGCAGGTCTAAGGCCCAGTTAACCTTTTTATCTTGTAGCTTTACCAAAACATCACTGCAAAAACCTCTACTTTTCTACCTTCATTTATTCCCAGGTTAATTTTTTTCTCCCTTTTAAAATTATTCCCAGTTGTAATGACTTGCAAATTTCAAAGAAAAACAAAAACATTTATTGATCACTTACTGTGTGCCATATACTTTCCTAAATGGCTTACATGGATTAACTTATTTAACTCACTGAATTTTAAGTGGCTTTTATCACTCTGTTGATAAGAAACTGAGGCTTTGAGACATTAAGTAACTTGCCCAAGAGCACAGACCTAGAAAGTGGCAGAATAGGGATTTGATCCAAAGAAGTTACACAACTGAATCCAGGCACGGCACTATAATTTTCTCATGTTATAGATTTATTTTCTGATAAAATTCTCAGGTGTTTTCATTGCCACTGTAAAAGTACATATAGTCTGTCCTCCTTATCTGGAGGTTCTGTATTCACAGTTTCTGCATCCAAGGTTTCAACCAGTCACAGATTTCTGTCCTGGAACCAATCCCCCATGGATAAAGAGGGAGGACTGAATATGATATGACATGATATAATACAATATTAATGTAATGTAATGTAATTGCTTCTACTTATTTAGCATGCAATATGCAAAATAGAACACTAGGTGGCAACAAATGTTAAGGAACTATAAGAAGAAAGTAACCATTTCATAACTCAGTAATAAAGTAGTTGGTTTTAAAATTAAAATATGTATGCTGTTTCACTCTTTAATCTCAGAAAGCAAAATTCCTAATACTTTTTTTATACACCTTTATTGGAGTATAATTGCTACAATGTTGTGTTAGTTTCTGCTGTACAACAAAGTGAATCATCTATATGTATACATATATCCCCATATCCCCTCCCTCTTGAGCCTCCCTCCCACCCTCCCTCTCCCACCCGTCTAGGTCGTCACAAAGCACCAAGCTGACCTCCTTGTGCTATGCAGCAGCTTCCCACTAGCTATCCATTTTACATCTGGTAGTGTATATATGTCAACGCTACTCTTTCACTTCGTCCTAGCTTCCCCTTCCCCCTGGCGTCCTCAAGTCCATTCTCTACAACTGCGTCTTTATTCCTGTCCTGTTATTAGGTTCATCAGTACCATTCTTCTAGATTCCATATATACACGTTAGCATATGGTATTTGTTTTTCTCTTTCTGACTTACTTCACTCTTTATGACAGACTGTAGGTCCATCCACCTCACTACAAATAACTCAATTTCGTTTCTTTTTACAGCTGAGTAATATTCCACTGTATGTATCTGCCACATCTTCTTTATCCATTCATCTGTCGATGGACATTTAGGTTGCTTCCATGCCCTGACTATCGTAAATGGTGCGGCAATGAACATGGTGGTACATGTCTCTTTTTGAATTATGGTTTTCTCAGGGTATGTGCCCAGTAGTGGGATTGCTGGGTCATTTGGTAGTTGTATTTTTAGTTTTTTAAGGAACCTCTATACTGTTCTCCATAGTGGCTGTATCAATTTACATTCCCACCAACAGTGCAGGAGGGTTCTCTTTTCTCCACACCCTCTCCAGCATTTATTGTTCATAAATTTTTTGATGATGGATATTCTGACCAGTGTGAGATGATACCTCATTTTTTTTTTTTTTTTTTTTTTTTGCGGTACGCGGGCGTCTCACTGCCGTGGCCTCTCCCGTTGCGGAGCACAGGCTCCGGACACGCAGGCTCACGGGACCAGCTGCTCGGCAGCATGTGGGATCCTCCCGGACTGGGGCACGAACCCGTGTCCCCTGCATTGGCAGGCGGACTCTCAACCACTGTGCCACCAGGGAAGCCCTCATTTTGGTTTTGATTTGCATTTCTCTAATGATTAGTGATGTCAAGCATCTTTTCATGTGTTTGTTGGCAATCTGTATATCTTCTTTGGAGAAATGTCTATTTATGTCTTCTGCCCATTTTTGGATTGGGTTGTTTTTTTGATATTGAGCTGCATGAGCTGCTTGTATATTTTGGAGATTAATCCTTTGTCAATTGCTTCGTTTGCAAATACTTTCTCCCCTAATATGTTTTAACATACCTTAGAGATAAAAACTGCCAGACTTGGCACTGCATTTTGTAAACTTCTTAGAAATCAATCCTTGAATTATTACTAACTCAGTGAAAAATAGATTTACAATACACAGTAGCCTTTCTAGTTCTTAACCACTAAGATTTTAAAAGCACTAATTACAAAAATTCATACTAATATTTAAAGCTAATAATTAACTTTACTTCAGTTCAACATTTATTGTACAATTAATATGTAAATGGCCATGTGAAGAATACAATGATAGATGTCACAGACCTGGTTTTTAAGGTCTTTTGGTGGAGAGGGCTATGTAAACAGCCACAAAAATTATACACAGCTCACTAGGAATACAGAGAAGGAAGAGATTAATTCAAACAAGAAGGTGCTGGGGAAAACTTCCGAGAAGACTGCCATCTGAGTTGCCCCTCATAGAATGAATAGGTACTTCACAGATGGATACAGTGCAGGAAAGTACAACATGAGCAAATTCATGGAAATAGTCAATTGTAGGTCACGTTATAGAAACAGTATAGGTTATATGAAAACTTGTAGTGAAAGATAAGGCTAGAAAAGTTAGAGTGGGATCATATTGTGAAAGATCTGGAAGGTCATGCTAAGGATTTGTCTTATTCTACTGCAAGAAGAGAGCTGCCTGAACAGGGAGAGTTACAGTTTAGGAGAACTTTGGCAGCAATGTGAAAGATACACTGGAATTGAAAGAGACCTGAGGGAGACCAATTAGAAGGCTATTGCAATAGGCCACATAAGAGTATGTAAAGACTTGAACCAGAGCAGGAGTATAGGTATGGAAGCTGCAGGCATAACTTAGTAGGGGTTTTTGAAGATACGGTGAGAGTCTGATAACTGATTGGATGTTGACAGTGAGGAATGGGGAGGACCCACGATATTTTAAAGGTTCCAAGCCAGGGCTGTTGGTAAAATGATAATACCATTATCTGAGAAAAGAAAATACAGAAAATTGTAGAAGGAAAAGGAGTGATAGACAGTAAGGAGGAGAGAATTTACAATTTGGTGGTGTAGAGTTTCAGATGCTAATGGCATATCATCCATAAAAGAGGTCTAGTAGAAGCAAGAAATGTAGGTCTGGGGCACAGAGGAGTTCTTAGAGCTAAAGGCACAATGTGGAGGTGGTCAAGTGAGGGGGAGACACAAAGTCCTGGAAATTAGGGCAACATGGCTGGACAGCTAGGAACTGACTGAGGAACGTCTGCATTCCAGGCTTGTGGAAAACAAGTTAAAAGACATGTGGAAGAGTAGACAAGAGCAATGCAAAGAGGACCCACAGAGTGAAATATCAGATTAATCAAGGGGAAATGATGATATGTTATGCTAGTACAGTTAATGTCTTCCTGGAGTTGGGTCAAATGAGGACTGAGATGAAGTCACTGGGTTTAGTAATCAGGAAGTGACTGGTGACCATAATGTGACCAATTCAGTAGCATGAAATCAGACTACAATTTGTTAAAAGACTGACTGCAATGTGTTCAGAAGTGAATGGAAAGCTACAAAGGTAAAAACAATGGAGGATGAAGGATGGAAGATACAAGAAAGATGTGACAACAAATGTCTCAATGTCCCTGAAACCCTAGAAGTAGGAGATATCAAGAACTTAGAGAGATTCATCTTGGGAAGTAAGAGGACTAGATAAGAAGGAAAAAAATGAGAAGATACATTTGAGGGATAAGAAAGTGTTGATGAGGCTCTTGTCAGTTGGTTGTGATCTCAGTAAAGTAGGTCAGCTATTGAGAGTGAGGTGCTAAGAGTGGAGTTGGGAAAGTGAACAAAGTGGCATTCCTGTCTAGTCTAAAGTACATGTGGTAGGGAGACCTTCAAGAAGGTGGAGCAAGATGTGGAGATCACCTTCCTCCCCACAAATACATCAGAAATACATCCACATGTGGAACAACTCCTACAGAACACCTATTGAACACTGGCACAAGATATCAGACTTCCCAAAAGATGCCCTCAGGCAACATACACACAGAAGCGGGGCCAAAGCGAAAGCTGAACCCCAGGAGCTGTGCGACCAAAGAAGAGAAAGGGAAATCTTTCCCAGCAGCCTCAGGAGTAGCAGATTAAATCTCCACAGTCAAGTTGATGTACCCTGCATCTGTGGAATACCTGAATAGGCAATGAATCATCCCAAAATTGAGATGGTGGACTTTGGGAGCAACTGTAGACTTGGGGTTTGTTTTCTGCATCTCATTTGTTTCTGGTTTATGTTTATCTTAGTTTAGTATTTAGAGTTTATTATCATTGGTAGATTTGTTTATTGATTCAGTTGCTTTCTTCCTCCCTTTTTTTTTATATATATAGATATATTTTTTTTCCCTTTTCTCTTTTTGTGAGTGTGTATGTATATGCTTCTTTGTGTGATTTTGTCTGTATAGCTTTGCTTTTACCATTTGTCCTAAGGTTCTATCTATCCGTTATTTTTCTTTGTTTTTTATATAGTTTTTAGTGCTTGTTATTGATGGATTTGTTTTTAGGTTTGGTTGCTCTCTTCTTACTTTCTTTCTTTGTTTTATTACTTTTTAATTTTTTTAACTTTTAATAATTTTTTATTTTAATAAAATTATTTTATTTTTCTTTCTTTCTTTCTTTTTTTCCTCCCTTTTCTTCTGAGCCACGTGGCTAACAGGGTCTTGGTGCTTCAGCTGGGTGTCAGGCCTGTGCCACTGAGGTGGGAGAGCCGAGTTCTGGATATTGGTCCACCAGAGACCTCTCGGCTCCATGTAATATCAAACAGTGAAACCTCTCCCAGAGATCTCCATCTCAATGCTAATACCTAGCTCCACTCAACGATCAGCAAGTTACAGTGCTGGAAACCCAATGCCAAACGACTAGCAAGACAGTAACACAACCCCACTCATTAGCAGACAGGCTGCCTAATATCATAAAAAGGTCACAGACACCCCAAAACACACCACTGGATGTGGTACTGCCCACCAGAAAGGCAAGACCCAGCCTCACCCACCAGAACACAGGCAAAGTCCCCTCCACCATGAAGCCTACACAATCCACTGAACCAACCTTAGCCACTGAGGGCAGACACCAAAAACAGCAGGAACTATGAACCTGCAACCTGCAAAAAGGAGACTCCAAACACAGTAAGTTAAGCAAAATGAGAAGACAAAGAAACACACAGCAGATGAAGGAGCAAGGTAAAAACCCACCAGACCAAACAAATGAAAAAGAAACAGCCAGTCTATCTGAAAAAGAATTAGAGTTATGATAGTAAAGATGATCCAAAATCTTGGCAATAGAATGGAGAAAATACAAGAAACGTTTAACAAGGACCTAGAAGAACTAAAGAGCAAAGACACAATGATGAACAACACAATACATGAAAAATTCTCTAGAAGGAATCAATAGCAGAATAACTGAGGCAGAGGAACGGATAAGTGACCTGGAAGATAAAATAGTTGAAATAACTACTGCAGAGCACTATAAAGAAAAAAAAAAAGAGAAGAATTGAGGACAGTCCTAGAGACTTCTGGGACAATATTAAACACACCAAGATTCGAATAATAGGGGTCCCAGAAAAACAAGAGAAAAAGAAAGGGACTGAGAAAATATTTAAAGAGATTATAGTTGAAAACTTCCCTAATATGGGGAAGGAAATAGTCAATCAAGTCCAGGAAGCTCAGAGAGCCCCATACAGGATAAATCCAAGGAGAAAAACACCAAGACACATATTAATGAAACTATCAAAAATTAAATACAAAGAAAAAATATTAAAAGCAGCAAGGGAAAAACAACAAATAACATACAAGGGAAACCCGAAAAGGATAACAGCTGACCTTTCAGCAGAAACTCTGCAAGCCAGAAGGGAGTGGCAGGACATATTTAAAGTGATGAAAGGAAAAAACCGACAACCAAGATTACTCTACCCAGCAAGGATCTCATTCAGATTTGATGAAGAAATTAAAATCTTTACAAACAAGCAAAAGCTAAGAGAATTCAGCACTACCAAACCAGTTTTAAAACAAATCCTAAAGAAACTTCTCTAGGCAGGAAACACAAGAGAAGGAAAAGACCTACAATAACAAATGCAGAAGAATTATGAAAATGGTGATAGGAACATACATATAATTACCTTAAATGTACATGGATTAAATGCTTCAGCCAAAAGACACAGAATGGATGAATGGATACAAAAACAAGACCCATATATATGCTGTCTACAAGAGACCCACTTCAGACCTAGGGACACATACAGACTGTAGGTGAGGGGATGGAAAAAGATATTACATGCAAATGGAAATCAAAAGAAAGCTGCAGTAGCAATTCTCATGTCAGACAAAATAGACTTTAAAATAAAGACTATTACAAGAGACAAAGAAGGACACTACATAATGATCAAGGGATCAATCCAAGAAGAAGATAAAACAATTGTAAATATTTATGCACCCAACATAGGATCACCTCAATACATAAAGCAAATGCTAACAGCCATAAAAGGGGAAATTGATGGTAACACAATCATAGTAGGGGACTTTAACACCTCACTTTCACCAATGGACAGATCATCCAAAATGAAAATAAATAAGGAAACACAAGCTTCAAATGATACATTAAACAAGATGGACTTAATTGATATTTATGGGGCATTCCATCCAAAAACAACAGAATACACTTTCTTCTCAAGTGCTCATGGAACATTCTACAGGATCGATCATACCTTGAGTCACAAATCAAGCCTTGGTAAATTTAAGAAAACTGAAATCAAATCAACTATCTTTTCTGACCACAATGCTATGAGAGCAGATATCAATTACAGGAAAAAAAACTGTAAAAAAATACAAACACATGGAGGCTAAACAATACACTACTAAATAACCAACAGATCAGTTAAGAAATCAAAGAGGAAATCAAAAAATACCTAGAAACAAATGACAATGAAAACACAATGACCCAAAACCTACGGGATGCAGCAAAAGCAGTTCTAAGAGGGAAGTTTATAGCAATACAATCCTACCTCAAGAAACATCTCAAATAAACAACCTAAACTTACACCTAAAGCAGTTAGAGAAAGAAGAATAATAAAACCCGAAAGTTAGCAGAAGGAAAGAAATCATAAAGATCAGATCAGAGATAAATGAAAAAGAAATGAAGGAAACGATAGCAAAGATCAATAAAACTAAAAGCTCGTTCTTTAAGAAGATAACCAAAATTGATAAACCATTAGGCAGACTCATCAAGAAAAAAAGGGAAAAGACTCAAATCAATAGAATTAGACATGAAAAAGGAGAAGTAACAACTGACACTGCAGAAAAACAAAGGATCATGAGAGATTACTACAATCAACTATATGCCAATAAAATGGACAACCTGGAAGAAATGGACAAATTCTTAGGAAAGCACAACTTTCTGAGACTGAACCAGGAAGAAACAGAAAATATAAACAGACCAATCACAAGCACTGAAATTGAGACTGTGATTAAAAATCTTCCAACAGGGCTTCGCTGGTGGCGCAGTGGTTGATAGTCCGCCTGCCGATGCAGGAGACACTGGTTCATGCCCCGGTCCGGGAAGATCCCACATGTTGCGGAGCGGCTGGGCCCATGAACCATGGCCGCTGAGCCTGCGCGTCCGGAGCCTGTGCTCCGCAACGGGAGAGGCCACAACAGTGAGTGGCCCGCGTACCAAAAAACAAAACAAAATCTTCCAACAAACAAAAGCCCGGACCAGATGGCTTCACAGGCGAATTCTATCAAACATTTAGAGAACAGCTAACACCTATCCTTCCCAAACTATTCCAAAATATAGCAGAGGAAGGAACACTCCCAAACTCATTCTACGAGGCCACCATAACCCTGATACCAAAACCAGACAAAGATGTTACAAAGAAAGAAAACTACAGGGCAATATCACTGATGAACATAGAGCCTCAACAAAATACTAGCAAACAGAATTCAAAAGCACAGTTAAAGGATCATACACCATGATCAAGTGGGGTTTATCCCAGGAATGCAAGGATTCTCCAATATACACAAATCAATCAATGTGATATGAACAAACTGAAGGAGAAAAACCATATGAACATCTCAATAGATGCAGAAAAAGCTTTTGACAGAATTCAACACCCATTTATGATAAAAACCCTCCAGAAAGTAGGCATAGAGGGAACTTACCTCAACATAGTAAACGCCATATATGACAAACTCACAGCCAACATCATTCTCAATGGTGAAAAACTGAAACCATTTCCACCAAGATCAGGAACAAAACAAGGTTGTCCACTCTCACCACTGTTATTGAACATAGTTTGGCAAGTTTTAGCCACAGCAATCAGAGACAAAAAAGAAATAAAAGGAATCCAAACCGGAAAAGAAGAAGTAAAGCTGTCACTGCTTGCAGATGACATGATACTATACATAGAGAATCCTAAGGATGCCACCAGAAAACTACTAGAGCTAATCAATGAATTTGGTAAAGTAGCAGGCTACAAAATGAACGCACAGAAATCTCTGGCATTCCTATACACTAATGATGAAAAATCTGAAAGAGAAATTAAAGAAACACTCCTGTTTACCACTGCAACAAAAAGAATAAAATAGCTAAGAATAAACCTACCTAAGGAGACAAAAGACCTGTATGCAGAAAACTATAAGATACTGATAAAAGAAATGAAAGGTGATACAAACAGTTGGACAGATATGCCATGTTCTTGGATTGGAAGTATCAACATTGTGAAAACGACTATACTATCCAAAGCAATCTACAGATTCAATGCAATCCGTATCAAACTACCAATGGCATTTTCCACAGAACTAGCAAAAAAAATGTTACAATTTGTATGGAAACACGAAAGATCCTGAACAGCCAAAGCAATCTTGAGAAAGAAAACCGGAGCTGGAAGAATCAGACTTTAGACTATACTACAAAGCTACAATAATCAGGACAGTATGGTAATGGCACAAAAACAGAACTATAGATAAATGGAACAGGATAGAAAGCCCAGAGATAAACCCACGCACATATGGTCACCTTATTTTTTTATAAAGAAGGCAAGAATGAAAAATGGAGAAAAGACAACTTCTTCAATAAGTGGTGCTGGGAAAACTGGACAGCTACATGTAAAAGAATGAAATTAGAACACTCCGTAACACCATACACAAAAATAAGCTCAAAATGGATTAAAGACCTAAATGTAAGGCCAGACACCATCAAACTCTTAGAGGAAAACATAGGCAGAACACTCTATGACATAAATCACAGCAAGATCCTTTTTGACCCACCTCCTAGAGTAATGGAAATAAAAATACACATATGGGACCTAATGAAACTTAAAAGCTTTTGCACAGCAGAGGAAACCATAAAGAAGACGAAAAGACAACCCTCAGAATGAGAGAAAATATTTGCAAATGAAGCAACTTACAAAGGATTAATCTCCAAAATTTACAAGCAGCTCATGTAGCTCAATATCAAAAAAAACAAACAACCCAATCCAAAAATGGGCAGAAGACCTAAATAGGCATTTCTCCAAAGAAGATACACAGATAGCCAACAAACACATCAAAGGATGCTCAACATCACTAATCATTAGAGAAATGGAAATCAAAACTACAATGAGGTATCACCTCACACTAGTCAGAATGGCCATCATCAAAAAATTTACAAACAATAAATGCTGGAGAGGGTGTGGAGAAAAGGGAACACTCTTGCACTGTTGGTGGGAATGTAAATTGATACAGCTAGTATGGAGAACTGTATGAAGATTCCTTAAAAAACTAAAAATAGAATTACCATATGACTCAGCAATCCCACTACTGGGCATATACCCTGAGAAAACCATAATTCAAAAAGAGTCAGATACCACAATGTTCATTGCAGCTCTATTTACAATAGTCAGGACATGGAAGCAACCTAAGTGTCCATCGACAGATTAATGGATAAAGAAGATGTGGCACATATATACAATGGAATATTACTCAGCCACAAAAAGAAACAAAATTGAGTTATTTGTAGTGAGGTGGATGGCCAGAGAGTCTGTCATACAGAGTGAAGTAAGTCAGAAAGAGAAATACAAATACCGTATGCTAACACATATATATGGAATCTAAAAAAAAAGCTTCTGAAGAACCTATGGGCAGGACAGGAATAAAGACACAGACATAGAGTATGGATTGAGGACACAGAGAGGGGGAAGGGTAAGCTGGGACAAAGTGAGAGAGTGGCATGGACTTATATATACTACCAAACGTAAAATAGCTAGCTAGTGGGAAGCAGCCACATAGCACACGGAGATCAGCTCGATGCTTTGTGACCACCTAGCGGGGTGGGATAGGGAGGGTCGGAGGGAGGCCCAAGAGGGAGGAGATATGGGGATATATGTATATGTATAGCTGATTCACTTTGTTATAAAGCAGAAACTAACACACCATTGTAAAGCAATTATACTCCAATAAAGATGTTAAAAAATATAAAATAAAATAAAAGTTAGAAAAGTATATGTGGTAGTCAACTGCAAGGAAAAGAATTGCTAAACAGTACTTATACACTGAACGTGACCAGTATTACTCTCCTGTGGAATTCATTCTGTTGCTTTCTTACATGGCTTCCCTCAGTAACACTTGATAGGCTGAAAATGACAGGAAAAACATGTATGATTTGGCTTAACTTTCACGTGGCACTGGTAAAGTAGTTAAATTGGAAAGGTAAGAATAATAGAATTCTAGAGTGTTACTGAGAGCACACTGCAATTCCCTTAGCGGATATTTACTGAGTACCTATTACTTACCAAACACTATGTAAGATACTAGAGATTTAATAGTGACAAGATGGACAAGTTACTTCCTGCCAAGGAGTTTAAAGTTTAATGAAAGATACAGACAAATAACCAATAATAATACATTTTGATAAATGCTGTAATGAGTAGTTCTCAACTGGGGGCAATTCTGCACCACCCCCCTCAGGGTCATTTGGCAGTATCTGGAGATATCTTTGGTTATCAGAACTTGGGGGAGAGGGATGTGCTACTGGAATCTAGTGGGTAGAGGCCAGGGATGCTGCTAAATATCCTATAGCATGGAGGACAATCTCTAAAACAAAGAATTATGTACATCAAAATGTCAGCCATGCCAAGGTTGAGAAACTCTGCTCTAAAAGTACATAAGAGGTATATCAAATCTAGACATGGGAGATCATAGATTTTCTAGAGACAGTGGCATGAAGGATGAAGAAAATATCCAAGCAATGGTGTGGAGAAGAATTTGCATGGCATGTACAGAGACCCAGAGGCTAGAAAAAGCATGGCATAAACACAGGGATTAATAGCCATCACCATCACCACAACTACTTATTGAAGAAATATTTTGTGCCAGAGTTTCTATAAGATAACAGATGTAAATTTTAAAATACAGTCCTCATTAAAATCCTATGTGTCAGATATTATTTCCATTTCACAGATGAAGAAAAACTGAGGCACAGAGAATTAAATAACTTGCCCAAGGTCACACAGCTGGTGAATGGTGGAGTCTAGGTCTCGCTAACTCTACTAAGACCATGCTCAACCTCTAAATTCTACTGCCTTTCCAAGCTGACAGGGGCTGAGTCTGTTGGAGGAGAGTAAAAAGTGACACTAAAGGGTTGAAAGGAAGCACATTAGGACAGACCTCATAAGCATGTGAAGTAGTTTGGAGATTACCCTGAAGGCAGTGGGAAACCACTGATGGATTTTAAATCAGAGAGTCACATGATAAAATCTGCTTTGAAGAAAGATCACTTCTAGCTGCATTGTAGGGAACAGAGTGAAGGAAAAGAGACAAGGGATGTTATAATTCATGAATCCAGAGATTATGGTATCCTGAACAAGAAAGGTGACAGTGAGGAAAGAATTCAAGCAAACTTCAGGGATTAAAACTCCTATTTAGTGATTGGTTGGAAGCCAAAGGAGAGGATGACATCCCGTTCCCAATCAGGGCATGACAGTGGACAAAAGTGCCACTCAGTGAGTAGAGAACACAGCTGTTTTGATGAAGTGAATATAATGAATTTAGTTTGAGATCATAAAATTCACATCTAAATGGAAAGCGAAAAGGAACAGCCTGAAGATAATAGATAAAATGAGATATGAGAGGAGGTAGAAGAACTGGAGGCAGTTATGAGGACACTGAGTAGATTTAACTGAGATAGGGAGGAAGAGAAAAGGCTCTGGTCAGAGAGATCAGTTTGAGTTTGAGATCTCGTGGACCCTTCAGTTCACGTGGGAGTTACAGAAGAACACAGAAAATGTTAGAGTTAAGGAAAGCAAAGTGTGTTGGGACTAAGATGTTGCATATGTTAACAGTATGGATGTGGAAACCTTTCAGAATGATGAAAAGAGATAAAGTAGAGGGTGCTATGGACTGAATGTTTGTGCCCCTCCAGAAGTCACATGTAGGAATCTAACCTCCAATATGATGGAATTAGATGGTGGGCCCTATGGGAGGTGATTAGGTCATGAAGGTGGAGCCCTCATGATGGGATTAGTGGGATCCCATCATGGGATTAGTGCCCTTATAAAATAGACTTCAAAGAGTTCCCTTGCCCCTTCCACCATGTGAAGACACAGTGAGAAGAGAGCTGTTTATGAACCAGAAAGTGAGCTCTCACCAAACACCAAATCTGCTGGTGCCTTGATCTTGCACTTCCCAGAACTATGAGAAATAAATGTTTGTTGTTTAAGCCACGCTGTCTAAGGTGTCTTTGTTATAGCAGCCTGAAAGGACATAGACAAGGGGGAAAAGTGTCAGAGGCTAAAGCTCTTAAAAGGTGTTAAAGATCTTACAACTATTTTATAAACCCAAGTGATGGATGATTTTCTTTAAAAAAAATGTCAAATAGTGTCTTCCAGATTGAGAGTTTATATTGATTAAAATTAGGGAGAGGAGAATCAACGATGATTTCAAAGAGAAATGGTAAACTAATTTCAAAGACGAGTTAGTAGGTACGAAAGCAAAGGCCTGGAAACGGCAGTATGGGGTGATATGAATGCTGACCCCTCCATCACAGTCACATGAGATAAAATGAACAGCAAAGGGCTTCACTGGAGGTTTTGAGGGTCATAACATCAGCAAGGGACAGCTAGAGTCAGTCCAAATGAAGATGTAAGAGTGTTTGAGGAAGCAAAATATGTTAGGGCATTTGGTCAGAATGAACATAAGTTTCAAAAGGCATAGGGGCATTATGAGGGTCAAATGGTCTAGGAAGAGTTAAAGATGGTCTGGATAGAGATAAATGGGTAAGGCAATGACTGAGGAGAAGCTTAATATAAAGGTGATTAGCCCAATAGTTTAATAAAATAGTGATGCTACTATATGGCTTAGACCAATGCTACCTAAAGCATTTTTTGTGATAATGGAAATGTTCTATATCTGCACTGACCAATACAGTAATCACTAGCTACATGTGGCTACTAAGTACTTGAAGCGTGGCTAGTGTGTTTAGGGAAAATACATAGCAACTTTAATGGTTTAAGGTGTGGCCCCCAAACACAGAAATGAATCATCAGTAACCTCCTACTATTCAAAGTGTTTAGAACACTGCCTGATCACTAAGTGTTAACTATTACTGTCATTATCATTATCATTAAATGCGTTTGACTTAAGCACACAATGGATACAGACTCATAGCTAAAAATGCTATTAAATACACATATATTATTATTGTGGCATATCTGGATGTTCTCAAACTTTCCCAGGTATAGAGGAAAAACATCTGTCTTCACATACATGAGCATACACAAATGGGTGCTAATAGTTTCACTTCGCATTAAAAGTTATCGGCAAATAAAAAGATTAAGCATACAAGTCTCTCAAAGTACTGTATCACATCATAATACTATTCTTTCAATAGTGATACAGCAAGAGAATTTGCAGGGGAATAAGAATTCTCCAAAGAGCAAATCTGTTTAATTTAGAAAGTCAACATTAACAAACTGGTATTCACTTTGTGTGTTTGGAAAAAAACAGTTTAGCTATGGAGAATAACCAAACAAATACTCAGAAAAGAAAAAGAAGGCAATTATGTTATGCCTTTATGTTATTAGACTTGCCTTGGTTTTCTCAAAGTTGGCCTCCTCAGTCATTTGCACAGCTTGTTTCACCTGCTCATAAGCACTTACTTCTCTTTGCTGCACCTCTGTCAAGCTGCTCCTCACAGAAACTAGTGCAGACATTAAGTCATCTCTTTCTCTGTCAGCACAAAAAGAACATTGAAAACAACAAATGATCAAATGATCGTGTATTCATACGTCAGGAAGAAAAAAGCATTAATATGTATTAGAAGAAGAGCCAGGGCAGGCCAGCTCTGCACATATTCAAGCACACCCCAGAGAAAGACCCTCTGTCCTCACTTGGTGAGGGGCAGGCAGAGCAGCCAGAAAAGCCATGAGCATTCATGGCAGGACTGCATCCACGTGGGATAATAACCAATTATGGAGAGGACTGGCACACTGAGGGCTGGAGAGGGAAGCCCAGAAAAGAGGAAATTAATTTAAAAATTTAAAAGGTGGGGGGCAGAAAAGGAAAAAAAAGTAATAAAGTAGGGAAGGTGGGGATTGTACTTCAAAGTAGAAGTAACCATGGTAAGACGGGACTACTGAAATTTTGTTTACACTGCCGACTCCCCTCTCTACTAGAACAAACATATGTCCTTTCCTTTTCATCTTCCTTCACAATCCTCTTTTTCACCCTTCTCTATGAATTAAAAACTTTCACCTACTTATGAACATATTTCTTCTTTCAATGGGTAGTACTGTTGAATCACTCAAGTGCCCTGGTTACACATATAATGCTCATTATTTTACAAAATCTTATCCCACAGGTTTTGACCCTTGCCTAGATCCATCCCTTCCTTAGTAATTTTCAGAAGTACCCTAGGCTAAGCTATTTCTTGGGGATAGAATTGAACTGAATGTCAAAATGCGTTGGCATGTAAAATAGCAAGGATCCAATCTTATGGATTAAATAAATCCATATAAAATCCTACATGGCCAGCCCAACACCAGGCCTGAGTGAGCCTCTCACAATGGGAAATTTTACATGATATATCAGTGTGAGAATGAGGGGGCAGGTCTCCAAATTACCATCTTCCAAGGCAAAAGTTCTTTAACTGCTTAAAAATACCATGGGAATGTTTTGATGAATATGATCAAGGAGTCTTTCAAACAAAGCAAGCAATGCAGCATTAACCCTGTAACATGCCATCATGATCCAGATGAAAGAGCAGCTGAGGCAGAAGATGAGGTAAGAAGCATGGGTGTCAGTTCTGGGATGAACTAACGAGCATGTAGTATTTAAGGAACCTAGTGCAATAATCAGAGCAAAAAGGAGAAAGTCCCTGAATAATCTTGGCCAATGTTTAAAATAAGGAAAAGGGAGAGTTGGGCTGATATATACGTGAGCTTCATCTTGAAATATGGAGTGCCTAAGAAGTGCCTTTAATTCTTAAGTTATTCCACAGTTGCTAGCAGTTTTAAGCTTTATTAAGCATTGTTAATAAGTATTATCACTGTTTTTAAAAAGAAAGTCTAGAAGGCTAACTACAACATTTCCTTCTTCCTCATTTCTGGGAAGTTCCTACCCATAGTCTTTCAAAGCCAGCTATACAGAAGATTGCCAATCACCCACCCCCAAGTCACAGGCTGGACTGAAGTCCCAGGATAGTACAGTAGTAATCATTTCTCCTGTCTGAAAAGTACACTGAAGCTCCTCCAAGGCACTATGAGCTACAGAAAGGAATTTAATATAAAGCAGTTCCATCCTGATTCCCATTTGAAAGTATTTTGATCATTAAGAAAGAAAGAGCGGTTATTGTTGCTCTTACCTACTTCATGACATAATGAGGTCTGAGTGGAAGGCAGAATTAAAAAATACTATAAGGACTTCAAACCAACTTTTAAATTATACCCAATGTACTCAGCAGTCGTTAAGTATTCTCTCCAAAAAGTCCCAAGTGCCCTAACAAAACACCACAAACATATGGGTCGTCTGGTCTCCAAGTTGTGCCTGATCCTCTCCTTCTCAGCTGCCCAATGTTGTGTCACATAGTCAATAAATTACATGCTAAAAAATCAACAACGTAGTTTAAAACTAGTGTTACAATGCTACATTTTGAATAGAGACCAGGAAACTCTTTTGATTTATCATATTTGGGATATAACTTTTTAAAAATCCATATTAGAGTCATGCAGAAAATACTATGATACAGTTCTTTGAGGGTTCAGGCTTCTAACTATGCTTCAAACTAGAAATCCAAACGTAAAAAGTTTTGGTCACTCTTCAAAGTCAGCATACACTCAGTATTCAGCATTCTGCATTACTAAACTGAAAGAAACTGAACACCAGCTTAGGTCATATAGACAAAGATTTTCATTTATAATAAAAGCAGAAACCTTCCATAGTATACTGTTATTAAGGTAGAACATGAGCCAACGACATGCTGACAAAGCAGAAAACCAAACTGAGAAGGTTAACATTTATTTTAAGAGGCTAAGAGCTGAAATTTAGGATAGAGACAAAGAAATATATAACTGAGCAAGAATCTAATTCCTAAATGACTGCCAGACTTGGAATCAATGTAAACACTGTAGCTTCCTTTCAAAATATTTTTCTCATGACCTAAAAGGATAACATGAAATGCAATACAATAGGCGGAAAAAAAGTTTTTTATCTGTTGATTGGTTTTGTCAGACTACTTAGTTTATCTTAGACTATCCTCTTTATCTACATGACTTTGAATATGATTTTTCCATTTTAAAATTAAATTTTCATTACTTTCTCCTTATAATAAATTAATTACCAATATGGTTAGAGACCTATTTAAAACATACTTTCAATTTCAATGCCTTCTTCTACTTCTCCAGTGGTAATCACTGTTAAATATTGTGTGTTTATTCTTTCATATCTTTCTCTACGCATATATATGAACCTGGAGAAAATATATAGAAAGGTTGTGAATGGACCTCTGAAGGAATACAAACAGTTTCATACCAGGTATGTCTTTCTCATCTTGTTTTATTTTTTTCCTTCAACAACATATTTTGGAACTTGGTCCCATATTAGTACATATAGATCTACTTCAATCATTTTTTTTGGCTGTGCATAAAATTTCATAGTTATCTCAACTGTAGTTTAGTTATTCTTCTTTGAAGAATATTTAGGTTGTTCACATCTAAAAGAAAAACCTCTTGTTTTCTTCTACACCCAGTTTCTGTATTCACAACACTTCTGATACCACATGTGTAGGTTTTCCACATACAGCACTTCTCTTAATTCTCAGTGGACACTAACTGAATTCTGACACTAATTGCCTGGAGTTGGTACAGACCCCACAGGTTAAGGCTCAGTCCCACAAAACTGCCCTCCACTTTAGGTGCCGATTGCAAGTCCCAGGTATCTTGTATCTCTGACCAACTGGCCAGAAATCATGGGTTCCCATGACCCCTTCTAGGATTAAATACTTTGCTAGAACAGTTCACAGAACTCAGGAAAGTGTTTTCCTTACTATTTCCCCTTTATTATAAAAGACCCAACTCATGAACAGATAAACAGAAGAGATGCCTAGGGCAAGGTATGTGGAAAGGGGTGTGGACCTTCCATGCCCTGTCTGGGAGTGCCACCCTCTACCACCTCAATGTTTTGACCAATCCAGAAGCTCCCTAAACTCCATTGTTTAGGGTTTTTATAGAAGTTCCATAGGCATGCTTGATTAAATCATTGCCATTGGTGACTGGACTCCATCTCCAGCCCTTCCCCTTCCTAAAGGCTGGTGAGTAGAGACTGAAAATTCCAATCTTCTAATCATATGGATGGTTTCTGTGGCAACCAGCACTCCTATCCTTAGTGGGTTTCCAAAAGTCATCTACTTAACATAAACTCAGGAGTGGTTGAAATGGGCTTCTTAAGAATAACAACCTATTTCAGAAGCAGGGGACAAAACCCAAATATTAGTACAAAATATGTACCTATTACTTTTACCACTTAGAAAAATACAAGAGTTTTAGGAGCTCTATGCAAGGAACAGGAGATGAAGACCAAAATACATATTTCTTATTAAATCACAATATCACGATACCATCACAAATAATGCTGCAAAAAGAGTTCCTACAAATGCCCCATTATGCACATACATACGTTCTCTATGGTAGATTCTGAAATGTGTAATACATAATATAAATATTAATGAATAGTGCTAAATTACCCTTCAAAGTAGTGTCAATTTATAGTTCCACCAGCAGGGTATGAAAATACACACTTATTCATAGCCCCATCATTCTTGAGACCTTTTTTAAATGTTCACCAATTTGATAGTTGGCATTTTTAAATGTATTTCCTTGAATAATAACAGAATGAATACCTTTTAAAATAAGATAAAACTTGCAAAGAAGAACTAGGTGAAGTGGAGATAAGCAGTCTCTAATAAAGAGTTCAAGGTAATGATCATAAACAAGCACAATGAATTTGGGAGGAAAGTGGATGAACACAGGCAGATGTTTAACAAAAACTTAGAAAATACAAAAGGAATCAAACAGAGCTGAAGAATATATAACCGAAATTTAAAAATGCACTAGAAGGAATCAATAGTAGGTTAGATAATGCATAGGAAAAATCAGCAAACTGGAAGACAGAGTAGTAGACACACACACACACACACACACACACACACACACACACAGACACAAGAGAAAGAAATACAAACAAGAAACTAAAAATAGTCATAAAATGAAAAAGGAAAATAGCAAAAGAAGAAGGGACAGAAAAGAACTTCAAGAATAACCCCCAAACAATTAACAAAATGGCAATGAATACAGACTTATCACTAATTATTTTAAATGTAAATGGACTAAAGCCTCCAATCTAAAGACACAGAGTGGCTGAATGGATACAGAAACAACACCTGTATATATGCTGCCTACAAGAAACTCACTTCAGATCTAAAGACACACACAGATTGAAAGTGAGAGGATGGAAAAATATAATCCATGCAAATGAAAATCAAAACAAAGCTGGGGGCAGCAATACTTTTATCAGACAAAATAGACTTTAAAACAAAGAGTGTAACAAGAGACAAAGAAGGACATTACATAACGATCAAGGGATTGATCCAAGAAGATGATATAACAAGTATAAATATATATGCACCCAACATAGGAGCACCTAAATACATAAAGCAAATATTAACAACCATAAAGGGAGCTACTGACACAATAATAGAAGTGGACCTTAATATCCCACTTAAATCAATGGACAGATCATCCAAACAGAAAAATCAATAAGGGAACACTGTCCTTATATGATACATTAGACCAAATAACTTAATAGATATATGTGGAACATTTCATCCAAAACCAGCAGATTATACATTCTCTCCATTCTCCAAGAAAGATCACATGCTAGGACATGAAACAAGCCTCAGTAAATTAAAAAAAATTGAAATCATATCAAGCATCTTTTCTGACCTTGAAATCACCTATGAGAACAAAAAAACCCTACAAAAACCACAGATACATGGAGTATAAACAATATGCTAAAAACAACCAATGGGCCACTGAAGATATCAAAGAAGAAATAAAAAATACCTGTAGATAAATGAAAATGAAAACACAATGATCCAAAATCTATGGGATGCAGCAAAAGCAATTCTAAGAGGGAAGTTTATAGAGATACAAGCCTACTTCAGGAAACAAGAAAAATCTCAAATAAATAACCTAACCTTACACCTAAAGGTAGTAGAAAAAGAAGAACAAACAAAACCCAAAGTTAGCTGAAGGATAGAAATCATGAAGATCAGAGTGGAAATAAACGAAATAGAGATTAAAACAACAATAGAAAAGATGAATGAGAAGTTACAACCAACACCACAGAAACTCAAAGGATCATAAGAGATTATTATGAACAATATTATGCCAATAAAATGAACAACCCAGAAGAAATGGACAAATTCCCAGAAATGTACAATCTCCCAATACTGAACCAGAAAGAAATAGAACATATGAGTAGACCAATTACTCATAATGAAATTGAATTAGTAATTTTAAAAATCTCCCAACAAACCAAAGTCTAGGACCAGGTGGCTTCACAGGTGAATTCTACCAAATGTTCAGAGAAGAGTTAATACCTATCCTTCTCAAACTATTCCAAAAAAACTGCAGAGGAAGGAACTCTTCCAAGACCATGTTATGAGGACAGCATCACCCTGACACCAAAACCAGACTGAAGAACCTAGATGGAAATTAAATATCCTCAGCAAAATACTAGCAAACCAAATCCAATAGTACATTAAAAGGATCATACACCATGATCAAATGGGATTTATCCTAGGAATGAAAGGAGTTTTCAATATCTGCAAATCAATCAGTGTGATACACCACATTAACAAACTGAAGAATAAAAACCATATGATCATCTCAGTAGATGCAGAAAAAGCTTTCTGACAAAATTCAACATTCATTTATAATAAAACCTCTCCAGAAAATATGTTTAGAGGGAACATACCTCAACATAATAAGGGCCATATATGATAAGCCCACAGCTAACATCACAATCAACAGTGTAAAGCAGAAAGCATGTCCTCTAAGATCAGGAATAAGACAAGGATTCCCACTCTCACCAATTTTTGGAGGGGGGGTGGGCAGGGGGAGCAGAGAAAGGTTTATTGCAGGGGCATACAAGGAAAATGGGGGACTGATCTCCCCAGAAACCCTAACTTCCTGAACGGTTTCAGCAAAATATTTTTAAGGGCAAGCTGAGGGAGGGGTGAGGTTGGTTGTTGCAAACTTCTTGGTGCAGGAATCCTTTGTCCATGAAGGTTAGGTCACAATGTTCCTGTAAACCTCCAACAAAACAACTGTTACTCTCTGTTCTGCAACTTTTTATCTCTATATGAATGGAAAAGTGTTATACTCTTAAAGGTCAGAGCCTTGAGAATGGGCTATCCTGTATATTTCAGGCTATAGGCAACATTCTTAACTTGAAGCAAAAGCCATAGAATACAAAGGTTAAAGTAAAAGAAACAGATTTTATATGGAGTCAGATTTGTTCTTCCCTATCACAGTATCAGACTCAAGGACACCACCAGCTATTCTCAAAACAGTATCTGCTGGCAGCTGCCACCTGCAACCTGATGGTCTCAAGGTCCCTCCTTGTAACTAAGCAATCATTTCAAGCCCCAGCCAATCGTTGCTTAACAGGCACCCTTACTTCTTCTTCTTCTTATAATAAATTTATTTATTTATTTATTTTGGCTGCGTTGGTTTTGTTTTGTTTTTTAACATTTTTATTGGAGTATAATTGCTTTACAATGGTGTGTTAGTTTCTACTTTATAACAAAGTGAATCAGTTATACATATACATATATCCCCATATCTCTTCCCTCTTGCATCTCCCTCCCTCCCACCCTCCCAGCTGGTCACAAAGCACTGAGCTGATCTCCCTGTGCTATGTGACTGCTTCCCACGAGCTATCTATTTTACATTTGGTAATATATATATGTCCAGGCCACTCTCTCACTTTGTCCCAGCTTATCCTTCCCACTCCCCATGCCCTCAAGTCCACTCTCTAGTAGGTCTGCGTCTTTATTCCCATCTAGCCCCTGGGTTCTTCATGACCTTTTTTTTTTTTTCTTAGATTCCATATATATGTGTTAGCATATGGTATTTGTTTTTCTCTTTCTGACTTACTTCACTCTGTATGACAGACTCTAGGTCCATCCACCTCACTACAGATAACTCAAGTTCATTTCTTTTTATGGCTCAGTAATATTCTATTGTATATATGTGCCACATCTTCTTTATCCATTCATCTGTCAATGGACACTTACATTGCTTCCAAGTCCTGGCTATTGTAAACAGAGCTGCAATGAACATTGTGGTACATGACTCTTTTTGGATTATGGTTTTCTCAGTGTATATGCCCAGTAGTGGGATTGCTGGGTCATATGGTAGTTCTATTTTTAGTTTTTTAAGGAACCTCCATACTGTTCTCCATAGTGGCTGTATCAATTTACATTCCCACCAGCAGTGTATGAAGGTTCCCTTTTATCCACACCCTCTCCAGCATTTATTGTTTGTAGATTTTTTGAAGATGGCCATTCTGACCAGTGTGAGATGATACTTGTAGCTCCACTTATTCTACACAGTCAACTTATTTAATTTTGACGCTCATCACTTTTATTCAACATAGTATTGGAAGTCCTAGCCATGGCAATCAGACAAGAAATAAAAGGAATCCAAATTGGAAAGGAAGAAGTAAAACTGTCATTGTTTGCAGATGACATGATACTATATGTAAAAAATCCCCAAGATGCCATCAAAAAAATAATAGTCATCAATGAATCCAGTAAAGATCTAGGATACAAAATTAATATACAGAAATCTGCTGAATTTCTATACATTAACAATAAACTATCAGAAAGAGTATTTAATAAAACAATCCAATTTCCCATCACATTAAAAAGAATAAAATACCTAGAAATAAATCTAACTAAGGAGGTAAAAGACCTATAATTGGACAGCTATAAAACACTAATGAAAGAAATTGAAGACGGCAGAACAAATGGAAAGATAACCCCTGTTCATGGATTGAAAGAATTAATATTGTTAAAATGTCCATAGTACCCAAGGTAATCTACAGATTCAATGCAATCCCTATCAAGATACCAATGGCATTTTTCACAGAACCAGAGAAAATAATTCTAAAATATGTTTGGAAACAAAAGACCCTGAATAGCCAAAACAATGTTGAGAAAGAAGAACAGAGATGAAGGTATCACACTCCCTGATTTCAAACTATACTACAAAGCTACAGTAATCAAAACAATATGGTACTGGCACAAAAATGGACACATAGACCAATGGAACAGAATAGAGAGCCCAGAAATAAACCCATGCTTACGTGGTCAATTAATCTATGACAAAGTAGGCAAGAACATACAATGGGGAAAAGACAGCCTCTTCAATGAATGGTGTTAGTAAACCTTGACAGCTACATGCAAAAGAGTCAAACTGGACTACTTTTTCACACCATAAACACATATAAACTGAAAATGGATTAAAGAATTAAATGTAAGACCTGCAACTATAAAACTCCTAGAAGAAAACATAGCCAGTATGCTCTTTGACATTGGTCTTAGCAATATTTTTTTGATATATCTCCTCACAAGGGAAACAAAACAAAAATAAACAAGTGTGACTACATCAAAATAAAATGCTTTTACACAGTGAAGGAAACTATCAACAAAATGAAAAGGCAGCCTACTGAATGGGAGAAGATATTGGCAAACTATGTACCTGATAAGGGGTTAATATCCAAACGACATATCTGATAAGGGGTAAATATCCAAAGAACTCATGCAGCTCAACATAAAAAAATAGCCTGATTAAAAACTGAGCAGAGGACCTAAATAGACATTTTTCCAAAGAACTCAAATAGATGGCCAATAGCCACATGATAAGATGCTCAGCAACACTAATCATCAGGAAAATGCACAATTAGATAGCATTTCATACCTGTCAGAATGGTTATCATCAAAATGACAACAAATAACAAGTGTTGGCAAAGATGTGGAAAAAAGGCAACTCTAGAGCACTGTTGTTGGAAATGTAAATTAGTAAGCCATTAGGTAAAACAGTATGGAAGTTCCTCAAAAAATTAAAAGTAGAACTACCATAGGATCCAGCAATTTCACTTCTGGGTATTTTTCAGAGGAAAACAAAAACAGAAATTCAAAAGGATGTATGCACCCCTATGTTCATTGCAGTCTTGTTTCCAATAGCCATGATACAGAAGCAACCTACATGTCCATCAACAGATGAATGGATTAAAGAGTATGTGATGTATGTGTGTGTATATACACATATATAAACAATGAAATATTACTCAGCCATACAAAGGAATAAAATCTTGCCATCTGCAACAATATGGATGGACTTAGAGGGTATTATGCTAACTAAAATAAGTCACACAGAGAAAGACAAATACCATATGATTTCACTTATGTGTGGAACCTGAAAAACAAAACAAAACAAATGAACAAACATAACAGAATAGAAACAGACTCATAGATACAGAGAACAAACAGGTGGTTGCCAGAGAGGAGGGGTTTGGAAGGATGAGTAAAAGAGGTGAGAATAAGCACTACAAACTTCTAGTTACAAAATAAATAAGTCAAAAGGATGAAATGTACAGCATGGGGAATATAGTTAATAATATTGTAATAATTTTGCATGGTGACAGATATTACTAGACTTGTTGTGGTGATCATTTTGCAAATGTATAGAATTATCAAATCACTATGTTGTACACCTGGAACTAACATAGTATTGTGGGTCAATTACACTTCAATTAAAAAAAAAAAGAATGAGTACTTCCTCATGTATTATCTTCCTCTTTTATTGCTTACCAGTTCCTAATCTATATCCATTTTGCAACTGGGCAGTTTTTCTTTTCTGTTTCTTTCAAAGGAAATTATTTATACATTGTACCAAAATTTGTGTTATATAAAATGTAAATATTTTCCCATCTTTTTAGTTTGTAATATTGTATCATAAGGATGTTTTGTTTTAATGGAGTCAAGTTTTTTTTTTCCTTTATGACTCTCATTTCCCTCGTCATGCTCAGAACTTTAATTAACCCAAAGCCATAAAGATATTTTTCTATATTTTCTTCTAATACTTTTGTAGTCTAGAATCATATCTAGGTCTTTAAATCATCTTGAATTTACTTTTGTGAAGTACGATTCCATTCTTTTTTTCAAATATAAACAAGCAAATTTTTAACTTCTCTGAGCCTCAGTTTCCTTAGTTGTAAAATGAAGGTAATGTATTTACCTCACCAATGCTTTACTAAGATTAAAAGAGATTATGTTTTTAAATTATCTGGCACAGTCCTTGGCATATAAGAAATGTTTACCACATGTTACTTGTATCTGAAAATATATTTAACATACTTAATAAATTGTCATTATGTTAAATATATATGTTAATAATATATTTAAGAATTAATATAATATTTAACAAAAAGCAGGACTACCACAGTAGATCATGAAAACTACCACTGGAGAAATTCAGTTTTTATACAACAGACAATAGGTTAGTCATATGTAGAAACCATGGCTACCAGACATTTTGACTGCTTCTAAAGTATGCGAGGTACAGAAGGGTTTTAATATTTATAGAGAATTTACAATATGGCAGGAACTGTTTTAAGTACTATATAGGTATTCTTTCAATCCCCTCAAATATAACACTATTAGGTACTTTTATCTCCATTTTCAAATGGGGGAATTGAGGCATGAGAAATTAAGTAATTTTTGTGAGGTTACATAGTAAGTTATCAGTAGAACCAAAGTATGGACCCAGGCAGATTGACTCAAAAGCTAGTGGTCTAGTCACAAGGCTAAGCTGCATCTATAATATCCCAAGAGGTAGGTATTATCCCCCCAAACAAAAGAAGACTCCAAACTTAGGGAAGTAAAGTCATTTGTCCAAAGTTCAAAACCAACTTTATTGACCAAGTCTTTCGACTCCTGACACCAGTTCCAATTAGACGATCTCTGATGTTAAGCAATAAATACCAAAATGCCTGTAGGCCAGGTACTCTGCTAGAAGCCAGGGATACAGAAATAAACAAAACACAGTTGCTGTCTGCAAGTATACACAATATATTATAAAGTTACAGGAGGAAGGACCCTAAATCAATTGAGGACAAAATGGGGTGAGGCTGGTGAGAGAATACTTCTAAGAGGAAGTGATGTTTGAACTATTTAAATGAACCCAAACAGACGGAGAGGTGACCTTGAGCATAGAGAAAAGTAGAAGGCATGTGAGAGAGAACACCCTCTATAAATCATCATTGGATGGTATATTAAATAATAATTCTCAACTTCTACAGAATATAATTTTCATAGGAAAGGGCTTCCTCTGGAATACTGAAAACAAAACAAAAAAGATATACACAGAAAACTGTAGTATTTCAGCCTAGATGAAAACTTTGAATCCATAAAAGCTCATTTGTAATTTGTCCTTAGTCGATCCTCAAATATTAATAATGGGATATAGTGGGCCCTTCTTCCAGTGAACTCATAATATTCTTCATAACAGTCACATGATAAAAACTTGATAAAAACTCACTTTACCTATACTACAGCAGGGATATCCAAAATAAGGCAAAATCGAAAGAATTCCTCTCAAACTCAGTCTTGTTATGAATAGTGCTGGATTTGCAATTATAGAGTTATAGAAATGAACAGAATTATAAAGGTTATCTACTTCAATTCTCTCGTTTCAGATGAGACTGAAACCAAGAAAGATAAAATTATTTGTCCAAAATGACACGGCTATACACAGTTGGCAGAACCCACATATTCTGTCTTTAAGAAAGCTACAATGAAGGGACCTTTTAAAATCCATTTAATTTGAAGCTTAACATGCGATTTAGCATGGGGATAAAAAACTACTGTGCCCATTTAAAGACATGAGTTTCCATGTTGCCAAAGACTCCACATATAGAAACATACTTACTTAGACAGTCTTTCAATGGTCTGCATGTGAACATTATTATGGGTTTGGGAAAGCACAGCTTCATGCTGAGCACATTTCAAACAAAGACCACCAACACGGTTAGAAATATTAGCAGCAAGAAGAGACTCTTTATGCTTTAGTCGCTCTTTAAGATCTTCACAATTTTTCTGATATTCAACTAGGTCTTTCCTAAAAAGAAGGGAAAAAAGTTCCAGCAAATGGCCAGGTAAAAGTATACTACTTCTAAATGTATCATCATAGTAATAACTACTATCATTTACTGGTGCTTACCTTATTAGGTGCTTTACATACAGTACCTTATTAGTTCTTACCACAGCCCTAAAATGTAGGTGTGATTATCCTAATTGACACTTTGAATAAAATGAGCCTTGAAAATATTAAATTTCAAGTTGTTTTAAGATTTTAACAGATTAGTCTGCCTCTGATACTGGCTTTTTTTTCACAGGATCCTATCTCCACACAAAAAAATAAAACTCCAAACACAAATCCTAAATAGTTTCTCTTAATAAAGGGGTGGAGCAACATAACACAATATCCTTGAATTGAGGGAAATACCCTATTTCAAATGTTCACCCCTTAAAATTTGTAAAGACAACCTTAAAAGATCACATAAAGAAAATGGATTTTATGCATGAGTAATTTATTACTGTTCATTTTTCTTCAGTAAAAAAAAAAAGAAAATTATCCAGAGACACAGATGTAGAGAACAAACGTATGGACACCAAGGGAGGAAAGCAGTGGGTGGGGGAGCAGTGGTGGTGGTGGGATGAATTGGGAGATTGGGACTGACATATATACACTAATATGTATAAAATAGATAACTAATAAGAACCTGCTGTATAAAAAAATAAATAAAATAAAATTCAAAAAAAATTATCTAATCTACAAAGAACTGCTTCAAAAGAGAGTGGGCTACAGAAAGAAGTTAGAACTTGCCAGACATAAGATTTCATAAGTAGCAGCTATTAGCTGGAAATATGCAACTTGGTAAAGAAAGGGCTGAGGAACTGTGTGTGTGTGCTTTTTGTTTGTTTTAATGGGATAGCTCTTGGATGAGGTTTTTCTCCAAGTTGACTTGTCAAGGATTAAAAGACCAGTATATGGGTTATATTTTCCTCCTCCTCCCAAAAAAGCTTTGGTAAAGTCAACTTGGGTAACTGAGCTTCCTTGCATACACATCCCTTTCATGTTGTATTTTTTTAAAACTTCCTAACTTAAAAAGGAAAAAGTTGTTCTTAAATTCTTAGACTGCTGAAGGCAGGCACTTTATCTCTGGCTCAGACTACTCTGCTGTTTCTATTAAATTCAGAGATTTATAGCCATCCTAATTTGTTCACTGTCACAAAGGAGAAGCCAATAATCAAGACACCTGGCTGTCACATACTACCTCGACTCTTGGGATTTAGGGGGCTTTGAGACAGCCTGGGAGAGGTGGGAAAGATCTACAGGAAATCTAAGGGTTAAAAAAAGCTAATCTAATGACACGCTGAAGCAGAAAAACAGGAGCTGTTGATGTCCTATTCCCAAGATGATATCTACAACATAATAAGTTTTCTTTCTACTTATCATGTAGAAAAAGTCTGACTTTCAAAGGCTTAAAAAGAACTTTAGAAGTACATTCCAAAGTCAGAGTCTCCATTACTATTTCTGTCAGGTTCAAATTCAAAACACTCAAGTAGATTCAGTTACATGAAATGGCAAAAAGAAAATTAAAAACAAATAGGTAACATAAAACCAGAGTTTATAAGAGTAGTGATGTTATTTCTTTCTTTAAGAAAATGCTTCTTTAAATTATCTTAAATTATACTAAAAGAAAATGAGGAAACAGAAGAATGCAGGAAACAAAGTCTGGTCCATTGCAAAGTGACGTTTTAAAGTAATTAAAGATTGCATAGTTGAATTGTGAATGAGACAAAATAAGTCACATTCGCAAAAATATAATGACCTAGAAATATATCACTTTAAAAACTGAAGAACCAAAACACAATAGAAATCAACATATAGCAAATCAAGAAACCAAAAATTAGACCACCTTTTAAAAGTTTAGGTTTCTTCATGAAAGCTCTAGTAAAGATCTCTAGAGAAATTCTCAACCTTATGAGGCATGAAAAGCATAAGAGTATATTAAAATAAATGAATAATAACATTTGCAACAAAAGCCATGAGTTCTGGTTCTTAGTATTACTCTAGTTATGTCTCTAGACAATGTACAGCCTGGAAGATGTTAAATTTTAATTCATATTGGACTTATTAAAATAAAATTATAAAAATATTTTAAAGGTTATTCTACTTGAAAATATTTCATTACCACTATTTCAATTAACCTTTAATTAAAAAAAATTAACTCCTATCTTTTCCTACTCATATAACAAAGCACTAATGGTTAATCTATAATATATAGGTTTTATTGGGATTTTTGATAACATATCAAAAAGTACATGAAAATTCATATATACTCAAATTCACCATGTATACAAATACTCAAACTATTATATTATTGTTGCAATTTAAAAATTAGATGAAGACTACCTACAGAGGAAAAAAATACTTGCTTGTAATTTGAAAATTAAAGTGCTTTATTTATACTATTTTATTTTAAAAACATAATTTCCATAAGAGCAGCTTCTGATTCTTTTTTCTATGGGAAAACACAAATATTTTACAACTGATGAAGGGATAAAATTTATAATTTAGCTCACAGTTCTTTGAAATGGGATTTGAAAAAGGACTTCACAAATCCCCTTATCCTTTACCATTCTTAGCAAATTTCATATATTGCATATAAAATATCATCAATTAATTCCTATACTGGCTAAAACTGGCATTTCAGCAAACATTCAAACATATTTTTAAGATCATTATGGTTTTGCCAATAACTTTAAATAGATGATAATACTTTACCTCAAAAACATCAATTGAGATTCCAGGATTTTACTCTTTTCCTCATAAGTAAGTTTTAGTCTCTCCTTTAGAAAAGAAAAAAAAAAGTATATTTCTCCATGCCCTGTGTTTTATAAGCAAATTTTAATTATTAATATTAAATTAATTTCTTTTTACCCAAGAGGAAAATCATTGTGTCCCCTCTGGAATCACTTTCCCTAGTCCACCCCAAATACTCTTATTTTTATTGAGCGGAAGCCTGCAGAGAACTACTGAGTCATAAAATGGTGATTACTAACAAAATTTTTTTTTCAAAATTGCATACATCAGTTCTTAATTTTAAAGAAGTGTGACTCTAGGCAAAACCAATTATAACCTGTAAGGTCCATGAGGACAAGAATCAAATCTTCCTGGAATCTCCCATTGTGACTGCTGCATAGCTGACATACCAAAAAATATGTGCCGGATGAATGATAAAAAGGATGCTATAAATCACAGGACGACAGACCAAAGTGATATACAATCTATAAGCCTCTGCTGATAACCAGTTTTTCTTTAATTCAACATATATTTATTGGGTTTCTAAGACGAAGACACCATTAACCTCCAGGAGATTTAAGAAGGAACAGAAAGACAGATGAATAATTACAACTATTTATAATTTACTCTAATGAAAATACAGAAGGTAAAATGAAATCAGAAAGGCAGGAACTTGTAATTCAGCTGAAGAGAAGTACAGAAGCCTTCATTGGAGGAGATGCAAAGACTTGAAGGATGATTTCCAATAGAGCAAAAGGCACAGAAGCTGGAGAAGGCATGCTATATATTTGGCCAATCAGTATCACTAGAATGTAGAATGCTAGGTGGAAGCGTAGATAGAGATGGGCTGATTAGGTAAGGTGGTCAGTGAGAAGAATAAAAATATGAAGACTTTTATTTAGTCTATACAACTAAATAAAAGTCTCTATGTAGTTGATGTATTAGATGGACATTGAAATCTTTTTATCGGTATTGAATCTTAAATTACTCTGAAGCGTGGAAAAAGGGGATCATCACAAATGAAGACATTGCAAATAAACATCAATAGGTGAGAGATAAGTGCATGAACAAGAGAAATCAAGCAACAAAAATAAAAAAGATTTAGTACAAAGCAGTATAAAAGTAAAATTGAATTTTTTTCTCTTTAGTGTTAAATTTTATTTATTTATTTTTCTATGAATTTATTTATTTTATTTATTTATTTTTGGCTGCATTGGGTCTTTGTTGCTGCATGCGGGCTTTCTCTAGTTGTGGTGAGCGAGGGCTACTCTTCATTGAGGTGCACAGGCTTCTCATTGTGGTGGCTTCTCTTGTGGAGCATGGGCTCTAGGCACATGAGCTCAGTAGCTATGGCTCACAGGCTCTAGAGCGCATGTTCAGTAATTGTGGTGCACAGGCTTAGTTGCTCTGCGGCATATGGGATCTTCCCCAAACAGGGCTTGAACCCATGTCCCATGCATTGGCAGGCGGATTCTTAACCATTGCGCCACCAGGGAAGTCTTAGTGTTAAATTTTATTTTGTTTTATTTATTTTATTAAAGTATAGTTGATTTACAATATTGTATATGTTTCAGGTCCACAGCCAAGTGATTTAATTATATACATTTTTTCAGATTACATTCAATTATAGGTTATTATGAGATATTGAATATAATTCCCTGTGTTATACAGTAAATCCTTCTTGCCTATTTATTTTATGCATAGGAGTTTGCATCTGTTAATCCCATACTCCTAATTTGTCTCTCCTTCCCTCCCTCGGTAACTGTAAGTTTGTTTTCTATGTCTGTGAGTCGATTTCTGTTTTGTATATAGATTCATTTGTATTATTTTTTAGATTTCACATATAAGTGATATCATATAGTGTTTGTATTTGTCTGCCTGACTTACTTCACTAAGTATAATATTCTCTAGGCCCATCCATGTTGCTGCAAATGCAATGTTTCATTCTTTTTATGGCAGAGTAATATTCCATTTTATCTATATGTATATATATATATACACATATCTTCTTAAGCCAATTGTCTGTTGATGGGCACTTGAGTTGTTTCCACATCTTGGCTATTGTAAATAGTGCTGCTATGAACATTGGGGTGCATGTGTCTTCTCAAATATGAGGTTTCATTTTTTTCAGATAAATACCCAGGAGTGGGATTGCTGGATCATATGGTAGCTCTATTTTGAGTTTTTTAAGGAACCTCCATCCTGTTTCCCATAGTGGCTGCACCAGTTTACATTCCCTCCAACAGTGTATGAGGGTTCCCTTCTCTCCATACCCTCTCCAGCATTTATTATTTGTAGACGTTTTGCCTCTCACTGTTCTGGCCTCTCCTGTTGCGGAGAACAGGCTCTGGTTGCACAGGCTCAGCGGCCATGGCTCACAGGCCTAGCCGCTCCACGGCATTTGGGATCTTCCCAGAACGGGGCACAAACCCGTGTCCCCTGCATCGGCAGGCAGACTCTCAACCACTGTGCCACCAGGGAAGCCCCTATTTGTAGACTTTTTGATGATGGCTATTCTGACCAGTGTGAGGTGATAACTCATGGTGGTTTTGATTTGTATTTCTCTAACAATCTCTTTTCATGTGCCTGTTGGTTATCTGTATGTCTTCTTTGGGAAAATGTCTATTTAGGTCTTCTGCCCATTTTTTTATTGGGTTGTTTGTTTTTTTGATATTGAGTTATATTAGCTGTTTGTATTTTTGGATATTAACCCCTTGTTGGTCACATCATTTATAGATATTTTCTCCTTTTCCATACATTTTGTTGCTGGTTTCCTTTGCTGTGCAAAAGCTTTTAGGTCCCACTTGTTTATTTTTGCTTTCATTTCTTTTGCCTTGGGAGACTGATCTAAGAAAATATTGCTACAATTTATGTCAGAGAATGATTTGCCTATGTTCCCTTCTAGGCTTTCTATCATGTCATGTAAAGTTGACAGAATTTCATGATTGAATAGATGTGGGGGAGAAAAAGACATTAAAAATAACCCTGGGTTGCTGAATTGAGCAACCAGGTGAAAGCTGATGCTAAAGATTTTTCCAGACTGAGAAAAGGAGGTAAATAGAACCATTAAAATGTTCAACTAATTCAAAAGAAGGCAGAAAAAAAAAGGTGAAGAAATAGTAGATGGGGAAAAAAAAGACACAGCGAGATAGCGGATTTAAACCCAAGTATATAAATAATCACATTTAAAGGAAAGATATTGTCAGATTGGATAAAAAAAGCAAAACTCAACTATATGCTGTCCACAAGAAACCCATATTAAATATGAAAATACAACTATGTTAAAAGTAAAAGGATAGGGAAAAAATACCCTGCTAACACTACTTTCAAAATAAAGTAGGAATCAGTCAAAATACAAAAAACCATGTGCTTTTCTCTATACCAGCATTTCTTTTGCCTTGAGTTATAAAATGAAAAATTTTAAATATGTATGCTGTTTATGATAATATAATAACTAGAAATTAATTCTAAAGAAAGATGTATAAGACCTTTACTCAGAAATTATAAAAGATTATTGACAAAAATTAAAGATGACCTAAATAGAGTGATACATGATTTTAATATTTCACAATATATTACTGTAAAGATATCAATTCCTCCCCCCAAAAAATGACCTATACCTTAAAATGTAATCTCAATCAAAACCACTTAATGGCTTTCTGAAACTTGACAAATTAACTCTAAAATGTACTTGTAAATGCAAAAGGCAAGAAACAGTCAGGACATTCTTCAGGTCAATGAACAATGTTGGAAGACTTGGTCTACCAGATGCAGGGTTATAAGAATCAAGACAGAATAGTAGTAGCACAAAGAAGTAGTAGCACAGACACCAAGGAAATAAAACACAAAGCCCAGAAACAGACTCACACATATACACACACCTGTTTTATAACAAACGTGGCAGGCGAATGATTGTCTTTTCAACAGTGGTGCTGTGATATATAAATAACCCTATGGAAGAAGTAACCCCCTACACTTCACATCAGATACAAAAATAAATTCCACGTACACTGTAGTTCTAAATGTAAAAAGCAAGATTATTAAGTTTCTGAAAGATAATACAGGAGAATATCTTCATGACTTGGGGGTAGGGAAACACTTTTTATATAGGACACAAAAGGCACTAAAAAAATAAAGGGAAAACACTGATAAATTGGACCACATTAAAATTAAGAAATTCTAATCAAGAAAGAGAAAACAAAAACTCTCAAGAGAGTTCCAAGGCAAGCCATAAAAGTAAGAAAATATGTTTTAACAGATATAACCAACAAAGGGCTTGTATCCATAATATATTAAGAACTTCAAAGAAACATTGACAGATAATTCAAAACAATAAGTAGGATATTAGAACAGGCATCTCACAAAAGAGCACATCAAATGGCCAATAAATATATGAGAAGATATTCAATCACACGAGTAATCAGAGAAATGAAAATGAAAATCACAATGAGATGGCACTACAAGCCCATCAGAAAAACAGAATATCAAGTGTTGGCAAGGATACAGGGCAATGGTATCACTCATACGCTGCTGACAGAAGTGTAAACTGGTAAAAACCACCTTGGAAAAGTTTGCCCTTATCTCTCAAATCGAACATATATATACACTACGACCAACAGTGCCACACCAAGGTACATACCCAACGTAAATGTATGCAATGCACACCAATAGACATATAAAAGAATGTTCGTAGCAGCAATATTCACAATAGCCCCGAACTGAAAAAATATAAATGTCTTTCAACAATAGAATGGATACATAGATTGTGTTATAGTCATACAGTAGACCCATCAATGAAAATAAACAAACTTCTAACACATGCAACTACATGTATGAATCTATCAAATATAATGTTGAACAAAAAAGTCTAGACAAAAAAGAATATGTACTACATGATTCAATTTATGTAATGTTTTAAAAGCCAGGCAGAAATCAATTCGAGTGTTTGGGGATCATGCTTAGAGATCAATTTTCATAAAAGTCAAGATAGTGATTAGCTTTAAGAGAATGAAGGGGCAGTGACTGGGAGTGGGCATGAACAGGGCTTCTGGGACATGGTAATGTTAGACATCTTACAGGTGACAATTATATGCTTGTTCATTTGGAGATATATCATTAAGCTGTACATTTTTGTTTCGCATACTTTTCTGAATTTATGTTAAATTGTTTCATTAGAGGGCTTCCCTGGTGGTGCAGTGGTTGAGAGTCCGCCTGCTGATGCAGGGGACATGGGTTCATGCCCCGGTCCGGGAAGATACCACATGCCGCGGAGCGGCTGGGCCTGTGAGCCATGGCCGCTGAGCCTGCGCGTCTGGAGCCTATGCTCCGCAACGGGAGAGGCCCGCGTAACGCAAAAAAAAAAAAAAAAAAAAAAAAAAAAAAAAATCTTTCATTAGAAAAATCAAAGGATGGTATGATCAACTAACGTACATATTACAGAATGCTGCTCCAAGGTTCAGGAAGATGAGGACTGATATGTGGAGGTTATTAATGACCTTGAAAAGAAACATTTTAGGGGAATATAGGTGGGGAGAAGCTCAAATAAGGTATGTTGAAGAGAGAATGGGAGGTGAAGAACAGAGGCATGAGTATAGACAACTGTGTGGAAAGACGTTGGTATGAAGGGGAGCAACTGGGTGATAGTTCAAAGGAAATGTAGGACGAAGAGAATATATTTTGTGTTTGTTTGCTTTGTAGATGGGAGCTAGTGAAGCACATATTTGGCTGAAAATAAACCAGTCACGAGGGATAAAAGATACAAGAACAAGAGGAGGTAAGTGTAAGAGTGAAATCCTTGAAAAAAGTGAGAAAGATTTGGAACATAAAGCACACAAATGCACACAGATGTGACCTTTGACACACACAGGATAAAAACAATGAACCTATAATAGTTATACATAGAACACTAAGAGAAGACATAAGAGGGAAAATAATTCTAATGTGAGAAAAGGAGGAATGGAAGCATGTAATCAGGGAAGGTAGGATGGGAGGGGACACTTGAACTAAGTTTGGCAGGCTGGAAACATTTCAATATGTAGAGGATAAGAAGGAAACATTTTAGGTAGGGATGATTGCATAAACCAAAGTCAATTCTTCAAAGAGAAATGGAATTGGGAAATAAGTTTATGAAGTAGCAAGTAGTGAGTAGTCTGCATGCTTATAGCCAATACTTGTGAACGTGACAGAAGAGTGAGAAGTGAGTCTGGAAATGTAGTTTGAAGTAAATTGTAGATGGCTTGGGAGATTGGTCTTAATCCTATGGGTATTAAGTAGATATTATAGTTTATTCAGCTGGAAAAAAACATATAATTTAGTCTTTCAGATTTTTTTTTTTAAAGAAAAGAACTCTTTCCTAAATAGTAGAATAAAGCTTGGATTAGGGAATGAGAAAGAGCAGGGAGATTTGGGCCAGAAAGAGCCTTTAGAAAACTATAACAACACCTGTAGATGATAATGACAGCAGAACTGTGATTCCCTCTATATTCCCTAGAACATTCCATTTTTGGTGTTGTTTTTACCCAGATCAGAGGATTTAAAAGTATCATTTGATCTTAAAATAGAATTATTTTAGACTCTTTGGGAAATTAGGACATTCAAAAGAATCTGTGGGGCTTCCCTGGTGGCGCAGTGGTTGAGAGTCCGCCTGCCGATGCAGGGGACATGGGTTCGTGCCCCGGTCCGGGAAGATCCCACATGCCGCGGAGCGGCTGCGCCCGTGAGCCATGGCCGCTGAGCCCGCGCATCCGGAGCCTGTGCTCCGCAACGGGAGAGGCCACAACAGTGAGAGGCCCGAGTAACTCAAAAAAAAAAAAAAAAAAAAAAAAAGAATCTGTGTATAGGGGGAATTTAGAAAGCCACAAACATGCCCAGGGAAAATGCATGCTCAGAAAAGTCCTAAGAAGACCTGAAGCTTTCACTCAGGCTGATCTCTAGGCTCAGGGAAAGCCTAGCTGAATGCTGAAGACCAGCACAGCCAAACTGCAAAGACTTGGAGAGTTGGTTCTTCTACTTTGGGGGGCTTTTTGGTGTTCTTCTTGTTGTTGTTTGTTTCAGCTCCTGGCAAAGAAATCTGTCAAACATCAGCTGACCATGAGCTAATGAAACAGAGACCTCAATGATCACACGTGACAAGGAATAGTTTCTACAGAAATAGTCTGGAAAACTCTTAAAACGAAAGGACTACTATAGCCTTCAACAATAAAAAAGATAACAAACCTTAAAAAAATGGGATATCTGATTTCCAGAGTTACCACAGTATAACACTTCAATGCTCAATTTTCAACAACAAAAAAAATCACCAGGCATACAAAGAAAGAGGAAAACATGGCTCACTCAATGAAATAGAATAAATTTACAGGAACCATGCTTATGAAACTATAGACATCAGACTTACTAGACCAAAACTTTAAAACAACTGTCTTAAATATGCTCAAAATGCTAAGAGAAAACATGGACAAAGAACTAAAGGAAGTCAGGAAAACAAATTATAAAAGGGAACCAAACTAATTCTGGAGATGAAAACAACTAAAACTAAAATGAAAAATTCACTAAAGAGATTTTAGGGAAGATATGGGCAGCAGAACAAAGAATCAGTAAATCTGAAGATAGGAAAATTGAAATTATTGAGTCTGAGAAGCAGAAAGAAAAAAGAATGAAGAATTACCAAATGATCCAACAATTCCATTTCTGAGTATATATCCAAATGCCTTGAAAGTATGGCCTCAAACAGATACTTGTGCAACAATGTTCATAGCAGCCTTATTCACAATAGCCAATAGGCTGAAACCCCCCCAACAAATTAACAAATGAATGGATAAACAAAGTGTGGTATATATGTACAATGGAATATTATTCACCCTTAAAAAGAAATGAGGGGCTTCCCTGGTGGCGCAGTGGTTGAGAATCTGCCTGCCAATGCAGGGGACACGGGTTTGGGCCCTGGTCGGGGAGGATCCCACATGTCGCGGAGTGACTGGGCCCGTGAGCCACAACTACTGAGCCTGCGCATCTGGAGCTTGTGCTCCGCAACAAGAGAGGCCGCGACAGTGAGGGGCCCATGCACCGCGATGAAGAGCGGCCCCCACTCGCTGCAACTAGAGAAAGCCCTTGCGCAGAAACGAAGACTCAACACAGCCAAAAATAAATAAATAAAATTTTTTAAAAAAGGAATAAAATTATGATACACGTTACAACATGGATGAAACTTGAAAACTCTATGCTAAATGAGACAAGCCAGATGAAAGGAGAAATATTATTTGATTCCACTTACGTGAAGTACCTAGAATAGGCAAACTCAAACACAGAAAGTAGAAGAGGTTATTACCAAGGGTTGCAAGGAGAAGTGAATGGGAGTTATTGTTTAATGGGTAGAGTTTTTGTTTGGGATAATGAAAAAGTTCTGGAAATGAATAGCGTTGATGTTGCACAACACTGTGAATGTACTTAGTGTAAATAAATTATACACTTAAATTTTTAAATGGTTAAAATAGCAAATTTTGTGTTATATATATTTACCACAATAAAAAAGTACCCAAAAAAGTAGATGCCTAAGAGAGAAGTACCCAAATACTCACCAGTTCTAGTTTCCATTTTTCAGCCTCACTAGCAGATGCAGCTTTGTTAATATCTGCATTCCCATGGGAAAACGATCTCTTGGCAGCTTCATCCACCCTAGAATCTTCACCTGTTGTAATCCAAGAATTCTGTATGTTTCCCTAAAATAAAATGTGAAAGTACTTGCATTCAACCTTTAACTTTAAATCAATATACATACTTTACAAATGGAATACTGATTATTATCTGTGATGAAAGGAATAAGAAAAAGAGCAGATGCTTATAAATACAAATCAAGAATTATTTTACATTTTCAAGCTATTAGGGTCATATTCCAAACAAGTGTTACAAAGTCACATTCCTATAGGTACAGGCAATAATGTAAATGAGCAAAGAGGGGTAGATATCAGTATATTGAACAAATGAACTTATCTCTTACTTCTTTGAAGACATATACTCTTGAAACACATAAACCTCTCTTGGTTTGTTTTTCATTTTCCACATTTCATAAAGGCATGACTAATAATAATAATAATACATATGATGTTTATGTTTACTATGTGCCAGACACCGTTTTATGTCTTCCACATGTATTAACACATTTAATCATTACAACAATCCTATGAGAGAAGTTTCACTGTTATCTCCATTTTATAGATGGGGAAACTGAGTCACACAGAGTAACTGCTAAAAGTCACAGAGGTAGAAAGCAGCTAATAGGTAGCAGAGCTAGGATCTGAATACTGGCATTCTAGCTCCAAAGTCCTAAACCACTATGCTCTTCTGCCTTTTCAGAAAATTATTTCTCTTCAATAAGAAAAACAGTGCATGGTGATAAATAGAACTGACATGCAGCCTGAACGTCAAGGACTCAGAAAGTAATGGTTGGGGCCATGACAGAGCAACCAAAGGAAGTAGTCACTACTCAGTTTCAGTCAATGGCTGCCATGTGGGAATACCAACTCACATTACCAAAAAATCTTTTGATTTTTAAAAAGATGAGGCAGCTATCTGGCTCTTCAACTGAAACAGTGTTAAATATTGAGTCAGTTTTTCAAACAAACAAAACATGCCTACAGACTGAATTTGGTGAACTCACTGTCAGCTTGCGAACTTTGGCATTCTTTCAACATTCAATGAAATAAGCAGCCCAAAGAACTGGGTGATTTATGTGTGAATCAAGAACTAAAATACTTATATTAATTTATTCAACAAGTAATTATTGAACTCCTGCTAAGGGCCAAGGGACACAGTAGTATTAATAAGAGAGGACATGTCCCCAAACACAGAAGTATACTGCAGTGTCATATGTTAGAATGTAGTAAACTGCATTCATCCAAAGTAGTATTCTGAGATTCTATTCCATATTCTTTGGGAAGTTCAGTTTAATGCAAACATCTGTGTAGTACCTACTATATTCAGGCACTGTGCTAAAAGCTTGGGGAGGGGGGTAAAAATGAGCAAGACCAATATTATCCTCAAGGAGTTTACAGACTAATGAAGAAGAGAAACACCCAAGCAGATAATTTCAATTTAACAAGGCAAGTGCTAGGCCAGAGGTGTGCATGGGGGACTACGCCAGAACAGAAGAGGGATACTAAGAGCAACTGGAGATTCAAGGAAAGTTTTCTGGAGAAGTTTTGACACTGGTATGATATCTGAAGGGTGAAAAAGAGTATGCTAGATGGGAAGGGCATGCCAAGAAGAGAGAACATCATGAGAAAACTCACAGAGGCGTGAAACAGCATGGTGCCTGCCAGAGACCTGTAGGCAATTCAGCATTACTAAAGGTTGAAGCACAAGGCAATGAATGTCAGAAGATGAAGCTCTAACTGTTCACAACAGCCAAAATATGGAAACAACCTAAATGTCCATCGACAGATGAATGGATAAAGATGATGTTGTACATATATACAATGGAATACTACTCATCTATAAAAAAGAATGAAATAATGCCATTTGCAGCAACATGGATGCAACTAGAGACTATCATACTAAGTAAAGTAAGTCAGAAAGAGAAAGACAAATACCATATGATATCACTTATATGTGGAATCTAAAGTATGGCACAAGTGAACCTATCTACAAAACAGAAACAGACTCACAGACATAGAGAACAGACTTGTGGTTACCAAGGGGGAGGAGGGAGGGAGAGGGATGGACTGGGACTCTGGGATTGGTAGACACAAACTATTACATTTAGAATAGATAAATAACAAGGTCCTAATGTATAGCACAGGGAACTATATTCAATATCCTGTGATAAACCATAATGAAAAAGAATATAAAAAAGAATGTCTGTAAGTGTATAATTGAGTCACTTTGTGTACAGCAGAGTTTGGCACAGCATTGTAAATCAACTATACTTCAATAAAAAAATTAAAAAACAAAAAAAGGAAGAAGCTAGAGAGTTAAATAAGGGTCTGAAACATAAAGCGTGCAATGTTAATAAGCTTGAACTTGATTCTGTAGGTAGGGAAAAAATCACCCAAGATGTGATTGCATTCAAAATAGTCTTGCAGAGCAATGAAGGAGGGTGGTACTAATTTCCTATGGAGAAATTGGAGACAGTGTGTAGACTATAGATCACTGACTTATGATATAAAATATTGTTTTCTTTGGAAAGAAGTGCTAATCTAATTGACACTTTGTTCTTTCACAGATAGCTTTTAAAAAACTCGAATGATATTTGACCAAGATTTCAAAAATCAAATTACATTTACATCCCTGAAGATCACTGAAAACCTTTGATTTCTTAACTGAGGGGAGGGGTTGGAATGGACGGGGATGAGAAGAGACATGGAAAGAAATGGCTCAGAAATTTTCTACTTAAAAAAAAATCTCCTAGATCTTTGATTGACCACACATGCCAAATTTTCTAATAAAAAGCATACTTTAATATAATTTTTTGAACTCTCAAGAAAAGCCCCTTAAGAAGGAAAAATGATGAAAAATGAAGATGGAAATGAAGTACTCTTTGAATGGTTTTAGTTTTTTAGAAATAATCTGCTTGCTTCTTCAACTGCTAGGTCATAAACTAGGCTAAAAGCTCAAAGTCATGTAGGCTGCCATCCAAGTCCCAGTCCATTGCAAACGAAGATGGTTTGGTTCAATATTGACAAGCTATTCCTAATCTAGGCAGAAAGGCAGTGTAATTCGAGGCCAGGTAGATGGATTTGTGGAGTCAGATAGTCCTTTGTTTGAGTCCCAGCTTTGCGACATTAGACCAGTTGCTTTGGTTACTTAACTGCTGTGTACCTTAATTTAATCACCTGAAAATAGACATAACAACACCTGTCTTGTGTGGCTATCATAAAATGGAAATAATATAATGTAAAGAAAGTACTTGATACAGTACCCGGCATATCACAGCCATGTAGTCATCAATAAATACTAATTCTTACTATATAACTATTTCAATTACTTTTCCAAAGAAAGCATTAAGAAACTTTGAAAATATATATTCAAATCTGCCAACAGCTTTGGCAAGATTTACCATCAATATGGTAATAGGCTCATTAAAAAGAGTGCAGAAAAAAAAGAAGATAATACCTCTTGATCTGTTTATATTCAAGATATTCTAAATAGTTTCATTTACCTCAAAACTCTCAATACAACACCATGCATAGGTTGCTGAAATGCCTCAATTCACCTACACAAGTAAAAAGTGGGGGCAACAATTCTGTAACAACAAAATAACACAGAAGACTAACATTAAAATAGATATCAAGGTCACCTGACACATCTGCAACAACTGTTTCAATATTAGCACTATGTTTTAGTGCATGTGAATGTTTAAACAAAAACCTCTCTACAACTTTATCCTTTCTATAATCTGTATATCTGTAGTTTTCTTTAGCAAGTTTCCTTTGTTCACATGGCAAAGCATGTGAGCGTTTACCATCATTTCCTTCCCCTTTTGCATTACTCACTTCTCTTGCCCTCTGATTCACTTGTCTGCCTAATTTCCTTTCTTATTTCACTTCCCCATCTTCCACTTCTTTCCATTGTATAAATATTGAAGACTATGAATAACTGAGTCACTGTTCACTGCATATTTGGAGGAAAAGCAAAAGAATATACTTATTTTAAAAATGAACTTACTTCTAAGTACTTTCTATATGGCTATATCATTTTCAAATTGACACCAAAATAATAAGAAACTAAGATGAAATTTTTAAGTACTAATATTAATAATATAATAATATAAGCTGTGATTAACTACATCCCATAGCAAAGGAGTAAAAAACATTTTTAAGGCAAAAGTATCTCTGATAATTCATAAAAGATATTAAGCTTAAACTTTATTTAAATATCATCATAAAAATTTTATGTCACAGAATTATAGAGATCATCTAATTCTCTGTTCCTCAAAATGTGCTCCACTGATACTAGACTCACTTTGGCAGCTTGCTAATAATTCATATTTTTAACTCAAATACTTAGCCCAGACCAACTGAATCAGACTCTCAGGGAATGAAGCCAAGGATCTGCACTGTCAGCAAATATCCCAAGTGACTGTCATTCACATTAAAGGTTAAGAACTGCTAATATTGGTGAATTTCTCAAATGCCAATAAATAAACAGAGGACTCATGAGGTTTCATGCTTGAAAGTCCCATAAAATTACTTGTTCAACACCCAGCTTGTTAGGGACAATGGGAAGATTAACATTTTGAATCTTGGACCCTCAGGTCAGTGCTCTTCCTGCTACACCATGCTAACTAGACTTATTGGAATTGAAAGTCCAAAGAAAATTTAGAGAAATACAACAGAATTCTAAGCTACAGTTCTGAACAGTTGCTGGATTTAACCAAATCCTTCCTATATTACATACTCCCTGCTTTCAGACCTGCTCTTTCCATATGGAAAAAACATAAATGGTATGCTCGGAAAGGAAACTGGAGTGGATATTAGGCATCATTACATCATTTCATTTGAGGATTCATTCCACCAATAAATTAAAATAGTGAATTTTAATTTTTGAGGCCCCAAGTGAATACCAGCATAGCACTTCTGCCGAACTGCCAGAAAAAAAATCTATGCAGTTAAGAAGGCAGGGGGAAAGGGTAGGAGGCAACATTCAAACTATGTATTTTAGTTTAATCGTTTAAATAAATGCTCACAGATGCATCCAGAAGTGTTTGTTCCCTCATTGCTTCCTCTTGCCTTTGAGATTTCAGCTCTTGTTGGAGCCTTTCATTTTCAAGCACAATTACTTGTACCCTATTTTTCATTCCAGAGAGTTCCTCCTATAAAAAACAGAAACAAAAACCAAATACATTACGCATTTTTTCTTTTATTTTAAGAAATGCCACTTGTGGACTGCATACATTAAGCAATTTTAAGTAGTGCTTTTTTTTGTTGATTACTAGATGATCCAATATGATATAAAGCATGGAAGACTGATGCTGTCTACCCCTTTTCAGAAATATTATAATTACATCTAGACAAGGAAAGAAGCTCAAGCATTAGCTAACAAAGAGAAGGCTGGGGGAAGATAGTAGAGGACCTGCTAATGGCCATATCACAGGACTGTGTGGTTTCTGACAATTTTTTGCAGGCTTACAGAAATGCTTTAATGAAAAGGTTTATCTAAAAGACTTTTAAGAATGAGGTAGACTGCTGAAAAATAAGGTAAGATTATTATTCTTGATCAAATGCCAATAACTTGTTGAAAATTGACAGAGGACTACATAGATAATAGAGGACACTGAGATAGAAAGGCAAGGAAAGTTACAATGAATACCTATGAACTGCTAGCCAGATGGAAGGAAATTATGAGTGAAATTGTTTGGTGGAGAGCTGTTAAAGAGTGTTTCCTTGGCCGTGCAGGGCATAATATAAAGAATTACCAGTATACAGCAATTAGAAAAGCTATCAAGTTACATCTCACCCTGAAAAAATGTGAAAAATATTGATATATTGATGGTACAATACTTAACTTAATCTTCATTACAAATACAATTGTGCAGTCATTTTTTATTATACTGGTTGTGCAAAAAACTATTGTACAATATATGAAAATTCCATTCAATTATTTTATTCAGAAAAAAAGGCAAAGCTGTAATTGAAAACTGTAATTAAACATTGCATACTTCCAGTTGTTGGTCTGACGTATAAGCAGCTTGGAAGACATCACTCCCATCTTCACAATAAGAAAAAAAGCTGAACAAACTGAAGAATCAACGAGTCTTCTTAGATCCATCAGAGAAATAAGGTCACAGGGAAAACTATTATCCCTCAAAACGGAAAGACAGACAGGCACTCCTGAGAAACACAATCTACCAGGGCAGAAACTTCTGGGGGGACCAGTGCCAGGGTAGAAAAATATATCAATAAAGTAATTGATGAAATGCTGGAAGCTTAGTGTAGACCAGTTTGAGTTAAAAACTCCAGGAGGACCCAATCTCTGGGGGGAAGGTGTCTCCTACACTTTTATATGACACTACCAGGTTCTTACAGCAAAGACTAGAGAAAATCCCCCTCCTGCTTCCTCCAGTAGGAGAAGAAAAGTAACCAAAAAGCATTCTGTTCTTTTTACCCAGGCCTGCCTCAAGAGAAACTATCTTACCAGAGCCTAAAAAACATGTTTTTTTTTCAGAACTTAAGTGACCTGGGGGAAGGGAAAAAAACCAACTCCAGCTTCCTAGCCTTGCCATCTCACTTAAGGGGAGGTGGAGACTGAGAAACACTGTGAAGGACATAGCCAAGGGGCACAGGGTCACTAAAAGACTGAGACCTAATCATAGGACTACAAAATGCTCCCCATACTCCCATACCCTACCACCACATCAAAAGGGCTCTTATATCATAACAAGGGAATACACTAAAATAACTGCACATCTCAGAATGTATTTAAGAAGAATTCTCAAGGGAAGCCCAAAGACAACAGCAGAGACAAAAACCAGGACACTAGAGGAAATTTTAGCCTCTAACACCTATACTAACAGCAGACAGTAAACACAGTCTAACTCCTACAACAAACAAAAACCTCACACTAAATGCATATTTCCCTCAGTTCCTTTTACTCAGTACATCATGTGCAGCATTCAACAAAAAATTAGAAGGCATACTAAAAGACTTAAAACACAGATGCAAGAGGCTAAGCAAGCATAGAACCAGCCTTGGACATAGCAGCGATGTTGGAATTATCAGATGGAGAGTTTAAAATAATTATGATTAACATGCTAAAGGCTCAAACAGAAAAAGTTGTCTACATGCAAGAACAGATGGGTAATGGAAACTAAGAAAAAAATAAAAATGCTGGAAATCAAAAACACTGTAGTAGAAATGAAGATTGCCTTTGATGGGCTCATTAATAGACTGGACACAACCTTTTTTTTCCCCCCTATTTTTTGGTCATGCCACATGGCATGAAGGATCTTAGTTCCCCAACCAGGGATCGAACTTGCACCCCCTGCAGTGGAAGCACAGAGTCTTAATCACTGGACCACCAGGGAAGTCCCTAGACTGGACACAACCAAGGAAAGAATCAGTGAGCTTGAAGAACTGTCAACAGAAACTTCTCAAACTGAAATGCAAAGAAGAAAAAGAATGAAAAAGACAGAAGAGAATATCCAAGAATTGTGGAACAATAAAAAAAGGAAAAGAAATATGCAATATTTCTTGCTTATAAAGAAGCAATAATATTGCTTATAAAGAAGCAATAATTACTGAGAATTTCCCAAAATTAATTATAAGCACCAAACCACAGATCCAAGAAGCTCAGAGAACACTGAGCAAGATAAAACTAAAAAATCCACACCCAGGAATAGCATATTCAAACTGCAGAAAATCAAAGACAAAGAGAAATTCTTTAAAGAAGTCAGAGAAAAAAATACCCTTCCCTATCAAGAAGCAATGATGAGAATTATATCAGCTACTCTTCAGAAACTATGCAAGCATGGATAGAGTGCAATGGAATATTTAAAGTTTCGAAAGATAAAAACCCCACCAACCTAGAATTCTGTATTCAGTGATACGAACCTTCAAAAGTGAGGGAAAAATAAAGACTTTCTCAGATAACCAAAAATTAGGAAATTTGTCTCTGGTAGACCTGCCTTGCAAGAAATGTTACAAGAAGTTCTTCAGAAAGTAGGAAATTTATTTAGGTTATAAACTCAGATCTACATAAGGAAAGAAAGAGCATTTGAGAAGGCATATATGGAGATAAAGTAAAATATTTTATTTTTCTTAATGTTAATTGATCTAACAGGTAACAGTTTGTTCAGTATCATATTAGCAATAGTGTATGTAGTGATCATAGCTTATGGATAATTGAAATGAATGACAGCAGTGCATAAGGGTCAGGAGGGAGGAACTGGGAACCCTGTTATAAGGAACTTTCCCAACCCCTGAAGTGCTCATTGAAAGTAGACTTAGAGTAGTGGTAAATGTAACTGCAAACTCAAGGACAACCACTTATAAAAGTTAAAAAAAAAAAGAAGTTCAATTGATATGCTAAGAGAGGAGAAAAATGCAATCATATAACATGGTCACTCAAAACCAGAGATGGCAGAAAAAACAAGTGGAGGACAAAAAAAAGAAAGAAAGAACAAGGGCAATGAATAGAAAACAGTAAGAAATATGGTAGGTATGATAGATATCCAACTATATCAATAATCACATTAAACATCCATGATCTGACTATACCAATGAAAAGACAGACTGTCAGAAAAAATAAGACCCAAATACATGTTGTCTACAAGATGCCTGCTTTAAATCTAAAGACACAGATACTTTAAAAGTAAAGGGATGGAGAAAGACATACTATGCTAACATAAATCAAAAGAAAGCTTGAGTAGCTGTATTAATTTCAGACAAAGCAGACTTCATACTAAGGAAAAAAATATCAGGGATAATAAAGAGGCATGACATATTGATAAACAGGTCAATTTTCCAAGAAGTCATAATAATCCTAATGTGTGTATGCCTAACAACAGACCATCAAAATACATAAGGCAAAAACTGATAAAACTGTAAAGAGAAACAGATGTATCTACTATTTCAGTTGGAGATTTCAATATCCCTCTATCAGTAATTGACAGATCTGGCAGACTGGCAAAATATCAGTATGGACATAGTTGAACTGAACGGCACCATTAATCAACTGGATCCAATTGACATTTATATACTACTTCATCCAACAACAACAAAATACACATTCTTCTCAAGCTAACACAGAACATTCACCAAGACATACCATATTCTGTGGCCTAAAACCATATGTTAACAAATTAAAAAGAATAGAAATCACACAAAGTATGTTATCAGATCATAATGGAATTAAACTAGAAATCAATAACAGAAAGACAGCTGGAACACTCCTAATATATGTGGTGGTTAAACAACACTCTTCTAAATATATATGGGTCAAGAACAAAATCTCAAGAAATAAACTGAAAATATATATATATATTTTTTGCGGTACGCGGGCCTCTCACTGTTGTGGCCTCTCCCGTTGCAGAGCACAGGCTCCAGAGGCGCAGGCTCAGCAGCCATGGCTCACGGGCCCAGCCGCTTCGTGGCATGTGGGATCTTCCCGGACCGGGGCACAAATCCGTGTGCCCTGCATCGGCAGGCAGACTCTCAACCACTGCGCCACCAGGGAAGCCCTGAAAATATTTTAAACTTAACAAAAATGAAAATACAAATCGAAATTTGTGAGATGCAACTAAATTAGGGAAAAATATTAGAAAAGAATAAAGATTTCAAATCAATACTCTCAGGAAACTAAAACGAACAAACAAACAACAACAAAAAAACCCAAATTAAATCCACAGTAAGTGGAAGAAAAGATAAAAAAAAATTAGGGTAGAAATAAATGAAATTAAAAACAGGAAATCAACAGAGAAAAGCAACAAAGCCAAAAGCTTGGTCATTGAAATGATCAATGAAATTGATTAGACTCTAGCCAGGCTAACTAAGAAAAAAAGAGAGAAGACACAGATTACTAATATCAGAAACGATACCACTACAGATCCTATGGACATTAAAAGGATAATAAAGGAATATTATGAACAACTGTATATCCATAACTTGATAACCTGGAGAAAATGAACCAACCCCTTGAAAGACACAATCTACCAAAACTCACAAAAGGAGAAACAGTTAATCTGAATAGGACTACATCTATTAAAGAAATTGAATAAATAATTAATAATCTTTCAAAACAGAAAGCACCAGGCCCAACATTGGTTCACTGGTGAATTCTATTAAACATTTAAGGAACAAATGAGACCAATTCTGTAAAATATCTTCTATAAAATACCAGAGGAAATACTTCCTAACTTATTCTATGAAGTCAGCATTACCCTACTACCCAAACCGGGTGAAGACACTATAGGAATGAAAAACTACAGACCATGAATACAGATGCAAAAATCCTCATCAAAATATTAGTGAATCAAATCCCACAATGTACAAAAAGAATTATACAACAAGACCAAATGGAATTTAATCTACCTATGCAAGTCTGGCTCAATATTTCAAAATCAAATAACGTAATTCAACAAGCTAGAAAAAAAATCATAGGATCATATCAATAGATGCAAAAAAAGCAAGTAACAAAATCCAGGAGCCATTCAAGGTAAAAACCTCAGTGAACTAGGCGTAAAGGAAATACATCTTCAGTTTAATAAAGAACATCTATAAATAACCCATAGCTAACATTGTAGTTCACGGTGAGACAACAGATGGCTTCCTACTAAGATCAAGAATAAGACAGTAAGGTAGATAGCTAGTGGGAAGTAGCCGCATGGCACAGGGATATCGGCTCGGTGTTTTGTAACCACCTGGAGGGGTGGGATAGGGAGGGTGGGAGGGTGGGAGACGCAAGAGGGAAGAGATATGGGAACATATGTATATGTATAACTGATTCACTTTGTTATAAAGCAGAAACTAACACACCATTGTAAAGCAATTATACCCCAATAAAGATGTTAAAAAAAGAAAAAGAATAAGACAATGATGTCACCTCTCATCATTCCTATTCAACATCATATTAGAAGTCCTAGCTAATACAATAAGGCAAGAAAAGAAAATAGAAGCTATACAAGAATAAATTTTTTAAAAAGACAGCTGTATTTTTCACAGATGACATTACTGTCTATGAAGAAAATGTCAAAGAATCAAAAAAAACCTGCTAAAATGAGTGATTATAGCAAGGTTGCAGATTACAACATTAATATACAAAAGTCAATTGTTTTCTTACATATTAGTAATGAGTAATTGGTATTTGAAATTAAAATCACAATACCATTTACATTGACACGAAAAAAATGAAATACTCAGGTATAAACTGCACAAAATATGTATAAGATCTATAAGAATAAAACTGCAAAACTCTGATGAAGACATCAAGGAATATCTAAATAAATGGAGAGATATTCCATGTACATGGATAGGAAGATTCAATATTGTCAAAATATCACCTCCTCCTAACTTGATAGATTTCAATACAATCTCAATCAAAATTCCAGAATGTTACTTTGTAGATATTTACAGATTGATTTTAGAATTTATATAAAGAGGTAAAAGACCCAGAACAGCCAACATGATATTGAAGGAAAAGAACGAAATTGGAAGATTGACACTACTAGACCTCAAGACTTACTATAAAGCTCCAATAATCAAGATAGTGTGGGACTTCCCTGGTGGTACAGTGGTTAAGAATCCACCTGCCAATGAAGGGAACACGGGTTCGAGCCCTGGTCCAGGAAGATGCCACATGCCACGGAGCAACTAAGCCAGTGCACCACAACTACTCAGCCTGCACTCTAGAGCTCGCGAGCCACAACTACTGAGCCTGCGTGCTACAACTACTGAAGCCTGCATGCCTAGAGCCCGTGCTCTGCAACAAGAAAAGCCACTGCAATGAGAAGACTGCACACCTCAATGAAGAGTAGCCCCTGCTTGCTGCAACTAGAGAAAGCCCATGTGCAGCAAAGAAGACCCAATGCAGCCAAAAATAAATAAATGAAAAATAAATAAATTTAAAAAAAAGTATGGTATTTGTGAAAGAACTGACCAATAGATCAATGAAGCAGAATGGTGAGCCCAGAAATAGACTTACACAAGTACAGTTAACTGATCTTTAACATGGAATAAGGGTAATTCAATGTAGATAGTCTTTTCAAAAAATGATGCTGAAACAGATGGATATCTACATGTAAAAAAAAATTTAAATAAATCTAGACACAGATCTTATACCCTCACAAATATTAACTCAAAATGGAGCATAGATCTAAATGTAAAACACAAAATAATCAAACAGCTAGAAGAAGAATAAGAGAAAATATTAGTGATCTTGGGTTTTGCAATATTTTTAGATATAACACCAAAAGCACAATTGCATGGAAAAAATTGATAAGTTGAACTTGATTAAAATTAAAAACTTCTGCTCTATGACAGTTAAGAAAATCAAGACAAGCCAAAATTGAGAGAAAAGAATTGCAAAAGACATCATATGTGATAAATGACTGGTACCCAAAGTACATAAAGAACTTTTGAAACTCAACAATAAGAAAATGAACAGCCCAATTTAAAAAATGGGCAAAAGACCTGAATAGATACCTCATCAAAGAAAGTATATAAATGGAAAATAAGCATATGAAAAAAATATTCAACACTGTATGTCACAGGGAATTGAAATTAAAACAACAAGATACCATCACATATCTTTAACACACTAGAAATCAAAACACTGACAACACCAAATCCTGGCAATGATGTGGAACATCAGGAACTCTTATTCTTTGCTGACAGGAAAACAAAATGGCACAGTCACTGTGGAAGACAGTGTGGCAGCTTCTTATAAGACTAAACATACTTTTACCAGGCAATCCAGCAATTGTGTTTTGTGGTATTTACCCAAATGAGTAAAAACTTTATGTCCACACAAAACCTCTACACAAATGTTTACAGTAGCTTTATTCATAGTTGCCAAAACTTAGAAGCAAGCGAGATTTCCTTCAATGGGTGAATGGATAAACAAACTATGTTATATACATACAATGGAATATTACTCAGTGATAAAAAGAAATGAGCTATCAAGCCATGAAAAGACATGAAGGAAACTTAAACGTATATTATGAACTCAATGAAGCCAATCTGAAAAGGCTACAAAACTGTATGATTCCAACTATATGACATTCTGGAAAAGGCAAAACTATGGAGACAGTAAAAAGATCAGTGGTTGCCAGGGGTTTAGCAGGTAGGAAGGGATAAACAAGCAGAGTGCAGATGATATTTAAGGCAGTGAAATTATTCTGTATGCTACTGTAATGGTGGGTATATGTCATTATACGTTTTGTAAAACTTATAGAATATAAAACACAAAGAGTGAACACTAATGTAAACTGAGGAATTTAGTAAATAATAATGTAATAATATTGGCTCATCAATTGTAACAAACAATTGTACTACACTGATGCATGATGAAAATAACAGGGGAAACGGCTGGGGAGCTATAAAGTACATGGAAGTACATGGGAACTCTATGTACTTTCAACTTTTCTGTAAACCTAAAACTGATCTAAAAAATAAAGTCTGTTAATTAATCAAACTAATAGGCCCTTAAACAGTACTTTCATTATCTTACTCACTTGTTAAAATGTATCATATTTATACTCTGTCTGACTTTCAAGAATTTTGTAATCTTCCATTTTATCAGTTCAGCATTATTTTAATTATTTCTAAGAGATATCCTCCATTGTAAGAATTTAGAATAGATGCCTCATGTCCCCCATAAATAAATCATATTCAGCCTGAATATATTCTTTCATTGTTGCTGTTTTTTCTTTGAAATTCGTTCATCTCCCTTCTGCTGATCTAATGATCCTACACCTTAAGATTATTCTCTGCCATAAAAACATCCCCAAAGACACTAGCTTTTAGTAACCTTCTTCTCTCATTATAATTATAGTTTATACCACAAAATAAACGGCTACACTATATCTTCTACAGGGCTGCTGTGGTCCTCATAGGTAACAGTGCTCTCAACTAAATGCTAAGTTTATTATGATGTATATTGCAGAGTGGCAGAATCTGCCATCCCCTAATATGTCACTTTGGAAGAATTATCTTGAGCTAAGGGCACGTGAAAAACAGCAGGTACAAGAAGAGTGCTCTGACTTCCCCTTTTCCTCCTGAAAGAAGGAATAAAACTCTCATGTGAAAGATGCTCTCCCTACACCAGGAAGAAAAAAACATTCTTATCACCAGAGACAAGAAGTAGAGGCTGAGAGAAATCTGTACAAACAGACCTTGTTAAAAGAACTCATCTTCTTTACCTCCCCACATATTTTAGTTACACTTCCACAGCTGCCTCTCTTTGTTCAACCAAGTATAAAAACATTTAGGTTTCACCACTTCTTTGGGTCTTCACTTCCTTATGAAGGCTCCCATGTCACATAAATCCTGCATTAAATAAATGGGTACCCTTTCATCCTGTTAATCTGCCTTATGTCAATTTAATTTTAAGGCCCAACCAAAGACACTATGAGGGCAGAGTTAAACTTTTATTTCCCCTACAATATCTCTTAAGTTTTACCCACAGCATTTTAGAAATTAACAGAAGCTTATTAATGGACTGAGTCCTAGGATATTATTTCAGCTTTTCTGGTAATCCAAGAATACTTGTATAATAATGATTGTATCCTCAAGAACAAAGAGAAAATGACATGCTAAGATCAGGAAATGCCCTTGAAATCTCAAGACATTAAATGTTTAAAGGTTTCTTAAGTTACCTATCAGACTTACACCTTGCAAGAGTAGCCAAACGTTGAAAATGTAATACATATAATACTGATAAAAAAGATATCAGTAACTCCTATGAAAATATCACATGATCTGATGCATTGATATTTAAAAAAAAAACCAAAAAACTAAAACACTAACATACTTTGGGAAGGCAGAAAGGCTCCAATGGCATTAATGACATTTCCAAAGTTCATACAGTCATGCAATATGTAACATCTAGTGTTACATGCCATAGGTGACACATCTGGTTTCTTGATCATAAGTATCAGTACCCCCGTGAGCTATATGTATTCAAAGCCAAGGTAAGAACCTTTACACTGACATGGGGTAGATTTAATCTACTGCTTAGAATCCCTACTTGCTGCACAACAATTTCAATAGGTTGATAAGTGTGGGAGAATGATTGGTATTACTATTCCAAAGCATTTGCCATAAGCTGGGCTAAAGTAAACAGGGTGGAAAGGAAAAATTCTGAAACGTGAGAGAATATTATCAAAATATTAGACATAGTTATAGACTACTGAGAAATTAAGTATTCAGAAATGGCATAGTCAGGAGTATCATTCCCAAGCCTGAGAAGCTCCTATTACACATCAGTCTTTTCAAGCATATAAAGATGGCAACTGTCAATGTATTGCTATAAACATGACGAATAATAGCAAATTTTCACACAAGGCATTATTAATATCAACTTTAATTTAGGTTGGCTTAAATTTTTAAGGAGAAACTTACCTTACAGAACTTGACTTCTGCCTCTAAATGATGAATGTATTGAGACTGGTCACTGATGATGGGAACAAAATTGTGTAGAGCAGGCATATCGGTTTCCTCATATTCTGATGATTTCTAAGGCAAAAATAAAAACAAATGAAGCATGTTTGGATTTAGCAAAGAATCAGTTAATACCATCTCCATACTCAATTTAGCACTGATGTCATATAAACATAGTATAAACATAGACTAGGGAGATTGCTTCAAGATGGCAGAGTAAAAGGACGTGCACTCACTCCCTCTTGCAAGAGCACTGGAATCACAACTAACTGCTGAAAAATCATCGACAGGAAGACACTAGAACTCACCAGAAAAGATACTCCACATACAAAGACAAAGGAGAAGCCACAATGAGATGGTAGGAGGGACACAATCACAATAAAGTCAAATCCCATACCCACTGGATGGGTGACTCAGAAACTGGAGAACAACCTTACAACAGAAGTCCAGCCACTGGAGTGAAGGTTCTGAGCTCCACCTCAGGCTTCCCAACCTGGGGGTCCGGCAACGGGAGGAGGACTTCCCAGAGAATCAGACTTTGAAGGCTAGTGGGATTTGATTGCAGGACTTCCACAGGACTGGGGGAAACAGAGACTCCATTCTTGGAAGGCACACACAAAGTAGTGTGCATCAGGATCCAGGGATAGGAGCAGTGACCCCACAGGAGACTGAACCAGACCTACCTGCTAGTGTTGCAGGGTCTCCTGCAGAGGCGGGGGGTGGCTGTGGCTCACTGAAGGGACAAGGACACTGGCAGCAGAAGTTCTGGGAAGTACTCCTTGGCATGAGCCCTCCCAGAGTCTGCCATTAGCCCTACCAAAGGGCCTGTAGCCTCCACTGCTGGGTCACCTCAGGCCAAACAACCAACAGGGAGGGAACTCAGACCCACCCATCAGCAGACAAGCGGATTAAAGTTTTACTGAGCTCTGCCCACCAGAGCAACACCCAGTTCCACCCACCACCAGTCCCTCCCATCAGGAAGCCTGCACAAGCCTCTTAGATAGACTCATCCACCAGAGGGCAGACAGCAGAAGCAAGAAGAACTACAATCCTGCAGCCTGTGGAATGAAAACCACATTCACAGAAAGATAGACAAAATGAAAAGGCAGAGGACTATGTACCAGATGAAGGAACAAGATAAAATCCCAGAAAAACAACTAAATGAAGTGGAAATAGGCAACCTTCCAGAAAAAGAATTCAGAATAATCATAGTGAAGGTGATCCAGGACATCAGAAAAAGAATGGAGGCAAAGATCAAGAAGATGCAAGAAATGTTTAACAAAGACCTATAAGAATTAAAGGACAAACATCTAGAAGAATTAAACAACAAAAAACGGAGATGAATAACAAAATAACTGAAAAGAAAAACACACTAGGAGGAATCAATTGAAGGATAACTGAGACAGAAGAACAGATAAGTGACCTGGAAGACAACGATGGAATTCACTGCTGTTGAACAGAATAAAGAAAAAAGAATAAAAAGAAATGAAGACAGCCTAAGAGACCCCTGGGACAACATTAAATGCACCAACATTCACAGTATAGGGGTTCCAGAGGAGAAGAGAGAGAGACAGGACCCAAGAAAATATATGAAGCGATTATAATGGAAAACTTCCCTAACATGGAAAAGGAAACACCCAGGTCCTGCAAGCGCAGAGAGTCCCAGGCAGGATAAACCAAAGGAGAAACACACTGAGACATACAGTAATCAAATTGACAAAAATTAAAGACCAGGAAAAATTATTAAAAGCAAAAAGGGAAAAATAACATACAAGGGGAGCTACCCTGGTGGCACAGTGGTTAAGAATCTGCCTGCCAATTCAGGGGACATGGGTTCAAGTCCTGGTCTAGGCAGATCCAACATGCTGTGGAGCAGCTAAGCCCATGTGCCACAACTACTGAGCCTGCACTCTAGAGCCCTCAAGCCACAACTACTGAGCCCTCATGCTACAATTACTGAAGCCCACATGCCTAGAGCCTCTGCTCTGCAAGAAGAGAAGCCACCACAAGGAGAAGCCCGCACACAATGAAGAGTAGTCCCCGCAGACCGCAACTAGCGAAAGCCCGCACGCAGCAATGAAGACCCAATGCAGCCAAAAAAAAACAAACAAAAAAACACACACAAGGGAACTCCCATAAGGTTAACAGCTGATTTCTCAACAGAAACTCTACAAGCCAGAAAGGAGTGGCAAGATATACTTAAAGTGAGTAAAGGGAAGAAACTACAACCAAGATTACTCTACCTAGCAAGGATCTCACTCAGATTAGACGGAGAAATCAAAAGCTTTACAGACAAGCAAAAGCTAAGAGAATTCAGCACCACCAGATCAGCTCTACAACAAATGCTAAAGGAACTTCTCTAAGTGGGAAACATAGGAGAAGAAAAGGACCTATTAAGAAAATGGTAATAGGAACATACATATCAATAATTACCTTAAATGTGAGTGGATTAAATGCTCCAACCAAAAGACACAGATTGATTGAATGGATACAAAAACAAGATTAGTATATATGCTGTCTACAAGAGATGCACTTCAGACCTAGGGACACATAGAGACTGAAAGTGAGGGGATGGGAAAAGATATTCCATGCAAATGGAAATCAAAAGAAAGCTGGAGTAGCAACACTTGTATCAGATCAAAAGACTTTAAGGGCTTCCCTGGTGGCGCAGTGGTTGAGAGTCCGCCTGCCGATGCGGGGGACTCGGGTTCGTGCCCCGGTCTGGGAGGATCCCGCATGCCGCGGAGCGGCTGGGCCCGTGAGCCATGGCCGCTGAGCCTGCGCGTCCGGAGCCTGTCCTCCGCAACGGGAGAGGCCACAACAGTGAGAGGCCCGCGTAACGCATTAAAAAAAAAAAAAAAAAAAAAAAAAAAAAAAAAAAAAAAAGACTTTAAAATGAAGAATGTTACAAGAGACAAGAAAGGACACTACATAATGATCAAGGGATCAATCCAAGAAGAAAATATAGCAATTATAAATATATATGTACCCAACATAGAAGCACCTCAATACATAAGCAAATGCTAACGGCTATAAAAGCGGTAATTGACAGTAACACACTAATATTGGGGGACTTTAAAATCACACATACACCAATGGACAAATAATCCAGACAAAAAATTAATAAGGAAACACAAGCTTTAAATGACACAATAGACCAGTTAGATTTAATTGATATTTATAGGACATTCCATCCAAAAACAACAGTAGACACTTTCTTCTCAAGTGCATATGGAATATTGTCTAGGATAGATCACATCTTGGGTCACAAATCAAGCCTTGGTAAATTTAAGAAAATTGAAATCATATCAAGCATCTTTTCCTACCACAACACTATGAGATTAGAAATAAATTACAGGGAAAAAAACATAAAAAACACAAACATATGGAGGCTAAACCATATGTTACTAAATAACCAAGAGATCACTGAAGAAATCAAAAAGGAAGTTAAAAAACACCTACAGATACATGACAATGAAAACACAACGATCCAAAACAGATGGGATGCAGCAGAAGCAGTTCTAACAGGGAAGTTTATAGCAATACAATCCTACCTCAAGAAACAGGAAAAATCTCAAATAAACAATCTAACCTTACACCTAAAGGAACCAGAGAAAGAAGAACAAACAAAACCCAAAGTTAGTAGAAGGAAAGAAATCATAAAGATCAGAGCACAAATTAATGAAATAGAAACAAAGAAAACAATAGCAAAAATCAATAAAACTAATAGCTGGTTCTTTGAGAAGATGAACAAAATTGATAAACCTTTAGCCAGACTCATCAAGAAAAAGAGGGAGAAGACTCAAATCAATAAAATTAGAAATGAAAAAGGAGAAGTTACAACAGACACTGCAGAAATACAAAGCAGCATCAAAGACTAGTACAAGCAAAAGTACACTAAAAAAATGGACAACCGGGAAGAAATGGACAAATTCTTAGAAAAGCACAAACTTCTGAGACTGAACCAGGTAGAAAGAGAAAATATGAACAGACCAATCACAAGTAATGAAATTGAAACTGGGATTAAAAATCTTCCAACAAAAAAAAGTCCAGGACCAGATGGCTTCACAGGTAAATAATATCATACATTTAGAGAAGAGCTAACACCCATCCTTCTCAAAGTCCTCCAGAAAACTGCAGAGGAAGAAACACTCCCAAACTCATTCTACGAGGCCACCATCACTCTGATACCAAAATCAGACAAAGATACTTCAAAAAAAGAAAATTATAGACCAATATCACTGACGAACATAGATGCAAAAATCCTCAACAAAATACTAGCAAACAGAATCCAACAACACATTAAAAGGATCATACATGGTGATCAAGTGGGATTTATCCCATGGATGCAAGGATTCTTCAATATACTCAAATCAATGTGATACACCATATTAACACACTGAAGAATAAAAACCATATGATCATCTCAATAGATGCAGAAAAAGCTTAAGACAAAATTCAACACCCATTATGATAAAAACTCTCCAGAAAATGGGCATAGAGGGAACCTACCTCAACATAATAAAGGCCATATATGACAAGCCCACAGCAAACATCATTCCTGATGGTGAAAAAGTGAAAGCATGTCCTCTAAGATCAGGAACAAGACAAGGATGTCCACTCTTGCCACTATTATTCAAGATAGTTTTGGAACTCCTAGCCATGGCAATCAGAGAAAAAAAAGAAATAAAAGGAATACAAATTGGAAAAGAAGAAGTAAAACTGTCAGTGTTTGCAGAGGACATGATACTGTACATAGATAATCCTAAAAATACCACCAGAAAACAACTAGAGCTAATTAGTGAATTTGGTAAAGTTGCAGGGTACAAAATTAATGCACAGATCTCTTGCATTTCTACACACTAACAACGAAATATCAGAAAGAGAAATTAAGGAAACAATTAATTGCATTCACCATTGCAACAAAAGGAAAATACCTAGGAATAAACCTACCTAAGGAGACAAAAGACCTGTATGCAGAAAACTATAAGACACTGATGAAAGAAATTAAAGATGATACAGACAGATGGAGAGATATACCATGTTCTTGGATTGGAAGAATCAACATTGTGACAATGACTATACTACCCAAAGCAGTCTACAGAGTCAATGTAATCCTTATCAAATTAGCAATGGCAATTTTTTACAGAACTAGAACAGAAAATCTTAACATTTGTATGGAGATAGAGAAGACCCCAAATAGGCAAAGCAATCTTGAGGGGAAAAAAACGTAGCTGGAGGAATCAGACTCCCTGACTTCAGACTACACTACAAAGCTACAGTAATCAAGACAATATGGGACTGGCACAAAAACAGAAATATATATCAATGGAACAGGATAGAAAGCCCAGAGAGAAACCCATGCACCTATGGTCACCTAATCTCTGGCAAAGGAAGCATGGATATACAATGGAGAAAAGACAGTCTCTTCAATAAGTGGTGCTGGGAAAACTAGACAGCTACATGTAAAAGAATGAAATTAGAACACTCCCTAACACGATACACAAAAATAAAATCAAAATGGATTAAAGACCTAAATGTAAGACCGGACACTATAAAACTCTTAGAGGAAAACATAGGAAGAACACTCTTTGACATAAATCACAGGAAGATCTTTTTTGACCCACCTCCTAGAGTAATGGAAATAAATACAAAAATAAACAAATGGGACCTAATGAAACTTAAAAGCTTTTGCGCAGCAAAGGAAACTATAAACAAGACAAATAGACAACCCTCAGAATGGGAGAAAATATTTGCAAATGAATCAACGGACAAAGGATTAATCACCAAAATATATAAACAGCTCATGCAGTTCAATATTACAAAAACAAACAACACAATCAAAATATGGTCAGAAGACCTAAATAGACATTTCTTCAAAGAAGATATACAGCATGCCAAGAGGCACATGAAAAGCTGCTCAACGTCACTACTTATTAGAGAAATGCAAATCAAAACAATGAGGTATCATGTCACACCGGTTAGAATGGGCATCATCAGAAAATCTACAAACAACAAATGCTGGAGAGGGTGTGGAGAAAAGGGAACCCTCTTGCACTGTTGGTGGGAATGTAAATTGGTTCAGTCACTGTGGAGAACAGTATGGAGGTTCCTTAAAAAACTACAAATAGGACTACCATATGACCCAGCAATCCTACTACTGGGCATATACCCAGAGAAAACCATAATTCAAAAAGACACACACACCCCAATGTTCATTGTAGCACTATTTACAATAGCCAGGTCATGGAAGCAATCTAAATGCCCACCGACAGACGTATGGATAAAGATGTGGTACATATATACAATGGAATATCAGCCTTATAATGGAATGAAATTGGGTCATTTGTAGAGATGTGGATGGACCTAGAGACTGTCATACAGAGTGAAGTAAGTCAGAAAGAGAAAAACAAATATCGTATATTAACACATATATGTGGAATCTAGAAAAATGGTACAGATCAACCGGTTTGCAAGGCAGAAATAGAGACACAGATGTAGAGAACAAACTTATGGACACCAATGGGGGGAAAGGGGGGTGATGAATTTGGAAACTGGGACAGTCATATATACACTAATATGTATAAAATAGGTAACTAATAAGAATCTTCTGTATAAAAAATAATTTACAAAAACATAGACTAGATCACAATGTGGCTAATAGTATTTATTTCTTCACCTATAAATTCCACAAATAGATAAGAATGAGGGATATGAATATCATTTTTTAAAGATGGACAGTGAAAGCGGTTGTAAAAAGCATATGGCAAAGGGAAAAATGCTGGAGTAGTATAATTGGCTGGGATGAACTTCCTATTTGAGCCATCTGAAAATGTGATATCCTACTCAGTAATTATGAGATAAAGGGACAGCTCTTCAAGAAACCACCATAGAAGAGGACTGCTAGCTAAAATTGCAGAACAAGCTGCCCGAAGGAGGGATTCTTTAGACAAATGTTCCAAATGTGTGTCAGTAAGGTAAAATTCTATCTACTAAGGAGTACGTTAGCAAAACCTGATTTTTTATTTTTGACCCTAGCACTCAAGGCAATTTGAGACTCTGCTGTTCTGGAGCCTCCAAGACTAGAGTGCCAAAGCAGATACGTACAAAAACTGAGATACGCTGCACTGAGGACTCAATGAAGAGACGTCATAAAAAGTGTTAATTCTCTTTACTTCTGCAGCAGTCCTGGAATTGATTTTTTAATGTACATCTTACCTTATCCTAAAATGATTGTAAAATGGTTTATAAATCATACATTATACGATGATATTATTTAAAGAAAAGAGGAAGAGAGGAAAGGGAAAATGAGGTTCAACCAGTTAGATGAACCCAGAGGAAATCTTGAGATGAGACACACAACCATTTTGTTTTTCAATCCAGCAGAAATTCCTATAAATGATGAAATACCAGCTCCCATGGCAGAATAATTCAGTAGAGCTTTGCTTCTGGGAATATTTAATAAATTTAAAAACCAAAGAGACTTTAATTAAATGAATTATCTGTGTTAAGTAGAAAGGAACTAATTATAATAATTAATATTAATAGAAAGGGGTTCGGTACATAGGTAAATATGAATTATTATTATTATGTGTATATAGGGGATAGTCAATGTGAAAATTAAAAACAAACATATGTGGAAAATCTCCATATGAAATAACTTGTATATACTTTGAAGGGTTTATTATAATCTGGATGTCCACATTTCAGAATAACAAGTAATAATGTTTAGACATTTTCTATCTCAACAGTGCCTCAGTTTCTCTATAAATACAGCCACATATTTTTCATATGTCATATTGGCTATGAAACTGCATTCTAAAGGGTAACATCTTCAAAAGCTATTTATTATGGTTATGGCTTATAATCATCACATGTAGGTCATATACATTTAGAGTCTAAGTTCCATTCTTTCACATAGCTCCAATACAAATAGACCTGCGTATTGGTATATACAACTGATGATTTTGATGAGAGTCTTCTTGCCTATTTGAAGTCAATAAGTTTTGTAATATCACTGCTCAGTTTTACCTTTAAAATGCTAATAAGCATGTCTGAGCATTCAACAGATACAGCAACTTAATCTACTAGACTTAAAAGTACTCCACCCATGTGTGCTTAAGAGCATTCTAGAAACTAGGTGTCAACAGTAATAAATTCACTGAATGATGAAGTATTTTTTTAATTATAATTTATACCTATAAATATTGAATAGGAGCATGTAGTACATTTCTCTAAAGTGGGAATTAAACATGAAAGTATGTGTCAGGCTGGAATGAAGTGTTAATATAGGGGTACTTTGATGACATTTCAGCTGTGAGTAAAGGAAACTGACATGTCTCCAAGTTTCAAGCATGTAGCCTTGGTATCCAACTGTCACAGACATTGAAAATGCAAGGTAGTTATTGTTGCTATGACATTTTATATTTGTGTCATACTTCATAGGTTTCTAAAGAATTTTAAATATATGATCTTATCTTATTATTACAAAAACCCTGTGAGAGAGTACATAATAGACCCTAGATAGACCTAAAGCCTAGATTATTATTTTGACCATTTAAACCTGGCCAAATCCTTCCCTCACATATACCCTTTTCCCCACAGTACCCTTCCTTCACAGTACCCTTCCCTCACACCCACCCTCCCTCACAGTACCCTTCTCTCACACCCACCCTGCCCTCACACCTATCTCAGGCTTTATATCACATTGCTTCAGTCAGAAATAATACACTCTGTCAAAGCAACAGCAATAGAAAACAGCTTCAGAAGAAGCAGAGTACAGCTTCTCGCATCACACAATTTTATAACCATGTATTTTAAAATTTAGAATAAGATTACATAAAAGAGTAAAACAAAGGACTGATAGAATTAAACAGTAAATTCTAAAAATAATAAAATATAGATATGCCCCTCTAAAAAAGCAATGGTTAATCTTTTCCATATATTGTTTCTTTTTATATTTGCTAACAGTTGCAAAGTAAATTCTCCAAACTATTTCCTCGCTCACATTTTTCAAGCAAAAAATAAATTAAAAAATCAGAATTCTCTCTGCCATGGAAGTCTCTCTTCTTCAGCCAAAATAATCAGAGGGAAAATAATTTTTTTTAATGTTTTACACTATTAGCAGGCCCTGCTCAGAATCTGTTTACAATATGTACTACTAAAATGACACAGTAAAATTAAAACATGGTTAGAAAAATAATGCTTTTGTCAGGTTGCAAAAGCTGATACTTACCAAAGGGGACAATTTTCGTCTTCTTGGAGATACCTCACTTTCCTTAGTTGCTTGTTGGCATAGCAAAGCTTTGAGTTGATTAACTATGGAGCAAAAGCGATGGGTTTATTCACCTTATTTTAGATCCATGGTTTATTATCACCCATCTATCCATCCATCGATCTAACAAATACTGTTTAAATATGTATTATGCACCACAAAATGTGCTACTGACTGGAGACACAAAGACAAACAAGAAAACCTCTACCACTTAAGAGCTAAGAATCTTGCTTGTGAGCAAGAGGGATATAACTAACAGATATAAAACGATGTAATAAGTTCTTGGTAGACCTAGAGCTAATGCATAGTGCTTATGAAGAGGAAGCACATAATTGTTTTCACAGAGAAGACAATACGGTGAAGGATAAACAGGAGATTACCGAGCAGAAAAGGGTGAGAAAAAATCCAGTTAGAATGCGTGGCTCATGCAAAGCATAGAAGCATGGCCGTAGGTTGTTATGATTAGAACATGGCTTGAAAGATGGACAGTTGAAAGGAAAACAGAAAAATGAGGCTGGAGAGGCAGCTTGGATTCACCTTAAGGAAATACTGCTACGACATCCTATAGGCATTGAGAAGTCAAAGGAAAAAAAAATAAGCAAGGGAATTAGATTAGCTGATTTGTGTTTCTCGACTAAAATCCTAGCAGTAAAGGATAGACTGGAGTCATTACTGTACAAAGTTTAAAGAATTCACTGTGTGTCATTCAGGTCAGGACTGACGTTCACACTCACCAGCATGGCTGTGTTGCAGTTCACGCCAGGCATTCCCAGCATCCTCATTTCCTACACTGGTACTAAAAGAACGATCCATTACGTCTTCTCCAATAGTGTCATCACCTTCTCTCAGGGCACATTTCAATTGGTGAATGCTTCTACTGGCACGTTCTGTAACAACATGATGAAAATCAGGGCCAGTGAAATCTGGGCGACCAAAGGTACACTGACTCAAGAAGACAATTTCTAAAGGAAAAGCAATCATTTCTGATACTTCATGGGGAAAAAAGCATAGTTTTGTTTCTAGCTTGCTGAGGAACATGCCAGAGGAAGTAAGAGATTAAGTTCATGGGTTAGAAGTTAGACTTGATGATCTCTAAGGTCCCTGACACCTCAGTGATTGATATTCACTATATATAGCTCTATTGCTGAGGAGAACTGAATGGGAGAGCTTCTCTCCCCTCCACTCCTCCAAACAACAGCCTCACAGGGAAAGCACTATCCTAACCCCTCAATGCCTAAGACTCCCCTACCCCTTCTGGAGAGGGGTGGGTGGGCAAAACTGGCAAAAGGGACACCACCACACCAAGTTCCTGCCCAAGGAGGCCTCCTTGTCCCTGTAGGCCAGATGTCCCTCTAGCAGCAAGAGACATATGACTATCTGGCCTAGTTTTGATCAAGATTTGAACAGCTGACGCGCTTATAGCGGCAGCCTCTCTAGTATAGTCGTACTTACGTACTGCTGGCTGACTACATCTTACATAGAAATTCTTGGTTAGTGCACCTGACTACCCCTAGAATTGAAGCTTAAACTCACTAGCACATAATTAACATAAATAGTCTAAAATGAAGTATTTTAAGGTATATTATTCTAGTAGTTCATCTCTAAAAATAGCCCCCAAAGGACCCAGCCTCACATTCTTGCCCTCTCCCAGGTTGAAACTCAGTGGGCCTGTAACCTGCACTAACCAAGAGAATGCAATGGAAGGCACACCACGCCAGACCAGTCACATCTTTAAAACATCTGGTAGCTTTTGCTTCTACCTTCTCGGAACTCTGGTTTTTGTAAACCCCAAGCCAAACAAAGCAGGAAGTCTGGCTACCTTGCTGGAGAGATTGTGAAGAGGCCATGTGGAAAGGAAAGCCCCTGAGACCACCACAGGGAGAAGGAGAGAAGCCCAGCCCCACTAACAGCCCTGTGGAGTCTCCTGATGACTCCAGCGCCAGAGGCCATCCACCTACAATGGCATGAAAGAAACCCAAAAACTGCCCAGCTTGAGTCCAATTAACCCACAGATCTGTGAGAGATACTACAAATGCTTTTCTTTGCTGCTTTCTGCCATCAAGCTTTAGAGTGTCTTGTTAAGCAGCAATAGATAACTGAAATAATTATTCAGTGAAATATTTACCCAAAAACATCTTCAGCAAAGGATCGAAGTCTTACATTAATAACAGAACTATACTAATATAGTAATATTATACTGTACTATATGTTAATACTATACTATAATAATATACTAATGACACTGGTGATGACACTACTAATAATTCTACCCCATTTTATGGATATTTTACATGTATGACAACTGGAGAACCAGGCAATCAATTGGTAATTTCATTAATTAAAGTCCAGTTACTTCTTCAGGTTTAAACTTGTTATTTCTGCTAATCTCTTATGATTAAATTCCCCAGTTCCAATCTAGAAAACATTAACTATAATAAAAAAATGTTCCTTGTACATTAGAGCTGAAACCCAGATTTCACTCATCATTTTCAAATTTTGACATCTGTATTTGAAAGTTATTTTTAATTCATAAATTTACCAAATATTTACATATATCTAACATAGAAATTTGTTAGAAAAAGATGAATTCCCATGCAAGTTCATGTATAGCTATTATCTATTTCATATGGATTTTATCTAAATAATTCTTAAGATTTTCAGAGATCTTTTTTTTGCAGTACACGGGCCTCTCACTGTTGTGGCCTCTCCCGCTGTGGAGCACAGGCTCCGAACGCGCAGGCTCAGCGGCCATGGCTCACGGGCCCAGCTACTCCTCGGCATATGGGATCTTCCCGGACCGGGGCACGAACCTGTGTCCCCTGCATCGGCAGGCGGACTCTCAACCACTGCGCCACCAGGGAAGCCCAGAGGAGATCTTTTTCTAAGTAAAAACTTTCCCTAATTCAGAGCAACACATAACAATGATGCCAATGAAGTGAACACATAACAATGATGCCAATGAAGTTCTCTCGTTCTTCTGACCAAGGCCCTTCCTTGACAATTATATCTATTTCGCCTTGTGTACTCAGGAGAAAAAGCTCCTATTCCTTGCTACCTACGTGGGAACCCTAAAAAAGCTATAAAACAGCTATCTTTTCATTACCAATCATGGATGGAAATATATTTATAAACATATATTCTACAGGACCTTGAAACATAGATTATACTTCCTCCAAGCCCATTAATTTAAGTTTGAAACCAGAAAAAAATCACCATAACTTAATAGAAAAAAATATTCTCTATCTTACAAAATCTCTAATATAGGTTCTTTGCTTACAGCAACTCATTTTCTACCTTGATTAAACTAAAGAAAACAGGTCTTTTAGGTCAGGGTTCAACAGTGAAATTCTACTACTAACTACACAAGAGACCCAGGGAATTTACCACTACAATTTTCTCCACATCAATCCTGTTTCCACGCAGACCTTTCTCTGACTGGAATTTGGAATTGATAACTAACCAAGCCTGGTCTCCTTTTACTCCTCATGAGTTTAAAAAGTCCAGATAAGATGCATTCCTGGTTTTAGTAAAATGAGAAGCAGCAAAAATAGTTTTTCAATAACTCAGTATTTTCTAAAGAGACTTGTTAAAAAGGAAAATCAAAGTGTTACTTGATAAGCAATTTAGTTCACACAGCATTAGACTTAATGCACTGAAATCTATGAATAAAGCACTTATCCTTACTGCATCCATTAAAAGGAAAGAGAGGGTTTGAATTACACTATAAGTGAGCTCTGTGGAGCCATCAAATGACTTCATCTATAAGATGAAGGATAATTACTTATTTATACCTAATCTGACTAAAAGTTAATAAGCGATATTAAGAAAAGGAAAGGAAATCTGAAAAAAATTGTGTAGTTGTAAATCCTTATAGGTAGACTTCTTTCATTAGCTTACAATGATGGCAGAGCTTTATGAGCGCATTTAATCCCTTTCCTAATATTGTTTAATCTTTTGAATTTTTAACATTCAAAGACCATGTGTTAAATTGCACTATGAAAATAGTATTATGTGAAATAGTAATATATTGAACTCAACAACCATCCCAAAGAAAAGTGATTACACAAGGTTAGGGGTTTTTTGCAACGAGTGACTTTAGTTGTTAGTATCAGAGATGAAGACAAGGAATTTCTAAGAACTGTGTCTTAAAACTAAAACTAAGGAGGTAAGTGATATTTTAAAGTCATTTCAATACTACATTTCAAAACAGGCTAAATGTTTTTTCAAATATATACATACTAACATAATTATACACTGCCACAAACAGAGTTAATCCTGAGGAATAACAACACTCAGATCTTTCAAGACAGATAAAATCCCACTTCTCTTCAACTGGAGCCACTGCAACTGAAGGCCCCATAATCCTTATTAAGAATACTGCTCCCCAGATGCAGTTATCTGCTGCTTTCATGTAAGGAATCCAGATTAGACAGGAGGTTCCAGTTGTGGTTTCCTATCCCACTGTTAATGGGCACAGCTTTATCTGTCTATAAATGAGAGATGGAAAGAATACTCATTTCCTCTTCTCTCCTGAGAGGACAGTAAGAGATTTCACAATACATCCTGATTTCTTCTCTCCAGCACCAACTATGGGCTGAATATAAACTTAATTACGTTCTGCTAATTTTGGGGGTTTTTTGTTCTTTCTCTAATGGATTTAGGTGTAAGGTTAGGTTGTTTATTTGAGATTTTTCTTGTTTCTTGAGGTAGGATTGTACTGCTATAAACTTCCCTCTTAAAACTGCTTTTGCTGCATCCCATAGGTTTTGGTTTCTTTTGGGTTTTGTTTTCATTGTCATTTGTTTCCAGGTATTTTTTATTTCCTCTTTGATTTCTTCTAGTAGCGTATTGTTTAGCCTCCATGTGTTTGTATTTTTTACAGTTTTTTTTCCTGTAATTGATATCTAGTCTCATAGCGTTATGGTTGGAAAAGATACTTGATATGATTTAAATTTTCTTAAATTTACCAAGGCTTAATTTGTGACCCAAGATATGATCTATCCTGGAGAATGTTCCATGAGCACTTGAGAAGAAAGTACATTCTGTTGTTTTGGATGGAATGTCCTATAAACTACCAATGGCATTTTTCACAGAAGTAGAACAAAAAATTTCACAATTTGTACGGAAACACGAAAGACCCCAAAGACCCAGAGCAATCTTGAGAAAGAAAAACAGAGCTGGAGGAATCAGGCTCCCTGACTTCAGACTATGCTACAAAGCTACAGTAAACAAGACAGTATGGTACTGGCACAAAAACAGAAAATATAGATCAATGGAACAGGATAGAAAGCCCAGAGATAAACCCACGCACATATAGTCACCTTATTTTTGATAAAGGAGGCAAGAATATACAATGGAGATAAGACAACCTCTTCAATAAGTGGCACTGGGAAAACTGGACAGCTACATGTAAAAGAATGAAATTAGAACACTCCTTAACACTGTATACAAAAATAAACGCAAAATGGATTAAAGACCTAAATGCAAGGCCAGACACTATAAAACTCTTAGAGGAAAACATAGGCAGAACATTCTATGACATAAATCACAGCAAGATCCTTTTTGACCCACCTCCTAGAGAAATGGAAATAAAAACAAAAATAAACAAATGGGACCTAATGAAACCTAAAAGCTTTTGCACAGCAAAGGAAACCATAAACAAGACAAAAAGACAACTCTCAAAATGGGAGAAAATATTTGTAAATGAAGCAACTGACAAAGGATTAATCTCCAAAATACGCAAGCAGCTCATGTAGCTCAATATCAAAAAAAACAACCCATCCAAAAATGGGTAGAAGACCTAAATAGACATTTCTCCAAAGAAGATATAAAGATTGCCAACAAACACATGAAAGGATGCTCAACATCACTAGTCATTAGAGAAATGGAAATCAAAACTACAATGAGGTATCACCTCACACTGGTCAGAATGGCCATCATCAAAAAATTTACAAACAATAAACGCTGGAGAGGTGTGGAGAAAAGGGAACCCTCTTGCACTGTTGGTGGGAATGTTAATTGATACAGCCAGTATGGAGAACAGTACGGAGGTTCCTTAAAAAACTAAAAATAGAACTACCATACGACCCAGCAATCTCACTACTGGGCATATACCCTGAGCAAACCATAATTCAAAAGGAGTCATGTATCACAATGTTCATTGCAGCTCTATTTACAATAGCCAGGACATGGAAGCAAACTAAGTGTCCATCAACAGATGAATGGATAAAGAAGATGTGGCACATATATACAATGGAATATTACTCAGCCACAAAAAGACATGAAATTGAGTTATTTGTAGTGAGGTGGATGGACCTAGAATCTGTCATACAGAGTGAAGTAAGTCAGAAAGAGAAAAACAAATACTGTATGCTAACACGTATATATGGAATCTAAAAAAAAAAAAAAAAGGTTCTGAAGAACCTAGGGGCAGGACAGGAATAAAGATGCAGATGTAGAGAATGGACTTGAGGACATGGGAGGGGGAAGGGTAAGCTGGGACGAAGTGACAGAGTGGCATGGACATATATACACTACCAAATGTAAAATAGATAGCTAGTGGGAAGCAGCCGCATAGCACAGGGAAATCAGCTCAGTGCTTTGTGACCAGCTAGAGAGGTGGGATAGGGAGGGTGGGAGAGAGGTGATATGTGGATATATGTATAGCTGATTCACTTTGCTATAAAGCAGAAACTAACATACCATTGTAAAGCAATTATACTCCAATAAAGATGTTAAATAAAAGAGGCATGTTTTTTATAACAGAGCTGCATTAAAAAAAAAAAAAAGAACATGTGGCACATATATACAATGGAATATTACTCAGACATAAAAACGAACGAAATTGAACTATGTGCAGGGAGGTAGATGGACCTAGAGTATGCCATACAGAATGAAGTAAGTCAGAAAGAGAAAAACAAATACCATATGTTAACACATATATGTGGAATCTAAAAAAAAAAAAAAGGTTCTGATGAACCTAGGGGCAGGACAGGAATAAAGACGCAGACATGGAGAATGGACTTGACATGGGGAGTGGGAAGGGTAAGCTGGGACAAAGTGAGAGAGTGGCATATATACACTACCAAATGTAAAATAGATAGCTAGTGGGAAGCAGCCGCATAGCACAGGGAGATCAGCTCTGTGTTTTGTGACCACCTAGAGGGGTGGGATAGGGAGCGTGGGAGGGAGATGCAAGAGGGAAGGGATATGGGAATATATGTATACGTATAGCTGATTCACTTTGTTATACAGCAGAAACTAACACAACAATGTAAAGCAATTATACTCTAATAAAGATGTTAGGGAAGAAAAAGAAAAGAAACAGTGGCAGAGGGAAAAAGAGAAGAGGGTTTTTAATTAGAAAAATACAGATTCAGGGGGTGGGTGTGTGGGCAAGATGGACAAAGAGGGTCAAAAGGTACAAATTTCCAGTTACAAAATAAACTATGTCCTGGGATATAATGTGCAGCACGATGACTATCATTAATAATACTGTGTTGTACATGTGAAGAGTAAATCTCAAATGTTCTCATCACAAGAAAAACAATAATTAAAAAATTAAACTTAAGAATACAAACACAAATACAGCCTCTGAGTCCTACAGGATCATATGAACATAAATGTAAGTAAATACTATTTCTGCTGGTCCACTATCCAAATATCAATCAATACAATGAGCACTGAAAAGGTTATTAAGCTGTTGACTGCCGAGAAATTTAAGTCTGTTTTATTCATTTTTGTAATCCAGTTGCCCTACTTTCTAACTCCTAGTTCAACACTGAGCCTCTCTTCATCAAGATGCTTTTGAACAAAAGGGAAATATGTCCCTGTCTAGGAAGGATCATCACTTACATACGTACTGTGGATTACGGATGTTTACATTCTCCATCTGTACTGGGAGGTGTGAACAAGAATTATCCTGGTGACAGGGAGGAGGAACCACACCCAGTGAAGTGCTCAGCTGTCTCTGAGAAAACATGCAATGAACCATATCTCCCTAGGCCGAGCATGAGACGAGCCACAGTTCTTAAAGCACACTTAGACCAGGACAGACAAGCAGAAAAATGAAACCATGGGAAGATAAGAGACACATGTGTCTGTCCACACTTGACTGGGCCTCAGGTAGTTCAGAAGATTGTTGTCACTGTTTACTAGGGAACTGACAGGTAGTATGACCAAGATAAAAACAGCATAATCCAAAATCAGAGAAAAAGAGCTTTGTAAACGACAATTATAATAATGAAAGAGATTAAAAGTGTGCAGAAACTACAAAATCTCAAAAAAATACTATCGTAAGACTCTAAAAGCTGAAAAATATGAAAATGGTTGGTGCCAGGAGTGAAAGATAATCCGAACAAGAATGTAAACATCTTAAGAGAGCAGTGTCTAGAAGATCATTAATGATGGATGGATGCTGGCAAATCAAGATTGACAATATGCATTATGAGGGATACACCTGGTATTTTTTTGGCACCAACTGAGAAGACTTATGCACCTGTCACTTTCCTGATAAAGAAGTAATCCTAGCCAGACTGGCAGAACATAGGTAAAATTATCAGCCAGTACAATCTGTACCCTTAATTGTAATTATTCTCAAGTATGATTCTCACAAAGTAAATGTTATGAGCAATGCCTTGCTACTTCTAGATCATGGTTCTCAATCTTAGCACTATTGAAATTTGGACCTGATAATTCTTGACTGTAAGGTGATGTGTTGTGTTTGTATAGCAGCGTCCCTGGCCTCTACCCACTAGATGCCAGTAGACTCCTCCCTGCCAGTTGTGACAACCAAAACTGCCTCTGGACATTACCAGATGTTTCCTGGATGGAAAAAAAGTCACCCTGGTTGATAACTGCTGGTTTAGATTAATAAAACAAGATAGCCCCTGTTCGGTTTTAAGGAGAGACTTCCCACATTGCTACATTGTAACTACAGGCACCTTCTGATGAAAAGTGGTCAGGATAGTGAGCCATCCTGCCACTGTGGTAGGCAGTGCACAACCCATGGCCATCACTACCATGAGGCAGTTCTGATCCAGGTATCTGGAGTTGTTATATCTACTGTAATTAAAAACTTGAAATTCATATTTAGTTTCATTTTGTTTCCAGGCCTAATACATGAAGCAATAGTTGTACTCTAAGGCCATATTTCAGAGCTACTTTAGGTGATCATTCCTTTAAATATTCCAGTGGGCTTTGATGAAGCTCTCCCATAATCAAGGTTGCTTTAGCAAGTACACAAGCGCATGTCAAGGTACTTTCCCTACCTTTTGATCCTCAAAGGAGTATCACTAAGTGAAAAGGTGGAAAATCTTAGCAAAAACTGGTGAAATGATCAGAGTTGAAGTCTTTTAAAAATCCCAAAAGTTAATATAATTATTCTCAGTATCTCAAAAGCTTGAGAACAACTTCATTTCTTTTTTCTGTCCAAACATGGCCAACATGTGAAAATGCCCTTACAATTCCATAACACTGAACCACTGTTTTGGTTCTACATTATTTCAGGATGACTATTTACTTGTAAAACACCCTTTTGGGGCTGCTAAATCCTGTCTTTTGCCTATTTTACCTCATTATTAGTAGGGAAGAAAAAATGGAATTCTACTAGCTTTTTGCTATTCTGGTAGAAGAAATGGTCATAAAAGTTAAAACTACTAAGAAAAGCCATATAAGTATATAAAAAGGAATATATGTAATTTAAATTTTATCAGCAAAAAAGTAAACTCAAATGTTTACAAACTTCATTTGCATTACCAATCCTTATTTATTAATAGCCAATATTTCCATTTCTTTAATTTTTAGAAAAGAGAGATATGTTTCAGTCTGCGCTAAAACACCAAAATAATTTTCTCATTTCATAATAAATGCTTCCAGAGCCTTTATTACGTTGTTGCCTGTCTTGGTCTCAATGAGGCTGATAGTTAAACACATAAGCAAACATTAGCTATAGAGAATATGTGTGTGTGCATAAATATATACTATATATGGCAAAGAATATTTTAAAATTTTAGAAAACATTTAAGAAAAACAAAAAGAAGAAGAAATACAAGTTTGATGAGTAAAACTGAGAAAAAGAGGAACTTTTACTTAAGTAGCTATACACAGGTTTTCTTAAGTCTGCCAAAGGTCCTGATGATATCACTTCTGGTTAATTCAGTGACCAAATTATTGACTAGTAAGATTAACACTGGCTTTCCACAGATGTGATTCCTTCTGTGGAACGAAAAAAACACTTTGTATGAATTGGAAAGATGCTCTATATTTTACTTGTGTACAATTGGCCCATCAATATTATCTTCAGTTTTATCAAACTAGATCAACTTACAAAGAAAAGGATCACTCCCCCCAATTTTATATTTTCTTCCCATATTCAACCTCTCACTTTCTATGAACCTAGTTCCTTACTCTCATTTGTATATGAAAGAAACAGAACCATTATCATTCATGTGTTCCAATCCAGTGTTGATAGAAGGGACATTACAGATCCAGGGGTCTGAGGTAGTGCCTGAAGGCAAACCAAGCTCTCATGTGTTTTGCTTGACCCACACAGTATAGGACAAAGGGAAAAGAATAAGAGAAAGTGAAGGAAAAAAAGAGGGAGGGAGCAAGAAAGTACCTGGAATGTTTTTAGAAAAAGCATAAAATGCCCAGCTTGGCCAGAGCCTCACCATTCCCTAGTGTCTTCCACTGACTCCACCACATATTTTGTCATCTGCTTGGCTCCTAAAGGCAATAATTCTCCACCTAGTCCAAACTTTTCATATTCCAGATGAGGAAACAAGAATCCAAAAACAGTTTATTAACTTGCCTAAGGTAACATAGATGGTTATTAGAAAAGCAACAGTAAGAGTTGTAAATTGGATCCTAGTTCCACATTCTCTTCTTTGAATCTATCATACTCTTCCACAAATTCAATCTAGAGCCTAAAACACCAAAATGTTGAAAGAAAAAGGAGGAATCAGCATATAAAATGTATATAGAAAGTAAATGATGTATTCCTGTCTCGGTATAAGTTTGTTCCATTTCTTTATGCCCACCCAATCAAAGGTGGCCAGGAAGTTGGAGAATAGGTGAGTCATGTATACAGGTATAAAACTGTATCCATAGCTAACACTGCAGCAATAGATGAAACGTGATTCAGTTATTAAGGCTGGGACACTGAATTTCTAACAAGTTCTCTCCTTCTTTCTAACATCATATCCCTACATTCAAGTGTACAAAATTGAAAACAGCCTGAATTTCCTGTTATTCTGGTTTCCTGACCCTTTCTTGGCTATAAATTAGTTTATTTTATACCTCATGACCTTGCACTATGATGTGTTGACTTTAAATTAGAGGAGGGGTAGTTGCTATTCTGCCCAGTTATCAATACAATTCTGTGCGTCTTGAATTTTAGATGCCGAAAGAGTGAACGAACACCTAACCATATTGCCAGAAGACCTTCCAAGTCACTTCTGGTTCTAGATTAAACTCTGTGACTCCCAGGATACCTGGTATGCCCACTTTATATCACATTGAAAACTTTCAGATCATCTACTATGTAGAAATAATATTACAGATCTGTGGGGCAATGAAGTTTTCTAGTTTTTCTGCCAGATCTCTTATTTTGAAGAAGTCTTTCAACCACTCCAATTCTTACAGTGGGGGAATAGACAATCCAAAGCAGGAGTTATCCTTAGAGGGTGACTACATCTGAAAGGCGTCAGGGAAAGAATAAGAGGTGAGTGTAGAGCCTGCAGATGGGATCTCTATTTCCATGGCTGCTCTAGGGTCATCAGACTCAAGGAGAGGCAAGAATTCCTCTTAAGTTTTAAAAGCAAGAAAGCAACATTGACTCTGCTTTTCACATCAGAACTTCAAATTCTTCATATACTATAATAGTACCAAAAATTGTGTTTAAAATAAAGAAATGAGGAAAAGCTATAAAAAAAATGAGAGACTATCATGGGAAAATTATAAAAGCATTTTGCATTTTTATATGCCCACTTCCTTGCTAAATACAACTGAAAGAATTAGTAATGATTACATGTACAGTTATTTAGAAACCAGAGGAATAACTTGTGAGGAAAGACCAAGAATACCTATTACCTTTTCTTTAAGCATGAACTAGACAAGCCATTTTGGGGAAGTAATGGTGGATAGACGAAACCAAAACAAAAGAACTTTAAATTGCATTTTATCTGGCTGCATAGTAACACAATTCTCAAGTTATTAGGCACAAAACGCTTAAAATAATGAAATTTCATATACAAAATAATGCCACCATACTGTGTTTATTCAGAAACACACATTTTGACGTTAAAGGGAATTATCCTAAGAGTGGTAACTTATACGTGTGAAGTGAAGAACTTCTGATCGTGCTTCATTTCAATATTAGTTCTGTTTTGTTTCCTTCCATAAGCTATTATATAAACTAAATAAACCTGAAAATTAAAATGCTACTTAATAAACAATAAAATAAGTCCTGAAAACCCATGAAAAATTTCAAGTTTCATTTCTTGATTCATTGTTAAAACTATCACTAAAAATTAATAAAAAACAAACTAACTTTTTTCTCTGCTTTATTTGCTCTTGATTATAAATGTTTTCACTACTTTATATTGTTATAACACTAAGTTTTAAATCTATTTTAAAATGAATTATCTTTGAATAAAAGCTCTTCACTATAATTACTGAAAGAAGTATCGTGGGTATTAAATATAGTACTATAACATTAGTTTGAAATTAACTACTGCATCAAGTCTAATATTAAATAGCCTCTAATACTTAAATAAAGGTTCAAATTAAGGTTAAAGGAGGAGAAGCACTAGGAGAAACATAATGGAAAACAAGATTTTTTTACCAACCTCAAAAATTAAATGCCACTGGTATTATTGCCCACAGTATTTTTCTTGCCTTCAAATGAAAAGTTACAAGTGGTTATTTCTGTATCTAACAGCTCTTGAAATATCAGTAGGCTGATGAAGGTATTCATTCAGACCAATTATTTTATTCTTGCAGTTTGAATACTGAGAATGTTGACAGTTTGTAACACTGTTGACAGATGGAAACAATAAATAACCCTTTCAAAGTCTAGACCCACTAGAAGATAAATTTGCTAATCAAACAATAAATAATAGCCCTTTCAAAATCTAGACTCAGTAGAAGATAAATTTGCTAAACTCCTTGAAAAATCTTCACTTTGTTACAAGTACCAATTATAAATAGCAGCTAACATTTAATGAGTGCTTATGTGCCAAGCACTGATCTTTACTCTTCTTTTTTATCATAGTAATCTGTAATTATTTTGTTTATCGTGCTTCACTGCATTAATCCAGAGGCTCCCTGAGGACAGTCACTTTGTCTAGTTCCTTATGGTATCCCCAGCATTTGGTATGTCTAACATATAGTAGGCACTAAATTAATAAATGAGTCAGTGCTTTAAATGCTTTAAATATTTTTTAAGCTGTTGGTCATGGCCTAAATGGTTAAGAAAATGCAAAAGAACAGAGAGTAGGGTGAATTACATCTAGTAGAATAAATATTCTTTAATGAAACTTTTCTTTTAGTCTATATGTCTATGCCCCATACAAAATATATTTCTTATTTATGGCTAAGATTTTAAAAAAAAGCCTGAAAATCACTGCTTTATGTGAATTATTTTATTTGCTCCTCACAAGAACCCTGTAGACAATATCACAACTTCTACTTTAAAATAAGAGAAATGAGGTTTCTAGATGTTATATATGATGTTCAAGATGATAGAGCTATCTACAAGTATATCACTTCCTCAGCTACTCATAGGGTACTATAGTAATAAAATCTGAATTAACTAAAAAGAGTTTCAGTAATAGTAATTGTAATATGATTAATAAAGAAAAACATAGGCTTTTACGGCAGACAGGTCTGACTGAATTTAATACCTGGCTCTGCCACTAACTAGCTATGTTGGCTTTGGCCTAACTTAACCTCTTTGCACCTCTATTTTCCCACGTGTAGAAGAGGGACATTCATAAGATTGTAAGTTTTAAGTGATTTAATGTATGTAAATAGCCTAGACCACTAAATAGAAGCTGTTGTGATTAAAATAATTATTAGTGTTTTTTTTTCCCTGGTCCAATAAGTCACATTCAATCCACTACACCATAATTTGAATGTGTAAAAAGAGCGCATCAGGAATTTACTGGATTATAAAGAGAAGTATGGGAACTGGGCAAAACTGGCATTGAGCCGTCCAAGAGTTTCTGCAGGCGCCGGGTAAAAAAGATGCCCAAGAAAGATCAGGCAGTTGGTTCAAGTAACTATGGGAATCAAGGGAAACAACGTTGCTTAAACGTAAAAACAAACACAACTATTTAATCTTTCCACAGCAACATCCATCTTCTTCCTCTGCGTTCTGGCTAGGGCCGAACCAAGGTGTTAGGAAACGCCCCTGGTCAGCTCCCGTCCATTAGGCCCTGCTATCAAGGGGCTAGGGCACAGAGGTTCCGAGCAACTCACCCCGGAGACTCCGTTGATACTGCCCCAGAATCTCCTCCAGGGCAGAGTTCTCCGGGGACTTCGCCATGAACACACTCGGGGCCCAGAGATGGGAGTTGCGTGGGGAAGTGTCCAGTGTTCTCCCCTCGGAGTGCAAGAGGCCTCAGCCCCCGGAAGTGGCCCACCGACTTCCTGCTGCTGCTGTCACTGGGGAGCACAGAATCCCGTACTGAGCTCTCCAGCCTCTTCCCACCCACGGGCCCTCGTGGTGGACGTCGGAAGTTGTAGTCCACAGTGTCCGGGCTTACAGTGTCGAAGCTCCTAAGAGCACTTCCAATGACACTACAATTCCCAGAGGGCAACGCGCTCCAAGCTCAAACTTTGGCGGTTTGGCGGCAAGTTCCGGTTGCCAAGAGACTCCTTGGAGGCTCCGCCCATTTCTGTAGCCCAGCCAGGCTTAGTCCTGCCTTCATCCCATCCTGCTGTCTGGACCACCTAACTGACAGGAAGGGCTCACTGAAAGCCTTTACTCTTCTAAATTCGCTTATATGCTGTTGATCCTTGAGCCTTCTCAAGAACGCAAATAACAAGCTCAACACCCTTCAGCCGCAACATCTGCCAACACCGCAAAATAAATTCTCAAGAAAAAGAAGCTCTGAATCTCCCAAACAGCGTAGATCGTGAAGGCGGCTGACACTACCAATCTTAGCACGCCCAGCGACCCGACCACAGCTTGGAGTTGGCGCACTGCCGGCTGGGAACTGTAGTCCTTGCCGGTTGCGGTCCCAGCTAAAGCCCGGGTCCTCTTCATCGTTGAAGCTGGTCTTTGGTATACGCCTGCGTAGTCGGCAGCTGGAGAGGCCTGTGGGTGAGACCCCCCCCCTACACACAACCCCTTTTCATTGTCTGTGCTTGGCGCTTGCGCAGTAGGAGTTCGCTGGGACTGGGCCGGACCAGGGGTAGGGCTGGGCTCCTCGCCCTCTCCCCGGGCGCCTGCGCACTGGACGGCCGCTCCTTGCCGTTACCGCTATGTGCGGAGCGTGTGCGGAATAACGTTATTGCCCAGCGGCGCCGAGGGGCCAAGAGCTCGACCGCGGCGGCGGCGACGACGACAGGGTGGGGGAGGACGCTTGCGAGAGACTCACGGGACGCGGTGCGCCCCGCCCCCCCGTCCGGTCCCTCTCAGCAGTGAGGGGTAAGTGATGCGCTCCGATGCCGTCGCCTCCGCCTTTCCACATCCTTCTTTTCGGGTTTGCAGCGGGGGCTCGGGCGCGGCCCGCGGCGGGAGGGGTTGAGGGCCGGCGGCGAGGGGCGCTTCCCTGAGGCTTCGCGTGCCGCCCCCGCCCCGGACCTGGGACTCGGCGGGGGCGCCCCTCCCCCCCCACCGCCCCCCAACCCTGCGTCCCCGGGCCCTGCGTCCCGGCTTCCCCTGCAAGTGTCCACGTATTGAGTCGTCTCTGGCTCTCCTGGCTTTGTGCAGCCCCCTCCGCCCCAGCAGTTTGCAGGGGTGCGGGCGGAGCAGCGGAGGGAATGGCTACGCTGCTGCTGGAGAAGGGGTTTTCCCGATCGGAGCAGATCCCAATGTCGTTTCTTTTTGTGTGGTTGGTTTTGGTGTGTGGGGCGGTTTGGGGTGGTCCGGCGAGGAGCCTTTCGGACGCGGTGGGAGGGCGTGGAAGACGTGGTGTCACGCACCCCGCCAGGCGACAGCACCCGCTCAGGCTGTGGCTCTGTAGTATCCCGGGGGAGGAGAGAGTAGCTTCCTGTCGACTTCATTGTCCTGAAATTCAAATGTGGGCTTTGGTATGGGTCCCTTCATTTTATGTAAGGAAAAGAAAAATTAACAGCTGCCTAACAAGGGGCGGGAAGATGTGGGATTTGTACCCTAAGTCATAGTATCTGTTTTTTTAGTGTTTAGCGGAGTTTTACTTGGAGAATGTAAGCTCCTGGAAGACAAGGACAGTACCTGTCCAAGCATTGCCAAGGTGATCCATATAAAATTACTAGCTCACGATGAAGAATGGACCAGGAAGGGCCTGACGACGAAGCTGTTTGTGTAGCAGGAAAATGAACCAGCAGAATGTTTTTTCATAGGGTGGGTAACGCATTCACGTGCCTAAGGGAATAGGTTAGGATACATCTTTCCGTTTTGTTTTTTAAGCATTCAAAATCAAACATAGGCCTGGTACATTTCTGTTTCTGAATTTTTTATTCATATTTTTATTCTCTTAATGAAAATTCATCCAGTTGGGAGAAATGTGGTGAAGCAGATAACATACTTGATTGAAAATGCATCTTTTAAAATGATTTGATTATTAAGCTTACAACCGTTTGCTGGCATTAAAACAAGCAAAAGAGAGATTGAAGCCGGATGGGGAGGAGCAGGTGGAGGAATGATGTGAGAGGAGAAAGTGACATTATGAATACGGTATCCAGATCTTCACTGATATAACCCTGGCTGGGTATGCCGCAATGATTTAGGAATTCAGCTCTGGAAATATTACATTGCAAGTTACAAACCATTTTGTATTTTTCTGCTATTGTTTTTTAAAAAGTAAAACCAGTGCTGCTTTTACTTTTTCCTAACTTTGCAAATATTGTAGAGTTTTGGTGTTTTAAAACTGAAGAGTCTAAATGCATTTGACAGAAAGAGGAAGACATTAAAACTTGGAAAGTTAACTGACTTGGCTGTCCAAGCCAAACTGCTAATGAAAGGCAGAGTCCAATAAAACCAAGGTCTCTTCTGCAATGTGCTCTTTTCAGCTGTGTCGCCTAGTCCCCCTACCCTGTGAAAATTTATGGAAAGCTTCTCTGCATGCTCTTTGAGTTGTCTGTGACAATCAAGTTCATTGATACCTCATAGTTGTATTAGTCTAGTCTTTTTCTTTTGATGTGAAAGTAATAATTCTAATGAAGTGGAACTATAGTTTTATAAATTAACTTACTGATATAGGAAGAGATGTCTTAACATGGGCTTTTCATAAAAATGGAAACTGTTGGAATTATTTCCCTACTTATCAGTAACCATATTTTAATAATATTTTCTGCTATTCGGTAGTATTTTATAATATGATCAACTCTATAAACTCTGAAAAATGAAATTGCTACATAACAAGAACCCATGAAGTTCGGTTTTCTTCAATTAATGAATTTTATTATTTTCAACTTAAAAAAGTTTACTTTTTGAGGAAAAAATTCATGTTTAACTTTTTTATTAAAATTGAATTTGTGCTCTTTTATTAAGTTGATTTTGCCATAAAGTGCTTTTTTGTTTTCTTATACTTTTTATCCCTTAATTCCACACTGTATTTTAATCAACTTTTTTTTAATAGATCTTTATTGGAGTATAATCGCTTCACAATACTGTGTTAGTTTCTGTTGTACAACAAAGTGAATCAGCCGTATGCATATATATATCCCCATATCCCCTCCCTCTTGAGCCTCATTCCCACCCTCCCTATCCCACCTCTGTAGGTCATTGCAAAGCACCAAGCTGATCTCCCTGCGCTATGCTGCTGCTTCCCACTGGCTAACTATTTTACATTCAGTAGTGTATATATGTCGATGCTACTCTCACTTTGCCCCAGCTTTGCCCTCCCGCCCCCACTCGCCCGTGTTCTCAAGTCCATTTTCTATGTCTGCATCTTCATTCCTGCCCTGCCACTAGGTTCATCAGTACCATTTTTTTTTTTTCAGATTCCGTATATATGTGTTAGCATATGGTATTTGTTTTTCTCTTTCTGACTTACTTCACTCTGTATGACAGGCTCTAGGTCCGTCCACCTCACTACAAATAACTCAATTTCATTTCTTTTTATGGCAGAGTAATATTACAATGTATATATGCGCCACATCTTCTATATCCATTCATCTGTCGATGGGCATTTAGGTTGGTCCCACGTCCTGGCTGTTGTACATAGTGCTGCAGTGAACAGTGTGGTACATGTCTCTTTTTTTGTTTGTTTTTGAAATTTATTTATTTATTTTATTTTATTTTTGGCTGTGTTGGGTCTTCATTTCTGTGCGAGGGCTTTCTCTAGTTCCTGCGAGCGGGGGCCACTCTTCATCGCGGTGCGCGGGCCTCTCACTGTCGCGGAGCACATGCTGCAGACACGCAGGCTCAGTAGTTGTGGCTCATGGGCCCAGTTGCTCCATGGTATGTGGGATCTTCCCAGATCAGGGCTCGAACCCGTGTCCCCTGCATTGACAGGCAGATTCTCAACCACTGCACCACCAGGGAAGCCCACATGTCTCTTTTTGAATTATGGTTTTCTCAGGGTGTATGCCCAGTAATGGGATTTTTGGGTCATATGGTAGTTCTATTTTTAGTTGTTTTTTTTTGTTTGTTTGTTTGTTTGTTTTTGCGGTACGCGGGCCTCTCACTGTTGTGGCATCTCCCGTTGTGGAGCGCAGGCTCCGGACACGCAGGCTCAGCAGCCATGGCTCACGGGCCTACCCACTCCACGGCATGTGGGATCCTCCTGGACCGGGGCACGAACCCGTGTCCCCTGCATCAGCAGGCGGACTCTCAACCACTGCGCCACCAGGGAAGCCCTTTAGTTGTATTTTAATAGACTTTTAAAAAAAGAATTAGTATATTTCTTAAATTTCAATTTACTTAAAAAATAATCTGTAATTCACCATGTGGAATTATATTAAATCAAACTTGAAATGTATTTTACTGTTAAATTTCATGGTGTGCTAAAATTACTTTGTATGGAAGTAAATAACCATCTGCATGTTTTCCAACTTTACAGTGTAAAATTATCATTCGTTATGTCTATTAATGTAAATATCAAGGTGCTTTTAAAAATTCTATGCTTAGGGATTTATTTGTTACAAGTATCAGTTTGTTGTTTCATTTTATCACTTTAAAAAACCCCCAAAAAACTAGTTATATTGGGCTTCCCTGGTGGCGCAGTGGTTGAGAGTCCGCCTGCCGATGCAGGGGACACGGATTCGTGCCCTGGTCCGGGAGGATCCCACATGCCGCGGAGCGGTTGGGCCCCTGAGCCATGGCCGCTGAGCCTGTGCGTCCAGAGCCTGTGGTCCGTAATGGGAGAGGCCACAACAGTGAGAGGTCTGCGTACTGCAAAAAACAAACAAACAAACAAAACTAGTTTTATTGTTGCATCTGATATCATTCATCTAGTACTGAATACTGTATCTGTTTAAACTTGTCAACATGTTTTTTATTTAACAAAATTCTGTAGTGATTTGTTTTTTCTTTATCATGAACATTGGGGGGTTAAGCAGTGCACTGTTCTAATAAATATCTAACAGCATGATATTAAATTGCCAACTAAAATATCTGTATAGTTGTCAATTATTTTGCAAGTATAAGAAAAAAAGGAATTAAATACCATCTGAAAAATTCTGGTGGGTACATATTATTGGCTGGAGCATTAAGTGTTGATATGTTTCAGTAAGAAATGGGTTTCATCTAATGGGGAGAAACCTCGGACAATTTTTTTTATTTCATAAACTTTTGTTAATAACCAAGATTTCTAATAGCTACCCTTGGTGAAATGGGTCTTTATTTACTCAGATATTTCTTGAGGGAAGTGCTCACCAATGAGGTAGCCAGTGTGGGCTATCTAAAAGAGTAAGAAAACATCTGTCTGGTAGTAGGCTTGATTAAACTGTATATATAGTCCAGTTTAGTTGAAATGATTATGCAACAGTATATTATAATTTTTTTGCCAAAACGAATGACATAGTTGACGTGTACTAAAAGTAAACCCCACTTTTGTGTCAAAGGTAGAAAGGAAACCAACAAAAGCAAGGTTATAAAAATTTCTTTCATCCAGTAGAGATTATGTGAAGCATAGAAGTGGAAATGAATCCTAAGCGTGCATTGCTTAGGTTTGAAAAGCAAAGAACGGGACAGCAGAGAGTAAGTCCTTATTTAAGTACATAAATGGCTAATAAATAAATAATAGAAAATATTATCTTTTGGAACATATTTACTGAATAAGTGAGTAATACCTACTGTGTATCAAGCACTTACTAAGTGCCAGACATTGTGTGTGTCTGTGCATAATTCATGCAGCAGTTGTGTAAGTAAGGTATTATTTTACACTTAAAGTTGAGAATACTTGAGGTCCAGAGTTAGTGAATAATTTTGCCTCTCTGTCACACATTATTAAGTGGTAAAGCCTATAACTGAACCTTTGTCTTTTTGACTAAAGCCAAAATTCTTTCCACTCATCTTTTTCAGTAAGTTATAAAAGGCAACATTTATTCCCTTCTAATTCACAAAAGTTTAGAATTAGAGGAGACTTTAGAAATCATCTCAAACAATGTGCTGCTTACTACTAATATCCCTGAGATCTTATTGAGTCCAGCTTTTCCATGAGAAACACTTGCATGAAAAAATGGGCATAGGATGGTAATTTCGCTTTTGAAAAATGTAATAGATTTTACTAAACTGAGATAGTATCTGCTTTACTGTGTAACTTCTTCCATTGGTTGCAGTTCTATCTTTAAGAGTAAGATACAGTAAGGTTTTTCTCAATATATTGGGTCTCTGTTAAGTTCTCCCTCTTCTAAATTAAATACTACAACCCCTACAACTTCATGTGATACCGTTTCCTTTACCTTCCTCATCTCTGTCACTAGATACAATCAGTTTTGTCAGTGCTATTCTTTTTTGTTCTGATTCTGTTTCCAGCTTTAGTTCTGCAGTTGTGGTCTGAATGCAGTGTAGTGAAATTACCCCTTTTCTTAATTCAAGCCATACACTTGTGTTTACGGTCTAAAATTTCATTAACTCTAACAACAGTAATGTCTTGCCAGTTCTAAGCAAAAAAAAGAGAGAAAAATGTTATGTGGCTTTTCAAGTTATATTTATCCAATTCAAGGGATTATTTTTTTTTTACATTCTGTATTTCTACTTTTCTAATGTTAAAATAACCTTTTTTATGAAATGATAGCGTTAGTAGGTGGTAAGTTTCTTTAGATATTTGTCTTCGGGTTTTGTTTTCATGTTTTTACATAAGCAATAAAAAGTTAGTCTTTTGGGGCTTCCCTGGTGGCGCAGTGGTTGAGAGTCTGCCTGCCAATATGGGGGGGCGTGGGTTCGTGCCCCGGTCCGGGAGGATCCCACGTGCCACGGAGCGGCTGGGCCAGTGAGCCGTGGCCGCTGGGCCTGTGCGTCCGGAGCCTGTGCTCCGCAACGGGAGAGGCCACCTTTGTTGTTTCCTATTTTGTTTTTTGAAAAATTTGTCTGGAAATCACTGATGTAGGCAACATAAACCCGCATCTTTTGTATGTTAAGATTTTTCCCATTCTGTATATACATGTAGATGATGTTTTTAAGCAATATGTACCTTTAACCCTTTTAAATATCATCTACTTGAGTGTAGTTAAAAGTTGAGATCTTTTTTTAAATTTTATTATTTTTGGCTGCGTTGGGTCTTCGTTGCTGCGCACAGGCTTTCTCTAGTTGTGGCGAGTGGGGGCTACTCTTTGTTGTGATGCGTGGGCTTCTCATTGCGGTGGCTTCTCTTGTTGAGGAGCACAGGCTCTAGAGTGCAGCCTCAGTAGTTGTGGCGCACGGGCTTAGTTGCTCCGTGGCATGTGGGATCTTCCCGGACCAGGACTCGAGCCTGTGTCCCCGGCTTTGGCAAGCGGATTCTTAACCACTGCGCCACCAGGGAAGTCCTTGAAACCTTCTTAAATAATGATTCTGTCATCCAAGGGATTAGCTTCTCTTCCTGGCTTTTTGACATTTATAAATTTAACAAGCAAGCCCTCTTATGTCTTCATCTTGTGCATGTATTGGATATAGCCAAGGACATACCATGCAAATTTATAAATAGAATAAAAGTTACATAAAGTATGCTGGAGGAAAAAGGTGACAAAAAGATACTGAAAACCATTTCAATGTTTTGTTTTTAGTTAAGGAGAAAATCATTATATTCTCTAATACTAAGGGAGTTGGTTGAAGCTTACTGTCTGGTGGAGATGTGGATAATTATATAATTATATGAAGTCAAGTAAGCGTAGATGCTGTGAGTAAAAATAAATTAGAGTAAAGGGATAGAGAGTGGTGGACTGCTATTTTTTATTTACTTTTAAATAGTCATTCAAATAACACATTAAAATTGTTCAAAAAAAATCAAACAATATTTTAAAAACAAACAATGTGAAGAATCCTCCCACCCATCTACCTTATCTGCTGAGTTAATAGGTGAATTTTCATGTATCTTTCCAGTGAATTTGTTTTCAATTTAAGTAAATACAGTATATATTTTTAACCTACTTACCTCTTTTTACACTAAAGATAGCCTCTTTATACAAAAAAGAGGCATCTAGAGAGCTACTATTTTAGTGAATGGTTAGGGAATACCACTCTTTGAGAAGGTGTCATTTAGCAGAGACTTATGTAAGGAAGCACACCATGTAGATATCTGGTTGGAGAGTGCTCTGGTCCTGGACAGGAATGGGATGAATGAATTCAGAGAACAAAGAGGCCACTGGCTGGAGATGAGCAAGAAGAAGGAAGAATAGGAGGAAACGAGGTTGGATAGAGATTGTATTGGTTGACTTTATTTAAAATGCCTTGGGAGTTCATTGGAGTGTTTTGAGAAGGGGAGACTAACTTTTTATTGCTTATGTAAAAACACGGAAACAAAACCCGAAGACAAATATCTAAAGAAACTTACCACCTACTAACACTATCATTTCATAAAAAAAGGTTATTTTAACATTAGAAAAGTAGAAATACAGAATGTAAAAAAAAATAATAATCCCTTGAATTGGATAAAAGAAAAAAATCCCTTGAATTGGACAAAAGAATTGGCTTACATTTTTAAAATATGGTTCTGGCTGTTTTGTGGATAATAGACTGGAGGGGAACAAAATGGGAACAGGGAGATGAATTAAGAGACTATTGGAATACTTTAAACTGAGGTGTTAATGGTTTAGACTAGAGTGATAGTGGTGGAGATAGTGAAAGTTATTAGGTTCTGGTTTTAAAAAATCAAGAGTTTTGGACATGTTAGGTTTGAAATGTCTATTAAATGTCCAAGTGGAGATAATCAAGTAGGCAGTTGAATATTCAAGTCTAGATTTCACAGGAGGGGTTGGGGCTGAATATATTTAAATTTTAAGCATCACCAGTAGACCATATTTAAAACTCTAGGACTGGAAGACATCACTTAGGTTGAGAGTTTGAGAGTAATTAGATTAAGAGGTCCAAGAAAGAATTGTACCTGATACTCTCCAATAGTGAAAGCAAGAGAGAAGGAGCCATCAAGGATTGAAAAGAGGTGGCCGGTGAGGTAATGAGTGTGGTGTCCCAGAAGACAAGTAAAGAAAGTGTGTTTAGGGACTTCCCTGGCAGTCCAGTGGTCAGGACTCTGCGCTTCCGCTGCATGGGGCACAGGTTTGATCCCTGGTTGGGGAACTGAGATCCCGCAAGCTGCGAGGTACGGCCAAAATAAAATAAAATAAAGTAAATTTTTTTTTTTAAAGTATGTTTAGAGATAAGGAGTGATCAGTCAACTATACCACCTTTAATCACTTAAACATTTCTTAAGAAATCAGGTTATATCCTTTTTCCTTGTTAACTATCTCTGAAAAAGTTATTATCAGACCTGTCTTTATTCCTTTATTCTCACTTATCAGTGAAGATGTTCTTTTTTTTTTGGCTATGCCATGCGGCTTGCAGGATCTTAGTTCCCCAACCATGGATTGAACCCGGGCCATTGCAGTGCAAGTGCCGAGTCCTAACCACTGGACTGTTAGGGAATTCCCGCGATGTTCATTATTATTCTCCCCAAGAAACTACTAAATCTAAAGCCGTGAACAAAGTTTTACTCACAAATATATTGCTGCTGTTTCTTAGGTCGATGGATGTGGCTGCTTTGCTACTGAGATTTGTACAGGGGAGATGGTTGCTGTTCACTGAGAAGAATTTGCTCTCAGGAATTGCTTCAGAGGCATTAATTGTGTGATCTTGGGCATGTCACATCATTTCAGAAGTTCAGTTTCTTCATCTGTAAAATAAAGCTGGCAGTAGTCCAGCTACCTCAGAGGTTTATTTTGTAAAACAAATGAGATAGATATAAAAGACATGAAAGGTATAATTGCACGTAGGGATCCCCTTCCCAGTGCCCCAAGTGTGGTACCACTTGATAGTGTTAGATTTGAAGAAATGTTTTGGTTTGGGTGATGAATAGAAGTATGTTTTCATTCTGACTCTGTAGGAATAGTTTTTTACTTCTTGTGCATTCTGTCCCCATAGGCAGTTTTGTACATCATTTTACAATACTCTTGGGGTTGGAGGAAAGGACATGAGGCCAGAAAGAGGCTTTGAAATAACAACTTTCTCCATTCATAAGCGTATCTTTCAATTCTAAGCATAGTGTCTAAATGAGAATGAAGTCAGAAAAAAGTAAGCAGCCTAGCTTACTTTTTTTCCAGGCCAACAAAGAGCATTTTCCTATTTTAACTAGCTTTTTACAGGATAAGGATTTCTCAGATTCAAAGCTTAAGGGTTGATTAGGGGTCTTGAACTCCGGTCAGCGAGCTAGAAACTGATTTCACGAAACAGAGGATAGGGGAAATGAATGTCCTTGATGATGGAGAAGTAAGTATAAAATCTTTATTTTGGTGAAAAAGGAACATTGCAAATAGAGGACTTTCTGTGGTAAGCTTTTTTAGGCAATAGGACTATAATTTCAAACTATCTAGAAAATACCATTAAGTCAGGAAGAACACACTCTTACAATCCTACTAGCTAGTGACACCACTGTTACATATTCTTGTCTATTTTGGTTTAATCTGATAACATTTTATCATTAGATTAAACTTTCATTTTACGAAGCTTATGATTTACTTGCAATTTATGGAAATTAAGGATGTTTTTAAAAATTGTAAACAACCCTATAGTGGACATTTCTAACTGAATTTCTGTGCAAATCAGTATTTTTCTTTCCCATTATTTCAAGAAATGAATTGTGTCAAAGAACATGTAGAATTCTAAAACCTTTTCTAATTTTCTAACGTACTGATAATACTCCATCCGCCCCTGCCCCACCTCAGTCTGTTGCCAAAGTACACCTCCCTCATTGGGATATGAAATTGTGTTTCTTCAACGCTTTACCACTGCTGGGTATTACATATCTTTTTAAAATTTTTGCCCAGTTGATAAACTAAAAACCTTATTTAAATTTCTCTTATCAGTAATACATCTGAAAGACTTTTTAAAAATGCTTATTGGTTATTTTTATTTCTAAAATAAAAGGCTCTTATTTTTAGTGAATAGCTCATCATATTCACTTGTAACTACTTCTTTTTCCAAGATTACCATTTGCCTTTTAAGTTTATGTTATTTTTACCCAGCAAAAATCTTTAACTTGTATATAGCCTTATTTCTTCTTTCCTTTTTCTTACGAAGTAATCCCGCTGCACAACATTTTATTGAATACATACCTATATTTTTTCTTGTAGAATTTATGATTTGAAGTTTTACATGCAAATATGTTAATTTATCTAAAATATATTTAGGCATATATATAGCCTTTTGTCATGTATTGCATAACGCTTCATTATCTATCACAATTTGAAATGTCTTCTTAAATATGCATAGATTTATTTCTGGATCTTTTATTCCATTTGATTGCTGCCTATTCCTGCACTGCTGTATTATTACCACATATTATAACATAGGTTTATAGTATCTGTTTACAAATGGATACTTTTCTCCTTAGCCTATTCTGGTGTCATAGAATTTACCTAGTTATCCTTGTATGCTTTCTTTTTTTCCCGATGTGTTTTAGGGTTATTTTGTTAAGCTCATTTGAAAAAATCCTTTTGGGGTTTTGATTGAGATTAAACTGAGTTTATTGACTTATTTATGATCTAAAAGATGACAAAGAAACTCTCAAACAGGTATTTAAGGCCTTAGTTTTTAATAGTGTTTTCAGGTCTATTGAAGTTTCTACCTGTTCTTGAGTCACTTATGTCATTTTTATCTGCCTAGAAGTTTATTCACTTGAGATTTTCAAATTTAGAAGCCTAAAATTGTAGATATAATTATTCTGTAAATTGAAAAGATCACGTCTGTGGTTACACCTTTTTTTCTGGCCGCACCATGAGGCATGCAGGGTCTTAGTTCCCCGATCAGGGACCAGGGATTGAACCCTCACCCACTGCAGTGGACGTGTGGAGTGTTAACCACTGGACCACCAGGGAAGTCCCAGTTACATCCTTTTACAAAGTTAAATATTTGTGAGGAATGAAGAAAAAAATCTGCCAGGGGTTTTAGTACTTTTTTTTTTTAAGAATGAGCTTTTGAGTTGTCATTTTTGTCTTTATGTTTTTAATTTATTATTTTTAAAAATCTTTAATATTTATCTCTACTAGTTGTCGAATAGTAAGTTTATTTTTATTTTTCAGTTCAGTGGAAAACACTTAAGGCTTTTTATCAGTACACCTTTTGGTACCTTCCTTAGATTTTACATATATTGGTCTCAGAATTTTTACTACTAGTTGTCGAATAGTAAGTTTATTTTTATTTTTCAGTTCAGTGGAAAACACTTAAGGCTTTTTATCAGTACACCTTTTGGTACCTTCCTTAGATTTTACATATATTGGTCTCAGAATTTTTACTTTTTAAACTATTTATTTCTTTTCACCAGAGTTAATTCGTGAGGTTTTTGTTTTTAAATACAGGGCCTGTGTGTATGTGATTTATTATTGTTCTTGTGGATTTTTTCCTAGTATTTTTTTAACATCTTTATTGGTGTATAATTGCTTTACAATGGTGTGTTAGTTTCTGCTTTATAACAAAGTGAATCAGCTATACATATACGTATATCCCCATATCTCTTTCCTAGTATTCTAATGGAAATTCTCAAGCAGGCAGGGAAATTGAAACAGTTTCATAGTGACTACTCATATACCCACCATCTTGATTCTACTATTAATATTATGTTAGTTTTATCACATATCTGGTCGTAAATCCATTGTCTATTCGTCAGTCTATGTTGCATTTTGATCCATTTCCAAGTAAACTGTAGACATCTGTGTGTGTGTGTGTGTAAGAAAAGTGTTCTTAAATCATTTGAAATTGTTTCAGTTTTCTGAATGTGCTTTTGAAATATTTTCTAACAACCACTGTCATATTAAACAAGAGTTTAAAAATGAAATATACTGTTTTCTATTCCAGTAGTATTACGGAACTCAATTTTTCTGTAAATAGCTAGCTTACAAAATTGACACTGATGACACTGAACTATTCCATTCTTGGAGGACGGGTATTCATTGTGTGTATGTTCATCTGTGTGCGTGTGCTTTTGAAGAGGAATGGTAGATAGTTTGGTTTTTGTTTTTGATTAAGCTGAAGAGCTATTGAACAAAACATACACTGTTTCTCTAATCTAGTAATTCTGCCATTTCCTTCAGTTGCAAATCCAGGAGTGAAATATTTCTTCTCAGTTCTACATCTCACTACCTTCCACTTCAACTATTCCCCTACCCTTCACTTATGTGAAAAATTCTGTGTTGGGCTGTTCACTAAAAATAAGAGCCTTTGCTTGCAGTAAGAGAGCACGGTTAGACCCTAAGAATTTAAGTGGTTCATATAACAAATTCCAGAATGTTAAAGATGTACTATATGGAATAGGAATTTAAAATTTGTAAATTGGAGAGGTGGGAGCAAATAGAGTGCAATTAAATGAAAGGTAAATAAAGTGAAATTTAGAAATTTATTTGGGGAGGGTGGCTTAGGGACAAGAGAATTGGGCTATTCAGTGTCTAGTAATTATTGTTAGTGACATTCAGAACATAATTCATCAATGGAATCTGGCACCTTTTTTGCTAATGGTATTTAGGTTAATTGCAAGTTCGTAACCCTTGCTCCCCAAAGATACGAGGTTTGTATAAGATGGATATTTCATCAAAGAATGCTATCTTGACAACCATTTCTTTCATCTGATTTTCAGGTGTCTGGTTTTGTCACTAGGATTTCTAATCTCTGACTTGTTCTTCCCTTTCTCTCTTTTTCTTGGATACAATTTGTAGTTTTTCCCTCCAGCCTCAGCATTCTAAGTCAAGACATTGTGTATTTCCTGTGCCCTAGTACTTTCTAAATTTCTTTCTCTTCAGTCTTCACAATTACAGCCCATTTCCCTCATCCCTACTCTCCCATGTTGTCAACCCAGTCAATCCAAGCTGAAGGGGTCTTTCTTTCTGAGGAATTAGAAAATACGTGTTTTCGTGTACACGTTTCATCAGTGATTTATTTAAATAAAGGGAGGTTGCTAGAGAGAGTACCTGGGTGGTTGATACTGCCATTTATCAAGATAGACAAAGCAGGAGGGAGGCAGATTTTGTTCAGAAGATGGAATGATGGAATTTTTTTTTTCAGATTAATTTTGACAGGTGAGTGGGGACCTGGAACTGAAAATGATTTATAAGTAATTAAGGTCTGCATCTTATAAAAGAGGTTTTGACTTGAAACTTACTTAGATGCATGACTTAATGTAATAAACTGTATTTGAAGTCCAGTAGCTTCAAAGAAGTCTCAAAATGAACATGTATTGGGAAGTAACCTCCTAAAAACACGGATTTAAAGAGAAAGTAGAGACTTTCAAAGAGATTGAGGAGTGGCCACGGAAGTCAGAGAAACCAAAGTAATATTTCTAGAAGGTAAGAATGGTCACAGATACTGAGAGTTGATGTAATAGGAATATTAATGATCATTGGGTTTAGCAATTATGAGGACATTTTTTATCATGATTCTGTAAGGCAGTTAAGAGGAAGAGAAAGGACAAAAATTCAGTAAACCTTCAGAAGATAGGGTAAATTCAAGAATGGTTGAAAGGTAAGGAAGTGGATTAGCCAAAGCAGACTAGTCATTAAAGCCTAGCACTAAACAGAAGGAAGGAAAGCTCTTTTAGGTGAATTATATACTGTCTGTACTTTATTTTCTTTTTCAAGGCTTTAAAATTTTTTTCATGCTTTCTAATCATTTTAAAGCACATTCTTAACAGTTCTTTTGTAAAACAAGTTTTCAAAATGTAAAAACTTACATTTAAAATAGAATAAGTTCTTAAAACATATGATAATATATTAATCCCTTTATTTGAAAGTTCATTAATTTTAAGGACATAGATTCTGAAAGGGTAAGCTATCCTTAGATTCTAATAGACACTTGTATTTTTTTTTTTTTTTTTGCGGTACGCGGGCCTCCCGCTGTTGTGGCCTCTCCCGTTGCGGAGCAGCAGGCTCAGCGGCCATGGCTCACGGGCGCAGCCGCTCCGCGGCATGTGGGATCCTCCCGAATCGGGACACGAACCCTTGTACCCTGCATCGGCAGGCGGACTCTCAACCACTGCGCCACCAGGGAAGCCCGACACTTGTATTTTTATATTCCAACTTTGCTGTGTGTAAAAGGAGCTAGTCTTAAGAACTGGATTATAGTTTCTTAACAGGAAATAACATTTATTAAAACTAGTAAAGCTACTTTTTAAAATAAGTTGCTGTCTAAGGGTATCATGCTCAAAATCCAAAAGTTATCTTGGCCTTGGAAATCCAAATTTACTAATATGGGTACTGAGTTTTTTTATAAAATTGCTTTCTGATTAGGAGATTTGAGTCTTTCTCTGATAATGTATATATACCATATACTCTAAAAAGTAAGTTTACTATTTGACAAAATTCAAATATAACGATCAAGATCACTTCTTAAAATTGTATTAGAGTTTGAGTAAACCTTCTGTGTTGGATCCAAAATAAATGAAGGAAGCAAAAGCAAAATTTTATCAGATATATCAGTGTTAAAAATAAGGACAGAATAAGGGCTTATGTCCAGAGCAGGGAAGAATAATTATGAAATTTATGAATCTGAGTCTCTAGGCACTTACTGGAAATAAAAATTATTTACTGCTTTTCATATTTTGAATATTTTTATTTGATCATGTGAAAGTGTCTGATCTAAGTCTCCATGGGCTATGAATAAGAAATTAATGGATATCTATGAAATGCAGGATTATTATATCTTTTTTATGGTTTCTCGAACATGTAATGGAAGCAGTAAACTACTTCAAATAAAAAAATTTAATAGAAATCACAACAGGACTCTGACTAATTAATTTAATATATATTTTTCCTTTTGCTGGCATTTACCCCATAGGTTGGTCTTTAGTAGTGTGACACGATTTTATCTGTTTAATGCAGTCATAGGAAACTATTTGTCTGTCAAAAGTTGCAAAACTGCAGGGAAAAAAATGGGGGTCATGTGAAGGAGAGAACCAACTTCATTTTTTTCAGCTAATCACCTTTATAAGCCTAATTGTTTTACAAATTAAAACATATATTGTTTTATTAGTAAATACTGTCATCAGGTATCTGCTTCAGAAAAATACAGCTTAGTTATTTCTGTCTTAGATGACTTTGGAGATTGTTTCTTGCTCTTAGGATAAACACACACACACACACACACACACACACACACACTCTTTGTCAACATGGTGTAAATAAAGGAATAATTTGTACAAGGGATTTGATCTCCGTTTTACTTTTGGCACTGTTACTATGTAGCTATATGACATTGGACAAGTCTTTAGTCTTACTGTCTCATTTTGTTCATTTGTAAAAGTAAAAGGCTTACACTATGTAAAATTTAAGATTACCATGTACTTTTAAAGTAATATTCTGTCTGTGAAAGATTTAGAATATTCTTCAGTTGTCTGTTTAATGTTCCATTGAGTCACAAATAAATAAGAGAACCAGAGGAATTGGAGGGTTTGTATGGTATGCAGTGGTGTATAGAAATGGAAAAAAAAAAAATGAAGAGGGCTGATCAGAGGAAGAAAGAAAGGAAGGCTTGAGGAAATAAGCTTTCAGAAGGTAAACCTTTTTTTTTCTTTTTCCCCACATATCCTGATATTCATTTGGGCTCAAAGTATTATCTCCTAGTAATAATTGTTCCTAAAAATACCAATAATCTTTTAATCTATTTTGGCCACTTTTTATCCTCAAACTTGCAGAAGCTCTTCTCCAAATGAAATAAATGTCAATAGGGAATTATTCTTTAGCTATGCCTGGAGATACCCTCTCTTAAAAGAATTGCCTTCTCAGAAATATTCGCACTACAAATTATTTCCAGTAAAACCATTACATACCTCATAGTTTTCTGGTAATGATGAACCTAATTCTGTAAGCATCAATAGTTTAATGAATTATAAAGTATGAAAGAACAGACTTTCGGACATAGTAACAGTTGAAATGACTATTGAAAAATTTCAGCCAAAAGATAGGCTTGATTGCTTATGTAATTTACTAATTTGTATGAATTCTGTATACCTTTATGATTGAAAATATGAAGCTCATTATGCTTGTTTGATCAGACCAAAATTTCTCTTTCCAACATAAATTATTTTTCATCTTCCTGTTCTGTGTGTTTATATTCTAAAGGTATGAAGTTTTTAACTAAAGCCATCCTTAATGTAAATAATTTTGTGATTCCTGTTTGTATAAAGCTGAGCTAGCTAGAGTACCTACTAGCAGTATGTGAATATTTACATTTAAATTAATTAAAATTAAAAAAAATAAAAAATCTTCTCAAATGCATTTGCCATATTTCAAGCGCTCAGTAGTTCACATGTGGCCTGTGGCTTATGTACTGGACAGTGTAGATACAGAACCCTTCTATCATCAAAGTTCTATTGCACAGTACTGTAATATTTATGAGCATTGTAATTTAACATGAAGGTAAAAAGAAATAGTGTATAATTTAGGCTAGTAATTAACAACTTGTTATTAGACAATGAATAAGTGCTTCTGTGATGCATTCATAAAATATATACTTGTCTGAAACATACTCTGAGACTTCTTAGTTATTCTTTTGATTTCAGTTTTCATGTGTTGTCCTGATACTGTGGTGGAAATCATTTATACCCACCTCCCAATTTATTTATAGTGAATTAGATGAGAAAAGGTAGTGATGATAATTAGAAAAAGTCTTTTTTTTTTTTAATTGAAGTATAGTTGATTTACAATGTTGTGTTTCTGGTGTATAGAAGAGTGATTCAGTTATACATATATATATTCTTTTTGATACTCTTTTATATTATGATTTATTACAGAATATTTAACATAGTTCCCTATGGTGTACAGTAGGTCTTGGTTGCTTATCTGTTTTATACATAATAGTTTGTATCTGCTAATCCCAAACTCCTAATTTATTCCTCCTCCACTCCTTTTCCCCTTTGGTAACCATACATTTCTTTTTTATGTTTGTGAGTCTGTTTCTGTTTTACAAATAAGTTCATTTGTATCATATTTTAGATTACAAATATAAGAGGTATCGTATGGTATTTGTCTTTTTTTCTGACTTACTTTACTTTCTGTGATAATCTCTAAGTCCGTCCATGTTGCTGCACATGGCATTATTTCATTCTTTTTTATGACTGAGTAATATTCCATTATGTATATATACCACATCTTATCCATTCATCTGTTGATGGACATTTAGGTTGTTTCTGTGTCTTGGCTATTGTAAACAGTGCCACTATGAACATTGGGCTTCATGTATCTTTTCGAATCAGAGTAGAAAAAGTTTTTAAATGGCACATAAGGCAGTTATATGCTGAAATTCATTACAGAAGAATGACAGAAACAAGAGACATTGTTCTCATAGAGTGAACTAAGAAAGGTGAATCAAAAACATTTGGGTTTCAGGCTCTTATAAACCCTTAACTCAAGCTGCTTTCTTCCACTGTCACTCCCTCCTGTAGGTTCTGTTTTCAATTCTTTGAGACAGCTTAGTGCACCTTTTCCTGCTCCTAGTAATAGTTGACCTGACAAAGTTTTCAGATTCATAGTTGTGCATTGAGCTTAGAGATAGTTTACTGTTCTTTCAAATTCTAGGTTTCTGATCTATGCTGTACCCCAGTTTACTGAATTTGTGCCATTCCTCTAGATGGATCATTGATTTTTGGTCTCTGATTTTAATATAAATTGATTGATTCTTCTTTGTCTATGGACTTCTCAGGGAGAAAACCTTGGAACCTACTTGTAGCCCAGCAGCAAGCTAAGAGGTAGATTGAAAATAGATTGAATTTTGCATGACCTGTCAATGTTTATTGTGTAAAAAGATAGTGTCACAGAACATGTTACTAGGTAAAAATATGTTCTTTTCAGCCATATTCAAACTCTTTAACCAAATCTTCATCTATAGGAATTGACATCACTAGCACCATTTTAAGGCATACTTGAGGAAACTACAAAGGCGACAGTAATTGTGGAAGAACCCCTGAACTTGGTATCTGAAAGCCCAGGTTTGAATTCAGATAGCTCCTGTTTACTACTACTAGATTCGTGACCTTGGTTAAGTCATTTAACTTCAGCTTTCTTCAAGGGAAATATGTTTCTCCCATGCTTGTTTTGTTTCATTCATGCTTATATGAAAGTATAAGCACCTAGTACAGTTACTGGAACAAAGGAGGTACTTGATAAATATTTGAATCTGAGTCTTTATTTGTTAGTGTAAAACAACAAAATTATGTTTTAACAGAGTTGTACAGTTCTAGAAAAGAAAACAAGTCAGCCTTTACATTTTTCATAAACTGGCAGAGAAAACTTGGCAGAAACTTTTTTTTTCCTTTAAAAAGATGTTTATATGAACAAAAGGAAGATCAACTGATTTTTTATACAGGCATTTACATATAAATCATTTAGTGTTTGCTTCTTAGATTTTTTTTTTATGCTTTGAAGGGTGTTTTAAAAATACCTTGTCTTTGTGATGTTGTATAAGAAACTGAAAAAATTCTTTTTGTGTCTTTGAAATGCATATTCTTATTTCTCTGAAATAGTCCTTAAATAGGAAAATTTCATCCTTAATATTAACTTTTTTTTAACATCTTTATTGTAGTATAATTGCTTTACAGTGTTGTGTTAGTTTCTGCTGTATAACAAAGTGAATCAGCTATATGCATACGTATATTCCCATATCCCCTCCCTCGTGCGTCTCCCTCCCACTCTCCTTATCCCACCCCTCTGGGTGGTCACAAAGTACCGAACTCATCTCCCTGTGCTGTGCAGCTGCTTCCCACTAGCTATCTGTTTTACATTTGGTAGTGTATATATGTCAGTGCTACTCTCTCACTTCATCCCAGCTTACCCTTCCCCCTCCCAGTGTCCTCAAGTCCATTCTCTACGTCTCTATCTTTATTCTTGTCCTTTGGCAGAAACTTTTAATGCCTAGGCAATTTGTAGAAAAGTATATCATCAAATCTAAGTCTTCTTTTTAAAGTATATAGTAAACTCAGATATAGAATGTATGACTATTGATATTTGGAATATCATCTTCATTTTCCTTAATGAAAAAATTTTTTACTTTTTAATGCTGTTTTAGGCAAAAGTTGTAAATTAGGCTTTTTCTCCACATGTATTTAGTTTTTTCAAGATTTAATTAATAATGTATGTGGCAGATTATAAAGGTAAAATTTGGAGCAGTTGTTCCAAAATAATCAAGAGTATATGAAAGCAGAAGTTTTCCCAGTATAGAATTTGTTCACATGCTCATGAACAAGTATCTTGGTAGGTATCCAAAAAAAGCACAGCTGTGGATTTAATTTTAGGGATTAACTGTACTGTCTCAAATGGGGGTGGGGATTTTAAAAGGAATAAATTTTTCCCAAGAATGTATTTCATTATCTCTCCCATATCAAGTTAATTATACAGCAGAGTTGAATTTCTGAGTATGTTCTAAGTATATGTCACTTTCTCAGACATGTTTCCCGGACCACCCAGCCTAAACAGCATCACCTTAGAACTGTTACATCATGCTGTTCTTGTTTTTCATGTTCCAGTCTTCCCATTGTCACTGAAGTTGTCCTATTCATTTACTTAGCTTTTGTTTGTCTATTTTTGCTTCTATGAGATTATGAACTTTCTCTGTCTTATCACTCTTTCCCTGTTACTAGTGCATAGTACATACTTTATGAATGAAGAAAAAGTAGATTAATTCATTGTGTAGTACTCTAAAATAAGAGTTCTCTGGTGTAACTGTTGTATAATGTTTGTCTACTTTCTAGAACTTACATAATTTTCATTGTTAAAAAGCTGTGTGCATGTGTGTGTATGAAGTTCTTAGAACTGTCTGGCATATAGTAAATGGTCAATAAATGCTATCTATTATTATAAGTAAAAGATTATAGAAAATGATGTTTATTTGCCTTTATAGCATATGATCAATCATATCTGCACCTTATTTGATTCTGAGTCGTTAGCTGAAATGCATCCCTAATGTTTTTATCATTTTCAGAAATATAAGGTGTCAGAGGCAGAGCCTTTAGTGTTGAGGATATTCTCTATTAGGGATTTAGTAGGGGGAAAATGTGAAATAGTAGTCCTGAATTTATACATTTATTTAAAAATTAGTCACTTATCTTTTGGATACTCAGTATGATAGGATAAAAAGATGTGATATTTATAGCAGCTTTATTAATAACTGCCAAAACTTGGAAGCAAGTAAGATGTCCTTTCACAGGTGAATGGATAAATTGTCATACATCCAGAGAGTGGAATATTATTCAGTGTTAAAAAGAAATGAGGGCTTCCCTGGTGGCGCAGCGGCTGAGAATCTGCCTGCCGATGCAGGGGACACGGGTTCGAGCCCTGGTCTGGGAAGATCCCACATGCCACGGAGCAACTAGGCCCGTGAGCCACAACTACTGAGCCTGTGCGTCTGGAGCCTGTGCTCCGCAACAAGAGAGGCTGCAACAGTGAGAGGCTCGCGCACCGCGATGCAGAGTGGCCCCTGCTTGCCCTTGCACAGAAATGAAGACCCAACACAGACAAAAAATAAAATTAATTAAAAAGAAATGAGCTATCAAGCTGTGAGAAGATACGGAGGAACCTTAAATGCATATTACTAAGTGAAAGAAAGCAATCTGGAAAGGCTACATACTGTATGATTCCAATTATGTGATGTTGTAGAAAAGTATGGAGGCAGTAAAAAAAAAAAAATCAGTGGTTGCCAAGGGTTGGTGCAGGAAGGGATGAATAGGAGGAGCATAGAGGGTTTTTAGGGCAATGAAGATACTCTCAGATACCATAATGGTAGATACATGCCATCATAACCCATAGAATGTATAACAGAATTTTATGTCTAGTCCACATATCTAAGATTGTAGGCTTCTCGATTAAGTTATTCCAGTGTTAGAAATTGATGCTATGGGAAATGGAAGAGTCTTGAGTTGTGTTTTAGTTATATTGTTAATCGCTTTAAATGAAGCAAGAAAATGTATTCATTTCTCAATAACAGACGTTAATATTTGTAATTCTTTAGTGAGATTTCCTGGAGTTTTTACTTTTTGTGATGAAAGCCCTTACCTTCTCTCATGCCCAAAACACATGCACATGTATTTAGAGTTTTGATTTTTCAGAATTACGTATAAAACTCTCAGGACCCTGAATCTAATTAGCTTGTTAAATCTAAACCTAAGCCATACCCATTTTAATTATATGTTCATGATTAATGGGTAAGCATACTCCATATGGTCTAATCTCTGAAACTATACTAGTAAGTTTTGGGGCCAATCTTTTAGTCTCTTAATTCCTCTTTAGATAAAATTCTTCCATACTCTGGATATATCAAATTCCTTTCTTTGAATTCATAGAACTCAGTATTCTTATTTAATTTGATCTTTAATTTGGAAGGGAGATACAATGCTATTTTACAATAGCATCTCACCTGTAGAATTCTGCTGCCTACATAAAGATCCAAAAATAAACTAAAGCTTGTGGAGTGACAAAATTTATCTTTCAAATGAAAACACATGTAGTTTATTCACAGGAGCTCTCATTCAGATTCTTGTTGTTCGTTTTGAGCCTAGTTGAAATATACTTATGTTATTTTTAAGGCCTTGCAGGAGGGAATGGGGCTTTAAAGTGAAAAATGAATACTGATGAGAAGCGAGAAGACAGAAAAACATGTACGATGTGAGTACGGGGTCTCAGAAAAGCAGAGCTATCAACAGATAGTATTAGGACAGATATAGCCCGTATACCTTATATATTCTGATGAAATCACCGTTACAGCATAGTTTAATAATTATTGATAATAGTGATGATCATGAGCTACTAGTAGAGTTAAATACAGTAGTTAATATTTTGAGTTGTAAAAGGTGGGTAAATGTGAAATATATTTTAAAATATTTTCATTGAAAATGGTAAAACTAAAAACTGGTGTTGATACTTTAAGGCAGACTTTCTATAAAAGGCCAGAAAGTAAATATTTAAGGCTTTGTAAGCCGTATGATCTCTGTATGAACTACTCAACTCCACTGTTGTAATACAGAAGCTTTGTGTTTCATTAAAACTTTATTCACAAAGTAGGCAGAAGGCCAAAATTAGCCAATTCCTGATTTAAGGAAAAATTCTCACTTCTGTGGAAAACTTGAATGTCCAAAATACCTTGTTCTAAGGTAGACAAAACCAAATACAAAACTAAACGAAATGAAGTTTTACTATGTCTCCAATTTAAGAACAGAGGAATCAAGGCAGAGAGAGGACTTGAGTGGCCTTTCTTTTTCAATAACACTTTTTAAAAAATCATGGTAAAGTATATATAACATAAAATTTACCATAAAACCATAAGGCGTACAGTTCAGTGACATCAAATTCACAGTGTGTAACTGACACCACTATTGCTAGAACTTTATCATCATCCCAAACAGAAATTCTGTGCCCATTAAACAACTTCTTATTCTCTCCCTTCAGCCCCTTATAACCTCTATTCTACTTTCTGACTGTATACATTTGCCTATTTTAGGTCCCTCTTATAAGTGGATCATACAGTATTTGCCCTTTTGCATCTGTCTTATTTCACTTAGCATAATATAATATGTTTTAAGATTCATCCATGTTGTAGCATGTATCAGAATTTCACTTCCTTTTATGACTGAATAATATTCCCTTATATGTACATATATTTTTTTATTCATCTGTTGATAGACACTTGGGTTGTTTCCACCTTTTGGCTACTGTGAATAATGCTGCAGTGAACATTGGTGTACAAGTATCTGCGTGAGTCCACATTTTTTCAGTTGTTTTGAGTATGTACCAAGGAGTGGAATTGCTGGATGATATGGAAATTCTCTGTGTAGCTTTTTGAGAAACCATAGCAGCTACACCTTTACACATCCCCACCAGCAATGTACAGGGTTCCAATTTCTCTACATTCTTACTGACACTTGTTATTTTCATTTTTTGATAATAGCCATCCTAATAGGTGTAAAGTGGTATCTCATTGTGATTCTGATTTGCATTTCCCTAATAATTAATATTCTGGATATGAATCGCTTATCAGATAAATAATTTGCAAATATTTTCTCCCATTCTTTTCACTCTCTACATAGTGTCCCTTGATGCACAAAAATGTTAAGTTCTGATAAAGTCCAATTTATCTTATTTTTCCTTCTAAGGGTTTTACATAGTTTTAGCTCTTATGCTTAAGTCTTTGATCCATTTGGAGTTAACTTTTGTATATGGTATTAGGTAAAAGTACAACTTTATTTTTTTGCATGTGGGTATCCAATTTTTTCAGCACTAAATGTTGAAAAGGCTATCTTTTTCCCATTTAATGTTCTTGGCACCCTTGTTGAAAACCAATAGACCATATATGTGAAGGTTTATTTCTGGGCTGTCTGTTCTGTTCCATTAGCATATAGATCTATCTTTATGCAGCACTATACTGTTGTAATTACTGCCACTTTGTAGGAAGTTTTGAAATAAGGAAATGTGAGTTCTTCAACATTGCTTTTCTTTTTCAGGATTATTTTGGCTATCCAGGGTCCCATGAGATTCCATATGACTTATAGAATGGATTTTTCTTTTTCTTCAAACAGTACTGTTGGGATTTTGATACGGATCACACTGACTTTGTAGATTGCTTTGGTAGTCTTATCACCTAACAATATTAGGTCTTCAAATCTGTGAGTACAGAATGTCCTTACATTTATTTAGGTCTCCTTTAAATTCTCTCAGCAGTGTTTTTTATTTTTCAGGGTATAAGTCTTGGGTCATCTTGGTTATATCTTCCTAAGTATTTTATTCTTTTTGATGCTGTTATAAATGAAATTTTCTTCTTAATTTCCTTTTCAGATTGTTCATTGCTAATAACTAGAAATGCAACTGATTTTTTACTTAATTTTATATCCTGCAATTTCTCTGAATTCATTCATTAGCTGTGGTAGTGTGGGTTTTGTGGTTGTTTTGGTAGACTTTTTAGAGTTCTCTACATATAAGATCATGTCATCTTTGAACAGAGGTGATTTTACTTCTTCCATTTAATTTTGATGCCTTTAATTTCTCTTTCTTACCTAATTACTCTGGCTAGGACTTCCAGTACTTTGTTAAATAGAAATGAAACCAGGTGTTCTTTTCCTGTTTCTAATTTTAGGGGCACAGGTTTTAGTCTCTTACCATTGAGTCTGAATTTAGCTGTGGGCTTTTCATATTTGGCCTTTATCATGTTCAAAGAGTTTCCTTCTCTTCCTACTTTACTGAGTGTTTTTATCATGAAAGGATTTTAAATATTGTCAAATACTTTTTATGCATCAGTCTGCATAATTAACTAATACAATTTCTGATCATTTTTTCCTTTCATTTTATGATTATACTCTATTACCTTGATTCATTTTTATATGTTGACCCATCTTTTCATTCCAGGAATAAATCCCATGAAGCCATGGTATATAATCCTTTTTAATATGCTGCTGAATTCAGTTTGCCAGTATTTTGTTGAAGATTGTTACATCAGTAATATCTTAGTGTGGTTATCTTTTCTTGTAGTGTCTATGTCTACCTTCGGTATCAGGTATTGCTGCCCTTATAGAATGAATTAGGATGTCTTCCCTCTTCGGTTTTTTGGAAGAGTTTGTGAAGAATTGGTGTTAATTCCTTTTTTTTTTTAAATTGAGGTATAGTTGATTTACAGTATTGTATTAGCTTCAGGTGTACGACATAGTGATTCAAAATTTTTACAGATTATACTCCATTTATAGTTATTATAAAATATTCCTGATGCTGTACAATATATCCTTGAGGCTTATTTATATTATACATAATAGTTTGTACCACTTAATCCCCTACCCATATTCTGCCCCTCCCTCTTTCCTTTCCTCTCTCTCACTGGTGACCACTACTTTGTTCACTGTATCTGTGAATCTGTTTGTTCTTTATTATATTCACTAGTTTATTTTTTAGATTATACATATAAGTGATATCACACAGTATTTGTCTTGCACTGACTTATTTCACTTAGCCTAATATCCTCCAGGTCCATACATGTTGTTGAAAATGGCAAAATTTCATTCTTTTTTATGGCTGAGTAGTATTTCATTCTACATAAATATATATTCACGTCTTCTTTATTCGTTCATCTTTTGATGGATGGACACATAGGTTGCTCCCATATTTTGAGTATTGTAAATAATGCTGCTATGAACATTGGGGTATATATTCAATATGTCTTTTTGAATTCGTGTTTTTGTTTTCTTCTGATACACACCCGGGAGTGGGGTTGCTGGATCCTATGGTAGTTTTATTTTGAGTTTTTTGAGGAACCTCCATACTGTTTTACAAAGTAGTTGTACCAATTGATATTCCCACCAACAGTGTACAGGGGTTCCGTTTTCTCGACATCTTTGCCAACATTTGTTATTTGTGGTCTTTTTGATGGTAGCCATTTTGACAGGTATGAGGTGTTATCTCATTGTGGTTTCACTTTATATTTCTTTGTTGATTAGCAGAGTTCAGCATCTTTTCATGTTCCTGTTGATGTTGAGTTGCATGAGATCTTTGTATATTTACCCTTTATCAGATATATCATTTGGATATTAACCTTTTATCAGGTACATAGTTTGCACATATCTTCTTCCATTCAGTAGGATGCCTTTTCATTTTGTTGATAGTTTTCTTCACAATGCAACAATGTTTTAGTTTGATGTAGTCACACTTGTTTATTTTTTTGTTTGTTTCCCTTGCTTGAGGACATATATCCAAACAAATATTGCTAAGACCAATGTCAAAGAGTGTACTACCTGTGTTTTCTTCTAGGAGTTTCATGGTTTCAGGTCTTACATTTAAGTCTTTAATCCATTTTGAGTTTATTTTTGTATATGATGTGAGACAGTAGTCCAGTTTAACTCCTTTTCATGTAGCTGTCCAGGTTTATCAACACCATTTATTGAAGAGGCTGTCTTTTCTCCACTGTACATTCTTTCCTGTTTTGTCATAGATTAATAGACCATATAAGCATGGGTTTATTTCTGGGCTCTCTTTTCTGTTCCATTGACCTATGTGTCTTTTTTTAGGCCAGTGCCATACTGCTTCGATTACTATAGCCTTATAGTATGGTTTGAAATGAGGGAGTGTGATAACTGCCAGCTTTGTTCTTCTGTCTCAATATTACTTTTGGCTATTCAGGGTCTTTTGCGTTTCCACACAAATTTTAGAATTATTTGTTCTAGTTATTTGCTTTTGGCATTATGGACATTTTAACAATATAAATTCTTAAAAATCCATGAACATGGTATATCTTTTCATTTGTATCATTTTCAGTTTCTTTCTTCAGTGTTTACAGTTTTCTGGTTACAGGTCTTTTACCTCCTTAGATTTATTCCTAGGTATTTTATTCTTTTTGATACAATGGGAAATCAGATTGTTTTCTTAATTTTTCTTTTTGATAGTTCATCATTAATATATAGAAATGCAGCAGATTTCTGTATATTAATTTTGTATCCTGCAAGTTTACCAGATTCATTAATGAGCTTTAGTAGTTTTCTGGTGACATCTTTAGGATTTTCTATGTGTAATATCACGTTGTCTGCAAACAGTGACAGTTTTACTTCTTCCTTTCTGACTTGGATTCCTCGTGTTTCTTTTTCTTCTCTGATGGTTGTGGCTAGGACTTCCAAAACTATGTTAAATAAAAGTGGTAAGAGTGGGAATCCTTGTGTTGTTCCTGATCTTAAAGGAAATGCTTTCTGCTTTTCACTGTTGAGTATGATGTTAGCTGTGGGCTTGTCATATATGACCTTTATCATGTTGAGGTATGTTCCCCCCCTTACACATTTTCTGGAGAGTTTTTATCATAAATGAATGTTGAATTTTGTCAAAAGCTTTTTTTGCATTTATTGAGATGATCATGTGTTTCTTTTGTTTTTTTGCGGTACGCGGGCCTCTCACTGTTGTGGCCTCTCCCATTGTGGAGCACAGGCTCCGGACGTGCAGGCTCAGCAGCCATGGCTCACGGGCCTGGCTGTTCTGCGGCATGTGGGATCTTCCTGGACCGGAGCACGAACCTGTGTCCCCTGGATCAGCAGGTGGACTCTCAACCACTGTGCCACCAGGGAAGCCCGATCATGTGGTTTTTATTCTTCAGTATGTTAGTGTGGTATCACATTGATTGATTTGCAGATATTGAAAAGTCATTGCATCCCTGGGTTAAATCCCATTTGATCACAGTGTATAATCTTTATAACGTATTGTTGGATTTGGTTTGCTAATATTTTGTTTAGGATTTTTGCATCTGTGTTCATCAGTGATACTGGCCTGTGATTTTTTTTTTTTTTTTTTGTAGTGTCTTTGTCTAGTTTTGCTATCAGGGTGATGCTGGCCTCATAAAATGGGTTTGGAAGAGTTCCTTCCTCTGTAGTGTTTGGAATAGTTTGAGGGTAGTATTAACTCTTTTCATTAATTCTAAATGTTTGTTAGAATTCACCTGTGAAGCCGTATGGTCCTGAACTTTTGTTTGAAGGTTGTTCTTTTTCCTTAAATTACTGATTCAATTTTATCTAGTAATTGGTCTGTCAGTCTTTTCTGTTTCTTCCCAGTTCAGTATTGGGAAAATTGTACATTGCTGGGAATTTGTCCGTTTCTTCTAGGTTGTCTGTTTTGACATAATATTGTTCACAGTAACTTTTTTGATCCTTTGAGTTTCTGTGGTATTGGTTGTAACTTCTTTTTCACTTCTGATTTGGGCCCTCTTTTTTCTTGATGAGTCTGGCTAAAGGTTTATCAATTTTGTTTATCTTTTCAAAGAACTAGGTTTTAGTTTTGTTGATCTTTTTTATTGTTTTTTAGTCCCTTTTTCATTTATTTCTGCTCTGAACTTTATGATTTCTTTCCTTCATCTAACTTTGGGTTTTGATTGCTTTTCTTTTGGTAGTTCCTTTAGGTGTAATGGTAGGTTCTTTGAGATTTTTCTTGTTTCCTGAGGTAAGCTTGTATCACTATAAACTTCCATCTTTGAACTGCTTTGGCTACATCCCATAGATTTTGGATCATTGTGTATTCATTTTCATTTGTCTACAGGTATTTTGGGGTTTCTTCTTTTATTTCTTCAGTGACCTATTGGTTGTTTAGTAACATATTGTTAAGCCTCCATCTGTTTGTGGTTTGGGTAGTTTTTTTCTTATAGTTGATTCCTAGTCTCATAGCATTTTGGTGGAAAAGATGTTTTATATGACTTCAGTTTTCTTAAATTTACTGAGACTTATTTTGTGGCCTAGCATGTCACTTATCCTGGAGAATATTCCATATGCACTTGAAAAGAATGTGTATCCTGCTGCTTTTGGATGGAATGTTCTATATATATCTATTAAGTCAATTTTAATGTATCATTTCAGGTTAATGTTTCCTTATTGATTTGCTGTCTGGATGATCTGTTCATTGATGTAAGTGGGGTGTTAAGCAAAAAGTTAGAAAATGTAAAGAGCAAAAACAGCTGAAGAATATGTAACTGAAATTTTAAAATATGTTAGAAGGAATCAGCAGTAGGTTAGATGATACAGAGGAACAGTCAGCAAACTGGGAGACAGAGTAGTGGCAATCACCCAAGCTCAACAGAAAAATGTTTAAATTTAAAATGAGGATGGATTAAGAGACCACTGGCACAAAGTCAGGTGTAAAAACATTAACACTATAGGGGTTCCAGAAGTAGAAGAGAGAGAGAAAGGGGCAGAGAACATATTTGAAGATATAACAGCTGAAAACTTCGCTAACCTAGGAAAGGAAACAGACATCTAGGTCCAGGATGTAGAGTCTGAAATAGGATCAACCCAAAGGGCACCACACCAAGATACATTGTAATTAAAATGGCAAAAGTTAAAGATAAAAAGAGGTTATTAAAAGCAGCAAGGGGGGCTTCCCTGGTGGTACAGTGGTTGAGAGTCCACCTGCCGATGCAGGGGACACAGGTTCATGCCCCGGTCCGGGAAGATCCCACATGCCACGGAGTGGCTAGGCCCATGAGCCATGGCCGCTGAGCCTGTGCGTCCAGAGCCTGTGCTCAGCAATGGGAGAGGCCACAGCAGTGAGAGGCCCGCGTACTGCAAAAAAAAAAAAAAAAAAAAAAGCAGCAAGGGATAAGCAACAGTTACACATAAGGAACTGAGCTGATTTTTTAGCAGAAACTCTGCAGGTCAGAAAGAAGTGACACAACATATTTAATGTGATGAAAGGGAAAAGTCTACAAACCAGAAAACTCTACCTGTCAAGGTTCTCATTCAGATTTGATAGATCAAAATTTTACAAACAAGCAAAAGCTAAAAGAGTTCAGCACCACCAAACAAACTTTACAAGAACGTTAAAGTGACTTCTTTAAGCAAAAAAGAAAGGCCACAACTAGAAACAGTAATCTTTATTATTTTCTTGCTTCAGTTACTTTTGGGTTTGGTTTCCTTAAGATGTGCATTTAGATTATTGATTTGAGATCTTTTTTTTGCTTGTTTTTTTTATAGTAGTTACAGCTGGAAATGTCTCTATTAGGACTGCTTTTGAGCACATCTTACAAGTTTTGTTATTCTGTATTGTTCTTTTCATTTGATTCAATTCATTTTTTAACTTTCTTATGATTGCTTCTTTTTACCCACTCATTGTTAAAGAGTGTGTTGTTTAGTTTTTACATATTGAGAATTTTCCAGCTTTCCTGCTGTTATTGATTTCTAATTTCATTAGACTGTGATTAGAAAAGTTGTTTTGTAATATTTCCATCTTTTCATTAAGACTTGTTTTAGGCCTAACATTATGGTCTGTTATGGAGAATATTCTTTGTGCACTTGAAAAGAATGTGATTCTGCTATAGTTGAGTGGAGTGTTTTGTATGTATCTGTTAGGTCAGATTGGTTCATAGTGTTATCAAGTCTTCTCTTTCTTTATTGGTCTTCTGTCTGGTTGTTTTTCATAGTTGAAAATGGGACATTGAAGTCTTCACTGTTACTGTTCTACTGTCTACTTATCTTTTTAATTTTGTCCAGTTTTTTTTTTTTTTTTTAAATTTATTTATTCATTTATTTATTTTTGGCTGTGTTGGGTCTTCGTTTCTGTGCGAGGGCTTTCTCTAGTTGTGGCAAGCGGGAGCCACTCTTCATCGCGGTGCGCGGGCCTCTCACTGTCACGGCCTCTCTTGCTGCAGAGCACAGGCTCCAGACGCGCAGGCCTCTCACTGTCGCGGCCTCTCTTGCTGCGGAGCACAGGCTCCAGACGCGCAGAGCTCAGTATTTGTAGCTCACGGGCCCAGCTGCTCCGTGGCACGTGGGATCTTCCCAGACCAGGGCTTGAACCCGTGTCCCCTGCATTGGCAGGCAGACTCTCAACCACTGCGCCACCAGGGAAGCCCAATTTTGTCCATTTTTGCTTCATATATTTTGATGTTCTGTTGTTAGGTGTGTATATGTTTGCAGTTTTTATATCTTCTTGCTGTGTTGAACATTTTATCAATATATAATGATCTTTGTCTTTTGTAAGCTCTTTTGAATTAAAATCTATTTTATTTGACATTAAAATAGCCACCTCATTCTTTTGATTCCGGTTTGCATGGAATTTCTTGTTTTATCCTTTTACTTTCAACCTCTTTGTGTTCTTACATATAGAGACTCTCATAGACAGGATCCTTTTGTTTTATCTAGCTTGCCTTTTTCTTCGTTTTACTGGGAGAATTTAATAGAAAGGTTTTATGAGGAAGTACCTTGAAATACATAAGTGTTTGAACTGATCCATTAGTTTTCCTTATCGTAGCTTCTTTCCAAATTCATAAAGTTACCAAGAATATTCTTTTAGCCATTTCATCTGAGAGTATGGAAACATTAGCATATCATATGTTGTTTGATGAACTATACAATGCTCATTTGTCCAGGGATTGTTTGGAGGCATATCCGGAGTTAGATTAACATGACTGTGGAGACTTTTGCCCCTTTTATTTAGCTTCTGTTGAATCATAGCTGGTGTTTGTAATTTTAATAGTATATAACCTGAAGTTTGAAATCAATGCAATTAGAATGAAGTAACCAAACTACAGATACGGAGAGCAGACATTATCATTGGGAATTCAATTCTTTTAAGAGTAGCTAATGTTCTTGAGTCAATCTGGAAAAAAGAAAAGGAAACGATTATGACACTAAAGAAAATTGGGATAATATATGATCATTGAGATATTTTATTATATTTTGAATAACTAGTTTATTTTAATGTTATTTTATTTCAAAATCATATGATAAAAGAAGCAGTTTTCTAGAAGTATACTGAATAGGGCCCCTGGAGTTTTCTCTGTTCCTTCCCAGTCTCACTAATACAAAGAGAATGAGAGGAAGCTACTTGGGAAGAGAAGTTGAGAAAGTTTTGGCAGAGGGGGAGCTGTGGGAGGAAGAAATAAAGAAAAAAGGAATTCTCATAGAATCTTGGAAAGGCTTGGGAATGTGAGATACCAGTTATCTTGGAAGACAGGGTGGACTGAAACCAAGAAAATCAGTTGAAGTTCATATAAAGAACTAGTAGGCTCCATTGCCCAAACCCCTATTCCCACAGAAGATTAGAGGTTTATTATCTGAAGATACTAAATCAGAGAGACTCTAAACATGTGACCCTCAAGGTCATTCAAGGGTAGGATAAGGTGCTATGCTTAACCAAGGAGATAAATACATAGAAACTCTTCACATGGAATGGTGAGGTTCCCCCCAGTTATTTCTTCTTGACTTGGCTCCCACAGCATCATCAGTGTGCTTTTGCCCACTTTGGGAGGAGATTGGAGGATTCTCCTGTGGGTAAACTGAACTGTTCCAGATGGTGAAAAAGTAAACTATAGATGTTGACCTTTTTCCCAAAGAAAAAGTGAGCTTGCATCTTCTTCTATAGCTGGATTCTTTCCTTGTTGGACTTTCTGTTAATATAAGCTTCCTTTATCTACAATTTGTAGTTCTGTAACACATAACAGCCTTAGGTTTAATTATGCAAATAAATGTTACCATTCTGAGATGAAGAAACTGGAAAAAAGGGAACAATTTCAACAAAATTTCAATTGTGTATTTCTGAAAATACTCAAGTGAGTGTATTGGACTATCAGTGTACTTTTTTTTTTCTTTTTTTTTTTTGGTACACGTGCCTCTCACTGCTGTGGCCTCTCCCGCCACGGAGCACAGGCTCCGGATGCGCAGGCTCAGCGGCCGTGGCTCACAGGCCCAGCCGCTTCACGGCATGTGGGATACCCCCGGACCGGGGCACAAACCCGCGTCCCCTGCATCAGCAGGTGGATTCTCAACCACTGCGCCACCAGGGAAGCCCTATCTATACTTTAAAAAAGATACTATATTTCAGTAAATTATACTCACCTTTTGTGCATTATAGTCAGTGATGAAGCAAATCACTGCACGTCTCTCAATGGCTTAAAACAACACTAATTCTATTTTTCAGCTAAGGGTTGAATGATATACTGAGGGCCTGCTTCAAGTTCTGTGTTAGATACACATCTGTTCTACATGTGTCTCATTCTTCTTGAAGTAATGGGCTAGCTAGGGTGTGTTCTTTCTATGGTAATGGCAGAGGTACAAGAGGTCAAACCCAATTGCCCAAGCACATTTTAGCTTCCACTTGCATCACAGCTATTAACACCATTCCATTGGCCAAAACAAGTCATGAGGCAGAGCCCAGATTTATGGAGTGGGAAGATTTACTCCCACCTTTAATTGGAGGAATTGCAAAGTCATAGGGCAAAGGTTATAGTTTATGACTGTACTTGAGATGTAGTAAGATCTGGGACTGTAATCTTTGCAAAGGTCAGGGTCTTCCATACTCTTCAGTCTTTAGATCCCCAGTATGACCTGAAAACTATTTGTGCTTTGAGAAAGTTTTACAGGAATTTTAATCAGTGATCCATTAAATGTACTCTTCAGAATTGAAATATGTATGAAATAAAGGTTATAGTATTTTTAATTTTATGAGTAAGGTATAAGGCATATTATATTGCCATAATTTTTACCCTAAACTATTTCTTTAAGTGAATAATTTTAGAACATTGACATAGAAGATATTCAATGTATGTTTATTGTTTGGTTGACGTATTTTGAGTCTCAAATTATAACATTATTGTATTATTTGGCAGAAAAGATTAGGAGGAGAGGGAGAAAAGGCAATGAGCATAAATTGAGTGCCTCCCAATATGCTGGATACTACAAGATAACATATCTATATCTCATTTTATCTTGATGTGCTCTCTTCTTGTTTTTTTGCGTTATTTTGTTTTTCTTTTCATTTTTACAGATAGGATATCTGAAGTGCCCAAGTCAAGACCTTGGGCATATTCCATCCAATCGGCAAACCCAAAGGCCCCTTTTCCTGCCATTTAGAGGAAGCTGAGCTGAAACTTCTGCCTTGGCCACTGAGGAAGCTCAGTTTTCACCATATGCAAATGTCAGTATTAACTCAGTGAGTAGGAAAAGAGCATTGCAACTAAGGGACCAGTGAGAAAGCTGTCTTAGATAAGGGAAGAGTCCCATGTGAGAACTGAGAGACAGTGGGTTTATATCATATCTCATTCCCTCCCATTGTAGAAAAACTAGAAGATGACTCATGGTCACTGCCCCACCCCAGTGAATAAATACCCTTCATCTTGAGGATTATGCGTTTCATTTTTGTTTCTTAGAAAATGTGTATATTTGTTACCTTTTAAGTGTCATTGAAAGTCAAAATAAAATATATAAAAAGCCATTATTTTAATTTAATTTTATTTAGTTATATAATTACTGTATGTTTATATTGTAGAGTTATATATTACATATTGGTATATAATTATGCTTGCTATTGTCTAAATAATTAAAATATTTTTGTAGCATATGAATCATGCTTACATACTACGTTGTGATTTAAAAAATGTCTGGAAACTGTTCTTGTTGCCCATGGTTGGCTCTGGTGTTTCGTTTATTGTATTTAGGTTAATTTGATTTCCTTTAACATGTCTTATGGACATTGCCCATACAAATGCTGAAAAGTTTTTTTTCTTCAGTTCCCTTAAATGAGTTTATAACTGTTGACTTACTTATTAATGTCATGTTTTAAAATTGTCTTTCCTTGGAAAGGCAGTATGCAAATTATATACCATATTTAGATTGAAGGTTTTTTCTTCTGGTAAAATTTTTTTGATTCTCTATTTGGCCAGGACATACATATAAAATGCTAAAAAGCATTTTGACAGAAAGTAGACAGATGGATGGAAGACTAACAACAACATTTGCATCAAGAAATTAGGTGAATGGAAGATTTAAGAATCCACACAAATTAACCATATCAATTCAATAAATTGAGAAGGGAGTAAGACTTAATTGTTCTGACTTTACAGAAAATTATTTGCTTATTTTGATGAAACCAGTTGTTTCATGTATGTGTAGATAAGTTCATAATATATGGGATTTTTACCTTAACATGAAATTCTACATTTTAAAGGTTTCTCTTTTAATATATAGATGTGTTTCTTATTGTAGAATGTTTTGTTTCACTGTTTTGTAGTATAGCTTCTAATTAAATCATATAAGAATGTATATGGGAATTTCATGGGAAAAATATTTACAAGTAGTATTCTTTTGATCAATAAGAAAAAAACTGTTGAGTAGATACTATCCTTATTCCCATTTTACACAAGAGGAAACTAAGAGACACGGGGTAATAAGTAACTTGCCCAAGGTCGTGTGGAAATAAGTGGTGGAACCAGGAATCAGACTTCTCCACCAATCTGTCTGACTCTTAAGTTTATGCTCTTAATGACATAGTCACATCCTCTAAGATAGTAGTAATTTTTAGAGCCCAGTCAACAGGCCTCTGGGAATCCTTGAAACAGTCTCAAGGGTCACAAGGTCAAAACTATTTTCATAATACTATCAAAACATTATTGGCTTTTTTGTTGTATAGACCTTTGAACTGATAATATGGAAAAACAGTGGTGGCTAAAGCTGCTGCTTCCTTAGTCAAGGCATTGGCACCATACTATGCTAATAGTAATAATATTCTTCACTGGCATGCACTTGCAGGTAAGAAAAAAAGCCAGTTTCACTTAAGAATGTCCTTGATGAAGTGTTAAAAATGATTGTTTATTAAGTCTTGACCTTTGAATTACATCTTTTTAATGTTTTGTAAGACTAAATGGAAATACATATAAAGCACTTAACGCTGTATACCAAAGTGCCACAGTTGTCACAAGAAAAAGCACTTGTGTCATTGAGTTGTGAGCTGAACTAGCCAGTTGTTTCATAGAACATGATTTTTACTTGAAACGATGACTGACAGACAAATTATGGTTTTGTAGACCTGAGTATTTAGCAGACAGTATAAACCTGTCACTTCAAGGAAAAGAATTGACAGTATTTTTTTACCAATAAAATTTAGGCAGATTTTTCTAAGAGAAAATTAGAATTTTAGGAGCTTGATTCTGTTGCTTAACAGCTGCCCAGTAATTAAAGAATTTTCAGATGAGGTGGGTGATGATATAAATGAATGTGATATTTTAAAATAGTATAATGAAATGTGTCATCACTTGGAAGATCTGTGTAACTCAGGGAACCAGTCTTTTTCAAATGACCAATGCACAGTGTTACAAAATCTCTTCAGAGCAGAAGATGGATTTTCATGTTAAAATGTATGGAAAGTTTCAGATTCCATATTATAAATAACTTTCAGGAAATTACCACCTGTGAAGTTTTGATGTAGTATCAAAGAAAACTATCTTCAGTTATTTGGAAAGACTATTAAAATAAATTTCCCATTTCCCACTACTTATCTGGGGATAAGTATGAAGCTAGGCTTTTAAATATTTTAAGTTAAACAGTATATGGCAACAGATTGAATTCAGAGCAGATATGAAAATCTTCTGTTAGGCCAGAGCTTAAAGAGATTTTTAAAAATGTAAAATAGTGCTATTCTTCTCACTAATTATTTGTTTTGGAAATATAGTAAATCTTCATTAAAATGTTAGCCATTTTTTCTGTAAAATTGATTTATTGATCATTTTAAATGAATTAATACATACCACTTTCTCAGTTTTTATTTCTAATATGAATATTAATATATCTAACCCATGTAAACAAAATGTTCTTTAGGGTCCTTTTTAAAAAAAAAAAGTGTAAAAGAGTCTTAAGGACAAAAAGTTTAGGAGCTGCTGCTCTAGAAGAAACATATTTAGAAAGTACAGTATAGGGCTTCCCTGGTGGCGCAGTGGTTAGGAATCCGCCTGCCAATGCAGCGGACATGTGTTCGAGCCCTGGTCTGGGAGGATCCCACATGCGGCAGAGCGGCTGGGTCCGTGCGCCACAACTGCTGGGCCTGCGCTCTAGAGCCCGCACACCTAGGACCCGTGCTCCGCAGCAAGAGAAGCCACCTCAGTGAAAAGCCCGTGCACCGCAGCAAGGGGTAGCCCCCGCTCCCCTCAACTAGAGAAAAGCCCGAGTGCAGCAGTGGAGACCCAGTGCAGCCAAAAATAAAATAAATAAATTTTTTAAAAACACACCATTCACTTAAAAAAAATGAAAAAGTACCGTACATGTTAGGACAGAGAAATTGAAATTGCATGTTTTTGAAAGTGCATTAAGTGGTCTACACTTGGTAGACAAAGAAGCAATTTCTTTGGTCTCCATTGTTAGCTCTTAATCAGATATCAAATATATTCATTTGAATTGAGTGTCTTTCTCAAAACATTTATAATTGAGACACTTATTTGTATAACATTGCTAGTGTTTACTGAGGTTAACATGATACTAATGTGATCATTTACTTGAGAATTGTAGACCTTTATAAGCTATGTCAAATTGTAGACCTTTATAAGCTATAGAGATATGACAAATGTTATTAGTTGACTACCTACTTAATTGCCTAATGTATTCCTTTTTAAGTGAACTCTTTTTTTTTGGAACGCGGGCCTCTCACTGCTGTGGCCTCTCCCGCCACGGAGCACAGGCTCCGAACGCGCAGGCTCAGCGGCCATGGCTCACGGGCCCAGCCGCTTCACGGCACGTGGGATACCCCTGGACCGGGGCACAAACCCGCGTACCCCGCACCGGCAGGCGGATTCTCAACCACTGCACCACCAGGGAAGCCCTACCTGTACTTTAAAAAAGATACTATATTTCAGTAAATTATACTCACCTTTTGTGCATTATAGTCAGTGATGAAGCAAATCACTGCACGTCTCTCAATGGCTTAAAACAACACTAATTCTATTTTTCAGCTAAGGGTTGAATGATATACTGAGGGCCTGCTTCAAGTTCTGTGTTAGATACACATCTGTTCTACATGTGTCTCATTCTTCTTGAAGTAATGGGCTAGCTAGGGCGTGTTCTTTCTATGGTAATGGCAGAGGTACAAGAGGTCAAACCCAATTGCCCAAGCACATTTTAGCTTCCACTTGCATCACAGCTATTAACACCATTCCATTGGCCAAAACAAGTCATGAGGCAGAGCCCAGATTTATGGAGTGGGAAGATTTACTCCCACCTTTAATTGGAGGAATTGCAAAGTCATAGGATAAAGGTTATAGTTTATGACTGTACTTGAGATGTAGTAAGATCTAGGACTGTAATCTTTGCAAAGTGAACTCTTAATGGAGTCCATGGACTTAATTTACTGCTGAGAATTTGGTAGATACGTTGTTTCCTGGGACCTGTGGCCTGTCTTATTTATGTAGTCAGGGATAAATGTTGAATGCAGTTCTATTCCAAGGCCTAGTTATAGGGTTTGGTGAATAGATGCCAAAGTTGAAAATATCTAAATGTATGTTTTTCTGAATCTCTCTCTGCAGGATGACGTAGCTTTGCCAAAGACTTAGAAGCTAAGCAGAAAATGAGCTTAACATCCTGGTTTTTGGTGAGCAGTGGAGGCACTCGCCACAGGCTGCCACGAGAAATGATTTTTGTTGGAAGAGATGACTGTGAGCTCATGTTGCAGGTAATTGCGTCTGCCTTCTGTATGTGTCAACTCAAAACCTGGAACTGACATGAAATATTTTTCTGCTCCTTTGGAGAGCAACTCTACTTAACATTTGAACTTTCCAGCTCTCCCTCTTTAAGCTCTAGTTACTAGTTTAATAAATTTTCTCCCCTTGTATCATTTAAAAATAAGTTCCAAGTCTTGGAGATTATATTTTGAAAATTGAGAGCTTTGAGTAGAGAAGTTTGTTTTTAAGAAGTAAGAAGTTTCACATTATACACTTTTAAAATAAGACTTGTAAGTAATTCATAAAATTAGCATAGAATGAAGTAAAACTGAATTTTAATTATGGGTACTTAATTGATACTGGAGTTAATCTCTCTTTTTCTTTTCGAGGTTTTCATTATATCTTCCAGTAGTTTGAGCATACAGATTGTTGGCATTTACTGAATTATGTATAAAGGAGTTACTTTTAAAACATACTTTGAAGATCTTTTTTAATTAATTTATTTTTTATTTTATTTATTTTTGGCTGTGTTGGGTCTTTGTTGCTGCACGCGGGCTTTCTCTAGTTGCGGTGAGCAGGGGCTGCTCTTCGTTGCAGTGCTCGGGCTTCTCATTGCGGTAGCTTCTCTTGTTGCAGAGCACGGGCTCTAGGTGCAGGGGCTTCAGTAGTTGTGGCTCACAGGCTCTAGAGCGCAGGCTCGGTAGTTGTGGCACACGGGCTTAGTTGCTCCGCGGCATTTGGGATCTTCCCGGACCAGGACTCGAACCCCTGTCCCCTGCGTTGGCAGGCGGATTCTTAACCCCTGCGCCACCAGGGAAGCCCTTTTAAGATGTTTTTGAGCAAAGTAATTAGAAAAATGGATCCCCAGGTTTTTGAGATTTAGTTACTTTAATAGGTCCTGGTAATCTAGATTAGAATCTTATCCCCTTGCCCTCCCCCCTTTTGTTGGTAAAAAACTGTAAACAAGTACTTAGAATAGAGAGATTTTTTCTGTTAGCCCAGATTTTCTCAACTGGGGTGATCCTGCCTTCCCCCAATTCCCCCAAAAGATATTTGGCAGTATTTGGAGACATTTTGATTTTTTTTTTAAGAGACAGTTGATTTTTTAAAATATATTTATTTATTTAGTCATTTATTTATTTAGGTTGCCCCAGGTCTTAGTTGCGGCACATGGGATCTTCGTTGCCTCATGCAGGATCTTTAGTTGCAGTATGCAGACTTCTTAGTTGCAGGATCTTTAGTTGCACTGGGATCTAGTTCCCTGACCAGGGATTGAACCTGGGCCCCCTGAATTGGGAGCACAGAGTCTTACCCACTGGACAATCAGGGAAGTCCCCATTTTGATTGTTGTGCATGGTAGAGGGTTGGAGGTGGTTGCCACTGACATTCAGTAGGCAAAGGTCAAGAGACCGGGGGGGTTGCAAACATCCTACAGTATATAACATATTTCTTCATACCCCCTGTACCACCCCCACCAAACACACCCAACAAAGAATTATTTGGCCAAAAATATCAATAGTGCTGAGACTGAGAAACCCTACATTGTCCCCAGGAAAGTCGGATTTGCATATGTTTACGTATGTTTTTACTTTAAAGTTAAAGAACTTATTTTATAGTTTTGAGACAGTAAAAGTAAAGCCACTATATAGCTATATGAGTATATGAGTTACATGTATAATGAAACCTTATTTAAAGAAATTCAATGAGAGAAATAGAATAGTACAGAGATTTTTCTGGGCTCCTCAGTGAGATTGAGTAGTGAGACTAGCAACTGAGAAGAAGGCAGTAATGATTCTGTTTGGATATAGGCCCCTTGTAACTGAAACATCTTAAGTTCAAACTGGGGGGAACTCATTCATTAGAGAGTGGAAGAGGTACTTTCTATGTGGCATTTCTGTCAACTAGCAGAGCAGTATCTTAGGAAATGTGGGAATGGCTGTTTAGGAACTTGCAGAATAAATCTTTTCTTACATGGAGGTAAGATTAAGAGACATGACTGGTAAGGTGTCTGTGTCCTGGATTATGTGTAACAAATATAAGTTTTCTGACAATTTGTGAGGTGGAGGGAGGAAGCTGAGAGTCCAAGGAGACCAAGATGGGTTCCAATTCACAGGACACACCATCGGAGAGGAAAGAGCTACATAGAGAAAGAACTCTGTGGAGGATTACCCTTGAGTATGCAGTTGAGTACTGATCAGCACACATATGTGAAGAAACTACCCAAGGGCAGGGGAAAAAATCCCACTCAAATTAGAGTTAACAGTATCTGGCACTAACAGGGTCAGGAATGGTGCCTGTTCCAACAGCCAGACTGGAAAACCTCACAATTCACAGGGAATTGGTCTCTACCCCTTAGTAGTGGGGAAATAATTAACCCTAGTCTGAGTTCTACTCTTATCTCAATCTTAAAAACAATACTCAAAAGGGTCACACTGTTTTTAAGTAACTTAGCTGTGTCCCAGACCAAAGTTCAAGAATATTTATAGGAATACAGAAATACAAAGGTAAAATTCCCAGTGTTTGTTAGCCAATAAAAAATTATCAGGCCTGTAAAGAAGCAGGAAAATGTGACCCATAATGAAGATTGATTAAAGATTTTCTGTTTCTGAAGAGTTTGGCAAAGTTTGGCAAAATTTAAAAATGGCAAAACAATCTTGAAAAAGAAGAATAAGGTTACACAACTCACTTCTCAGCTTCAAAATTTATTACAAAGCTAGCAATACTGGAATAAGGGTAGACATACAGACAAATGGAACAGAATGAAGAGTTCAGAAGAAAACCCATATATCTATGGCTGTTATGGTTTGAATTGTGTCCCCCACCCCCAAAGACGTATCAAAGTCCTAATATCCCATACTTGTGAATGTGATCTTATTAGGAAATAGGGTCTTTGAGGATGTGATCAAGTTAAATGAAGTCATTAGGGTGGACCTTAAGCCAATATAACTTGGTGTCATATGTTGAGGAGAAGACAGACACAGAGAGAAGACAGCCATGTAAAGATAGAAGCAGAGATTAAGAGTTATGCTACCAGAAGCTAACGAAACCTGGGGCTACCAGAAACTGGAAGAGGCAAGGAGAAGGATTCTTCCCTGGAAGTTTTGGAGGAAACATGGCCCTGCCAAGTCCTTGATTTTGGACTTCGTGAATCCAGAACTTTGAGAGAATAAACTTGGACTGTTTTAAGCCACTCAATTTATGGTACTTTTTTATGGCAGCCCAAGGAAACTGCTACAGTAGGTTTTTGAGAAGGGTGCCAAGTCCATTCAGTAGAGGAAAGAGTGGTCTTTCCAACAGATAAAGCTAGGACAACCAGATTTCTACATGTAAAAGAATGAATTTGGACCCCTACCTTACAATATATATAAAAATTAACTCAAAATGGATCAGTGACCTGAATATAAGAGCTAAAGCCATAAAACTCTTAGAAGAAATCATAGGGATAAATCGTCATGACCTTGGATTTGGCAGTGGATTCTTAGATATGATACCAATAGCACAAGCAACAAAAGAAAAAGTAGGTAAATTGGACTTCATCAAAATTAAAAACGTGTGCATCTAAGGATACTATCAAGAGAGGAAAAAGGCAACTCTCAGAATTGGAGAAGATATTTGCAAAACCATATGTATCTTATAATATCCAGAGTGTATAAAGAACTCCTACAACTCAACAACAAATATACAAACAGCCCCCTTAAAAAATGGTCAAAAGACTTGAGTAGACATTTCTCCAAAGAGATATAAAAATGGCTAATAAGCTCATGAAAGTCACTCAACATCATTTGTCATTAAATGCAGATCAGAACTGCAATGAAATACTGCTTCACATCTACTGAGATGGCAATAATGTTAAAGAAAAAAAAAAAGAAGATAAGTGTTGGTAAGGGTATGGAGAAATTGAAATTCTTGTACCTTGCTGGTGGGAATGTGAAAAATGGGGTAGCCGCCGTGGAAAACAATTTAGTGGTCCCTCAAAAAGCTAAACAGAATTATCATATGACCCAGCAATTCCACTAGTAGGCTATACCCAGAATAATTGAAAGCTAGGACTCAAACAGATACTTGTATTTAAGTCAGTGTTCATTGTAGTGTTATTCACAGTAGCCAAAAGGTGACAACAACCCAAGTGTCCAGCAGCAGATGAAGGGGTAAACAAAATACAGTATATGTCAATACATATAATGGATTATTACTCAGTTACAAAAAGAAACAAAGTTTGAATACATGCTGCAACAGAAATGAACCTTGAAAACATTATGCTAAATGAAATAAGCCAGAAACAAATGACAAATGTATGATTCCACTTACATGAAATATCTAAAACAAGCAAATTCGTAGAGATACAAAGTAGATTAGTGGTTACCAGTGGCTGGAGGAAGGAGGGTTGAAGAGTTATTGCTATACAGTTACAGTTTCTGTTTGGAGTGATGAAAGAATTTTGGAAAGGGGTGTGGTTTGGGGTGTTAAATTTTGGAATCGGATATTGTGCAATGGTGATGATTGCACAACATTGTAAATTTAATTAATGCCACTGAATCGTACAACGAAAATGGTTAAAATGACAAATATTATGTTATATATATTTTACCACAGTGAAAAATTTAGAGGGAAATCAATGGCAATAGAATTTTAAAATATCATTGAATCAATTCAGGTATTATAATCAAAATAATGCCTTTATAACAAATTAAAAGAAAATCAATAAAAAATCAATAATTTTTAAAGCACAAAAACCACTATTACCACTATAAGAAGTCAAACATTAAAATAACATTTTTATTTAAAATTCATCAATGTGTCTGATGTGGGCATCTATTCTACTTATGACTATTTTTAAATTTATGCTTTATTTAAAAAATATAATATAAAGTTGGTGAAACTCCATGATCAGGCAAGAAGAAAACCAGTTTTGACCTGTTACTCAGACTCCACCTCTAGAGATACTTCTGCCCTTAATCTGATAGGAGCATACTCCTTTTAGCACTACCCTGGACACAGTGTATTCTCTGAAAAAGTTCCATGATTTGATCGCCATCATGGTTACCTGGTAGTCAGAATCAGTGCTACAAATTAATGGAACTCTTCTTAGTACAGAAAGACACATCTTTTGTATGGAAGTAAGAACAAATATTTGCAAATTGTATTTAGTTTTGTTTTTTTTTTTCACGGTACGCGGGCCTCTCACTGTTGTGGCCTCTCCTGTTGTGGAGCACAGGCTCTGGACGTGCAGGCTCAGTGGCCATGGCTCACGGACCTAGCCGCTCCGCGGCATGTGGAATCTTCCCGGACCAGGGCACGAACCCGTGTCCCCTGCATCGGCAGGCGGACTCTCAACCACTGCGCCACCAGGGAAACCCTATATTTAGTTTTTAAATGGTTTAGTCGAGGAGCTTCAAGGTGGAGAAAGAGTAAGACATGGAGATCACCTTCCTCCCCACAAATACATCAGAAATACATCTATCTACATGTGGAACAGCTCCTACACAACACCAACTGAACGCTGGCAGAAGACCTCAGACCTCCCAAAAGGCAAGAAACTTCCCCACGTACCTGGGTAGGGCAAAAGAAAAAAGAAAAAACAGAGGCAAAAGAATAGGGATGGAACCTGCACCAGTGGGAGGGAGCTGTGAAAGAGGAAAGGTTTCCACACACTAGGAAGCCCCATCGTGGGCGAAGACTGCGGAGCTTCGGAGCCACGGAGGAGAGTGCAGCAACAGGAGTGCAGAGGGCAAAGTGGAGAGATTCCCACAGAGAGGATCGGTGCCGATCAGCACTCACCAGCCCAAGAGGCTTGTCTGCTCACCTGCCGGGATGGGTGGGGGCTGAGAGCTGAGGCTCGGGCTTCCGTCAGATCCCAGGGAGAGGACTGGGGTTGGCTGTGTGAACACAGCCTGAAGGGGGCTAGTGCGCCACAGCTAGCCTGGAGGGAGTCTGGGGAAAAGTCTGGAGCTGCTGAAGAGGCAAGAGACTTTTTCATGCCTCTTTGTTTCCTGGTGCACAAGAAGAGGGGATTCAGAGTGCCGCTTAAAGGAGCTCCAGAGATGGGCGTGAGCTGCAGCTATCAGCACGGACCCCAGAGACGGGCGTGAGATGCTAAGGCTGCTGCTGCATCCACCAAGAAGCCTGTGTGCAAGCACAGGTCACTATCCACACTGCACGTCCTGGGAGCCTGTGCAGCCTGCCACTGCCAGGGTCCCGTGATCCAGGGACAACTTCCCCAGGAGAACACACAGCGCACCTCAGGCTGGTGTAATGTCACGCCAGCCTCTGCTGCCACAGGCTCTCCCAGCATTCTGTACCCCTCCCTCCCCCTGGCCTGAGTGAGCCAGGGCCCCCAAATCAGCTAACCCCATCCTTACTGAGTGAAGAACAGACGCCCTCAGGTGACCTACACACAGAGGCAGGGCCAAATCCAAAGCTGAAACCCAGGAGCTGTGCGAACAAAGAAGAGAAAGGGAAATCTCTCCCAGCAGCATCAGGAGCAGCGGATTAACTCACCACAGTCAACTTGATGTACCCTGCACCTGTGGAATACTTGAATAGACAACGAATCATCCCAAATTGAGGAGATGGACTTTGGGAGCAATGATATATTTTTTTTTTTCCCTTTTTCTCTTTTTCTAAGTGTGCATGTCTATGCATCTATGTGTGATTTTGTCTGTATAGCTTTGCTTTTACCATTTGTCCTAGGGTTCTGTCTGTCTTTTTTTACTATAGATTTTAGTGCTTCTTGTCATCGGTGGGTTTGTTTTTTGGTGTGGTTGCTCTCTTCTTTCTTCTTTATTACGTTAAAATTTTTTTTTAATAATTTTTATTTTAATAACTTTAATTTAATTTAATTTAATTTTATCTTCTTCTTTCTTTCTATCTCTTCTCCATTTTATTCTGAGCCATGTGGATGACAGGCTCTTGGTGCTCCAGCCAGGTGTCAGGGCTGTGCCTCTGAGGTGGGAGACCCAAGTTCAGGACATTGGTCCACAACAGAACACCCAGCTCCAGGTAATATCAAACAACGAAAATCTCCCAGAGATCTCCATCTCAACGCCAAAACCCAGCTCCACTCAACGACCAGCAAGCTCCAGTGCTGGACACCCTATACCAAACAACTAGCAAGACAGGAACACAACCCCACCCATTAGTGGAAAGGCTGCGTAAAATCATAATAAGGCCACAGACAGACACCCCAAAACACACCACCAGACGTGGACCTACCCACCAGAAAACAAGATCCAGCCTCATCCACCAGAACACAGGCTCTAGTCCCCTCCACCAGGAAGCCTACACAACCCACTGAACCAACCTTAGCCACTGGGGGCAGACACCCAAAACAACGGGAACTACGAACTTGCAGCCTATGAAAAGGAGACCCCAAATGCAGTAAGGTAAGCAAAATGAGAAGACAGAGAAGCACACAGCAAATGAAGGAGCAAGATAAAAATGCACCAGACCTAACAAATGAAGAGGAAATAGGCAGTCTACCTGAAAAAGAATTCAGAATAATGATAGTAAGGATGATCCGAAGTCTTGGAAGTAGAATGGACAAACTGCAAGAAACGTTTAACATGGACCTAGAAGAACTAAAGAGCAAACAAACAGTCATGAACCACACAATAAATGAAATTAAAATTCTCTAAAAGGGATCAATAGCAGAATAAATGAGGCAAAAGAATGGATAAGTGACCTGGAAGATAAAATACTGGAAATAACGACTGCAGAGCAGATTAAAGAAAAAGAAATGAAAGGAATTGAGGACAGTCTCAAAGACCTCTGGGACAACATTAAACACACCAACATTCGAATTATAGGGGTCCCAGAAGAAGAAGAGAAATAGAAAGGGACTGAGAAAATATTTGAAGAGATTTTAGTTGAAACCTTCCCAAATATGGGAAAGGAAAGAGTTAATCAAATCCAGAAAGCACAGAGAGTCCCATACAGGATAAATCCAAGGAGAAACACGCCAAGACACATATTAATAAAACCATCAAAAATTAAATATGAAGAAAAAGTGTTAAAAGCAGCAAGGGAAAAATAACATACAACAGAATCACCATAAGGTTAACAGCTGATATTTTAGCAGAAACTATGCAAGCCGGAAGAGAGTGGCAGGATATTTAAAGTGATGAAGGGGAAAAACCTATAACCAAGATTACTCTACCCAGCAAGGATCTCATTCAGATTTGATGGAGAAATTAAAACCTGTACAGACAAGCAGAAGCTAAGAGAATTCAGCAATACCAAACCAACTTTACAACAAATGCTAAAGGAACTTCTCTACACAGGAAACACAAGAGAAGGAAAAGACCTACAATAACGAACTCAAAAGAATTAAGAAAATGGTAATAGGAACATACATATCGATAATTACCTTAAATGTAAATGGATTAAATGCTCCAACCAAAAGACATAGACTGGCTGAATGGATACAAAAACAAGTCTCGTATATATGCTGTCTGCAAGAGACGCACTTTAGACCTAAGGACACATACAGACTGAAAGTGAGGGAATGGAAAAAGATATTCCATGCAAATGGATATCAAAAGAAAGCTGGAGTAGCAATTCTCATATCAGACAAAATAGACTTTAAAACAAAGACTATTACAAGAGACAAAGAAGGACACTACCTAAAGATCAAGGGATCAATTCTAGAAGAAGATATAACAATTGTAAATATTTATGCACCCAGCATAGGAGCACCTCAATACATAAGGCAAATACTAACAGCCATAAAAGGGGAAACTGACAGTAACACAATCATAGTAGGGAACTGTAACACCCCACTTTCACCAATGGACAGATCATCCAAAATGAAAATAAATAAGGAAACAAAAGCTTCAAATGATACATTAAAGAAGATGGACTTAATTGATATTTATAAGACATTCCATCCAAAAACAACAGAATACACTTTCTTCTCAAGTGCTCATGGAACATTTTCCGGGATAGATCATATCTTGGGTCACAAGTCAAGGCTTGGTAAACTTAAGAGAGTTGAAATCATATCAAGTATCTTTTTGACCACAATGCCATGAGACTAGATATCAATTACAGGAAAAAATGTGTAAGAAATAAAAACACATGGAGGCTAAACAATAAGCTACTTAATAACCAAGAGATCACTGAAGAAATCAAAGAAGAAATCAAAAAATACCTAGAAACAAATGACAGTGAAAACACGACGACCCAAAACCTATGGGATGCAGCAAAAGCAGTTCTAAGAGGGAAGTTTATAGCAATATGATCCTACCTTAAGAAACAAGAAACATCTCAAATAAACAACCTGACCTTACACCTAAAGCAATTAGAGAAAGAACAACAAAGTGAGCAGAAAGAAAGAAATCATAAAGATCAGATCAGAAATAAATGAAAGAGAAATGAAGGAAATGATAGCAAAGATCAATAAAACTAAAAGCTGGTTCTTTGAGAAGATAAACAAAATTGATAAACCATTAGGCAGACTCATCAAGAAAAAGAGGGAGAAGACTCAAATCAATAGAATTAGAAATGAAAAAGGAGAAATAAAAACTGACACTGCAGAAATACAAAGAATTGTGAGAGAGTACTACAAGTAACTATATGCCAATAAAATGGACAACCTGGAAGAAATGGACAAAGTCGTACAAATGCACAACCTTCAAAGACTGAGCCAAGAAGAAATAGAAAATATGAACAGATCAATCACAAGCACTGAAATTGAAACTGTGATTAAAAATCTTACAAGAAACAAAAGCCCAGGACCAGATGGCTTCAGAGGCGAATTCTATCAAACATTTAGAGAAGAGCTAACACCTATCCTTCTCAAACTCTTCCAAAATATAGCAGAGAGAGGAACACTCTCAGACTAATTCTACAAGGCCACCATCACCCTGATACCAAAACCAAAGATGTCACATAGAAAGAAAACTACAAGCCAATATCACTGATGAACATAGATGCAGAAATCCTTAACAAAATACTAGCAAACAGAATCCAACAGCACATTTAAAGGATCATACACGATAATTAAGTGGGGTTTATCCCAGGAATGCCAGGATTCTTCAATATACACAAATCAATCAATGTGTTACATCATAATAACCAGTTGAAGGAGAAAAACCATATGATCATCTCAATAGATGCAGAGAAAGCTTTTGGCAGAATTCAACACCTATTTATGATAAAAACCCTCCACAAAGTAGGCATAGAGGGAACTTACCTCAACATAATAAAGGCTATATATGACAAACCCACAGCCAACATCGTTCTCAGTGGTGAAAAACTGAAACCATTTCCATTAAGATCAGGAACAAGACAAGGTTGCCCACTCTCACCACTATTACCCAACATAGTTTTGGAAGTTTTAGCCACAGCAATCAGAGAAGAAAAAGAAATAAATGGAATCTAAATTGTAAAAGAATAAGTAAAGCTATCACTGTTTGCACATGACATGATACTATATATAGAGAATCCTAAAGATGCTACTAGGAAACTACTAGACCCAATCAATGAATTTGGTAAAGTTGCAGGATACAAAATTAATGCACAGAAATCTCTTGCATTCCTATACACTAATGATGAAAAATCTGAAAGTGAAATCAAGAAAACACTCCCATTTACGATTGCAACAAAAAGAATAAAAAATCTAGGTATAAACCTGCCTAAGTAGACAAAACCTGCCTAAGGAGACAAAAGACCTGTATGCAGAAAATTATAAGACACTGATGAATGAAATTAAAGATGATACAAATAGATGGAGTGATATACCATGTTCTTGGATTGGAAGAATCAACATTGTGAAAATGACTACTACCCAAAGCAATCTACAGATTCAATGCAATCCCTATCAAACTACCAATGGCATTTTTCACAGAATCAGCACAAAAAATTTCACAATTTGTGTGGAATCACAAAAGACCCCGAATAGCCAAAGCAATCTTGAGAAAGAAAAACAGAGTTGGAGGAATCAGGCTCCCTGACTTCAGACTATACTGCAAAGCTACAGTAATCAAGACAGTATGGTATTGCACAAAAACAGAAATAATAGATCAATGGAACAGGATAGAAAGCCCAGAGATAAACCCACGCACATATGGTCACCTTATCTTTGATAAAGGAGAAATTAGAACACTGTGTAACACCATACACAAAAATAACCTCAAAATAGATTAAAGACCTAAATGTCAAACTCTTAGAGGAAAACATAGGCAGAACACTCTTCGACATAAATCACAGCAAGATCCTTTTTGACCCACCTCCTACAGAAATGGAAATAAAAACAAAAATAAACAAATGGGACCTAATGAAACTTAAAAGCTTTTGCACAGCAAAGGAAACCATAAACAAGATGAAAAGACAGCCCTCAGAATGGGAGAAAATATTTGCAAATGAAGCAACTGACAAAGGATTAATCTCCAAAATTTACAAGCAGCTCATGCAGCTCAATATCAAAAAAAAAAAAATCAACCCAGTCCAAAAATGGGCAGAAGACCTACATAGACATTTCTCCAAAGAAAATATACAGATTGCCAACAAGCACATGAAAGAATTCTCAGCATCATTAATCATTAGAGAAATTCAAATCAAAAATACAATGGGATATCATCTCACACCAGTCAGAATGGACATCTTCAAAAAATCTACAAACAATAAATGCTGGAGTGGGTGTGGAGAAAAGGGAACCATCTCGCACTGTTGGTGGGAATGTAAATTGATACAGCCACTATGGAGAACAGTATGGAGGTTCCTTAAAACCTACAAATAGAACTACCATATGACTCAGCAATCCCACTACTGGGCATATATCCTGAGAAAACCATAATTCAAAAAGAGTCATGTACCATAATGTTCATTGCAGCTCTATTTACAATAGCCAGGACATGCAAGCAACCTAAGTGTCCATCAACAGATGAATGGATATAGAAGATTTGGCACATGTATACAATGGAATATTACTCAGCCACAAAAAGAAACGAAATTGAGTTACTTGTAGTGAGGTGGATGGCCAGAGAGTCTGTCACACAGAGTGAAGTAAGTCAGAAAGAGAAAAACAAATACCATATGCTAACAGATATATATGGAATCTAAAACAAAAATGGTCATGTAGAACCTAGGGGTAAGATGGGCATAAAGATGCAGACCTACTAGAGAATGGACCTGAAGATACGGGGAGGGGGAAGGGTAAGCTGGGACAAAGTGAGAGAGTTGCATGGACATAAATACACTACCAAATGTCAAATATATAGCTAGTGGGAAGCAGCCACATAACACAGGGAGATCAGCTCGGTGCTTTGTGACCACCTAGAGGGGTGGGATAGGGAGGGTGGGAGACGTTAGAGGGAAGAGGTATGGGGATATATGTATATGTATAACTGATTCACTTTGTTATAAAGCAGAAACTAACACACCATTGTAAAGCAATTTTACTCCAATAGAGATGTTAAAAAAAAAAAGGCCAAGCCGTAAAAAGTAAAATAAAATAAATAAATGGTTTAGTCTTTCATAGAATATTAGTAAAATAAATGGATTATTTAAAACTTACTATTCTTTTTATATTATTTCTGAAAAGTGAACTAAGCTCACGTATGGAGAAGTGGAGACTTAGAAGTATATAAATATTAGTGAAATATATTTGTTCAGAGCTCTAGAGTTGATGAAGTTATGTTTTCATTTTAAGGCGTTATGTAGATGAAATGGTTCTACATTGGTTAGATCAGTTGTTGTGAGAAGTAAAATTGTTAGAAATACAAATAATTACTATTTGCTTTTTTAAAGCGTCAATAAAAGAAGATCTTTTAAATTTTGCTCACCTAATTTAGTATTTATGGTTTATAACCCTTTATTTGTAACATACAGGAAACAACTGGTTAGTAGTTAGGTTTTAGAATCTCTGCCTCTGAATAATTTTCAGTAGTTTCTTACCTGTAAAGATTTCAACTACAAATAGATTTACCGGCATTGTAAGCAATACTTTGATGATAATGTAGCTTAAAACCCAGTGCAAAATGGAAACAAATAATCCATGAGGTCATATGCTCTGTTTGATTACAATTACATTTTTTTGTTAATTATGACCAAAAAAAAAGTTTTGAATATTTTGTTGTTATTTCATCTCATTCCAAAAATGCTAGTCTAAAGAATGTGGTCATTGAGAAGAAAATGTGCTTGGATATTAAAGAGTTGGTGATTAAACAAGGGATTCTGGAATTCGAGTTTTGTTTCTGCCACTTACCTTGGAAGACTTTAGCAAATTAATGAACTTGCTGTGCTTGTTTGTTGTGCTATAGAAAGATGATTATACCATGCTATGTTCCATAAGACATTTGTAAAATAAATCTTAGAGAGCTGTGAATGAATGGTATAAAGTGTAATTATTGGGTAAAGATTATACCGTGTTTGTTTTTTTATTTGCGATACGCGGGCCTCTCACTGCCACGGCCTCTCCCGTCGCGGAGCACAGGCTCCGGATGCACAGGCTCAGTGGCCATGGCTCACGGGCCCAGCCACTCCACGGCAAGTGGGATCCTCCCGGACCGGGGCACAAACCTGCGTCTCCTGCATCGGCAGGCGGACTCTCAACCACTGCGCCACCAGGGAAGCCCCCCGTCTTTGTTTTGAATGATACACAATATTACTACTATTAAAAGTGCCATGCCATTGAATTATACTTTCTGTTGTTCTCAGTGTTCATTTATGTTAGTTCAATTGTTCCTCAAGAATTTCTTAAAGATATAATTACCTCCATTTTACAGATGATAAAATTAAGATTCAGAAAGACTTAGTCACTGTGTTTTATTACAATATATTGGATTCTTCTATATACAAGTTGAGTTGCATTTTGAAAAAAGTTCATATCTAAATTCTAATTTTATCTTAATTGTACCAAATGCATGAATTTTGCTCTGTTTGGAGAATCATCATCATACTAATTAGTTTTCCTAATGCATAATAGAAAATATAATAAAATTATATTTGACTCACTGTTTTAATATTTTAATTTTTGTATGATATATTAACAGAATGTGTTTTGAAGATCATAGGTTAGTAATTTTCTTCTATCCTTTGGAGCACATAGCAAAGGATAAATCACTGTTTATTACTATGATTGTAAAAACGCAACTGGACTTTCAAAGAATATTTCAGCTACACTATCTTTAAAGAACATTTTTTTTTAATTATTTTTTTATTTTTGGCTGTGTTGGATCTTCGTTGCTGCATGCGGGTGTTCTCTAGTTGCGGCGAGCAGGGACTACTCTTTGTTGCAGTGTGTGGGCTCCTCATTGCAATGGCTTCTCTTGTTGCACAGCACTGGCTGTAGGTGCACGGGCTTCAGTAGTTGCGGCTCGTGGGCTCAGTAGTTGTGGCTCATGGGCTCTAGAGCTCAGACTCAGTAGTTGTGGCACACAGGCTTAGTTGCTGTGCGGCATGTGGGATCTTCCCGGGCCAGGGCTCGAACCCATGTCCCCTGCATTGACAGGCAGATTCTTAACCATTGCGCCACCAGGGAAGCCCCTCTTTTAAAATTTTTAAATGATGAGACATACAGTGGCAATCTTTCTCTTTTTAGTTTTTTTCTTAACATATGTATCCATGTATTTGTGTCTTTTTCTTTCATATTTTTAGTAGGAAAGAGAAGTAATAGCCATTTCATATCCAATGTGTATATAGATAGGGTCTTTCTGTCCTTTAAGGCTTAGAGTCTAGTAGAAGGATATGTGTATGTAAATAAGTGGGTATAAACAGTATGTACAAGACAGTGATGGGAGTTGGTATGGGGTACAGAAAAAAGAGGTTGGTCAGTTCCGCCTGCAAGGAAATGTGGGAATGTGAAATCTGGAAAGACTTCTGGAGGAGATGGCTTTAGCTGAATTATCTTGAAAGATGAATAAATGGTTTCTGGAAGGTTAGAGTGTGGTTGAGTACGTGGTATTGGAGATAGCATGGCATTCAGTGTCTATTTAGGTAAATTAAAATAGTTCCTTGAAGTTTGTATATAAGATGTGAAGGCAAACGTTTTGAGAAATTAAGACTTGGGCATTAGAAGAGGCCAGATCGTGGCAGGCCTTGTGTTCTATATTAAAGACTTGGTGTATCTTACCTTAGCCAGTAAGAGGAGTTTTTAGGCAGAGCGATATTGCCTTTTCAGATGCTTCCCATGCATTTAATCCTCACAAAAAAAATCTGTGAGCTAAGTTTACCTTTTTGTAGAATGATTATACAAAGATTAGTAATTTTACCAAGATCCCAAAACTGGCAAGTGGCTGGACCAGTTCTTTTTGACTCCAACACCTGTGCTTTAAACTACTATTCTATATTACTGCTTAGGATTAGAGATTGGAATTGGTATAAGCAGTTAGATGATTATAATAATCTAGGAAGAGACGGTTAAGTTCTAAGGAAGAGAGTATCATTTAAAATGAAGAAAAGAAGACAGAGCAGGAGAGAGATTGAAAATAGAAGGCTGTGCTTTCTAGTTTTATATATAATGTATGAGGGAGAGAAAAAGAATGTAAGACCTAGCCTTTCTGGCATGGAAACAGATGAAGTAGCGGTTCAGGAGGTGTACTTTTGGGGAATAAGATAATGAGTTTGAGGTTCCTGAGGGATACCCAGATTGATATATTAAACAGAAAACTGGAAATAAATATATGAAGCTGAGCAGAGTAGTCCATGAAGAAGGTAGAGATTTGGGGATTAGGAGCATAAAGGGAATAGTTGAAGCCAGGGGGGAATCTACGTTATATAGAGAAGGAAGTAAAGTCAGAATTATAGGATGTGGTTGCTCGGGAGAAAAGGAAGGGGTCAGAATATTAGATGTCTTGCTGTTGTCAAAGGACTTAGGTAATATACTAGTAAATTATTGTAAATAATTGAGAAAACTGGAAGAATAGGCGAATGTAGTCTCAGAAATACTATGGCTTAGATTCCATAGGTGGAATCAATTTCGCATGATAAAGTTTAGCAATGGGAGTGGTATGACAAGGTATGGTAAGGATTTTGGTTGTGGGAGTAGAAAAGGCTAGATTTTTACATGGGTTATCTACAGAGACATTTAAAATCAACCATGAAGAAGTAGGAATTTGAATTTACCATTACCCCAAAACTTAAGTCAAAAAGTTAGAATGACCACAAATGATTGAAGCAACCTGGGAGGTGAGTGTGTGTGTGTGTGTGTGTGTGTGTGTGTGTGTGTGTGTGTGTGTGTGTAAATATATAGTGTGTATATATATTTATTTATACTTATATTTATATGTAGGTGGATAACAAGAACTTCAGAAAAGTAAAAAGTTTTTTTCATTGGAGGGGGAAAGTAATGGTCTAGAAGCCACAATAGTAGACTGGACTGCAGTTCAGACTGCATCTCTGTACTCAACAGAATATTGGATTTAGGAGGATATCATCCACTTTAAAGGAATGTCATGGAAATAGTGTTCTCGGGGGAAAGCCAGATTTTAAAAGAAGGAAGTAGGGGATAACCCTAAGAGCTTGAGAATGAAGAGGCGTTTCAAGTAAGGAGGATTCTCAAGAGTGTAGTGTAAAAGCCTTGGGAAGAGGGTCTTCGTAGAAAGTAAAACTTATGAGGGAAGAGGCATAGGCTCCTGTGGGGGAAATGACTATGAGGGGATAGTGACTAGAGAGTCTTGCATTCTTACCAAAGGCATAAGGTGGAGCAAATAAGAAATCTGGTCAAAATTGACTATCTTTGTGATTTAAACCTGGACCAGCTAAGGTTTTTCCATTAGTATTAGAAATTTGATAAAGTTAGCTGTCTTTGTCAGGATTTAAATTCTATGTTTCTGAGAGATTATTAAATTTTTATTGAAAAGCTTAAATGGGTTGTGAAAATTAAGTTGCAGTGCACCTTCTCCTGGCTCAGTTTAATCTAGAGGAAGTGTGAATTTATCTGGAAATGAAAATGGTTTAATGCTTGTGTGGTTAGATGTAAATAACAAATCTTTTTTATTCCCTCAGTTTTTCTTGGCCACTTACTTGACATATTATATTCTATAGTCTTGGTTTCCTGCTTAGTTTCTGTGATGGGTACAGAAACACATTGATACCTTGAATACATTTGATAAATAAGAACAGACTTTTATTTGCTTTCATTGGCTGTTATTTTTTGAAGAGTTACACAAATGCAATGACTTGTCCTGTGATTTCTAAACCGATGATATCCCTTGCCTTGAGTTCATAAGACTAGTCTTCTCAAAAAGGTCTTTATTAAACAAAGAAAAAAGATGCTTTTTCTGGTTCCATATAATGTGCCCACTCCTTCACTCCTCAGTCTCCAAAGCTGTAGTGGCATCTCAGTGGACTCTCATTTTCTTAAGTGTGTTCTACGTTTAGTAGCAGGTGTTCTTGTATTATCTATCCCCATAAACGATTTGAGGGCAGGGTGCATGTCAGATTCAGAATATTCCAGGTTTCTAGCAAGTTGTAAACTTAGGGAATTGGCCGCTTCAAACTATTTCCTCCCCAAACTGTTTTTTTCTCCATATCTCTGAGCCATGTAGACTTCCCTCAAAAGCTGCCAGTCCCTGACTCTGTGAGCAGCCATTTGATTTTTTTTTTCCCCATATCTAACAGTAAATTTTCACTTTTCTTTCTGATTTCTTTTCCTCAAGTCTCATTTAGATTTTTTCCCCTTGAATTTCATCATACTCTCTTCTAAGAACTTCTGCCCTTTCTCTATTCTCTTCCTCACAGAGAGATTATTTATGGTGGTCTAGTCACTATTTATTTAGAGGTTGCATATACTTGAACTCTCACTTGCCTTACAACATGTAGAGATTTTTTTTCTTCCTTAGACTAGTTCAACTTGATAAATCCACAGTTAGGAGAAATTATTTTTGTAGTCGTGCTTCATTTGCTTCTTATCACCCTAATAACTGAATTTAGTACTTCATTAATTTAAACAGAGTGACAGTTTAAACATGACAATAAAAACCAAAACAAAGTTTAAGTAACTTTTAGATTTAGTGCAGGTGTTTTGCAGCAGTCTAATTTGCCATAATAGATGGTTTTTCAGGCAAGCTGTAGAGAAGTGGGGGTAATAGTACTACTCATGAAGTTACTTTTAATTCTGAGATTTGCAGTTTGTCCTAGAGAAATTGAGATTGCAGAAAAAACAAAACAACCCCCCCCCCAGATCAACCTTTAAGAAGAATAAAAGTATATGTATGATAAATCTTTAGATTTTGTTGGAAGATTGCTTTAGGTCACATATTGTTTCTTCCTAATGTCAGTTATTTTAATATAGAGTTTTGTGTGCTGAAAGGAAAGACCAAAACTTTTTCAATATAGAATTTAAGCTAATTGGGTAAGGGACTTTTTAATTTTTGTAATATTTATTTGGAAAGGATCATTTCAACTAGGATTTATATCTTTATTATTACTTTATTAGTTGCTGACCTTTCCCATTTTTCTAATGTGGCTAGGAGTAAGGCTGTGTTTACTATTTGTTATAGCTACAAGTGTCAGAGATTAATATTTCCTATACTGTCCTTGGTTTTTTCTACCCTGTTGTCTTTGAGTTTTCCTAGAGGCTCCTTCTTATATAGTGCTTTACAGTTTTTCTATTGTATTGTAACTCCCATTGTAATGGTAATAATAATAGTTATTTATAAATCCCTGTTGATATGATGGTAAGGTTTGGGAGGAGGGGAAGCATGCTGAAGTACTATTAGTTCTCAGTTTTTGACCTTCACAAGTACATCTCAGCTTTTTGTTCACCTCCTTAGGTGAGACAGGAAGGCTAGATGAGGCTGGAGTTGGGTATTTCCATTCTCCCATGTCAGATAGGCTCTGGTAAAACCCACACTGGTTGATTTGGGTGAGCTCTGGAAAAGTAGTTTTCCTTGAGGACAGGCTGTTGCTGAGGAGAACAGAATGGGTGTATTTCAAAATGACTACTTTCCCCCTCACCATACCAGTAGCATGAGAAGATTTTTCTCCAGTCCTCACCCTGAGGTCCTTGTGGGGCTTCTGGAGGTAAAACTCATGAAAAAATGGTGTTCCCGCCAAGGCTGTGCCCCCAGGAGTTCTTGCTTTCAAGCTAGTTGACATTCAAGTTTCCAGCAATTAATTATTTAACCTTTAAGCTTTCCTACCAGTTGGTGGTTGCAGCAGTAGTTTCAACTGCTAGCAGTGAGCTGTGATTCTCTGTATTTGCCTGTCTCTCCAGATTTCAGAGTGGCAGTTGACCTTATGACCTCAATTTTCTGATGAAACTGAGACAAGTTTTTGATTTTCAGTTTAACTTTTTTCTTGTTATGAGGATAGAAACGATGACTTCCAAGCTCCTTACATGCTGGACTGGAAACTGAAAATTATATCTCCTCCCCATTTTGGATGCTTCCTTTGCTTTTAGTATACCAAGGTTCACATAGTAACCCAGTAGTAAATGGTTGTTGAGTTCATGTTCAGTGGTTCTCAGACTATTTCTTCCTGTGACTGTAGTGATATTTCCTTTGGATACAAATTTCCAAAGGCTTGTAGTTCATCTCTGAGCTACTTTCATCTGCAGATAACTCACTAAGCTCTGGAGAAAGAGAGTGTGTGTGTACTTTAAAAGAGACTTAAAAGCAATTTTCAAAAATCAGTTTGCCATTCTAATTCCTTCTTTTGACTTTCTCATTCTCTCTTAGACCTCTCCTATGAGTTTTAGAACCCATGTTTTAAGTGAGGATAATTTTATTCAGCAACATATTACATTTTGTCCCTTAATCTTTGGTATTGAAAGATGTAAATCCTATATGGTAATTTTTCTTACAGTGAGGTATATAAAACATAAAATTATACTTCACATGATTTCCATATAAGAATTTCAGTTTATAAAAAAAATTATTGTCGTTCGATACATTCAACAAAGTCAACTGAATTAAATTCTCTCAAAAGTAGAACGTGTGCCTTTGGTAGAAAAGAATGTCTTAAAATTTTGGCTGGTTTCCTCTTTGGGAAGTGATGCCAAATTTCTGTTGAATAGTAACAGTTTAAATCTTATTGAAACTACTTTTACTTTGGTATTTCCGTATACTTATCTGCTATCTTATTAACATAAAGTATTTAGACAAAAATCTTTGTTTTTGTTATTTACTCTAGCATTTTTCTTGTGCTTATTAACTTAAAGAATTTTCTTTCAGTCTCGTAGTGTGGATAAGCAACATGCTGTAATCAATTACGATGCCTCTACTGATGAACATCTGGTGAAAGATTTGGGCAGCCTAAATGGGGTAAGTTAAGAGTTTGCTTTTTGTCTTATTTGAATTTTTGTTTAATATTGTAAGAAAACATATATAACACAAAATCCTGTTTTGTGTTATATTTCCTTTTCTCTAGTTTGCACTTACTTTTAAATGCTTACTAGGTACATAGCACTTTGAGGACCATACAGTAGAATATGAATGTAGCCCATTTTCCCAAGAAATGATGTTGGTAGTAAATACTTAACAGGAATTCAGATGGTTGTTGGTTGTTGTTATCCAGTGGTTAAAAAAAGACTTCTTTAAGGAGGTTAAGATGAAAGCTTGCCCTTACTGAATGGCTTGAATTTATATGTGATAAAGCCGTGGAAAGTCATGACAGTAAGAATGCAAAAAAGCACTCTTGGGAGTCAGAGAAGTGTGGGTTAACTTTGGAAAACAAAGATGCAAACGTGGTTTGGTACCAGATGGTTGGAGGATCTTCTATACTAGAGTAAAAAGGAGTGAAACACATCCATTTACCTTAACAAATGTGGTATATGATCTAAATACTAGTGTTTATTATTGCTTCTTTGGTTTCCTACATTGAAGATTTTTGTGTTACTGCAGTGAATTTTTTCCTAATTCTTCATTTGATCTTTCTACATTGGCAGAATGTAAGTAGCTGCAGAATAAGAGAATGCTAAAGTATTGAATAATTTATCTTATTTTTTCTCAATTTTCTCATGGCTCTGCTAACATAAGCAAACATAATTTTGTTCAGATCTGTGCTGTTGAATTTCTTAAAATGACTTTAACAGAAATTAAATGTATCCAAACTTCTTCTAACTGCTGCTTCTTTTCAAAATATACATTAAACGGAAAAACATCTGCAGAAATTTGGCAAATATGGTAAAACTTTTTTTTCTTGTCCTGAATCGGCCTGCTACTGAAGGACTTTTATGTTTATTCACTGAGATACTTTTTTTGTAGGCCTGTTTTTATGTCAGTTTTATTCACACCTTTATTTGTTTCTCATGACACATAAAATTAAGTTTGTGGTACGCGGGCCTCTCACTGTGTGACCTCTCCCGTTGCGGAGCACAGGCTCCAGACATGCAGGCTCAGCGGCCATGGCTTACGGGCCCAGCTGCTCCGCGGCATGTGGGATCTTCCGGGACTGGGGCACGAACCCGTGTCTCCTGCATCAGCAAGTGGACTCTCAACCACTGTGCCACCAGGGAAGCCCTAAAACTCTCAACCACTGCGCCACCAGGGAAGCCCTAAAACTAAGTCTTAATTCCTCATGTTTGAATTGAAATACCTCACATTTGGCATCACGCACTTTTCCAGATTCATGCTCCATCACATTTTCCTTGCCATACCTCCAAAACAGTAGTTTTCCTACTATACTGTCTTCTCCAAATAATTTGTTAGATTTTCTGCAGCCCAGTAGTTCTTCATCTGCCTTGTCATTTGTAAAAGTTGTACTTACTTTTAAAAGTAAAATCCCAATTCTGCATCTTCCTGAAGGGAGCAGAGAAAAGGTATTTAAGAATATTGACTTATTAACATTTTGAATGGATTAAAGTAGAAAAAGATAGGCAGATGAGGTAGAAACTGTTTTACCATGGGCCATGTCAGGAAGCATTTCGATTCCAAGGTGCTATTTAAGGAGTTACTCTCTTCCTTCTCCGCACCTACAAACTTCTGTTTTAATCTCTGTTTTGGGTGCTTTATGAGCCTTGTATTAAATCTGCTTGTGCATATCTGTCACTGTGCTAGATTATGTGCTTCTGAACAGTTCATGTGCCTTTTGCTTCTGGTAAGTACACCACAGTGCCTGCTAGCACAAGGTTCTGCACAGTGCATGAACCCAGTAAGTCTTTTCGAACGGAATTGAATGAATTTTCTATATGAAAGACTTTATAGAGAAAAATTTTAATCCACTTTTATATGTGGAATATTTTAACAATGTTATATTCTGTTTTTAAGCCTAGAATGTTTCGTCTTGACCACAGTGCTATTCTTAGGTGTCTTTACATTATATCTTGGAAAATAATAAGTGAGAATTACATCACAGTGTTTTAGTCTTTTAAAACACTGTGATCAAATATAAAAATTATTGATGTTGGTTGTAAAAAGTATCAGGTGAAATATTAACTTCTAAGTTTATCTAGACTGACCTTTCTTATAATTTGATTGTACTCAGTAATTGTCTGAAATACAATAACTCACAGAGAGTGACATCTTCATTTTGAACTTGAAGTCAGGACCTAGATTTGAATCTCAGTCTGTAATTTACCAGCATTATAACCCTGGACAAATTACATAAACTCTCTGAAATTCGGTTTCCTCATATATATTCATATTAGTTCCCAAACTTGTGCAAAAATGTAATGAGTTGAAGGTTATGAATGTGAAGCCTCAATGCAAAATTTAGTTACCTGTCTTCAGCTTTAAAATAGTGAAATGATAATTCCTGCTCTGTAGTATTGTTATGAGGATTAAATGTGACAATACATGTGAGTATGTGCCTGGTACAGAACTTCAAAATATTACACAAATGGATAAATGCACTGTTACCCAAATGGATAGCCTAGGAAATATGCCAGAATGGACTTTGGTAGCCAAAGTCTGTGAACTACCAGCTATCATGCATTTTATTCATAGAAAATTTGTAGATTATTATTCACAGCCTGTTTATTCTTAACATTCATATAATTCTAGAAATTTGAGCATCAGGTTAAAAGTAGTAATTTCAGAAGGGGCACAGTATAGGTGGTTATGAGCCCAGCTTGAATTCTTACTAGTGAGGTAACTCTGGACAAGTTACTTAATTTTTCTGTTCCTCAGTTTTTTTAACAAATAGTAAAATGGTACTCCTCTCAGGTAGTTGTGAAGCTATAAATAAGTTAATAGTTTTAAACACCTAGTTCAGTAAGTGTTAGTTACTACTGTTGTTGTTATGGTAAGAAAAGCAGTTAAAACAAGTTTAGCATCCTGTAGCCTACATACTTTTCAGTGAATACATACACAGTTAAATTATTTTGGAAAGCACTTATCAACTAAACTCAACTTATAAATAACTACCTGTGACTACTTCCACTCTCACTTCCTTTCACCCTACCCTAAAATATACTCCCAAGTTACCTAGGTCCACACTTGCTTTTATTACTACCAGAAATGAGGTTGTTCTGCTTGGGGAAGCTGGAACTGGTTCTGTAGCTGATGTGATAGTAGGCTATTTCCCTGCAAGCCCCTGGAAGCTTCTCTTTCTATGAGATCCCTTGTTTGCCTTCAGTTCTTCCTGCCCCCTCTATGCACTGGAGTACCTGCACCTCTCTGATAGTCACCATTGACCTTTGCCGCAGCACTCCCATCCCATTCCACCTCACCTCCCTGTGTTCCAGCCCCTGCTGTGTCCCCTTTCACACTGGCGTTCCTGCAGCATCAGACCAGTATGGCATAGAAGGAGGAAGGTATGAAAGGAGTGGTTAGGGGAAGAAGACGAGACTTTTCTCACTGACAACATGATTGAGGTAGTTGTGCTGCTGGCCACTCCATTCACATTTCCCAGAGCATTAATGCGGTACATGGTGGTTATATGATTTTATACTGTCAATTATGTGATTTATTTGTATGTAAATTAAATAGATATTTATCTGGTTTGGTTTGCTTCTCTGAGGTTAGTGGTTTGGTTGGGGGAGTTTGGGGAGCTGGCTTGGCCTGGCTTGGGCATCCAAGCTTCCTTGATGTGCAGAGAATGAGGGATTTGTAGTTCAGAGAGCTGAATTTGAATCCCAGTAATTCTGCTTCTGAACTCTGAGAGCTTGATTGTTACTTTGCACCCTGTGCCTCGTTGTCCTCACCTGTCCTACCTATCAGGTAGAGGTGTGATCAAATGATGTTGACATAAGAAACAAAACCTATTTTTCTTTCCATATCTAATTTATTAAAATGCTTCATAATTGATTGATTTAAGTGATTTTTTTTCCTGTAGCCCTTTGAAATTTTCTCTCCTTCTATAATTTTCGACTATCAGGAGACTTTTTGCTCCCAAGTGTTTTCACTTAACATTTTGCGAGCTGAAACTTCGTGTCTGGCTCATATTTCCTGAGCCTTTTTAGACCTTAGGGAATATTTCTGTCATAAATGCCAGCAGGTTAAAATTATGTGTCTCTTAATCTCTGAAAGTACCTAGTACATATGTTAAAAACAGTAGGTGCTTAACATTTAAGAGAGTCAAGCAATAAGCTTTGAGTGAATCTTAGAGCTCATCTTAGGCCTTTTGAGTAATTACGGTATTTTAGGTTGAGATAGTTTTAAATAAATTGGCTTAGAACTGTGGCATCTCTCTTATACCATTTACCTAATTATTTATCTTCTGCATACCAAACATCAATTAACATTTTCTTTTATTCTTCTCTTTTCCATCATTTTCCTCAGCTTTTCTCTTTTGTAATTAATATAGAATATTTTGGTAAACTCAAGATATGTCTTAAAACACTCTAAAAATGTTCGTTTGGAAATGAACCTGAAATTAGAGTTTATAAATGCCTGAAGCCTTTGAATTTTCTTTGTATTAACATTTCAGTCTTTCTGTGAAGCATGTGAGGAACTTGTTATTTAGGATTACTCATAAATCATAATAATTTGTGATCTTTTTTTTTTTTTTTTTTTTTTTTTCTCCTGCTGTACGGGCCTCTCACGGTTGTGGCCTATCCCATTGCGGAGCACAGGCTCCAGACGCACAGGCTCATCGGCCATGGCTCACGGGCCCAGCCGCTCCGCGGCATGTGGGATCTTCCCGGACCGGGGCACGAACCCTTGTCCCCTGCATCGGCAGGCGGACTCTCAACCACTGCGCCACCAGGGAAGCCCCTAATGTGTGATCTTGAGTTTTAGCAGCATTCTGCTGTCTCCTTATATCTGGAATAAGATTGCAACTTCTAATTTTTTTGTTTGTTTTTGATAGATTTAGAAACTGGTATTCTATGACATATTACAAAGTGCTAGCTGTGCAAAGGAATTTGAGAATATGATCGTAATAACCCAATCCCCTTATATATTTTACTGTATAACATTCAGGACCCTTCTAAATTTCCTCATTATGGAGGGAACCTTCCCAAGTAAGGTATTGTGGCCATCTCAAATCCAATAATATAAAAGATGGGAAAAAATGAAATTTAAAAGGGAAGAGTAAAGTAATTTTTAAAGTTTCAACTTATTAAAGAAAAACATATTGGGTATTTATATGATGTTCGCATTCCAGGCAATTAAGTATAACATTGTTCTATGTTTTATAAATCTAGAGAATTCTAGGTCTTTTAACTTCTAGTATGCCAGGAAAAATAGTCATCACCATTAACCATCTGTGTCCAATGGACCTCTTAAGTCTTTTTACAAATAGTTTACACAAGTAAGAATTAAAAGATGAGAGAACAACTTGAAATTTTAATAAAAATGAGGCATGACAGACTCAAATTTTTATTCCATGTTTTCCTGGTTTTGAAAGGTACATAACATGCAAAATGGGTATTGTTCTTTGAATGCCACTTACTGTTCATTAGCTGTCATGCCTTCTCTGGGATATATATCTGTTTTATAAATGTTGATTTCAGATTTCAAGGACATCTCTAGCTAGTTCTAGCTTACCATTATTTCTAGTTTTTCTTGCTCTTGCATTATCAAAATGCATTATTTTTAAGACTTTGACATTTTAAAATTTTAAGAGGAAAGTCATCTTCTTTTTCTTCCATAATTGTAAAACAGTACAACAGTTACAAGATCAATTCAATAATTTTATTTCTACGTTGTCTCTTTCCTTCTAGTTACCTTTGTATAGATACCCGCCTTGATCATTTGTCCACTTACATACTAAATCAAATGAGTATTGAAACACAAACACTAAAAAATGAGAGAAAACTCAAAATTTCTTTTAAAATACAGAATCATCAGTTTTGTGTTAAAAAATATTGCATGATTCTTCTTATTGATTTAGGCTAACTGGATGAAAAATATCTTAGTTTCTTTTTGACTTTGGAAACATTCTTCTCTTATCAATTCTTGTGTTAGGGAAAATTCATCTAGGGTTATCTTCACCTGAAGACGCCTGGTCTGATATTTTGCTTACGTTATTATCATTTTATCATTGTTATTATAGTCAAGAGTGCTGCTGCTCTACTTTTTGTATTTACCTTATAATTGTGAAATATCTTCCTGTCTTTTTTTTTTTTGCCTTTATGGATGTTAAATAAAAAATTCTGAATTCTCAGTTGTGCTCTTTGATAGCTTAAAAAAAAAAAGACACAGATGGTGTCTCCAGATGTCTTTTATATCTTCTTGGGAAGGTGGTGCAATATTTTGGGCCGTACAGTAAGAAACCTAAAGGTTGATACAATAGTAATGATTTATTTCACAATTGCATCATCCATCTAGCTCTGTGCTATTTGCTGCACTAGCCACTAGCCATGTGTGTCTGTTGAGCACTTGAAATGTGACTAGTCTAAAAATAAAAAGGTAAAAAAAAAAAATGTAAAATGTCTTCTTAATTTTCATATTCATTATTTGTTAAAATAGTACTATTTGGGATGTGTGGGTTAAATTAAAAGTATATTATCAAAATTAATTTCACCTCTTTCATTTTGCCTTTTTAATGTGCCTACTAGAAAATTTAGTAGTATATGTGTAGCTTACGTTTGTGGCTTGCAGTGTTTCTGTTGAATAGTGATGTTCTAGGTAATTCCATTCTTCTGTTATTATTTTGGTCATTTTCAACAAAGTTAGAAGTAATTGATAAGTTCAAATACTTACGGGATGATGATGATGAAACAATGTTTCAACATACAGAAAAAATAATATATCTATAACATATCTTAGATTCATGTAAGGGTCCTATAAAGTATCTTAAATTCATAAAAGGGTACAAAGGACTCGTTGGCAATTGTAAAATAGAATGAGTTTTATTCAGTTTTTTTAAGTAAATTTTCTTTTTGTTCTTTGGAAGACTTCTAGGAATAAAAATAATGAAACCTCAATCCTCACAGATAATTACAGTTGTCCAGAAAAGTTAAAATTGAGTCCAGTGGGCCCTGATGGTATATCGAGAGCTATATTATATTTTACCCTTTACAATTTCTAGCTTCGGGTCAGAGCTTTTCTTGACGTCGTTTTTAGGTGCCTAAATTTGTCGTAGCAGCATAGTAGATTCAGAGGAACCGCACCCTGGTTCTTTGTGTGTTACTTGTAATAGTAATAAAGGGCTTAGTATGAAATCATTTATTAGCCTATAAGATGCAGAGCGCATTTTATGGTGATACACAAGCTGTATTAGCCACCATTTGATATACACTGTAAAGCATAAGGTTTGAGTATTTGCTTGTCTAAATTTTAATAATTAATACTTCATATATTAACTTAACATCTTTTTTTTTCTTTTGTAGACTTTTGTGAATGATGTAAGAATTCCAGAACAAACTTATATCACCTTGAAACTTGAAGATAAATTGAGATTTGGTTATGATATCCTTACTGATTTTGTGCATTTATTAAATTTATTCAAAAATCTTTACTCTGGTATAAATTAACATTTCTTGAGACATAAGAATTCATAATATAGGCATGCTGGAAGTCTCTGTGCCCTTCCAAACTAAAATACATGTTTAAAAATAATACTTTTTTTTTTTTTTTTTAGTTATAATGCCTGTTCCTAAAAATAATCCTGGAAAAGTTAATGGACTCTTTTTTTCTCCTCACTCTGTATTATAGTTTCAGCAGAAGTATCCCTGCAGTGCTATTATATATGTAGTTTGGGTATCAAAGAATGTAACTGGGGAGAGGACAGAGAGTATGTAATAGTAGCCCAGCCCAGGGATTTTTTTTTTCCTGGTTAAATGATAATGACACAGGTCAGCCTCCAGGAGGAATGTAAAGAATTTAACCCTATCTTTCCTTCTGTCCCCACTTTTACTCCATTTTATGCATTCCATCTCAGTTGCCTTCAATTCAAATTTTTCCATATCCTGTGTCTTCTGAGACCCACGCTCCCTGATTAAGTACATTATGCATTTAGCGTCTATTTAAAATTCTTTTGTTTGAAAATAGGATGCTAAGAACTGAAGAAGGATATGATGGTGTTCTAGTAAAGAATCACTAGTGAAGAGAAGGGACATGATTGGATGAAGATGAAAGCATTTCTATTCATACAAGGCAAAAAGCTTTGTAAAAAGAACTTGTTTATATTTAATTAAAATACAGATATTACACATTATGCTGAATGGTTTTTTTTCACTTTTAATTTTTTCATTTATGGCATTTATCTGGACTTTGATATTAAGGAATTTATCAAAAGTACTGGCAACTTGGATATACTTTTATCACTGTAGTAGAGAAAATGTCTCAGCTAAGTAGAGCTGATACTTAGGTAAAGTAAATGTACTGATACTTTAAAATTGTTCCTAGAGCATAACTAGTTTTTATTTTAGATTTAACTTAAAATTTATGAAAAAAATAGTTTTGTAGCACATCATATAACCTTTATACTTGTAGAGCCAAAGCAGCATGTGAAAAGTGAAACCATTAATACCTTTGATTTGTATATTTTAAATCCTTTAAAAAATATGTATCACGTAAAATGATTAGGAATTAGCATTAAAGCTTTGATTCATGGGTTATTTCTACCAACATAAGTTTCATCAAAAAGTAAATACAGGTATATTTTAAATTTAAGTAACTCAATTCATTTGACATCAGCTGTTTCAAAACATGAGAAAATAGTAGGAAATTTGTGTTTCAGTAAAACTCTATAAAGTTTACTTTGAATTTTAAATCAAGAAGAAGCTATTGAGAATCAACTCATCTTTTATAGATTGTATAATGATTTCTTAATAGAGAACTAATATTTTCTTACATACTTGCTCACAATATTTCTGTCGAAAATTCCTGGGACAAATGTTTTGTTCCCAAGGACTTTTTCAGGGCTGTAAATCAGTGTTGAGCCAGAACGACTACCGAGATCCTCAGGTTAGGCTCAGTTGATTTCATTATTTAAAAATAGCATCTCATATTGCTTTTGATTTTTGAGGATTGTGTATAAATGAACATTGGGCTGTTTCAGTGGCAGAAATTTTATTAGATAGGATGAACTTTTAAAAACAAATTTATTTGTTCTGATACCAGACTGAAGTCACTATCATGCTTTATTCATAATTAAAATTAAGTTTAATAGTTAGCTAGTCTACAAACTGTTACACCTTGTAGTTGAAAACTGTTTAATTAAAATGCCACAGCAATAGAAAGAACATTTTACCATGAATTGAGACTGGAACTAAGAAACAGAATTTATCTGCCCAAAGTTCTTTTTTCTAACCAGAGAAATTGATTTGGAAAAGCAAGTAGTGAAATATCCAAGTTTAAGAAATGACTATAAACTCAGGAGGTATAGTAAAATGCTGCAGTAATCAAGATAAACTTCAGAAGGAGGTAATATATCTCCAGATAGCCAGAGATGTAGCAGGTAAGCAAGCCTAAGTTCATTTATTTTACAATTATTTATTAAATGTCTCCCACATGCCAGGCATAGTCCCTGCAGTCTGCGGTACAGTACTAAATAAAACAGACCACAGTTTCTGTCCTCCTGGAGCTTATACTTTAATGGGGTTGGAGGGAACTGACAGCACGCACAAAAAGGATAATAGAGGGCGATAAATTCTGTGGAGAAAAAGTGTGAATAGGAGACAGAGAGCTACTGCTGGTGAGTGAGAAGTTATAATTTTAAAAAGGCTGGGCTTCCCTGGTGGCGCAGTGGTTGAGTCCGCCTGCCAATGCAGGGGACACGAGTTCGTGCCCTGGTCCGGGAAGATCCCACATGCCGCGGAGTGGCTAGGGCCGTGAGCCATGGCCGTTGAGCCTGCGCGTCCAGAGCCTGTGCTCCGCAACGGGAGAGGCCACAACAGTGAGAGGCCCGCATACCGCAAAAAAATAAATAAATAAAAATAAAAAGGCTACTCATGAAGACTTCACTAAGAAGCCAGCAATGGAGCAGGTAAAGACGCTGGCCTTATGGATCTATCCGGGGAAACTGCTCTTCAAGCAGATAGAAGAGTTAAGTGCAAGACTTAAACCAGGAGCATGTTTGCCATATTTGAGGAACAGCCTTAGAAGTCAGTGTGGCTGGAGCCAGTGAAGAGTAGGAGAATATGGGGAGCCAGAGTGTATCACCCTAAATAGGCCACTATAAGAATTTTGGTTTTTTATTTTAAGTGAAATGGGGAGCCATTAGAGGGTTTGATCAAAGGAGCGATGTGATAATGACTTACATGTTTAAAAGAATCCTCTGGTTACTCTTTTTCAGAGACTAAGGGGTTAAGTGGGCAGCGGTGAAAAGAGGGAGACCAGTTAGGAGGCTGTTACAGTAGTTGGCAGTAGTTCCAAGTGAGCAATAATGGAGGTTTGGACCAGGGTGACAGAAGCAGAGGTAGTGAGAAATGATAGAATTCTGTACATATGTTGAAGATGGAGCCAGTAATATTCTTGATTAGACTGGATGTAGACTAAGGGAAAAGAGTCAAGGATGAACCCAAGACTGTACAGTTGATTTAAGCAATTAGAAAAGTGAAGTCAGACAGCATATCCTGTGGGTAGAGCAGATATTGTGGAGAAAATGGGAAGAATATTCCCCCAAATCCATTTAAATTTGGTTTAATTGAATTTGGTTTAATCGAATTTTGCTGTTACTGTTTACTTTTTGATTTCTGCTGTCTTTATTAATTTCTTCTAGGTGAAAGCTGAGATAATTCAAGGATCTTTCTTTTCTAATATAGGCATTTAGTGCTATAAAATTTCCCCTAAGTACAGGCATACCTTGGAGATATTATGGTTTCAGTTGCAGAGCCCTGCAATATTGCAAAAAGCCAGTCACACAAATTTTTTGGTTTCTCAGTGAGTATGAAAGTTATGTTTATGAACAACATTGGAGTCTATTAAGTGTGCAATAGCATTATGTCTAAAAAATTTGTATATACCTTAATTTAAACATACTTTATTGCTAAAAAATGTTAACTATCATCTGAGCCTTCAGCGAGTCCTGATCTTTTTACTGGTGCAGGGTCTTGTCTCAGTGCTGACGGCTGCTGACTGATCAGGGTGGTGGCGGCTGAAGGTTGGGGTGGCTGTGGCCATTTCTTAGAATAAGACAACAGTGAAGTTTGTCACATCGATTGACTCTTCCCTTCAAGAACAATTTTTCTGTAGTACACAATGCTGTTTCATAGCATTTTCTCCACAGTAGAACGTCTTTCAAAATTGGAGTCAGTCCTCTCAAATCCTGTTGCTGCTTTATCAACTGAGTTTATGCATTATTCTGAATACTTTGTTGTCATTTCAAAATCTTCACAGCATCTTCATGAGGAGGAGTTTCCATCTCGAGAAACCATTTTCTGGGACTTCACTGGTGGTCCAGTGGTTAAGACTCTGCACTTCCAGTGCAGGGGGTGCAGGTTCGATCCCTGGTCAGGGAAGTTCTGCATGCCGGACGGTGCAGCCAAAAAACAAACAAAAAGAAACCACTTTCTTTGCTCCTTCATAGGAAGCAACTCCTCATGCGTTCAAGTTTTATCATGAGATTGCAGCAATTCACTCACATCTTAAGGCTCCACTTCTAAATTCTAGTATTCTTGCTGTTTCCACCACATCTGCAGTTACTTGTTGCACTGAAGTCTTGAACTGCTCAAAGTCACCCATGGGGGTTGGAATCAACTTCTTCCAAACTCCTGTTAATGTTGATATTTTAATCTCTTCCCATGAATCATGAATGTTCTTAACAGCATCTGGAATGGTGAGTCTTTTCCAGAAGGTTTTCAACTGACTTTTCCCAGATCCATCAGAGGAATCACTGTATATGGCAGCTTTATGAAATGTATTTATTCAATAATAAGACTTGAAAGTTGAAATAGCTCCTTGATACATGGGCTGCAGAATGGATGTTGTTAGCAGGCATGAAAACAATGTTAATCTTGTACATCTCCATCAGAGCTCTTGCATTGTCATGGAGTAGAAATATTTTGAAAGGAATCTTTTTCTGAGCATTAGGTCTCAAACAGTAGGCTTAAAATATTCATTAAATCATGTTGTAAACAGATGTGCTGTCATCCACGCTTTATTGTTCCACTGACAGAGCACAGACAGAGTAGATTTAGCATAATTCTTAAGGGCCCTAGGATTTTCAGAATGGTAAGTAAGCATTGGCTTCAACTTAAAGTCACCAGCTGCATTAGCCCCTAACAAGAGAGTCATCTTGCCCTTTTAAGCTTTGAAGCCAAGGCATTGACTTCTTCTCTCTAGCTATGAAAGTCCTAGAGGGCATCTTCTTCCAAAGAAGACTGTTTTGTCTACACTGAAAATCTGTTGTTTATTGTAGTCACCTTCATTATAATTCTTAGCTAGATCTTCTGGATAACTCGCTGTAGCTTCTACATCAGCACTTGCTGCTTCACTTTGCAATTTTATGTTATGGAGACAGCTTCTTTTCCTTAAACCTCATGAACCAACTTCTGCTACCTTCACACTTTTCTTCTGTAGCTTCCTCACCTCTCTCAGCCTTCATTGAAGAGAGTTAGGGCCTTGCTCTGGATTAGACTTTGGCCTAAGAGAATGTTGTGGTCTGATCTTTTCAGACCACTCATACTTACTCCATGTTAGCATGAGGCTATTTAGCTTTCTTATCATTCATGTGGTCACTAGAAGAGCACTTTTAATTTCCCTCAAGAACTTTCCCTTTGCATTCACAATTTGGCTGACTGGCACACGAGGCCTAGCTTTGGTTCTGTCTTGGCTTTTGACATGCCTTCCTCACTAAGTTCAGTCATTTCTAGCTTTTAACTTAAAGTGAAAGATGTGTGACTCTTCATTTCACTTGAATATTTAGAGGTTATCGTAGGGTTATTAATTGGCCTAATTTCAATGTCATTGTGTCTTAGGGAATAGGGAGGCCTGAGGAGAGGAATGGAACGGCCAGTTGGTAGACCAGTCAGAACTTGCACAACATCTGTCAATTAAGTTCACCATCTTACATGGGTGAGGTTCATGGTGCCCCAAAACGATTACAATAGTAACATCAAAGATCACTGATGACAGATCACCATAATAAATATAAAAATAATGAAAACGTTTGAAATACCGTGAGAATTACCCAAATGTGATACAGAGACACAAAGTGAGCAAGTGCTGTTAAAAAAATGGCTCTGATAGACTTGCTGGGTGCAGGGTTGCCACATACCCTCAGTTTGTGAAAAACAATATCTGCAAAGCACAATAAACGGAAGTGCAATAAAACAAGGTATGCCTGTACTGCTTTAACATGCAAGATAGTTTCTAGTTTCTCTTTTGATCTTTGCATCATTGGGTTATTTAATCTTTGTTACTTAGTTTCTAAATATTTGGAGATTTTTCCCAGAGGCTTTGTTATTAATTTCTAATTTAATCCCATAGTGGTCAGGAACATACTATGTATATCTCAAATCCTGTCCTGTCACCCAGAATATATCTAGTCTATCTGGGTAAATATTCTCTATGTACTTGAAAAGAATGTGCATTCTACTGTTTTTGGTTGGAGTATTCTATGTCAGGCCAGGTTAGTTGGTAGTGTTGTTCGCATCTTCTGTATTATACTGATTTGTTGTCTACTTGTTCTATCAATTTTTGAGAAAGAGATATTGAAATCTTGGGCTATAATTGGGTTTGTTTCTCCTTGCAGAAGTTTTTGCTTCATGTAATTTGAAGCTCTGTTATTAGTTATGTAAACATTTAGAATTATTGTGTCCTCTTGATGAGTTGATCCCCTTTATAAAATGACCTGCTTTGTCTGTGATAATAATATTTTTTGCTCTGAAATCTGGTTTGTCTAGACATTCGTTTTGGATTGGTGTTAGCCTGGAATATCTCTTGCATTCTTTTACTTTTAACATATTGTCTCTACATTTGAATTAGGCAGCATATAGTTGGTCTTACTATTTCATTCAATCTGATCATTTCTGCCTTCATTTGGGGATTTAGAGCATTCACATTTAATGATGTGGTTAGACTTAAATCTATCATCTAGATATTTGTGCTCGATTTGCCCCATTTTTTTTTCTTTTTCTCTTAATTAATTTTGGATTATTTGAACCTTTTTTAGGATTTCATTCTGTCTCCTTTGTTAGCTTATTACTGTAGCACTTTTTAAATATTTTAGTGGTTGTTTTAAGATTTATAATTTTATCCTTAATTTTAAGCTGTATCTTCAAATGACATTATACCACTTCACGTATAGTATAAGAGCGTTACAGTAGTATACTTTCATTTCTTCTGTTCTGACCTTTGTGCTATGGTTGTCATACATTTTATTTTTATATATGTTACAAATCCCATTCTACACTGTTATCAGTAAAACATCAGTTATCTTTTAAAGAGATTTAAATAATAAGAAAAATATCTTAAGATTTTTATGGCCATTGTACTCTTATATCTTAAACCAATGTAGCTACCATTTCTTATGTTCTTCATCCTTTTTTATAGATCCATGTTTTCATCTAGTATCATTTTCTCTGTAAAGAACTTCCTATAATATTTCTTATAGTATGGCTTTGCTGGTGATGAATTATTTCATCTTTTTTATGTCTGGAAAAGCTTCACTTTAGTTACTGGAAGTTACTTTTTTTTATTTTTTATTTTTTTTGCGGTACGCGGGCCTCTCACTGTTGTGGCCTCTCCCATTGCGGAGCACAGGCTCCGGATGCGCAGGCTCAGCGGCCATGGCTCACGGGCCCAGCCGCTCCACGGCATGTGGGATCTTCCCGGACCGGGGCACGATCCCGTGTCCCCTACATCGGCAGGCAGACTCTCAACCACTGCACCACCAGGGAAGACCACTGGAAGTTATTTTTGCTGGGCATAGAATTCTAAATGACATTTCTTTTCTTTCAGTTACTTTAAAGTTGTTGCTCCACTCACTGTATTCTCACTTGCATTGGTTCCCTTTTCCCCTGGTTTTGAGCAGTTTCATTATAATGTGCCTTTGTGTAGTTTTCTTTATGTTTCTTGTGCTTGAGGATTTTTGAGCTTCTTGGATATGTGGGTTAATACTTTTAATCAAATTTAGAAAAAATTTCAGCCATTATTTCTTCAGATCTTTTTTTTCTGTCCTCCCTATTTTTTTTCCGAAGACTTCAAGTAAATGTATATTAGGCTACTTGAAGTTGTCTCCTAGCTTACTGAGGCTCTAGTTATTATTTTTTAATAATTATCTGTTCTCTCTGCATTTCAATTTGGGTTATTATTGTTTACTAAACTTTTCTTTGGCTGTGTCTAATCTGCAATTAACCCATCCAGTATAGTTTTCAGCTCTAGAAGTTCAATTTGGATTTTGTTTTTGGTATCTTCCAAGTCTCTACTTATTTTTTTTAAACAATATAATAACTGTGTTAACATGTTTGTTGACATCTGTGTCAGTTCTGGGTCAGTTTGGGGTTCTTTTTGGGGTTTTTTTTGTTTGTTTTTTTTTTGCTGTATACGGGCCTCTCACTGTTGTGGCCTCTCCCGTTGTGGAGCACAGGCTCCAGACGTGCAGGCTCAGCGGCCATGGCTCACGGGCCTAGCCGCTCTGCGGCATGTGGGATCTTCCCGGACCGGGGCACGAACTCGCGTTCCCTGCTTCGGCAGGCAGACTCTAAACCACTGTGCCACCAGAGAAGCCCCTGGGTCAGTTTTGATTGATTTTTGCATTCACTGTAAGTTTTGACTGAATGGCAGACATTGTGAATTTTTACCTTGTTGAGTATTATATGTATTTTTGGATTCCTATAAATATTTTTGAGCTTTGTTCTGGGAAACAGGTTACTTGGAAACAATTTCATTATGTTGAGTCTTGCTTTTAAGATTTGTTAGGCTTCTAAGATTAGTCTGGGGTTAATTAATTCCCCACTACAGAGGCAAGGTCTTTCTGTGTACTCTGCTATAGGGGTCAGCAAAACTATTGGTAAATCTGACTCTCAGGCTGTATTTGTAAATAAAGTTTTATTGGCACACAGCGATATACACTCACATATTTCTATGGCCGCTTTTATACTACCACAGCAGAGTTGAGTAGTTGCAACAGAGATCATATGGCCCTTAAAACCTAAAATGTTTACTGTCTGCCCCTTTTTAGAAACAATTTGCCAATCCCTGCTTTATCCAGTGGCTCGTGATACATGAGGTTTTCCAGCTTGGCTGTTGTAATTAGACACTATTTCTGGCCCTACTTGAGCACTGGGCACTCCAATACTTTCAAGTGGTTCTTGTCCCAGTCGTTTCTCAAATGAATGTGCTGATCAGTATTCAGCTGAATACTTGAGCAAGTCCCTGTAACAGTCTCTGGAATTCTATCTCTGTGAAGCTCTCTTCTCTTCAGTAGTCAATCCCATGAACCTTGGTCTCCCTAGACTCTCAACCCTCTGTCTTCCACAGCTCAGAGAGTCTGCCAGGTTCTGCCTGGATTACCCATTCTTGCAGTGTGACTTGGAAGCTCTCTTAAGGTAGTGAGTTGGGGCAGTGATTGCGCTCACTTTGCTTTGTTCCTCTACACTCAAGACATTGGTCTTTTGTTACCTGGTGTTGATTGTCTTGCAGACCATTGTTCTATGTATTTTGTCTGGTTTTCAGTTGTTTCTTATTTAAAGAAATGTGGAAATAATCTATAAAGATTAATGATTTTTAGTAAGCAAGATTTAAGTAAGCATGTAACTTTTTTCTGGAATTTTTTGAGATATAATTGACATACGACTATAGTTAATATTACTGTATTGTATATTTAGTAACTTATTGACATCATAAGTAATTGTACCTTAGATTGTCATTTTTCTGAACTAACCAAGTTAGAAACAGTTACCTGGGTCCATACCACTAGGAAGATAGTAGCTTTGGAGGGAAAAGCTGAGGTTAGGGCAGTCTCAAAATCTCATAGTCATACCAGAGTTCTCAGGTAAATTCATGACCTAAACAGAAGGATTTTTGAGGGCTTTGGTGCCCCACACAGGAATTTTTTTGTAAGGTAAAGTGTGTGAACCTATGAGTTACACCCCCTTATAAGTTTTCCTTGATCTTAAAAAAATCTAAATCTAAAGAGAATACCCCAGACTAGCCTTGAGGAGTAGCCTTAAAAGCTCTCCCAGGAGAATCTAGAAGCATCAGAAAACACAACAGGCTAAAATCATTTGTTTCCCATTGAAAAAAATAGAAATGGCTTTCAATGTTTTTAAGATGCTGTGTTTAACATTGAAAATGTAAGAATGCTATGAATCTTCTCCAGCTGTTAATAAGTTTCTTGGGGATAAAACAAAGTTACTAGATTTTTACTTTTTATTAGCTATGCTTAGTTATGAACTGTATATTGTCATATATACCAACAAATGTGTATCAGCATATGTACATAACAAAAAAGGAAAATTTTATTGCTTCACAGTTATAGGAAGCAGTGTAAACTGATAGGAAATCCCTGGACCTGGTATTCAATTGACTAGATTGTTATCTTGGGTTCTGCCCCAGTTAGTCCTCAAGTTCCTCTTCTATAGAATGGGAAGGCGGGTTAATGGAATTGAACAGGATATTCCCAAAGCGCTTTACAATTCTAAAAAATTCTGAGTTTTTATTATTTTAATGAGTAGAACTATGGGTCAAATACTCGTTAACAAGTTTACTGCTTGTTATGCATGGAAAGTCTGTTTTTCTCCCACGTGGTAATTAAAGCTTTCTACCCTTGAAGTCATGGGTGCTCTGAATTGGTAAAGACTAGAATTTACTATGTGGTTATAAAAGTCCTTTCATTACGGGGTTAAGTAATGGTGAGAAATGTGACCTCTACTGTTTAGTGAAAGATCTTTTTAATATACAGAGGCATTGTTCTTTTTGGTGTAATAATGAAAGCATTCATTATATCTAGCTTTTGGTTCTAATCTGTATAGAATCAGTTGTTTGATAATGTAGTATGACCCTGTTGAAATTCATGGGGGGAAGGAGTGGTTGTAGTTGCTGTTAAGATCCTAATTATAGCATTTCTTTTGCACTTTCAAGATGAACTTCATTTTATCAATGCTTGTGAAGAAGGAGTAATTGAATTCCTTCAGGATTTACTGTTGGGTAATCACTGATGACGTACTTCTTTTTAGATTTTTGTGATTAGCTATCAATATAATTTGATCCAGCTGCTTTCTCTTTGCGGTCATATTATTGTTAGTGAGAACTGAAAATGTCTTTTGTGCTTCAGTTAATCATCCAGTTATTTGCTTCTTGAAGGCCATGATTACCTAAGTTTAGAATTACTTGCTAGATTTTATTTAGTCTTTAAAAATGAAAAGTTTTATATTTGTGAGCATATTTTAACATTTAATTCTTAAAGGGAATATAGTCATTCTACTGTAACTACCTGTAGAAAATAGGACAATTTCTATATTATCTTTGATTATCAGAATTTTGAAATTATATTCTTCCTTAGCCCTGTTTACATACAAATCTTTTCACTGTAGTACGAGGAGAAATGAGGGTCCCTGAAGAAGCTCTAAAGGTAAAAAGTTTTTACTTATTTCTTTTGTAAATCTACCATTTACTAGGGTTGATTTCACTCATGTATATTTCACTTCCATTTTAAAATGTTCTATAGCACGAGAAGTTTACCATTCAGCTTCAGTTGTCCCAAAAATCTTCAGAATCAGAATTATTGAAATCTGCATGTGCCAAAAGCATAGATTCAAAGGTAGCAGATACCGTGGCAGAAGTGCCGCACAAAGCTACAGAAGCACTGAAATCTGAGGAAAAAGCTATAGGTAAGTTAACCTCTTTCCAAATATCATATATATAGTCAGTTATGAAGAAATTGCATGCTTTGTTCTCAAAAGCTTGGCCATATCCTTATAAAAATAATGATAATAATGACAATTTCAGAGTGGGTTTTAATACAGCCAGTGCTTCATTAGAAAGCATTATAAAACATATAATTATATGGCAGTTGTATGTAGGTGCGTTTAATATGTTTAAATATTTGAAGAAAATACATATATTTTGCCTTACAGTATTTTTATTATTTCATGTTCGCTACTTTTTTTTCTGGATTGTAACTGAAATGAATGAAAAGGAAATGTCCAGTAATGCCTACATCATCATAATTATCGTATTTATAGTATTCCAGGAACTGTAAAAAATATTTTATATAGATAATCCCATTCATACAAAAGCAATTTTTAAAACCGCTAGACATTACCAGATTCCTCAAACATAAATCTGTTAGTCCAGTTAACAACTAGTTTAAATTTAATTACTGTGCAATGCACTTAGGTTTTAAAAAAAAGTAAAAAACGGTCACTTATACCAAAATTTAGTTTTATCCTTCATATTTAGATTTATGAGCCATTTCTATATACCAAAGAGCTAATTACACTTTGACAAAAAGCTATTGGGCTATAGCAGTTTACATTACTTAGATAATAGCCAGTGCAGAATTTCATTTATTTCATCATGTTCAATATTGAATGAGATTCACAAATACTAAGTTATTCAACTTAGAGTACTTTTCACCTATCTAGACTATACAGTTGACCCTTGAACAACACTGCTTTGAACTATGCAGGTCCACTTATATGCAGATTTTTTTTCAGTAGTAAACACTACAATACTACAGGATCCACCTTAGTTGAATCTACGAATGTGGAACTGCATATATGGGGAGACTGTGGATTTGGGAGGCTGACTATAAGTTATACTCAACTTTTCAACTGCAGGGAGGGTTGAGGCTCCTAACCCCATGTTGTTCAGGGGTCAGCTGTACTTTTTCATTTAATAAATCAACTGGGCAATTCTAGCATTCTGCAAAAGCATTTTTTTTTCTGTTTCATATGCTTTAGACAGATTTTTCCCACCTCTTTCCAGATACTTCTGCTATGCCCCGTGGTACTCCATTATATGGGCAGCCGTCATGGTGGGGGGATGATGAGGTGGATGAACAAAGAGCTTTCAAGTCAAATGGCAAGCCTGAAGAGAAAAATCACGAAACTGGAACATCAGGTAAAAAAATCTCAGACTATGACATTAAGTAGGTATTTTAGGAAGAACTTATCATCGAAGCAAAAATCTGACTACCCTTAAAAGAGATGTCTCCCATTCTTTAATATGTTAGAAATAGTTGATGAATGTTTTAATGACATTGTCATTTTAAATTAAATTTATTTATTATGAATGATTCTCTCATAAAGTATTAATTCTAATATCTTTGTAAATCACTTTTATTTAAAATATTTTTCCTTATTTAACTTATTTATGAGGGTGTTAAAACTTGATATATAGTTAAGTAATATAGTTGGGCATTTTAAGTATTTTAAAATAATTTTTTAAATGTTTTAATTAGACCAAAATAGTAAATACAAACTAGTTTTGTGTGTTTTCATTAGATTCACAAACATATAATCATATTTTTAAATGAAAATTTTTTATTATGTTCAAAATGTTGTATGAAGTTTAAAACTTCTTTAAAATCTCAGCGTGCCCAATTTGTTGGGGTATGGTAGCAACAAGATTAGCTGTTCGGCAGCCAGAATGAAGAAATAATTCTGGATCACATTCTCAGATTAATAGTCAAGGAACATAATCTTTTGTTGCTGGAGAAGTTTAGTAATGAACTAAGTGAAAAGCCAGAAAATCAAGATTTCCAGGAAATAAATGGAGCTATCAGTTGTGTGTCACATAAGGACTTGACAAGGACATCAACACTGAAGGATGAACAGCCAGTTTCCGTGATAATAGCAGATAAGGATTAGAACTGGAGGAATTAAATACAGGCACCAGGGAGCAGTATGGAAAGCCAACTTTGACTCTGAGTCAAGGATAGATTCCATCAGAAGTTCTGTCAACTTTCTACCTTTGACCATAATTCTGCAAGGTAAATAAGAGATTTTTCTTAGCTGGAGAATAAGAGCACTGGTTCTTAAATATGCTCTAATTTTACCAGGGTACAAGTCTTAGAAAGCTGGCCTTATCAACTTGATCTTAAAGTGCCCAAAACTGAAAGTTGTGAACTTTGCAAATAAATTCCCATCTCAGTTTCCTTGTTTCTGTGGCCAACACGTTTCTTCATGTTCAAGCTCAGAAACTTAGTATTATTTAGCATACCCTCAAATGCAAATAATAGAAATGCCACCTGAGACTAAACAGGAAGGAAATCTACTGGCTTGAATAAATAACTGAACCTCTTCAGGATTGGTTAATGCAGCATCTCAGTGGTGTCATCAGCTAGCTATTTTCTCTCAGACTCTCTGCCCTTCTATTCACAGTGGCTGCATACTGAGGGAGTTTCCCCTCGTACTCATATGCTGCTTGCCAGTAGCAGTTGGAGTGCATGCTACTTTGATCACATCCAGTGGGAAATAGCAAAGATCGCTTCTAGAAGAACCCCTGGAAACCTTCCCTAAAGTTTTCAACACATTTGTCATCTCATTGGCCTCTCGTGGGTTCAGGAGTAGGTCCCCTGCTTATTTCTGAACCAATCCCTGGCAAGGGTTATGAGATTATCCTTAAGCCAATCGTACCCATCCTGAAGCTGAATATGGGGTTAGTTTTCCCCTAAGGCACATGAGCTGTATCAGGGAAGAGTTAGAGATACCTGGGAATGTTGGAGTTCTTTTAGGAGGGAGGAATGGGAAATGGATTTTGGAAGGCAGTCAAGAATGTCTACTTTATATGAAATCTTTGTGTCTTCCCTTCCTTTCACCTCATCTATTATATTGCCTACTTCTGTTGCCCTTTTTTTCCATTGAATCATAATTGAACTATTTCCAGTTTCAACCCTTCTGCAGTTCATTTTGTATAATAAATCTAAGCTGCCGTTTTTTTCCTTTCTTTAAGAAACTACAGTAGCTTCCTTTTGCTTGCCAAATAGATATTATGTCAAAGCTCTCTCTAATTTTGTCCCACTTTCTTAGCCTTGTATCCCACTACCAATTGTTCAGTGCTCTCTCCCAGTGCATTTCCACATAAATTAGACTAATTCTTGCCTGCTCTTCTCCCACAGACATGTATACACATAAATCAGGTAATATAAAATTCTAAAGGGTATGTCTGTTTATATGTATTGCTAATATGTAACACTTTCCTTCAGTATTTTGTGTGTATGCCTTCTCATCTAAACTATAAGTTCCTTCAGGGATCACATATTATATTATCATTGTGTACTAGAGCCACCTAGGAGAAAGAGAGAGAGGGAGAGAGAGAAGGGGAGGGGGAGAGAGAGAGGAAGGAAGGGAGAGAGGGGAGAGTGAGAAAAAAAAATGTACTAATAATTGGTGGTTAACTTAGAAGAAAACACAGCAGAATTTAACTGTTGCCAAATTCTGAAAATAATTGTGATACTGAGTTTATCTAGCCATTAAAGATCCTTCCACCCTCACACACAAAACAACTTTTGAAATCTGAAATACATATCTTCTAGAATACAATCAATGTAATTACAATAAATGTAAATACAGTAAATGTAAATTTTGTCCTGGAGACAGAACCATGACTTATTAACAACAGCTAACACTTCAGTGGTGCTTGCTTTATCAAGACACTCTTCTTAGTGCCCTGCATATGTTTAATCATTTAATTCTCTCACAGAAATACCTAAAAGTAGTTACTGTTATCATCCCCATTTTATAAATAAGGAAACGGCGGCAAGGTGATGTGAATTTATTCACAAGGTCACCCTGCTAGCAAATAGTGTAGCTGGGATTTGAACCCAGGTACCTGACTCTCGAGTCCATGCTCTTAACCACAAACAGTTAACATTTCAGCAGTCATTACACACACACACACACACACACACACACACACACACACAGTCACTCCAAAAGAATATACTTCATAGGGTATAAAGATTAAAACAAGCACTCCAAAAACAAATTGACATAAAAAATTGATCTCTCATACCTAAGTGTAATGAAATGAATTTCAAACTGTGAAGCATCCAGTAGTAATTTCATCCATGTGAATGAAACTAAATTCTTAAATGATTACCAGCTTGTGTCACGTGCCTCACTGAGTATCTTTTCTGCCAGATGACAAAAGCTGTCTCATAATCTTGGGATTATTTTTGAGTTAGAAGGAATTAAGTGAGGTACGTCTTTTGTTAAGTAGCTTGAAGCATTCTGTCAGATTCAGCTGATTAAAAGCCTTAATGAGAGTCTCATTTGCTTTCTTATATTAGTATGAGGATGTTATTGTTTCAGATTTATCATTTGTAGTTTTTTAAAATATAGGGTGAGAGAAACAGTTTACTAATCTGAAATAATTTCTGATGCCAGAAGATATTGTAGAATCAAATTTGAAAATGTATATTGAATGCTATTTCACTTGGTCATTTTGAAATTAAGGTTTTTTTAGTGTTTCAGATTATGAAATATAAATGATTAGTTTATTTGTGCTCTAAGCATGCTTTTTTGGTAAAAGCAAAAAGTGATTTGCTTCTTGGTTACCAATTCTTAGAATGTAAAATCTTAGTATTTATTTTGAAAGGTGAACATTCCAAAAAGGATAATAGAGAATCTACTACCTAGTAACTTTCTGTGTCCCTTTCTGTGGGTCCATGTGTATCCAGAATCTCCTACCAATTTACCTTAAAGCCCAAAGAACCCTAGAAGCAAATATTAGAGCAATCAAGTTCTCCTGAAATTGTGTGAATATTTGAGTCCTATTAAAGGAGAATTTATCCTCATTTTAGTTCAGGTATGCTCTTCTACCTTGTAACTTGGTTTAAACGGTTTAAACATTTTTTAGGTTACAACTAAAAGCCTTTAAGTGTTGCATACAGTTTGAAAAGGTGTGTACAACTGTGAAGAGTAGATTTTTGGCTCTTTTGCACTGATTTTTAATCTAATTAAACTAAATTTGAAAACTTTTGAGTTGTAGTTCCTTTTTGGTAAAAGGAGTTTCCCAGTCTTTGTAATTTGAAGTACTTGAATATACTAGGATGGATATCTTAAGCAGAATTTGCCTTCATAATTATAGTCTTTATCATCTCGAAACAGCTTAATATTTCATTTAATTTAGTACAGAAGAATGAAGGGAACATGCTTTCTGAATTATGTATGTTATAAGGTTCCCTGGAAGGTCACACAATCATAAAATACGTTAAGAATTTAAGGATATTGCTCTTCTGATTTAGATAAACATAATTAATTCTAGCATAATCAGTTATTAAATGCTTTTAAATATCTAGCAGTTGAGATTAATAATAAACTATTGGTATAAATAAAATATTAATATTTTAGTATATAATTTAGTTTACTTTAGTATAAACAAAATAGGTTTTGAATAGAAATACATGTTAAATTCATAAATTTCAGAATATGTTTCGTCAGTGTACTGAGAGAGGAAAGCTGTTTTATTTTTCTATATTAATTTAGAAGACCCCTAATAATTTTTCTAGTGGGCGTACAATTCCCATACATACTAGGCCCACACTTGATCTGGTTTTATCATCTTCAGAGAAATGAATTCCTCTACATAATGAATGTTCCAGATGACTGAACTTTACTTTTACAACTGAAATTTGTTTTTAAGTTTAACCATTTCCTATATTTCTATTAAATGAATTACCCATGTCATTGCCTTCTTAAGCACAGAAGGCTGAATATAATTTAAATGTTTGCCTTATGACTCAGAAGCATCATTATGAACATCAGTGATTGAACTATGATGCATTACAGTGATGCCTTTGGGAGACTTGAAGTATGTAAGACTGTTTGCTCCATATACTGAATGAATGGTTCTGAACTACTGTGTTTTTGAGCCATGTGTCTGCTCTTGATTGTTTTTTGTCTTATCTTGGCCACTTGACTCTTCTTAGTGCAATATGTCTGACCTTAATCCTTGCTTTTACATCCCCTCCAGATTTGCCACATATAATCTGAGTAAACAGTCAAAAAAGGTTCTCAATGAAGGCCTTTCCTGGTAGTAAAGATCACAAATATGATGATATAGGTGTTGTCATATCTGTCTTGGGTTTTTTATTTTAGAGTTAGATTTTTGGTTTTAGTTTCTTGTTTCCCTAATTAGCTATGTTGAAGAGTTGGGGAAGGAAAAGTAAGAGAAACATTTATTTTTGTGCCTACTTTGTGCCAGACTTTTTCTGGATAACTTATCTCACTGAATCTTTACAACAATCTTACGGGTAGATATTATTTTCTCATTTAACAATGAGGAAAATGAGAATTAAGGACTGATAGAGACAGGACTTACCTGATTTCAAATCTTCTCCCTACCTTCCACTAATCATATCATATATGCTGCCTTACCACTCTGTTGTGCTGCTTGACATTGTTAGATAAGCGATTTCTGGTTAAATTAGGTGTTAACTTGTATAAGTCTCAGGGTTTCTAGTCCTTGGAGTAAAGGCAGTTTTGAAGTAGGACTGACTTAGGAAATAATAATCTTAAACATAGTTATGTGCTGTTGTTGATCTCTGCTTTTTAATGTGTTATAATGTGAAAGCATATTAAAAGCATGTCAGTATTAACTGAAGTTTTTTTCACAAGGGAGGAAAATTGGGAACATACTCATTTGAATCGTGAATAACAAGTAAATGATAAATGCTATACCCCTGGGCCAGCTTTTTGTAGTTATTGCTTCATAGTTCAGCTGCATCATTTTATTTGGGTATTCAGGTAGTGGTAGTAGGAAACTACTAACCCTGGTCCTCAGGGTTACTCTGTTACCTGTAAGGATGTGGAGAGCAAAATGAATGAATGAATGAATGAATGACGATAGATAGATAGGATAGGTTTGCTTATTTATTTATTTAACATCTTTATTGGAGTATAATTGCCTTACATTGTGTTAGTTTCTGCTGTATGATGAAGTGAATCAGCTATATGTATACTTATATCCCCATATCCCCTCCCTCTTATGTGTATCCCTCCCTCCCCTCTAGGTGGTCACAAAGCACCGAGCTGATCTCCCTGTGCTATGTGGCTGCATCCCACTAGCTATCTGTTTTACATTTGGTAGTGTATATGTGTCCATGCCACTCTCTCACTTCGTCATAGCTTATCGTTCTTTCTCCCCATGTCCTCATGTCCATTCTCTATGTCTACATCTTTATTCCTGTTCTGCCCCTAGGTTCTTCAGAACTTTTTTTTTTTAATTCCATATATACATGTTAGCATATGGTATTTGTTTTTCTCTTTCTGACTTACTTCACTCTGTATGACAGATTTCTAGGTCCATCCACCTCACTACAAATAACTCAATTTCGTTTCTTTTTATGGCTGAGTAATATTCCATTCTGTATATGTGCCACATCTTCTTTATCCATTCATCTGTAGATGGACACTTAGTTTGCTCCCATGTCCTGGCTATTGTAAATAGTGCTGTAGTGACCATTGTGGTACATGACTTTTTTTGAATTATGCTTTTCTCATGGTATATGCCCAGTAGTGGGATTGCTGGAACACATGGTACTTCTATTTTTAGTATTTTAAGGAACCTCCATACTGTTCTCCATAGTGGCTGTATCAATTTACATTCCCACCAACAGTGTAAGAGGGTTCCCTTTCCTCCACACCCTTTCCAGCATTTATTGTTTGTAGATTTTTTGATGATGCCCATTTGGAATGGTGTGAGGTGATACCGCATTGTGGTTTTGATTTGCATTTCTCTAATGATTACTGATGCTGAGCATCCTTTCATGTGTTTGTTGGCAATCTGTATATCTTCTTTGGAGAAATGCCTATTTAGGTCTTCTGCCCTTTTTTGGATTGGGTTCTTTGTTTTTTTGATATTGAGCTGTGTGAGCTGCTTGTATATTTTGGAGATAACGCTTTGTCAGTTGCTTCATTTGCAAATATTTTCTCCCATTCTAAGGGTTGTCTTTACATCTTGTTTACGGTTACCTTTGCAGTGCAAAAGCTTTTAAGTTTCGTTAGGTCCCATTTGTGTGTTTTTGTTTTTATTTCCATTTCTCTAGGAGGTGGGTCAAAAAGGATCTTGCTGTGATTTATGTCATAGTGTGTTCTATGTTTTCCTCTAAGAGTTTGATAGTGTCTGGCCTTACATTTAGGTCTTTAATGCATTTTGAGTTTATTTTTGTGTATGTGTTAGGGAGTGTTCTAATTTCATTCTTTCACAGGTAGCTATCTAGTTTTCCCAGCACCACGTATTGAAGAGGCTGTCTTTTCTCCATTGTATATTCTTGCCTCCTTTATGAAAGATAAGGTGACCATATGTGTGTGCTTTATCTCTGGGCTTTCTATCCTGTTCTATTGATCTATATTTCTGTTTTTGTGCCAGTACCATACTGTCTTGATGACTGTAGCTTTGTAGTATAGTCTGAATTAAGGGAGCCTGATTCCTCCAGCTCTGTTTTTCTTTCTCAAGATTGCTTTGGCTCTTCGGGGTCTTTTGTGTTTCCACACAAATTGTGAAATTTTTTATTCTAATTCTGTGAAAAATGCCATTGCTAGTTTGATAGGGATGGCATTGAATCTGTAGATTACTTTGGGTAGTAGAGTCATTTTCACAATTTTGATTTCTCCAGTCCAAGAACATGGTATATCTCTCCATCTGTTTGTGTCATCTTTAATTTCTTTCATCAGTGTCTTATAGTTTTCTGCATACAGGTCTTTTGTTTCCTTAGGTAGGTTTATTCCTAGCTATTTTATTCTTTTTGTTGCATTGGGAGTGTTTCCTTAATTTCTCTTTCAGATTTTTCATCATTAGTGTATAGGAATGCAAGTGATTTCTGTGCCTTAATGTTGTATCCTGCTACTTTACCAAATTCATTGATTAGCTCTAGTAGTTTTCTAGTAGCATCTTTACGATTCTCAGTGTATAGTGTCATCTCATCTGCAAACTGACAGTTTTACTTCCTCTTTTCTGATTTGGATTCCTTTTATTTCTTTTTCTTCTCTAATTGCTGTAGCTAAAATTTCCATAACTATGTTGAATAATAGTGGTGAGAGTGGGCAACCTTGTCTTGTTCCTGATCTTAGAGGAAATGGTTTCAGTTTTTCACCACTGAGAACAATGTTGGCTGTGGGTTTGTCATGTATGGACTTTATTATGTTGAGGTAAGTTCCCTCTATGCCCACTTTCTTCAGAGTTTTTATCATAAATGTGTGTTGAATTTTGTCGAAAGCTTTTTCCTGCATCTGCTGAGATGATCATATGGTTTTTCTGCTTTAGTTTGTTAATATGGTTTATCACATGATTGATTTGCTTATATTGAAGAATCCTTGCATTTCTGGAATAAACCCCACTTGATCATGGTGTACGATCCTTTTAATGTGCTGTTGGATTCTGTTTGCTAGTATTTTGTTGAGGATTTTTGCATCTATGTTCATCAGTGATATTGGCTTGTCATTTTCTTTTTTTGTGACATCTTTGTCTGGTTTTGGTATCTGGGTGACAGTGCCCTCGTAGAATGAGTTTGGGAGTGTTCCTCCCTCTAGTATATCTTGGAAGAGTTTGAGTAGGACAGGGGTTAGCTCTTCTGTAAATGTTTGATAGAATTCACCTGTGAAGCCATCTGGTCCTGGGCTTTTGTTTGTTGGATGATTTTTAATCACAGTTTCAATTTCAGTGTTTGTGATTGGTCTGCTTATATTTTCTATATCTTCCTGGTTCAGTCTCGGCAGGTGGTGCATTTCTAAGAATTTGTCCATTTCTTCCAGGTTGTCCATTTTATTGGCATAGTGTTGCTTGTAGTAATCGCTCATGATCCTTTGTATTTCTGGAGTGTCATTTGTTACTTCTCCTTTTTCATTTCCAATTCTGCTGATTTGAGTCTTCTCCCTTTTTTTCTCGATGCGTCTGTCTAATGGTTTTTCAATTTTGTTTATCTTCTCAAAGAACCAGCTTTTAGTTTTACTGATCTTTGCTATCATTTCCTTCATTTCTTTTTCATTTATTTCTGATCTGATATTTATGATTTCTTTCCTTCTACTAACTTTGGGGTTTTTTTGTTCTTCTTTCTCTGATTGCTTTAGTTGTAAGTTTAGGTTGTTTATTTGAGATGTTTCTTGTTTCGTGAGGTAGGATTGTATCGCTATAAACTTCCTTCTTAGAACTGCCTTTGCTGCATCCCATAGATTTTCGATCATCATGTTTTCATTATCATTTGTTTTTAGGTATTTTGTGATTTCCTCTCTGATTTGTTCAGTGATCTCTTGGTTGTTTAATAGCATATTGTTTAGCCTCCATGTGTTAGTAGTTTTACAGTTTTTTTCCTGTAATTGATATCTAGTCTCATAGCACTGTGGTCAGAAAAGATACTTGATATTATTTCCATTTTCTTAAAGTTACCAAGGCTTGATTTGTGACCCAAGATTATGATCTATCATGGAGAATGTTCCATGAGCACTTGAGAAGAAAGTGTATTCTGTTGCTTTTGGATGGAATGTCCTATAAATATCAATTAAATCCATCTTGTTTAATGTATCATTTAAAGCTTGTATTTTCTTATTTGTTTTCATTTTGGTTGATCTGTCCATTGGTGAAAGTGGGGTGTTACAGTTCCCTACTAAGATTGTGTTACTGTCGATTTCCCCTTTTATGGCTGTTAGCAATTGCCTGTGTATTGAGGTGCTCCTATGTTGGGTGCATAAATATTTACAATTGTTATATCTTCCTCTTGGATTGATCCCTTGATCATTATGTAGTGTCTTCTTTGTCTCTTGTAATAGTCTTTATTTTAAAGTCTATTTTGTCTGATATGAGAATTGCTACTGCAGCTTTCTTTTGATTTCCATTTGCATGGAATATCTTTTTCCATCCCCTCTTTCAGTCTGTACGTTTTCCTAGGTCTGAAGTGGGTCTCTTTAGACAGCATATATATGGGTCTTGTTTTTGTATCCATTCATCCAGTTTGTGTCTTTTGGTTGGAGAATTTAATCTATTTATATTTAAGTTAATTGTTGATATGTATGTTCCTATTCCCATTTTCTTAATTGTTTTTGCTTTGTTATTGTAGGTCTTTTCCTTCTCTTGTGTTTCCTGCCTAGAGAAATTCCTTTAACATTTGTTGTAAAGCTGGTTTGGTGGTGCTGAATTCTCTTAGCTTTTGCTTGTCTGTAAAGGTTTTAATATCTCTGTTGAATCTGAATGAAATCCTTGCTAGGTAGAGTAATCTTGGTTGTAGGTTTTTCCCCTTCATCACTTTAAGTATGTCCTGCTTCTCCCTTCTGGCTTGCAGAGTTTCTGCTGAAACATCGGCTGTTAACCTTATGGGGATTCTCTTGTATATTATTTGTTGTTTTTCCCTTGCTGCTTTCAGTATTTTTTCTATGTATGTAATCTTTGATAGTTTGATTAATATGTGTCTTGGCATGTTTCTCCTTGGATTTCTCCTGCATGGGAGTCTCTGTGCTTCCTGGACTTGATTAACTATTTCCATTCCCATATTAGGGAAGTTTCCAACTATAATCTCTTCTCAGTTCCTTTCTTTTTCTCTTCTTCTTCTGGGACCCCTATAATTCGAATGTTGGTGTGTTTAATGTTGTCCCAGAGGTCTCTGAGACTGTCCTCAGTTCTTTTCATTCTTTTTTCTTTATTCTGCTCTGCGGTAGTTATATCCACCAATTTATCTTCCAGCTCATTTACCTGTTCTTCTGCCTCAGTTTCTGCTATTGATTCCTTACACAGAATTTTTAATTTCATTTATTGTGTTGTTCATCATTGTTTGTTTGCTCCTTAGGTCTTCTAGGTCCTTATTAAACGTTTCCTGTATTTTCTCCATTTGATTTCCAAGATTTTGGATCATCTTTACTATCATTACTCTGAATCCTTTTTCAGGTAGACTGCCTATTTCCTCTTCACTTGTTAGGTCTGGTGGGTTTTTACCTTGCTCCTTCATCTGCTGCGTATTTCTCTGTCTTCTCATTTTGTTTAACTTACTGTGTTTGGTGTCTCCTTTTCTCAGGCTGTAGGTTCATAGTTCCCATTGTTTTTGGTGTCTGCCCCCAGTGGGTATGGTTGGTTCAGTGGGTTGTGTAGGCTTCCTGGTGCAGGGAAATGGTGCCTGTGTTCTGGTGAGTGAGGCTGGATCTTGTCTTTCTGGTGGGCAGGACTGCGTCCAGTGGTGTGTTTTGGGGTGCCTGTGACCTTATTATGATTTTAGGCAGCCTCTCTGCTAATGGATGGGGATGTGTTCCTGTCTTGCTAGTTGTTTGGCATAGGGTATCCAGCACTGGAGCTTGCTGGTCATCGAATGGAGCTGAGTCTTAGCATTGAGATGGAAATCTCTGGGAGAGCTCTCACCGATTGATATTATGTGGGGCCAGGATGTCTCTGGTGGTCTGATGTCCTGAACTCAGCTCTTCCACCTCAGAGGCTCAGGTCTAACACCCGGCTGAGCGCCAAGACCCTGTCAGCCACACAGCCATCCAGGAAGGATAGAACGGAAGCTGAGAAGTCAGCAGAAGGCAGGTCTAACAGGTTTGATTCTGAATAGAATACAGCTGAAAAGTGCATATTAGGAGATTAATTGTAAAGTAGATTCTCCTAAAGGTACTGAAAATTGCAAGAAATCACTTAACCAAAGTTGAACAAGCATCAGAGCCAGTAGGATATGTTTGTAAACCAGTTGTGCTGTATGAAATTGATCAAGTACAGTACATAGTAAATAAATCAATGTTGAAAAAGTAAAAACATTAATGAGTTTATTAATATATGTAAAGTAGTTAATGCATATTACTCTCATGGAAATTTTAAGTGACAGGCCTTCAGAGTAAACACTCAAGTGGATACTTTAAGGAAAAGATAAATGAACTCTGTAATAAAGAAATTTTTCAAACGTGACTTAGGTTATTAAGAATCCTGTATATGCTCTTCCTCCAGAAAGTGTGTAGAATTATTGCTTTCATAGTGCAGAGTGTTTTTGATACACTTTTTTCATTTTCAGTAGTGAGAAAAAGTAGAATTTGCAAAGGATAATTTTTATGTTGAACATTGTTTTTGTTATATATTCTATTTACTGTCTGTGTAATTTGCTTTCACTTTTTTTTTCTTTTTGGAAGTGGAACTTGATGTCTTATAATACCCTATGCCACACATTTGACTACAGAGATGTTGCTGTCCTATTCTTCTAGAACGTAAAAGCAAACAGCTTTATGACTGTTTCATATTCACCCTATTGCTAAGAAACTGATTATAGCACCTGAAGAATCCCATCCGTATTTGATATTTGAAAAAATGTGTCAAGACCAATACTTCACTTAATTAGAAAATGATTAGAAACAACCTCGTCCCCCCCGTATTGCCTTTCCTTCCTAATAAGTTATCTGCAAATGGTGTTTCTGTCAATCTCTTTTTAAAAGGAATGCTTTTTTGAGCTTTAGGGAAATATTTTTCATTTGAATTCACTCTTTACCATCTTTTTTTTTTTTTTTACATCTTTATTGGAGTGTAATTGCTTTACAGTGGTGTGTTAGTTTCTGTTTATAACAAAGTGAGTCAGTTATACATATACATATGTTCCCATATCTCTTCCCTCCCGCGTCTCCCTCCCTCCCACCCTCCCTATCCCACCCCTCTAGGTGGTCGCAAAGCACCGAGCTGGTCTCTCTGTGCCACGTGGCTGCTTCCCACTAGCTATCTACCCCACGCCTGGTAGTGTATATATGTCCATGCCTCTCCCTCGCTCTGTCACAGCTCACCCTTCCCCCTCCCCATATCCTCAAGTCCATTCTCTAGTAGGTCTGTGTCTTTATTCCTGTCTTACCCCTAGGTTCTTCATGACATTTTTTTTTCTTAAATTCCATATATATGTGTTACCATCTTGATAATAGTTCTTTTGTTTCCTGAAAAACAGGGCAGTTTAATCTTTAAATTCTTTTTGCATTTGCAGTATCTGATAACAGATTTAAAGCATTTCAGTTATCATTTTCATTTATGTGCCTTCACATATTTTATATATAAATGCATTTGTTTTTATACCTGCATATTTGTCTCTGAGGCAACAGAGGAATAGTGTTCCAGAGTTGCTTACTTATGCCAGCTCTTGTTGATCTGAGATTTATAATTCAGCTTTCCTCTACGGATTTTGACACTTGGATGTATTCTGCTGTATAGAAATGTACCTGAATTTCCTTTTGGAATTAATTGGCTGGCAACTGAATTGTCTATTTTTAACTTACTTGTTTTCATACTGCTGCTTGGATTGCAATGCCACAAGCAAACCACATGTTTTATCTTTACTAATTCTTTCATTCTTTATAAAATGTATCTATTTTCTTATAAGGATCACACATTGGTAATATTATTTTTGTCCTTCTAAAAGTAATGTCTCTGAATGTGATGGTGAAGAATGGTAAGTGGAATCATTATGTCCAGAACATTGCTTACATATTGACGTCATGTTTCTTTCTTCATTTGAGCACCTTTTCTCCTTTGGAAATTTACTTGTTTTCATAGATATTTCAGATATTTCATCCTCCTTATACTTGATAAGGAAGTTTATATTTTTTTCTATCTCTCTGTATATGTACATTGAACATGCATATCCATCTCCATTTGATTTCAGTTCTTTTGTACTTTGATGATTTCTGGATCCAAGTTGGAAAAAATATGGACCTAGCCATGCAAGGTTCATCTCTTAATTGCCTTGCTATCCTTTGCCACTGTGCTGCTTATCTTGCATCTCCTATTGGTAACTGAATGCTACATTTATAATCAGAATTATTTCTCTTCTGTGACATTTGCCATTCTTTTTCATCCAGACTATGATCTGCCTTCTGATTTCCATGGAATAATACAAGTGGCCATTACTATACTCCTTCAAGTGCTAGGAGCTTCCAAATATTTTGAATTTTCTCTTATTTTTCTTATTAGGGTGCAGCATAGATGCCAAGCAAGTTGAGGAACAATCTGCAGCTGCAAATGAAGAAGTACTTTTTCCTTTCTGTAGGGAACCAAGTTACTTTGAAATCCCTACAAAAGAATTTCAGCAACCATCACAAATAACAGAGAGCACTATTCATGAAATCCCAACAAAAGACACACCAAGTTCTCATACAACAGGTGCAGGGCATGCTTCATTTACCATTGAATTTGATGACAGTACCCCAGGGAAAGTAACTATTAGAGATCATGTGACAAAATTTACTTCTGATCAGCGCCACAAATCAAAGAAGTCTTCTCCTGGAACTCAAGACCTGCCAGGGATTCAAACTGGAATGATGGCACCAGAAAACAAAGTAGCTGACTGGCTAGCACAGAACAACCCTCCTCAGATGGTATGGGAAAGATCAGAAGAGGATTCCAAAAGTATTAAAAGTGATGTTCCAGTTTACTTAAAAAGGTTGAAAGGTAAAGTGAATTGATCATTTTAGAACTTGCTATTTTGTGGTAAAGTTCAGTCTTCACAGTTACCAACCTACTATTAGATAAACAATTATATGGTATAAAGCTTCTGCATTTTTGAAGGTTTATATTTGATTTTAAAGCTCAAAAGCCAGCCAAACTGCCCACATCCAACTTACTCATTCAAAACAGTCTGCCTTCATTTTCTTGCCAAAACCAGATTGGTTTTGTAAATTTGTATGTATGCCATTAAATATGTTTCTTTTTCTTATGGAAATAAAAGATTCATTCATTTCACCAGTGGAATTCCCTAGAAGGCAGTTCTCATCATTTTCTTGACTTCAGGAAAAGATATATTCAATTCTGTTCTCTATTATGTGCTTCCTGTAAAATAGCAGTATGTAGATTTTGAAAGTTTTAAGCCATTGGCTAATGGGCTGACAGTTCTACTTTGGTAATATAGTCACATTGTTGGTAGAGTGTTTCAAACTCTTCTCAGGTTACTCATGTCATGAAACAAAAATTTTTTTGTTTAGAGATATTGCGAATTAATTGAGTTAAGAATTTTTTCACTAGTAAGACTTTTATAAAAATTGTAGTTGAACGTTTATTTGTGAAATAATTATTATATGTGTTTTATTAGTACAATACTTGACGAAAGTTAGTAAATTCTTTCTTTACACCTGTACATCGAAGTATCAACTGATCATTTTTTCCATTGATTTTGCTAATTAAATTAATTTAGAATTTTCTGAATACAGTTTTATGTTACTCTATCTTAATTTTATTCAACAAGCTGTCTGTAAGGGAAAAGATTGCATGTTGATCTGACCATTCTGTTACTATACAAAAAGTTAAAGAGCTTTAAAAGAACACTCGTTGAGGTCAGAGATTATGTATTTACTTACCTTATATCTCTTTCCTGGGGCTTGAGTATGTGATAGGTACTCAGTAATTGGAATAAACAATGAATGGCTTCACTATCATTGACAAGACTGACCCTGGTTTAACCTGTACTTTATGGCTTGGGATTCTGTTCAGCTAATGAAGAAATACCTATTTCTGATTTACTTCTAAGGCATTTCAGGATAGTGAGATGGTGTGATTACCTAATTCTTTGTCAGGGCCTATTTCTATATTTAATTATAATCATAAGCAATTATTACCTGGCATATGAACTTCTAACAGGTGATTGTTGTCTTTACTCCTACTAGATAATAACAAATATATAATTGAGACCTATATCTGTATTGATATATATAGGTTAAAGCTCACAAATGAAAGCTACCCATTTGTAAATTGATCATTTTTATGCATTGAATAAAATAATACTGATATCCTCGTATAATGTAAAAAGTAGTGTGAACTTTGAAAATTTAGAAATGACATCGTCTTTTTTAGACCACCCTTAATAAATGTACAAAAATGAGCTAAAATATCCTTTTAAAAGCCACCATTAAAAAGTACCTTTATGGGACTTCCCTGGAGTTCCAGTGGTTAAGACTTCGTGCTTCCACTGCAGGGGGCACGGGTTCCATCCCTGGTGGGGGAACTAAGATCCCGCATGCCACTCAGTGTGGCAAAAAAAAAAAGAAAACAAATGAAAAACAAAGAACTTTTATTACACCCTTTTATTATAACTGTACTTTAATAATAGACTTTCAGCAACTGTTTAGTCAAAAACTTGAAAGTAGGCAAAACAAAACAGCTTTGCTCCTACAAGAGTGGAGTGCACGCGCTTTGGGACAGTTAAAGAAAATAATGTTCACAAAGCCCATACACTTTTACCCTTTAGGAGAGTTGCAGCTTTTTTTGGCCACAACTCCTGACTCGGTACAGCTAATCTACCCTTAAAAATACTGAAAGTGGGCTTCCCTGGTGGTGCAGTGGTTGAGAGTCCGCCTGCCAATGCAGGGGACACGGGTTCGTGCCCCGGTCCGGGAAGATCCCACATTCCACAGAGCGGCTGGGCCCGTGAGCCATGGCCGCTGAGCCTGCACATCCAGAGCCTTTGCTCCGCAACGGGAGAGGCCACAACAGTGAGAGGTCCGCGTACCGCAAAAAAAATTTTTTAAATGCTGAAAGAACTTCAACATATTAATGCCTGATTAATAATAGACAAAACAGAATCTTGTTAAGAACAGTTCCAAGTGATTTTTTGTTGTTGTTAAGTAAGAACAGAAATTGCAGTTCTGATCAGATGTGTTATCTTGTATAACACTGAAAAATGCAAAAAGAATAATAATTTTTGAAAAAAGAAAATGGCTAATCTATAGAGAATTTTTAACCTATAACTTAAAGAAAAGATACTGAAAGGACCTGATGCCAAATAAGTGCCAAATTTTTGTATGGTGTTATAAGAACTAAATTCTGTAAAGATGGCATTTTCATATTGTATATGTGTGTAATATGGGTTATCTGGTCTTACTACACATGAAATATGGGAGTTTATTTATTTACAGCTCTCACAAACTGGATTCCTTTTCAGTGCATCCAGTGCAACATGAAATAGGTTGTACAGTGTCCTGTTTTTAATGAGTTTTGTATTTGAACTAGTAGTTTTCTTTGGTTCTGCATTCCATCTGCCTATCCCTGATTCCTAGCTTAATTACCAAGGCACGAATTCCATTAATTAAATTAAACACCATTTTTTTCCTTTCAGGTTGCATTTTCAGTAGTTGCTAGTTTGAAGAAAGATTTTCAGATTTAGTCCTGGAAATATTGGAATACACGTGGTTGACTGGAGTATTTTATAGCTTTCTTCTAAAGAGCTATCATTTAAGCCCTCATTTGTGATTCAGCCCTCATTTGTGATTCAATCTAAAACATGCATAGAATAACTCTTGACTTTCCATTAAATTCATGCTGTAATAATATAATAATTGTCATTTGATTATTTCTTCTAGTATACTTATTATTTAGATAGTAAGAATTCTGAATCAGTGAAAAATCAAGTAATTTTTATAAAGTTTCACATTTAATCCCTAGTAGAACTATGAAGGGTAACAAAAAAAACCTCTGGTAAGAAGCTGATGTTTTCAGAATTCAACTACAGTATTCTAACTTCACTCGCTCTATATGCTTAACAGAGAAGACATATTTTTATCTAGTTATATTTAGCGCCATGCCATTTGTCTGGTAGATTTATGTAGGATTTCATAGACTGCGCTTTTCCATGCTAGGCCTTTTAGGATGCTTTATTTAACTCGCTGAAGCCACCAGAGTTTAAATGAGCACACATGCAAAATTGCGAAAATTCTCATAGCTAGAAAGAGGTTTGTAAAGAATTATACAATAATTGGTGGAAACTACAAATTTGCATTTTTATATTAAAAAGGCAAGGTATGCTATATTTTTGGAAGTTTTGAACGTCACTGAAAGTTAAGTTTCATCACATTTTTATGGCATTTGCATTCTCTTTTCCTATGTAATGATAAGCACCTCAGTGGGATCACACTTTTTTCTGTCTTTTTCTCTCTAATGCTAAAAATAAATTTTTGATTGCTTAAATAAGGTATAAGGCTTAAAGCCAGGATTAATGTTTAATGTTATAAATACAGACTGTCACAGAGATATAGCATTGCTTATCTGTTAAGGCACTGGTGAACCAGTTAAAATTTGGAGAAAGAAAAGTAATCCTATTCAGTTGTTTATAAAGGACTCATTGTTGGTTGATAAAATTTGAATGTAAGCATTGCAATTGAGGGAAGTTTGCCGAGCCTGTTACTGAAAAGAACATATGACTTTTGATTGAAAAGGGGGAGGGGGCAAAACAAGCAGCACTTTTGTATGTGCTTCTAATTTTCTACATGGGATTTTTTCCTTCTCTATTATGCGGTTTCTTTTTTTGTGTCCAGGAAATAAACATGATGATGGCACACAAAGCGACTCAGAAAATGCTGGGGCTCACAGGCGCTGTAGCAAACGTGCAACTCTTGAGGAACACTTAAGGCGCCACCATTCAGAACAGAAAAAGCTACAGAAGGCCCAGGCTACTGAAAAGCATCAAGACCAAGCTGTTGTAAGTCACACTGCTTTTATGATTGCATTCTTTGATGAAGACAATCCCAGAAAAAGAAGGTCATATTCTTTTACTCACAGTACAGGAATCTTGTGTCAGGAAACTACTTATTCAGCACCACATACAAAACTTGAAAAAACAAAATCTCCAACAGCAGATGCCAAAGTGGTTTCTTTGTCTTTACAGACTAGTTCTGCGCACCACAGAGGGGGGCATGGTGTTCCACATGGGAAATTGTTAAAACAGAAATCAGAGGAGCCATCGGTGTCAATTCCCTTCCTACAAACTGCATTATTAAGAAGTTCAGGGAGTCTGGGGCACAGACCAAGCCAGGAGATGGATAAAATGTTAAAAAATCAAGCTACTTCTGCTGCTTCTGAAAAGGATAATGATGATGACCAAAGTGACAAGGGTACTTATACCATTGAGTTAGAGAATCCCAACAGTGAGGAAGTGGAAGCAAGAAAAATGATTGACAAGGTAAATAATTGAAATTTGGGTATGATATTAGTTTTCTCGTGGTGTATCACTATTGGAAATTACTAGAGAGGATAAAATGTTCTCATGTAGTCAGTATCTTGAAACTTTAGGATTTTGTTAGGGAACTGCAAGACTAACAATAAGACCAGAATGCTTTCTGATTTTATTCTGCTTATATTCTGAATTTGCCCGAGTTTCATATGTAAAGTCCTGTACGTATAAGCTGATTGGACCTTTTAAAGTTGTATAAATTTAAGATTGACTTTTCAAATGCTATACTTTGGCCATTCTCACTTTGCATTTATTTAAAAACTAAAAATCAAAGCCAGATTGCTATGACTCTGTTAATATAAACATGAACATTAACTGATAATAAACAAAGGTTTCCTGCCTTCTAATTTCATTTTGGAAGCAGATGAAAATACATGTTTTAATCAATTTTGTTCTTTTTCCTTAGTTTCTTCTCTTAATTTCTATTAAGTGCTGTCTGTGGTGATAGACAAGTGTATAAAAACAAAATCAGTGTGTTTATGATACTCTGAGTTTAACCAAGTATATACCTAGTCATGATGATTATTTACAATTCAGATTTGTTTTTTGATGTTATTGGTTAATGTGTATAATGATTGTTGTATGGTTTAAAAAGTAGTTTTGCTCCCAGTAATGGAAGGTTGACTTTAGAGTCAGCTGTATATTTTATCCCCTGGAAGATAGAATCATAAATTTGGCTAAACATTAATCCCTTGTTCAAGTTCTTGTTACTCAGCACATGAGCAGCATTAGCGTCATTAGGGAACTTGTTAGAAGTACAAAATCTCAGGCCCATCTTAACCATACTGAATCAGAATCTGCTTAAAAGCAGGGTTCATATGCACATTAACATTTGAGATGCACTAGTTCAGATGATGAGTTTACAGAGTGGTCTTTTAGAGAGCAGACGAGGTAAATAACCCTTTGGGATACAGGAAAATTATTAGGACTTAGGTTTACTTTTTTTAATATATATAAATTTATTTATTTTATTTATCTTTGGCTGCATTGCGTCTTCGTTTCTGCGCGCGGGCTTTCTCTAGTTGCGGCGAGCAGGGACTACTCTTGGTTGCGGTGCGCGGGCTTCTCGTTGCGGTGGCTTCTCTTGTTGTGGAGCACAGGCTCTAGGCACACAGGCTTCAGTAGTTGTTGCACGCGGGCTCAGTAGTTATGGCTCGTGGGCTCTAGAGCACAGGCCTAATAGTTGTGGCACATAGGCTTAGTTGCTTCACGGCATGTGGGATCTTCCCGGGCCAGGGCTCGAACCCATGTCCCCTGCATTGGCAAGCAGATTCTTAACCACTCCGCCACCAGGGAAGCCCTGGATTTATGTTTACTTTTCTTTTTTAATTAATTTATTTATTTTTGGCTGCATTGGGTCTTCGTTGCTGCCCACGGGCTTTCTCTAGTTGTGGTGAGCAGGGGCTACTCTTTGTTGTGCGCGGGCTTCCCATTGTGGTGGCTTCTCTTGTTACGGAGCACGGGCTCTAGAGCGCAGGCCCAGTAGTTGTGGCGCGTGGGCTTAGTTGCTCTGTGGCACGTGGGATCTTCCCAGACCAGGGCTCGAACCCGTGTCCCCTGCATTGATAGGCAGATTCTTAACCACTGCGCCACCAGGGAAGCCCTATGTTTACTTTTTTTTTTTTTTTTTTTTTTTGCTGTATGCGGGCCTCTCACTGTTGTGGCCTCTCCCGTTGCAGAGCACAGGCTCCAGACGCGCAGGCCCAGCAGCCATGGCCCACGGGCCCAGCCGCTCCGCGGCATGTGGGATCCTCCCGGACCGGGACACGAACCCGTGTCCCCTGCATCAGCAGGTGGACTCCCAACCACTGCGCCACCAGGGAAGCCCCTTATGTTTACTTTTAATTTCATAGTTTTTATTTCTATTTAGGAGTGTGTTCTATAGCATATGTATGTAATTTCTAATATCCATTTATTGAGGAGCACATGATCAGAATTTTTTACTGTTGGGGTATAGACTTCCAAACTTTTGGAGACCCATTAATTTAGGAAATAGATGTTATGAAAGTTGTTAATAAGCGAAATAAAGCAATTAAAAAACAGATAAAGTGATTTTTCTGATTATATTAAAGGAAATCTAAGAACACGGTGGTAACAATAGAAAATGACTCTTGGTGATTTCGAATTATTTTCATCATTGAGAATCAATAATGACATTTCTGTCAGATTATTATAAAGTTTATAATTTTTCCTCTGGTTATTGAGAACAAGTATAGTGCTATTTAAAATACTGTCAAATAGAAAATAAAAGGATAGGTTTTGAAAAAAAAAAAGAATGCTAAGAAGTTTTAAAATTCAGATTATATTAATTTTATCCTATTATATAGCTTTGTTTGGTTTATGGATATTTCATTCATAATTATTGATGTTTTCTCTATTAAAAGATCTTACAGTGAGGGGTTATATTGTAGTATTTAAGAACGTGAACACTTGCAGGCAGACAGATTTGAGATTAAGTGCAAACCCTACATGTACTAGATATAAGTACATTGAGTAAACTCGAGTAAACTAACATCTTTAAGCCTGTGTTTATTTTTTTAATAAACTGGAGGAGATTTCACTAGGTTATGAAAAGGATTCAGTAAAATATATAAAAGTCTTATTACAATGCCTATCTTATAGTGAAAGGTCTATAAATGTTAGCTATGTTATTACCCTTACTAGGAGTTTCCACATATGAATCTCTACACTAGGTATTAATTAATCCTGAAAAGTTCCTCAGCATTGAAAGGGCCAAATCTGAAGCTCAAGTGGAAGGTACAGTGCAAGGGAATAGCCTGGCCAGAATAGCAGAAAGCCAAGAAGAAGCCACTGTTGCAGATGAGACTCTTTAAAAGTAAACTGCTGGATAGAGAGAGGGACCGCAAAACCTTGTGTATACCTGCTGTCTATAATTATCATAAGCATCTTTTTTTCATTTTCAAAAAGAGCCCCAGTTTCAATGGCGAATTATACGGTCACACTATGGATAAAGGAAACCAAGATTTTAAAGCAGGATTCATGGGGGCTTCCCTGGTGGCGCAGTGGTTGAGAGTCCGCCTGCCGATGCAGGGGACACCGGTTCGTGCCCCGGTCCAGGAAGATCCCACATGCCGTGGAGCGGCTGGGCCCGTGAGCCATGGCCGCTGAGCCTGCGCGACCGGAGCCTGTGCTCCACAACAGGAGAGGCCACAACAGTGAGAGGCCTGCGTACCGCAAAAAACAAAAAAATCTATGAAATAATTGGAAATTTAATAGACTCTGGATGTTAGATGATATTAATAAATTATCATATTTAAAAAAAAATAAAATAAAATAAAGCAGGATTCATTTAAGGGAATAATGTCAGGATGTGACTAAGTAGATAATTCAGAGTCATTCTTGGTTTGTGTAAACCAGAAAACAAAGCTAAGACCGTAAGTCTAGGGAAAAACAAGAATCACTACATTATCTTGTGAATACCAAAGAAAAAGAGCCGAGATTCTACTAGCTGTGGTTAAAGCTAGAGGTCAGATTCAGGCTAACTGAAGTCAGGCTCTGGGGAAACAAATGTCTGAAGAAAATGAGGTAACCTGTGGGCCTGAAGAAAACAAAGACCAAAAATAGTCAGAATCATGGCATAAGAAGGACTTTGGGAGGATGGGAGTAGATTCAAGCGTCATATCAAATTGCTTGGGTAAGCTCTGTCATCCATTTTCTCCCTTTTGAAGTTAGGGCATGTGGGATGGAAGTTGGGACCATCAGCTGTTGCCCATCTGAATTTAATTGTTGTTTGGTCCTGAAAAAATGTGGTCTCTTTCCCTTTTTACTCCCTTATTTGAGAGCTAGTTTATTTCATTAATTTATACTTTTATCAACCTTTATTCAGCATCAACCATATGCCAGGCTTTGTGTTAGGAGAGCGAGATTGAAATTGAAAAGACAGAGTTCTTCCCCTCAATAACTAAGTATGTGGAGGGACGGAAATACACAAGTAAAAACATATGAATTAAAAAAGGTATGATGAATGCTTTTATAAACAAACTGTTCAAGGAAGGGTACCCAATAGCTTACGTGAGGGGATCTCAGGTTAAATATCTTTTCCTCAGAGAAGTCTTTAGCTATCCAATCTAAGGAAACCTCCCCTAGTCACTGTCAAATCAGCTTGTTTCATTTTAATCATAAGCTTTGTAACCAGTTGATAGTTTCCTATTTATTTATTTGCCTCCGCACTCCCCTATAACACACACACACGTGTGCATCTGCACACAAGAATATAAACTTCATGACTGCAGGAACCTAGTGCCTGGTATATAAAATGTCCTCAATAAATATTGAATTTAATTGCCAACTGAGCTCATTTTGAAACGTGGAATTAATCCTTTAAAAGGTATGGTCAAGGAGGGTTTTCCAAAAATATGGAGCAACCTTTTCAAAAGCACAGGAAGGTAGAGGACTTGTTCAGAGGACCACAGTTACTTTTAGAGAGATGAGATTGGACTAGATCTTGAAGGCCCCTACATATCATACTAAGAACTTTAGATTTTTTAATGCTAAAGGCAGTGGTGAATCATTGAAAACTTTTAAATCTGGCAGTGATGTGCAAATCACTGTCATAAGTGTGAAGAATGGATTGAAAATTGGAAAGGCTGGAAGCAGAGAAGGCAATTAAAAAGCTGCTGACATGTCCAGTAGTCAGTTGGATATAAAGGTCTGGATCTTAGGAAAGGTATAAAGGTCTGGGCTAAAGTAACAGTTTTGGAATTATAAGAGAGTAGATGTGAATGCAAAATAATAGATAGCGTGAGAAGAGGCAAAGTATGAAATTATTAGCAACACCAGTATGGGTGGACAAAGGAATAAGAGTGAATAAAGGAGGATCAAACAGAGGATTAAGAGAAAACCAAAAGGAAATAGTATCTTGGAATCAAAAACTCACTTACTCAAGAAGTGAGTAAGCAGCAGTGTTATGTGATACACTAATATTAAATATAAGTACTAGAATGCCTTTTCAGTTTTTCCCCAAAATACATTGTATTCCTGGGTCTAGAGAAGATAAGCAGAACATATATTTACATCTTAACTCAGGAGAAGTTGCATACTGTTAAAATATGATCTCTTTAAAGAGATGATCAAGCTGAAATCCTATTATCTTTTTCAGTGCTGGTTGTATTGTTAGGTAGTTAAAAGGTGCTGAGATATCCACACCCCAACCCCCAAGTTATGGGATTACAGCATTTTGGTTTGTACTTTTGTGTTGTGTGTTTGTCAGTAGATAAACTTATTTTATGCTTTGTCCCCAAATTTACCTTTTATAATATTAACACAAATGTCTGTTATTTATAAAGAACTCTTAAGTTTTACATCTAAGCTTACATGGAGATGCGCTATAATAAGAAAGTGCTGTTAACTGCCTGGATTAAAGGTAATTATCTTCCATTGCAATGATAATCTCCCCTAGACCTCCCTCCTTTGACTTCCCTATGATACCTAGAGAACCCATCATAGTACCAGCTTCTTTCCCCACTCCTTCGTCCACAGTACTGCTGAGGGAAGAGGAGGATGTTGTCAGGGCTGCTTCATAGCCTTTCAAGCTAAATGACAAAGATTTGTAGTGAAAACAGAAGGCTAAATATTAAATGAAAAGGGAAGAATTGGTCATTGTAGAGGGCTTGAGGTTCTTTTGAAAAAGTATTTCTCTTCTCCATAAATTTCATACCATAGACCAGTTCTTCCAGATACTTCTCCTTTCCTGAGTTTTGACTCCCGAAATACCTCTTATTAGCATATTCTCTCCCCTCATGGGGCCTTGTATCTATCAGTGCTGATTCTATAGGCAGCAGGTGGTAGGGAAAAATGCAGAACCAGGAGAACTATAACAAGACTGGAAACATGGAATGAAGAACATCTACAGCAGTGTGTCAGCCCAGAGGAAGACCATGCTGAGAACCTAGATCCAGGTTTAAGCAGTTTGGAATGGGGATATTCCAAACTCAAGTTCACAGCAAGATTTTACATTAGCTCCAAGTCAGAGCCAGGGAACTATGATAAACCAGAGTCAGAATCTAGGTAGAGAGTGCCAGTTAGAACACAGAGGAAGGAGGCATGTTCAAAGTCCACTCAAACACCCAATCAAGATGTATGGGAACTAAAGGATAAGAGATCAAATAAGAGCTTGAGTCGTAAGAGAGGACATTGATAACAGAGGCTGCATTTGGATTTTGACTTAACATTTTTTTCTACTTCCTGTCAATCCAGAAATAATCTGAGTTAATGGGCCAAAGCAAATAGTGGTTCTTAACAGGTAAATTATGACAGATTGATTTTTCTTCCTCTTATACTAATCTTCTTTCTTGCGGTCTCTTCACTGAACAATTTTTTAAAAAATTTTCTATCAGGAGAATTTATTTTTGGTCACTCTGATTAATGCTCCTCTCCCCTTCTTAGCACCCCCTTGTTCTTCTTAGGTATAGGAAACCCTATCCTGCTATATTAATTCCCAAAGCTGCATAAAGGAACCCTCACCTTTTTTTCAGTCAAAAGCTTAACATTTAATATGTTTACCCCTGTTTTCCTTTCTCTATTATTGTATGATATCTTATTTGTTTTCCTGCTTTTAAGGGGCTTTCCACTTACTGTGCCCTAGTCTAATGAGCTCTTCCCTGTGTGGTTTTTTTGTTTTGTTTTGTTTTTGCATGCCTACCTCCTTCTCATAATTTACTTTCAGAGGCTTTCTTTAACCACCCTACCTAAAATAGCCCTAGCATTCCCCTCTTACTACCATGTTTGATTTTCTTTATAGAACTTACCTCTAGCTAGTTTATTTTCTTTCTGTCCTTTCTAGAATGATCTTATTTGCCTTAACCATTTCTGTATGTCTTGTGCCTTGAACAGTGCCTGGTATGTAGTAGACACTCAATATCTGTTGAATGAATGAATGAGAAAGAAAAATTTTTGACATGCTTTTTTCATTTTTATCAATATTTGTATGTAGTTAGCTATATATTAGCTAAATTATTTCACTGAATTTATAGATTGGTTAAATCCAATCAGGCCTCCACAAACAGGTTTTCCTGTATTTTACGTGCTGAAACTAGTTTATATCTTGATTTCAAAGTAACTTGTTAAAATGTATAATTTAAAACCTTGTATGTTTTATAAGCTTCTCTTTGTACTAAGAAACATGATTTCTTGTACTAAGAAACATGGTTGTGTCAGAAGAAATGTATAAGTTTCAGGGGAATTGCCTTGATTAGTAGAAAACTAGAGATACCTTTGCATTTCTAGTGGTACCTACCTAACGACTTAGTGCTTAAGAATCTTTGGCAAGGAAAGGAAGGGTAAGATCGTCATTGACGAGTAGTCAGATTTTAGGGATGAAAGAAAAGAATTCATGACAGTGAAATAAGCCATAAAGAGGAGAGAAATCAGACATTTTAACTATAGAAGCATTAGAGTAGACCTGAGTGTGATTTGAGTATGCAAAGGAGGAGCTAATAGAAAAAGAATGGTAAACAGTGATGGAAAGGGAAGAGATTGTGGCTGTAAGACTCCTAAGGAATGGGAAGAATCAAGGATGTAGGATAGATTTGGGGAGAGGACAAAGATTTACCCAGACAGGTGAAAAGGAAGAAGGTAAGGCCAGATAGTGCCCTTTTTAAAAAACTGAGGTAAAATTCACACGACATTTACCATGTTAGCCATTTAAAGTGTGCAGTCTGTTGATATTTAGCACATTCACGGTGTTATGCAGCCATCAGCACTGTCTAATTCCTGGACATTTTCATCACCCTAAAAAGAAATCCCATACCTATTAAGCAGTCACTTCAGATTCCTCTGTCCCCCAGCTCCTGGCAACCACTAATCTTTCTGCATCAGTGGATTAGCTTATTCTGGCCATGTCATATAAATGGAATCTCATAGTATGTGGCCTTTTATGACTTGCTACTTTTCACTTAGCATATCTTTTCAAGGTTCATCCATGCTATAGCATGCATCAACACTTCATTCCTTTTTATGACTGAATAATATACCATTGTGTGGATATACCACACTTTATTTATCCATTCATCCATTAACAGACATTTGGGTTGTTTCTACCTTTTGGCTATTGTGAATAATGCTCCATGAGCATGCATGTACATGTGTTTATTTGTATACCATGATAAATTATAAAATATCTCTCCTACCCCCATTCTGAACTCCTTTTTTTCTAACAATTTTGTCTGAATTTTCAGTTTAGAAGTTGATTACAAATATGTTATAAAAATAACAATGTTAAACATTCAGAACCATTTATTCCACTGAATTTGTGGGACTTTGCATTTTAAAAATGAATTAGATTTTCATGGAAAGTTACAAGTTAAAAAAAATTCTCTATTAAATCTTCCTGATTTTGTTCCCTGATGTTAGCAGCTAGCATTCTGCATAGTTCTTGAACTATTTATGTGTGAAGTGATTTCCAGAAACCATGGGAACCTCTACTATTGATTTGAACTGGTAGAGACCCTGCTCTCCTTACCCAGGAGGTCGTTGCTCATTGAAGAAAGAGACGTTCTCATCATCTGAGGGTGAAACTTCAGTGCATTTTTGCTTAGACCCTTTGATATGATCAGTATACTAATGCAGTACCATTCTTCAGTTGTTATTTTAAAATAGGCCTACAAAAGCTTGATGTTTAACCTTTTATGTTTCTCATTTCTGTGGGAAGATGAATTCTGAATTTCAACTGATATGGAAATTTTTTTAACTAATAAAGGACTATTGCTATTGAATTGCCATTTTACTCTACATTTGTATTATCATCGTATTTCTATGCCTAAGTCTTCTCCCTTCCCCCACCCCTTTTGTCTCCACTTTCTGTCACAAGAAGCAAGCCACCTGTGTCTGAGGTTGCCAAATGTAATTTGACCTCTTTTTACAAGTATTCAGTAGGTGGAATATTTACCCCCATGAAAGTTAATCCTGTGTTCTTCGGTTTGATAATACCATTATTCCCCCTTCCCCAACCTCCAATTTCAGAATTAGAAACGGTGGACATTTTTAGTATAGTCTGAACTTTTAAACAAAAATGCCGTTAATGGTAATATGCTAGTGAAAAACCAAGGGCAAACTTTTCATAGGCTTGGTTTGTGTTGTATATACTAGCCTTTATCATCTGAAGAATGTTTAGTTTCTTTACATTTAAAACTAAAATCTAAGAATATTGTCTGGTTCTTATAGAAATATTGTTTTAACTGCAAAATACCCCTGCAAGGTTCAGGTGACGTTCTCTTTTTTTTTTTCTAAGATCCTGTTTTGGACTAAACTCCTCGAGAGCAAGGAATGAGTTATATCTATATTATATATCTATTAAATGCCCTATGGTGGTGAGCCCAGTAGCCTACAAATAACAAGTACCATGTCTCAGTAACAGGTTGTTAAAATTGTTTAAAGTAGTCAATGAGATATAGATGTGAAATCCCACAGTGAGATGCCAGATTATCACATACACATATTCAAAAGAAAAGATTGAGAACATGTTCCATAATTCTGTCTTCTTACCCTAAACCTAGAGGCTGTGGGGAGGGTCACAGGTCACTCCCCCATATAGAGATGCATCCACCTGGATCATGGGAACTATAGGAGAGAGCACATGAAAGCCACTCCCAACCCCTAAGATAAATATTTAAGTTATCTTTAAACTGCCAGTCCCAGAGAGCTCAGAGAATATAAGTTCAAGAAGAAATTTCCTGTTCCCATATCACTCCTCCTTCCTCCCCATGCCGTTCAGAAGAATTAAAAACTAACTGACAAACTTGGGGAGGAGGGTACTACTTAAAGTGGAAGCATAAAAGTTGGACAGATACCTGATCTCTCTCCCTTCCTCAGTTTAGACTTCTAGCCTAAAAAAGTTCCTAGTTGAGTGAGGGACACCTGATTTTGTACTCTATCAGGTTAGGGGGTTTAATTGAGCCCTGGTCAGAGTGGGGAAGAGAAGAGATTCATGAGCCTGGGTTAGTATACTGTATTTGAAATACCCTTGAGCCATCTAGGAGGAGAAAGTACAGATAGGTGAGCAGCTGTCTACAGTTGGTGATTTAAGTGATGCCTTGGATATGGGTGGAATCACCTAGGGACAAAATCTAGAATGAAAAGATGAGAAGATCTAGCAAACTTGGTGTCTGCTTTGAGGAGCTCTTAAGTTCTGTTTAAGCATTATATTGCATGTCAGATTATATGTACTTTTTTAGGTATGGAAAGTATGTATTATAGCTTCAAAGTACATAGACAGTATAGCTGTTTCTGTCTTTGTTTTCACACGAAAGTTGTGGATTTTTTGTACCTAGACACAAAAATGACAGTTTGGATTTCAAGCTGAGCTAGTTTATTACTAATTTTTCAAAACACTATCAAAAATACGGGTATGAACTTTGAAGGCTTCTTTGCTCATACAGCAGTACTTCAGGCCCTTTCACTTGCTTGGAAAATAAATTGCTACTTCTCTGACAGATATATATGCACAGCTATCTCTGATGTTTTAAGAGGAATCTGTAGAAAGTCATCTGAGTACTCTCTCTGTACAACTTCAGTCCCCTTCCCTAAAAACATTAGTTCTCTGTGTGTGGGTCTTTTGTTATTGTTTCAAAATAGTGTCAGAAGCGATTTGGAGAGATTTAATATATTTGAAACTGCTGGTGCTTAGATATTTGAGGAAATCAAGTTTTGGAAGTCCATTATTAGAATTAAATATCATCAAATCAGAAATTAACTGAAGGTAATTTGTAAATTAACATGCCAGAGAGATACAACATGCAAGTAATCACATATGGTTATTTTTGTCTTTTACTCCCAAACTTGAACTATAATTTTTTTTCTAGTAATTATACAAATAAGGAAATAAACTTCAGTAAATGTGGAGTTCAGTGACTTGAGTTAGAAATAATTTTTAAATTTTATTTTAAGTTAGTCAGGTAACTTAGTAGTTCTAATTTCTTTCTTTATAAGTGGGGTTGAAGGCAGAGCACATGGAAAGGTATACTTCGCAGGTTTTATTGCTGTTCTTGTTAAACTTACTAATTCTGCTGTTTAGCAAAATGAAGCAGGATTGTTTTTTTCCTTCTGTACACTGTGCTTCCATATATTATTAAAATTTGTATTTGATTTAAAGTTAATAATACACAATTTGCTCTTAAAGCAAAGATAATTTAAAATATTGAGTGGTTCAACAGAATATTAAGTTGTAATTCCTGAAAACTATACAGTTATATTTGAATTAAATATTAAGTAATGCCATCTAGTGGTAACATTTCCAAGTTTAGTGAATTTGAAAATTTGGTATCTGCTTTACTAAATGTGGACTTCAGAATTTATCAGCTGGTATACTATATCATTAAAAAGGTTTCTGGAAAACAGTCTAACCTAAGGGTTTTTCCCTTTTTGGTGGAAAATGAAGGCTCTTTGGTTATGTTCTAAAGATCCTTTCTACAAAGTGCTAATTGAAACACGTTATTATTCTTTATTGTGATAATTAGAGCCACAACTATTACCTGTAAATAATAAGCACTGGGAACAAAGTAGGCTTAATAGTAAAACAGAATGTTAACGTTTATTTAGTTATAACCTTTTCCCAGTCTATTCAGGGGCTATTATGTGCCAATAAATAAGTAAGACTCAGGTAACTGCCCTTAAAGGCACATGATTGATTGTTGGTCTCTGTGTTTAGAATATTTCAGAAGTGTTGACCATAGACAGCCTTCTTATTGAAAATGCTGATCTGTGTGAACAGACTCAGGAATCTGCATTTCAGACAAAGGCCTTTAAGTTTAAAAAATTATGTTATATTCTATACAAAGTTTGAGAATTATGGTATATTCTATACAAAGATCATATGTTAAAATCTGTTACTTATGACCTTAGAAAACTATATGTATAAATTTAACTCATATATGTAAATGTTAAGCATCTGTTAGGGAAGGAACAGATAAAATCAGCCATACCTTTAAGCTTCCAACATGCTCCTCAAAAATAACAGCAAAGAGGGCCTCCCTCGTGGCGCAGTGGTTGAGAGTCCGCCTGCCAATGCAGGGGACACAGGTCCTGCCCCAGTCCAGGAAGATCCCACATGCTGCGGAGCGGCTGGGCCCGTGAGCCATGACCGTTGAGCCTGCGCGTCCAGAGCCTGTGCTCCGCAACGGGAGAGGCCACAACAGTGAGAGGCCTGCATACCGCAAAAAAAAAATAAATAAATAACAGCAAAGAGACAAGCTGAAAACAAGCTGAAGTGGTGTGGTACTCTTTCCTAACTCTTGGCATTATTGTAATGCTTAATATTATTAACATCTTTTAACAAAGCAAATGTAATATCCTGAATATCTCTTACTTATTATCAAATAGTACATTTTGCTAAATGTTTAAAAAGGACATTTACATAAGCTGTCACTGCCCTGTTTTTTCTCCAGCTATTACTCCTATTGGATGTTACCCTATCATTAAACAAGTTTCCCTCATTATTGAAGTTACCTATGAAATTAACTTGAAATATTATTTGCCTCTGAAGTTACTGATAATACTCATATTAATCTGGTACTCAGACTTCTCATTTATAAAGTAATTTTCTCCTCCTAGGTATTTGGAGTAGATGACAATCAAGATTATAGTAGGCCTGTTATCAAAGAAAAACATAAAGATCTGGTAAAAGATTGGGCTCTCAATTCTGCTTCAGTAGTAATGGAAGAAAGAAAACCACTGAGTACACCTGGATTTCACAGCTCAGAGGTATACACATCTTTCTCATATTTTTTACACGCACAAAATGTAAATTTTTATCATTTGTAAGTACAGCTGACCCTTGAACAACACGGGTTTGAACTGCGCAGCTCCACTCACACACAGATTTTTTTTCACTAGGTACATACTATGGTAGTACATGATCCATGGTTGGTTGAATCCACAGATTGGGGACCATGGACACAGAGGGCCAACTGCAAAGTTATACATGGATATTTGACTACATAGAGGGCTGGAGCCCTTATTCCCCCCACCCCCCCCACCTTTGTTCAAGGGTCAACTGTATATTATTATAAACAATTGATATATCCTCTTGTAAAATACTTTAAATTAATATGCTTTTGTCAGTGAGTGAAAATGTTAAATTTCAGTAAGCAATTAATGAGCTATATGCTCACTAATTGACATTATGAGATAAGACAAAAAAAATATACACTGCATATACTTTCTAGGAGGTCATGTATTTGGAATGGAAAGATCTGTCATGCCAGGAAACATGTGTATGGTAGTGCCTGATATATATAACTTATAAACCTAAATAAGTGCCCTTGTAGTGCAGCCCAGGATGTAACTAGAATAATGTGAAATTAATTAAGGGTGGCTTGGTTAAGGCAGTTTTGGAGTCAGTATAGTATAGTAGAGCTTCTAGGACCTGAGTGCAAATCCCAGAACTGCCACATTTAACAGAATACCTTTGAGTCTGTCATTTCCCCTCTCTCATCTTCAGTTTTCTCATCTATACAAAGGGCATTTTTGATAACACCTATTTACAGGGAAGGATATGAAGCCTGGAAAGTACCCAGCATCATAATTGTCTGAGATTTATGCAGTCAACAAATGTTTATTCCCTTAACAGAAATATTAGAATTTCATTCTACACTGATATGTCGGAAAGAAGTGTTAAAAAATGTATATAACTGAGAATTATTAATTAATTATAATTTATTCAACTAACAAGATCTAACATTCAGTGGACGCTTTCTGCGTACCATTTTACAAATAATGAAACTGAAGTATGTAGAAATTAATTTGGTCAGTGTCTTAAAACTAGTACCTTGTGGAGCCAGAATTTGAACCTCAAGGAGACTTGATTTCTTAACTCATTCTCTTATTCATATATTGCCTTTCAGGAAATGAGTTAATTTAAAATATACAAGTAGTAAATAAATGTTGAATATAAATAAAATAAAACCTTAAGATATAAATAAAATAAAATATAAATGAGGTATTGTATTTGTGAGAAATGTAAGTATTCTTTATAGACAACTAAATACACATATATATTTGCTTATTAATGTAAACATTTTTCCTTTATGGCCTGCTATTTCCTGAAAACTGTCAAAACAGTTACTGTATTTTAGTATTCTTTTTTCCTCCTTCATCTTAGAGAATTTTTATTTTGATTTCTGTTTTACGAGATGCGTAATTATTGAAAGCGAGCGATACTTACTTGAAGCAGTGTTTTAGTATTCTGATTAATCTGTAAAGGGTGCTGGTGATTGTGAACTTGTAGGACTTCCTCTTCTCCTCTCTGTCCCCTCAGCCCATGCCAAGTAAATTTATATATAGCCTGAGTATGTACCTGCCTTTGAAGGAGTCACCTAAACAAGGCATTAGAACAATCTGCACGAATGAGTCTACATAAATGTGTGTCTTTGAAACCCACCCTGTTGTGGGTATTCCTAGCATGATTTGTACTGGTACTTCCTTCAGTCTCAGAACTGTGAGCAGCCCCCATGAAACCTTGGAGGAAATTCAAAGATTCAGCAGATTTTGGTACCCTTAGGCTTCATTGTATGTATGTCACTATGTGTACAACTTACTATTTTAATCTGTTATTCTTGAAATCCTATAGTACATAGTCTGTATGAAATATTTATCAGTTTCTAGCCTGTCATTTGACACTTTTAATATTGTTTTGAATAATTCAGAATAAAATTTGGTCAGAGCTTTCCATTCCTTAGTTGTCATTACAGGTTCAATACTAAGCATTGGCTTAAACTTTCAGTGAGGAAACATTTTTTCTATACTCCTAGATCTTCCATATTAAATGCCTAGATTGACCTAGTCTTAAGAATTACCAGTATACATCCATAAGTCTGTGGAAGCCTATCATGAATTAAATTCGATTTCACAGTTGACTAAGTACTTGCCTTAAGGACAGATGTAGCCAGGGGCAGGTCTAGGTTCAGACTGGTTATACAAAAATCCTTAAAGGTTGAGTCATTTCTGTCTTCTTCTGGAAGTACTAAAGTGTCGTAGAAAGAAGCCTGAAGCTTTGCGTTTGTTTTTGAAATCCCTGAAGACATGACCTGGGAGATTTAATACTCCTTGAGACTCTGGAACCAATCTGATTCATGGAAACATTTAGAGGGCTGGAGAACAACTTAGAAATAGGTCTTTAAACTCTCTGTTCTGTAGAATGGAGTAGAATTAACTTCACTGTGGTAGCCACAAAGCTATTGTAGTACACCTGAGTTTATTTAGTAGCAGTAAATTTTTAAGCTCTTAAGAGTTTATTTTAGTACCATTGTTAGTACTTAATAAGTACAGAATATTATACTACATTCACAGTAATAATGTAGTTAAAAGAGGTGCCTAGAAAATCTTCAATTTATATATGAGGAAATTTAGTACATGATAATATATCAATGTGAAGTTTAGATATTGCTTTGTATGATAGGTTAAATGGAATTTAATGACTAAATGGAATTCTCTGAACACGAGAATCGGATTTGACCAGACTAGGTCATTGCATTCTCTTCTTTCTCTCCTTTAGGAAGGCACATCTTCATCTGGAAACAAGCGTTGGGTTTCACAGTGGGCTAGTTTGGCTGCCAATCATACAAGGCATGATCAAGAAGAAAGGATAATGGAGTTGTCTGTACCTGTTTCTTTAGAGAATGGTATTTTCTTTCTTTTTTTTTGTGAATCATACATCAATTTTTAAAATACTATAAGCCAAATCTATATAGTAAGACATAAATTAAACCTAAATAAACATATTCACATAGTCTCATGCTCATACTGTATATAGATTTTATTTTCAATAAAAATGCAGATATCATCAAAATATAACCCTAACTGAAGATAAAGAGATAATTTGTAGATGAAGCATATATATACATACTCACACAAATTTATATATATACAACATATATATAAATGAAAATTTTAAAATAAGACTAACACAGTTCCAAACTATCCCATTCATTAACACAACAAATATTTAAATGCCACTTTATACCATAGGTTCAATGAAAAAGAATTTACTTAATATGTATTTAATTTACTTAATACATCATTTGCAAACCTATGTAATATGATTTTTATTACCTTTTTATTATTTCTGTGAACTGAAATATAAAGGTTCTTTAAAAAAACACAAAATTATATGCCTCTTATGATTTTGTTATTAGATTCAGTTAATTACGTTCTTAATTAAAAATAAAACTCTCAAGGAGAATTTGTATGTGGCTTTTTACCTGTGTTATTAGTTGTATTATTGGAAATGGAAATAGAAATTTGTTTTGTCTTTGACTTGTGGCACCCAGAAATCTGTTTAGGAATTTTGTAAACATTAGTCAGCAAGTATTTGAGCAAGGTACACATCAGTGTACTAGAAAAGCTCTATAATTTATCACAGAAGCTAGAAGTAATTTTTAATATTACCAAAAACCTTTGGAAAGACAGAGTAATTTGCAGCTTGGTTCACATAAACTGATTACTGTTTGGGAAACAAAACAGAGAGGCTAGGCAAATTTAAAATTATTATTAGCTGGGGAAAGCAAAATTTTATACTTGTTATAAAAATTAATAGTACTTGGCCTTCATTATTTCATTTCTGTTTCATGTTCTAAATGGACTTACTTAGATAAGCTGATAAATCTACTTGTAATCTAAAATGTTCTCGTCAAATATTCATTGAGTGTGTGTTAGGAGCCAGGACAGTGTGAGAAATCCTAGAAAAATACAAAATGATAAAATAGCTATTACAGTTTAGTGCTTCAAGTAGCACTAAGGAGATAAGACATAACCAAATAACATGATTAATTGCTGAATTAAAGTTACATCAGTTTTCCTACATTAAAACCATAGTATTGCTATGCAATTTAAATGCTAAAATTTTAGAATTATAAAGGGAAGAAAAGACCCATAGAAGCTATATCTAGTATCTTTTTCCCACTTATCCCTGAAAGATTTAAATGCTTTATATGTTAATTTATATTTCCCTAAAAAGATCCCTTTTCTCAGAAATACATTCCATTTATAAGCAGTCAGGAAAGTCCTCCTTAAGTAGTATTCTCAAAGTCTCTCACATGGAAACATCAAAGTTATATATTTTCTCATTGGCTTCTCAGTTTGAGGCTTTAATATACCAGAAGATCATAATTTTAAAATACCTCAGTTTGTAAAATTATGGCAGGTCCTGTCACCTTTTTCTGTTCTTACAATTTTTAAAAATCTTTCAATGAGCTTTGAATTTTTTTTTAGAAAAACTTGTTAAAATTCTACATTTTCTATTTTACTTAGGAAATCCAAACTTGTCATTATTTCAGTAGATAATAATGCTTATTAAAAACCAGGTATGTTATTATTCTTTACTATGTAATTCAAAGTATAACAAATAAACAGTGTTTATTAGTCATTATTTTTGCAATTCTATGTCCCCTACGTAGAGTCCATTTTTTGTGAGTGAAACTTCACAGATGGGACAAGTCACAAAAGCAAGAATGAACACAGTAAACTTCTCTGCCATAAAACACATTAAGAGAAAAAAGAGAGCAACAGATGTAGGTTTAAGATCAGATGACCCTGATTTTCATCTCATACAATTTGCTTTCTTGACTCTCCTATTAGTAATCTACCTATTTGTGCATTTTGGCATTGTATTTTCTTTTTAAACTACACTGTCACAATGTTGGCTTATTTATTCAAAGTTTTACTTTATACTTAAGCCATTTCTTAACTTCAGAATCTAAGGTAATATGATACTCGTTTGCCCCAATAAGTTCCTTATTTGTTGTTTTATTTTATAGATACAGATATCAGTGAATCTGGCCTTTCAGTGAGAAGTACTGGCTCAGCAACTTCCTTGGCTAGTCAGGGAGAGAGAAAGAGACGAACCCTTCCCCAGCTTCCAAACGAAGAAAAGTCTCTTGAGAGCTCCAGAACAAAGGTTATAGCCCAGAGGTCAGAGATAGGAGAAAAGCAAGACACCGAACTTCAGGAGAAAGAAGCACCTACACAGGTATACCAGAAAGATAAACAGGATGCTGAGAGAGCCCTGAGTAAAATGAACAGGGCAGTAAATGGTGAGACTCTTAAAAGTGGTGGAGATAATAAAACCCTGCTTCACTTAGGCAGCTCTTATTCTGGGAAGGAGAAAAGTGAAAATGATAAGGAAGTTTCTTTTGTAAAGCAAACATTAGCTAAAATCCAGCAACAAGAACAAAAGGAACAGGCACAGTGGACACCTACTAAATTATCTTCTTCAAAAAATATTTCAGGTCAGATAGATAGATGTAGGGAGGAACCTTTCAAACAGGAGTCACAACCTCAAGAAAAAATTCCAGGACTTTCTACAAGCAAAGGAGAAAGAGTGATACAAAATGAGGGTAAGCGAAGAAAAGCTGAGGAAATTCTGAAAAGTCAGACTTCAAAAGGAGGAGACAAGAAGGAATCCTCCAAGTCATTAGTGCGGCAAGGAAGCTTCACTATAGAAAAACCTAGCCCCAACATACCCATAGAACTTATTCCCCATATAAATAAACAGGCTTCATCTACATCCTCTTTAGCATTAACAACTGCCAGCAGAATACGAGAAAGAAGTGATTCTATGGATACTGATTCTAGTTTGGACACAACCCTTATTCTAAAAGACACAGAAGCAGTAATGGCTTTTCTAGAAGCTAAACTGCGTGAAGATAATAAAACTGATGAAGGCCCAGATACTCCCAGTTATAACAGAGACAACTCCATTTCACCGGAATCTGATGTGGACACAGCTAGTACAATCAGTCTGGTTACTGGAGAGACTGAAAGAAAGTCAACCCAAAAGCGAAAGAGTTTCACTAGTCTCTATAAAGATAGGTGTTCCACAGGTTCTCCTTCCAAAGACGTTACAAAGTCATCATCTTCAGGTGCTAGGGAGAAAATTGAAAAGAAAACAAAAAGTCGTTCCACAGATGTAGGTTCTAGGGCAGAGGGTCGTAAATTTGTGCAGTCCAGTGGAAGAATAAGGCAGCCTTCAGTAGATTTAACAGATGATGACCAAACCTCTAGTGTACCTCATTCAGCCATCTCTGATGTTATGTCATCTGATCAGGAAACTTACTCTTGTAAATCTCATGGAAGGACTCCACTTACCTCAACGGATGAGCATGCACGTTCCAAACTGGAAGGAAGTAAAGTAACTAAATCCAAGACTTCTCCTGGAGCACCTGGCTCATCCAGTAAATCAACCACTCTCCCAAGGCCACGACCCACCAGGACTTCCCTCTTGCGCAGAGCCCGACTTGGTGAAGCTTCAGACAGTGAACTCGCCGATGCTGACAAAGCATCTGTGGCTTCTGAAGTGTCCACGACAAGTTCGACGTCGAAACCTCCCACAGGAAGGCGTAACATTTCTAGGATTGATTTGTTAGCTCAGCCTCGTAGAACAAGGCTTGGCTCATTATCAGCTCGCAGTGACTCTGAAGCAACAATCTCTAGAAGCAGTGCCTCTTCACGGACCGCAGAAGCCATCATTAGAAGTGGAGCCAGATTAGTACCTTCAGATAAATTTTCTCCTAGAATTAGAGCTAACAGTATCTCTCGACTATCTGACTCCAAGGTCAAAAGTATGACCTCAACACATGGCTCTCCTTCAGGTAAATTGGATCCAGACTTTTTATAATATTAGCATATTTCTTTTATGTTTTGGGACTCCTTTTTAAAAAAATTAAATATTAGTGTTGATTCCCAAAATTTTCAGCAGAAAGGTCATGCTGTAGAGGGGTTTGTTCCTATAAAAATTACTTTATTTAGCTTAGTAAATGGAAAATTCAGAAGTTATACACACTTCCAATTAATGTCCTGGTACAAAATAGTGATTTCAAAATTAGAAGTATATTGAACCGATTTGGAATTTTAATTGTCTAGTTGGTGAGGTATCTGGATTTGTGTGTCAAAGTTAGATTAGGAATTATTATCTAGTTTATACAATAGAAATTAATAAAAATTAATATTGTGCTTCTAAAAACATGTTTAACTTTTAAACATCTTCACATAATTCTAAGAGTCTGAAGAAAAGCAGTATACCCTTTATTTACCCCTTTCAGAGCTAAATGAAATAATCAGTTTTATCCTTTTTTCCTATTTATTTTGAAACATCTTGTATTTTTTTAAGTTAAATCTGTTTATGGTTGGGGCAGATGAAAACTGATCCTTAATTTATTGCAGTGAAAGAAGATGGATTTGAGAGACAGTCACTAAGCATGTGGGCGAAACTGGGCTATAGAAATTTAACTGGTTATGAGCATTATCTCATAAGGTGCCGTTATATCGTTTAACTAGTGGCAGTAATTAGCTGTCATTGATTGTAATAATTACAAAAGCTACTTTCTCCCCACCAGATTTAACTGCTTCTGGCATATTTGTCTGTTTATATACTTCATATTCAAAGCCATAGCCAGTGAGAATACATATGTGATCAAAGAGTACTAAGACAGATATTGGTGTGTGTCCTGTAAAGATGGTCTCATTACTTTATAATCAGCTTCATATGTGGGTGTGGCTGAAAAGGACAGTTGAGGGGAAACCAGCTGTTAAAAGACTTGAAGATTCATTTCCATCAGTCATCTAAGTGAGCCCTAAGTCTTGAGTGAAGAGTAAAGGGAAAGTTGGTGTGCAATCTTTTTTTTTTTTAAATTTTGACTTCTATCACGATATAGCCTACAAGACCCAAAACTAGTGGTACTTTGCAAGTGTTATTTTTTTCATTTTTTGTTCCTCCTCTCTCCTCCTCACTGCTGCTTTTCTCCACTCCATTCACATTCCATCTCTCTCCTGGTCTGTGGGTGAGGTGGTGATGATCATCATGGGTGTAAGCTGAAGATAGATAGCATACAGTCTTGAATTCCAAAAGAATAGATGACATTTCCCTTATTACTGTTGTCCTCCTTGTCTCTACACTTCAGGCTTTGGTTGGTGGTTCATGGGTTTGTTGCCAAGTATTTTAAAAGTGCTCTCACTTGATTTATGTTTCCCCAGTGTTGTTATCTGTTGTTCCATGTGGCTCTGCTTCTTCAGTTCACAGTTCCTTTGTGCTGCATTCTATGGTGTGTACTCTTAGCAGATTTCTTCTGCCACATTGCTTGTTTCTTCACCTCATGTCTATTTAAGTTCATAAAAATGTTTAAGTATTCTCCTGTCTTAACATAAGCTGTGACATAAGTTATATGTTACCAAGTAGCATGAAACTCTTGGTAACTCTTCCTTCGGTACTAGTTATCTAGCTCTAACACATGAGTGATCTGATTTTATTCCTCAGTGTTTACCAGAGGGGCTTATTTGAGATGCAAACCAAATATGATTACTTCAGCAAGTCTAAGAAACAGCTATAAGATGCCATATATATATATATCTTTAAAGATATATTTTGTTTTCTGCTTCTTTGAATGCAGAACTTCATAAACATCTTTCTGTGTCCAAAAAGTACCTGTATTGCTTAATGAAATTTCCTAGGGCAAACTGAGGTATGTGATCTTGGCCTTCTCCATACTTACTAGCAGTATATTAAATAATTAGAGTCATGGAATTTTATAGTTCGAAGGGTTATTCAGTTTAGGGAACTAAGGCCAAGAGATGGAATAACCTGACCTGGTCACATAGATATATATAGCAAGAACAGGTTGAGAATCCAAAGCTTTTAATTCCCAACCTATTGCTTTTTCGACCACAGCCAGTCTAGCTCTGAGAAATAGTCTCTACTTGTGTGCAAGCTTCCAGAGGACAGCTGGACTCTATTGATTATCATGAATATATATAAGGCCAATATACAGTATAAAGATTTTGGTATTGTTCACCATAATCTTTGTAATTATGATGTTTTACCAAGTTCATGTTCTCTTTTCCACCTTATTGAGCGTGAAGCCACATTGTGATCCAGGATTATATATTCAGATTCTCTCAAGGTGCCCATTTACAGTTTTATATCCTATCTAGGACAATGACCAGGGTCTTTCAGTCAGGGTAACATACTAAAATATAGTTACATGTGGTAGGTAGTAAAAATTAAAACAAACAAACATACTTTTTTGATTTTCCTAATTGAGGTATCTTTGATATTATGATACTTCTACTTAATATAATTATAAATCTTGAATGGAAAAAGAAAATAAAAATTCATAGCTTTTGAAATATGATTTAAAAGAATGTGAAACCATACTTGTCAGTGTTGCTATTCACACTATAAACTTCAAAGGTCTTAGAAATGTCTGAACTTAGAGCCTGTGATGTCCAAATTGTCATATGTAAAAACAATTCTATAAAGCTTCAAATTCTGTATTTTAACCTATGTTAAAAAAAAGCTTTTCAAAGAAATATATGTGATAAAAATAGAAGCATGGAAATCTCGGATTTAGCAAAATTAGGAGTAAGGTTTCTTTTATGCTTCTTTAATTCTGATGTAATTTGTTTTTAGGAGTTCAGTTCCCCCCACACCACGAAAATTTCTACAATGATCCTTCAGTATGAAGTTATATTAAAATATCCAGATTTATTTTCATACGATACATTTAAAATTTAGCACCCTGAATTATCAAAATAAAGCAGTTGGTTTTCATTATGTTTTAAGTACACATTCTAAAATTTTTAAAAATCATGTTAACATCCTTAGAATTTTTTTAGACCGTTTGCTTTCCCACTTTTATTCTAATCCTCAAAATTTATAGATGGTAGGAGTTAAAAGTTGGACATGCATGACTTGAGTTATTTTTTCTCAGGTCAAAGACCAATACAGAACACTGTCAGGGATTTTTTCCCTCAAATGGTCTCATTGCTACTTGCTTATAAATATACATGTAAAACGTGTTTGTGGCTTAATTTCCCACAAAAATATTCTGATACAAGTATGAAGATTCAGTGTTTGTTTTCTGAAATGTATTTGTTACATCTGTAGATGTGGATGTGTTTTGATGTCAACAGAGTTTTGGTTAGCAGTAAAAGAAATCAAAACAGTCACAGATAAATTATCCTAATAACTCTTTTTCCCTTTTTAAATTATTTATACGTCATAGATAGGCTGTTTTCTTAGTGAATGTAGTAGTTTATTACTTCCACAAGAGGGAGTGTTGCATAATTTTATAACTAAAATAAGTCTTTTTAACTAATGTAACTAAAATAATTTTCAGGTTAGCTACAAAATTAATTAAGCCCATCTTAGAACTTTTTCTCATTTTATTATATGTGCTTTCTAGCACTTCATCAACCCAAGAAGCTTCTTAGAGATTGGCATTTCAGATACCTTCAATACAAATTTCCAATTTAAGGATTTATCTGAAATGCCTTATTAGTACCAATGTATGAAATAAGCCTAATGATATAAAATTACATTTGATTCTCTAAATGATTTTACCTAAACAGGATGAAATTCAAGAAAAAACTAAAAAAAATTTTCAGCACTGGTAAAAAAAATATCACAAAAACAGTCATTCTGTGAGAAGTCTAGGATGTATTTTTTTTTTTTTTTTTTTTTTTTTTGCGGTACGCGGGCCTCTCACTGTTGTGGCGTCTCCCGTTGCGGAGCACAGGCTCCGGATGCGCAGGCTCAGCAGCCATGGCTCACGGGCCTGGCCGCTCTGCGACACGTGGGATCTTCCCGGACTGGGGCACGAACCCCTGTCCCCTGCATCAGCAGGCGGACTCTCAACCACTGCACCACCAGGGAAGCCCTGTCTTTTTTTTTAAATTAGTCTAACTTGAAATGTTTGGGTTTTTTAAAATATAAAATATTTATTTTTTGTAAAGCACTTGGAATGAATTTTGCACTCTGGGAGTCCGTAGACCTGGCTTAAACTTTGATTTAAGCAATGCAAGACCTTTCTGGGCCTGATTTTTATCTATAAATTCAAGAATTTGGACTATCTAATGTCTAAGGTCATTTTATTCTAAAATTCTATGAAATAAGAAGGTACTGGGGAAAGTTAAAAACATTTTTACTTGAAGTTTGCTCTGCAGTAGCTAGCAGATTATAGGGATTTTTCTTCAGATAAAATGTATTGATGCTACAGTTTGGAAGCAAAGGTTAACGCAAAGGTATTGAGAGAAGTTCTTCGACAAATAACAGGTCAGAGGTCCTGGCTTTAAACTCCCTTTCTCAGTCCCTTTTTCACCAGTAGTCATCATTTCACTTCTCAGTTCTACACGTTGCTGTTACACAAGCCAGGTTTTGTCCAGAGATTAACTTGAGCTTTGCTTCATAGCACAGCACACCATGTATGGTATGCTTTCCATTGGTAAAGATAACCTTTAATTGTTTGAAGACTTATTAATCATATTTTCATTTTCTGCTATGTCCTACTTATTTTATCTCTCAATTTCAGGAGAACACACCTAAATATGTTACCTTTCAGGTTTTAATATATGCTTTGTTCTTTTGGTTGCTTTTCTTGTTATTTTCCTTCATTCCTCCCTCCCTCCCTCCCTCCCTTCCTTCCTTCTATTATTTTTTAATTTTTTATATAATTTTAAAGGTTACTTTTCATTCACAGTTATTACAAAACATTGGCTATATTCCCCATGTTGTATAATAATACATCCTTGAGCCCATCTTATACCCAATAGTTTGTGCCTCCCACCGGGCCCCCATATTGCCTGTCCCCCTTTGTAAGTTATTATTAGAAGCTTCAGTATTCTTACTGGATTCTAGATAGACCTATAAAAATAGGTGGAAAGTTTATGAATTTCATTTGAAAAAGAATTTTCTCTTTTATTCTTTTCTCCAAAATGTAATGATTCTCTGACCTCAAGACTTTAGACTTAAAATTAAATTCTCATGTGGCTCAACTTATATATTGTCACCTGACATTTAGCACTTGGTTCTCACTTTCTCATTCTGCTTTCATGCGCTCTGCCACTCATAAAATCTATCAGCCGTTGATGCCATTCTCTCTAAATTACCTCTACATTAACTACCTGAGTTCTATAATACCTGCTTATGTTTTCATATGTTCTGCAGTTTATTAAAACTCTTTGTTATTGTTTTTGTCTTCTCTCCAATTTTCAGTTTTAGGTATGGTTACATAGTTTCCACATCAAAAATCAGGAACTTTAACAAATGATGTTTTTTTATTTATGAATTTCCTTTTATGAATCATATTCTAGGATAGCAAAATAAAGAGCATTTAGCATTTAATGAAATGCCTTTATTAAAAAGTACAGATTTGTTTACCATATATCTGATTGCCTTGCCGTATTTCTATTTTTTGAAAAAACTTCTTTGTTCTTGTTCCTTAACTTTTCCTAAAATTGTTTTCACATCTCAGGGTCAGTTCAACTTAAGGAGTTTTCAGATGTCTAGAAATGAGTAAATTTCCACCATGGTAAAAGTAATATTTATGTTAATGAATTATAATGTTAAAATCAGAAATTATATTTATTACCCCCTTCAAAACACTCTATGATTAATTACCTGGAGTTCCATGTATGTATTTGCATACACTTTTACAGAAAGCCGTGAAGTTTCTGCCTATCTTCATTCTGTCAAATAGAAGTTTGAATCCAGGCAAATGGGTAGGCTCTGACTTATGATGTAGTCCTGATTACAGATTTCTTTTTCTCTGTTCTTAAAGCAGTTCTGGGGGTAGTGTGTATCAATTTTGTTTGAGAGCCAACTCAGCCTTACAGAGCCCCAGGCAAAAATGTAGTTAGGGGAGGAAAAGGCAGGAAAGGCATAAAATTCTAGTGGAGTAGTATGAAGGAATTCTAGACTTCACAAACCTACACAGCCTAGAGTCAGTTTCTGTTTTAAAAGAGAGAGAGAGAGAGAAAGAAAACTCTTCTAATATTAATAACAGTTGGAACTTATAGCAGGAGCCAAGGTTTTATCATTTGAGCCACCAAAAACATCTCATGCTTTTTACTAGTTTTTTCTAATTTGAGAAAAGGAAATGGTCAGTATCTAGGAATTAATTCATTTATTCAAAAATATTTATTAAACATTTGTTAGCCAGACACTCTGCTAAGTGCTAGATACACGTTAGTGGCTTAAATAGGCATACTTCCTGCCCTTTTGAAGTTTACCATGAATTAGCTGTTATCTTCCTGTTTTTTACACTTTATGTTTGATTCTTTTATTAACAGTAGTAGTGATCTGTCTGCATTAATTTGTCTTCTGATTTTCAAATGTGTCAGCAAAACCATTTTTTAAATCTTTACTAACCTTAAATAAGAAAGTGATTACCACTTTCTTTAATGTGACTATCGTCAGTATCTTCTGTGCCATAAGTGTCAGTGGTTGTGAGAATAGCTTGTAGGTTTTATTGCCATTGTCTGCTTTCACCATATGCTTTCAGTGTCAAAGCAGCAGTTGTACTAAAGATGCTTTGTTGTGTTTTTACCGTGTAAAAAGATTTTTTCCAATCATAGCATAACAGGATGTTGAATGACAGAGGTAATGTTTTTTTTTCCTGCCATGAGGCATAATTTCCACAGCAGGAATTATGCATATTTGTATGTTGGGAAAAGAGGGTTTTTACCATCTCCATGTTGAAAGTCCATGTGGCATGAGGAAATCTTTTCCTTTATTTTTATTTTTGTTGTTGTTGTTGCTGTCATTTAAAAAAATCCATATCGTCACTTAAATGAGAAATATTTGCAATTAAATAGTACCCGAGTTAAACATTTATGAATAGAGCTTGCTTAGTTGTTTGTCATTAGTGAATCTTTCATCTGAATGTTTATTCACCATGCTACAGAAAATGTGATCTTTCTATTGTTCTTAATTCCTCATTGTTTTTAATTCACCAAAGTATAATGTTTCTATCTTTAAGGAATAGTAGACTTATGGTTTTTGTGAGGTATGTGTACATCAGTTATTGAAAATTGTGCTGTGTGTGCTCTCATGGTGTTTTTGAAATCATGAATTTTATTTTACCTCTTTTAAAAGATAACATAATAATTCTTTTTTTAATAATTAAACTAATTTAGTAAATGCAAGATGGAGGCGCTTTCCTACTGATTATGCTTCCACCTCAGAAGATGAATTTGGATCAAACCGTAATTCCCCTAAACATACCCGTCTACGTACTTCTCCAGCCCTGAAAACGACTCGATTGCAGAGCTCTGGGTCAGCAATGCCTACTAGTTCTTCATTCAAACACCGGATAAAAGAACAGGAAGACTACATCCGAGATTGGACTGCTCATCGAGAAGAAATAGCCAGGTTGGTTTTAATGGGTTATCTCTAAGAGTTGAAATTGTTTCAACTTGATAACAAGTTTAGCTTTTACTTGGTTTGTACTAATAGTCCAAGGAATGAAATCCACAGATAACTATCTGTTATCCACAGATAACTTAGTTTTGTTGGTAGTATTACTGTCTATCCTTTTTTTTTTCATATGGTATTTTTAATGTGAGTGCTACTTACGTATTGTAGAATTAATTTATTTTGGTAAACCACCTTTTCTTATTTCTAGTAGAGATACAGATGAATTAATATAATTTTTGAAAGGTAGTCAGTATCAGCTCTACATAATTGAGAATTGTGCAGCTAAATTTTTGATTACTTTCCTTTTACCTTCCAAAGATGTAATAGTGTACTTGTTAGAGATGTTGCTAATGTTCTCTGGGGAGAATTAGAGTTAGTCAGATTATTACTCACACTTCGGTGAGTTCATTAGATACAGTCAGTACAATCCTTTAATAATTAAATGAAAATATTATTTTGGATGTTAAATAAATGTATTTATAATAACCTGAAGATTACATAATAAAAAGTAAAATTCATGCTGCGAATGTGATTTTTAATTGATAGCATTGTAGTTGAACATTAAAGAGAGGCTCTACTCAAATAAATGCTGTAGTAGTTAAGGGTTTTTTAAGTTTGTAAGGTATTAAATTTTACTGCAGTATGCCACATGTTACCTAAACATTTTCACTGTGTACATGCTAAAATTATTTCTGCCTTTAGTTTAAGACCCTAATCTTCAAGTTTTATACTTGACAACATTTATTAAAGAATTTATTTATAATAATTCATAAATGCTTTTTAAAAAAACTTTTATGATGATTTTATGATGTTCATCTTTTGTTTTCTTTACTCTGTGGACTTCTGTGAATTGTTTTTTTCTGGCTCATTAGTTTAATGTTTAGGTTTTTTGGTTTTTTGGTTTTTTTGTCTTTAATGACTATTCACTTGTGATTGCCTTTAGTTCTTAAAGAACATGCCCTTCTAATCTCATTACGCTGCTTAAACGTTGTTTTTTGGCCGTATAAATGACAATAATTATTGAAGCATTGTAAACCAGTTCTGATTACAGTACAGGCATATATGTGCTTTGGGATCCATGAATTATTATGGGCCCACAAAACTGTTAGTGAGAGAATCTTGACACTACATTTTTTCTTGTGGGCACAGCTGGCAACAGCAGGCCTTGCTCTTGTCTCATCATTTTTCTCCTTCCCATGCAGAAGTCTCACCACGTGAGCTCAAGGGGTACCTGAGGGAACTAGAGTGTTCTGCTTTTTCTTAGGAGGCTTTGCGTCTCAAGCTCTCTACCCCAAACTAGAGCACTAATAACCTTCTTCTGGGCCAAACCCACTTCCCTGCCCCTAAACAGAAAAGAATTATGATACAAAGGGGAAAGTGAATAAGAACTGTCTGTTATATTTTCACTTTTATTTTGTTAGTATGTGCATTTTATTACCCTTGTCTATGTATATTTTATTATCTATAGTAGTACTCTAAAGCTAGGCTATTTAACCTCTAATGATTTCATGCCTTTTTCCTCCAGTTTCTTAGTAGCATTATGCTAATAAAACTTGCTATTGGGATTTAATTTTTCAAGGTATATTTTTCAGCCATACATCTCAAAGCAAGAGAAAGTTCTTTTTGTTTATTAAGAAATTTTAAAAGGCGGAGGGAGGATAGGAAGTATGCAAGGAAAGAAAGTTAATGTTGATATTTAATGTTCCTGTAAGACGCTGATAAGTTTGCTTAATATGAGGAAATTTATTGTCAAATAATTATGAATCACATACTAAATAGAATGGAGAAATACATAGCTTTATTTCTTTAAATTAGCTACCACTTTCACTTAAGAAAACTCACATGCTGGAGCAATACTTTTTTTTTTTTTTTTTTTTGCTGTTCGCGGGCCTCTCGCTGTTGTGGCCTCTCCCGTTGCGGAGCACAGGCTCCGCAGCCATGGCTCACGGGCCCAGCCGCTCCGCGGCATGTGGGATCTTCCTGGACCGGGGCACAAGCCCGTGTCCCCTGCATCGGCAGGAGGACTCCCAACCACTGTGCCACCAGGGAAGCCCTGGAGCAATACTTTTAAGAGTAATAGGTAAAGATATTTTTATTTGAAAAGCACAATAATGATTTTAATTTATTACAAAATGTTTTCTGCTTTGTTATATTCTGTTTGCTTCGATTTTAGAGCTATATTACTAAACCAGCACTTTGTAAGTCCGTACATAGTAATTATTTACCTTCGTTTAAACTTAAAGCACAAAAATTCCATCTGGAATATAAAGAATATAAGCAAAATATATTTAGTCTTTCAATTTGAAGAGGAAACTTTTTTCCAGGTACCCCCGATACATGTGCTTTCGATAATGCTTTTCCCAGTTTCTCCATTATAACACAGGTACAGATTTGCTTCCCTTGGGAATTTCTTAGATTATACCTTTATGAATTTTAGGGTAAACAAAGCTATAATACCACCTTTACAGATTATCAAATATAATACATTTAACCTAAAAATTATACTGGAAGATTATATAATTCTCATTTGGATCACAATGCACTTAACGATATTTCAGTGTTTTAGATTCATTATTACACATTCCACTGTAACATTAAATTTTTTAGGAGAGAGTTCTAGTTAACAATATTTTATTTTAAGGTTTAACAACCAGTTCATTATAGATATGTTATAGGAGAGGATTAAATCATAAAGGCAATATGATATTTTATCCTAATGTTGATTGAAGGTATTATTTGCAAAGGTGAGATCCTCTTGCACCTTTACACCTCTGCAGTTTTATTTTGGATCAAGTTTTTGTATGCATAAGTGCTTTATATATATTGTGAATATGCGTGTAATCCCCGTCCACTCAACAAAGAATTCCTAAGCAACTCCTATGAGCAGAATGTAGTGTTTAGCGTGAGTGAACTGTAAAGATGACTTAGATATGGATGTCCTCAGTTCAGAGTCAGAGGAAAGAAGCAAAAGTGTTGTGTGCAGTTGATACAGGCAGAGTGACAGAAGAGGTTTTAAAAAATAGGAAGTTTGTCCAAGTATAAGATGTAAAGGTGTATAGTTATTGGATGACCAAATTGAAGATAATACAGAGCCAGCTAAATAATAGGAGACTTTGAATGCCAGCTACGAAGTGTACATATTATTTTATATATGTTGAAACTTTAAGATTTTTGAAAAGGAAGGTAACTTAAGATCTATATTAAAAGAAGGTAACTCTGAAGGGCATTTTGTAGAATTGTTTGAGAGAGAAGAGAGCCTAGAGATAAACTAGTAATCTATTCTAGAAGTTAATGTGCAACATATTGAAGACCTGAGACAAGATAGTGTTAGTGAGGGTACAAGTGGAGATATGGACGTGTAACAGCTGACAGCGTTTGATGATTGCCAGCATGACTCCATGGTTGTTCAAATGGATATTAGTAAGAATAAGGAAGACAAAAGACAGGAAGGAAGGCAAGCTTCGTTTTGGACATACTGACTTTAAGGTACTTAAGGAACAGCCATGTGAAAGCATATGGCTCTGCAACATAGGAAGCTGATGAGAGCTAGAATCATCGTTTTGGAAGTCAAAGAGAAAATACTTGAAGCTGTGGTCATAGATGATATTGCCAGGAAATGGTGAGTGAACCTAGAATACTGTCGAACTCAGAGGTGTAACCTAAATTATAAGGATGCAGTATACCTGAATGATCAGAATCGTGGACTCTGGGATCAAGCCTTCTAGATTGAAACCCAGCTCTACCCACAAGGTCTGTATGACCCTTGACAAGTTAAGTGACTGTGCTCTAGTGATCTCATGCATAAAATGGACGTAACAGTAGTGCCAACTTGAGAGAGTTGACAGACTGATGCATGTGCTTGACATATAGTGCTTGACATATAGTAAGCTAGCAATAAATGTTACATTTAAGTGGAGTGCAGAGAAAACAGTGTGGTGTGTGTGTATACTCAAATATGATTATATTTAGAACTTAATTGTGAGCTTTCCGTTTTCTGTATGACTCCAGATGTAATTGGAGTTTCAGAATCAATGCGATATTCTTATAATTTATAAAATATTCTATTAGGCTTACCCTATACAAATAGGAAACCTAAGAATCTCAGCCAAGGTTTTGTTCACATTTTCAATCCAAACATTATTTTAAAATGTTCTTTTTTACCTGAGAATAATAACGCTGATATATAAGTGATCTGTTTTTTTTCTAAATATTGAAATGATTGTTAAATAAATGTATCACAGAACACCCACCTAATGAGTCCTACTCCCTGATTTGATAGCCTCCAAAGTAAAGTCATCTGACACTTCATGTCAAGAGGGAAAAAGCTTTTATTATTACTAAGTCTTTTACATATAATACTTTCATTAGTGAAATTCAAATAAGAATACCTATCAAATAATTTTTAAAAATTTTAGAATAGAACTATGGTTTATATTTTTCAAGCCTAAATAATATTTGCAATTAAAATTACAAATGTATGGTAATCTTAACGATGAAAAACCAAATACTTGTAATTTTAATACATTACTAAAAGCTTTTTCGTTTTATTTTTTTGGTAAGAGTCAGTTTAATTTAGTGGCCAGAATTAAGTGGTATGGGGTTCCTTATAATCTATAAAGTAATGTAATGAAACATCTATACATAGTAATCTATTTTAGTTAAAAAATTCTTTTAATGGCAATACAGTTAAAAGATATACTATATTTGGGGGTATGTGTGGAAGTGAGCTTTAATAATACTAAAGTATTTTTTATTTCGGAGAAAACACCATAGAGATAAAATTTACGTTATCAAGGAATAAAGTACATCTGTTCAGGCAGTTTTAAGCTTTATTGGTTCACAATAGCTGAAGTCCAGGTCCAGCCTCTGTCTGTTTGTTCTGTTGGGCTAGGCCAGATCCAAATAGCAAGGGTAGGAACAAAACATCTGCCCAGAATAACTGGCAAGTGACAGTTATTCTTCAGTTTCTTATAGTTTTTCAGCATTTCCTAGATATTATGCCTTCATCATATTCTCTGACCTGAGGGTACCTTATACTGCCTCTTTGCATGTACTTTGGCTGTCTCAAATCTTGCTCATTGAATAAGGGCAGTATTTTCCTGTCAGGTGACTTCACACCATCTTCTTTTAACTTGCAGACTTTGTGTCTGGTGGAGATGGCATGGGGTGGTGTGGTGGTGGTTGTTTCTTTAATTTTTCTCATTTATTTAGGAACTGTTTATTGATGGCCAAGAGTGTGCTAAGACCTTCAAAGTTATCTTCTTACCATTACCTCTTCATGACTTGCTCAGTTTATTTGAAGCATATTTATAAGTTTAAAGACTACACTTAAGTAAATATAACGTATCTGTGGTGCTAAGCTCACGTTTAAACTTAGTTTCATTGAAGAAAATGGGAGGTAACTTTTTAAAAAAATATATAATTAAATCCCTACCTCTTTTGATGGCCAGAAATAGATTCTACATACTTCATTCCTCTATTTGGGCCAGCCATTAAATTGCTTTGGCTACCCAAAAGAGCTTCCAATTTCAATCCATTACTCTCCCAACCTAAGCCAGTCTTTTGTGGCTCAGGTTACCTATTTCTCCCAATTCTCCATGCTTTCATTAAATGCCTACAATAGATGTGGATTGCCATAATTCTTTCATTAAGGTTTTTTGTAATATTGCATCAAAATTCCATCAACATATAATAAATATAACTGAGAGTTCCCACCAAAAGAAGAATAAGATCTTCCTTATCAGTAGGAAACTTTTGTGAACCTTCCCTATAGTCTTTAGCTAGGTCAAGTATATGAGTTAATCTTCATGCCTCTTGAGAGCTAGGCTTCTTTGATTCTTTATTATAAAGTCAGATTCAACATAAGATTTTCTGGAATGACCCTGAATGTCTCTCCTAAAACTAATTTTATATTTTTATCACTCCTGTCATTTAAAAAGTAGACTAAATTATTTCTTAAAAGCTAAGTAAAGTTATAGTTATAATCTCTTATCCAGTGTTAAAGTAACAAGAGGTTTGATTTGTTATCATTCACTTCAATGTTAGGATTCTAAAGCTAGTATACTTCTTCAGTAGCTCATCACTTCCTTTTTTCCAGTAATATCAAAGGCAGTCTCATCCTCATGGTTTATATGTATATCCTTTGAAGCTCTACTTACATATAAAAACTTTTGAAACTTAATATGCTATTAAAAAGATAAAGCAGATATTTTCCTTTTCAGTTAATTTAAAACCTAAAAGACTGTTAATGTTGGTAATTTAAATCAATAAAGTCTGATAGTTTGTTTCTATCATGGTTATTAGGTCACACTTGCAAATATTGCATGTTTAATAGGACATGCATTTCACAAGGACTCACTCTCATTTTCAACATTTTAAACTTCCAGTATACCCAAAGCGTATTATTAATATACTTTCCCCTGTTTTTAACCCTTCAGTGAAAAATAGCCTTTAATTGATTTAAATAAGAAAGGGGACATTACTGAGATAGTTCACCTGAGAAAATCATAAACTTCATAAAGTATGTCCTCATTACCCCACCTTTTTACAAATAATGCATATTCATTTCTACAAAATTTCTGAAATTGGATTATTGGTTCTGACCCTAAGGTAGACAAAATTACACAGATGTTACAGAACTTAAACCCTGAAACTATATTTCCTTCCTTAAGGACTGTTTTCCTATCCATATTTTGTAATAAAATAAAATAAAATGTGAAAATTATCCATTTTTCTAATTAGAAGGCTTGAGTTTTTATTGATATTGCAAAGGAAGCAGATGGAAGCAAAACTCCAAATAAAAGGTCTGTTCATTTTAGAATTTCCACCTTCAGCAGATTTATAGAGGTGGAGATTGAGAATAAGAACAGGGGTTATAAACTTGGAGATCAAAGAAAGAACACAGAATACAAGAGATATAAAGAACTACATTATTGTAAAATAGTCTAATAACTGTAATCTAGAAGTATTACAGAATTAATTTGTAAGCCTAGATTGAACAACCATATGAATAGATCCATACTCTATGTTGAGTCATAAAACTGTTATTTCTGAAGATATTCATAACTTTGGCTTTTTTTTTCTTGATAATTTTATATGTCTTTTAGAATTCCTAATACTGGTTTTAGTAGGTGCTAAGATTTTTAAGCAATGCAGATTTAAATTAAGTTAATAGTCTGTATTATTGAGTCAGCTTTAAGATAGGAATTGCCATGCAAAGAAACAGCTGGTATATACGCAACATACTTGTAAATTAAAAGAAAGCTTTTCGGATGCCTACTAACTGAACAGTATATGTGGTATATACATTAAGAGTTCATTGTAGTACAGTTTTTACTGTATAACATGTTGACATTGCTGTTGTTTGTGGGTTTTTTTTAAATTAATTCATTACTGCTTTCTGCAAATATCAGAAGCTTCATCGTACAAATGTCTGCATAAAAAACTTTAAAAATAAAATAGGGCTTCCCTGGTGGCGCAGTGGTTGAGAGTCCGCCTGCCCATGCAGGGGACGCGGGTTCGTGCCCCGGACCGGGAAGATCCCACATGCCGCGGAGCGGCTGGGCCCGTGAGCCATGGCCGCTGGGCCTGCGCGTCCGGAGCCTGCGCGTCCGGAGCCTGCGCGTCCGGAGCCTGTGCCCCGCAACGGGAGAGGCCACAACAGTGAGAGGCCCGCATACCGCAAAAAAAAAAATAAAATAAAATAAAATAGATGGTTAGATAAGTAAAAGTTGTCTATTTCTTATCTCATTAAACTGGGTTATTCTGTTTCTCATCCTAGTTCACTTATTTTAGGAAATTACAAGAGTGGAATATTGTATCTAAGGAAACAGTTTACACCCATTCTCAAAAGAGTTACATCAACAGTTAACAAGTTTTTAAAAATTAGATGTGGAATGGTAATATGAGATATAGCGTGACGTATAGAAAGATCTGGTTACACCACTTACTGTTTGTGACCTTAACCGAAAAATTAGTTGCATAACCTCTCCTGAGGCTGATTTTCCTCATCTGCAAAACAAGCTGATTAATACCTCTCTTACAAGGTGGTTGTAAGAATTAGAGTTGGTGAATATAAAGCTTCTTTATAATGGTTTTGATTGTAATATAATGGTAAGTATTGGTTTTGATTATTTGAAAATATAATTCTAAGCTTCTGAAGCCAAGGACCCTGTCTGCTTATTCACCATTGCAGCCCTTAGGGCCTACCACAGTGGCCAGATCAGTAAATATTTTTTGGTAAATAAAAAGGAATTGACCACAGATTGCTTCTGTTGGGCCATAGCTTCAACATAGCTTTTCTTTTTAAATCTGTAGTTAAGGTTTTATGCAATTACTGCATTCCTTGAAAGTCTTTTAAGCTCACATTTTGTATAAGTTAAAAAACTGTTACTTTGTGCTTTGGATTTTAGAGTTGGGAATCTTAAAACAGGTACTTTACAAATATTCTGTCATTCCAAAACTTTCCCTGTGGAAGTAGCCAAATAGAGATCATGTGCAGGGGATGCATAACTTAGAAAATGTTCAGTTATCACCAATAACAATTATTTAATTCTTCAATCCATGTAGCTAAAAATACAAATAAATGGCTTTATGGAAATAAGCTCTAAACCTGGAATCTGGCCCTGTCTTAGCTACTTCTAAGTTGTATGGTCATGAGCAAGCCAGTAATTTTCTCCTAAAATGTGTCTTTATTCATAATCCGATAGGTTCTACCTCACAAGCTCTGCCTCTGTCTTGTGACCCTCAAATGACATAAATTGTGTACTGTGAAGTATGGTATATGGTGTAAAGTGCCATGCTATGTCACAGTTCCTCACCTTGGTACCGTACACCCCTTGGGCCATCTGGGGAAGCTTAGGGAGCTCTTCTCAGAAGAATGTTTCTAAATGCATAAACGTAAAATACTTAGAATGACAAAGAAATGCAATTATATTGAAATACAGTTATCAAAATATTTTTAAAGGTATATAGTAATATATGGTTCTCTGTTAACATACTAAATGGAATGTTATGGCTGTGGGTTTAATGAACTGCAGTAATTTTGAAATAGTGATGACTGAGTGTTTTGAGGTACTTGTAGCAACTATAATATGATTACTTTTGCTGACAAAAAATCAGCAGTATTGCTAATACCACTGTTGTTTATTGCTTGTATTTATAATTGAAAGAAATGCTAAGTTTCAGTTAGGAGAGTAGTGAAAATAAAGTTGTAATTGCTTTTCTCATTCAAGTTCATGGACTCCTTGAATTCTGTTCACCACCCCCAAGTTTAAGAACTCCTGTATAGTCATTAACATTAACAGTATATTTTTAAGAGATATATCACTACTTCAGGTATTTAACATGTATTTTTCAAAGTGACAACTTGTAGATGACGTGCAATTTAGTTTTATTAATATTTGGAATTAAAGTTTAAGACTTTGAGTATCAAATAGTTAATAGCATGTCCAAAATAATCTTAAATTTTGAGTACAGATCTTTAACTAAATATACAACTTATGTAACTGATTCTATCAAAATGATTGTTTCTAGACCTGTTATTTGAAAGTATTAAACTTCTTTTCTAAAATTATTGCCAGGATCAGCCAAGATCTTGCTCTCATTGCTCGGGAAATCAACGATGTAGCAGGAGAGATAGATTCAGTGACTTCATCAGGCACTGCCCCTAGTACCACAGTAAGCACTGCTGCCACCACCCCTGGCTCTGCCATAGACACTAGAGAAGAGGTAGGAGATCTTCATGGAGAAATGCATAAGGTTCTTTCTTTTCTTTATTTCTTTTGCTTTTAGCTTTTTGCTTAGTTTATTTTAGTTACATCCACCCTTCCTGTTTGCATGAAGCTCTGCATTTTCCAACTTTACTTTAACAAGTTTCTTTTATGTTTTTATAACAAAACTAGTAAAGGCTAACATTTTGTCTACTATTAACATGAAGCTATAAAATGATTTAAAATAAGCACTTTGTAAAATATGAAAATAAACGGTATCTGAAAAGCAAATCCAAATTTGGTAAATGTATAAATAATAAATAGTTGTATAAAGTTTTTGTAAATTTTACGTAGCTTCTTAACTAGGAGTTATCTCTAGTAGCAAAGAAAGAGAAAAATTCTACAGTTTTCACGACTTTAAATAATTCTGTTGATGAATATACACATGCATATGTATACACAAAGATTCTTAAAAAATTGAAATATACCTACACACACACTCAAATATGTGTATCCAGTTTTGAAACACTCGTGAACTCTGCAATGTAAGTTAGCATATATAGACTGTTGCCCTTCCAAAACCAGGGCCTCCTCCCTCCCACTCCTGGGGGCACCATGTACATACATGGCTCCAGAAGGTGCCTTTAACATATAATATAAAAATAATGTACTCTGGCCATGTTGGCTCTCTTGATTTGGTGCAGAGATACAAACAAAAGATTGGCATTTTGAAAAATGAATTATAGTTTTATTAGGACAAAGCCACACTAATTTGTTTAATTATCATCTGGCTGTTTTATGCTACAACGTCAGAATTGAGTAGTCGGACAGAAGCTGTATGGCTGCCAAGCCTAAAATATTTATTATCTGACCTTTTACAGAAAAACTTTGCCAGCCCCTAATATTGATGATTCATTCCACTCCCTTAATTTTATAAAATAATGTTCTCAATAGTAGCCAAAAATGGCTAGCCTCTTTGACAAATTTAATTCTGGTAAACTGTACTACTAAAATTTTCTTCAGTTGCTTTTTGTCACCTTTATAATCTTATTCTTTAATGGTCATTTTTTGGTTGTTTTTTTTCCCCTTTATGTGTTGTCTAATTTGGTAAATGATGTTTCATCAACCTGTGTAGAGTTTTGTTACCACAGTGATCAATTGTAAATGTATATAAAAATCATTCTTATTGGTGAAAAACAAAAGAATCCTCTTGGTGGCAAGACATACACAATTCTTCTGGTACACTTTAAATGATGAAGATATTATTTTCACAGCTGTCTAACTAAATTTTACCTAACATGATTGTACCTTCACTCAGACCCAGTAAAATTTTTCAAACATTTCATTGAGTAGACTTCCATTCTTTCCTTTTGGCTTTATTTCTTATTATTGTACTAGAGTTTATTCCTTCTTCAGTAAACCTGAGCTACTTTGTACCGTATGTGTATAATTTGCACTGTAGATGGCAGTATATCATTTGTACTGGAATATGTCATTTCTGTAACATTGCTAAAAGTTTATCTAAGACCAAAAAATACTTACTTTGTGAATTAAAAAAGAACTTTTTTTTTGGAAACTTAATTAGAATTTGCAATTTATTTATCTGTGAAGAAATTTGGCACCTGGATTTGGGGAGAAAAGAAGGAAAAAAGCAAGATAGGAAACTAAAAGAAAAAGAAAGATTATTTTACACGGGCAAGGCAATGTGAGTAAAATGAACTCCTTGTCCATCTACATGGCTCAGTTTTTTCTATTTACCATCTGTGTTTTCCATTTAGGGGAAACCTTATCCATGGAAGACTCAAATTTAACATAGTTACATATTTTGGATTTTGAAAAATCGATGTAGATGAACATTTATTTTATAGAACAGATACCTTTGAAGTGCTTATAAAAAGAAAGTAATTGGTTTATTGAAGATTTCATGCTTCTATTACTACCTGAGAATGGAATGACTTCTGTCTAATTATAAAAACTATAATGCCAATATCTATATTTTTCCAAATTACTCTGTGCTCATAAGGATTTGCTTTTGTCCTATTAGTTAGTTGATCGTGTTTTTGATGAAAGCCTCAACTTCCGGAAGATCCCTCCATTAGTTCATTCTAAAACACCAGAAGGAAACAACTGTCGGTCTAGTGATCCAAGACCTCAACCAACAGAGCCTCCTGATCACTTAACTATTACAAGGCGGAGAACCTGGAGCAGGGATGAAGTGAGTAAACCATAAACTTTAACAAATGGCAAAGGAGGCATGCCCCATTGGTGGGAAAAAGATGAGAACTATTCAATATATAGGGCTGGGAAAAAAAGTGCTTGTCCTTATGGGTAGAATGGAATTTCATCCTGACATCACATCAAATACAAATAATTAACTCCAAATGAATTTAGTTCCTAAAGGGCAAAAGCAGAACTTTAAATTTTTTTAGTAAAATATAGGTAAATATCTTTCAACATTGCAGTAGGGAATGATTTCTTAAAAGGCACAAAAAGTTTTGACTTTAATAAAAGATTGATAAATTTGAGTATGTTAAAGGACTATGTGAAACATATAGGCAAAAAGGGATTAGTATACAGAATATATCAGAACTCCTACAATCAATTTAAAAAGGCAAAAACAGCCCAGTAGAAAAATCTGCAAATAACATGCACAGCATTTCACTGAAAATACCCAGGGCCTATGAAGAGATGTTCAACTTCATGAGTGTTCAGAGAAATACTTTTCAAGACTACAGTGAGATTATTTTATACTCATTCAATTGGCAACAAATAAAAAAGTCTTAAAATATTAAATGTTGGAGAAGATGTGGATACGTAAGATTTCTTATTGTTGCTAGTGAGGTTAAATTAGTCTAGTCACTTTGGCAAACAGCTTGACATTATTTCCTAAAGTTGAGCATAAACATAGCCCATTGTCTAGTAGTTTTGCTGCTAGTGCATACCCTTTCCCATTGAGAGCAAAAGTCATGCAAAAGGATATTTATAGTAGCGGTGTGGACAGTAACAAAACTTGGAAACAATCTAAGTGTTTATATCTGAAGAAAATTGAATGTATTAACTGGTATGTACACAAATTGAACAATTTATGGAGTAATCAAAACAAATGAACTACAGCAACATGCCACAATGTGGATGAATTTTAGCAATAGAACATTTAATGAAAAAAGTAGGGCTTCCCTGGTGGCGCAGTGGTTGGGAGTCCGCCTGCCGATGCGGGGGGCGCGGGTTCGTGCCCCGGTCCGGGAGGGTCCCGCGTGCCACGGAGCGGCTGGGCCTGCGCGTCCCTGTGCTCCGCGGCAGGAGGGGCCGCGGCAGTGAGAGGCCCACATACCATACACAAAATAAAAAAAGTAATTCTCAAAAGATTGTATATAATGTGTTTTGTCACAAATTAATAAAATAAAATTATATACTTAGGATAGAAATAGATCTAACAAATTATATAAAAAGGAAAGCAAGGGAATGATAAATGGGATTCAGGACGTTGCTTACCTTGGGTGGAGGGAGACAGGGAGCTGCGATGGAAAAAACCTAGAGGTAGATTATAGCAGTTAGCTGTTTCTTTATAACAGACCACAAAAATCTCAGTGGCATAAAGCAATAGGCATTTATTTATCACACACCTGTGAGTTAACTGGTGGTACTGCTCAGCTGGGCAATTAAAAGTTGTAGGTTGAGTTTAGGTTTGCTCCATGTGTCTCTCTTGTTGCTAGGACCACATCTGTGGATTACTGGATATACGGAACTGGAGGTAAAAGTTAGCGCATAAGAATATATATGCTTGCAGTAGTACAGAGTAGAAAAAAATCTACCTGATGGAGAAGCACTGTAGCTAGTTCCATAGCTGCAATTATAATATGCTAGATGGTTTTAGAACACACTTTCTTTGTCCTGATAGTTGATAAGTTGTTCTTGGTTTCAGAGAAAGGGCCCATTCTCTAATCTTATTCCTACTTACTTGTCCTGAGGTCTAGGAAGATAAATTCCTCTAAATGTAATAAAACTATAGAAATTTATAATTTTAAAGAGAATGGAAACATTTAGATTGATAGTTATCTCATAGTTGATAATCAGAAAAAAATTTAATACATTGTGATACTGAACTCTATGACGTAGAAAAGAGAGATATCCTTTCTATGTTATAATCTACCGTAGACTACCCTGCCCTTTCTCACTCCTTCCTAATTAATATATGTCTTCTACTCTTATTTGGCCTTTTTTCTCAAGGTTCACAAAATACCACTATGCTTATTTAGCCTTTCATTGTCTTTATGTTGCTTTTCACACCCTAAGTTACCTTTTATCCCTCACTAAATTCAAATACTTATCATACTCAAGTTCTGGTTTTCCATGATACTTTCCTTATTAATGCCACCGCTCACTGAACTCCCTTTCATTAGAATTCGTAAAGCAGTGAATCACAATTAGTACTTATTTACATTGTTTTTATAAAAATATTTAATAATATTTCCTGTATGTTGTTGTTATCTCCCCTACCAGTGTTTAAAGCACCTTAACATCCAAGGCCATATCTTATTTTCTGGGTTTTTTTTTTTTACAGAGTCTAGATATAGTTCTGACAATGTAAGGAACTGATTTTAGAACCCATATCTAGTCCCAAGTTCAGTCCTTTTTCTAGCATTCCACACTAGCTGTGCCGTTCATGGTTTAGCTCTTGGCAAACTACAGGATGCTGGCCAAATTCAGCCTACCACCTGGTTTTGTAAATAAAGTCTTATTATGACACAGCTGCTTTTGCTATAATGAGGTGCATAGTTGTGACAGAGACCATATGGCCCCAGTCTTCACTCTCTGGCCCTTTACAGAAGTTTGCTAACCCTTGGTTTTGCCCATAAAGTTCAACTGGGGTGGTAACAACCCCCATCATTAAAACTTATTATTTTGAGTAAATTTTTAAAAATTATCTTTCCCACTGTGGAGAACAAGGATTATAATCTTCTTGATCTCTGTGTGCATATTATTTGGTGAATATTTGCCTACTATTTAATACTAGGAGACATGCCTTGAGTTTGGCTCAAGTACTCAGTGTAGTTGAAGGTGATGTATAACTGTTATCATTTTGAATTTAATTCCACCAAAGGGATATCCTAAAACTAGAGCATTATGGGAGGGTTATTAACCAAAGGACTAAATTAATGAAATAAACATCAATTAACAGAATCTTATATGGGAATAAAGTCTCCAAATTCAATCACTGATTGAATGATTTTTTGACTGCACATTATTTGTCCAGCACTGTTTTGATGCCCTCACAGCTGAGTGCAGAAGGCAGCCAAGTAAGCAGGTAATTACAATTCACTGGGATAAGTGTAAGAAGGGAAATATAGGATGTGATACTGTGGGAACCCGTAGGAAAGGCACTTGAGAAAATTCAGAGAAGGGTTCTTAGAGATATTGCCATGCAATTTAAGTCCTGAAGGATGGGAGAGGTGTTGGACACTGAAAAACTGGGTCCAGTTGAGAGGGCTAGGGGATGGTGAGAGATGACAATGGACATACTTCATGGAGGGAATTGAGGAATAGAAAATTCAATACAACACAGTCCCTGTACACAAGATTCTGGCTAGCAATGGGGTCAGACACTGAAAGATAATAAATTACTTATATTTTCCCATTTATGATCATTTGAATTGGAAGCATGGGGGACAGGATCATGATAGTAATTGAAGATTAGATAATATGGATTGTTTTTTGAAAGTTATATGATGAAAATAATAGGGAAACTTGACAAGTTATTTAACAAAAAAGAACTCCTTTGTTAGTATTTACTTTTCTTTCTCAATTTAGTTACACATTGCTCTAATTAGATTCTTCATTGATCTTTATTAAAATTAGCATAAATATTAAATGCCTCTAAATGTAGTGAGTTGTGACTAGTATTCTTGGTGGTTATCCAATAGAGCAGTACTGTTTTAATGTCTGTTCTTTTCTTTTCATGTTTCAGGTCATGGGAGATAATCTGCTGCTGTCATCCGTCTTTCAGTTTTCTAGGAAGATAAGACAGTCCATAGATAAGACAGCTGGAAAGATCAGGTATTTTTGTATTACTCAAACATCCTTGCTTCTGTTACCATCTGTTCCACTTTCTGCAAGCCTGCTACCACAGCTTCTGGGAACTCGTGAAGTCAATGGTACCGAACCTTACTGCTGCCACTAGCATGTTCTTTCCTGTTTAGATATTATAGCTATACGCTGGACAGCACGGAAGGGCACAAAAAGAGAACAGATGTCCCAAATAATCAGCCCCTTGGTAATTGAGAGCTAACACTTAGATTAATTTTATTAATAATCAGAAAAATTTACTCTTCCACAAAATAATAGTAAGTATTTGAAATTAACAGAATTTTAGGGCATCTTTTATGACCTCAAACTTTAGTCTAGTTACAGCTTCCTCATCAGTAAAGAGAACAAAATAAGTACTCGTGTAAGACTCAGAAAATTTATGTAAAAAGGCCGTAGATAGTCAAAAACTAGATTTTCTAATGCCTTTGCTATTTATTCATGTTGAATCACAATAATTTTTTCAGTGTCTGACCCCATCGCTAGCCAGAATCTTGTGTACAGGGACTGTGTTGTATTGAATTTTCTATTCCTCAATTCCCTCCATGAAGTATGTCCATTGTCATCTCTCATCATCCCCTAACCCTCTCAACTGGACCCAGTTTTCGAGTGTCCAACACCTCTCCCATCCTTCAGGACTTAAATTGCATGGCAGTATCTCTAAGAACCCTTCTCTGAATTTTCTCAAGTGCCTTTCCTACGGGTTCCCACAGTATCACATCCTATATTTCCCTTCTTACACTTATCCCAGTGAATTGTAATTACCTGCTTACTTGGCTGCCTTCTGCACTCAGCTGTGAGGGCATCAAAACAGTGCTGGACAAATAATGTGCAGTCAAAAAATCATTCAATCAGTGATTGAATTTGGAGACTTTATTCCCATATAAGATTCTGTTAATCGATGTTTATTTCATTAATTTAGTCCTTTGGTTAATAACCCTCCCATAATGCTCTAGTTTTAGGATATCCCTTTGGTGGAATTAAATTCAAAATGATAACAGTTATACATCACCTTCAACTACACTGAGTACTTGAGCCAAACTCAAGGCATGTCTCCTAGCATTAAATAGTAGGCATATGATTGGGCCCTAAAGGTTTGTTAATTCATGTGTAATAACTAATTGATTAAGCTGACCTTTTTTTTTTCCTACAAATTTCAGTTGGGCTTTATGCCAGGGAAGGGAGAGCTTCATTTGTCTCTGGGCACATGCCTGATTAGTAAATCATAGGAGGATGGTTTGTCATGTGAAGGAGAGCTCTCTTACTTGTGACAGAAGATGGGATCAGCAAACTTGGAAGTGATGTAGTCATTAAAGGAACACATACACAATATTCCACCTAAGATGATGTTAGAGCATTAATGACTTAATCACTGAATATGATTAAAATGAAAATAATGCACTCATTTATAAGCCCAATCAGAAATTAGAAAATGGTGTTATTTATGAAGAGCCTGCAACTAATGTAATTTCTCTAAATCAGTTATAAACCTGAAAATGTGCACATTTTTAATTTAGAAAGATCCAGTGAAAATATATTGTTATACCTTTTACTTCTTTGTAACATGATTTTAATAATAAAAATATTTTTAAAATAATAAAATAAATTTTAATAATAAAAAGGGGTGATTGGACTTAGATGGATTATAAGTTGTGAATAGTAAAATACAGATGGTAAAGCAAAATAATGAAATTAAGACAAATCACATGTAGGTAGCAAAGACAGCTGCCTGCTCAAATAAGTGAGCTAGAATGTAAGTTCCATGAGAGTAGGGGTCTTTGTCTAAACGTACAGTGACTAGAATGTACAGTATTTGTTACTATTTGTTGATGAATGATTATTAAATTATGACTCTCTAGGAAATTAAGCTTCTTTAAAACTCATAGTTATATGTGAAAATTGGTAAGGGTAAACTTATCAATAAAGACATATTGTCTTTAAGTTTTTTATCCCTTCAGTGGCTTAGAACTCTGGGGACATTTGTGTGAGTGTGTGAGTTAGGAACCTCAGGTGACAATTCTAAGGAAGACATTTTCAGCAAAGGTGAAATATGTATGCTTTAACAATTTGAAAAAACACAAGCATACTCAGTAACCACCTTCTGGCAAAATTCACTGAATTTTCAGTGTGGCTAAGCACAGACTTTTTGTATTGTATGAGTCCATTGTAATTCTAAGTTGGTCCATGAAGTAGTCATTGTTTTCTTACTTTCACCAATCCTAATGCTATAAGCTGTAAGGACTCTTTTATAGAGCACATAATAATTTCTTATGCCTTAATATCATAATCATTAGGATAACAGCTCTTAGATAGTTGGCAAGGATGTTTAGTCTTTTGGGTATAGAAATTTTAACAGTAGATCAGAAGAATATTCTTATATAGGATTCTGGAACCATTGTTGCCTTTTTAAGTATGGTTATTTGTAATTGTTGATGTTCCAGACTTGATTAGATGTTTATGAATTTCATGTTTTTAAATAAGTTGAACCTAGCACATTGAACTTTGAAGAAATACAAATAAAAATGTAATTTAGTTCACTATTTAAATGCTGATCAGCTTCTAATAGTAATACTTTACTTTCCGGTACAGTGTTGGTTTTTATATAAGGCAGTTAAACTAGATTTCCAAGCCCAATGATGAAATTCAAATAGAAACTAAAAAGGTACCTAGTATTTACAGCTCTCTAAAGCTGCCGAATTGTGTCTTCTAGATTGAAGAGAGAAGCATACCACATTTGAAAGACAAGTCAAAATTTTGTGGTCCTTTATTTTATAAGTTAGGATACTTGAAATTAATTTTGAACATAAGGATCTTTATTAGCAATTGTTTTTGTCAAAAGGATGGTGTCTTAACTCTTAATAGGTTATTATGTACAAATATACTAACATGAATTAGGATTTTTAAAGAAAAGCAGCATAAGTACTCCAGTTTTCAACCTTTGAAATAATGTTCACGCTTTCTTCAGTCAATATGAAGCCTTTTCCTATTTAAAGAGGTCTTAACAGACACAGTTGTTTATACCTAATTCAACCTATTTTCATCTTATATTTATACTGCGTATGTTCTATATGAATGAAGTTGTGTTTTTGTTATAAAAGGTGGTTATATGGTTAATTACAAGTATTAGATAAAAGTTTTGGGGTTATTCATCTACATTTGTTTTATATTTGGTTTTCAGTAAAGAATGAGATAAGTACTAAAGGGTTTATGTGTGTATTCATAACCAGTCAGTTACTTTATTAGTACAAATCTCTCACATAAATGAGTTTATTGGTAATGTTGGCTCAGTATTTAATTCACAGTTCGTGTTAACACTTAGTGTTTTTTTTAATTCTTGTGTAGCTTTGAAAAGATACATTGCTTTTGTATTATCATGAAAAATGTGAAGTTTTTAAAATATGAAAAGTAAAATGCTTATTTTTTTTATTTATAGAATATTATTTAAAGACAAAGATCGGAATTGGGATGAGATAGAAAGCAAGTTAAGAGCTGAAAGTGAAGTCCCTATTGTGAAAACCTCAAGCATGGTATGATCATTTTTCTTGAATATTAAAACATTTTTTTAAAGTAAGGTTTTGTTTTCAGGGAATGCTATGCTTATTTTTAAACTGTTGATTTACATTTTTTATAAAAGAAGATATAAGTGCACAAATTTGGGGAACTTTATGCCTTCAGTTGTCTCTCCCAGGGATTTAAAATGTTGACTGCTTCAAAGTTGCAGAGGGTATGGAGGAACCTTTTATGTTTCTCACTGTTATATACTCTTGTTCTTGTAATAATTATATGTTATAAATAAGCAATTTTGAAATAGGAGCCAAACTCAAATATAAGTTGACATCAGTCATTTCTATTTACTTAATGGATTGCTTGTCTCCTCCTCAAGAATTTGTACAGATTTTTTTTGTTCAGGAAGTCATCCTAAAACTGAGGTTGCAGTTTATACATTTTCCAAAGAAAATCCTTAAGCACTTTTACAAAGTCGCTGCAAGAGTGATCAATACAAGTTTTTCAGAATCTTTGCTTATTGTTATTGTTTGCTTATTGTTATTATTATTATCTTGAACTTTTCATCTTCTGTCATCTCATTGAAAACAAAATCTGTTTCAACATTAAAGATTTTAAAATTTGAATCTTGTTTACTGGATATCATGAATTATTTCATATCCTGTTGCTACAGATGTGGTGCCATGTCAATAATAATTAAGGATTCCAAATAAGATTAGTGTGAGGTTCATTGCTTATCAAATCAAATAAAAATGTTTTAATTAAAGTAAGCTAATTTTTGTCATTGCTTTCCCTACAGGAGATTTCTTCTATCTTACAAGAGCTAAAAAGAGTTGAAAAGCAGCTACAAGGTAAATTTACTACTGATTAAGTGTAAAGAGCTAACAATTCGAGACAAGTACATTCTAAGTGGTATTTCTAAAATATTATTAAGTATTAGAACACTGATTAAGTGTAATTATGTATGGATAAAGATATAACATTCTACATATTCAAATTACTCATAAAATAAAAGTATTAAAACCAGTATAAATAATTAAAAATATAATAAAGTTAAATTCTAGGCACATAGGCTAGAAGTTATAATTCATAGTATTATATATAGTATATGAAAAATATATAAAATATTAAAATATGTATATGCAGCTGAAAATGCTTATTGACAATTAGCATTGTTTACTTGATTTGATAATTCTTTAATTGTATATATGGTATAACCCAAATGAACTTATGTAATAATATAAATAATAATAATTTGGATAAACCACAAGAAATGAGTGCATATTGGACACAGGGACCAGAAGGAGGAGGTAGAGAAGAAAAAGAAAGAGACTGTTGGCCTCCTAAACTTCAACAGGGACATTGTTTTTGGTGTATGTCAGATCTTTAATTATGCATTTATGCCTATGTGTGTCTTGACCTAGAAGTCCCCAGTGGTACAACAAGCAGATTCCAGAGTCAGTTTCTAATTCTACTGTCTTTGTCGATTGAATTATCAGAGGCATGATATGTTGGTCCAACTAAGTGATTCTTAACCGTTTTGCAGCCTTAGCACACCTAAGGATTATAGTATAACCCCCATGAGGCAAAGTGGCTTGTTTACGTGATTCTTAGCTGGTAGGAGGGAGTATGCTTTTAAAAGGACCTCTTGAATAATTCTTGTATCTATGGTGCTTCTTTCTCCCAACTCCCCACTCTACCCAATGCCAAGTTGAAAATCACTGTCCAAGATTTTCCCTTGTCCACGCAAGGATCTTTTGGATTGAAAGCTAGTTTTTATCTGGCCCTTCCTATGAGGTAGCAAGGTCTATTTGGCCTGCTGGGGCTGCCACGGGATATTAGTATCTGGACTATGAAGGGAACTTTATGGCCCAGTGGTACATATACTTGTACATGGCTAATACCCTAGCACTCTCACCAGGATGAAGGACAACATGCTGTGGTAGGATTCAGAGTGTGCTGATAATTACTTCGGCCTCCTCAACTTTCAGGTTACTCTGAACCGCGTTTTAGCAACCAATCTCCAATTATCTGAGTAATAAATAAGGCCAGGAGTGTTTCTTTAAATCATAACCAATATTTTCATCATCCTCTTATAATGATTAAAGCATATATCAAAAAGATCTTTCCTGAATTCCATATCTCCAAATCCTAGTCTTCCAGCAGGCTCAGATGCCCATAAGTAGCCTACTCAAGGGACCATAGAAAGCTTTTAGGTTTTTATAATCCACAATATAGATCAGCCCCAGAATTCCTGAAAGTGGGGTTTAAAATACAGAACTGAAAGGATTAGCCAAATTTAAGCTCATATAAGCATCAGTAATTGAAATATTATCCAAGTCACAAGCAATATTCATATCCAGATTTAACTGTATCTACAATTATATCTTTTTCCCTCTATTTCTTTTTTTTTCTTTCAGCAATCAATGCTATGATTGACCCAGATGGAACTCTGGAAGCTCTGAACAACATGGGATTTCCCAGTGCTATCTTGCCATCTCCATCAAAACAGAAGTCCAGTCCTGTGAATAACCACAGCAGCCCGGGTCAGACACCGACACTTTGCCAACCAGAAGCTAGGGTTCTTCATCCTGCTGCTGTTTCAGTCTCAGCTGAATTTGAGAATGCCGAATCTGAGGCTGATTTCAGTATACATTTCAATAGGTTCAACCCTGATGGGGAAGAGGAAGATGTTATAGTACATGAATGACTTTCTCTTGCTTGTTAGAAATAATTACCTGTGGAATGACTAGGAGTATTGGAAGCAACATAGTGTTGACTTATACAAAATAAGAAAGCTTGGTCAACTACAATCTTGTTATCTCTGTCTTCTTAATTTTATTTATTTTTTATGTGTAATGTGGAGTCATAGTAATCCTTTCAAACCATTTAGATAACCATTTGATGCACATAGAGGAAAACTCAGATTGTGACAGTTTCACATTTTGTGGTTTTATGATTTTCAAATTGAATTTGATAATTGCATCCTTTCCCTTCATAGATCTTTGTTTTTTTTCTTTAAGCCATGCTGTGACCTACAAGCAAACTAAATACCCAACATTTCTGACCCCCATGTATCCTGTGCCAAGCTGCTCCCTGAAATGGACTTCCTCTTCATCTGTACAGATTTGTTAAACACTTATATTTGCTTCTTAAATAATAGGATTTATATTAGTATTCATTACCATTGGATACAATGACATATTTCTCTCCACAGTCAAACTGACCTTTCAAAACAGTCCTTCTTGTGTTCTAAAATTTTCCAACATATATGTGATTTATATAACTTTGTTGCTGCGTAAATTTTCTTGGGGTTTATGGAGATGAACTGTTACGTTTGCACTAAGATTTGCTGGGAGTGGTAGGTGGGCATATCTATATGTCAGTAAGGACTAACCATCTTTTTTTTTTTTTTTTTTGTATATAGGATATTGATAACTGTATTTGTTTTAACCCCACAGTGTTTTACTCCACTTTAAAAAAGATGAATTTGGCACTTTTTACCATTTTTTTTTAATGAAAGTAAGATTTTGTCTCATTTTAGGGCAAATAACTAGAAGGATTAAACTAGACCGTTTAGGTGGAGTATATTTTTAAAACTAAGAACATGTATATTGGTCCTGTGTTACCAAGTTTATATGTGACGGTTGAAAAAATTTTTCCCTTGAAATGATCATGAAGTTAAAATTTTTGGCATTAGGAAACTTGGAGAACCAGTAGTCATAAGATTAGTGGATAGTTTCATTCCCAAGCGATAAGTTGCTTCTGTGTGTTTCCCTGTAGGACCCAGTAGTAAATCCTGTCTCAGTCGTGTACATTTATAAGGACCCTGCAAGGCGACAACGACCAAGGCTTTGGGCCTGTGCTAAACAGGAAGCTTATGAAAAGTATCTTCTATAAACTTGTTTTTTCTCCTTCCAGTAAGTTCACATTTGGATAAGTTTAAAAAGAAAGTAATTATCTTTATGTTGCCAGAACACTATAATTTGGGTGTATCTTATTAATTCAGTTAAATATTATTAGTAGACCTTGACCGCATCAGTCTACAAAGGTTAAAACTGCAACTTTTGCAACTTTTATGAAATACTCCTTAATATTTCAGCAATAATCCTGTGCTACATTTGTTTTAAGAAAGTAGCTCTGTTCACTTCAAAACTTTACAGGAGTTTTAAAAATCCTGTACTGTTGGGCCAGTTAAAGATGCAAAAAAACTGTTTTGTAGAGATGTAAAAACAAAAGTCTGTTGTAAGATGGATCTCATATTTTTCTTTAAATTAAAAAAAAAAAGGGTAAATGGACTGTTGTCCTTGTAAACCTAAATTCCCAATTCTGTCTAATAAAGGAAGACTGAAAAAATGATTTTAAAGAGCATGAATGGAAAGATACAATTGCTTTGAAGAAATAAGTGAAACATTAAAACAGGGTCAATCCATTTGAAGAAAAAGTACGACAAAGTAATCACCATTGTTTCCTCTTTGTTTAATGTTTGAGTACTGATTATATCAACATGGAAGTAGAAGGTAAGGAGTTGTTTAGGAAAATATTAGCATCTATTCTACTTACATTATCATTTAAGTGTTTACACAGTTTTGTTCAATTACAAACATTTGGCCTTTTACTATGTTATTTTTATTTTGTATGAATACATTATTCTCCTTATTTATTTTTGTTACCTTTATTACTTATGTTATTTTGTTATGCATTTACAACTCCATTTTTAAATAAAGTGTTTCTGGAACTTTATGCAGTTGATTGTACATTTTATTTCTTCTACCATCTGGATAGCTAATACTTCATCAATTTATATAATAATTGTATATCATTTTCCAAGGTTTAGCAAAAGAAGAAATTCTTCAGTTTTAATTAATATGTGGTAACTGTAAAACTTCATACTATTTTGGGCTAAAGAAGAAAATATTTTCTTAGCAAATTATAGCAAATTTAATTCTCTTAGCTTAATACGCTAATGTAATAGGTACATGCACAGCTTTTATTTTTAGCTGGCCTGGAGTCATCAGAAAGCTTTATGACAGTGATGTATTTGGGGAACAAAGAAGAATTTAAAATACATCTTAAATTTAAGAACTATTCATTTGGACTCATTTTCTTTCATCGTATCATTCGTTGCCAAGAGTCTTGAATATTTCCCTGTTAACAATAATAAAAATGTTATCATTCAGCATTCTGTTTCTCGGCCTGACCTTTTTAGGCTTTCCATAATGTGGCTCTTTTTTTATGTCAGTGTACACCTGATACAGACTCTCCATCATGAGTTCCTGACAGTCTGGAGCTTCTTCAACGCTCTGTGTACTGCTTCTTCCTCCCCTTCCTTCCTGCTTATACACATTTCCTTCTGTTCTTCAGAGTCCCACCGACCTCTTCATAAAGCTTCCCTCACTTGACTAGGCCACAGCAAAGGGCTGTGCCACATACTTACATTTTCCCCTTCCCTTCCCCCACTATATATACACGTGTTTCTTCCTTCTAAATTAATAATCTCTATTTCCTGGGTATACTGTATTTTAAAATGTCTGTGCTGTTTTGCTTCCTTCATCTGTCTTTGGTTTTGCTTGCCATGTATGTCTCTGCCTGACAGGATCCTAACTTTTGAAAGGAAACTAGACTTAGAAGCTTAGGCTCCAGACCCATTCCTCACTACCTAAAAATGTGTTTCTATATCTTCTGATCTGCAGAATGAAAGCATCTTGATATCCAAGTCCCTTCTAATCCAAGTGGTCTATGACTGTGAAGTGGTTCTCCTTCCTGTTTTTCTTCAGAAAACCTTCTCTGATTCCTTGCCCTACAAAATCCTTTATATCCCTATCTTCTTTGGAAAAATTTCTATTTAGGTCTTCTGCCCATTTTTGGATTGGGTTGTTTGTTTTTTTGATATTGAACTGCATGAGCTGCTTGTAAAGTTTGGAGATTAATCCTTTGTCAGTTGCTTCATTTGCAAATATTTTCTCCCATTCTGAGGGTTGTCTTTTCGTCTTGTTAATGGTTTCCTTTGCTGTGCAAAAGCTTTTAGGTTTCATTAGGTCCCATTTGTTTATTTTTGTTTTTATTTCCATTTCTCTAGGAGGTGGGTCATGAAGGATCTTGCTGTGATTTATGTCATAGAGTGTTCTGCCAATGTTTTCCTCTAAGAGTTTGATGGTGTCTGGCCTTACATTTAGGTCTTTAATCCATTTTGAGTTTATTTTTGTGTATGGTGTTAGGGAGTGTTCTAATTTCATTCTTTTACATGTACCTGTCCAGTTTTTCCATCACCACTTATTAAAGAGGCTGTCTTTTCTCCATTGTGTATTCTTGCCTCCTTTCTGAAAGGTAAGGTGACCATATGTGCGTGTGTTTATCTGAGCTTTCTATCCTGTTCCATTGATCTATCTTTCTGTTTCTGTGCCAGCACCATACTGTCTTGATTACTGTAGCTTTGTAATATAGTCTGAAGTCAGGGAGCCTGATTCCTCCAGCTCCATTTTTCTTTCTCAACGTTTTCTTTCTCAAAGCCAATTGCTAAAAAAAAAAAAAAAGCCAATTGCTTTGGCTGTTCGGGGTCTTTTGTGTTTCCATACAAATTGTGAAATTTTTTGTTCTAGTTCTGTGAAGAATGCCATTTGCAGTTTGATAGGGATTGCATTGAATGTGTAGATTGCTTTGGGTAGTATAGTCACTTTCACAATGTTGATTCTTCCAATCCAAGAACATGGTATATCTCTCCATCTGTTGTATCATCTTTAACTTCTTTCGTCAGTGTCTTATAGTTTTCTGCATATAGGTCTTTTGTCTCCTTAGGTAGATTTATTCCTAGCTATTTTATTGTTTTTGTTGCAATGGTAAGTGGGAGTGTTTCCTTAATTTCTCTTTCAGATTTTTCATCATTAGTGTATAGGAATGCAAGAGATTTCTGTGCATTAATTTTGTATCCTGCTACATTACCAAATTCATTGATTAGCTCTAGTAGTTCTCTGGTAGAGTCTTTAGGATCCTCTGTGTATAGTATTATGTCATATGCAAACAGTGACAGCTTTACTTCTTTTCTGATTTGTAATCCTTTTATTTCTTTTTCTTCTCTGATTGCTGTGGCTAAAACTTTCAAAACTGTGTTGAATAATAGTGGTGAGAGTGGGCAACCTTGTCTTGTTCCTGATCTTAGTGGAAATGCTTTCAGTTTTTCACCATTGAGAACGATGTTGGCTGTGGTTTTGTCAAATATGGCCTTTATTATGTTGAGGAAAGTCCCCTCTATGCCTACTTTATGGAGGGTTTTTATCATAAACGGGTGTTGAATTTTGTCAAAAGCTTTTTCTGCATCTATTGAGATGATCATATGTTTTTTATCCTTCAATTTGTTAATATGGTGTATCACATTGATTTGCGTATATTGAAGAATCATTCCATTCCTTCAGTAAACCCCACTTCATCATGGTGTATGATCCTTTGAATGTGCTGTTTGCTAGTATTTTGTGGAGGATTTTTGCATCTATGTTCATCAGTGATATTGGCTTGTAGTTTTCTTTGTGAAGTCATCGTCTGGTTTTGGTATCAGAGTGATGGGGGTCTCATAGAATGAGTTTGGGAGTGTTGCTCCCTCTGCTATACTTTGGAAGAGTTTGAGAAGGATAGGTGTTAGCTCTTCTCTAAATGTTTGATAGAATTCACCTGTGAAGCCATCTGGTCCTGGACTTTTGTTTGTTGGAAGATTTTTTTTTTTTTGCGGTACGCGGGCCTCTCACTGTTGTGGCCCCTCCCGTTGCAGAGCACAGGCTCCGGACGCGCAGGCTCAGCGGCCACGTCTCATGGGCCCAGCCACTCCGCAGCATGTGGGATCCTCCCGGACTGGGGCACGAACCCGTGTCCCCTGCTTCGGCAGGCGGACTCTCAACCACTGCGCCACCAGGGAAACCCCTGGAAGATTTTTAATCACAGTCTCAATATCAGTGCTTGTAATTGTTCTGTTTATACTTTGTTTCTTCCTGGTTCTGTCTCAGAAGGTTGGCTTTTCTAAGAATTTGTCCATTTCTTCCAGGTTGTCCATTTTACTGGCATATATTTGCTTGTAGTAATCCCTCATGATCCTTTGTATTTCTGCAATGTCAGTTGTTGCTTCTCCTTTTACATTTCTAATTGTATTGATTTGAGTCCTCTTCCTCTTTTTCTTGATGAGTCTGGCTAATGGTTTATCAATTTTAGTTATCTTCTCAAAGAACCAGCTTTTAGTTTTATTGATCTTTGCTGTTGTTTCCTTCATTTCATTTTCATTTATTTCTGATCTGATCTTTATGATTTCTTTCCTTTTGCTAACTTTGGGGTTTTTTTGTTCTCCTTTCTCTAATTGCTTTAGGTGTAAGGTTAGGTTGTTTATTGGAGATGTTTCTTGTTTCTTAAGGTAGGATTTTATTGCTGTAAAATTCCCTCTTAGAACTACTTTTGCTGCATCCCATAGGTTTTGGGTCGTTGTGCTTTCATTGTCGTTTGTTTCTAGGTATTTTTTGATCTCCTCTTTTGATTTCTTCAGTGATCTCTTGGTTATTAAGTGGTGTACTTTTTTGCCTCCATTTGTTTGTGTTTTTTACAGATTTTTTTCCTGTAATTGATATCTTGTCTCAGTGTTGTGGTTGGAAAAGATACTGGGTATGATTTTAATTTTCTTAAATTTACCAAGGCTTGATTTGTGGCCCAAAATATGATGTATCCTGGAGAATGTTCCATGAGCACTTGAGAAGAAAGTTTATTCTGTTGTTTTTGGATGGAATGTCCTATAAATATCAATTAAGTCCATCTTGTTTAATGTATCATTTAAAGCTTGTGTTTCATTATTTATTTTCAATTTGGATGATCTGTCCGTTGGTGAAAGCGGGTTGTTAAATTCCCCGACTATGATTGTGTTACTGTCGATTTCCCCTTTTATGGCTATTCGCATTTGCCTTATGTATTGAGGTGCTCCTATGTTGGGTGCGTAAATATTTACAATTGTTATATCTTCTTGGATTGATCCCTTGATCACTATGTAGTGTCCTTCTTTGTCTCTTGTAATAGTCTTTATTTTAAAGTCTGTTTTGTCTGATATGAGAATTGCTACTCCAGCTTTCTTTTGATTTCCATTTGCATGGAATATCTTTTTCCATCCCCTCACCTTCAGTCTGTATGTGTCCCATGTCTGAAGTGGGTCTCTTGTAGATAGCATATATATGGGTCTTTGTATCCATTCAGCCAGTCTATGTCTTTTGGCTGGAGCATTTAATCCATTTACATTTAAGGTAATTATTGATATGTATGTTCCTATTACCATTTTCTTAATTGTTTTGGTTTTGTTATTGTAGGTCTTTTCCTTCTCTTTTGTTTCTTGTCTAGAGAAGTTCCTTTAGCATTTGTTATAATGCTGGTTTGGAGGGCTTTCCTGGTGGCCTAGTGTTTGAGAGTCTGCCTGCCGCTCAGGGGACACGGGTTCGTGCCCCGGTCCAGGAAGATCCCACATGCCATGGAGCGGCTGGACCCATGAGCCATGGCCGCTGAGCCCGCACGTCCGGAGCCTGTGCTCCACAGCGGGAGAGGCTGCAGTAGTGAGAGACCCGCATGCTGCAAAAAAAAAATAAAGCTGGTTTGTTTTTGCTGAATTCTCTTAGCTTTTCCTTGTCTGTAAAGGTTTTAATTTTTCCGTCAAATCTGAATGAGATCGTTGCTGAGTAGAATAATCTTGGTTGTAGGTTTTTCCCTTTCATCACTTTCAATATGTCCTGCCACTCCCTTCTGGCTTGCAGAGTTTCTGCTGAAACATCAGCTGTTAACCTTATGGGGATTCACTTGTATGTTATTTGTTGTTTTTCCCTTGCTGCTTTTAATATTTTTTTGTATTTAATTTTTGATAGTTTGATTAATATGTGTCTTGGCATGTTTCTCCTTGGATTTATCCTGTTTGGGACTCTGTGCTTACTGGACTTGATTAAGTATTTCCTCTCCTATGTTAGGGAATTTTTCAACTATAATCTCTTCAAATATTTTCTCAGTCCCTTTCTTTTTCTACTCTTCTTCCCAGACCCCTATAATTCAAATGTTGGTGCTTTTAATGTTATCCCAGAGGTCTCTGAGACTGTCCTCAATTCTTTTCATTCTTTTTCTTTATTCTGCCCTGCAGTAGTTATTTACACTGTTTTATCTTCCAGGTCACTTATGCATTCTTCTGCCTCAGTTATTCTGCTATTGATTCCTTACAGAGAATTTTTAATTTCATTTATTGTGTTGTTCATGGTTGCTTGTTTCCTCTTTAGTTCTTCTAGGTCCTTGTTAAATGTTTATTGCATTTTCTCTATTCTATTTCCAAGATTGTGAATCATCTTTACTATCATTATTCTGAATTCTTTTTCAGGTAGACTGCCTATTTCCTCTTCATTTGTTAGGTCTGGTGGGTTTTTATCTTGCTCCTTCATCTGCGGTGTGTTTTCCTGTCTTCTCATTTTTCTTAACTTACTGTGTTTGGGGTCTCCTTTTTGCAGGCTGCAAGTTCATAATTCCCGTTGTTTTTGGTGTCTGTCCCCAGTGGCTAAATTTGGTTCAGTGGGTTGTGTAGGCTTCCTGGTGGAGGGTACTAGTGCCTGTGTTCTGGTGGATGAGGCTGGATCTTGTCTTTCTGGTGGGCAGGTCCACGTCCAGTGGTGTGTTTTGGGGTGTCTGTGACCTTATTATGGTTTTAGGCAGCCTCTCTGCTAATGGGTGGGCTTGTGTTCCTGTCTTGCTAGTTGTTCGGCATAGGGTGTCCAGCAATGGAGCTTGCTGGTCGTTGAGTGATGCTGGGTCTTAGCACTGAGATGGAGATCTCTGGGCGAGCTTTTGCCATTTGATATTACATGGAGCCTGGAGGTCTCTGGTGGACCAATGTCCTGAACGCAGCTCTCCCACCTCAGAGGCACAGGCCTGACACCCAGCAGGAGCACCAAGATCTTGTCAGGCACACGGCTCAGAAGTAAAGGAGAAAAAAAAGAAAGAAAGAAAGAAAGGAAAAGAAAGAAAATAGAATAAACTAAAAGGAAAATAGAATAAACAAGTTTTTAAAATAATTATTAAAAATTAAAAATATTAAAAAGTAATAAAGAACAAAGGGAGACAGACAAATGGTAAAAGCAAAGCTATTCAGACAAAATCACACAGAAGAATACACATACACACTCACAAAAAGAGAAAAAAAAAAAAAAATATATATATATATATATATCTCTCCAAAGTCCACCGCTCAATTTTGGGTTGATTCTTTGTCTATTCTTGTATTCCACAGATACAGGGTACATCAAGTTGATTGTGGAGATTTAATCCGCTGCTCCTGGGGCTGCTGGGAGTAATTTCCCTTTCTCTTCTTTGTTCGCACAGCTGCTGGGGTTCAGCTTTGGATTGGCTCCGCCTCTGCATGTAGGTCACCTGAGGGCATCTGTTCTTCACTCAGAAAGGAAGGGGTTAAAGGAGCAGCTGCTTCTGGGGCTCTGGCTCACTCAGGCCGGGGGAGGGAGGGGTATGGAATGCGGGGTTGCACAACTGTGTAAATATACTAAAAACCATTCATAAATGGTTGAATTATAACATATCTATTATCTATATCTATATAAAATAGATATGTGAATAAAGTTATTTCCAAAAAAGAAAAATTAAAAGTGATACTATTACTACTTTCTACTATTATTAGGAGAAGGAGGTGGGGAGGAGGAGAGGAAATGTAAAGTCAGGTGAAGGTGCAACTGATTGCTCTAGAAGTGACCAGTTTTGCGCCTATTAGCATTCCTCCTTGCCTATAGATGTCTGTACTCTACATTTTCCTTTGTATTCGTTTTTAAATCTTATTGGTTCCCTCATTAATTAATGAGTTAAATAAAATCTTTGATGTGTGTGTTCTTTTTATAAAACAGAAAATGAGATATTTCTCATGAAGATTTTTAGTTTACCAAAACGAGTTGCACTGGGAGAACTGGAAGCCAAGACACACGTGAAGAGTCAATACTGTATCAGTCTAAAATGAGCAACTATTATGTGCTGACACTGTGCTAGGTCCTTTAGTACTTCATTTCATCTTCACAACAACCTGTAATTATAGATGAGAATTACTCATCCCATTTTACAGAAAGAGCAGAGGTTTGAGTCAAATAAGAGGCTCTAGATTACAAAGTAAGTGTGAGTCAGATTTGAACTCGGGTCCAACTGACTTTTTCAATCCTCCTTATTTTCAGTCATGAGAAGGCAGTATGGTATAATGTAGTAGAAAGCCACTCAGTGGAGTTAGAAATCTTCAACTAAATTTAATGTAGTTTTGGCTTTGGGCAAGTGATTTCAATTCTCACCTCACTTTCATTGTCTGTAAAATGGGGTAGGGAGGTTGACTAGCTGATCTCTGATGTATCTTCCTGCTATATTAGTTTGTATTCTGTGACCTTCAGATACTTCACTCTTCACTCTCTTAACCAGATTTGAGGCAGAAACATATTTTGCTGTCTTTACAGTAATCCTGCCTCTCTTCCTGTTCCCTTAATAAATGATTGGCCAGACGCTTACTCTTGCATTCATATGTTATTCTTCCTTAAGCTGCGTAATATTTTGCTCATTTCCCTTTTGCCCACACAAAGATTGCCAGTGGTTTGGCATAGTGATGATGGTACCACTTCCCGGAAAAAAAGCCTAGCATTTACTGAACCCCTTCTATCAGGCACTACTGACCAGGGCAGTATTTTGAGAGTTCGTTTTCCATCATATTTCTCCCTTTGGACACAATTGCTCATAGTCTCTGGGGAGGAGAGAAAGAAAAATTCAACTGTAATTGTCTCTGTCTTTGAGGTTTTAGAGACCAAAGCCCTTAGGGGAATACATATGACTTTTAGACAAGTGAAACAAAGCAGATTCTCAGAATTTAGTTGGAATTCCAAGAGTGAAGGATTTCTTCCATCCTAGAAAATGAGGACCTTCTGTCTCCAGAGAGAAGGGGAGAACCCGCTATAGCTTCAGAGCAGCGCCACTGCGAGGCAGCTGCATCCCTGAAGAAAAACTGTGGGATGTGTGTCTGGGTAATTGGGACTGTGGACAGCTTGGAAAGTCCCCTTGGCTTGCTCGCTGCACGGAAGCAGCAGAGGACCAACAGGCCAGGTTCCCAGGACAGTAGGCCTCTCAGGGGTGACTTCTGCAGTCAGCTTGACACAGTGTGGAATTGAAGCTGAATCTGACCTCTGTACCCCAACACCAAATTAAACCTTGGAGACAGAGTTTTGGGTGAAGTAGAAAAGAATAGCTTTATTGCTTTGCCAGACAAAGGGGGCCACAGTGGGCTAATGCCCTCAAAACTGTGTGTCCTGACCTGGAGGCAGGTAGTGAGGAGTTTTATAATAATGGTTCAGAGGGTGTGATCAGCTCATGGACATTCTTCTGATTGGTTGGTGATGCAGTAAGTAGGCATCATCATCATCAACCTTGTGGTTCCAACCAGTCTGGGGTCTACATGCTTGTGGGCAGCACACAGTTAACTTCTCCCACCAGGTGGGGGTTTCAGTATCTGCAAAACAGCTCAAAGATATTGTTATGTATATCCCTTGAGGGGGGAAAAAGACCCTGTTCCAAGGCTGCATTGTTGTTGTTTTCAATTTTTGTTTTATATAGGAGCAAAGTTGATTAACAATGCTGTGTTAGTTTCAGGTGTACAGCAAAGTGAATCAATTATACATATACATTTATCTATTCTTTTTCAAATTCTTTTCCCATTTCAGTTATTACAGAGTATTGAGCAGAGTACCCTGTGCTATATAGAAGGTCCTTGTCAGTTATCTATTTTAAATATAGCAGTGTGTACATGTCAATCCCAAACTCCCAATCTATCCCTCCCCACCACACTTCCCCACTGGTAACCATAAGTTCGTTCTCTAAGTCTGTGAGTCTGTTTCTGTTTTGTAAATAAGTTCATTAATACCATTTTTTTAAGATTCCGCATATAAGCGATATCATATGATATTTGTCTTTCTCTGTCTGACTTACTTCACTTAGTATAATAATCTCCAGGTCCATCCATGTTGCTGCAAATGGCATTATTTCATTCTTTTTTATGGCTGAGTAATATTCCATTGTATATATGTACCACATCTTGTATATATGTATACAATATGTAGTACATATATGTAATACACATTGTATATATGTACCAAATGTCTGTCAGTGGACATTTAGGTTGTTTCCATGTCCTGGCTATTGTAAATAGTGCTGCTATGAATATTGGGGTGCATGTATCTTTTTGAATTATGGTTTTCTCTGGGTATATGCCTAGGAGTAGGATTGCTGGGTCATATGGTAGTTCTATTTTTAGTTTTTAAGGAATCTCCATACTGTTCTCCATAGTGGCTGTACCAGTTTACATTCCCACCAACAGTGCAAGAGGGTTCCCTTTTCTCCACATCCCCTCCAGCATTTATTGTTTGTAGACTTTTTTTTTGCGGTATGCAGGCCTCTCACTGTTGTGGCCTCTCCTGTTGCAGAGCACGGGCTCCGGACGCACGGGCTCAGCATCCATGGCTCACGGGCCTAGCCGCTCTGCGGCACGTGGAATCTTCCCGGACTGGGGCATGAACCCGTGTTCCCTGCATCAACAGGCGGGCTCTCAACCACTGTGCCACCAGGGAAGCCCTGTTTGTAGACTTTTTGATGATAGCCATTCTGACTCGTGTGAGGTGATATCTCATTGTAGTTTCGATTTACATTTCTCTACTAATTAGTGATGTTGAGCATCTTTTTATGTGCCTCTTGGGCCTCTGTATGTCTTCTTTGGAGAAATGTCTATTTAGGTCTTCTGTCCATGTTTTGATTGGGTTGGTTGCATTTTTTATATTGAGCTGCATGAGCTGTTTGTAAATTTTGGAGACTAATTTTCTTGGTCACATTGTTTTGCCAATATTTTCTCCCATTCTGAGGGTTGTCTTTTCATGTTCTTTATGGTTTCCTTTGCTGTGTAAAAGCTTTTAAGTTTAATTCGGTCCCGTTTGTTTATTTTTGGTTTTGTTTCCATTACTCTAGGAGATGGATCGAAAAAGATATTGCTGCAACTTATGCCAAAGAGTGTGCTTGTGTTTTCCTCTAAGAGTTTTATAGTATCTGGTCTTACATTTAGGTCTTTAATCCATGTTGAGTTTATTTTTGTGTATAGTGTTAAAGAATGTTCTAATTTTATTTTTTACATGTAGCTGTCCCGTTTTCCCAGCACCATTTATAAAGACTGTCTTTTCTCCATTGTATAGTCTTGTCTCCTTTGTCGTAGATTAATTGACCATATGTGCGTGGGTTTATCTCTGGGCTTTCTATCCTGTTCCATTGATCTATATTTCCATTTTTTGTGCCAGTACCATACTGTTTTGATGACTGTAGCTTTGTAGTATAGTCTGGCATCAGTGAGCCTCATTCCTCCCACTCCGTTTATCTTTCTCAAGATTGCTTTGGCTATTTGGGGTCTTTTTGTGTCTCCATCCAAATTTTAAGGTTTTTTAGTTCTAGTTCTGTGAAAAATGTCATTGGTAATTTCTTGACTCTTCCTCCCTTGTCTCCACAACACCACCCGTCCCTAATTAGCAACTGTTTGAACCTGCCCATTGAAACTCAGGGAAGGTCATGGAGGCTGAATGAAGTCTATTTCCTGAAATCAAGAAATAGGGGACACAGAAAGGCTTTTGTACCTAGGAGCCCCACAGGGTCCTGATCAATTTCAGAATACTGTAGACTATCCTTGGTAGGAGCAGAGCCAGGGTTTGAGCCCAGGTCAGTTCCTCTGGGAAAGTCCAGGCAAATTATTAATTTTCCCCTTTCACTCCCTAAAGTGTCTCTATTTATAACAAATTAAATGTGCATCCAGTTTTGCCACCCAATAGCCTGAGCGTCACTTCCTTCAGCTTCATTCTCAAAAGCCAGGAGCCAGAGGAGAGAGGTGAGCACCCATCCAGCCTCCACGCTGCTGACCAAGGGCTGGAAGGGTGGCGGTGGCAGCATGTGACCTCCTCTCTGTGGCCAAGCAGGCTGGGAAAGCCTCGGGAAGCCTGCATCCTCGGGTCAGTCTATGGAGGATGCAGGAGAGGGTGAAGAGTGTTTCTCTTCAGTAGGATCCCTGGGAGGTAGGCGCTTCTGCCACAGGTGGAGCAAGTTTTGTGGGCCTGAAGCTTAGACTGTTTATGGGGCCATTTTGAAGGCAAGGAGCACAAAATTACAAATACAAAATTTGGCACTTAAGTGAATATTTATTTAGAATGAGATGAGAAATTGCAACTACTTACAAGTTTCAAAAGCTGTAAAAATGCCACAACATTGTTGTTGAACCCACAGTGAAGCCAAAGAGAGTGAAAAGTGGAGTTTGGAACAGAGCAAGGTTTATTGCAGGGCCAAGCAAGAAGAACAGAAAAGGCAGCTCATGCTCAAAAAAGCCCCAGCTGCTGGATTGTTTTCAGGGAAGAGTTACAGGCAAAATTTGCAGGGAGGGCTGTAGAGTATGTGACCTTCCTCTGATTGGTTGGTGGTGAGGTAACAGGGTAGGGTTCCAGGAATCTCAGTCATCAGCCTTCAGGTTCCAACCAGTCTGGGGCCTGTGTCCTCGGCTCAGCCTGAAATTATCATCCTCCACCTGGGTGGGGGCCTTAGTTCCTGTAGAATGCAGAGATGTGTATCAGATTGTTATGTATATCCCTTGAGGAGGATATGCTTTTCGTTTGTTTCCTTTGTTTCCTCATTCCCCTAATTAGTAGCTATTTGAATCTGTCCTTTGGAACTCAGGGAAGGTCTAGGAGGCTGAAACCTTTTCCCTACAAACTAGAAACCAGGGACATGGAAAGGTTTTTGTACCCCAGAGGGCCCTGCAGGGTCCTGCTTGGTTTCAACATCGCCAAATCCAGAAAAAGAAACCTCTATAATATTTTTTTCCCCTGCATTTCTGGGCTTTATTCTCTTTGATGGCCTCTACATGTGATGACAGTTTTGTAATATCACTTTCTACCAAGAGAATAGAAAGATATTTGTCTTTCCTCTAGCATGGTTGATCAAGTTTGCTTTTTGATAGTTGGGTGCACAAAGCAAGAGACTTCATACATTGGTGGACTTGCTGTTTATAGTATTGCTGTTAAGTTTGTGCCATATAAGCACAGAAATTCTGATGAATTCTATGTTTTTGCTATTCCCATGAAAAAGAAAACCAATTAATGGTACACTTATAATTGTTTATGCTGCATTCACAAACATATTCGTGATAGGAGAGAACTTCAATTTTTGACTAGGCATCAATGAAAACCTCTTTTCCTGCTCATACACGATTATGCATCAGATAATGGAAAGGGTGTTTCCATAGACCAGCTTCTAGCTCCACGCATTGCAGACCTTGTTTCTCTCCACTAACCACATACTGCCTGTATGGGGTGCTTTTGGGCACTTCCCTATCATGTCTGCGCTATCATGTTACACCGTGAAGGTTGAGTTCACCGTGCAGGTTGAGTTCACCTTGCAGGTTGAGTTGGCAGCAGTGGCTGGTAGGAAGATTTCAAGAGACCATTCCTACACTGGAAAAGGTAGCAACAGCTTAACTGTACCAAGAGATTGTGAACCACATAATTATATGCTACTAAACCCATACAAAATACATCCCCAAATCAAATTTCCTTTATCTGGATCTCATGCCCATGATCATTCTGATGTCACCTGACAGCAGGTTAAATGCTGTCAGAGGCGGGGTTCATAATGAAAAGGGACAGTAGCCTTAACCAATTGCAAATTTTATACAAAACATATGATCCTGTCCACACATGGCTAAGTCCATCCAGGACTTTGGAAGGGGGCTGATGCAAGTGAAGGGCCTTGAAAAACAAGTTTCTTTGGATTCACTGAAAATCAGCTGTGAACTCCCCATGCCTCTCTAGCCAGAGCACTTCAGCCCTCTGGAAATGTATGAGATTTTCTATTCATTCAAGAAGTATTTATTGAACATTACTTATCTCAGGCACTGTGGTTGGCACTGGAGTACAGCAGCAAGGGCCTGCTGTTCCAAAAGTTCCTGACCTTTTGGAACTTTCTGGGCTACTGCACATTGAAGATAGTTTCCTAGCCCGGCAACAGCCCTGACACAAAATTGTCAGAGTTCACAAAGCAATGCAGGGGGTTGTGGAGCTGGAGAGAAACTTTTGCATGTTGGGGCCTCTTGTCTCCTCACCATTCTTCTCCCCCCACCTCCACCCAATCACTCAACAGTTTCTGGGATCAAATCTCGTATTACCTCTAGTCACTGTCTTAAGTTTTCTGCAGGCTACAAGGGTAGGTCTCCTTTGAAAATCTTCAGGGAGGTGAGTGACATATGCATTGACTTGACATGCCTGCATTTTATATTCATAATCTATATCCAGTGGATCATCAGATACTGTCCCCAGGGTCCTCTTAAACTTAATTTCTGACTTTCAAGCTATTGCCTCATATTATATCCTGAGGGAGAGAGGAATCCACAGGAAGATATATTTTAAGATATTTTGTCCTGGCTTTTTAGCTCCAGCAATATCAACCACATATAAAATCCTGCTCCCTTTTAGTGTCTAGAAACACTGGATAAAATATAACATTTTTCATTTAATTTTAATTTTAAAGCATAACTGAATTCAAAATTCCCAGGGGCCAGAATTAAAAAGGAAACTGAAATACAGAGCTGATTCTGTGATCTTGCTGAGAGACTGCTGTCACGGCTTCTTGGTGCCCAGAAGGCTTGGGCTTTATTTCATGCAAAGAGAGGAAGTGAGCCTTGGAGTGTGCGTGTGTGAGTGGTAGGCAGTCAGAACTGTGATTGTCACATGAGCCACCTCAGGGAAAAGGTGACTGGGCATGAGAAAGGGGCAATGTGTGAGGAGTAAAGAGGGTCTTTTTCCAGAAATCTGAGTTCAGATCCTCAGATTTATAAATCACAGTGAATCTCAAGCCTGATACATTTTTCTTTAGTACCTGGTTACATTGTAGTGAAATTGTAGAACACAAAATTCAAAGAGAAAATTTTAGAATTAATTAAAGAGAAAGAAAAATTTTTTTAAACCAAGGATACAACTAGACTTCTCAACAGCAACAAAAGCTAGAATGCAGGGAACTGATATACTGTTTATGGGTGCATATTTGTGCAGAAGAAAAATAAAAGCATATGTGGAAATGACACATACTAATTTCTGAATCAGTTTGTCCCTGAGGATGGAGAGAGAAGAGGAAGGGGATGGACATTGGGTGGGCCTTTAGCTGGGCTGTAATATTTTATTAAAATGTAGCATTTTTGTTTGCTAAAATAATGTGTTCAAAGCAATTAAGATAAAGTATTAATAACTGTCTCATCTTGATGGTATGCCATAGAATTTGTTATCTTTTGTGCTTTTTTTTTTTTTTTTTTTGCGGTACTCAGGCCTCTCACTGTTGTGGCCTCTTCCGTTGCGGAGCACAGGCTCCGGACGCGCAGGCTCAGCGGCCATGGCTCACGGGCCCAGCTGCTCCGCAGCATGTGGGATCTTCCCGGACCGGGGCACGAACCCGTGTCCCCTGCATCGGCAGGCGGACTCTCAACCACTGCGCCACCAGGGAAGCCCTTTTGTGCTTTTTTGTATGCCTGAATTGTTTCAAGTTAAAAAAAAAAGTGTTTTAAGATATTTTTCATTGCCCTCTCTTATTTGATTTATGCTTTAAGAGTGTCAATCACGGGGCTTCCCTGGTGGCGCAGTGGTTGAGAGTCCGCCTGCCGATGCAGGGGACACGGGTTCGTGCCCCGGTCTGGGAGGATCCCACGTGCCGCGGAGCGGCTGGGCCCGTGAGCCGTGGCCTCTGAGCCTGCGCGTCCGGAGCCTGTCCTCCGCAACGGGAGAGGCCACAACAGTGAGAGGCCCGCGTAACGCATAAAAAAAAAAAAAAAAAAAAAAAAGAATGTCAATCAGTTAAAAGATTGAAATTGATACTGAATTTCTGGCATGTCTAACAAGGAGAGTAATTCATCAGATCTACTTATCATACACTTGAAGGAGACAGAATGTAAAAAGAATTGAATTGGCACCGAACTGCTCTTCTGAAACTGAGCTAGCATTGCTGAGAAGGGCAAAATCCATTAAGTGCAACATTGGCTCATGCAGTTAGACACTGGGGCTTGCATCCAACATGCAGGCCTCTGTATCTCCTGCCTTCTATCCAGGAAAGTTTATATACAATGGAGATCTGAATACATACTGGAATGACTAAAGAAGATTTTAGAATTTCATTTTTCTGAGTTTGTTTGTTTATTTTAAATACAATGGTTCTTCCTTCAACGACTTAGCTGTTGTCTTCCCTTAGATGCAGAAGCTAGACGAGAGGATTTCTCCAAAGTCTCTTGATAATCCATCACAAGATTACTTAATATAATTGCCTAGTTTGTTGCCTTAATTAGCTTCCAGGATTTTGTAATTTTGGCAAGTGTTTCTAGAAGATGGGAGTGAAGGATTAGGGAGAGTGAAACAGGGAAGGAGGGAAAGCTAATAATGAGGCATTCTCAGGTCTTCTCTCATAGGGAACTAGGGCTTGATTCCACCAGGTAATCAATGTATGACCAAGTCATAATGGTCTTGAGAGAGAAAGGAAGTTGTTTGGGGGCATGTTGAGTTGACAACTGGAAGGTAATTTTATGCTGTTTCCACAATACACTCCCAGGATCCCAAAGGCAGAGAAAGAATTAGAATGTGCCTGAGCCAGGGAGAAGGGAGACTAGAATGTGTTGAATACCCACCTGGTGCCAGGCATTGCTCACACAATGTCACACTTCATTCCCCCCAGACTTGGTCAGGTGAACTTACCATTGTATCTTACAGAAATGGAAGCAGAGTCTCACGAAAATGAGCAGCTTGCCCACGTCATGTGGTCCAGTGGAACATTGTTTCTCACTTCCAGGCCTGGGACTCAAAGTGTCTCCCCACTACTACTGACCACACAGGGCCGGCTCTCCGTCTGTGCTCTGCTGCTCCCCAGGGCCTGGAGCACGGGGCTCAGCGGTAGCTGGCCTCAGTGTTGTCTGGTCCTGAGGGTCTGGGACCAGACCTGGTGGCCAGCTGATGTGGGACAGCTTCCAACTAAGGTCACAGGGCATTATGCCATTTCTGATTTTATCTGAGTCACCAAAAGATCTTATGTTGCTCAAGGAATTCTACAGGGATTTATCTCAGAACGAAGTAGATTGGACTGAAAAACTATCCTATCAAAGGAAGAAAAAAATTCAATAACTTCGTGTTTCCAAATTGTACTTTTTGATACCTTGGGTCTTGAGACTCTGGTATAATTTATTTGGTGTGTTTCATCCCAAAGCAGCCAGCTGGCCTCTTTGATGAGAACACCACCGTGAATCACAGCAGCCACAGCAACTGCGAGACCATTTTCTATCCCATGTTTGAGTTTGTGGAGCTCTGCCATGTACATTTGTCACTGGAGGCTCATAACAGCCCTGTGGACATGTGTGTGATTACCCCCACTGTACAGACGAGGAGAGACAGAGTGTACTAGTGACCTTCCCAAGGTCGGAGAGTTTCTGGTGCCAGTGGTCATTCTAAGACACCGGACGGACGATGGAAATGTGAGCCCTGCTTGATCCAGGGTGGAGTGGAACTCTGCCTATGTACCCTGCAGACTTTTCAGATTGAGCCTGTTTTAAATTAAACCCCAGATTTCCCAGTTTACACTAAACCTGCTCCCCTGTAGCCTTGCCATCTCAGGGCGACTCCATCCTTCCAGTTGCCCAGGAAAATAAACAAACAAACAAAATCATTGGAGTCATCCTTGCCCCTCCTCTTTCTCTCACACCCACTTCCAGTGTCCTACAAAATCCTATTGACTTTACCTTAAACATATGCAGAATCTGACCACTTCTCACCACCTCCCCAGCTCTCCCCCGGTCTGAGTCAGCTTCACCACTTGCATGGATTCTTGCAGTGACCTCTCAAGTGGTCTCCCTGCTTCTTCTCATTGGCCTCAGTGTAATAGTCAGAGATCTTTTTAAGATATGACATAGGTTGTAAGTCAGATCAGATATTTCTCTGCTCATCACCCAGCACTGGCTCTCATTTCACTCAGCACAAAAGCTAACATTCTTACAGTGACCACAGAGTCTTGTCTGTTTGCTCCGGCCCCATTACCTGATCACCTCCACTCCTACTATGCTCTCCTTCCTATTCCACTCCAGCCACACAGACCTCTGTACTGTTCCTCCAGAATCCTGGGCATGTTCTTACTGCAGGGTCTTCACGCCAGATGTTCTGTCTCCTTGGAATGCCCTATCCTCAGATTACACTTGGCCAGCTCCCTCATCTCCTTCAAATCTGTGCTTCTCACTGAAGACTACCCTGAGAGCTCTTTAATACTGCATCATACTCTATACTGTTGCATCTGATCCACTGTACCCTGTTCTACTATTTTTTCTATAATCCTTATTTCCTTCTGTATTATTATATAATCTTATAATAGGTAGCAGATAAACTATTATTATCCAAATATGTTCTATGATGCTCTCTGGAGAGGATTATACCTCCCCCAGCCCATTGACTTGACTACATGACTTGCTCTGATTAATGACATGTGAGCAGAGGTGCAACATTGTACGAGAAATGCCTGGCACCAGGTGGGTGTTCAACACATTCTAGTCTCCCTCCTCCCCACTGGCTCCACCCCTGGATCAGGCGCATTCTAATTCTTTCTCTGCCTTTGGGATCCTAGGAGTGTATTGTGGAAACAGCATAAAATTACCTTCCAGTTGTCAAAAGTTTTAGGAACAAGCATGTGGTCTACAATTTTTTTTTAATCCTGTCATGACATTTTTTGCAATTGACTTCTTTCACTTAGCAATAATATTTTTGGAGTCATTCATTTTTTTCTGAGTTCATAATATTGTGTCTTTTCATTGCTACTTCAACAGGCTGGGTCCAAAGGGAAGGCAATGTGCAGCAGAACTGCAGCTAACCAGCAATCGTCAGACAGCATCAGTCAGAAGGGAACCTTTGTCGTGGAAACCATTAAAATTTTGGAAGAGTTTGTCTCTCCTGACTGACTCACATCTCTTTTGCTCAATGATGTATCACAAGCACCTAGAAAGAATTTAGCACGTAGTTTAATAAATATTTGGACGAATATTGAGGAATGTCATTTAAGGAGTGCTAAGTATATTTTTGATCCTCAAATATTCTTCCCCTCCCTGGTTTCTGAAGGCTGAAACTTGATTACTATACATGTACTCTTTTAGGTTAAGCATTATTACTCAAACATTTAAAAAATTATGCTATAATTGATTTTATTAATATTTTTAATACAAATGATGTATTGACACCAATAAGGGCAAAGAAAACACTTGGATTGTGAAAGACACCCTGGTAATTGGAAAGAGAGCTAAAGAGTCATCCACCCTTTGGCCAAATGATGTTGAGGTGAATAGACCTTGTTTTAGAAGCTGGACCATGGAAGAACTGGGCATCTCTTTCTAAAACCATTATTATACAAATGATTTATCTCTGATCATTGAACTTCTGTCATCTTTAGCACTAATTTTTTTAGCTTTATATTAAAAAAAGTAGCTTTATGGAGGCATTATTTGCTTAAAATAAAAGTCACTAATTTTAAGTGTATGCTGGGATGAGTTTTGGTATTTGTATGCAGTCACATAATCTCTACTGCAATCAAGATATTAGAAGAGTTCCACCCCTCTTGGAAGTCCTCTTCCCTAACCCAGCCAAGAGCAACTACCGATCTTCTTTCTGTCTCTATACTTTTCATTTTCTAGAAGTTCATGTGAGTGTAATCTGTTGTGTTTGACTTCTTTCATTTAGAAATAATTTTTTTCAGCTCATTCATGTTTTGAGTTATATTCTGTTCCTTTTTTTTTTTGTTGAGTAGTATTCCAAAGTATGGATATGCACAATCTATCAATTCAAAAACTGATGGAGGGTGGGCTCTTTGGTGGGGCTAATTGCGGGCTCTGGGAGGGCTCACACGAATGAGTACTTCCCAGAACTTCTGCTGCCAGTGTCCTTGTCCCCACGGTGAGCCACAGCCCACCCTGCCTCTGCAGTAGACCGCCCAACACCAGCAGCCGTGTGGATGATACGTTCTTGGTGCTGCAGCCAGGAGTCAGTGCTGTGCCTCTGAGGTAGGAGAGCCAACTTCAAGACACTGGTCCACAAGAGACCTCCCAGCTCCACATAATAACAAATGGCAAAAATCTCCCAGAGATCTCCATCTCAACACCAGCACCCAGCTTCACTCAACGACCAGCAAGCCACAGTGCTGGACATCCTATGCCGAACAACTAGCAAGACAGGAACACAACCCCACCCATTAGCAGAGAGGCTGCCTAAAATCATAATAAGTGCACAAACACCCCAAAACAAACCACCAGACGTGGACCTGCCCACCAGAAAGAAAAGATCCAGCCTCATCCACCAGAACACAGACACTAGTCCCCTACACCAGGAAGCATACACAACCTACTGAACCAATCTTAACCACAGGGGACAGACACCAAAAACAATGGGAACTACGAACCTGCAGCCTGCAAAAAGGAGACCCCCAAATACAGTAAGATAAGCAAAATAAGAAGACAGAAAAACACACAGCAGATGAAGGAGCAAGATAAAAACCCACCAGACCTAACAAATGAAGAGGAAATAGGCAGTCTACATTAAAAAGACTTCAGAATAATGATAGTAAAAATGATCCAAAATCTTGGAAATAGAATGGACAAAATGCAAGAAACTTGACAAGGACCTAGAAGAACTAAAGATGAAACAAACAACAATGAACAACACAATAAATGAAATTAAAAATACCCTAGATGGGATCAATAGCAGAATAACTGAGGCAGAAGAACGGCTAAGTGACCTGGAAGACAAAATAGTGGAAATAACTACTGCAGAGCAGAGTAAAGGAAAAAGAATGAAAAGAACTGAGGACAGTCTCAGAGACATTTGGGACAACATTAAATGCAGCAATATTCAAATTATAGGGGTTCAAGAAGAAGAGAAAAAGAAAGGGACTGAGAAAATATTTGAAGAGATTATAGTTGAAACCTTCCCTAATATGGGAAAGGAAATAGTTAATCAAGTCCAGGAAGCACACAGAGTCCCATACAGGATAACTCCAAGGAGAAATACACCAAGACACATATTAATCAAACTGTCAAAAATTAAATACAAAGGAAACATTTTAAAAGGAGCAAAGGAATAACAACAAATAACACACAAGGGAATCCCCATAAGGTTAACAGCTGATCTTTCAGCAGAAACTCTGCAAGCCAGAAGGGAGTGGCAGGACATATTTCAAGTGATGAAGGAGAAAAACCTGCAACCAAGATTACTCTACCCAGCAATGATATCATTCAGATTTGATGGAGAAATTAAAACCTTTACAGACAACCAAAAGCTGAGAGAGTTCAGCACCACCAAACCATCTTTACAACAACTGCTAAAGGAACTTCCCTAGGCAAGAAACACAAGAGAAGGAAAAGACCTACAATAACAAACCCAAAACAATTAAGAAAATGGGAATAGGAACATACATATGGATAATTACCTTAAATGTAAATGGACTAAATGTTCCCACCAAAAGATACAGATTGGCTGAATGGATACAAAAACAAGAACCATATATTTGCTCTCTACAAGAGACCCACTTCAGACCTAGAGACACATACAGACTGAAAGTAAGGGGATGGAAAAAGATATTTCATGCAAATGGAAACCAAAATAAAGCTGGAGTAGCAATTCTCATATCACGCAAAATAGACTTTAAAATAAAGACTATTAGAAGAGACAAAGAAGGACACTACATAATGATCAAGGGAACGATCCAAGAAGATATAACAATTGTAAATATTTATGCACCCAACATAGGAGCACCTCAATACATAAGGCAAATACTAACAGCCATAAAAGGGGAAATCAACAGTAACACATTCATAGTAGGGGACTTTAACACCCCACTTTCACCCATGGACAGATCATCCAAAATGAAAATAAATAAGGAAACACAAGCTTTAAATGATACATTAAACAAGATGGACTTAATTGATATTTATAGGACACTCCATCCAAAAACAACAGAATACACAAGTGCTCATGGAACATTCTCCAGGATAGATCATATCTTGGGTCACAAGTCAAGCCTTGGTAAATTTAAGAAAACTGAAATTGTTTCAAGTATCTTTTCTGACCACAACGTTATGAGACTAGATATCAATTACAGGAAAAGATCTGTAAAAAATACAAACATATGGAGGCTAAACAATACACTACTTAATAACGAACTGATCACTGAAGAAATCAAAGAGGAAATCAAAAAATACCTAGAAACAAATGACAATGGAGACACGACACCCAAAATCTATGGGATGCAGCGAAAGCACTTCTAAGAGGGAAGTTTATAGCAATACAATCCTACCTTAAGAAACAGGAAACATCTCAAATAAACAACCTAACCTTGCACCTCAAGCAATTAGAGAAAGAAGAACAAAAAAAAACCCCAAAGTCAGCACAAGGAAAGAAATCATAAAAATCAGATCAGAAATAAATGAAAATGAAATGAAGGAAATGATAGCAAAGATCAATAAAACTAAAAGCTGGTTCTTTGAGAAGATAAACAAAATTGATAAACCATTAGCCAGACTCATCAAGAAAAAAAAGGGAGAAGACTCAAATCAATAGAATTAGAAATGAAAAGGAGAAATAACAACTGACACTGCAGAAATACAAAAGATCATGAGAGATTACTACAAGCAACACTATGCCAATAAAATGGACAACCCGGAAGAAATGGACAAATTCTTAGAAATGCACAACCTGCCAAGACTGAATCAGGAAGAAATAAAAAAATGAACAGACCAATCACAAGCACTGAAATTGAAACTGTGATTAAAAATCTTCCAACAAACAAAAGCCCAGGACCAGATGGCTTCACAGGCGAATTCTATAAAACTTTTAGAGAAGAGCTAACACCTATCCTTCTCAAACTCTTCCAAAATATAGCAGAGGGAGGAACACTCCCAAACTCATTCTACGAGGGAACCATCACCTTGATACCAAAACCAGACAAGGATGTCACAAAGAAAGAAAACTACGGGCCAATATCAATGATGAACATAGATGAAAAAATCCTCAACAAAGTACTAGCAAACAGGATCCAACAGTACATTTAAAGGATCATACACCATGATCAATTGGGGCTTATTCCAGGAATGCAAGGATTCTTCAATATACGCAGAACAATCAATGTGATAAACCATGTTAACACATTGAAGGAGAAAAACCATATGATCATCTGAATAGATGCAGAGAAAGCTTTCGACAAAATTCAACACCCATTTATGATAAAAACCCTGCAGAAAGTAGGCATAGAGGGAACTTTCCTCAACATAATAAAGGCCATATATGACAAACCCACAGCCAACATCGTCCTCAATGGTGAAAAACTGAAAGCATTTCCACTAATATCAGGAACAAGACAAGGTTGCCCACTCTCACCACTCTTATTCAACATAGTTTTGGAAGTTTTAGCCACAGCAATCAGAGAAGAAAAGGAAATAAAAGGAATCCAAGTCGGAAAAGAAGAAGTAAAACTGCCACTCTTTGCTCATGACATGATACTATACATAAAGAATCCTAAAGATGCTACCAGAAAACTACTAGAGCTAATCAATGAATTTGGTAAAGTAGCAGGATACAAAGTTAGTGCACAGAAATCTCTGGCATTCCTATATACTAATGATGAAAAATCTGAAAGTGAAATCAAGAAAATACTCCCATTTACCATTGAAACAAAAAGAATAAAATAGCTAGGAATAAACCTACCTAAGGATACGAAAGACCTGTATGCAGAAAATTATAAGACACTGATGAAAGATATTAAATATGATACAAATAGATGGAGAGATATACCATGTTCTTGGATTGGAAGAATCAACATTGTGAAAATGACTCTACTACCCAAAGCAATCTACAGATTCAATGCAATCCCTATCAAATTACCACTGGCATTTTTCACAGAAGTAGAACAAAAAATTTCACAATTTGTATGGAAACACAGAAGACCCTGAATAGCCAAAGCAATCTTGAGAATGAAAAACGGAGCTGGAGGAATCAGGCTCCCTGACTTCAGACTATACTACAAAGCTACAGTAATCAAGACAGTATGGTGCTGGCACAAAAACAGAAAGATAGATCAATGGAACAGGATGGAAAGCCCAGTGATAAACCCATGCATATATGGTCACCTTATCTTTGTTAAAAGAGGCATGAATGTACAGTGGAGAAAGGACAGCCTCTTCAATAAGTGGTGCTGGGAAAACTGGACAGGTACATGTAAAAGTATGAGATTAGATCACTCCCTAACACCATACACAAAAATAAGCTCAAAATGGATTAAAGACCTAAATGTAAGGCCAGAAACTATCAAACTCTTAGAGGAAAACATAGGCAGAACACTCTATGACATAAATCACAGCGAGATCCTTTTTGACCCACATCCTAGAGAAATGGAAATAAAAACAAAAGCAAACAAATGGGACCTAATGAAACTTCAAGGCTTTTTCACAGCAAAGGAAACCATAAACAAGACCAAAAGACAACCCTCAGAATGGGAGAAAATATTTGCAAATGAAGCAACTGACAAAGGATTAATCTCCAAAATTTACAAGCAACTCATGCAGCTCAATAACAAAAAAACAAACAACCCAATCCAAAAATGGGCAGAAAACCTAAATAGACATTTCTCCAAAGAAGATATACAGACTGCCAACAAACACATGAAAGAATGCTCAACTTCATTAATCATTAGAGAAATGCAAATCAAAACTACAATGAGATATCATCTCACACCAGCCAAAATGGCCATCACCTAAAAACCTAGAAACAATAAATGCTGGAGAGGGTGTGGAGAAAAGGGAACACTCTTGCACTGTTGGTGGGAATGTAAATTGATACAGCCACTGTGGAGAACAGTATGGAGGTTCCTTAAAAAACTACAAATAGGACTACCATATGACCCAGCAACCCACTACTGGGCATATACCCTGAGAAAACCATAATTCCAAAAGAGTCATTTACCAAAATGTTCATTGCAGCTCTATTTACAATAGCCCAGAGATGGAAACAACCTAAGTGCCCATCATGGGATGAATGGATAAAGAAGATGTGGCACATATGTACAATGGAATATTACTGAGCCATAAAAAGAAATGAAATTGAGTAATGAGGTGGATAGAGCTAGAGTCTGTCATACAGAGCGAAGTAAGTCAGAAAGAGAAAGACAAATACCATATGCTAACACATATATATGGAATTTAAGAAAAAAAATGTCATGAAGAACCTAGGGATAAGACAGGAATAAAGACACAGACCTACTAGAGAATGGACTTGAGGATATAGGGAGAGGGAAGGGTTAGCTGTGACAAAGAGAGAGAGGCATGGACATATATACACTACCAGACGTAAGGTAGATAGCTAGTGGGAAGCAGCCGCATAGCACAGGGAGATCAGCTCGGTGCTTTGTGAGTGCCTGGAGCGGTGGGATAGGGAGGGTGGGAGGAAGGGAGACGCAAGAGGGAAGAGATATGGGAACATATGTATATGTATAACTGATTCACTTTGTTATAAAGCAGAAACTAACATACCATTTTAAAGCAATTATACTCCAATAAAGATGTAAAAAAAAAAAGAAATGCATATATTCTTGGAGTTTAATAGGTAGAACTCCATTTCAGCCTAGTAGTACAAAAACTCCTTAAGGTTCCTTGGATCTCTTGTGAATGCTATGGCCCTTGAATGACCTAATATAGACTTTTGCTCCATCTTTATGGCTTTTTTATCTTCCTAACAAGGGGAATCAAAGTAGAAAGTTAAGTGCTAAGTATTGTCAGCACTTAGAACTTGAAGCTCTTATTGTTATAGTGTCCCCTTACCCCTTGAACAGAAGTAATGGTGGCGGCAGCGATGCTGGTGATGGGGTGTGTGTGTATGTGTTTCCTACTTGGTTCCCAGAAATCTTAATCCTAAAGAGGAGTCCCCTACCCCTCTTCTGTTCCCACCTGCTTTCCACTGTGGGCCTATTTCCATCAGGCCCGCAGATTCTGTATTTCGTTCCTCAGACCACCAATGATCACTCTAAAGTTGTATCTGACAGTTGCCTATTTGAAGTTATCTGGCTCTCACAAATGGAGACCCTTTGCTACTACGTCTGCGAACATCTCTGGCTGCCACTCACCAGTTTTTAGCCCCATGGAAACACTGAGAAGTCCTAATTAAGCTGTTTCCAGATCTTCCTCTCACCAGGAAAATGACCTTTGGGCCACCCCCAGGAAAGAGTTTTTACCTCTTATTTTGTCATTGAGGTTAATTTTCTGCATGAGGCTAAATTAACCTCAAGAGCTCATGCTTGGAAAATCATCTTTTAGCGGCAGCCAAGATTCAAGTTCATTAACTACCTAATTCCATTCTGTCTGTTTACTGTTTGCCAGGACCTTCCTTTCTGAGAGCAGATACCCTCACCTCTTTCCTGCAACTTCAGGTTATCAATGGAGAATTTCTCTAGAGATGGAATCTTTCTTTGGCATTATTTAGTGGGTTTGTATTCTTATAAATCTTTATATGTGATATGTGGCCTCTCCACTTGTACCTGATGAATTCATCAGTGTCCTGGCAGGATTTCTAAATACAGAGAAAGGTGATTATATAACAATTTATTATGCAATAAGCTTAGCTAGACTGCCCACAGACACATTTTAGATTATCAGTGCTAACTGGAACCAGCAAGAGCTTGGATAATTGAAATTCTCTGCTATTGCACAAATGCTATTTTAGTTGCTGTGATGGTTTTTAATGTGTCAGTTTGGTTGAATCACATTTCCTGGAAATTTCTTTCCTATTGGTTTCTGGTTAGGATGGACCACTAGACAGAGTTTTAGAGGTGATTTGGGGGGAGCCAGTGAAGTTGCAGCCATTTTGTAGCTCACATGCCTTGTCACTTATCTTCTGGCTCACCTTGTTAGCATGAGGCAGGGGTCAGGCCTGCAACTGCTTTACCCTCCTCTGGATTCTCCTTCAGCTTCTCCCTGCATGTGTGCTTAGCTCAGTGATGAAGGGTCTTGGCTTCTGCAGGACATCTACACCATTGATGTCAGATGCTACAAGAAATGACAAGGACTTCTGTCTATTTTTGTGGGCTCTAGCTCATGCTTGTGGGTTTCACCTTGTTCTTGCTCTGCACCACTTTACATCCTTCTTCCCTTCCCAACTGCCTTCCTTCTGGATCTACATCTTCTATAAAATGTCCTAGTGGTTCTGCTTCTCTGCTTGACCTTGACTGATACAGTGGCTAAGGTGAAATGTCTTCCAACCAAACCATAGCAGTTGAGGAGAAGACTATTGAGAAGGAGGTAAAGAAAAGAGTAGTGTTCTGATGCGTAATAAGGTCTGGACAAGAGCAGCGGCCTTGGCAGATGGTATGATGCTGACTCTACTTTCCTAAGTTTGGGCTTGGACTTTCTCTTCTAATTCCTGGTTCTCGGGCTACTCTTAAGATTTTTGTCTTTAAAATTGGTTTTAAGCAATTTGATTATGATGTGCCTTGGTGTATTTTTCTTCATGTTATTGTTCTTTGGGGGGGTTGTTCTTTTTAGATCTGTGGGTTTATAGTTTTCATCAAATCCGGGAAAATTTTGGTTATTGTTTCTTCAAATGTTTATTCTGTTACTCTAGCTCCCTCACTGTTATTCAGGGATCCTAATCACATCCTAAACACATTAGGCTGCTTAAAGTTGTCCTGATGGTCTGTTCATTTTTTCTTCCTTGTTTAAGTTCACATAGTTTCTATTGCTGTGTCTTGTGTTGGTTGATCTTTCCTTTTGCAATATCTAATCTGCCATTAATCCCTCCAGTGTATTTTTTCATCTCAGATTTTATAGTTTTAATCTTTAGAAATTTGATCTGGGTCTTTCTTTTTAAAAAATATCTTTTTATAACTTTCATGGCTACTTAATATTGTGAAATAAAAGTCATATTTTTATGGCAAGACAAGAGAAATTTAAACAAAAATTCTTCTCTGCCCTTTGTCCTCCTCTCTCCCTGTACTGTGCATTGTGTATCGGCATCATGCATCAACAAAACCTCCCCCATGGGCAGGAATACCTGCTCAACCATAAAGAGCAACATTCCCCTAACATCAACAAGACAACTCCTTAAAAGATAACATTCTTTCTTGATCTTGTAAAGGTGTTGCATGACCCACCATGATGATGCTTAGACCTGGATTATGTAAACTGTCAATAACACGTCATTTGATATACAGTCCTCTGTCTCAAAAAGCTTATATAACTTGACTTCTAACCAGTGGAACAGTTCTCAGAGCTTTCTGAGATGCTCTTCCTGGGTTATAATCCTCAAATTTGGCTCGAATAAAATTTTCCATTTCTTTCTTAGATCAACTGATTAATTTTTTATTGACAATATGCTCCATCTTTCCTCCTTCTCAAATATATGTATAGCTTTAATAACAATTCTATGTCCTTTGTCTACAAATTATATTATTTTTGTCATTGTGGGGTCTACTTTAACGGGTTAATTTTTCTCCTCATTTTGGGTCATACTTTCCTGCCTCTTTGCATGCCTGATAATTTTTGATTGCACGATAAACATTCGAATTTTACCATTTTAAGTGACAGATATTGTTGTATTCCTATAAATATTCTTGAGCTTTTTTCTGGGATATTCAGAAACAGATTGATCCTTTTGAGACTTTCTTTTGTCAGGTGGGACCAGAACAATCTTTAGTCTAGGGCTAATTTTGCTCCTCTTTTAGGCAAACCCCTTCTATTGTCCTATAAATTAAGAGGTTTTTCTGCTCTCTGGGGAAATCCAAATTATTTCCAGCCTCATGTGAGCCCGTGGTGTTACTGAACCAAAACTTGGGTCTGCTCACGCATGCACAGTAAAGCCAATCTACTGACAGTGGGTTGTTATGAAAGAAAGTGCAGCATTTATTTTAAGGTACGAATACAAGGAGTTCAGATAGCTAATGCTCAAAAAGCCCAAACTCCCCAATGGGTTTCAGTAAAGGAATTTTTAAAGGCAAGGTGAGGGAGGGGTGATCCCAGGGTATGTGATCAGCTCATGCACAATTCTCTGATTAGTTCATGGTGAGGTAATGGGGAAGTGTCACAGGGGATAACATTATCAATCCTTAGGTTCCTCTAGGCCTGGGGACTATGTGCTCATGGTCATCAAATAGTTAATGCCTTCCATTTGGTGGGGATTTTAGCATCTGTAAACAATTCAGGAAATGTGCAACAGATATTATTGTCTAGATACTTCAGAGAGGAGTTAAAGCAGAGGATACAGGTGAGGGGTCTGTCCCCAGGAAAGCCCCATGGGGTCCTGCTCAGTTACAGTAGGCTAGTTTTTCCCACATATGTACTGATTAGTACTCTATTAAAGAATCAAGGGGGAACCCTAGGCAGATCTCTTCAACTCTTTCTCAGTTCAACTCTCTCTTCTTTGGTACTCTGCCCTGTGAACTTCAGCCATCTTGTCCTGCCTGGACTCCCAATTCTGTCTCTTCAAGTCTGGGGCACTGCTAGGAACCACGTGGGATCCCTCTTGTTACCGAAAAAAGTTTGTGTGCCTGATGCACAGTGAGGCCAAATAAATCAACATGTTAGAGTTTGGAGCAGAGTACGGCTTATTGCAGGGCCAAGCAAGGAGAATGGGTAGCTCATGCTAAAAAACCCTGAACTCCCTAATGGTTCTGAGGGAGAACGGTTTTTTTTTTTTTTTTTTGCCCTCTTCTCCTCCCTCTCCCGTTTCCCTGCCACCATCCCCTTGCTCCCCTCCAGCGGTGGTGGCTCCCCCGGGAAGCACAGGGGTTGGGGGCAGGCGGCGGCTTTGTCTCCTCATGAGCTTGCAGGGCCGCAACAGGGGCCGAGGCTGCGTCCCACGCCACTGCTCCACATTCACTCAAGTGAGAGAGTGCGAGGGGTGGGGAGGGGAGGGAGGGAGAGGAGAGAAAGGAGGAGGAAGGGGGATGGGGCAGAGGGGGGTTACCGCCTCACAGGCCACAGCGGCAACAGTGCCACAGCCCCAGCGGCGAGGGGGTATGGGGGGAGAAGTTTTTATAGGCAAAATTTGGGATGAGGGCTGTAGGGTGTGTGACTTTCTTTTGATTGGTTGGTGGAGAGGTAATAGGGTGGTACTCCAGGAATCTTGTGCTCAGCCTGAAGGTGCCATGCCCCACCTGGGTGGGAGCCTTAGTTCCTGCATAAGAACTCAAAGATATTGTTATGTATATTCCTTGAGGAGGAACCAGGACCCTGCTTTATCACTGCACTATTGTTTCTTGACTGTTCCTCCCTTGTTTCTGCATTCCCTCCCTTCCCTGATTAGCAACAGTTTGAATCTGCTCTTTGGAACTCAAGGAAGATCAAGGAGACTGAATGAAGCCTATTTCTTACAAACAAGAAACGAGGGACATGGAAAGCTTTTTGTACCAGGTAGGGCTCCCATAGGATCCTGATCAATTTCACCATCTTTGGGCTGCAGTCTGGAAACTATCCAGGTAGTATGTTGGGGCAGTTGTAGGACTCACCTCTTTTCCTGTACTGCCTGATCTGTGATGTATAAAAACCTTTGTTTTGTCTATTTTTAAAGTTGTTTAGGAAAGATAAATCTAGTCCCTGTTAGTGCATCTTGGTTGGAAGTGGAAATCTCAATTTACATAGGCCAATTTTGAGATAACGTTTTTTTCTGATAAGTCTGTTTAACCTAAGAGTATTCTGTCATGCAAGTCAGCTACTAAAAAAATAATAAAATACACAAAAGCCCTGTTACCACATACAATTAGTTATATGGGTAACTCGTGACTTTTTAACATTTTTACAACCAGAACAAAACACAAAAATCAATTGCATGCCCAGAATGATGTGAGATGGCTATTAATGTCCATAGCCTCCAATTTGAAATTTGTTTTTATTATTATTTATATTAATTATTCTGACAAGTCAATGTAAATGTATACGTCTAAAATACATTTATAGTAATGAGATACTATTTTTATCTGTTATATAGAGAGATTGTAGCATTTTTCTATAAGAATTCATTTTTAAATCATGCTCCTATGCTTAAAAAATGTTAAAAAAACAACTGTCATGCTCTGCTATGGAAACTGTTTCATAGCAACAGTCATTAAAGAATACAGAGTGGGGCATTTGAGGAACAAGGAATGAGGTAAGCACAGTGATAGTAAAAGGGCACCAACTCAAAATAATGAACAGTATCAAGTCCTAATGCTGTGTCTGGACATAGGCTCATTTCAAAAGCAGCACTATGGAGATCCAAGATCTTAATTTTACCAGGTCCTTTATTTCCACACTAGGATTTTCTTAACTGTGTTTCAGATGTTTTCCCAAACACAAGTTTCAGATGTTAATAGGGCAAAAGTGATCCTGGGAATAAATAAGTTTGGGAGAAACTTTGAAAAAGCCTGCATACAATGTCCTATTACTAGACATGTCCAGTATGCACTTATATGAAATGATCTGACAAGTACTGTTTAATCAAGCATTTTATTAAACAATATTTCCTGAGAGAAAAGTGTTATTTGCAAAATCAGGTTGGGGAACTCTGATGTAGATGTTAAAAATATTTATAATGAGTGCCATTATATAGTTGTCATTATCATTAGGGTCTTTAAATGTTAAGTGTTTCTGTTGCATTTTGTCATTTTTCTAATGCTGCCCTGTGAAATATGTAGCCACTAGTTACATGGAGCTATTTAAATTTAAGTTAATTAATATTGAATACAATTCAAAATTCAATTCCTCAGTCATACTAGTTATATTTTAAGTGCTCAATAGTGCTCATGCGGCAGGAAGCTACCTCTAGGTTTTTTTGTTTTTTGTTTTTTGGTTTGTTTGTACAAAGTAAATACCGCATAAATGCAAATCTTCACAAATTTCTAAAACATGCAGTATAGACACACTTATCTAGAGTACTCAAATACCTTTGAAAACAACAATTTATTAATCTTCATAAAAGCTTTGTGAAGCACTAACCATAATTCCTTCCTGGAGAGAAGACCTCAGGTGTTGTCATTTAAGGGAAATTTAAAGTTAAGTTAAATTGCTGAATTTAACTTAATTGCTCAATTAGTCATTTGTGAAAGTTCCCTGTGATTCTCTGAATGTGCTATAAGCAAAAGCAAAGAATATATGAAACCTAAGACCAAATCCTCATCATTTTATGATAGAAAGTGGGGAAGTCACATGTAACTGGGTACCCTAACAGGTACAAGTAGGGATGGGCCTGTGGCATTTGCCCCAATCTTGGGGTGTAAATTGAACTTTGAGCACTTCCCTCAGTGAAGGACCGAGAACTTTTCTTGGTCCTTAGTGTTAGAAATTGTCCATATTCCTATTCCAAACATCTGTTCCAGGCATGGTAGCAGTGTCAAAACTTTAACACCACACTGTTTAGGTGTGCAAAGAAAAACATAGCTTTTTAAAAAAAATAACTAATCTAATGAATCTTTTACAAAGGTCTCTCCCTGCAGGAGGGATGGGAACAATGACTTTAAATCTGGTAATTGATGGTAACAAAATCTCTTCCAGTTTGGGTGATTTTTTTTTTTTTTTTTTTTTTTTTTTTTTTGCGGTACACGGGCCTCTTACTGTTGTGGCCTCTCCCATTGCGGAGCACAGGCTCCGGACATGCAGGCTCAGTGGCCATGGCCCACGGGCCCAGTCGCTCTGTGGCATGTGGGATCCTCCCGGACCGGGGCACGAACCCGCGTCCCCTGCATCAGCAGGCGGACCCTCAACCAATGCGCCACCAGGGAAGCCCATTTTGGGTGATCTTGTTGAGGTCATACTGGCTTTCAGGTTTCTGCTCTGTCTGTTCCCCTCCAGGAGGTAGTCTGGATGTGTATTTCTAGGACATCCATAATGGGGAGCAGAAGGAGGATCAGTATCCACACATAAGGAAGCCCTGGATCCTTGTTGATCTCTGTCTTGAGGGCCTGCTCTGTTATGCTCTCTGGCCTTCTGATGATTGAGTGCACCCTCTCAGTTGAGGTACTCAGAATCAGCAAATAAAAATATAGGACACCCAGTTAAATTTCAATTTCACATAAACAACAAATAAGACAGTATAAGTATGGGACTAAAACATATTGTAAAAATCATTTGGTATTTATGTGAAATTTAAGCTTAACCAGGCCTCCTGTATTTCATCTGGCAATCTCACAGCACTGTGCATCCCCTCGTGGGGTATGCAGGGAATTTTGGGTCTCTGGCTCACCATGCACAGTTGGAGTACCATTCTCCCCCTCCCAGTAACACTCCCTAGCATCTTTGTGAAGCTGAGCTTGGGATTTCCAGGAGAGGCTTCAGTCTCTCCATCCCATGAGCTGGTTTTCTTGGGTGCTGTCATACCTACCTCACTGTTTCCTCAGCTCCATCCACACATTAAGCTCAATCCATCTCCCTTTTCCTTTCCCGACTTTACCAGGGGAGAAGGTCCAGGCTCACTTTCTCTGTTCCATCTTCTCCTTCTTCCCAGGACACAAGCTTCAGACACACAGGCTGTCCTTACGGCAGAGTGCCTACTCTCTGTGACACTAGGAAAAAATGATGACCTGGGTGGATCAGGTGTAACTCTTATTATGGGGCAATATGAAACTAGAAACAACTAAGGATGAAAACACCTGGTTTTACAAGAGGATAATGTCATGATTCTCATACAAACATAAAATGAGCACACATCAAAGACTTTATTTAACTCATTAATTAATGAGGGAACCAGAAATTTATTACAAATGGTTCAAAGGAGACTCTGAAGAGCAGACACAATTATAGGCCATTAAGAATGTTGAAATGTATTTGCATTAAGCAAATTAAAAAAGTGAATTGGCTTCTTCCATAATAGGGGGAGGGAAGCCAATTGAAATTCCTTGGGACAGAATTTGCATTTCTATGGCAGAAATTATTTGATTACTATTAGGTTCCTACAGTTAATTTCCAGCTCCACAGAGTTGAAAAATAACCCAGTCAAAAGCAATGAAAATTGGAGGTAACCCAGATGGATGAGCTACGTAGGATACTCACTAAATTTCAAAGTTTTTCTCAATAATATTTTATAGCTTAATACATTAAAACTACTACCCTATTACAGGTGTTTTTCCACTTTTTTGAGTCACCTACAGGCCCTAATTTGGCCTGGCCTATGACTGATTGATTTTTCCATGGAGACACACTATTTAAGAAGCTTCCTGGTCATGAAATGGTGAAAATACCATGAATTCTGGAATCAAATATATCTGGATTTGAATCCTGGCCCTCTCAATACTAGCTTCACGACTTTGGGAAAGTCATATTATTTCTGAGCCTCATCTGTTAAATAAGTATAATAAAACCTAATCTAAGTGGTGAAGAAAATCAAATGAGGTAATGTGTATGACGTTCCCAGCACAGTACCTAGAATATAGTGGTGATCAACAATGTTTTTAAGATAGAACTGTAAAAAGGAGTTGGCTTCTGTGCCAGAGTCTTCTTGCTTTTGTTCTGTTGAATGATTATCCTTGCTACGTACCTTCTTGGCACCGAGCAGACCTCTGCCGACTCCCCCCTCCCTCCTCCCCAAGACTGCCCCTCCATGTCTCCTGTCTCTTGTTTGTTGAACAGCTGAAGTCTCCCAGGCCTCCCAGAGTCACAAAGGAGCAGGTTCAAGCAGCTAATGGTTAGGACAGTAGAGTCACAGACTCAGCATCTGATGCATATTCCCGAATTGTTTTACAGATACTGTAACTGCCAGCAGAGGGAAAAGGCTGACTGCATGATGACCAGACTGCAACCATGACATAAACTGCTCCATCTTGAGCAGTACTGAATCTATGGCTAGTACAGTTCCAAGAAATGGACTTGAGACAATGGGATTAACACTATTGCAGATAATAATCTATATCTTTGTGGGCATCAAAATAATTCTACCTTGTTCTGCTCATGTATGTAAATGGGCAACTACAACTGTCAGCAAAGAGAAACTACAGACCCATGTCGATATCTTCCAGTCTAAGAATGCGATGTCCTATGTCAGAATGAAGTTACAGAAGACGGACCTTTGCCCATGATCCCATAGAAATGGAATGATGCTCTGACAGGTGGGGATTTGTAAGTAGCTTTTGGCAGGAAAGAGCTCTCTGCAGGAGGCCCCTTTGTCTTGTCACTAAACTTAAACCAGGCACCCCCATGCCCTGCTCATCTCCGGCCCCAGCACACCTTTCAAATCTTTTGATCACACAAAACCTTGCCTAACTTGTTGGTTCCTTTTCTAGATCAAAGAAATAGAAATAAAAAATCAGTAATTAACAGATGACCAGATATCTTCCCTAGCTTCCCCTTCAGTAATCTCATGAACAAACTGTGTGAACATGACAGCATCTATAGAAAAACCACAAGAAGTTGGCAAGCTTGCACACAAGCCTGCACACAGTGGGGGATAGTGATGACTCTGGCCCCCTATCTCAATGATTAACTGAGATTACTTTCCTTTTTCCCTTTAAAAGCTTTCATGGTTGAGCAGAATCTTCGGAGATGGTTTTTGGTGGACAGAATTCTGATTAAAAGCAACTTTTCTTTCTACTTTCTCTATCTGTCTCTCTCTTATTGATGTTTTGAGTGGTGAGCAGCCAGACTAGAGTTCAGTAACATTCTTGCAGTGTTCCCAGAAGTCCGTTGAATGATGGATTTCTACCCCAATGACTTGGAGAGATTAAGAGACTTAGATCAATAAAGTGAATCCTCTCATTTTGTAATGAACTGAGACCCAGAAGTTAAACAAGTTGTTCAGGTCACTCAGATGGTAAAAGGGAACATGGCACAGAGGACAGGGCAGTGAGTGCAGATTCAGCTCCAGCACTTGCTTGTCTGACTTGGGGTTATTTTAACAGTTACCACATATTGACTGCCTGCTATTTGCTAGGTGTTGTGCTGGGCAAGTCACAAGGATTGTCTCATTTCAGCCTCTGATGAGCTTAAGACAGCAACCCTATGATGTCAATCTGAGATTCATACTCTTATCTCTTTGGCTCTTAAACCAAAAATACCACACCACCTTTCATTAAACTTCTTGAACTACAGATTTTTTGCCTCCATATTTCTAGATACTATAAAGAATGTTAAATGTAAACATACTCAACTTCCTTCACTCTTTCCTTCAAACCTGCATCTTCCCATCCTTCCTCCCTCCTTTATTTCTCAGACTTTGGACATTGAGGAAGAGCTATCTGTCTTTTTTCCTGGCCAAGATGAATCCCTTTACCTGACTATTGACCATCCTTCTTCTCACTTCCTCCATAACTCTGCACCATCATTCATACCTTCTCTCTCCTGGTCCCTGAAAGTGGTCCTTTCCATTGACTCAAGCCCTTAGATTGAGAGGGGGAGTAGGTCCCTTTCTTGGGTGGTGATGGGTGCATGTCCTCAAGTTGCAAAACTACCTCTTGTCATAAAGATATGAGAAGCTTTTTTTCCTTTGCACAAAGACAATTAGCTAACACAGATGATCACCCCAACTATTAGGTAAAGTTAGGATGAACTCTGTGTGTCAAATGGTGCTTTCAAGCTCTCTTACTAGTTACTGTGTATCTTGAGAGCACGGGTTAATGGGTTGTATCTGCCTAATTATATAAAAAGATGAGATTTCTTCCTGTCTTTGCAATCTCTTAGATTGCCGGTAATATGCATCATATTCTGGTTTAATGCTTACTCAATAATAAGTTTATAATAAGTTTTCTTTCCCTACCACCGTTGAAATGAGGATTTCTAAGTCAGGAGACTTTTTTTTAAATTTAAAAATACTTTATTGCTAAAAAACACTAACAATCATCTGAGCTTTCAGCAATAATCTTTTTGCTGGTGGAGCGTCTTGCCTCGATGTTGATGGCTGCTGACTGATCAGGGTGGTGGTTGCTGAACTTTGTATTGACTGTGGCAAATTTTAAAGGTAAGACAACAATGAAGTCTGTGCATTGATTGACTCTTTCTTTCATGAACAATTTCTCTGTAGCATGCAATGCTGTTTGATGGAATTTTACTCACAGTATGACTTCTTTCAAAATTGGAGTCAATTCTCCCAAACGCTGCTGCTGCTTTACCAATTAAATTTATGTACAATAATATCCTAAATCCTTGTTGTCATTTTAACACATTTTAACAGACTTCACAACATCTTTACCAGGAGTAGATTCCATCTCAAGAAGTCACTCTCTTTGCTCATCCATAAGAAGCAACTCCTCATACATTAAAATTCTATCATGAGATGGCAGGAATTCAGTCACATCTTGAGTCTTCTAATTCTAGCTCTCTTGATATTTCCATCACATCTGCAGTTACTTTCTCCACTGAAGTCCTGAACACTTTAAAGTCATCCATGAGGGTTGGAATTAACTTCTTGTAAACTCTTGTTAATGTTGATATTTTGACCTCTTCCCATGAATCATGAATGTTCTTAATGGCATCTAGAGTGATGAATTCTTTCCAGAGGGTTTTCAATGTGCTTTGCCCACATCCATCAGATGAATCACTATCTGTGGTGGTTATAACCTTATGAAAAGTATTTCTTAAATAACAAGACTTGAAAGTTGAAATTATTCCTTGATCCATGGGCTGCAGAATGGATGTAGTGTTCACAGCATGAAAACAATAACAATCTTGTACATCTCTATCAGAGCTCTTGGGTGACCAGGTACACTGTCAATGAACAGTAATGTTTTGAAAGGAATCTTTTTTCCCTGAGCAATAGGTCTGAACAATGGGCTTAAAATATTCAGCAAACCATGTTGCAAACAAATGTGTTGTCATCCAGGCTTTGTTTTTCCATTTATAGAGCACAGACAGAGTAGATTTAGAATAATCCTTAAGGGCCCTAGGATTTTCAGAATGGTAAATGAGCATTGATTTCAAATGAAAGTCACCAGCTGCCTTAGCACCTAAAAAGAGAGTCAGCCTGTCCTTTGAAGCTAGACATTGACTTCTTCTCTCTAGCTATGAAAATACTAGATGGCATCTTCTTCCTATATAAGGCTGTTTAATCTACATTGAAAATCTGTTGTTTAGTGTAGCCACCTTCACTAAGAATTTTAGCTAGATAATCTGCTGCAGTTTCTACTTTGGCACTTGCAGTATTACCTTGTACTTCTATATTATGGTGAGAGCTTCTTTCCTTAAACCTCATGAACCAAGCTCTGTTAGCTTCAAACTTTTCTTCTGCAGCTTCCTCACCTCTCTCAGCTGTCACAGAATTAAAGGAAGTCAGGGCCTTGCTCTAGATTAGATTTTGGCTTAAGGGAATGTTGTGAGTTGTTTGGTCTTTTATCTGACCACTAAAACATTATCCATATCAGCAATAAGGCTGTTTTTCTTTCTTATCATTTGTGTATTCACTGGAGGAGCACTTTTAATTTCCTTCAAGAACTTTCCCTTTGCATTCACAATGCAGCTAATGGTTTGGCGCAAGAGGCCTAGTTTTCAGTCTATCTCAGCTAGGAGAAGATTTTGTATTTAATTACATTCACCAGCACATACTTGTGAAGGCTTGCTGTGGGCAACACTTCCCTTTGTTTCTGTAACATCACTCTTGTGTTCCCTCTGAGTCTATGGCTCACTTTGGCTTCTTGTACTGGTCTACCTCCTTTGCCTCATCCCTTAAACAATGTGTCCTCCCAAGTTTCTCCTGAGTTCTAGTTTCTTCTTAATAAGACCAATTTCAGCCATGCCCAACATGTATGCTATTGAGAGCTAATTTCCCTCTCTAGTCCAGATCTCATTTCCAGACTTGAACTTTGAATTGTCTATTGGACATCATCATGAAGCACCTTTTCCCATTAGCACTTCAAACTCAACATGACAGAGTAGTGGAGGGGACAGAAAGAATCTTGGTTTGCAATAAGAATTTTTCCTCCTATACTAGAGCTGAGTCATGCCCTGATGATTAGCTCTGTAACAATGGAAAAGGTATTTCTAACCTCTCTGAGCCTCAGTTTCTTCATCTAACAAATGGAAATGATAGCATTAGTATGAGTATTACAAGAGATAACATATATGTATAAAGAATTGGCACATAGTAGGCACTTAGTCAATTGAAATTGCCATTATTATGTGTTCAAAAATAATCACAAAATAGCTTCCCTTTTTCAAATGTAGATTCCGTACCTTTTCCCCCCTTGTCTTGACTAATGGCAATAACATCCTCTTAATCTCTCAAGCCATAAAGTTGTTGACATCAAACAAATCACCAAGTCTCATGAATTGTGCCTCCTAAATATCTTTCAAATCTGTTGTGTCCTCTAACTTAGCTGTCTCTGGCCTTTATCACCTCTTTCTTAGATAACTACGATTTTTCTCCTAGACTCTATGTCAATCCTCCTCCAGCCCATTTTCACATTCAATAAATATCTGATGATGTTGTTGCTAAATAAGTAACCAGAGTGTTCTTTCTAAAATGAAAATTTGGAAAAATATCTATTTAGGTTTTCTGTCCATTGTTTGATTGGGTTTGTTTTTTTGATATTGAGCTACATGAGCTGCTTGTATATTTTGGAGATTAATCCTTTGTCAGTTGCTTCATTATCAAATATTTTCCCCCATTCTGAAGGTTGTCTTTTTATCTTGTTTATGGTTTCCTTTGCTGTGCAGAAATTTAAGTTTCATTAGGTCCCATTTGTTTATTTTTGTTTTTATTTTCATTACTCTAGAATATGGGTCAGGAAAGATCTTGCTGCGATTTATGTCAAAGATTGTTCTGTCTATGTTCTCCTCTAAGAGTTTTATAGTGTCTGGAACTACATTCAGGTCTTTAACCCATTTTGAATTTATTTTGTGTATGGTGTTAGGGAGTGTTCTAATTTCCTTCTTTTACATGTAGCTGGCTAACAGACACATTAAAAGATGCTCAACATCACTAATTATTAGAGAAATGCAAATCAAAACTACAATGAGGTATCACTTCACAGTGGTCAGAATGGCCATTATCAAAAACTCTACAAACAATAAATGCTGGAGAGGGTGTGGAGGAAAGGGGACCCTCATGTATTGTTGGTGGGAGTGTAATTTGATACAGCCACTATGGAAAACAGTATGGAGGTTCCTTAAAAAACTAAAAATAGAACTATCATATGACCCAGCAATCCTACTACAGGGCATATACCCAGAGAAAAACATAATTCAAAAAATACATGCACCCCAATGTTCATAGAAGCACTGTTTACAATAGTCAGAACATGGAAGGAACCTAAATGTCTATCAACAGAGGAATGGATAAAGAAGATGTGATACATCATATATACAATGGAATATTACTCAGCCATAAAAAGGAACAAAATTGGGTCATTTATAGAGGGCTGGATGGACCTAGAGACCGTCATACAGAGTGAAGTAAGTCAGAAAGAGAAGAACAAATATTGTATATTAATGCATATATGTGGAATCTAGAAAAATGGTATAGATGATCTTATCTGCAAAGCAGAAATAGAGACACAAATGTAGAGAACAAATGTATGGATACCAAGGGGGAAAGGGGGAAGTGGGAGGAATTGGGAGATTGGGATTGGCACATATACACTATTGATACTATGTATAAAATAGGTAACTAATGAGAACCTACTGTATAGCACAGGGATCTCTACTTAATGCACTGTGGTGACCTGAATGGGAAGGAATTCCAAAAGGGAGGGGATATATGTATATGTATGGCTGATTCATTTTGCTGTACAGTAGAAAATAACACAACATTGTAAATCAACTATACTCCAATAAAAATTCATTTAAAAAATTAAAAAGCTTAATAAAATGAAAGTTACCCAACTCTGCTTAAATATCCCTTAATAGTTACCATTTTCTTCAAGATAAAATCTACTTCTTTATTTTGGCATATCAAATTCAGCTATAGTCATCCTCTGCCATTCTGAACACATGCCCTGTGCCCAGCCTTGCCAGGATACCTGCCATCCCCTCCCCACACCATGCTGTGTCTTACCTTAGTATTTGTCCTTCCCTCTGCTGAGAATCCTCTTCTCCACATATATTCCTTGTACAGGGAGCTGCTACACATCCTTCCACACTCTGTTCAGATATCACCTCCTATTTTTCATTGACCACCCAAGACAAGGCATCTGTATTAGTTTTCTATCACCATGATAACAAATTATCACAAACGTAATGGCTTAAAACAATACAAAGTTATTATCTTACAACGTTGGAGGTCACAAGTCGAAATGAGTCTCATTGAACTAAAATCAAATTGTTTTCAGAGTATATTCCTTCTGGAGGCTCTAGGGGAGAATATGTTTCCTTGACTTTTTCTAAGCTTCTGGAGGCTGTCTGTACCCCTTGGCTCATGACCCCCTCCCTCCATCTTCAAGGCAGTCTTGTAGCATCTTAAAATCTTTCCCTAATTCTGAAATTCTTCCTCCTTTTTCCCTTTTTTTTCCTTGTAAAAGTAATTTTCTGTTGAGGTACAATTGATATACAATATATAATTAATTTAAGGTGTGCAAGGCAGTGTGTTGACATTTGTATACATTGAGAAATGATCAAACAATAAGTCTATTTACCATCTGTCACCATACAATGTCAATACAATATTATTGGCTATATTCCCCATGCTGTACTTTACATTGCCATGACTTACGTGTTTCATAACTGGAAGTTTGAACTTCTTGACCTCTTTCACCCATTTTGTTCCCCCACCTCTCCTCTGGCAACTTTGAATCTGTTTCCTGTATCTATGAGTCAGGGTTTTGTTTTATTTTGTTTGTTTATTTGTTTTGTTTTATAGATTCCACATATAAGTGAAATCATGTGGTATTTGTCTTTGTCTGACTTATTTCACTAAGCGTAAGACCCTCAAGGTCCATCCATGTTGTTGCAAATGGCAAGATTTCATTCTTTTATACAGTTGAATAATCTTCCATTGTATATACGTATACCATACTTTCTTTATAACATTCATCCATCAGTGGACATTTAGGTTCCTTCTCTATCTTGTCTATTGAAAATAATGCTGCAATGAACATAGGGGTGCACATATCTTTTTGAATTAGTGTTTTCATTTTCTTTGGATACAGTAGTGAAATTGTTAGATCATACCATAGATCTAATTTTTTAAATTGAAGTATAGTTGATTTACAATATTGTGTTAGTTTCAGGTGTACAGCAAAATGATTCAGTTATAACTGTACACCTGAAACTAACACAATATTGTAAATCAACTATACTTCAATTAAAAAATATTTTTCAGATTCTTTTCCATTTTAAGTTATTACAAGATATTGAATATAGTTCCCTAATAATAGATCTATTTTTAATATTTTGAGGAAACTCCATACTGTTTTCCATAGTGGCTGCACCAACTTACACACCCACCAACAATGCACAAAGATTCCCTTTTATCTACATCCTTACCAACACTTGTTATTTCTTTCTTGTTTCCTTATCTTTTTGATAATAGCCATTCGGACAGGTGCAAGGTGTTATCTCATTGTGGTTTTGATTTGCATTTCCCAGATGATTAGTGATGTTGAGCATCTTTTCATATGCCTGTTGGCCATCTTTATGTCTTCTTTGGAGTAATGTCTGTTCAGATTCTCTGCTCATTTTTTAATCAGATTATTTGGTTTTGGTTGTTGTTATTGAGTACTTTATATATTGTGGATATTAACCCATTATTGGATATATGATTTGCAAATGTCTTCTTCCATTCAGTAGGTTTCCTTGCTGTGCAGAAGCTTTTTAGCTTGATGTCCCATTTGTTTATATTTGCTTGTTTCCCTTATCTTTGGAGTCAGGTCCAAAAAAATAAAAACTCTAAGACACATGTCAAGGAGATTATCACCTATGTTTTCTTCTAGGAGTTTTATGGTTTCAGGTCTTACATTCAAATTTTTAATCCGTTTTGACTATTTTTATATACAGTGTAAGAGAGTGATCCATTTTCTTTCTTCTGCATGTATCTGTCCAGTTTTCTCAATACTATTTATTGAAAACACTGTCATTTCCCAATTGTATATTCTTGCCTCCTTTGGCATAAGTTAATTGACTTTATAGGCATGGATTTACCTCTGTGCTCTATTGTGTTCTGTTGACTTTTGTGTCTGTTTTTATGCCAAAACCATACTGTTCTGATTACTATAGCTTTGTAGTATTTTTTGAAATCAAGGAACATGTCCTCCAGCCCTGTTCTTTCTCAAGATTGTTTTGGTTCTTTGGGGTCTTCTGTGTTTCCATACAAATTTTAGAGTTATTAGTTCTTATTCTATGGAAAATGTCATTGGAAGTTTGATAAGGATTGCATCAAATTTGTAGATTGCTTTTGGTAGTATGGACATTTTAACAATATTAGTTCTTCTATTCCATGAGCACAGACTATCTTTCCATTTATTTATGTCTTCTTTAGTTTCTTTCATCAATGTCTTTTAGTTTTCAGTGTATAGGTTTTTCATTCCTTGGTTAAATTTATTCCCAAGTTTTAAATTCTTTTTGAAGCAATTGTAAATGGGATTGTTTTCTTCATTTCTCTTTGAAAGAGTTTGTTATTAGTGTATAGAAATGCAAAAGATTTTGTATCCTGCAACTTTACTGAAATCATTTATTAGTTCTGACAGTCTTTGGGGTTTTCTATAGACAGTAACATGTCATCTGCAAATTGTGACAGTTTTACTTTTTCCTTTCCTATTTGGATGACTTTATTTCTTTTTCTTGCCTAATTGCTGTGGCTAGAACTTTCAATACTGTGTTGAATAAAAGTGGCAAGAGTGGGCATCCTTGTCTTATTTCTGATCTTAGAGGAAAAATGTTCAGCTTTATGCTGTTGAGTATGATGTTAGCTGTAGGTTTATCATATATGGCCTTTATTATATAGAGGTATGTTCCTTTTATAGGCACTTTGTTGAGAATTTTTGTCATAAATAGATATTTAATTTTGCCATTTTTTATGCATCTATTGAGATGATCATATGATTTTTCTGTTTCATTTTGTTAATGTGATATGTCATATTGATTAATTTGTGGATGTTGAGCCATCTTTTCATCCCTGAAATAAATCTGACTTGATCATTGTGTATGATCCTTTTACTGTGTTTTTGAATTTGGTTTGTTAATATTTTGCTGAGGATTTTTGCATCTATGTTCATCATGCCTATTGGTCTGTAATTTTCCTTTTTTGTGGTGCCCTTGTCTGGTTTTGGTATCAGGGTAATTCTAGACTCATAAAATGAGTTTGGAAGGTTTTCCTCCTCATTTTTTTGGAAGAGTTTGACAAAGATATGTATTAAATCTTCTTTGAATGTTTTGTAGAATTCATGAGTGAAGCCACCTGGTCCTGGACTTTTGTTTATTGGGAGGTTTTGTAAATTACTGATTCAATCTCCTAGTAATTAGTCTATTCAGACTTTCTATTTCTTAATTATTTGGTCCTGGAAGAATGTAAGTTTCTAGGAATTTATTAATTTCTTCTAGGTTATCCAGTTTGTCAGCATATAATTCATAGTAGTCTATTATGATTCTTTGTATTTCTGTGGTATCAGTTGTAACCTCTCTTTCATTTTAATTTTATTTATTTCGGCCCTTTCTCTTTTATTTAATAGGTTTGTCAATTTTGTTTATCTTTTCAAAGAATGAACTCTTAGCTCCATTGATCTTTTCTATTGTTCTTTTTTTTTTTTAAGTCTCTTTACATTTCTTTCCATTCCTATCTTTATTATTTCCTTCCTTCTATTAACTTCGGGCTGTGTTTGTTCTTCTTTTTCTAGTTCCTTTAGGTGTAATGTTAGATGTTTGAGATTTCTCTTGTTTCTTGAGGGAGGCCTATGAACTTCCCCCTTAGAAGTTCTTTTGCTACATCTCAAAGACTTGGTATGTGATATTTGTTTCCTTTGTCTCTAGGTATTTTGAAAAATATCTCCTTTGATTTCTTCTATGTCCCAGTAATTGTTTAGGAACACGTTGTTTAATCTCCATGTATTTGAAGCTTTTTCATGTTTTTGATTTCTGGTTTCATTCCATTGTGGTTGGAAAAATGCTTGATATGATTTCAATCTTGAATTTATTGAGATTTGCTTTGTGGTCTAACTTGTGATCTATTCTGGATTCCATGTGCACTTGAGAAGAATGTGTGTTTTTATATATCAATTAAGTCCATCTAGTCTGTATTGTTTAAGACCAATATTTTTTATTGATTTTCTGCCTGGATGATCAATCCATTTATGTAAGTTGGGTGTTAAAGTCACCTACTCTCATTGTATAGTTGTCAATTTCTTCCTTTAGGTCTGTTAATATTTGCTTTATAATTTTGGTGCTCCTATGTTGGGTATGCATCACATATACATTTATAAATGTTATATCTCCTTGCCAGATTGACCCCTTTATCATTATGTAGTGCCCCTCTTTGTCTTTTATTATAGTCTTTGTTTTAAAATCTATTTTCTCTGATATTAGTATAGTTACACCAGCTTTCTTTTCATTTCCATCTGCATAGAATATCTTTTTCCGTCCCTTCACTTTCAGTCTGTGTGTGCCCTTACTTCTTTTTTTTTTTTTTTTTGTGGTATGCGGGCCTCTCACTGCTATGGCCTCTCCCGTTGTGGAGCACAGGCTCCAGACGCGCAGGCTCAGCGGCCACGGCTCACAGGCCCAGCTGCTCTGCGGCATGTGGGATCTTCCCAGACCAGGGCATAAACCCATGTACCCTGCATTGGCAGGTGGACTCTCAACGACTGCACCACCAGGGAAGCCCTGCCCTTACTTCTGAAGTGAGTCTCGTCTAGGCTGTAAACAGATTTGTGTTTTTGTTTGTTTTTTATCCATTCAACCACTCTATATCTTTTGATTGGTGAATTTAGTCCATTCACATTTAAAGTAATTATTGTATTATGTACTTAGTGCATTTTTATATTGCTTTCTGGCTGTTTATGTAGTTCCCCTCTGTTCTTTTCTACTTTTCTTTCTCTCTTCCTGTGAGATTTGATGACTCTCTGTAGTGTTATATTTAGATTCATTTCTCACTTTCTTTGTGTATTTATGATAAATTTTTTGCTGTGTTGTTACTGTGATATTCACATATATCCTTCTATGTATATAAGTCTATTTTAAGTTGATAGCAAAATTTAAATTTGAACACATTCCAAAATTCTACGTTTTTACTCCACTGTCCCATGTTTTGTTTTTAAATGTCACATTTTACATTTTTAATTTTATGTATCACTTAACAAATTATTGTAATTTTAGGTTACTTCATTGTACTTTATAAGTGATTAATCCTCTACCTTTACTATATATTTACCTTTTTCAGTGAGAATTTTACTTTCATTTGTTTTCTTAGTATTATTGGTGCCATTTCTTTTCAGCTTAAAGTAGTCCTTGTTACATTCCTTGAAGCCTCATTTAGTAGTGATGAACTCCTTTAGCTTTTGCTTATTTACATAAATTTTTATTTCTCCTTTAATTCTTTTTTTTTTTTTTTTTTTTTTAAAAATCTTTATTGGGGTATAATTGCTTTACAATGGTGTGTTAGTTTCTGCTTTATAACAAAGTGAATCAGCTATACATATACATATGTTCCCATATGTCTTCCCTCTTGCGTCTCCCTCCCTCCCACTCTCCCCATCCCACCCTTCCAGGCTGTCACAAAGCACCGAGCTAATATCCCTGTGCCTTGCGGCTGCTTCCCCCCAGCTATCTACCTTACTACGTTTGTTAGTGTGTATATGTCCATGACTCTCTCTCGCCCTGTCAAAACTCACCCCTCCCCCTCCCCATACCCTCAAGTCCGTTCTCCAGTAGGTCTGCGTCTTTATTCCTATCTTACCCCTAGGTTCTTCATGACATTTTTTTCCCCTTAAATTCCATATATATGTGTTAGCATACGGTATTTGTCTTTTTCTTTCTGACTTACTTCACTCTGTATGACAGACTCTAGGTCTATCCATCTCATTACAAATAGCTCAATTTCATTTCTTTTTAAGGCTGAGTAATATTCCATTGTGTATATGTGCCACATCTTCTTTATCCATTCATCCGATGATGGGCGCTTAGGTTGTTTCCATGTCCTGGCTATTGTAAATAGAGCTGCAATGAACATTTTGGTACATGACTCTTTTTGAATTTTGGTTTTCTCAGGGTATATGCCAAGTAGTGGGATTGCTGGGTCATATGGTAATTCTATTTGTAGTTTTTTAGGGAACTTCCATACTGTTCTCCACAGTGGCTGAACCAATTCACATTCCCACCAGCAGTGCAAGAGTGTCCCCTTTTCTCCACACCCTCTCCAGCATTTATTGTTTCTAGATTTTTTGATGATGGCCATTCTGACTGGTGTGAGATGATATCTCATTGTAGTTTTGATTTGCATTTCTCTAATGATTAATGATGTTGAGCATTCTTTCATGTGTTTGTTGGCATTCTGTATATCTTCTTTGGAGAAATGTCTATTTAGGTCTTCTGCCCATTTTTGGATGGGGTTGTTTGTTTTTTTGTTATTGAGCTGCATGAGCTGCTTGTAAATTTTGGAGATTAATCCTTTGTCAGTTGCTTCATTTGCAAATGTTTTCTCCCATTCTGAGGGTTGTCTTTTGGTCTTGGTTATGGTTTCCTTTGCTGTGCAAAAGCTTTGAAGTTTCATTAGGTCCCATTTGTTTATTTTTGTTTTTATTTCCATTACTCTAGGAGGTGGGTCAGAAAGGATCTTGCTGTGATTTATGTCATAGAGTGTTCTTCCTATGTTTTCTTCTAAGAGTTTGATAGTTTCTGGCCTTACATTTAGGTCTTTAATCCATTTTGAGCTTATTTTTGTGTATGGTGTTAGGGAGTGATCTAATCTCATACTTTTACATGTACCTGTCCAGTTTTCCCAGCACCATTTATTGAAGAGGCTGTCCTTTCTCCACTGTACATTCCTGCCTCCTTTATCAAAGATAAGGTGTCCATATGTGCGTGGGTTTATCTCTGGGCTTTCTATCCTGTTCCACTGATCTATCTTTCTGTTTTTGTGCCAGTACCATACTGTCTTGATTACTGTTGCTTTGTAATATAGTCTAAAGTCAGGGAGCCTTATTCCTCCAGCTCCTTTTTTCGTTCTCAAGATTGCTTTGGCTATTCGGGGTCTTTTGTGTTTCCATACAAATTGCGAAATTTTTTGTTCTAGTTCTGTGAAAAATGCCAGTGGTAGTTTGATAGGGATTGCATTGAATCTGTAGATTGCTTTGGGTAGTAGAGTCATTTTCACAATGTTGATTCTTCCCATCCAAGAACATGGTATATCTCTCCATCTATTTGTATCATCTTTAATTTCTTTCATCAGTGTCTTATAATTTTCTGCATACAGGTCTTTCGTATCCTTAGGTAGGTTTATTCCTAGATATTTTATTCTTTTTGTTGCAATGGTAAATGGGAGTGTCTTCTTGATTTCACTTTCAGATTTTTCATCATTAGTATATAGGAATGCCAGAGATTTCTGTGCATTAATTTTGTATCCTGCTACTTTACCAAATTCATTGATTAGCTCTAGTAGTTTTCTGGTAGCATCTTTAGGATTCTCTATGTATAGTATCATGTCATCTGCAAACAGTGACAGCTTTACTTCTTCTTTTCCGATTTGGATTCCTTTTATTTCCTTTTCTTCTCTGATTGCTGTGGCTAAAACTTCCAAAACTAGGTTGAATAAGAGTGGTGAGAGTGGGCAACCTTGTCTTGTTCCTGATCTTAGTGGAAATGCTTTCAGTTTTTCACCATTGAGGATGATGTTTGCTGTGGGCTTGTCATATATGGCTTTTATTATGTTTAGGAAAGTTCCCTCTATGCCTACTTTCTGGAGGGTTTTTATCATAAATGGGTGTTGAATTTTGTCGAAAGCTTTCTCTGCATCTATTGAGATGATCATATGGTTTTTCTCCTTCAATTTGTTAATATGGTTTATCACATTGATAGATTTGCGTATATTGAAGAATCCTTGCATTCCTGGAATAAACCCCACTTGATCATGGTGTATGATCCTTTTAATGTGCTGTTGGATTCTGTTTGCTAGTATTTTGTTGAGGATTTTTGCATCTATGTTCATCAGTGATATTGGCCTGTAGTTTTCTTTCTTTGTGACATCCTTGTCTGGTTTTGGTATCAAGGTGATGGTGGCTTCGTAGAAGGAATTTGGGAGTGTTCCTCCCTCTGCTATATTTTGGAAGAGTTTGAGAAGGATAGGTGTTAGCTCTTCTCTAAACGTTTGATAGAATTCACCTGTGAAGCCATCTGGTCCTGGGCTTTTGTTTGTTGGAAGGTTTTTAATCACAGTTTCAATTTCAGTGCTTGTGATTGGTCTGTTCATATTTTCTATTTCTTCCTGATTCAGTCTTGGCAGGTTGTGCATTTCTAAGAATTTGTCCATTTCTTCCAGATTGTCCATTTTATTGGCATAGAGTTGCTTGTAGTAATCTCTCATGATTTTTTTTATTTCTGCAGTGTCAGTTGTTACTTCTCCTTTTTCATTTCTAATTCTATTGATTTGAGTCTTCTCCCTTTTTTTCTTGATGAGTCTGGCTAGTGGTTTATCTATTTTGTTTATCTTCTCAAAGAACCAGCTTTTAGTTTTATTGATCTTTGCTATTGTTTCCTTCATTTCTTTTTCATTTATTTCTGATCTGATTTTTATGATTTCTTTCCTTCTGCTAGCTTTGGGGTTTTTTTGTTCTTCTTTCTCTAATTGCTTGAGGTGCAAGGTTAGGTTGTTTATTCGAGATGTTTCCTGCTTCTTAAGGTGGGCTTGTATTGCTATAAACTTCCCCCTTAGAACTGCTTTTGCTGCATCCCATAGGTTTTGGGTCGTTGTGTCTCCATTGTCATTTGTTTCTAGGTATTTTTTTATTTCCTCTTTGATTTCTTCAGTGATCACTTCATTATTAAGTAGTGTATTGTCTAGCCTCCATGTGTTTGTATTTTTTACAGATCTTTTCCTGTAATTGATATCTAGTCTCATGGCGTTGTGGTCGGAAAAGATACTTGATACAATTTCAGTTTTCTTAAATTTACCAAGGCTTGATTTGTGACCCAAGATATGATCTATCCTGGAGAATGTTCCATGAGCACTTGAGAAAAATGTGTATTCTGTTGTTTTTGGATGGAGTGTCCTATAAATATCAATTAAGTCCATCTTGTTTAATGTATCATTTAAAGCTTGTGTTTCCTTATTTATTTTCATTTTGGATGATCTGTCCATGGGTGAAAGTGGGGTGTTAAAGTCCCCTACTATGAATGTGTTACTGTTGATCTCCCCTTTTATGGTTGTTAGTATTTGCCTTATGTATTGAGGTGCTCCTATGTTGGGTGCATAAATATTTACAATTGTTATATCTTCTTCTTGGATCGATCCCTTGATCATTATGTAGTGTCCTTCTTTGTCCCTTTTAATAGTCCTTATTTTAAAGTCTATTTTGTCTGATATGAGAATTGCTACTCCAGCTTTCTTTTGGTTTCCATTTGCATGGAATATCTTTTTCCATCCCCTTACTTTCAGTCTGTATGTGTCTCTAGTTCTGAAGTGGGTCTCTTGTAGACAGCATATATAAGGGTCTTGTTTTTGTATCCATTCAGCCAATCTGTGTCTTTTGGTGGGAGCATTTAGTCCATTTACATTTAAGGTAATTATCGATATGTATGTTCCTATTTCCATTTTATATATTGTTTTGGGTTCGCTACTATAGGTCATTTCCTTCTCTTGTGTTTCGTGTCTAGAGAAGTTCCTTTAGCATTTGTTGTAAAGCTGGTTTGGTTGTGCTGAACTCTCTCAGCTTTTGCTTGTCTGTAAAGGTTTTAATTTCTCCATCAAATGTGAATGAGATCCTTGCTGGGTAGAGTAGTCTTGGTTGCAGGCTATTCTCCTTCAGCACTTTCAGTATGCCCTGCCACTCCCTTCTGGCTTGTAGGGTTTCTGCTGAGAGATCAGCTGTTAACCTTATGGGGATTCCCTTGTGTGTTATTTGTTGTTTTTCCCTTGCTGCTTTTAATATGCTTTCTTTGTATTTAATTTTTGACAGTTTGATTAATATGTGTCTTGGCGTGTTTCTCCTTGTATTTATCCTGTATGGGACCCTCTGTGCTTCCTGGACTTGATTAACTATTTCCTTTCCCATATTAGGGAAGTTTTCAACTATAATCTCTTCAAATATTTTCTCAGTCCCTTTCTTTCTTTCTTCTTCTTCTGGAACCCCTATAATTCGAATGTTGGTGCGTTTCATGTTGTCCCAGAGGTCTCTGAGACTGTCCTCAGTTCTTTTCATTCTTTTTTCTTTATTCTGCTCTGCAGTAGTTATTTCCACTACTTTATCTTCCAGGTCACTTATCCGTTCTTCTGCCTCAGTTATTCTGCTATTGATCCTATCTAGAGTGATTTTAATTTCATTTATTGCATTGTTCATCGTTGCTTGTTTCATCTTTAGTTCTTGTAGGTCCTTGTTAACTGTTTCTTGCATTTTGTCCATTCTACTTCCAAGATTTCGGATCATCCTTACTATCATTATTCTGAATTCTTTTTCAGGTAGATTGCCTATTTCCTCTTCATTTGTTAGGTCTGGTGGGTTTTTATCTTGCTCCTTCATCTGCTGTGTGTTTTTCTGTCTTCTCATTTTGCTTATCTTACTGTGTTTGGGGTCTCCTTTTTGCAGGCTGCACTTTCGTAGTTCCCGTTGTTTTTGATGTCTGTCTCCAGTGGCTAAGGTTGTTTCAGTGGGTTGTGTAGGCTTCCTGGTGGAGGGGACTAGTGCCTGTGTTGTGCTGGATGAGGCTGGATCTTGTCTCTCTAGTGGGCAGGTTCACGTCTGGTGGTGTGTTTTGGGGTGTCTGTGGCCTTATTATGATTTTAGGCAGCCTCTCTGCTAATGGGTAGGGTTGTGTTCCTGTTTTGCTAGTTGTTTGGCATAGGTTGTCCAGCACTGTGGCTTGCTGGTCGTTGAGTGAAGCTGGGTGCTGGTGTTAAGATGGAGGTCTCTGGGATATTTCCACCGTTTAATATTATGTGGAGCTGGGAGGTCTCTTGTTGACCAGTGTCCTGAAGTTGGCTCTCCTACCTCAGAGGCAGAGCCCTGACTCCTGGCTGGAGCACCAAGAGCCTTTCATCCACACAGCTCAGAATAAAAGGGAGAAAAAGTAGGGAGAATTAGTAGAAGTATGAGTAAAGAAAGAAGGAAAGGAGGAAAGGAAGGAAGGAAGAAAGAAGCAAAGAAGGAAAGAAAGGAGGGAGGGAGGGAGGGAGGGAGGAAGGAAGGAAGGAGGGAAAGAAGGAAAAAAGACAGAAAGAAAGATGATACAGTAAAAATAAAATAAAGTATAATATAGTTATTGAATTAAAAAATATTTAGAAAAAAAAAAAAAGGGACGGATAGAACCTTAGGACAAATGTTGGAAGCAAAGCTATACAGAGAAAATCTTACACAGAAGCATACACATACACCTTCACAAAAAGAGGTAAAGGGGGAAAAATCATAAATCCTGCTCCCTGAGACCACCTCCTCAATTTGGGGTGATTCGTTCTAAAGGAGGGAAGGAAGGAAGGAAAGAAAGAAAGAACGAAGGTAAAGTATAATAAAGTTATTACAATTAAACTTAATTATTAAGAAAAAGAATTTTTAAAAAAAAAGTCATGGACGGATAGAGCCCTAGGACAAATGGTGGAAGCAAGAGTATACAGACAGGATCTCACACAGAAGCATACACGTACACATTCACAAAAAGAGGAAAAGGGAAAAAAATCATAGATCTCGCTCCTAAATTCCACCTCTTCAATTTGGGATCATTCCTTGTCTATTCAGGTATTCCACAGATGCAGGGTATATCAAGTTGATTGTGGAGCTTTAATCCGCTGCTTCTGTGGCTGCTGGGAGAGATTTCCCTTTCTCTTCTTTGTTCTCACAGCTCACAGGAGCTCAGCTTTGGATTTGGCCCTGCCTCTGCGTGTAGGTCGCTGGAGGGCGTCTGTTTTTTCGCTCAGACAGGACGGGGTTAAAGGAGCCGCTGATTCGGGGCCTCCGGCTCACTCAGGCCGGGGGTTGGGGGATGGGGGAAGGAGGGGCACTGCGTGCGGGGCGGGCCTGCGGCGGCAGAGGCGGCGTGACGTTGCGGCAGAGGCCGGCGTGATGTTGCACCAGCCTGAGACCCGCCGTGCGTACTCCCGGGGAAGTTGTCCCTGGATCCCGGGAACCTGGCAGTGGCGGGCTGCACAGGCTCCGCGGAAGAGGGGTGTGGAGAGTGACCTGTGCTCGCACACAGGCCCCTCGGTGGCGGCAGCAGCAGCCTTAGCGTCTCCCGCCCGTCTCTGGAGTCCGCGGTTTTAGCCGCGGCTCGCGCCCGTCTCTGGGGTTTGCGCTTTCAGCCGCGGCTCGCGCCCGTCTCGGGGGCTCGCGCCCTCAGCCGCGGCTCGCGCCCGTCTCTGGGGTTCGCGCTTTTAGCCGCGGCTCGCGCCCGTCTCTGGAGTTCCTTTAAGCAGCGCTCTTAAACCCCTCTCCTCGCGCACCAGGAAACAAAGAGGGAAGAAAAAGTCTCTTGCCTCTTCGGCCGGTGCAGGCTTTTCCCCGAACTCCCTCCCGGCTAGTCGTGGTGCACTAACCCCTTCAGGCTATGTTCAAGCCGCCAACCCCAGTCCTCTCCCTGAGCTCCGTCCAAAACCAAAACCCGAGCCTCAGCTCGCAGCCCCGCCCGCCCCGGTGGGTGAGCAGCAAGCCTCTCGGGTTGGTGAGTGCCGGTTGGCACCGATCGTCAGTGCAGGAATCTCCCCGCTTTGCCCTCCGCACCCGTCGCTGTGCACTACTCCGCGGTCCCGAAACTCCCCCCTCTGCCTCCCGCAGTCTCCGCCCGCGGAGGGGCTTCCTAGTGTGTGGAAACTTTTCCTCCTTCACAGCTCCCTCCCACTGGTGCAGGTGCCGTCCTTATTCTTTTGTCTCTGTTTTTTCTTTTGCCCTACCCAGTTACGTGGGGAGTTTCTTGCCTTTTGGGAGGTCTGAGGTCTTCTGCCAGCCTTCAGTAGGAGTTCTGTAGGAGTTGTTCCACGTGTGGATGTATTTCTGGTGTATCCGTGGGGAGGAAGGCGATCTCCGCGTCTTACTCTTCCGCCATCTTCAAGGTCCCCTCTCTCTCCTTTAATTCTGAATGATAACCTTGCTGGGCAGAGTATTCATGGTTAGAAAATTGTCTTTTTTTTTTTTTTTTTTTCCTCTCAGCACTTTGAATATGTCATGCCACACCCTAGTCACTTGCAAAATTCCTGCTGAGAAATCTGCTGATAGCCTTATGGGGTTTCCCTTGTATATAACAATTTCTTTTTCTCTTCCTGCTTTAAGGTTCTGTCTTTATCTTTAACTCCTGCCATTTTAGTTATAATCTGTGTTGGTATGGATATCTTTGCATTTATCTTATTTGAAACTCTCTAGGTTTCCTTTTCTGCTCCTTTCTTTCTCTCTTTTCCTTCTGGTACCCCTATAATGCAAATCTTATATTCCACTTGTTGTTGTCCCATAAGTCTCTTAAGTACCTTTATTTATTAATTATTTTTTCTTTTTTCTGCTCTGTCTGGGTGAGTTCTAGCTCACTGATTTACTCCTTTGTTTCATCCACTCGACTCTTAAACCTCTATACTGAATTTTTTGATTTGGTTATTGTATTGTTCCTCTCCATGATTGTTGTTTGATACTTTCTTACACTTTCTATCTCTCTGTTGAAGTTCACACTGTGTTCATCCATCCTCTCCCAGGTTCAGTGAGCCACTTTCTGACATTACTTTTAATTCTATCAGGTTACTTATCTCTGTATCCGTAAGGGCTTTTTTGAGGTTTCATCTTATTCTTTCATTTAAAAAAATTTTCTCTTTTTCCTCATTTCACTTGATTCTCTGTGTTTGTTTCTATGTATTAGGCAAAAGGGCTACTTTTCTCCATCTTGAAGGAGTGGCCTTGTGTAGGTGATGAATCTTCTCATTCAACCTTGCCCTAGCTCTTGGTTATCTCTTGAACCTTTATGGTTGTCCAAACTGTCTGACTTATTCTTTTTTTTTTTTTTTTTTTGCTGTATGCGGGCCTCTCACTGCTGTGGCCTCTCCCTTTGTGGAGCACAGGCTCCAGACGTGCAGGCTCACCGGCCATGGCTCATGGGCCCAGCTGCTCTGTGGCATGTGGCATCTTCCCGGACCGGGGCACAAACCCGTGTACCCTGCATTGGCAGAGGGACTCTCAACCACTGTGCCACCAGGGAAGCCCACTTATTCTTGATATGTCCCTGTTTTTCAGGGTGTGCCATGACCTTCCAGTGTTCCAAGAGGGGAGAATCTCATTTAGCACCTAATTTCAGGCTGATTGGAAGCCAGACCCTTAGGCAGCAGCTTTTAAAGTTTGCAAAAATATACAGTCCTGTGGGGCAGCAATTGTCATCCCTGGTGGCCTCCAGTCCAGGAAAGATATCTGGAGGTGTCCCCTGGGCAACGGTTTCAAAAATTGGGGCTCCAGGTGACTGTATAAGCTGGTAGGCCTTATAGAGCTGTTGTGAGGCCAAAGGGGTGCACAAAGATGGTGTCTCTCTGCTTAGGTACCCTGGGAGTGTTTCCTTAGCCCCTAGATGTGTGGGGAACTAGAAGCCTGTCCCTCAAGTGAAGCTCCAGGCTAAATAAATAAGCCTTTTTCACAAGAAGACTGTGGCTGTGTTTCAGTCTATTATCTGTGCAGTGCCCTGGGTTGGTAGTCTGCCTAGAACCATCCTTTCAAATGTTACAGTCCCATGGAAGTCAGTAGCACTTTGGGTCACTTGAATGTCAGCCCTACTGGTTTTCTAAGGCAGACCTTTTGGGGACCTCATCTCTCCACTGCACATCCTAGGGGTTTGGGTGCCTGGTGTGGGGTACCAACGCCTTGCTCCTCAGGGAGAAGCACTGGACTGGTGAGATACTTCCGAATTCATGTTGTTGCACTGTGGATGGGTTTTTGCTGATAGTCTCTGTCTTTCCTACACATCTTGTGTTGGTCCTTGTATCCTTTGATGTGGAGAAGCAGTTCATCTAGTTGTCAGTTTTAAGAGGGAAATGATCCATATATAGCTATAGCTGTAGATTTGGTGTGTTCATGGAAGGAGGTGAGTTCAGGATCTTCCTACACTGTCATCTTGGACCCCTGTTCATTTCTTTTTCCTTTTTAAAGAACCACTGTGATTAGATTGGGCCCACTCAGATACTTCAGGATCATCTTCCTATTTGAAGGTCAGTTGATTAGCAAACTTAATTCCATCTGCAACCATAATTTTCTTTCACCATGTAACTTAACATATTCCCAGGTTCTGGGGATTAGGACATGGGAATCCTTGTGGGGAGTATCAAGGAGTCCTTGATACTCCTGTGATATTTTGTGCAAACCTAACTATAACACTTGTGACATGCACAGCAGCCTGAAGATGGCTAGAACAAGAACTGCAGAGACTTAACTTTGCTTCTTATGAGATGTGAAAACTACCTAACTTCTCTCTGCTTCAGTTTCCTCATTTGTGAAATGGTGATGATAATAATATCTATTTTATAGAGGTGTTAAGAGAATTAAGCTACATTACTTAAGCACTTTGTAGAATGCTTGGCACAGAATAGTTGCTAAATAAATATAATACTGTTATATATGAGCCATAAGACATCTGACACCTAGTGAATGCTGAATGTATATGAGTTGCATTCCTTTGCCTTCCTTCCTTCTTAATTTTGTCTGTTTTCTATCAGATAGGAGGTGATAGAAGAGTGGAAGAAAGAAAGAAAACGTCCTGTATGTATTCTGGAATCAAGATCCAAGAAGAATCTTCTTCTTAAACCAGCTGTCAGTGTGATGGGCAAGAAAGAGTGTAACTCCACTGTACTGTTTCACTTCACTGGACATCAAGAGTACTGTATTCAGGCTCTAATGGGCTGCCAGTAGGGATGATGTGAGTATGGGGACAGGTTAGTAAAACTAAATAAAATGTGGAGAAAGGACATTGTCTTTTGAGTTCTCTGAATGTCTGAACATCCAAAAATGGCAGATTCCATATTTCAAAGTGAACTTAGATTTCCTCAGTAATTTGCAAGTGAGAAATGCTCAGAGTATCTTCAATAGGCCAGGAACAAGTGGAGAGCATGAGAGGAATTTGATTAATTAGTGGGCTATGATGGCCAATGGGTCTCAGAGCATTAATTTAGAAAGAATTATGAGTTTAAGTCTTTGACATGGAAGTAATGCCAGCCCATAAAGAATGCCCACCCCGTTTTTGCTGACTTTGGAGAGAATTTCCTGGTAGAGTGGTGTCAAGCTTTGAATTCGGACAAAGCCTTCTGCACTTCTGACATTTCTATGTTTCACAGAGAGATTGTAACTCTTGCCTGGGATGATAACTTCAGCTCAAAGAAATATCAGAATCTGCCTAAGCCAAATTAACTAACTATACCTAAGTCAAAATACCTTTAAAAAATATTGTTGTGCATGTGAATGTGTGTGCAAATGTGTATCTGTGTATGTAAATGGGGAGGAAAGTCATTGTGTGTATTTAATTCCTTAGTGTGAAAGATTTGTTCCCTTTTTCTATGGATGTTTTAGTAAAGACTCAACAAGCAACATAAAATGTATGAAATCAAATGACAAAGCAATGCAAGTCAATTCTATGAGGATTCTATGCAGACATCCCTATGTGGCTAGTATATTGCAACTAGCAATTCACAGGATATTATGTTTGTGAAATCAGGTACTTGGTTAAGAATGAGATTTTTAAAAAATTCAGGTGACTGCCATTTAAGTTTCTATCAGGGGGAGACCTTCAAGAAGGCAGATGAGTAAGATGTGATCACCTTCCTCCCCACAAATAAATAAAAAATACACCTACATGTGGAACAACTACTATAGAACGCCTACTGAATGCTGGTGGAAGATCTCAGACCTCCCAAAAGGCAAGAAAATCCCCACGTATTGGGGTAGGGCAAAGGAAAAAAGAAAAAACAGAGACAAAAGAATAGGGACAGGACCTGCACCTCTGGGAGAGAGCTGTGAAGAACGAAAAGGTTCCACACACTAGGGAATCCCTTCACTGGTGGGGATGGGTGGTGGATAGGGGTGGGGAAGCTTCAGAGCCATGGAGGAGAGCACAGCAATAAGGGTGCAGAGAGCAAAGCGGAGAGATTCCCACACAGATTGTTTCCGACCAGGATTCACCAACCTGAGACACTTGTCTGCTCACCCACTGCGGTGGGTGGGGCTTGGGAACTGAGGCCTGGGCTTTGGAGGTCAGACCCGAGGAAAGGACTGCGATTGGCTGCATGAAGACAGCCTGAAAGTGACTAGTGCGCCAAAGCTAGCCAGGAGGGAGTCAGGGAAAAGGTCTGACCTGCCGGAGAGGCAAGAGACCATTGCTTTGGGGTGTGCAAGGAGAGGGGATTCCTGCGCCAAGTGCCCAGAGAAGGCAGAGCACCACCTAAGCAAGCTCCAGAGACAGTCAGGAGCCACAGCTGTCAGCTCAGACCCCAGAGACAGGCATGAACAGCTAATGTTGCCACCAAAAATCCTGTGTGCAAGCACAGGTCCCTACCCACCCCCTCAGGGAGTCTGTGCATCCTGCCACTGCCAGGGTCCCGTGATCCAGGGACAACTTCCCCTGGAGAACACATGGCGCGCCTCAGGCTGTTGCAATGTCACATTGGTCCCTGCTGCCTCAGGTTCACCCCAAATTCCACTTATGACTAACTATCCCTCCCTCTCCCCAGCCTGAGTGAGCAAGAGAGCCCTAAACAGCTGCTGCTTTAACCCCGTCCTGTCTGGGCCGGGAACAGACACCTGAGGGTGGCTTACATGCAGAGGTGGGGCCAAAACCAAAGTTGCACCCCAGGAGCTGTGCGAACAAAGAAGAGAAAGGGAAATTTCTTTCTTTTTTTTTTTTTTTAACACCTTTATTGGGGTAAAATTGCTTTAAAATGGTGTGTTAGTTTCTGCTTTATAACAAAGTGAATCAGTTATACATATACATATGTTCCCATATCTCTTTCCTTTTGCGTCTTCCTCCTTCCCACCCTCCCTATCCCACCCCTCCAGGCGCTCACAAAGCATCGAGCCGATATCTCTGTGCCATGCGGCTGCTTCCCACTAGCTATCTACCTTACGTTTGTTAGTGTGTATGTCCATGAGTCTTTCTTGCCCTGTCACAGCTCACCCTTCCCCCTCCCCATATCCTCAAGTCCATTCTCCAGTAGGTCTGTGTCTTTATTCCTATCTTACCCCTAGGTTCTTTATGACATTTTTTTCCCTTAAATTCCATATATATGTGTTAGCATACAGTATTTTTCTTTCTCTTTCTGACTTACTTCACTCTGTATGACGGACTCTAGGTCTATCCACCTCATTACAAATAGCTCAATTTCGTTTCTTTTTATGGCTGAGTAATATTCCATTGTATATATGTGCCACATCTTCTTTATCCATTCATCCGATGATGGGCACTTAGGTTGTTTCCATCTCCAGACTATTGTAAATAGAGCTGCAATGAACATTTTGGTACATGACTCTTTTTGAATTTTGGTTTTCTCAGGGTATATGCCCAGTAGTGGGATTGCTGGGTCATATGGTAGTCCTATTTGTAGTTTTTTAAGGAACCTCCATACTGTTCTCCACAGTGACTGAACCAATTCACATTCCCACCAGCAGTGCAAGAGTGTTCCCTTTTCTCCACACCCTCTCCAGCATTTATTGTTTCTAGATTTTTTTGATGATGGCCATTCTGACTGGTGTGAGATGATATCTCATTGTAGTTTTGATGTGCATTTCTCTAATGATTAATGATGTTGAGCATTCTTTCATGTGTTTGTTGGCATTCTGTATATCTTCTTTGGAGAAATGTCTATTTAGGTTTTCTGCCCATTTTTGGATTGGGTTGTTTGTTTTTTTGTTATTGAGCTGCATGAGCTGCTTGTAAATTTTGGAGATTAATCCTTTGCCAGTTGCTTCATCTGCAAATATTTTCTCCCATTCTGAGGGTTGTCTTTTGGTCTTGTTTATGGTTTCCTTTGCTGTGAAAAAGCCTTGAAGTTTCATTAGGTCCCATTTGTTTATTTTTGTTTTTATTTCCATTACTCTAGGAGGTGGGTCAGAAAGGATCTTGCTGTGATTTATGTCATAGAGTGTTCTGCCTATGTTTTCCTCTAAGAGTTTGATAGTTTCTGGCCCTACATTTAGGTCTTTAATCCATTTTGAGCTTATTTTTGTGTATGGTGTTAGGGAGTGATCTAATCTCATACTTTTACAAGTAACTGTCCAGTTTTCCCAGCACCACTTATTGAAGAGGCTGTCCTTTCTCCACTGAACATTCCTGCCACCTTTATCAAAGATAAGGTGTCCATATGTGCATGGGATCATCTCTGGGCTTTCTATCCTGTTCCATTGACTTAACTTTCTGTTTTTGTGCCAGTACCATACTGTCTTGATTACTGTAGCTTTGTAGTATAGTCTGAAGTCAGGGAGCCTGATTCCTCCAGCTCCTTTCTTCGTTCTCAAGATTGCTTTGGCTATTAGGGGTCTTTTGTGTTTCCATACAAATTGCGAAATTTTTTGTTCTAGTTCTGTGAAAAATGCCAGGGATTGCATTGACTCTTTAGATTGCTTTGGGTAGTAGAGTCATTTTCACAATGTTGATTCTTCCCATCCAAGAACATGGTATATCTCTCCATCTATTTGTATAATCTTTAATTTCTTTCATCAGTGTCCTATAATTTTCTGCATACAGGTCTTTTGTCTCCTTAGGTAGGTTTATTCCTAGCTATTTTATTCTTTTTGTTGCAATGGTAAATGGGAGTGTTTTCTTGATTTCACTTTCAGATTTTTCATCATTAGTATATAGGAATGCCAGAGATTTCTGTGCATTAACTTTGTATCCTGCTACTTTACCAAATTCATTGATTAGCTCTAGTAGTTTTCTGGTAGCATCCTTAGGATTCTCTATGTATAGTATCATGTCATCTGCAAACAGTGACAGCTTTACTTCTTTTCCGATTTGGATTCATTTTATTTCCTTTTCTTCTCTGATTGCTGTGGCTAGGACTTCCAAAACTATGTTGAATAAGAGTGGTGAGAGTGGGCGACTTTGTCTTATTCCTGATCTTAGTGGAAATGCTTTCAGTTTTTCACCATTGAGGATGATGTTGGCTGTGGGTTTGTCATATATGGCCTTTATTATGTTGAGGAAAGTTCCCTCTATGCCTACTTTCTGCAGGGTTTTTATCATAAATCGGTGTTAATTTTGTCAAAAGCTTTCTCTGCATCTATTGAGATGATCATATGGTTTTTCTCCTTCGATTTGTTAATATGGTTTATCACGTTGATTGTTCTGTGTATATTGAAGAATCCTTGCATTCCTGGAATAAACTCCACTTGATCATGGTGTATGATCCTTTGAATGTGCTGTTGGATTCTGTTTGCTAGTATTGTGTTGAGGATTTTTGCATCTATGTTCATCAGTGATATTGGCCTGTAGTTTTCTTCCTTTGTGATATCCTTGTCTGGTTTTGGTATCAAGGTGATGGTGGCCTTGTAGAAGGAATTTGGGAGTGATCCTCCCTCTGCTATATTTTGCAAGTGTTTGAGAAAGGTAGGTGTTAGCTCTTCTCTAATTGTTTGATAGAATTTGCCTGTGAAGCCATCTGGTCCTGGGCTTTTGTTTGTTGGATGATTTTTAATCACATTTTCAATTTCAGTGCTTGTGATTGGTCTGTTCATATTTTCTATTTCTTCCTGATTCAGTCTTGGCAGGTTGTGCATTTCTAAGAATTTGTCCATTTCTTCCAGATTCTCCTTTTTATTGGCATAGAGTTGCTTGTAGTAATCTCTCATGATCTTTTGTATTTCTGCAGTGTCAGTTGTTACTTCTCCTTTTTCATTTCTAATTCTATTGATTTGAATCTTCTCCCTTTTATTCTTGATGAATCTGGCTAGTGGTTTATCTATTTTGTTTATGTTTTCAAAGAACCAGCTTTTAGTTTTATTGATCTTTGCTATTGTTTCCTTCATTTCTTTTTCATTTATTTCTGATCTGATTTTTATGATTTCTTTCCTTCTGCTAGCTTTGGGGTCTTTTTGTTTTTCTTTCTCTAATTGCTTGAGGTGCAAGGTTAGGTTGTTTATTCGAGATGTTTCCTGCTTCTTAAGGTGGGCTTGTATTGTTATAAACTTCCCCCTTAGAACTGCATTTGCTGCATCCCATTGGTTTTGGGTCGTTGTGTTTCCATTGTCATTTGTTTCTAGGTATTTTTTAATTTCCTCTTTGATTTCTTCAGTGATCACTTCATTATTAAGTAGTGTATTGTTTAGCCTCCACGTGTTTGTATTTTTTACAGATCTTTTCCTGTAATTGATATCTAGTCTCATAACGTTGTGGTTAGAAAAGATACTTGAAACAATTTCAGTTTTCTTAAATTTACCAAGGCTTGACTTGTGACCCAAGATATGATCTATTCTGGAGAATGGTCCATGAGCACTTGAGAAAAATGTGTATTCTCTTGTTTTTGGATGGAATGTCCTATAAATATCAATTAAGTCCATCTTGTTTAATGTATCATTTAAAGCTTGTGTTTCCTTATTTATTTTCATTTTGGATGATCTGTCCATGGGTGAAAGTGGGGTGTTAAAGTCCCCTACTATGAATGTGTTACTGTCGATTTCCCCTTTTATGGCTGTTAGTATTTGCCTTATGTATGGAAGTGCTGCTATGTTAGGTGCATAAATATTTACAATTGTTATATCTTCTTCTTGGATTGATCCCTTGATCACTATGTAGTGTCCTTCTTTGTCTCTTCTAATAGTCCTTATTTTAAAGTCTATTTTGTCTGATCTGAGAATTGCTACTCCAGTGTTCTTTTGGTTTCCATTTGCATGGAATATCTTTTTTCCATCCCCTTTCTTTCAGTCTGTATGTGTCTCTAGGTCTGAAGTGGGTCTCTTGTAGACAGCATATATAAGGGTCTTGTTTTTCTATCCATTCAGCCAATCTGTGTCTTTTGGTGGGAGCATTTAGTCCATTTACATTTAAGGTAATTATCGATATGTATGTTCCTATTCCCATTTTGTAAATTATTTTGGGTTCGTTATTATAGGTCTTTTCCTTCTCTTGTGTTTCTTGTCTAGAGAAGCTCCTTTAGCATTTGTTGTAAAGCTGTTTTGGTGGTGCTGAACTCTCTCAGCTTTTGCTTGTCTGTAAAGGTTTTAATTTCTCCATCAAATCTGAATGAGATCCTTGCTGGGTAGAGTAGTCTTGGCTGCAGGTTTTTCTCCTTCATCACTTTCAGTATGTCCTGCCACTCCCTTCTGGCTTGTAGGGTTTCTGCTGAGAGATTAGCTGTTAACCTTATTGGGATTCCCTTGTGTGTTATTTATTGATTTTCCCTTGCTGCTTTTAATATGCTTTCTTTGTATTTAATTTTTGACAGTTTGATTAATATGTGTCTTAGCATATTTCTCCTTGGATTTATCCTGTATGGGACTCTCTGTGCTTCCTGGACTTTATTAACTATTTCCTTTCCCATATTAGGGAAGTTTTCAACTATAATCTCTTCAAATATTTTCTCAGTCCCTTTCTTTTTCTCTTCTTCTTCTGGAACCCCTTTAATTCGAATGTTGGTGTGTTTAATGTTGTCCCAGAGGTCTCTGAGACTGTCCTCAGTTCTTTTCATTCTTTTTTCTTTATTCTGCTCTGCAGTAGTTATTTCCACTATTTTATCTTCCATGTCACTTATCCATTCTTCTGCCTCAGTTATTCTGCTATTGATCCCATCTAGAGTATTTTTAATTTCATTTATTGTGTTGTTCATTGTTTCTTGTTTCATCTTTATTTCTTCTAGGTCCTTGTTAACTGTTTCTTGCATTTTGTCCGTTCTATTTCCAAGATTTTGGATCACCCTTACTATCATTATTCTGAATTCTTTTTCAGGTAGATTGCCTATTTCCTCTTCATTTGTTAGGTCTGGTGGGTTTTTATCTTGCTCCTTCATCTGCTGTGTGTTTTTCTGTCTTCTCATTTTGCTTATCTTACTGTGTTTGGGGTCTCCTTTTTGCAGGCTGCAGGTTCATAGTTTCTGCTGTTTTTGATGTCTGTCTCCAGTGGCTAAGGTTGGTTCAGTGGGTTGTGTAGGCTTCCTGGTGGAGGGGACTAGTGCCTGTGTTGTGGTGGATGAGGCTGGATCTTGGTTCTCTAGTGGCAGGTTCACATCTGGTGGTTTGTTTTGTGGTGTCTGTGGCCTTATTATGATTTTCGGCATAATAATAGGTGGGGTTTTGTTCCTGTTTTGCTAGTTGTTTGGCATAGGTTGTCCAGCACTGTAGGTTGCTGGTCATTGAGTGAAGCTGCGTGCTGGTGTTAAGATGGAGGTCTCTGGGAGATTTCCACTGTTTAATATTATGTGGAGCTGGGAGGTCTCTTGTTGACCAGTGTCCTGAAGTTGGCTTTCCCACCTCAGAGGCGGAGCCCTGACTCCTGGCTGGAGCACCAAGAGCCTTTCATCCACACGGCTCAGAATAAAAGGGAGAAAATGTAGAGAGAATTAGTAGAAGTATGAAGAAAGAAAGAAAGAAAGAAAGAAAGAAAGGAGGGAAGGAAGGAAGGAAGGAAGGAAGAAAGAAAGAGAAAGAAGCAAAGAAGGAAAGAAGGCAAGAAGGAAAGAAGGGAGGAAGGAAGGAAGGAGGGAAGGAAGGAAAAAAGACAGAAATAAAGAAAATACAATAAAATAAATTAAAGTATAATAAAGTTATTGAATTAAAAAATAATTATTTAGAAAACAAAAAAAAAAGGGATGGATAGAACCTTAGGACAAATGTTGGAAACAGAGCTATACAGACAAAATCTTACACAGAAGCATACACATACACCCTCAGAAAAATAGGTAAAGGGGAAAAAATCATAAATCTTGCTCTCAGAGACCACCTCCTCAATTTGGGATGATTCGTTGTCTAAAGGAGGGAAAGGAAAGAAAGAAAGAAAGAAAGAAAGAAAGAAAGAAAGAAAGAAAGAAAGAAAGAAAGAAAGAAAGAAAGAAAGAAAGAAAGAAAGAAGAAAGAAAGAAAGAAAGAAAAAAGAAAGAAAGAAGGTAAAGTATAATAAAGTTATTAAGATTAAAATTAATTATTAAGAAAAAATGTTTAAAAACCCATGGACGGCTAGAACCCTCAATTTGGGATGAATTGTTGTCTATTCATGTATTCCACAGATGCAGGGTACATCAAGTTGATTGTGGAGCTTTAATCCACTGCTTCTGAGGCTGCTGGGGGAGATTTCCCTTTCTCTTCTTTGTTCTCACAGCTCGCAGGGGCTCAACTTTGGATTTGGCCCTGCCTCTGCGTGTAGGTCGCTGGAGGGCGTCTCTTTTTTGTTCAGACAGGACGGGGTTAAAGGAGCTGCTGATTTGGGGGCTTTGTCACACTCAGGCCCGGGGGAGGGAGGGGCACTGCATGCGGGGTGGGCCTGTGGCAGTAGAGGCCGGCATGACGTTGCACCAGCCTGAGGCCCGCCATGCGTTCTCCCAGGGGAGTTGTCCCTGGATCCCGGGAACCTGGCAGTGGCGGGCTGCACAGGCTCCGTGGAAGAGGGGTGTGGATAGTGACCTGTGCTCGCACACAGGCCCCTTGGTGGCGGCAGCAGCAGCCTTAGCATCTCCCGCCCGTCTCTGGGGTCCGCGCTTTCAGCCGCGGCTCGCACCCGTCTCTGGGGCCTGCACTTTTAGCCGCGGCTCACGCCCATCTCTGGAGTTCCTTTAAGCAGCGCTCTTAAACCCCTCTCCTCGCGCACCAGGAAACAAAGAGGGAAGAAAAAGTCTCTTGCCTCTTCAGCAGGTGCAGACTTTTCCCTGGACTCCCTCCCGGCTAGCCGTGGTGCAATAACCCCTTCAGGCTATGTTCAAGCCGCCATCCCCAGTCCTCTCCCTGTGCTCCGACTGAAACCCGAGCCTCAGCTCACAGCCCCGCCCACCCCAGCAGGTGAGCAGACAAGCCTCTCGGACTGGTGAGTGCCGGTTGGCACCGATCCTCTGTGCGGGAATCTCCCCGCTTTGCCCTCTGCACCCCTGTTGCTGTACACTCCTCCGCAGCTTCGAAGCTCCCCCCTCCACCTCCTGCAGTCTCCGCCTGCGAAGGGGCTTCCTAGTGTGTGAAAACTTTTCCTCCTTCACAGCTCCCTCCCACTGGTGCAGGTGCCGCCCCTATTGTTTTGTCTCTGTTTTTTCTTTTTTTCTTTTTGCCCTACCCAGCTACGTGGGGATTTTCTTGCCTTTTGGGAGGTCTGAGGTCTTCTGCCAGCCTTCAGTAGGTGTTCTGTAGGAGTTGTTCCACGTGTAGATGTACGTCTGGTGTATCTGTGGGGAGGAAGGTGATCTCTGCGTCTTACTCTTCCGACATCTTCAAGGTCCCCCTCGAGAAAGGGAAATTTCTTCATGCAGCTTCAGGAGCAGTGGATTAAATCCCCACAATCAACGTGATGTACCCTGATCTGTGGAATACCTGAATAGATAACGAATGTTCCAAAAATTGAGGCGGTAGACTTTGGGAGCAACTGTAGATTTGGGGTTTGCTTTCTGTATCTGATTTGTTTCTGGTTTTATGTTTATCTTAGTTTAGTTTTTAGTGCTTGTTATCATTAGTGCATTTGCTTATTGGTTTGGTTACTCTTTTCCTTTGTTTTTTTATTTTTTAATTTATTTTATTTTATTATTATTTTTATTATTTTATTTTTTTCCCTTCTTTCTCTCGTGACTGTGTACGCATGACTGTGACTGTGTATGTGTATGTTTCTTTGTGTAATTTTGTCTGTTTAGTTTTGCTTTTACCATTTGTCCTAGATTTCTGTTAATTATTTTTGTTTGTTTATTTGTTGTTGTCTTTTGTTTTCTTTATATGAGTGTGTGTGTGTGTGTGTGTATGTGTCTATGTGTGATTTTGTCTGTTTAGTTTTGCTTTTACCATTTGGTTTGTGGTTCTATCTGCTTGTTTTTGTTTTTATTTCTTCCCTTTCTTCCTAGCTGTGTGAATGGCAGGGTCTTGGTGCTCTGGCTGGGTGTCAGGCCTCAGTCTCCGAGGTGGGAGAGCTGAGTCCAGGACACTTGACCACCAGAGACCTTCTGGCCCCACATAATATCAATTGGCAAGAGCTGTCCCAGAAATCTCCGTCTCAACACTAAGACCCAGCTCCACCAAACGGGCAGCAAGCTCCAGTGCTGGAAGCCCAATGCCAAACAACTAGCAAGATAGGAACACAACCCCATCCATTAGCAGAAAGACTACCTAAAGTCATAATAAGCTCACAAACAACCTAAAACACACCACAAGATGCGGCTGTGCCCACCAGAAGGACAATATCAAGCTCCACCCACCAGAACACCGGCATCAGTCCCATCCACCAGGAAACCTACACAAGCCACTGAAACAACCTCACCCACTGGGGGCAGACACCAAAAACAATGGGAACTACAAACCTGCAGCCTGCAAAAAGGAGAACCCTTTCACAGTAAGTTAAGCAAAATGAGAAGACAGAAATACGCAGCAGATGAAGGAGCAAGGTAAAAATCCATCATACCAAACAAAGGAAGAGGAAATAGGCATTCTACCTGAAAAAGAATTCAGAGTAATGATAGTTAAGAAGATCCAAAAACTCAGAAATAGAAAGAAGACTATACAAGAAACATTCAACAAGGACCTAGAAGAACTAAAGAGTAAACAAACAATGATGAACAATATAATAAATGAAATTAAAAATGCTCTAGAAGAAATAGATAGCAGAATAACAGAGGCAGAAGAATGGATAAGTGACCTGGAAGATAAAATAGTGGAAATACTGCCACAGAGCAGAGTAAAGAAAAAAATAATGAAAAGAATTGAGGACCGTTTCAGAGACCTCTGGCACAAAATTAAGTGCACCAACTTTTGAATTATAGAGGTCCCAGAAGAAGAAGAGAAAAAGAAAGGGTCTGAGAAAATATTTGAAGAGATTATAGTTGAAAACTTCCCTAACATGGGAAAGGAAATAATCAAGTCCAGGAAGCACAGAGAGTCCAATACAGGATAAACCCAAGGAGAAACACACCAAGATACCTACTAATCAAAATATCAAAAATTAAATACAAAGAAAACATATAAAAGCAGCAAGGGAAAAGCAACAAATAACATACAAGGGAATCCCCAGAAGGTTAACAGCTGATCTTTCAGCAGAAACTCTGCAAGCCTGAAGGGAGTGGCAAGACATATTTAAAGTGATGAAAGGGAAAAACCTACAACCAAGATTACTCTACACAGCAAGTATCTCCTTCAGATTGGACAGAGAAATTAAAGCATCTACCAACAAGCAAAAGCTAAGAGAATTCTGCACAACAAAACCAGCTTTGCAACAAATGCTAAAGGAACTTCCCTAGGCAGGAAACACAAGAGAAGGAAAAGATCTATAAAAACAAACCCAAAACAATTAAGAAAATGGTAATAGGAACATACATACTGATAATCACCTTAAATGTAAATGAATTAAATACTCCAACCAAAAGACACAGACTGGCTGAATGGACACAAAACAAGAACTGTATACATGCTGTCTACAAGAGACCCACTTCGGACCTAGGAATACATACAGAGTGAAAGTGAGGGGATGGAAAAAGGTATTCCATGCAAATGGAAATCAAAAGAAAGCTGGAGTAGCAGTTCTTATATCAGACAATATAGACTTTAAAATAAAGACTATTACAAGAGAAAAAGAAGGACACTACATAATGATCAATCCAAGAAGAAGATATAACAATTGTAAATATTTATGCACCCAATATAGGAGCACCTCAATAAGTAAGGCAAATGCTAACAGCCATAAAAGGGGAAATCGACAGTAATACAATCATAGTAGGGGACTTTAACACCCTACTTTCACCAATGGACAGATGATCCAAAATGAGGAAAGTAAGCTAACATAAGCTTTAAATGGTACATTAAACAAGTTGGACTTAAGTGATATTTATAGGACATTCCATCCAGAAACAACACCATACATTTTCTTTTGAAGTGCCCATGGAACATTCTCCAGGATAGATCATATCTTGGGTCAAAAATCAAGCCTTGGTAAATTGTAAAAATTGAAATCATTTCAAGTATCTTTTCTGACCACAACACTATGAGACTAGATATCAATTACAGGGAAAAATCTGTAAAATATACAAACACATGGAGGCTAAACAACACACTACTAAATAACCAAGAGATCACTGAAGAAATCATAAAATACCTAAAAACAAATGACAATGAAAACACGACAACCCAAAACCTACAGGATGCAGCAAAAGCAGTCCTAAGCGGGAAGTTTATAGCAATACAATCCTACCTCAAGAAACAAGAAACATCTCAAATAAACAGCCTACCCTTAAATTTAAAGCAATTAGAGAAAGAAGAACAAAAAACCCCCAAAGTTAGCAGAAGGAAAGAAATCATAAAGATCAGATCAGAAATAAATGAATAAGAAATGAAGGAAACAATTGCTAAGGTAAATAAAACTAAAAGCTGGTTCTTTGAGAAGACATACAAAATTGATAAACCACTCGCCAGACTCATCAAGAAAAAAAAGAAGACTCAAATCAATAGAATTAGAAATGGAAAAGGAAAAGTAACAACTGACACTGAAGAAATACAAAGTATCATGAGAGACTACTACAAGCAACTATAGTCCAATAAAATGGACAACCTGGAAGAAATTGACAAATTCTTAGAAAAGTACAACTTTCCAAGACTGAAGCAGGAAGAAATAGAAAACATGAACAGACAAATCACAAGTAATGAAATTGAAACTGTGATTAAAAATCTTCCAACAGACAAAAGTCCAGGACCATATTGCTTCACATGTGAATTCTATCAAACATTTAGAGAAGAGCTAACACCTGTCCTTCTCAAACTCTTCCAAAATATAGCAGAGGGAGGAACACTCCCAAACTCATTCTATGAGGCCACCATCACCCTGATACCAAAACCAGACAAAGATACTACAAAAGGATCATATGTCATGATTAAATGAGGTTTATCCCAGGAGTACAGGGATTCTTCAATGTATGCAAATCAATCAATATGATACACCATATTAACAAACTGAAGGATTAAAACCATATGATAATCTCAATAGATGTAGAAAAACCTTTTGACAAAATTCAACACCCATTTATGATAAAAACTCTCAAGAAAGTGGGCATAGAGGGAACCTACGTCAACATAATAAAGGCCATATATGACAAACCCACAGCCAACATCGTTCTCAATGGTAAAAAACTGAAATCATTTCCTCTAAGATCTAGAACAAGACAAGGGTGCCAACTCTCTTCACTATTATTCAACATAGTTTTGGAAGTCCTAGCCACAGCAATCAGAGAAGAAAAAGAAATAAAAGGAATTCAAATTGGAAAAGAAGAAGTAAAACTGTCACTGTTTGCAGATGACATGATACTATACATAGAGAATCCTAAGGATGCTACCAGAAAACTACTAGAGCTAATCAATGTATTTGGTAAAGTAGCAGGATACAAAATTAATGCACAGAAATCACTTGCATTCCTATACACTAATGATGAAAAACCTGAAAGAGAAATTAATGAAACACTCCCATTTACCATTGCAACAAAAAGAATAAAATACCTAGGAATAAACTTACCTAAGGAGGCAAAAGACCTGTATGCAGAAAACTATCAGACACTGATGAAAGAAATGAAAGGTCATACAAACAGTTGAACAGATATACCATGTTCTTGGATTGGAAGTATCAACATTGTGAAAACGACTATACTATCCAAAGCAATCTACAGATTCAATGCAATCCCTATCAAACTACCAATGGCATTTTCCACAGAACTAGCACGAAAAATGTTACAATTTGTATGGAAACACAAAAGACCCTGAATAGCCAAAGCAATCTTGAGAAAGAAAAACGGAGCTGGAGGAATCAGAATCCCTGACTTCAGACTACACTACAAAGCTACAGTAATCAAGACAGTATGGTACTGGCACAAAAACAGAAATATAGATCAATGGAACAGGATAGAAAGCTCAGAGATCAACCCACACACATGTTGTCACCTTATCTTTGATAAAGGAGGCAAGAATATACAGTGGAGAAAAGACAGCCTATTCAATAAGTGACGCTGGGAAAACTCAACAGGTACATGTAAAAGAATGAAATTAGAAAACTTCCTAACACCATACACAAAAATAAACTCAAAATGGATTAAAAACCTAAATGTAAGGCCAGACACTACAAAATTCTTTGAGGAAAACTTGGGCAGAACACAGTACAACATAAATCACAGAAAGATCCTTTTTGACACACCTCCTAGAGAAATGGAAATAAAAACAAAAATAAACATATGGGACCTAATGAAACTTAAAAGCTTTTGCACAGCAAAGGAAACCATAAGCAAGGTGAAAGGACAACCCTCAGAACCGGAGAACATATTTGCAAATGAAGCAACTGAGAAAAGATTAATCTCCAAAATATACAAGCAGCTCAATATCATAAAAACAGAAAACCCAATCAAAAAATGGGTGGAAGACCTAAATAGACATTTCTCCAAAGAAGACATACAGATTTCCATCAAATACATGAAAGGATGCTTAGCATCACTAATCATAGAGAAATGCAAATCAAAACCACAGTGAGGTATCACCTCACACCATTCAGAATGGGCATCATCATAAAATATACAAACAATAAATCCTGGAGAGGATGTGGAGAAAATGGAATCCTCTTGCACTGTTGGTGGGAATGTACATTGATACAGCCAACATTATGGAGATTCCTTAAAAAACTAAAAATAGAATTACCTTGTGACCCAGCAATCCCACTTCTACAGATATACCCTGAGAAAATCATAATTCAAAATGAGACATGTACCACAATGTTTATTGCAGCAGTGTTTACAATAGCCAGGACGTGGAAGCAAGCTAAGTGTCCATCGACAGATGAATGGATAAAGAAGATGTGGCACATATATACAATGAAGTATTACTCAACCATAAAAAAGAAATGAAATTGAGTTATTTGTAGTGAGGCGGATGGACCTAGAGTCTGTCATACAGAGTGAAGTAAGTCAGAAAGAGAAAAAGAAATACCGTATACTAACACATATATATGGAATCTAAAAAAAAATGGTTCTGGTGAATCTTGGGGCAGGACAGGAATAAAGATGTAGATGTAGAGAATGGACTTGAGGACACAGGAGGGGGAAGTGTAAGCTGGGATTAAGTGAGAGAGTAGCATTAACATATATACACTACCAAATGTAAAATAGATAGCTAGTGGGAAGCAGTTGCATTGCACAGGTAGATCAGCTTGGTGTTTTGTGACCACCTAGAGGGGTGGAATAGGAAAGGTGGACGGGAGGTACAAGAGGGAGGGAATATGGGGATATATGTATACATATAGCTGATTCACTTTGTTATACAGCAGAAACTAACACAACATTGTAAAGCAATTATACTCCAATAAAGATGTTAAAAATAAAAAAACTAAAACTAAAAAGTTTCTCTCAGTGTTCTGAACCAAAGCAGGAGAATTCCTTTCACCTTTGAGACAGACTTCTTTTTTTAAGCAAGTATGAGTTCTGTTTAGTATCGTTAGCTGGATGTATTCATTTTCTTGGTTACTGATAGTAGAAACCAAGTTTGTGAACATCAGAAGAAAAAGAATTAGAACAAGTAACTCATGGTATTCATTTTCTTGGTTACTGATAGTAGAAACCAAGTTTGTGAGCATCAGAAGAAAAAGAATTAGAACAAGTAACTCATGGAATTGATGAAAGCATTGGAGAACTATGTTCAGAAAATAATATGCAAGAACTAAGGAAAATTTTCTAGCTGACAACAGAGATAGGTCATGACACAAGAACACTGTGCCTGGGAAACCACTGCTACCAGTGATCCTGACCACTGCTGTCCCCACTACTCTGGATGGTAGTCACAGGAGGTCACCACTCACCACCAGAATAAGGTCTAGTAAAGCTTCCTTTTCATTTGCTCCTGATTCGAAGCTCTGGCAAGGATTCCATAATTGTCCAAGATTAGATCATGAACACAACTGACTGCCTATGCCCTGTTTTCCTCTAAGATGCACAGGATGGTGGGTTTCCCAAATATAACGACTCACCAACCAACAAACCAACCAATAAACTTCAAATATCAACTATCTACTACATTCAGAATTTTCCCTCAAAGTTTTGTTTTAATCCATGCTATCCCTAATGGCCATGTAATTGATAGTCCAAATCAGGGTCACTCTGAGTGTGACAGGTGGTGCTGGGATAACATAGGTGTAAACTAGAACTGTCCTGGGCAAACTGAGATAAATGATTGTCCTACCTATATCTGAACAGTTATTACTTGCCCTTAAGTGTTATGTTTTTATCTTACCTAAGAATTTGCTCATGGTGCACAGCATGCTGAAATATAGCAAGAAGGTCTGATCTTCTCTTTAATTCAAGATGGGGGAAAAACCCTGCGATGAAGAATAGAATTGAATAGGTACAGCTCTATATCCACTGGGGGTCATAAAGGTAGAAATGTTGAAGACTGAACCCCCCAGCCTTTGGACCTCTACCGTGTGTTTTTGTGACTGAGTGGTCTGGATCTCAGGACAGTGGGCTTGGATGTACCCTGAATAAAATGGATGTGCTGTTCATCAAAAATCCTGAAGCAGCAAAGGAAGAAGGCCTTGGTAAGGGGTAGGGAAATATATTTTTCTATTCATAGCGTGAAATGTCTCACTGGATCTACACTCTAAGGTTTGGAGATTCCTGTTAGTGGTGGGGTGGGAGAAATTTCTTCTGGGAGCTCAGAAGGAACTCTGAGGTCAGGTTTCATTATGATGTACCCAGGTGTGGTTTCTATGTACTCATCATGCTTGGGTTTTATAGCCCTTTTGAATCCATGGCTTGATGATATCTTTCATTTGTTTTGGAAAATTCTCACTTTCTTGGGAAATGATCTCAAACTTACAGAAAGTTATAATAACAATACAAAAAACTTTTTTCTCTGGACCATTAACGTTGAGCTGCTGACATGATGCCCTATAACCCTTGAATAGCTTAATGTGTATTACCCGCAAATGAGAATGTTCTACAAAGCTATAGTGCAACCATAAAAATCAAGAAATTAACTTTAGCTTACTACTACCATCTAATCTTCAGATTACATTCAAGTTTCATCAGTAGTCCCAATACTGCCTTCTATATCAGAAAGATCAAGTCTAGAACTTTCATGTCTAGACTAGAACTTTCAAGTCTAGAAATTTCATATCTTTAGTCTCCTTTAGTGTAGAACAACTTTCCATCCATTGAGTTTTTTTCTTGGTTTTCATGACTTTGACCCTTTGGAAGATTACACGAATTGCTTTGTAGAATGTCCCGCAGTTTGAGTTTGTCTACTGTTTTCTCATCATTAGATTCAGTGTATGCGTCTTTGGCAAGGGTGTCATACTTTATTTTCTCATTGCATCTTGTCAGATGACTCATGATTTTGACTTAGGGATGATGCTCACACTGACCTCATGATTAAGGTAGTCCTCCCAGGCTTCTCACCTGTAAAGCTGCACTTTCCCTTTAGTAATTAGTACATAATTTGTGGGCAGGTACATAAAGACTATGTAAATATCTCATTCCCCCTCAAAATTTCAATGTATTCAGTTATTATTTATATTAACATGGTGCCACGAATCCCTACTTTGTTCAATGGGTCATAATCTGTTATTGTCATTAACAATGACCCCCCAAAACAAGGTCCTACTGTACTGCACAGAGAACTGTATTCAATATCCTGTGATAAACCATAATGGAAAAGAATATTTTAAAAAATACATAGATATGTATAACTGAATCACTTAGCTGTACAGTAGTAATTAACACATTATAAATCAACTATACTTCATTAAAAAACAAAACAAAAGAAAAAACAATGATCCCCCCCAAGTGAGCCAGATCCCTTTAAGGAGACTTCCTGGATGTCCCTCACAACACTTCTGCTTCCATGTCATTAGTCAGAACTATTCAAACAACTTCACGCAACAACAGTGGATCCTAGGAAAAACCTTTTATTCCAGGTGTCATTGTGCCCAGCTAAGATCAGTATTCTCTTAGTAGGAAAAATGGAAAGAATGGATATGGGGAAGCAACTAGCAGCCTCTGCCACTGTGGCTTAAAAAATAAAAATCCATATGAGGATTTCTTGGTGTATTCTGGAATATTATTTCTTAGCAACATTTATGAAAATAGAGAAGATATGTATATTAATCACAATTTTAAGGCACTATATCAAGAGCCTTTTTTAATAGTTACATGTTTTTCAAATAAATAGTACTCCTTTGAAGGTTTGCAAAACAAATAAATAGTACTCCTTTGAAGGTTTGCAAAATGTAAAGAAATGTGCATTGTGTTCTAATTTTCGTTATTGATCTGCTTTGTAACATTTGGGAAAGTCACTTGAAATGTCTGCGTGACTGTCTCTTTATTGGTAATTGAAAGAATGCCTGTATAATGAGGTATTGTTAAGTCTAGAAAGTGAGAGAATTTCTAGGGCTAAAGGTTAAGGTACTCTCTCAGTAAACACATAAACACATCATCATTTTTGAGAGGGGCACTAGGCTATGTTTAGTGATGAGTAACTTTGTCAAATTATATAAAATAGATTTAATGCTAGACATTTTTGTGGTAAATCAAATATTAACTTTTATTGTTAAAGTGTGTTCCCATGGATAGAAATGCCTCATTTTCCTCATCCATTAAATGACTCAATAATCTTTACCTCCCAGAATTATTGTGAGGACTAAATGTGACAGCATATGAAATGTGATTATCACAGTGTCTGACCCATAGTACGTACCTGATAAGTAGTATTTATTAATTTTACAATAATAATATTTTTATGATTAGAGGGTATCTGTACTTGTCTATGTAAAGGCATATACTAGTGTCAAAACAGGGATGAGGCTTTGGTCACTTATGTTAAGTGATTCACTACTCTGATAAAAATTCACAAAAATGAAACTGTGCTAAATAGCTTTGTTGAATAAAATATGGTTTCCACCGTACTACTAGTTTTCATAAATAAGGCAAGCTGAAAGAGGCGTGACAGGGCCCTAGGACTTATGCTATCATACCTCCTGACAGCGTTTTCCTTACTACCTGAGGATACATTGGATCCTGGCAAGTTCTAGTTCATCATCTACAGAAAATACTGGAAGAAAAGGTACTAGAAAAGTTTATTTTAAAAACCAGTTAAGGGCTTCCCTGGTGGCGCAGTGGTTGAGAGTTCGCCTGCCGATGCGGGGGACACCGGTTCGTGCCCCAGTCTGGGAGGATCCCACATGCCGCGGAGCGGCGGGGCCCGTGGGCCATGGCCGCTGAGCCTGCGCGTCTGGAGCCTGTGCTCCGCAGCAGGAGAGCACACAACCGTGGGAGGCCCGCGTACCGCAAAAAACAAAAAAAAAACAAAAAAAACAAAAAAAACAAAAAAAAAAACCAGTTAAAACCAGGTTCAATTGGAACTCATGTTCTAGCATTTTTAATACCTTGGTCTTTCCCACTGCTATTTGTGTAATATTGGAATTCTGGTGTTGATACAAGTCTATAAATCAGAAATACTCTCTTCTGTCTTGATTTCATTGTGGTTAAAAATGAGATTAATCTAGTTGAATGAGAACAATTAGATTATAATAACAGAATTCCTCTTTGGGGTGCTTCCTCAGTACCTGCGATTTGACCTTACCTAAAAAGAATTTCAGAACTAAAACTATCATATGAATAAAAACTGAGAGCACACACTTTTGAAGGTATTTCAATCCCTGTGAAATTTGTAGGACTATTAACCTCCCACAACTGGAGATGTTATAAAGCAAGTACTTAGTATTGCATTATCAAAATGATAATTCTAACAGCACAATGGCATAAAAATATGATACCTGGAAGACAAGATACAGCATGTAAGAAATAAAATTTATCTAAAAGTTGTTTATCCTTGGGTGATCAAGCCCTAGCATTTGCAAAAGAGTTGCATATAAATGTAGGAGTGAATTGAAGAAGAAGAAAAAAATTAGTTCTTCAAAGAACATTTTTGGGCAAATGTTGCCACTAAATAGAGAAAAAGCAATTATGACCCCATGAGTCAGTTAAGATGGAATGTTCTAATGAAAGTAACAAACAGAAATCTTCCAGTCTTGAGATCTATCCCTTGCCAGGGTTTTGGGACACAAGTGACTCACTGTCACTATTTTTACTTAAATGAGTGCATCTCCCCTGCTCCTCCCCCCTCCAAAAAAAACAAAAACAAAAAAAGAAAGAGAAGAAGAGTCAGACAGAGAGAAATGCAAAAGTAGGAGGGGAAGGAAAGGGCACACCAAAGAGCATAACAGGTTATTTTCTTCAAGGTGGGAGAAGTTCATCAGGGAATCCTTCACTGGAGTCTTTATGAAGTCTTCAGCAATGTACAAAGGGTGGGGTGGCACTGCTGATGCACAGTGATTTTTAAAAGGCAGACACACTTTTACTTAGTTTTATTAATGTTTTTACATTCTCTACAGACAATGCCTTCGTACTTCCATGGGGGCTGACCATTCCCTCCACTCTGTCCTTGGTATGTCCCTGGAGGAGCTTTGAGTTTTATAAAATAAGCTATTTAAAGTTATACTTACATAAGGGAGTTTAGAGAGCAGAGTGGAGTGCAGCTTAATTTCAAAAGGTAATTAATCATGTGTTTTTTAAAGGCCACAGCTTTTCCTGACTTTCTTTTTGTTCTCCGTCACCTGTCTTGGATCACTTGTGCTGTCTGTTTTTCAGGCTCTGTATTGCTGGAGTCACTTATGCAGTTCATGATCCATGAAACTGCTTTAGCAATGAAATGACATACCCAATCCAGGGTTCAAAGTAAATTTTTATGTCCCCTCTAGGTCAGAATCCAAACTATGGAAGAAATAGGGATGTAACAACTTTACAAAGTAGCCAAGTCTTCTAAAAGTCTCCCTAGCCAGGTAATTACATAGTTCTCCCCCTATTAAACAAAGAAAATAAAAAAGCACAACATAAAAGATTTTTTCCTAAACATACATGTTTATTATGGAAAATATAGTAAGCCCCAAAGAAGAAAAAGAAGGCAACTATAATTCCACTACTTAGAGATAACTATTACTTGTTCAGGTATCTGTATATTTTCAACTCTTTACATAGACTGCATATATCTATACACACACATATATACACACAGAGTACGTTCATATATATGTATATAAATATATATATACGTATATAGATGGTTTCACAACTTTTTCTTACTGGATAGGTTATGAACATTTATCTATGTTATCACCACAGCATTCTTGAAGTCTTAGAATCAGGCATGTTTTCAACAGGCCTTTATTCTGTTGGAAAGATCTATTCTAACTGTAGTTAGGGCCAAGAAAAGAGGTATAAGATGACGTCCAATGTTGAGTGCAGAGCTGCTCTGTTTTGCTAGACATTTTGTTCTTTTGAGATGATTAGAAGCATGATATTTCAAGATATTTGGTCATCTTCAATTAGCCTCTCCAAGAAGTGACAAAATTCAAAAGTTGTTTGTGGAAGGATCGATAGTTTCAAGGCTGCATGTCAGTAGCAGAGAAAACATCAGAACAAATTCAGACTTACCTATGTGGTCCTTAGTGAGAAGAACAGTCATTTGTTTTAGTTGGACTGCCTAGTGTGTTTAGTATTGGCATCAGGGCTAAGTCAGAATCTTAGAGATGTAAGGAAAATGTTCTGCCAAGTGCAGGAATCTTTTCTTTGCCCAACAGCAGGTGACAGCCTAGACTATGATCGAATTTCATAAAGGATGACTCTTCCAATTGCAATCCATGCCAATGATGGATGGTTCTAGAGATCAGGAACTTACTGCTTATGTTAACAAATTTCTGCTTCCCAATAACTCTCCTGCCTGTATCTAATGTCTGCTCTCTGGACTACCACAGAATAGTTTATTCTGCATAAGTCTTCACACTTGCCTTTCCTAAGTCTTTTTCACACTATAGTAAACATCCTGCTTTTTGTAATGGTTGACATACCAGCTGGTTTTCTTAGGATGCACTCCTTGTATGTTTCTTCTCTCTGAGTCATTCAGATTGAAGGGGATCTCCAAGTTTGTTCTGGTCTGTAGAGGACAGTAGCACTCAGATCTCTGATGATCAAGACCTAGAATAAACATCAATAGACCTGAGACTAAACTCACATTTTTTGTTGTTGTTTTAGCATCTGTGTTACTCTGTTGGATGAGAGTGAATATGAATGGATGTATTGGTTATTCTCTGTTTGCTTTCCCAACAGATAGATTCTCTACTTTATCCTCCCTGAAAGATTCCGTAGGAGTCTGAGCTCTACTGAATGTACCTCTCAGGTGGCCCTGCTCTCTAACTTCTGATTGGGCTTGGCCCCAGCAGGAACTTTGAGGGTAAGGGCAAGAAGATATTGAATCATTTTTAAAAAGAACAGGGAATGTGTCTTACCTGTGGCCTCAGCTCCTGGGAATTATGGTGCCAGTCCTTGGGTGATTCACTATTACTAGTTAGTTGCCCTTACCCTGTAAACAGTTCCTTCATCAAACTCTTCTCAGTTAAACTCTTTGACAGTGCCAACATTTTCTGCTGGGACACAGACTGGTATAAGGAGCATACAGGCACTAAAATGCTGAGAAATTTTTTCAGATGAACTGCACCAGAAAAGATCTTCCTGCTTCTGTTTGTGTAGAAGTATTTTTTTAAACTCCCAGATATAGTATTTTGAACTTAGCTCTCAGGGAGTTCTCTATGTTGGTGTCAGCCAATCATTTCAGATGGTTGAGATCATTTAGATCTTGATTTTATTAATAGTCTTAGCCTTCCTCCTCAACAATTTGCTAACTGTGTACAAAATTTATTACTATGTGATCTCTATCTCTATCCACGGAGAGGCAGTATAGCATCGTGAGGAAAAATCAACTTCAGAGTAGATAGAGTTAGGTTTGAATTACTAACCATGTGACTTTAGAAAAATTACTTAAAATGAGCTTCAATTTCTTTGTCTATAAGATAAGCATAATACCTGAAAAATTTGGTGTGAGTTTAACAAAAAGGTCTTTAAAGCCCTTATGTCCCTCTTGGCCCATGATAAGCATTCAATAAATGATAGCTTGCATACAGAAATGCATGCTATCCCAAAAAGAAATAAGGGAAATAAGAATACCATTCAAGATATAAGTATAGAATAGGAGGAGTATGGATTGTGTGTGGGGCTATGGGGTTGGGAGGGGAGTAAACAAGTGAACTGACCCTCAGACTTCCCATAGAGTGGAAAGTAATTTCCACTGGGAGCTTCTGTCATCTGAAAAGATGGTTATTTGAACATTTTTTCTTGGACCTCTGGCTTTGCTTCTCCAGCTGTCTTTGTTTATTGAGCTCTCTCTGCCTTCTGTCTTCTCTGCCCCAACCATCTCCTCCCTTCCCTAATTCAAAATTTTTCCTGCCTACTGCCAAGATATAGTACTTTATTTAGTGATTTGTTCTATGTTTTTGTTTTCTAATATATTGTTTTCTGCTTTCATGTTTACTAATGCATTATTTCTGCTTTCCTAGGAGTAATTGTTCACCTTTTACTATTTTTTGCTGAGTACTTAATGTGTTTATTTTCATTCTGCTCTATTTTTCATACTTAGTGTTTTTATTGTCACTTTTCTAGATATTCTACAAATTTTATTTTTATTTATTTATTTATTATTACTTTTTTTTTGTGGTACGCGGGCCTCTCACTGTTGTGGCCTCTCCCGTTGCAGAGCACAGGCTCCAGACGCGCAGGCTCAGCAGCCATGGCTCACAGGCCTAGCCGCTCTTCAGCATGTGGGATCTTCCCGGACCGGGGCATGACCCCGTGTCCCCTGCATCAGCAGGCAGACTCTCAACCACTGCACCACCAGGGAAGCCCTTGATTTATTTTTGACAAAAGAATCATTTGAGAAAGCTTCTAAGTTCCCATGTCGTAATTTCTAGTTTTATTGCACTGTGATCAGAGAATATAACTTGTATTTGTAATAGCATTTATACCACATTTATACCTTTTTTAACTTTGCTCAGATTTTTTGCAGGTGGTCTAATGTGTTCGATTCTGTAAATATATCATGGACATATAACAGTTCAGTGTTTACATTTTCTGGTTGTAGGCTTTGCTATACAGTTTTAGGCATTTGTATTAGGCCTTTATATATTTTCTTTGTTGCCTTCTTTCTTTATCATGAGATGAGAGGGTAGGGTAAAGTCTCACCATCATTTCTCTTTCCATATCTCTTTGCATTTCCTGAAGTTTTACCTTCATGAAATTTTTATGCATAAAACATTGCACATACAGTTTTTATGCATATATAAAGAGATTTCCTCTCCCCTTTGATTCTGGCTATTCTTTTCTTTCTTTTCTTTTTTTTTTGGCCGCACTGCGCAGCATGTGGAATCTTAGTTCCCAGACCAGAGATCAAACCCACGCCCCCAGCAGTGGAAGCCTGGAGTCTTAACCACTGGACCGCCAGGGAAGTCCTCCCCCTTGATTCTGATTGGTCTGCTGTTAACAGCACAGGTTTAACATTCCAGGGAGAAATCTGATTAAGAGTCAGAAGGATCTCAGCGCTGCTAATAGTGGTTCAGGACCACGGACAGCTATCCCTCTAGGAACCGTCTTCCTCACTTCAGCATCTTAAAGATTGCGGGGCTTCCCTGGTGGCGCAGTGGTTGAGAAACCGCCTGACGATGCAGGGCACACGGGTTCGTGACCCGGTGTGGGAGCATGCGCGTCCAGAACCTGTGCTCCGCAACGGGAGAGGCCACAACAGGGTAGAGGACCGCTAACGGGAGAGGCCACAACAGTGAGTAGGCCCGCGTACCACAAAAAAAAAAGAAAAAAAATTGTGAATCACAGAGTTAGATAAGAGATACGGAGAGTCACCATAAAATGATAAGCTGATTTCTGGTCTTGCGTAAGACTTCACAGTAGGCTGCTGGACTGTGCAAATCCAGAAACTGTTCAAAGTAGGGAAGTCACTCCTAGTGTCTTCAATCTTACTACCTCATTGGGCAAGATTATTCCTATTGTGAAGGAGACTGTCCGAAGCTGTTTTGGCTGAGGCATGTTTCTAAAAATGCATCCAATTAACTTTTAACTTCCCCTGTTGTGGTTTCTTGCTCACCAAACATTATTCTGTTTATAATTCAACATCCCATATAATTCTAGCTGTAGAGAGAAAATATATTAGGTATGACAATGCTAACATTTCAGCCCATGTCAATGCAAACATTTCAGTAGAATTTGGTAACTTGGCATCTGGGTTCTATACATTATTTAATGTATACATTTAATGTGTGCTTAATTAGCATAATGACTTCACTTCCAGAAATACTCATCCTTTCTCAGTTGTGGGTAAATCAGCTTTTGCATATATGAGGTTAAGAGTCAGAACTTAAAACTTTATGAATTCACTAAGATAGCTCTTGTGATGGTAATCTGCCAACTTGCACTTTTTCATTACTGTGCACTTTCCAAAAAGAGCGTGGACCATGTGTGAGCAAGGGGAGAGCCCTGTGGCACTCCACCAAATTCCCCTCTCCAAGTTCACATTGGCTTATTAACCAATGCTCACTATCACATGAAACTCTGTAACTGAATCTGGGTGCCTGGCATGATGAAATGGTGTGAGATTCAAGCAGCAATACGGATATTCAAACATCTGTTTATTTCCTGGGAGAAAAATTTTAGTTAAAGTATCTTTAAACAACTGTTTATATTTGACTAAAGAAAAGCAAGCAAGCACTTAATTTATGGATTTGCTAATTACTCTTCTCATCTGAGAACACTGGTGTTGAATATATGTCATTAATTTCCAGATTTTGCACTGAATAATCTCAAAGACTAAATGACATTGTGCCTACATGGGTGCCTGAGGAATGACTATAAACGCAATCCTGGAGCTACTGAGGCTGTCACAGTGGCACTTAGCTGTTTTGTTTGGGCCTAGGGCCATGTTTTTTCCCAAATAAAGTAAAATAAACTTGGTTCTTACTTATAACACATACATAAATACACTGAGGTTCATTTATATTTGAATTTTGAAAAACCTGTTACCAGGAAGGCACATCAATGCATTTTTCTTATGCTGGTAGTAATTAAAGGCAGCTCTGTTTTCTTTCTGAAGCATTTTCTTATGCCAGCAATAGGGCACCTCCAGTTTTTATGGAGATCCTTTCTTTATAAAGTCACGTGGCTACATTTAGTCAATTTCAGTCAACGATATTTACTAAATGCCACTAGAGCAGAAGTGAACACCAACAGAAAATCATATTTTACAAAGACCATCACCTCAGTATCCTAACCTGCCACGTCATAATAACTGTGAGGTTTCTCTTTTTGGCTGCAATTGGTCTCCTGATTATGGCTGGAGGAATACAGGTGCCCACGTAGCCTCCTGAGAGAACTTGCATGACCTTTCTAGAAAGGATGTTCTTGGATAATGAGTAATTTTTAAAAGCTGGAATGAGTCAGCATCAATAGCAGAAGGAAAAAAAATGAGTGTGGACAAACCATTTGGCAGGATAAGGGTTCTGAGGGAAACCCCTGGTTTAGGAAACAACTCAGGAGTTGCTTCTGTCATATTAGGGTGGGATGGTAGGAGATTGGGAATCTTGGGGATTTAGTTGCCTAATTTCTTGCCTAAATTCTGGTGCAAATGATGAGAAGCACTTCAAGAACCTCTGCATCTGCCACCGTAGAGTATATTTGTCACATTTTGGCCGTGAAGCACCCACACAATTCCTATTAGCACAGCAGTATCTCTTTATTAGGAATTCTTCACTGTGGGCAGATTTGTTGGTATTGCTGAGAGCATGTGACTTAGTTTTGGCTGCTTGGACATTTTTTTATGGGATTTTGAACAGTGAATGAGATATATGGGCAGTCTTGCTACACAGGTGCAAGTAAACTAGAATATTCCTGGGGAAGCCTATATTTTCTGCTGCCCAGCCCTGAGGGGGAAATCCCTTTTTTCTGACCTGTTCTCCAAACCTTGTTCTACAACTCTTTGTCACTTCTTTGGGTCTCCCCACTCAAATTTTCAAAATAAAATAAATACCTTTTTTTTTTTTTTTTTTTTTGTGGTACACAGGCCTCTCACTGTTGTGGTCTCTCCCGTTGCGGAGCACAGGCTCAGCAGCCATGGCTCACGGGCCCAGCCGCTCCGCGGCATGTGGGATCTACCGGGACTGGGGCACGAACCCGTGTCCCCTGCATCGGCAGGCGGACTCTCAACCACTGCGCCACCAGGGAAGCCCAATAAATACCTTTTTGTTAAATCTATCTAGAATACTCACATGGTCCTGACTAACTTCAAGGATGGTGTAGCAGTGCAATTCCACCATGTTTCTGGAAGCAGAACCAGCCCTGATCACTACCACAAGTACACATACACCACACATTTATAGCTTGTCTTATAAGAGGTTACTGATATGCCCAGCTAGAAAGGAAGCTCTTAAGTGGAAAGAAATAGTTGTAAATTTCCTTTAAACGGTTTACTTTGTAATTCTGCCATGGTGGGAATGTGGAGCTCTTACTGATGAGCTCTAATTTCCTCAATAAATAAAATGAAAGGCTGAGAATTGAGGTTAAAATTTGAATAACATATAGACCAAAGGAAAAAATTTAATGACCTTTTAGATAACTAAGACAAAAACAGTTGTGGCATCAACACAATTCTATTTAATTATGTATTAAATAAATTGCAGGAAAGAGAAAACAAGTTGATAGCCAAGTCAACATATCACTAAATGAGCATTTGGTCTGATTTTTTGCTGAATTGACCAAATAAAGCAGTAGTTTAAGAATCATCTAAACACAGCCATGTTCCTTCAGAAAACAGAACTTGCAGATAGCACTATCCCTGAAAATTGGGGCATGTAGTTAGCACTTTCGGGTTTCCAGCCTGTGAAGGAAGAATCTAAAAGGTGACACAAAGCAAGGGGGTCATTAGGAAAATGTAACTTCTTTTTTACATTTTGGCCGCCAGATTGTGAGATCTTAGTTCCCTTACCAGGGATTGAGCCCTGGAGCCATGGCAGTGAAAGTGCTGAGTCCTAACCACTGGACCACCAGGGAATTCATTGCCACTAGTCTTTCTTATAGCTTACCATCTGTTCAACGGACAGCCTTGGACTGAATATTCTTATTTTTTATTTCCCATTTTCTTACCACCCGGTCCTGACACACACATCACTCCCTCCACGCCCCCCACCCCAGCTCATGCAATTTCACTCGTGTTGACAACTTTGCTTTTATCGGGCGGGGGTTGGTCTACCAACCTACATTCTCTTTAGAGAAACAAAATAAAACCAAACTCATCTCCACCCACTTAGCCCTCAGAACCTTTAACTGCTGTAATATTTTAAAAAATAAATAAAGGAAGTAATAAATAAAACAAGCTCACTTACTCCCTAAGCCTGTAGTTTGGTGTTAGTCTTTTGCAAAATATGTTTTGAGCCCACTGTGGTGACTACCAGAGGCTTTGGTGAGTCATGCTCAACCCAGTGAGAACAGAAGTGCTGGCACACACCCTGAAGTATGGAGTCCCTATTTGCCCTTCAGAATGGCTGCCTGAACTAATTTATTACTCAACTTGAAAAGCCATTTTTTTATAACTAGTTGTGGTTTTACCTTGTTTGTTTCTCCTACTGTCCTGCAAAGGGTACTGAGAAATTACTTTTGTTGATTTCTCATACTGGCAGTGACTAGGGAAATCACCCATTCGTTACTACCTAACGAAGGCAAAACGGACCCGTTCTGAAGCCCAGTGCCCACCTCCCAGCACACAGACGCCTGTCTCACGTTCCCCCTTGTCTCCAGTGAGCAGAGGGCTGCCTTCCGGGGCTGTCTCCCATTTGCCTTCATCAATCTTAGGACCATATCATGCCCGTGGAAATCTCAATTTGTCAGCAAAGGATTCACATAAAAGTAAGAACACTGAGGTTTTTTTCCCCTCACTGGCAGTTTACATTTTCCTGGGGCTTATAAGTCTCCCAGCATTTATTACACTTCCTGGTTTGATGTTAGCTTATTTGTGAAGCTGTCTGTCATCATGCTTAAAATTGAGGGGGCCCACAATCTTGCCAGGAGACGTGAGTAATTCCAACTGTCCTCCCCGCTAGCTTTTGGGCAGCAGGAAACTCTGAGTCACTGCAGATGAGCCCCTACAGCACTTAGAATGCTCTTCCACTGTGCCTCCCAGCCATACTGAGCAACTAACAGAACCGTGACTGGTGTTCATGCCTTCCCTGAATTTGTTTGCTTGATTTGTCCTTGAGTGTCCTTGGAAGATTTGCTCTCTCCTTGCCTACTGGGGCTTGGACACCCCGTTCTTGGGGTTGGCTCCACGTTGACTCTGGCCCTGACTTAGAGCAGATGCTATAGGCCAAGAAACCTACAGCCTTGGCAAAACTGGAGATGATGGATGTTTCCTGTTGGGACACCGGAAGGTTGAGAACCTCTAATGAACCTGGACTACTAGTTATAAACCATGTCAGACTCTTTAGAGTGGTTAGCCCTGGGCTATGGAATTGAGAGGGACATTTATTTTCTATTTTAGATTCAGCTGCACTTTCTGCAATGGACGTGTATCAACAAAATACACGATGCTGTTCAGAAATTGCCCCATCGTCATGTTGCTGGTGTTATTGGGAGTGCTGTTGTATCTGATGAATAAAAATCTAGGCTGCACACTCCAAGCAAGATCAATGGACCTGATATGTATTCTCTCTTCTTAATCCCGGGGAATTTTAAACATAAAAGTATTCCATGTGATCAAATTAACAGGTTCAGAGAATGGATGGGTATTTTGGTTACTGCTTTTCTACCCTTCCTACCAGCTGCCCTGGCTCACAGCACTTTGAGAATGGCACTTATAAAGGAAACCGTGTACTTTCTTGTAAGTGGAGCAATCAGCTCCCTCTTCTCCAGCGACTGACCCTTTCTCTGCGTCAGGCTAGCTGCACTCCTAGGCCTCCTGGATTTCATCAGGGCCGGTGGAGTGGTCAGGCTTCCTTTTGTTTCTCCTCATACCCTTTCGAAGGAGTTAGTTTATGTACGTATCACAGATTGCAAAATACAATCATTTAATCCTCTTATCTGGTCTGCATGTCCCTTTGCATGGGCATGTATTGTGACTTTGCCACTCCATGCACCAAGAGGAGCCTATTTAATGGAATCTGGACAGACCTCGCAACTTGTTTGGCCAGTAAAATATGGAGAAAACAATGTTGTGGGACTTTCAAGGCTGGATTATAAGAGGCCTTGGAACTTCTGCTTTTACTGTCTTCGAATGCTACTCTGATACCACTAACTTACTGAAGGGTGAGAGGTCAATGGTAGGGAATCAAGACTCTCAATCAACTGACAGTCACATGAATGACGCCATCTTGGACCTGACAGTCCAGTAAGCCCTTCAACTGAACACAGTCAAATGAGGGAGCCCAGAAAAAGTAAATCATGTGTTTAGTTTTTGGGTGGTAATTGCACAGCAATAGATCATTGAAAAGCACAATGCCTTTTAAAGACTGAAACACCTAAATCGTATTCCTGATAACACATGGTTAGTACAGTGATGGATGTTGGAGTGGTATTGCCTGCAGGTAAGGTAAATAGACAGTGGCCAGAACACGAGGCCTTATAGTCTATGGTCAAGAGTTTAGACTTAATCCTAAGAGCGGCTATAGAAGGATTTAGGCAAGAAAGTAACCTGGTCAGATTTTCATTTTATAAAGTTACATTGGCATCCATGTGGAGAATGGATTTAAAGGGGTCAAGACTGGAGGCAGGAAGACCATTTGGGAGGCTATTACTGTAGTTATTAAGAGTTGAAGGTAGGCTGAGGAATGGGGCAAGTGCACAAAAAAGAAAATGGATTCAAAGATTTTAGAGATATCAAAAAGGCAAAATTGGTGGGACTTGACTGGAAGAGGAAACTGGGTGGAGAGTGGTGTTAGGCCTAGAGGTGGAGAATTCTGGAGGCAGAGGAAATTAAATTTGGAAGGAAAGATGATGAGTTTGGTTTCTTAAATGCTTGTGGAGGAAGCATTCATATGGAGAATTCTGATGGACAATTTTATATAGAGGACTACATTTAAAGAGGTCAAAAGCAGACTCACAATAAAATTAAAACCACCAGTAATTGTCAATTTTAAATAAACGGTATTTTCCTTTCTGGTTAAAGGTAGTACACATGGAAGTCAGAGACCCAGAATTTTTTTTTTCTGGCCAACCTGTAGAAGGGAACACAACTTATGGAACAGAACGTAAACATGGATTTTGAAAATCAACTCTAAAGCTCCTAAGAGAACAAGAAAGATTCTGTTTCATGATTCATGAGGGGTGACATTTTAGAGTTGATTTCATAAGGGAATTCATTAAGCCAGTATAGAGCCATGCCATTTTAATGTCATGTAATGTTTAAGTACCTTTAGCTATCATTTTTAAATTAGCAGAAGCAAATAAAGAGAGCTTCACTTTGTGGGAAATCGCACTTCTGTGCTTCAAGTGACTTCAAATTTGTCCTGATGTTGCCGTGCAAATAATCCCAGTGCTTACCAAGATAACTGTTAATTTCCTGAGTAGTAAATCCTTACTTTGTCTCAGTTTCCCTCCTACAAGATTGGATCGGAAAATGGGAATAGGACCTACTAATAGGTCTTACTGATAGCCTCTGGAACAGCTACCAGTGTGAGGAGTCAGACAAAATATGTAATAAATTTTTTTTTAGTGCCAGAAGAAACTTTAGAGATTACTTGCCTATCCCCCTGCCTCTCACTTTCACTCTCTGTCTGTCTGTCTGTCTGTCTCTCTCTCTCACACATACACACACCTCCCCGACACACATTCAGGTGCAGACACAAAGGATATTAATAAAAGCTAGTATTTGTTGAGAAGTTTTTGTATATCAGGCAGTGATTTAAATGGTTCACATATATTAGCTCGTTTAATCCTCAAACTACAATTAAGTAGATACTATTACTATTCCTTTTTATTTTACAGATGAGGTAGCAAGGTACAGAGAGGTTAAATAACTTGCTCAAGGTTACCAAGCTAGTAACTGGTGTGGCTGAAACTCAAAGGAGGGCATCTGGCTCTGGGATCAACCCAACCAAAACAGCATAGGTGTTGACAACACTGCAGGGAGTAAAAAAGGATAAAATGGGTTCTACTTGAGTTTCCCACTAACCTTAGCCTCACTCCCAAACAAGCAGAGAGCAGATCAGGAAGGAATTATATGCAGTACCCCCCTCCATGCTTCCAGACCAGCCTCCTTCCCCAGACTCGGTGCCAGCCTGTGCCAAGCCCCCAGAGGGCAGTGCCGAGCTATCTACCAGGCAGGCAGCACAAACAGGGCTGAGAAGGGCCCCATTCTTCCTTCAGACATCTCCTGTTTGATTCTCCCTCATTCCATTAAGGTCTTTGTGTACAAACAAGTAAGGTGGCTCATAAAGCCTTGCCCTGGGCATGCGACAGCAACCCCACCCTCTTACCCTGCTTTATTTTCCAAGTCTTTATTGTTACCTGACATTATATTATATTTTTATTTTTATTGTGTCCCCCTACTTGAAAAGAAGCCCTATGAGGACAGGGACTTTTCATGTCACATCAATTAGAGTTCCATCAATTAGAGTGCTCACTAAACAGTAGTCTATTACAAAAGAATCACCTTATTTCTGAAGTGGGCAATTCAACCTATTTCCAGGAGCTTTCTGGTGTGCTTTCAGATATCTATTGGGATTTTGTGAAAGGGTTGACTGTAAATAGCTTTCATGCTCCAGAATTTTCTTAAACAATAGGTTTTCCCAAAGTGCATTTCATAGACTACTCATTACCAGGATGTCAGTAGATATCACAAAAACGACAAATGTTGCAGTGTTTATGTAGTCTGTAATCAGCTGAGTGGTTATTGCAAATATCTAAGAGAAGTGTTTCCCAGTTTCCCAAATTCACTAGATCACAGACTTTTCTTTTAATGGAGTGCTTGATAGAGCTTACATTCCATGCAAAGTAGTGTGAGAGAAACTACTTTCAAAAGAAAAAGACTCAGTTCTATATCAGGAGAAATAACTGGCATCTTACTGTATTAAACAATCTAGTCTCATCCAAGAAAATAAGAGTGCTGTTTGTCAGTTTTAGTTTAGGTAGTGGGGACAAAGGAAAAAAGACCATTTTGAATGCTCCGTACTAAGGCAGCAGGGCAGCTCCAAGTCCTGTCTCGTGGGTCAAGAGTGAAGGGAATACTGATACAGAGCAGGACCCTGTGAGGCTCCTGGGCACAAAAGCCTTTCTGTGGCCCTCATTTCTTTGATTACAGGAAAGAGTCTTCATTCACTCTCCATGACCTTTCCAGAGGTCCAATGGGTAAATTCAAGCAGTAGTTAATTAGGAAAGGGTGGGGAGGCGAGGCAAGGGAGGGACAAACAGTCAAGGGAAACAACAGTGCAGCCTTGGGGCAAGGTCCTGGTTCCCCACCAAGGGATACACACAACAATATCTTTGAGCTGTTTTGCAGAGACTGAAACCCTCACCAGGTGGGAGAAGTTAACGGTTAACTGGTTAAGGACAGTATACTGCAAGCACATAGACTCCAGACTGGTTGGAACCACAGGGTTGATGATACTGACTCCCACGTGCCTCACCAGCAACCAATCAGAAGACAGAAGAATGTCCACCAGCTGATCATGCCCTCTTTGAAACATTATTATAAAACTTCTCACTACCCCCTCCAGGTTGGGGCACAGTTTTTGAGGGCATTAGCCCACTGTGGTCCCCTTTGCCTGGCAAAGCAATAAAGCTATTCTCGTCTACTTCACTCAAAACTCTGTCTCCAAGATTTAATTTGGTGTTGGGGTACAGAGGCCAGATTCAGCTTCAGTATGACAATGAAGTGCATTTCTACTGTTAAGATATCCTGAGAAGGATTTGTAAACTATCTTGTAAATGGTCAATATGTTTTAAATTCAAGAGCCACAGATATGGTAACAACTACTCTTTAGGCCTGAAGCTTTAGGGAGAAGCAATTTCGTACCTAAGCCACACTGATTTTAAGTGTAATATTGCAAACCATTGTTGAAATTACGTAGAGGTTATCAGACAGCAGGTGAGATTCGAATGCCTATCACTTTCCTTGAGCTGAATCTCTGTGATGTTCTTATTTGTAAACTTATTTGGCTTAGAAAGTACCTGCACCATTAGTCAAAAACTACCTCTTGGTTTTCATTTAAGTTCTTCCTTTATTAGAATGGCTTCCAAGTCATTCATTGAGAAACACAGCCAATTCAAAGATTTTGTCCATAGGCACAAAATGGATTTTTTAAAAGTGCTGCTGCACAAAGAATTGTTATTTTGCAGACAAGAATTTCTGTTCCTCTTCCCTCTCCTCTCCTAAGTCCTATTTGTTTCAGGCCTGCATACAAATGCCAGCTCTATAGGCCGTACGCTGTCTGAAGCACACTTGAGCCTGAAATAAACTTCACCTCTAAGCCTTGGTTTTCTCACCTGAAAATGGGGATATTTATGCCTGTCTCAGAGGGCTGTTATGAGGATGGAGGGACAGAAAGTGCAGTTAGTGGCCAATGAATAGCATCTGTTATTCTGAGCATCCTTGTAGCTTTGGGCTTCAGGCTAGTGAAGAGTGTGAGGTGACATTTTTTTTTTTTAAGTGCGGTGGTTAAAAAGACAATGAAAATATCAGCATTCTTTCCCTAATGAAGTCATACGTAGATGACCGGAATTTGTAAAGCATAGATAGGAGCTGCTGTGCCTGAAAAAGTGGGCTGAGGTGCGGGGGTGGGGGGGGGTGGGGAGGGGCTTCACTTGGGGGCGGGGAAGCAATCTGATCACAAGCTGCACTGCCCCTCACAGGCACTTAAGCCTCTTTGGAACAGTATTTGAAAACATGGCTCTAGCAAATCATGTTTGAAAATCAAACGGTATCTTGGGGCAGGAGCTGACCAATCTTGGAAGAAGGATGTGTTTGCTGCCAGCCGGGCCAGCTCGAGGAGGGCCTGCAGGAGCTGTCTACCCTTTTGTTGTGTCCCATCTACAGAGCCCAGGGGAAGCTTAGCATTCTCTAGGAGTTTGACTTTACACTCAGGTGGGCCTAATCACAGAGAGATGACATGGGGCCCAGGCAGAACGACTGAGGCTTCTACTGGTTGGGACCCACATCTCCTTCATACATTTCCTATCTTTCTTTGTCCATTCATCCAACAGATATTTATTATCCAGTAATAAGTATTATCCATATACTAAGCCAGAAGCTGCAGAGAGAAGATGAACAAGACACTCTCCGGTCCTCCAGGAGCTCTTAACCTAATAGGAGGATACACACATATCCCAGCAAACACCTAATAAATATAGCACGTCTCATGAATGCTGCAAATGACATGTGCAGAGTGATGGGAGCATAGAGTGAACAGCCAGTCCAAGTTTATGTTATTAAGATGGGCAAAAACAGACACAGAGACTTATTTATTTTATTTATTTATTTTTTTGCGGTACACGGGCCTCTCCCTGTTGTGGCCTCTCCCGTTGCGGAGCACAGGCTCCGGATGCGCAGGCTCAGCGGCCATGGCTCACGGGCCCAGCCGCTCCGTGGCATGTGGGATCTTCCCGGACCGGGGCACGAACCCGTGTCCCCTGCATCGGCAGGCGGACTCTCAACCACTGCACCACCAGGGAAGCCCCACAGAGACTTACTGTTAGAAGATCTATGTTATTTCACGCTTATTCTCATTTTATTTTTTCCTTGTCTCTTGTATCATCCTTCCCTCAAATCATGATCAAGGAATTTGGAAAGATGGTAGACTGAAAGTGGCCCTTTCTGCAAAATTCTTCTTGAGAATGAATATCTGCTCTCCTCTTAGAGGCCGACTCTAGTGATAGCCACCATTTATTGACTGTTTATTATCCATTGGGTTCTTGCTAAGTCCTTTAGGATTATGTATTATCCTATATATATAAATGTATTATGTCATTTAACTTCACAGAATCTTTATGATAACACCTCAACACAGATATTTTCAAAATAAAGAATGGGGAGACTCAAAGTAATTGAGAAATTTTCTCACACAGCTAGTAAATGGCAGAATCTGGATGTGAGTTCAGGTTTGACTGGCCCTAAGTCCTTAGGTCTTGGGATGGATAATTTTATGTGTCAAGTTGTCTGGAGTAAGGGATGCCACCTAAAACATTTCTGGGTGGGTCTTTGAGGGTGTTTCTGAAGGAGATTAAAGTTTGATTCAGCAGGCTGAGTAAAGACAGCCTTCCTCCTCAGTGTGGGTGTGGACCATCCAGTCCACTGACGGCCCTAATAGAACAAAAAGGCAAAGGAAGGAAAAATGCTCTCTCTTCTTGAGCTGGGATATCCATCTTTTCCTGCCCTCAGACATGGGATCTCCTGTTCTCGGGCCTTTGGGTTCTAGGACTTATGCCAGTGGCCTTGCAGTTCTCAGGTCTTTGGCCTCAGACTAGGAGTTACACCAGTGGCTCCCTTGATTCTCAGGCCTTCAGATTCAGAATGAATTATACCATCAGCGTTTCTGATTCTCCAGTTTGAAGATGGCAGACTGTGGGACTTCTTGACTTCCACAACCTCATGAGCCAATTTCTATAATAAATCCCCTCTTATACATATCTATATACATCCTATCGGTTCTGTTTCTCTGGAGGACTCTAACACAGGTCTTTTCCACTTTACCATTGCCTCTCCCATGTCATTTCTAACCTGCAAAGAGCCTGTATCTCAGAATGAGCATGGAGCTGAGGAGTGGGTTAAGTGGCCATCTGTTTTGTGTGCTTTGAAATCAGAAATGACAGATCCATTGAAAATGAGTTGCCTCATGGGAATTAAACCATTCTTCTCCCTTTGCTCTGAGTTCTTTCTGTGGTTCTACCTATTTTGTGTGTTGACCACAAGGCATCCAAATTTACTGAGCTTTTCTTTGATACTGAACTTGGGACTGGTTGTCATTGCCCTAATCTCATCTCATAGGGCTTCCGTTTCTTCTATTTAGCAAATGGAAATGATGCTCCCTCCTCATCAGGGGACTACAGAGTCTAGATGATGATTTGCATCAGTAATCCAGAAGGTGACCTAGGAACAGTACTGGTGGCTCTTCATTTGTACTAGAGATGACACTTTTCCCATATAAACCTCTTAGAAACTGTCACTGTGAATGATGTGCTGATTAAAGATAATGGTGACAATGATAATTCTTTAATTACGTGTTATACTTCTCACCTCCTTGGAATTTCAAAAGGATTCATACATGTCCTTACTCAAAATAGATCCATTAGTTATACTAAGATAAAGAGGTTACTGATAAAGTGCTGGACATTGAGCCTCATAGGGGAGAAAGCCAAATGGACTTAGCCCCATTCACTGTCCTTTTCCCAGAAAAATACCCTTTTCCTTGGAATCCTCTCAATGGTGGTTTCCACATCAGGTCTACAAGAGATAGTGGCAGTGAACGTACAGGATTAGGAGGGTAAGGAGTCTCACCTAGGTGGGCTCAGTTGCTTTGTCACACTGGGTGGGGGGAGGCCAACCTGCCCCTGTGAGTGCCGAGAAGCCCCAAGGAGGCTGCCCAAGGTATCTGTCCACTCAGCTCAAACATGTCCTCCGCTGGGCAAGTTTGGGAAAGAGGAATCATTAAACTGGGGCTCTCTCAAGACCAGGCAGTTCTCTTTCAATTGTAGTTTTTCTTCTCTCTCTCTTTACACTCTTCTCTCTATTCCAGCCTATTCATCTTCTTGGAGAAGCTGCTGTACTACCCACAGAGTGAGACCAGTCCTGTGTACCTGATAAGCAATTAGGCACAGCTGACTGGGCCAGGGATGGACATCTGAACTTGAGGGGCAGATACCCTCTTCTGGCCATTGGGAATTGGGAGACTGTTAGGGAGCTGAGCTGGAAGGTTCTGCTGACTCGAGTGATTGGACTGCCATTTTGGAAGAACTTTGAGGTCCCTGAAAAGAAATCAGTCTGCAGAAAGAAAAGAATGGAAAAAGAATCACAGAAAGAACAGAGATTAAGACGGGTAGTGAGGTGAAGGGAGAAGCTGCACAGTGAGATCTCGGGTTCTAAACTTGTTCTGTAAGATTCCCTGTATCCATACAACAGATCCTCCTTTACTTGAGCTAGTTTGAATGGGTTTCTGGTGTTTGAATGGTCTCTGAATAAGACACTGCTGGGTGTTGCCTCAGTCTGTCCCTAAAACTCAAATGAGTAAAGGTAGCCTCAGAAACACCCTCATGTCTCATGTCTGTGACTCTAGGTAAGAGTGTAACCCAGGCCATGTGGCCCCTGTGGATTAGGAGCCACTCTTCATGTGAGTGAGGCTCCATTGGCTGCAAGAAAAAAGAGAGTCATTCCAATAATGAGGCTTTTTTTTTAAAAAAGGATACTTATAACACATAGAAATAAGGAAGGCAGCAATTTTAACTGCCTGGCCCAGGCTAATGGAAGCTAGAGGGTACAGTAGCTCTATTGTTTTTATTGACAACTTCTTGACCCAGAAGAAGTTGTGTCCTTAGAATGGGGCTTCTACAGATCCTCCTTTAAACGCCATGTTTCCACATCTCAGCTATGGTCTCCTTACTTCTGTTTCTTTCCAATACTAATTTCCTTATTCTCTTCCTTCCGATATTAATGGACTTTTCCTCAATAACTCCCACAAAATTCCCCAGAAAGTGACAATCTGATTGGGCCACTTTGTTCCTGCTTGGGCACAGCATTTGCCCTGAACTCTAAAGACCATTGACAATCATGAGATGGCCTTAATCCTGGTGCCCAGTCCTGGCCTATTGAACCCATCTGTATTCAGAAAACAGCCACCTGCAGCTTCTCTCTCAGTAAGGTTGTGGGATGGACAGTTTCTATCAGAAGGATCTGATAGTGTCAGCCACCCAGAGCATCACTGTATTTTCATATCCTAGCTTGTGGAGGTCAACTTTGTTAAGAAAAATTATCTGAAACTTGGAAGTAAAAATAGGATGACTGCATGTCTTTGTAATGTCATACTGTACCATTGTCCAAAAAGACCCTAAAGAATTTTTTAATCCTCTACTTTTGTTTGACTTACTATTGAAGGGGAGCAGAAGTTGCCACTCCAAAATATGCCTCTTGGGCGTAAGAATTATTCTAGGCTGATTATTTTTAAGCAATAGCAGACACAGGAGAAGCTCTGAAAACTGAGTGGAAGTTAGCCTTTTGTAAAAGACATTTCAATTGATAAGGTAAATCTCCATTTGTAAGGGTGGCTCCCTTTCTGTACCAGGTAGAGAAGGATGACTAAACTTCGAGAAATCCTCATCAGTGGAGAAGACACCAGCTTAAATCTGCAATAACAACCTTACCCTCGTTTACTGTGCTTTCCCTGATAGCCTTCCTAACTGGCTTCCCCACCCTCCAACACCTTCTTTTGTCTTTAGCTGGAGATGGTATTTAAGGTGGTGGCTTGGGCCACTTTAGAAATTTACTTGGTTTTCTTGGGTATTTCCCATGTACGGGAGTTGTATATTCTATTAAACTTCTGTTTTACTCCTATTAATCTTTATTATGGGGCAGGGTGGGAGTCTCAGCTGAGAACCTAGAAGAATAGAGGGAAAATTACTTTTCCTCCTCTATGCTATTTACTACTGATTGGGGCCCAGACTCTGTGAAGCTACATGTTAATTTTATTCTGATAGAGATGCAGATGATTTCTTTCCTTTCAGAAGATTTTATTGCCCTATAAGACGTTAACCAATTTGGTCCCTAAATTAGCTAACTTATTCTAGCATGCCATTCCTGACGGTCTATATGAATCTCTGTTCTTCCAATTCTCCTCTGAAACAGCTTTACCATTCTCTGATTCTGTCTTTTATGAAGTAAATAAATCTTTGATACATATTCACCCTGTGTTTATATCATAATCATGTTTTAAGCTTATGTAAATTATACTTTGACCATTCAGCCAGACAGGCTGGGGGAAGTTCTCTGAGAATTGTCAGATGCCAAAAGGATAGAATCAGGCTTTTCTTTGTCATGGCTGACTTGAGGCTCATTCCCAGACATGAGTGTCCTTGACCAGGGCCTGATGTGGGAATGAGGAGGGTTCCATCGCTGATATACCAATATCATGAGGAAGGCTGGGACCCACAGTAGGGGAGACAACACAAGAATGATGAGAGTGACTAGAAAAATGAGAATTTTCACTAAATTGGGAAAATGGAAGAGAGTACTGCTGGATAAGAGGGGACCTTAACACAACAAGCAGAGACAAACTGGGAATGTCCTTTATCCAATAAGCTCTGACTAGAGGCCAATACTCATGTCTTTATTAGTGTTCAGAACTTTACTTAATAGTAGTAATAATACTACAGGTAATCTACGTAAGTAATTAATTCCTATGCTTTTTTTTTTTTTTTTTGCAATACGCGGGCCTCTCACTGTTGTGGTGTCTCCCGTTGCGGAGCACAGGCTCCGGACGCGCAGGCTCAGCGGCCATGGCTCACCACGGGCCCAGCCGCTCCGCGGAATGTGGGATCTTCCCGGACCGGGACACGAACCCGTGTCCCCTGCATTGGCAGGCGGACTCTCAACCACTGCGCCACCAGGGAAGCCCAATTCCTATGCTTTGATTGCCTAATAGTGCTAGCAGGCTTACGTATGCTATTGCTTATCTTTACCCCAGTCCCGTTAATTGGTAATACGATGAAGAGAGAGACGTGAAGAAAGTAAATAACTCACCCATGTTTTCTTCACAGTTAGAATTGTTAGAGAAAGGATTTAAACCTAAGTGTGTCTAACTCCACGGTCCATGGGCTCACCCTTTCCTTCCTCCCTATCTCCTCGCTCCCTCTCTATCTCAAACATTTATTGAGTACTACCATGTGCCAGGCTCTTGGGATACAGCAAGAAACAAAGTCCTTGTTCTCAGGGAGTTTACATTCCAGTGGGAGGGATGCAGAAAATAATAATTAAAAATACATCTCCTGTGGCAGCAGGGGCTATGAAGAAGACACAGCTTTCATATTTCTTGCTTAATGCCCGTCAGCATTGCATTTTTCTCATACTACATCCCTCATCTTCATGCAGTACTTAACTCTGGCCTGGAGAATCAGGAGGACTTCATAGAAACACCTGCAGTCTCTTTGTCTCAGGGCCTTTGGCAAAGAACAGCAGACATAGTGGCAGACAAAGCTGCTGGAAGAAGTGGTGCTAGTGGCAGCCAGAAGCTTAATCATGCATTGCAAAGGCAGTGTATGTGATGTCACGTTTCTGGTGCTGGAAGGGAAACCTAGGGCAGCTCCTTGGAAGTCGTAATCGGCCCCCTATCTGCCACGGAGGCACCTACACACTTTCCGAGGTGTGACTGCAGAGACTCGAAAGGGTTCACTCACTCTGAGAGGAATCGATAATAATTGTTGCTAAGCTAAAATTCATGCTTAGTAATCGGCATTTATAAGTCAGGATCTCAGCGGAGAGGGCATGACAATAATTAAAATAAGTGTCACATCTGAATAATTAGACCACGTTATGGCTGTGCTGGAGAAGGAAAAGCTTGCCTCTATCCTTCTAGTTTCTTCCAGCTGGTCTAAGAATTGAATTAACATCAGACAGGTTAACAGTAGAACGTCAAATTTAATTTCATACATATGGGAATCCCATATACATGAGAGGTTCAGAGACAGAAAGGCAAAATGAGGTATGTATGCCATCCTGAGTTAAGAAATGGGGTAGGGGCCTGGGGCTCCCATGGACAGTAGGGTCATTCATAGGACAAGAAGAAGGCCAGGTGTTTGGTAATTAGAGGTTTGCCCTGCCATATATATGGGGTCTCCTAGATAACATTTATTTCCATTAATAACTCTTTTCTGGGAAACCCCCCAACTTAAATTATTCTAGGTAGTTAAGGAAGGGGCAGTAATTTCTCTTGAACCTGCTGGGTCTTGATTACCTTTAGTTCAAAATGATCGTCATGCAAAAGTGGCACATTTGGTAGAAGCTCATTCTGAACCCCTACAATTGTTGTTTCACCTGTTTGTAGGACTTCTGGTTGCAATGCAGCATCAAAAATGACAAAGCAAGATCTTGAGACTGTAACAATTCAGAAAAGATAGGATTTCAGAAACTTCTGGGACACTGACATTTGGGAGGCTCTGCCTGGAAAGCACTTACCTTTTTCTTTTTAAATGTGTTGAGGCCTTTTTTTTTTTCCCCCCATTAATGGCACCTCTAAATACCAACTTTGTATTTTAACTCCTTCAAGGAATCCTCACCACTCACCTCTCACCCCCTGCCCGATTCTGAGTGTGAAGGAAGAGAAGAGGCCAGGGATCTCTAACCAAAGGCCTGGAGGGAAAGAGAACAGGATGAGATGAACAGTGAGCCTTGAGAGGCCTCACACAGGCCCTTCCAGGAGAGCCCTGGTTTTCCACTTCTTTTGGGGACTGGTCTGGATTGCTGAGACTATGGTCCGTGTACTGGCATCTTGGTCAATAGGGCTCAGCTTCCAGGTTGGGCTCCTGTTTCTTAATTTCCTCATGCCTCCCAGTGGCATCACCGGATCCAGCTCTCCTTGTGTGCAGGGGTTACAGCAGGTCATGGATTTGGTGAGGCCAGTTACTCTGGGCTGGCTGCTTCCTACCTCTGACGGCTCTGCTTGCCTACACATTGGGATCATCTGGAGAGATTAAAAAAAAAAAAAAATCAGGGGGTAGATGGGACCAGGCATCAGTAATTTAAAAAATCTCCCCAGGTGATTCTAATACTCAGACAAACTGGAGAACCACTGTCCTAAGAGTCATAAGAGTGAGCTGGTCTCACAGTAGACATGTGCTTACGTTTCAGGGAGTGAACACATGAACCCATGATGGATCTATAGCATGACATTCTCGGGGAAGAGAGCACCTACTTCTGTGGCATAGCATGTGGAAACTATATTCTGAATCATGATCTTATTCCCATTTTACAGAGGAGGAAACTGGGGCTCAGTAAGGATAGGCAAAATTCCCTAGGACAGTCAGCTAGAAGGAGCAGAACGATGTGTGTGTACTGAAGACTCTACTGTTAGAGCAGAGGGGAGACCAGGAATGAATTTCACTCTATGTAAATTGTGGCATGCCAGAGCTAGCACTTCAGGATCTACAAATTAGAGCTTTTCCAAATTTCCACCTTAAAGAGCCAATTCCAAACCTTAAAACAAGTTACATTGGATTTAAGGGCTGAAGCCCAGTAATTCAAGAGTGTTGCACTTGGGCATGGCTCTGCTAGGAGGAGAGATGGGCCCTGGTAAGGATTATGTTAGGGACAAACAGGGTGTGTCTTCTGGGGACCGCACTATGGATGGTCAAACAGCTCCGTGACAGGTAGAGTGAGGTGGGGAAGGACACAGATCAATGAACTGTCTAGCTCAACACATCCTCACTTCCTCAGGCAAATAAAACCACAGGGAGAAACAGACAAGAAGGCTATTAATGTGTTGGTTCACCGTGTGCCTTGATTCTGGAATAGTCTTTCCCATCCAAGTCATGGCTTCAGTCTTCCAAAATTATCCTACCTCTGAAAAAGCCACTCCAGCACATGAATCTTCCATGATGTCTCTCACAGAGTGGTATCCACATCCCTCATTCAAAGATCCAATACACTCCCCAATTTGATCTTTCTCTACTTTTCTGGTATTTTCACTGACCCTCCACCAACCTTGGGTTTCAGCAAGTTGGATCTAATGGCCGTTTTCTGAAAATGCTCTGAGGCTAGTCTCACTGACCAGAGCGCTCTACATGTCCTCCACCCTCAGTGCATGCCCTCCCCCCATAGGTACCCAAGTCCCTGCTTTCCTCAAAGCCCAGTTCACACGCCTCCTGTTTGTTAGTGGTCTTCTCACGGCTTCCAGGTGTACTGAAGCCTCCTTTCCTTGGACTCACAAAGCAGAGTTAGTTGCAGCCTTGTTCACAGCACTCCACAATCTACCTTCTTTGGGTGTGTGTGTTCTGTCCATCACTAGATGCTCATAAAAATTAGAGCAGAAAACATTAAAAAAACCCTTTTATCCCTTATATGAGTAATCTTAATGATAACCTGGCAAGCACTTAGGTATCTCAAGTTGATTAGTTTACAGCTGCTGCCTAATGTATCACTGCAATCTTAGTGGCTTAAAACAATACTCATTTATTATCTTACAGTTTTTGTAGGTCAGAATTTTGGGTAAGGTGTGGGACTGGATTTCTGTTCATGGTCTCAAAGGGCTGAAATCAGGTGTTACCTGGTCCTTGTCCAAGCTCATTTCCTGTGTTTGTTGCTATTGATAGAATTCATTTCCTGTAGTTGTAGGACTGAGGTCCCCATATTTCTTTCTGGCTGTCAACCAAGGGTTGCTATCAGCTCTGTAAAAAAAAAATGAATAAACAGAAACTTCAATTAAATAGAGTCAGGAGACCGGGGGAGGAGCTCTCACACCCTGTGACAGCAGCAGAGCTGAACGGGAAGAAGAAAGCCTTCTTTCCTGGCATGAACTCAACCAATGAAAAGCCATGGACTCTTTCTTACTGTAGCCCTCCCAACTCCCTTTTCCTCCTAATAAAAGTGTTCTCCTTCCCTTGCCATGAGGGGACTTGCACGTTGGCTCATCATAGTTGCAGACCTTGAATTGCAATTCTCTGCTGGTTCTGAAGGAACCCTTTTTTTTTTTTCCTGGAGAAATAACTGGCAGTCTATTTGTTTTAGGCCAAAGTTTTGGTGGCCTATATGGGGGCCAGAGAAGACTCTCGACAGCTCTGGGGTAGGTAAGCAAACAGGTGCTGTTACCCACAGGTTGACCCATATGCTCACTGATGTTTTTCACTGACCCTGGAGTTTGAAGGTAGCTCTTCTCCTGGATCCAAGCTCATGCCCTCTTTGCATCTGAAGCTCTCCAGGCTTTATTTGAGATCTAGTTAAAGGTTTTGTCTTTCTGGTTAAGGGCTTGTTCTGTATGCAAGTACTCATTTGACACTTGGTTTGATTTTGGGATCAGACTGTTTCACTGAAATTGGCTGAGAAGCCTCTAGCCCATTCCTTTGGGAACAGGGACTACTTCACTGAAACTGTGCCAGTTCAGCCATCGGCCCATTCATTTGGCACAGGGACTGTTCTATGGGAACTAGGTGGAAAGCCTGTGGCCTGGCTCCTCCAGGACCAAGCTGCTCCCTTTGAACTGGCTGGTATTAGGCTTGCTGGCTATTGAGTTGCAAGCTGTTTGAGATATTTGAACTGTTTATGCTGTTTGAATTGCTAGCTGTTTGAGCTATCAACTGTTTGAGCTGTTTGAAAACTGTTCTTTTACTCTAGAGAAAATCCTGTGAGAAACAAGGACCCAGTTATCTAAATATTTTGAGGACTGCCCTCGCCCCCAAAAGGGACTCCAGCAGATTTTATGTTTAAAAACTGTGGTCCTTCCTCATATGCCTTTTTAACTGAATGAACTGACCTGACCGAAGGCAATTTAGAAAATCAATTGCCATTATGGGGAAATTTTGAAACACCCAGGCTTAATTTTCTGAAAGCTGAATTGGACTACAAAAGCTTGAAGTTTTCCAGAAAAAAATGGACTGCCTATCTTGACTGGTATTTGAGGCTTCCAAACGTTATCCAGAGCCTGAAGTGACCTCTTTCTGCAGAATAATATTTTAAGATTGACTGAGGCAAACAAATGATTAAAGAAAGATCAAACGGTTCTTGAAGCCTCAGGCTCTTCTTCTTGGTTTTTTTGTCTCAGGCTCTACCTCAAATGCTATTTTCCTCCTTGCTTTCTATGCTGCCTGCATCTCCCGTATAACCTCAGTTCCCCCACTTTAATTCTCTCACCAAACTTTCCTTTTTCTCTGAAACACTCCCCACTCCATTTCCTCTGAACTTATCAGAACCTGTCCCTTTAGAATTAAGCCTTCTGAGAATCCAAAGAGGCTAAACCCTTAATTACTTATATACTCTGGACTAAAGCTGAATTGTGAGCCATCGTCAAAGATGTTCCCAAGGTAACCAAAGATCCTCACAGATTTGCTGAGGTTTTTAATATAGTTATTCAAACTTATTAACCTGGTTTCTCTGACTTAACATCAGCTAGTTCATATTGTTGTTGGTGAAGGCCAGGATGTTGTTAGATGAAAACCACTAATTGGGAAAATCCTGAAAAGTCTCTAGACAACTGGGAGACCAACCTGCTAACTTATTATATGGTCAGGCTCAGGCAATTGCTAGGTGAATTCATCAAGCAATTCTTAGGACTTTTCTAAAGCCTGTTGATGGGAACAAAATTCAGACTTGCACACAAAAATCTGATGAACATGTTCAGGACTATTACAATCAATTTGAATGTTTTCAAAGAAAATTCTAGTCTTCCTTCAGATGTTGATTCTATCTGGGTAGCTTTTAACTCTATGCTTATTAATGGGCTGAACTGGAACCTTTCCCTTCTAGTAAAAAGGAGCAGGATGGAACGGGAAACTATGTCTACTCTAGATTTACTTAATCTGGCAAACCAGCTCTCTTGTGCTCTAGATGTGTCACCTCAAAGGAAGACCACCAAAATTCTTACATCTTCAACACCAGCAATCGAAAGCCCTTAAACGAAACCAGCGCCCTCTTGGTTTCTGCTATTATTACAAGTAGCCAGCATATTGGAAAAGAGATTGTTACAAATTGAAGCACTTTAGGTGCCTTCAGCCCTCTAACTAGCCTTTCCAACATCCTCACAATTCTCAGTGATGGGCTTTCCCCAATCCTCCCTCTTAATCAGCTTGGAAAAACATTTCTTCAGAATGGGACGAATCTCTTCCAGTCCTAATTGACAACAGAGCCAGTGTCTTAGTGCTCAGTCCCACTATTATAAAACATCCTCTGCCTTGGAGTACTAAAATAGTTCAAATAGTGGGGATCTCTGATGAACTTCAATTGATCCCTGCCTCTGAACCTATTCCCTTTTGTTTCAGCTCTTTGAGAGACATTCGCCCTTTTCTCCTTAGTTCCTTTCTCTCTCTCCATTTCCTAGGCTGAGACTTCTTAGAAAAGCATGATGTCGGAATTTCTTTCTCCCAAAATGGGGGAATAATTCTAGAATTTGACAGTAGTCATCAAAGTAACCCACCAGGTGAATTAAATGACATTTTGACATCTTTTATTTGTTATTGACATCAATCATTTGTCCCTATTGAATCAGCTAACACTTTCCTTGTGGGCTAAATCTCCCACTGATGTTGGCAAAGGTCACAGCATGCTTCCCATCAAGATTCAAACAGATCCCCCTCTTCCCAGAATGAATCAATATCCTATAAGTAGAGAAACTCTTCAATGCATAAAGCCCATAACAGAATATTATAAGACTCAATGCCTCATTATCCCTTGTACGAGTCCCTGAATCACTCCCATTTTACCCGTGAGAAAACCTAGACTTTTATCCAGGACCAATAAATGACATTGTTATTCCTCAACCCCTGTTATTTCTAATCCCCATATGCTGCTAATATCCCACTGGAAGCAAATTCTTTACTATAATTGATTTATGCAGTGCATTCTTTAGTATTCCAGTTGATGAAGCTAGCCAATACCTTTTTGCCTTCAATTGGGAAGAAAAACAATTCACCTGAACAGTAATGCCTCAGGGTTTTACTGAGAGTTCTTATTTCTCACAAATCTTGAAGGCTGATCTGGATGATATAGAGTTCCCTAGGGGTTCTACTTTGTTGCAATACGTGGATGATTTGATTTGCTTCTTGCTCTTCTGCTCAAGATTCCTCACAGGAAGACAGCATCCACTTACTAAAGCTTTTAGCCTTAAAGGGACATAAAGTTGCCAAAGAAAAATTGCAGTTTGCCCAAACCCAGGTCTAACATTTAGCGTATCTGATATAGAACAAGGGCTACACCTAGATCCAGATTCACGGTGTCTTAAGTTTTCCAAAACTTAAAGCTAAGAGTCAACTGTGAGTTTTTCTTGGGCTAGTTGGTTATTGCCGAAACGGATTCCAAATTTCTCTCTTATGGCAAAAACTCTGTATTCTTTACTCAACATTAACAGCCCTGACCCAATTTTATAGGAAGAATCAGACAACATAGACTTCATGGCCATAAAAGAGAGTCTGATGAACCCATCTGCCCTTGGTATCCCAATTATCAGATCCCCCTTTTCCTTTTTATATATGGGAAGGAAGGGAATGCCCTTAGGATACTCACCCCAAAACATGGGGACTATCACCAACCCATAGGGTATTGTAGACAGCAACTGGACCCTGTGGCACAGGGATGGCCTCCTTGTCTTAGAGCCACTGCAGTCACTGCCCTTTTGATTAAGACCACTGAGAAATTTGTTGTGGGATCCCCTTTAACCATTTTTGTACCTCATGCAGTAGAAGCTCTCCTGAATTCTCATCACACTCAATATTTCTCACGCAGCGGCCTCACCTCCTATGAAATCCTTTTGTTAACTGTCCCTCACATAACTGTTTTATGTTGTAATTCTTAGCCTAACTACTCTTCTCCTCTCCATCACTGATGAAGTTCGTCATGACTGCTTAATGCTGATGGAACACCTCCTGATTCCTTATAATGATCTATAGGAAATTCCATTAGGTAATATTGACTTCTCATCGTTCTTATTTAAAAGGTGACGGTGGCAAATATTATGCTGGGCATGCTATTACAACTTCTTTTGATGTTATTGAGGCAGCATCTTTACCTATGGCTACTTTAGCCCAACATGCTTTTATACAAGCTTGTACTTTAGCCAAGGACAAAACTGCCAATATTTATACTGATAGTAGATATACTTTTGTAGTAGTTCATGATTTTGGAATGTTCTTGAAGCAATGTGGCTTTCTTACGTTCAGTGGGAATAAAATTAAAAATGGCCCTCTGTTTAGGAATTATTGAATACAATACTTTTACCTGCCACTTTAGCTATTATTAAGATTCTAGGACATTCTAATCTTGATTCTCTGAAAATTAAGGGAAATCACCTTGCTGACATTTTTTCAAGGAATGCTGCCCTTAAAGGGATTAACAGCAGCCAAACATCTGTCATGGTCCAAAGGGATATTTTTCCAAATGATAATTTAGAAAAACTGGCTAGAGAGGCCCAATAATTGGCCTCAGAAAGAAAAACAAGATTGGAAATCCAACAGTTTTTGGCTTGATAAAAAGAGCAAGCTCTGGTTTGGACTACGTAACAACCCAGTCTTACCAGGGACCCTAAAATTCCCACTCCTCACCATGGTACATACATTATGCTATCAGTCTAGTGACAAAATGATAGCCTTCATGCATCAGTATTGGTGGGGAAACACTAACAAGGCTGCAGAAAGTGCCTACCTCATTTGTTCCACTTTTCCAAAGTGCAACCCAGGGAAGCCTGTTTGTACTTCTCCTGGATATTTCAAACTGCCTGGGCCATTCAAGTTCTGGCAAATGGATTTCATACAACTTCCTCCATCTCATGGATATAAATATGTTTAAGTCATGATCTGTATGTTTTCACACTGGACTGAAGCCTTCTCTTACAGACAGGCTAGTACCTCTTCTGTGGCTAAAGGCCTTTTGGAAAAGAGTATCCCTACATGGGGAAATCCTCTCAAACTTCACAGTGATTGACGAACCCATTTTATGGGCCAGGTACTTTCACAAGTCTGTGTTGTTTGGCCAGTTTTACAACACTTTCACTGTACTTAGCGCCCTCAATCCTCTGGTTTAGTCGGACACAGTTATGGCATTATTAACACTCAACTGGCAAAATTTGTAGAGGCCCTCCAAATGCCTTGGCTAAAAGCATTTTCATTGGTCCTTCTAAGTCTCAGGGGTAGCCCTTTTGGAACTCATGAACTCTCACCCATTGAGATAGTCACAGGACGCTCAATACACTTGGCTTCTGATTCTTTTGACCCATAACTAATAAAAGGAGAAACATTCTAATATTGAAAAGGCCTAATCACTTCTATTAAAATAACCATGTTTTGGTAGAACCATCTTTTCAAGGTGTACCCTTGAGAGATGAAGTCCTCAAGCATTACACCTTGCAGTCTGAAGATTTTGTCTATTGGGAAAGATGTCTCCAGAAGAACTCTCTTCAACCTCAGTGGAAAGGTCCCAATCAAATACTGCTATCCAACCCTTGTGCCACCAAACTCCGAGGAATAGACTCTTGGATTCACATGACACACCTAAACAAAGCACAGAAACCTGACTGGACCTACACGTTATCTGATGACTTGAAAGTAAAGATTTCCTGGAATTGAAGCAGACAACATCTGATGAGACAGCTTTCCCAAGATGTCTGGATCAGACCTGTTGGAAGTTTGTTGCCAAACCTTTGATGATGACATAATGCTTCAGGTGATCTCTAATTTCTATGATCTTGATAATATTGGGTTGGCCCAAAAGTTTGTTCGGGTCTTTCCATAAGCCGTCATGGAAAACCCCAAATGAACTTTCTGGCCAACCCAATATATGAAGTTTAGATTAAAAGTGCCTGAGAGGGCTTCCCTGGTGGTGCAGTGGTTGAGAGTCCGCTTGCCGATGCAGGGGGCACGGGTTCGTGCCCCGGTCCAGGAAGATCCCACATGCCGCGGAGTGGCTAGGCCCGTGAGCCATGGCCGCTGAGCCTGCGCGTCCGGAGCCTGTGCTCTGCAATGGGAGAGGCCACGACAGGGAGAGACCCGCGAACCGCAAAAAAAAAAAAAAAAAAAAAAAAAAGTGCCTGAGAGTTCTCCCTCTTACCCTTCGTTGTTACTTGAATATGACCTCAATAGGTTTCCAATCTGTTCACTTTCCCTTTGACCTGAGACACTACATCCAGGGAAGTTCCATTTGACATTTAGAGACAAAAAGCACTGAAACCAGAAAACCTGACTCTTGATCAGCAATGCTTTCAGAGAAGGATCTTGATCAAAAGGGAGAAAATGTAAAAAATTTAATAAACAGAAACCTCAATTACATAGAGTTGGGAGACCAGAAAGGGGAGTTCTCATGTCCTGTGGCACTAGCAGACCCTTACAAGAAGAGGAAAGTCTCTTCTTCGTTCCTGGTAAGAACACAGCCAATGAAAAGCCATGGACTCTTTGCTTATGTATCCCTCCCAACTTCCTTTTTCCTTCTGTAAAAGAGTTCTTCCCTTGTTATGCAGGCACTTACATGTGGCTCACTGTATTTGCAGACCCCTAACTGCAGTTCTCTGCTGTTCCCAAATAAACACTTTTTTAGCTAGGGAAATAACTGGCAGTCTACTTGTTTTAGGTCAATAGCTCCTAAAGGTCACTCTCAGATTCTTGCCACAAGGGCCCATCCATCGTCAAAGCCAGCAGAAGAACGTCTCTTGAATTGAATTGCTCTCAGGTTTGCACAGACTTCTCTGGTCTCTGACCTCTAGGCTCAAATTTAAAGGACTCGTGTGATTAGGTCAGACCCACCCAGGATAATCTCTCTTTTGCCATATGTTTTGCCACAATATATCCTGGGATTGATACATAGGTTCTACCCACACTCAAAAAAGAGGAGATTGTATAAGGGTCATTGAAGTCATCTTGGAATTCTGCCTACCACACAAATATTAATCAATAATGCACTAACTAAATCCTATCTTTGGGCCATTGGACTTTGGGTGTGTTTATGGTCGCAAGTCTTTTTGATTCCCTCCTGATATATTTACAATTTTTTGTGTGTGCATACGTGTATCCCTTTTTCTGGGAAGAAGATCCATGATTTTCATTAGATTCTCAAACATTCTGGAAGTGTTCACTCATCACAGACACCCACACCAGGTGAATTAAATCAGAGTCACTGCAGATGGTAAATTCTAATGGTAGCCTAAGTGGAAAACCACCATGTGCAAGGAACACTGAGCTTGGAAGATAAGTGACCTTGGTTTTTATCTCACTACCAGTGTCTCTTGACTATGAGACCTTAGAGAAATCACTCAACTTCTTTGGGTCTTATGTGCAAAGAGGATTATAATAATAAGTGCTGTTTCTAACAGTTTTTAGGAGGATGAAAAGTATGTAAAAACGTTTGCAAACTGTGAAGTGTTAGCATTTACCAATTATCAGTGTGAAGAGACACTAAGTGAGTAGGAGACAATATTTTGACTGGAAAAGGAAGGTAAAAGTTCACATCTATCAGAGTTCAATATTAGATACTGTGTACCTTCCAGAGTCTTCTGCTGTTGGGAACAAGTAAGTTGCCATAACCTTTCTGGAAAGCAATTTCCCAATATATATCAGGAGTGTAAAAAATGTCCAAGCCAGTTGACCCCAGGATAACATTTCTAGGGATTTCTTTTAAGCATTTAATTTATTTTTCGTTTAAGGATTTAATGAATGTACAAAGATTATGGTAGTATAAAATTAGAAATAATCTAAATATTTAACAATAAGGGATTGTTTAATGATAAATGGTATATTATTTAAGTGTTAACATTCTTTTGCATTTAAATATTTGACATGGAAATGTGCTTATAATAAATAGTATGAAAGTTAATTTATAAATATGGTTTGTATGATATGTTCACATTTTTTAAGAGTTCTAGAAGGATTTATACCAAAATATTGACAGTGGATCAGGGGATGAAATTTTTGGAAGTATTATTATTTTTTTCTTATATTGAATCTGCATTTTTTTTTGATTTTCCATTTAAAAAGAAAAGTCTGTTAAAATTACTCAGTGTTGTTAAGGATCAGGGTCACTTCCATTCCTACTGAGTGCAGAATCCACTTCTCTTATCCCAAGGGAAGAGTCAGGAGCACAAACGGGGCTTATCCTAATGCCAGGGGCTGACTCAGAATGATAAAATAATTATCTGCTTTTCTCCCAAAGGCTGGCCATCCTGCCTTCCTCCACTTTCCATCCCCAAGCTGGGCCAGGATATTTTGAGCAAAATGAGTCGTTGAAATCTCTAACATGAAAATTGTCCCTCCTTAAGCTGGGTTCTCTGAACAAAGTGTTCTCACTGATCGCCACCCTCTGTGCCCCTTCATTGTCACAGCTGGGAGGCTGACCTTTCTTGAGACCCAGCTGAAGTAGTGTGGGGTTTGGCATGGGACCCAGGTCTAGGCTGCCAGACTAATTAGTTATGCTGCCTTGTGCATACAGTTTAGATGCTCTGAGTTTTGATTTCATAATCTCTAGTTGCCAGACAAATGGGTTGGTAGGAACAGCTTAGATGGACCCATGGAAGCATTTGCAAACTTGGACATGTTCACGTGGCACTTCTGATCAAACCATCATTCCTGCTGATCCAAACTAGTGTGATGTTCCGGCTCTAAAATTGTGGCTCATGACCTGTGGGCTCACTGTGTGCCACAGTCACCAGCTGAGCTGCTGCTGCCATGCTTGTCTCCACAGTCCTGTTCTAAGCTGTGGCCTAAAACTACTCTTCTCCCCTACGTGGCTCTTGCCATTGCCTCACACCAGGACCAGCAGCCTGTCTTTTAACTCCCATCCCAGAGTGTAAAGTAATATTTCTCAAAGTGTGTTCCCTGTGTCATCTGCCACCAACTTGCCTGGATCCTAGTTAAAAACCATATCCCTGGGTCAAATTCCAGACTTATGGATCAGAATTGGCTTTTGGAATGACTGGGAATCTATGTTGATATTAAGTTCTCCATGTGATTCTTCTGCACATTAACGTTTGAACACCACTGATCCAGGGCTTGGATACTGAACGTAGACCTCTCAGATGCTACCTGTCTCTTTGCTTCCCTGGCTGGCCTGGACTCTGGTATCGGATACTCCCTATTTCTTGGTTTCTGATACTTATCTTGTACTTCCTTGTATGATTAGTGCACTGTTATTTACAAATGAACAAAAACTCAATCCAAAATAATTTAAACAAAAAGAAACTTTATTGTAGAAGTTCAGGAATAGACTGCTTTCAGGCATGGTTTGATGCAGGGGCACATGTTCTGTTTTTCTCTATCTCCTCACTTGGCTACTCTCTCCTCTTTGTTATTCTCAGAAAGAATTGATTCTGTGCTCAAAGAATGGCTACAGAGGATCCAGATCTTATAGCCTATCATATTTTAGCCTGGTGGAAAGTTTAAATCCAAAATTCTCATCAAAGTCTTACACACACTCTCTCTGGCTCTGATGGGGTCACCTGTGCATCCTTGAGCCAGCCACACATTTCAGGGGGATGAGTGCCTCTCATTGACCATGGTTCAGTGGTGGTTAGCTTTCAACAACATAGACTAAGGTGGGAGTTGGCGGGGTGTCGGGTGCATTCCCAAATGAAAATTGTAGGCTTTTCTCAGAAGTAAGGTAAATGGTTGCTAAATGACCCCAGGCGCAAATGTCCATTTACTCCTTTTGTGAAATTTGGACTCTCCCCGAAACTGCTGTGACTCAGGCCCACAGCACTCTGTCTGATGTTCTGACCTTATGGGTCAGCTCCTGTATCTGTGATAAGGCACCCGGCTTGTGCAGTCCCCATGGCTTCCTCACGCCCATGCCCTGTCCCACTCTAGCCATATCAGCCATGCCCCTCTGAGTGCCAGCTGTTACAACAGGCCCAGTTTCCTCTACCATCCATTATTACCCATAGCCAAACCCAGAAGCAAAACAGACATTTCTTTTGAAATCCAAAGTAGAAGACGATCAGCTGAATTCAGACATAACTGAGGGTAAGGGAACCTCTTTTATTAAAGCCCTGTCCCTCTGTCAGAGGTGATTTCACTCAAACTCTTAAAAGCTCAGGTTAATTCACCCCCCACCAGGCTGCACTGAAAGGGAATAGCCAGCAGGCCTGAAGCACAGGGGCTGATGGTTAAGATGAGAGGCTGCACTTTGTTCCCCAGGAAAGAGCTACAGATTGAGTCCATTCCCCATCCTGCAGAGGTGACAATGCAGCAGGCTGCCTGGGGGCTGACACTGGGGTTAGACATAAAGAAAAGAATTAAGCAAAGAAGGAGCCTTGGCCAGGAGGAGACTTTGTTCTCTGGACTACACACCAGAGCTGGAAGAGACTCTAGTAGCCTGAAGCCCACAGTGCTGTGTGTTCTTTTGGTTCAGGACGGGATTCCAAAAGGGGTCAAACCTTCTGCATTACACTGTATGGGGAGAGATTAGAGATTAGCTGCTCACCTTCTCTCACCTTTATTTGGGCTGAGACAAATTTCCAGACAGAGTATACCTACAGGACAGAGGTTATTTCCCACTGGGCAAATGTAATTAGATGAGACAAAAACAAAGCTTTGAAGCCCTAATTCGGGGCAAACCCCTAAGTGGTTTATACATATGAACAGCCAGGAAACAGGGGCTGAGGCTGTCCTTGCCAGGCCTGGGCAGAGCTAACCCTGGGCGTGAGAGCTGCACCACTGATCCTGTGCTTGGCTCTAAACCTCCTTCCATTTAGCAGCTGTGGACCCCACACTCTGGAATATGTTTTTGGTGTGTCCAAGGAGGAAGGTCTGTCAGTGCTTGAAATTGGATTGTTTCAAATAACCATTGTGCAGAATGACAGTGAGGAAGGCAAAATACGGATGCTTCCCCCTAAACTTTAGGGCCAAAAGGGATTTTTTTGGAGGGGTTAGGTTTATGTACTGTACATTATTTATATTTTATTTTTTTATTCAAGTATAGTCGATTTACAATATTGTGTTAGTTTCAGATGTACAGCAAAGTGATATATTCTTTTTCAGATTCTTTCCATTATAGATCATTACAGGACATTGAATATAGTTCCCTGTGCTATACAGTAGGTCCTTGCTGTTTGTCTACTTTATAGATAGTAGTGTGTATCTGTTAATCCCAAACTTCTAATTTACCCCTCCCCCCCTTTCCCCTTTGGTAACCTTAAGTTTGTTTTCTGTCTGTGGGTCTATTTCTGTTTTGTAAATAAGTTAATTTATATCATTTTTTTAGATTCCACATATAAGTGAGATCACATGATATTTGTCTTTGTCTGACTTACTTCACTTAGTGTGATAATCTCTAGGTCCATTCACATTGCTGCAAATGGCATTATTTCATTCATTTATTTTAATTTTTTTATTGGAGTATAATTGCTTTACAATGTTGTGTTGGCTTCTGCCATACAGCGAAGTGAATCAGCCATATGTGTGTATACACATCTCCTCCCTCTTGAACCTCCCTCCCCGCCCCCATCCCACCCAACTAGGGCATCACAGAGCACCAAGTTGAGCTCCATGTGTACTTCATTCTTCTTTATGGCTGAGTAATATTCCATTTCATATATATATATATATATAATCACATCTTCTTTATCCATTCATCTGTTGATGGACAATTAGGTTGTTTCTATGTCTGGGCTATTGTAATAGTGCTGCTATGAACATAGGGGGGCATGTGTCTTTTCAAAATAGAGTTTTCATCTTTTTCGGGTATATGCCCAGGAGTGGGATTGCTGGAACATATGGTCACTTTATTTTTAGTTTTTAAAGAAACCTCCATACTGTTTTCCATAGTGACTGCACAAATTTATGGTCCCACCAACAGTGTAGAAGGGTTTCTTTATCTGCACATCCTCTCCAGCATTTATTATTTGTAGACATTTTGATGATGGCCATTCTGACCAGTGTGAGGTGATATCTCATTGTAGTTTTTCTTTTAATAAATTATTGGATTGAACTAAACTTTATTATTATTATTTTTTAATTAATTAATTAATTAATATATTTTTGGCTGCATTGGGTCTTCATTGCTGCCTGAGGGCTTTCTCTAGTTGTGGCGAATGGGGGCTACTCTTCGTTGCAGTGTGTGGCCTTCTCATTGTGGTAGCTTCTCTTGTTGCAGAGCACGGGCTCTAGGTGTGCAGGCTTCAGTAGTTGTGGCATGCGGGCTTTAGAATGCAGGCTCAGTAGTTGTGGCACATGGGTTTAGTTGCTCCACGGCATGTGGGATCTTCCTGGACCAGGGCTCAAACCTATGTCCCCTGCATTGGCAGGCAGATTCTTAACCACTATGCCACCAGGGAAGTCCCCTCATTATAGTTTTGATTTGCATTTTCTAATAATTAGCGATGTTGAGCATCTTTTCATGTGCCTGTTGGCCATCTGTATGTCTTCTTTGGAGAAATATTTATTTAGTTCTTCTCCCCATTTTTTTCCTTTTTTTTTTTTTTTTTTTTTTTGCGATACGCGGGCCTCTCACTGTTGTGGCCTCTCCCGTTGCGGAGCACAGGCTCCGGACGTGCAGGTTCAGCGGCCATGGCTCATGGGCCCAGCCGCTCCGCGGCATGTGGGATCTTCCCAGACCAGGTCATGAACCCGTGTCCCCTGCATCGGCAGGTGGACTCTCAACCACTGCACCACCAGGGAAGCCCCCCATTTTTTTGATTGAGTTATTTTTTTTTTATATTGAGTTGTATGAACTGTTTGTATATTTTGGAAATTAAGCCCTTGTTGGTAGGACCTAAAGGAACTTGTCATCAGCAGCTGACAGGTTTTCTACTCTCGCTCTGGGATGGAGGAAGTGGGGAGGTGATTGTGCCTAGACCAGAATCTCTCAAGATCCAGGAGATTTTGCCCAGGGACACGTGAAATGGGAGCAGCAGGACCATTGGGAGAAAGGAACTTGCAATGCCGAGAGCTGGGGATTTCTCCAGTCTTCCCTGGGCAGGAATGTCCACCCCCAGTTGAAGGACCAATTCAGCAAGAATAGAACCATGGGCAGTAAGGAGGAGGAGGGCCACAGCTCTTCTGGCTAGCCTGCTTTGCTCTCACACTGGGGTGGGTCTCAGATGCTGCCCAGGAACCCGCTGGCAGTGCCTTTGATAGCACCCCATTCTTGGGTGTAGGGCCACAGATTTGCTTTTTACCCAAATCTCTCTGGCTGCTGAAAAATGTAAGAATATCAGTGAGGAGTATCTTAAAGAGCTGCTTTTGGTCTTCTTGCCAGAGAACCAATATTAGTTGTGAACAATAGGGCTACATCAGGGCTGCAGAAATATGAATTTTTCAATGGTGTTTCAAGGAATACTGGAATCTTATCAAAAGCAACATTCAAATTATTGATTCAATTATTTAAAGTGCATTAGCCTATCAGAGGTGCCTATCAAAGGGTGCCTATCAGACTCAGACGTCTGAGTGTTTAATCCAGTGAAAAGAGCCCAGGCAGGGAGCATATGTTAAAGTTCTTTGCATCTCTATGTGAGCACAGTGTATGATATGTGACATCAATGTTATTTTTTGTTTTGGTTTTGGTTGGGTGATGAGATGAGCAAGGGATTAAAATTCCATGTTTGTTTCCACTGACCTACCCTGCCCATTTGGGAAATGATTTGTTTTCTTGAACACATCATATGACTTCTTTTGTTTTTAATCTATAGAACAAAATGGATTTTATGAAACAAACTGAAAAAATTCCAGTGAGCCCAGGCCACAAAGATATTTCCACAAATGTCAGGTCATTGCTGCTCTGTCCCCTCAACTGAGGGTACAAATAGTTCAGATATCCCCAGAAACTCTTGCCTACTCAAATAGTATTGCTCAGAAATGAACTAGCACTTTGGCTTAAAGGTAACTGTCTTAAGCTTTTTACGACATCAAAAACACACAGATCAACATTTAAGTAATTAAGTCAGTCATCAAGATGTTTGGTTTACAGCATGTAAAATAATCATCTCTATTGAGTCTTCAAAGAATTGAGCAGTTGAATGTCATGCCAGCACAGCCTTTATTGAATCCTTTTTATTGAATCTTGTGAATTAAAAGGCCCCCAATTTTGAAATATCTGGGGGAGTTGGTCTCATTGTGTTTCCCTTGGGGATTGGGGATGTGGTCCAAGAGAGCAAAGCCTACTCTTAGGAAAATCTTCTAATTCTGATCCACAAAGGAAATCCAGGAGAGAAGAGAGTGTATTTCCATTTGTTGTCTACAGGGTTCTTTGTTTGTATTGCTCTGGAAATGGGATGACTCTGTATATCTGGGTTATAGTTGATGGAATAAAGCATCATTTTATACCATATCTGAGAAATAACTTGAGTCTATAAAAAATAATAAAGTGGGCCAGCTCCTTCTGGGAACATTCTCTGTCTGTCCCTGGGATCCTGCTTCCATTAATATATATGGATAACGCCTGACATTGCTTTATATTTATGTGCCTGTCAACCCTGTATTTATTAATACACCCCTAGGCTTTCATAAGGTGATGAAAACAGTGATGTTATATATCCCGTTGGATGTGTCTTTAAAAAATAAAACACTCTCTGCTGAATTGTAAGCTGTTTCACAAGGTAGAGGCTGTTTGGGAGGGCCTTTCCAGAATCAGGGCTCGACCAAGGATAGGACTGGCTAGTGTGGTGATTCCTGTGAAACCAAGTTCAGATGATGATGAAATAATCCCGGATTCCAGGGCCAGATCTATGCTGCTGAGTTAGTTCTTGCCTGCCCACTTTTGTCACTATTTTACTTTATGACTTGGAGATGAATTTATTTCCTGAATCCTTGGTCCCAAATTGTGAAAAAAGAATAAACTACCCATCACCAACTTGAACCTTAAAGGAATGGCTGTATCAGTTATTCATTATGTGCCAGCCACTGCTGTCAGCCCCTTACATGTTTTAACTCATGTCATCCTCATAGCAACCCCAATGAGGCGGGGGGTCCTGTCACTATTCCTACCTTGCAGGTGGGGGAGGTGAGATACCGAGAGGATAGGTCACTTGCCCCAAAGCACACAGTCAAGGCAAGAGTTCAGGCGTCTACCAGAACCTGTGCTCCTCACAAGCCCCTGCTACTGCCTTCCCTATGGACAGCTGCTTATATGTGCTGGGGGCATTTGGAGGCACAGGGCCGAGGACGCTTTATGGGTTACGCTGTTATGTTATGTCACCTTTCAAATAGCAATTTCATTCATTACAAGAACAAACAAGCAAAAGAATAAAAAAGTAACCCATTGAGAGAGGCCCTCTCAAGTCCTCTACTTGTTTCTCACCAGTTAAACTGAGTGTGCTTCACACACTGTTGCTGAGCAGAGAACCTTCCAAAGCACTAGCGGTTTACTCTGGTTGAGAAACAGAACAATTTCTCCAAGCTCAGAAAGCTTTCCTCGACCCATGATAGCCCTGCCTGATATCTGAAACACAATTAGAAACTCTGAGATCCTAAACAAAATACGAGGGTTGAGTTTGGTAAGGGGTTTCCCCTTTCTCCTTCCTAGGCTGGTCACTCAATTTCTTACTGCATAAAATCTTTAAGAAGGAGGAATCCCCACAAGGCCATTCAGTCATATTTCTAATCTGAGCATGGAAATCCTGCCTGCAGAGCTAGAGTGCTTACCTGGGTCCAGATCCTGGGACTACCACTCAGCAGCAGGATGGCTTTTATGAAGTTATTTAACTTCTGTAAGCACTGATTTCCTTATCTGTAAAATGGGGATAATATTGGTAACCACCTCTTCATATTCTTAAGAGGAAATATGTAAAGGAGTGCTTAGCATACTGCTGGGAACATAGTAAGCACTCAATAAATGCACCTATTATTTATTTTTTTTTGCAGTACGCGGGCCTCTCACTGTTGTGCCCTCTCCCGTTGCGCAGCACAGGCTCCGGACGCGCAGGCTCAGCGGCCATGGCTCAAGGATCCAGCCGCTCCGCGGCATGTGGGATCTTCCCGGACCGGGGCACGAACCCGTGTCCCCTGCATCGGCAGGCGGACTCTCAACCGCTGCGCCACCAGGGAAGCCCCACATGCGCCTATTATTGTGATTAAGGTCATTTCATCTTTGTTCAAAACTTTCAGTGGTGAGGAGCTAACTACCTCATAAAGCAACTTGTTGGAAAACTCTAGTTCAAGGAATCCTACAATTTGATATATAACAGAACAATTAGTTCAATCTCATTAGTTCACAAGCAAGAAATCTAAGGCACAGAAGGATTAAATGATTTACCCAAGGATATACCACTAGTCAAGGGCAGGAACAACACTAGAACTTCAGAGCCCCTGATTGACTCCAGTGTCTTTTCCTTTCTTAAATTATGTCAAAGGCTACCTCCCTGTAATTCTTCCCTGTGGGTCCAACTTTCTCCCTGTCATTGGCCCCAGCAATAAATACTGGATCCTTTTAAAACATGAGGGTTGAAATGAGATTTCACATTGTCCATTATCAGATTTTAATAGATATTAGAATTCTTGTCTTTTTCTTGGCACTTCTAAGTACTCCACAGATAGGTTACAGAACAAGAAATGCTGCCCTTTATAAACATGGCATGGAGCTACTTCTTATATTTCCTTTTCACGTTCGGGTAAAAAGGGGCCATGACATACAATCATCCTTATCCTCTAACCTGGTCCTATTATGAGTAACATTTTATTCATTCTTCAATCTATCCATTTGCTGCTCAAAATGAGTCCTTACTCTTTGCCAGGTACTGTGGATACACAAACAAAAAGACATGCTCTCTTCTCTCCAGATGCTAATCAAAAAGTGGAAGGACAGATCCATGAACAATGGTAACTGGGCAATAATAAATACAGTGGAGACGGGTGCATGGTTTTCTAGAAGCACAGAGGAAGGAGGTTTAATCTACCTTAGGTCGGGGGTTCAGGTAGGGGTACGTGTGGACCTAGGGAGAGAGTCAGTTGAGGAAGTGATCTGCGGCTGTGCGAAGGTAAGCGGTACCATTACTGTGACAGACAGTGGCTGGTTGTTCAAGAAGCTGTTTCTCCTTCTTCCTGTGCACACCAGCCCTCCTTATGATCAGGAGGCCACGTGACTGAGATTTAGCCAATAAAATGTAAGCAGAAGTCATAAGTGCTACTTCAAGGCTCAGACCACTAATTCTCTGACATGCTTCCTCCATCTGCAGGCTAGATGCAGACACAGGCAGTGAACTGGAAGGCACATGTTGCAGATGTAGAGCCGCAAGATGGAAGAGGCTGGGTCCCTGGTCAGAAGTGAGCCTTCTGCTGACCACATACACGTATTTCAGACTTTATGAATGTGAGAAATAAGTTTCTATTATGTTTAAGCCATTACATATTTGGGGGTTAATTTTTTGTTGTTGAAGCAGTTGGTGTGTTACGACTATTGCAATTAACTAAACTCAGAAGTTGGGATTTATTTACAGCATGTTGAAACCAACCAAACTAGCCAAGCCAGTCTGAAAAAAGTACAGCCAGTAATCCTGTGTTCTTAGTCTACTAGACAATGAGCTAGCTTGGGAGCTAGACTCACAATTTGCTCCTCTCTTGTAAAATTCCATTTGAAATAGAGTTGGCTCCTTATCCTTGAAGGAATCATTTTAGCCTTGATTGAAACGTTCCTGTTTCCCATAGATAACATGGCTTACTCTACAGCTGGTTTGCTGCTGCTAAAAATCTACAGCTTGCTTTTTTTTTCTTTGTAAGCAAAATGGAAGGAGCAGGAAGCAACTTTACCCCGTATACAGAGAAGGGAAAGAGGACTGGCAGCCTATGTATGAGTATGGAAAAGGCAAAGAAGGAAAAATATTTTATCTGTTGCCAGTGTGATTTTTCAGGGCTTTTTCCCCAGTTAGCTCGGCTTTCTTTCACATCCCTAACTTGATCTTAATCAGAGCACATCATATTTCATTATAATTTTATTGTCACTTCTGACATTTCTGCCACAACATAACCCACGGACTTCAGTCAAATCAAATGAGGACACAGTCAAATAAGGAATAAATTGGAGAATTCTAAAGAAAAAAAGAGAGATGTCTGAATATTGACATTTCTCTAGTTCATATATATGCAACACATTTTTAATTCATTCATTTAAGCATCTGTATTAGTTACCTAATGCTAAGTAACAAATTATTCCAAAACTTGGTGGCTTACAACATCAGTCATTTCATTATCTCACTGTTTCTGAAGGTCAGGAATCTGGGAGTGGCTTAGCTGAATGATTCTGGCTCAGGGTCTTTCGTGAAGTTGCAGGCAAGATGTTGGCTGGGGCCTGCATCATGTGAAGGCCTGACTGTGGCCAGAGGATCTGATTCCAAGATCACACACTCACGTGTCTGTTGTCTGGAGGCCTCAGTTCCTAATTATGTGGCCCTTACCACAGGTCTGCTCATGACATGTCAGCTCATTTCACCCAGAGTAAGCGATTCAAGAGAGAGCGAGTGAGGAGGAAGCCATGGTTCCTTTCGTAACTTAGTCCCTGAAATCATACACCATCATGTCTGCTTTATTCTTTTCATTAGAAGTGACTGCATAGCACAGGGAGATCAGCTCAGTGGTTTGTGACCACCTAGAGGGGTGGGATAGGGAGGGTGGGAGGGAGGGAGACGCAGAGGCAAGAGATATGGGAACACATGTATATGTATAACTGATTCACTTTGTTATAAAGCAGAAACTAACACACCATTATAAAGCAATTATACTCCAATAAAGATGTTAAAAAAAAAAAAGAAGTGAGTCACTAAATCCAGCCCACACACAAAGGAAGAGGAAGTAAATGCCACCTCTTGAAAGAAAAAGTATCAAACAATTTGTGGATGTATTTTAAAACCACCTCAGCATTTGACAGTTACCTTCTTTGTACCAGCATTCGTTGATGCGCTGGAGATCCAGGAATAAAGAAAATAATGAATACTTCAAAAGAATGTCTGTCATAAACTAGCAACGGATGTTAAGGATCAACTTGGAGACATTTTTCCAGCCCCCTTTTCCCACCATAGGCTGTAATATCAGTCAGTCAACCAGTTATATCTGCTGATTGAATGCTTACAAAGTCTTGGACAGTGTAAAGAAGGAAAATATTGTATATGGAATGTCTACTTGATTATACACTAAATATACAGTTTTCTACCTATCTCTCAATCATAAATATAACACGTATATTTAGACATGATTCTTACTGCATACCGATTAGCATCAAAGGGACCTTCACGCAACCAAAGATTTACAGGTTTTCCACACAAATTGTGTTTTCTGACCAACATTCATCTTGATAAGTTTCAGATAGAGTAAGAAGTAGAAAACAAACTAATGAAAGTTAACATAACTTTTGTGATATCAACACAATGAGCCACATGTGACATAATAATAGTAACTACCTAAAAGATTACATACTCACTGTGGTATGGATTAATTCAGGTGGCTCCCTTTAAACTACTCCCTCTTGATAAATGGATAAATGGAGGTGACCTTGGGTCACCTTCGGTGCTCTGACAGGTGCCAATTCTACTTCAGGGAAGCAATGCTTTACAATTCTAAGATCCAATTCTATATCACCCTAGCAGACCTGAGCAAAATGGACTGGCTGTGGCACCCACCGAAGACTCCTAGAATCTCACAGTCAAAGAGGTGGAAAGGGCCTTGGGATGTAAACTAGTCAAACATCTCCATTTTGCCATTGTAGAGACTGAGGCTTAGAGAAGAGAGGGGACTTGCCCTGGATCATCCAGTTGTCGGTGGCAGATGTGAGATTACAAACCAGATTTCCTGGTTTCAATCTTGACTTCTTTCTCTGTTGTCCACCTTGCCTCTTGCAGTAGCAGTCCCCCTGGGTGCCTTCTGAGCAGGAGAATGCCGTATTCGCAGAGTGAAAGGCAGTTGGCTGTTGTAAGCCTCTGCAACACTCCTATTGTTTACAAATTGCTATCCAAACATTTTGTGGAATGTAATGACAGCCAATATTTTTGAGGACTCACTACTGCCAGGAATTGTTCTTAATCTTATTTAATTCTCACAAAAATCCAGTGAGGTTATTACTATGATTCTATTTTTATAGCCAAGGAATCCAGGCACTGAGAGGGTACTTAACTTGCCCAGGGTTGCTTAGGTAGTGAGTGGCAGAGCTGGTGTTCAAATCTCAGCAATTTGGCTCTAGATCTCATGCCCTTTAGCCCTAGGCTATTATTAATTGCAATTCTGCTCACCAACAATGTTTTTCCTCTTTGTGCTTAAGCTGTTCCTGTTGAGGGGGAAGGTGTCTTCACTTGTGCTATGCCCTAGCCTGGAATTGTTCTGTGTACCCCTAATTAGCTTTTAGGACCCACAGCAAGTCCAACATCTTTCAGTAAGTCTTCCTGGATTCCCTCCCTGTTGTGAGGCAATAGTTTTTGATCCAGGGTCCTTGCAGTACTCCTCATTTAGCACTTTCCTAGCCCTCACTGCACCAGAAGCTTTCTTCACGCACAAGTGAACAATAGCCTGAGGCAATGGCATGAGCACTGGATTAGAAAAAAGAGGGCCTGGGTTCCAGTCCCTGTTGTACCACAACTTGCCTAGTGATGCTGCAAAGCCCGTCAAGCCATGTGGGCCTTGGAATCTGTAGAAAGCAGTGTTGTCTATCCGGCAATGCCCAGTGACGTTATTGATTCAGGTAAGGTTCCTCATATATGCAAAAACGTTAGGTGAGAAAGTTTCCGGGAGCAGGCTGTCTGTGTGCTTTTACTCTATCACCCCACAGATTACTTCCTGTTTGCAAAGAGAAAGCATACCATTACTCTGGAGAGATCCGAGGCCACCATCTTAACCAAGAGGTCAAACTGAGCCTCATTGACTGAGGGAAAAACTAAAATTTATGAGTCTCATGGTGTGATGCAATAAAAAATGCACACAACACCATCTATGAAGTTTTCTTTCTTTTCTCACAGCCTTACTGAGATGTAATTCACATACCAAATAATTCACCCATTTAAAGTGTTCAGTTGGATGCTTTTTTTGTATTTATGGAATAGTACAGCCATCATTAGAATCGAATTTTAGAACAGTTTCATCGTCCCACAAAGAAGCTCTGTACCCATTAACAGTCATTCACATATCCTACTTCTCCTGCCCCCATTCCTAGGCAACCACTAATCTACTTTATGTTTGTATAGATTACTTATTCTGGACATTCATATAAATAAAATAACATAACATACGGTCCTTTGTGACTGATTTCTTTCACGTAGTATGTCTTCAAGGTTCATTCACATATCAGTATTCCATTCATTTTATGGTTTAATAATATCCTATTGTATGGAATGAAATGTACTGCATTTTATTTATCTATCAGTTGATGGACACGTGGGTTGTTTCTGTTTTTTGTTTATTATAAATATTGCTGCTACGTGTACAAATTTTTATGTGGACATATTTTTTCAATTCTCTCTCGGCTGTATACCTCATAGTGTAATTGCTGGATCATATGATAACTCTGTGTTTCATAAAAATATAACTTTTTGAATGAAAAAATATTTTTATTTTTCTCTTTTATTCTGTCAATATTGTATATTATTACAATTTTTTAAAAAAAGACTTTGTTTTTTAGAGCAGTTTTAGGTTCACAAAACTGAGAGGAATGTCCTGAGATTTCCCATATACCCCTTGCCACCACAAATGCATAGCGTTCCCTTGCCCCTCATCAACATACCCACTAAAGTGGTACATTTGTCACAACTGAGGAACCTACATTGACACATCGTAATCACCCAAAGTCCTCAGTTTACATTAAGGTTCACTCTTGGTGTTGTACATTCTGTGGGTTTGGACATGTATCCATTATATGGTATCATACAGAGTATTTTCACTGCCCTGAAAGTCCTCCATGCTCCACCTGTTCATTCTTCCCTTCCACCCCACACCTTGCCACCACTGTTTTTTGTTTTACTTTCTCCATAATTTTGCCTTTTTCAGAATGTCACATAGTTGGAATAATACAGTATGTAGCCTTTTCAGATTGGCTTTTATCATTTAGTAATATGCATTTAAAGTTCCTCCATGTCTTTTCATGGCTGGATAGTTCATTTCTTCTTAGTGCTGAATAATATTGCATTGTCTGGATACACCACAGTTTATTTATCCACTCACCTACTGAAAGACATTTAGGTTGTTTCCAGTTTGGGGCAATTATGAATAAAGCGTCTATAGACATCCCTGTGTAGGTTTTTGTGTGGACATATGTTTTCAACCCCTTTGGTTACTGAGGAGCACAATTGCTGGATTGCATGTTAAGGAGTACATTTAGTTTTATAAGAAACTGTCAAACTGTCTTTCCAAGTGGCCATACAATTTTGCATTCCCACCAAGAATGAATGAGAGTTTCTGTTGCTCCATAACCTCACCAACATTTGGTGTTGTCAGTGTTCTTGATTTTGGCCATTCTAATAGGTATGTAGTGAGACCTTATTATTTTAATTTGCATTTCCCTGATGACATATGAGGAGGAACATCTTTTCATATGCTCATTTGCTATCTGTATATCTTCTTCGGTGTGGTGACTGTTAAGGTCTTTGTACCATTTTTTAATTGGGTTGTTTGTTTTCTTGTTGATTTTTAAGAGTTCTCTGTAGATTTTGGATAACAGTCCTTTGATAGAAGTATCTTTTGCAAATATTTTCTCCCAGTCTCTGGCTTGTCTTCTCATTCTCTTGACATTGTTTTTTTGTGAAGCAGAAGTTTTTAATTTTAATGAAGTACAGCTTATCAATTATTTCTTTTATGAATCATGGCTTTGGTGTTGTATCTAAAAAGCCATCACCATATCCAAGTTCATCTAGTTTGCTCCTATTATCTTCTAGGAGTTTTATAGTTTTGTGTTTTACATTTAGGTCTAAAATTGATTTTGAGTTAATTTTTTTGAAGTATGTAAGGTCTGTGTCTAGATTCAATTTTTTACATGCAAATATCAAGTTGTTCCAGCATCGTTTGTTGAAAAGACTATCTTTGCTCCATGGTATTGTCTTTGCTCCTTTGTCAAAGGTCAGTTGACTATATTTATGTTGGTCTACTTCTGGGCTCTCTATTCTGTTCCATTGATATATTTGTCCGGTCTATCACCAATACCACACTGTCTTGATTACTATAGCCTTATAGTAAGTCTTTAAGTTGAGTAGCATTAATCCTCCAATTTTGTTATTCTCCTTCAATACTGTGTTCATTATTCTTGGGTTTTTGCTTCTCTTTATAAACTTTAGAATCAGTTTGTTGATAGCCACTAAATAACTTGCTGTGATTTTGACTGGGATTTCATTGAATCTATAAGTCAATTTAGAAAGGCCTGACATCTTGAAAATATTGAGTCTTCCTATCCATGAACATGAAATATGTCTCTATCTATTTAGTTTTTCTTTGATTTAATTCATCAGAGTTTTGTATACAGATCATATACATTTACATATAAATCATATATACATTTTGTTAGATTTATACTTATTTCTTTTTTGGGGGGGTAATAATGTAAATAATGTGTTTTTAATTTCAAATTCCACTTGTCCCATTGCTGGTGTATAGGGAAACAACAGACTTTTGTATATTAACTTTATATCCTGCAACTTTGCTGTAACTGCTTATTAGTTCCAGGAGGGTGTTTTTTTGTTTGTTTGTTTTTTGTTAACTCTCTTGGATTTTCTACATAGATGATTATGTCATCTGAAAACAAAGACACTTTTTTTTCTTTCTTCCAAGTCTGTATACTTTTTATTCCCTTTTCTTATTTCATTAACTAGGGTTTCTAGCACAACGGTGAAAGGGAATGTTGAGAGTGGCCATTCTTGCCTTGTTCCTAATACATTTAATGTTTTAAGGAACTGCCAGACTGTTTTCCAAAGTGGCTGCACCATCTTACATTCCCATGAGCAATGTATGAAAATATGAAGTTTTGTCAAACATGCTCGGTAAAGCCTTAGGCCTAACTTTCAGTTTACAGGAAACATTGACAGAGAAAAGAGTTAACGGATACCATGAGGAAGCAATCAGAAAATTCCAGAAAGTGAGACATTCTCTAATTGATCTCTTCAAAAATTCAGTGAGTCAATGTTCTTTAAAAAAGAAGGATGATGGAGGCTATTTTAGATTAAAAGATACTAAAGAAACATAACAACCAAATCTAATGTGTAAATCTTAATTAGATCCTGCTTAGAACAACAAAAAAAAAATCAGCTCTAAAAGACATTTTTGGAATAAGTTAGGATATTTAAATGGATATTAGATAGTATTAGGGAATTATTGTAAAATTTCTTAGATATGGTATTAATATTATAATTAAATAGGAGGAGAATGTTCTTATTTTTAAGAGATGCAGCTGAATTATTTAGGGACTTTAAGTGTCATGATATCTGCAACTTCTTTCAAGTTGTTCAACAACCTCTCCAATCTCTCTCTCTCTCTCTCTCTCTCTCTCTCTCTCTCTCTCTCTCTCACACACACACACACACACACACAGATAATGCAAGTAAGTAATGTAATGGAAGATGTGAGTTTTTAAATACAGGTGATGAATATGTGTATGGGGGTTCACTATATGTTACTGTTTCAGCTTTTGTGACGACATTTTTCATAATAAAAAGTTGGAAAGAAAAGCAATTAAAAGCTCCATGATTTATGACTTTAGCTTTGTCTCTGCAATTAGACTGCAAACCCTGAAGGTCCAGGGCCCAATCTGTACCCATCTAGCTCCAGTACCAAGCCCAGTGCCCAGAACCTTGAAGGTTTCTGGCAATGATGCCTCAGTACAGATGTCTAATCACTAATCAGGAGGCAATGGAGGAACTTGCACAGACTAGTAGTCCCGAAAGTGTTGCTGAACTGAAAGGAGATACGTATGACATCCTTCACTCTTTATAGCTCTAGTTTGGAAAATGAGTGGGTAGTAATTGCAGCCATGCTCCTGATGGCTACCAGCAAAAACCAGCTTTTTAAAATTTGCTCCCAGAGTGGTTAGTGCAAAAGAAAACAGGAATCAACCAGCATCCCAATTAGCATCACTCATGTTGATTGCTGCTACTGCCTAAGCCTAAGCAAGTCAGCTAAGTAACATCCTGAAACAAAACATAACCCCTGGGGTAATGAACTCTTAATTGTCCTAAAAGACAGAGATCTTGGGGGAAAGGTTCTTGGCATATATGCAGCATTCCAATACATAAGGGGCATTTCCAAGACTAGCCCTGGTGGAGGGTGAGTTCCTGGGGATTTTACAAAAACATCAGGGTCACCTGGGCCAACTAAGAGCAATCCTAATCTAATATTCTTCTCAGCTTTCCATTCTTTTCCTGACCCCTATTTGCCAGGAGATGAAAAAGAATTGTCCTCTGCCAGTGCAGCTTTCTTCACTTGGAAACAAGAGTCATTTTTTTCTCTACAGTGTTGTTTTTAGGATTACGGAGTGAATGATAGAAATATAACATGTGCCTTAGGAGAAACAGAAAAGTAAGTGCTTGAACTAGATAAATCTATGTGGCCTTTCCTCGTTCAAGACAGAGAGCACATCTCAAACCTCTTGGAGACTCCTAATTTCAAAGGTTCTGTGTTGTTATTCCTGCAAACTTATAAAATGTCCTGGTTATTCTTTTGTCTTCAAATTGAATCTGTATTTCTCAATGACTTATCTCTAACCCCTTGTGCTACAAAACTCCTTTCTCATACACTGGGTTCTATTAGTTTTTGGAAAGTGTTGCCACTGTGGACGTTGCTGCAAAGCAAGAATGGTCTGTTTTCCTGAAATAGAACAGCTTCTTTTTATCAGAGAGTCTGACCTCATGCTCTGAGTTCCAGGAACAGTGTTGGTTTACATTTTCTACACCTTTGCTAGTGTATGTATTCTGACCCTATATCAGTCCAGCATATAGTAAACTTTTGTTTCCAAACATGTGGTGGTCATTGCTGTGTCCACATGCTACCTCTGTAAATGACCATAGTCCTAGAATTCACTTAGTTAACAGAATTCAGGCTTTGTAGGGACCATATTGATTCCCATTAAGATTTCTAGGAGTACAAAAACAAGCTCCATTAAATTTCACAAAGGGGAAAGAAAATTGACACAAAAATTAAGTGACTTACCTCTAGTAGTATTTCCTAACTTCTAGTAGTATTTCCTAAGATGTGTATCAGAGAAAAGGGATCAAGGTTCCAACATATTTGGTAAAACTGCACACCAGATCCTTCTTTTCGAAGGCCTCAATGCACGTTAACATATTGAAGGCTTAGGAAGGTACTGCAGTAAAGAAATTTGTTTAACTTTGTTTAATTCAGTGTTTGCTAAATTTACTGGCCTACAAAAGGTCTTTTAAAAATTGTATAACATCAGTTTCTCAGGGAAGGCACTTTGGAAAATTATGACTTATAATTACTGTAAAGAAGAATATGTTATTCAAATAAACTGTTAAAAATTAGGAGCCAGAGAAAACTGAATATTGATTGAATATTTGATGATATTAATGTTATTATTAATTTTTAAGTGTGATAATGAGATTCAGTCTGTGGGTTTTTTCTTGACCCCTTATCACATGCTGAAATACTTACAAATGAAATGTTTTAGTATCTTAAGTTTGCTTCAAAATGATTCAGAGCAGGGCAGCTTGGAGTAGGTGACTACATAAACTGACATCAGACATCAATTGATAATTATCCAAGCTTTTTATTTTAAAGAACATGGTCATGTTTTAAAAAATTCTTTTTTAACATTGGAGATCTGAGTACCTAATTGTTTGATGGCATGAAGATGCTTCAGAAAGTATCTCCAAGCAACTTCTAATTTGCAGGATAGTAGTAAGATGGTTATTTCTTTTTTTTTTTTTTTTTCGGTACGCTGGCTTCTTACTGCTGTGGCCTCTCCCATTGCGGAGCTCAGGCTCCGGACGCGCAGGCTCCGCGGCCATGGCTCACGGGCCCAGCCGCTCTGCAGCACGTGGGATCCTCCCAGACCGGGTCACGAACCTGCGTCCCCTGCATTGGCAGGCGGACTCTCAACCACTGCGCCACCAGGGAAGCCCAATATGGTTATTTCTAAGCAGATGCTAAAGACCTGAACTAGGAGCATTCCCCAGGACCCAGCTCAAGGCTGCCACCACGCAATAAGCACTTGCTAATCAATGGATAGACTTGATAGAGGACCCAGGAGTATTCCAATACCAAAGCATTTCACCTATCTACATATTTTGTTTTTATGATGGAACTTGCTAGGATCCCAGAATCTTAAGCTAGTCCAAGGATCTCATTTGACAAGTTAAGACAAGGAGTTCCAAAGATTGTATCCATCATGGTGAGCTCCAGTGGCTCAGAGGCACGGTAGAGGAAAGATATGGCTTTGGAAACCTGCTTGGGTTTACGTCTATGGATCATCACTTTCTAGCTGTGAGATCTTAAGCAAGTCATTTAGGCTCTTTTGGCTGTTTCTTCGTCTGTAAAATTGGAATAGTAACAATAACAATACCTCCTCATAAAGCCATTGTGACTCTTAAATTAGATGATCTACTTAATAATTATCAATTATTATTGTCATCACCATCACATAATCTTTCTAATCACTGGTGGGGATTGCTGATATTCTGAGTAACTCCCAGTCAAGTCCTGTGAGTCCTTGTTTCCCAACAAAGCATGGGAAACAGTTATAAAACTAATGGAAATAGATAGCTGCTAAGCAATCACAACAGTTCAAAAGAGGCAAAAAATGGTTCCTTTTGTATCTACGTTAGGAAATATGTTTTCTCTTTTTGAACAGTTTTTACCGCCATTTGTTTAAGTGAGAAAGCAGGCAATACCACCCTGATCTAGTTTATTAAAATAGAAATTTGCCTAAATCTTTATTAAAATTTTGTCAGTGATGTGTTGCTGATACCATTGCTATTATATTATATATTCTTGTTGTAAATATTTGTAACATTCCTGAAAAAGGCATGTGTGGAGTGATTATTTACATTTTGATGTCTACTTTATAACTTTAATAATAACTTCTTTAGTAATTTTAGAAATAAAAAGTCTATTAGTCATTTGACAATTGAAAATGGCTAATGTTTATCATGTTACATGCCAAACTTTGCATGCTTTATACCTTTCAATTCTTGAGTCAACCAGTAAGTAAAACTGTTTTATAGATAGGAAATCAAGCTTAGCAAACGTGAAATCATTATTTCAGTGGAATCCAGGTCTGCTATTCTACAAAGCCTTGAGTCGTTGGATCATAACACTGTCCCTTGCTGCTTATGATCAGGGTGCTTATATTGCTAAAATTTTCTGAATATCTGTAGCAGATTTTCTTTTAAGTCCTAAGAAATCACTGTAACAATCCCAGGGAAATGAAAAAACATGAAAGTTTTAAGCATATGTATATGTTAATTGTCTAAAATCATCTGAACTGATAATTTGAACGCTTAAAGGAATTGTGCAGGAAAATTAAAGATATATGAAGACTAAATGTTCCATGAAAGGAACATTTGGATGCCCAAGCTCCTTATTGCTTAATAACTTTCAACTTCTTTTCCTGAGGTGGTATATTTCTCCTTAGAGAAGCAAGATTTTCATTTACAATCTCTGCTCTCTTAGAGGCTGAAAAATGGTATTCTTGTGTAGACTCTGTGGCTTGTTGGGGTTGTTGTGGTGGCAATGAACATTCTCTTGTGACTTTTCACTTCCTAAGCCAGAGGGCAAGTCCCTGAAGGGCTCCCATAACATCACTGAGTGCTGCTGCTTTGACCACTGCTGAGAGATGGTTCATGGAAAAAGAATGAATGGCTACATTGGACCATTGCCTACATAGTGAATCACCATGAGAAATGAGTATCTTTAAAGAGATTTCTTTTCAAGGTACCTTGAAAATACATGGGTCAGGTTCTTAACCATTTATTCTATGCTTTCTGATTAGTGACCAGGTTGTTGGACACATTTCCTAATACAGCCCAAACCCAGGAGTGCTTCCTTGTATAAAAATGTATGTATCCAAGAAAAAAAAAATGGTTCTGAAGGTCGTATGATCTTTCTCTCATGGGGCAGTGGACTTTCCTTGTGTTCCTTTCTTTCCCTTTCTCTTTTCTTTATGATTAAAACAAAGATGCAAAATCAAAAGAAAATGCTGAAAACTAATCAGCTACTCTACTGAAAACTTGCATTTCACTCAAAAGGCAAATATAAGCAGATTTGTTTTCCCAGTTTTACCCTGCATCCGGAACATATGGACATAGTTTATTTTCTCAATGTATAAGCAAACCATTCTATGTTATAATAAAATGCAGATGGGTGCCCAAGTCCACAGACATGTTCGCCAACCCTAAAAGGAATTTCTCAAGCTGTTTAATCCTGAGATTGCTAGTTGTCCCTCTGAATTTTAAATACCAGGGAATTTCATTTTTTATTACCTTATTAGAATGGTATTATATAATCTTAGCCACTTGTATTCTCTTTACCTCTTTAACCCCATTATTTTCCTGAGCCCACACTCAGATAATGAAAGGAACACTTAGATTAAAAATAAATAAGTGGGCTTCCCTGGTGGTGCACTGGTTGAGAGTCCGCCTGCCAATGCAGAGGACATGGGTTTGTGCCCTGGTCTGGGAAGATCCCACATGCCGCGGAGTGGCCAGGCCCGTGAGCCATGGCCGCTGAGCCTGTGCGTCTGGAGCCCGTGCTCCTCAACGGGAAAGGCCACAACAGTGAGAGGCCTGCGTACCGCAAAATAAATAAATACATAAATAATAAAAATAAATAAGTATAACTAGTAATTGTGTTCTGCACGTTATATAATCCCCCATTTCATACCTTAGGAGGACAGCTCTTTATTCTTGAAATTCACTGTTGAGAGTTAGGGTCTGCATAGAATTAGTGGGAGTTTAAAGTGGTTTATATCTGATGATGAGTTTTTGTCAGAGATTGCTGGGGTAAATTGAAAGCAAATGTCCCCGCCTATCTCAAGGACCCAATTCTCTCCCCAGATGTGAGAAACTAAGATGCACTCAACTAAACTACAGCATGAAAGTATTTGAATCAGATTAGAGTTAGAAAGAGACTGAACCTCTCATCTGTGAACTGCAGTCACACTCATAGTCCCCCAGGCTCTAAGAGAAATCCATTTTTCTCTGGCCCATTGAGGGTCCAAAAACAAAGAGCTCTCAGTCAAGGCAAGGACAGACCTTAGCATTTCTGGTGTTTACTTCTGATCATTTGGAGTCATTGGTTTAAGGCTACGTACACTAGGGAGGGGAGGGATTCAGTCATATAAGTAAAGGGAGTAGGTACATTAAAGAGGCAAGAAAAACAATGTTGCAAGGGGTGGTGGGAGGAGAAGAGAGACTCAGCAAGTTCCAAAGCAGAGGTAGGTTTGGATAGAGTCCTAGAAAAATAGGACTTCCTTCATAAGACGGGGGGAGAGCTGAGCAATAAACACGAGGCCAAGATAAGAATGAATGAGTCCTGTTTGATTAGCCCCAAAGAATCTCCTTTTTGTGGGTTTCCCTGGTGGCGCAGTGGTTGAGAGTCCGCCTGCCGATGCAGGGGACACGGGTTCGTGCCCCAGTACGGGAAGATCCCACAGGCAGCGGAGCGGCTGGGCCCATGAGCCATGGCCGGTGAGCCTGCGCGTCCGGAGCTTTTGCTCCGCAATGGGAGAGGCCACAACAGTGAGAGACCTGCGTACTGCCAAAAAAAAAAAAAAAAAAAAGTCTCCTCTTTGTGAGCATCAGCTGGACCAGGATATAAAGCCTCAAACGAGGAGGCAATCTGTACCCACCTAACTCATTATCATATCTAAAGAGCAATATTCTAGATAAAGCTGATTTGTGTCATTATCCCTTTAGTACCTGCTGGGTGTCTTTAAGGATCAAAAGCATCTTAATGTACTTAACCTGCTGGTCATTAGCGAAGGAGCAAAGAGAGCTGCAGTCGGGACCCTGGAGGCAGAAGCCAGACAGGGAAATGGAGTTCGGCTCAATGCTGCGCCCCTGCTATTACTCTCAGGCCAGCAGATCAGGCCTGTTGGTTAGCCTTAGACCTGAGCTGGGAATAGATCCATAGCTGCCCGTGAGCATCAAAAAAAAAAAAAAAAAAAAAAAAAAAAAAATCCTGGAAAAGGTGTTTGAGCCAGAGCTGTCACTTAAGTAATTTACTATGTCCAGGGGCCGTAGCAACCTTTATTGCCTCAGTTGGCTTGTATGCAGTTCTGGTGTGTGATTAAAGGGAGGATAGGATTAATGTCCTTTTGACAACAGTATCCATCCACATAAGATGAGGATGCAGTTTATTTCTTGAGTACTATCAACCTGAGTATGATTTGTGGCTGGCTTTCCAGCTGAATTGCAACTTTCAGGAGAAGCCCCCTCCTCCCCCTGGCAACAAATACATTCTTTGCCTTGAGAGTTCTAAAACCAGTTTCAACATTAGACAGCAGCAGCAAAAAAAAAAAAAAAATCCCTCCTTCTCTGAGACTTTGTGCAGAGAAACATATAAGGGCAGGACCAAGGACAGGGACCATGTTGTGTCCTCTGCTCCATGTCCAATATCCAGCACCAAGCCTGGCATCTGGTAAATACTCCACAACAATTGATAAATAAATGAGTATATATATATTATATGATATATTATATATCATATAATAAATGATTGGATGAATGACTATAAATTCTTTAAGCTTTAGCTTCAAGCTTATTTGAAAGCTTAATGGTAAAGTTCAATCCAAATAATTATTTTACTTATATTTATCTGTGGAATTTCCTCAAGGGTAAAGAAAAAAATGAGGAGTAATATGGAAAGGGCACAACACCCTTTTGCTATGAAACAGGCCTTAGTTTTTCCAGAAGTTCAAAAGCAGTGGTTCTCAAAAATAATCATTAGAAATCTATGGGGAGATTTAGAAGAATACAGATTCCTTAATAACTCCTAGTTTTAATTATCTTGTTTCAAATGACCCCCAATTATCTGGATTTAAGAAAACAACCACCCTAAAATATTCTGTGGATGAGCTAGGTGTCGGAAACCACTGGCCCATCGTGTTCCACTTTCCTAATGAACGTTGAGTATGGGCTTAGCGCTGCTTTGGGTTTCTTCGCTTTTTCTGGGAAATTGCACCATTTTAGTATTGACAAGACTAAGGATAAGGGACCAAGTTGATTTTAAAGTGAAAATTGTGAAATAAATGAGATTTGTCTCCAGTGTTCTGCTTCCTCTCTGTTATGGGCTGAATTGTGTCTCCCTCAAACTCATATGTTGAAGTCCTACCCCCAGTACCTCAGAATGTGATTGTATTTGGAGATAAGGTCTTTAAAGAGGTAAAACGAGTTCATTAGGGTGAGCCCTAACTCAAACTGATTCGTATGCTAATAAAAAGAGGAAATTAGGACATACACACAGACAGAGGGAAGACCATGTGAGGACACAAAGAGATGATGGCCACCTACAAGCCAAGAGAGGCCTCAGAAGAAATCAAACTTGCCAGCAACTTGATCTTGAAGTTCTAGCCTCCAGAATCATGAGAAAATAAATTTATGTTGTTCAAGCCACCCAGTCTGTGATACTTTGTGTGGGCAGCCCCAGCAAACTAATACACTCTCCTATCTGCAGTCTCTCTTTACTCCTCACCTTCCCCAACCAGCAGAACTGCTTCATCTGAGCTGTGTCTACTGTACTCCAAGTTCTAGATGTGTGTCTTTGATTCAATTCAGAGATCATCTGCCACTCCTGCCCGTGTAACAGGTGCTCTCACAGGTACCAGGGAGCAGAGAAGATGCCGTTTCAAGGTTCTCACAGCACCCTCTCAGTTGACCTCTCTCTAGGTCAGTCCCACTGGAGTTTGCTAGGTAAAATGCAATAAGCTTATCAACAAATTCCTATCTGGATTATTATGGATCTTCTAGTCTAAATGCTTTCTCTAAGAATGCACTTCAACTAGGTACTCTTGAGGTCAGGAACATCTCATTTATTCAACATTTTAAAAAGTAACTACCACGTAGAAGATGCTCAACAAACCTTATTTTCAGAATCAAAGTGATCATCTTGCTTCCTTTTAGACACTTCTGGTGACTGAGGGCTCAATACTTACTGACATGGCAATTTCTTTACTTAGCACAATGATTAAGACATATATTTAGGACATGTACATTATAGTTAATGTATATTATGAATATAATTTAGATTAAAATTATAAAAAGGAAATAAAATTTTCTTACTTATAGCCTTGGAAAAATCTTCTTTCAAATGGTTTTAGCTGTGGTGTATGAAAATAATTTAATTTCTCTTACATGTCAAACCTATTATTTAGTCATCATATATCTTTTGGCACCCTACTACATATTAGGTACTGGTATAGAATGGTGAACAGATGTGGTTCCTGCCCTCATTTAGGTAGTCTGGTAGAAGGGGACAGATGAAAAAAAGATATATATAGCCAACTAAAGAATGTCATTCACCATCTGGTTCTATAAGAATGAAGTCACTAGCCACTGCAGTTGCTGTTCAGGGTGGAGATCAGGAATGAGGCACTCTGTGCTCTGGGAAAAACTAGCAGAACAGGCCTTCAGATAGTTAGATATTTTCAGGAGAAAGTTTTATGAACCCAATTTCTTGCATCTTCTCATACCTAGAAAAGCACTAAGATCCTTAACAGAGACATCTGTTCCTCGTGACTAGCAGCAACTGTCTACCGATATGTGTACTGGATTGCACGTACTCCCTTCACCAAAATCACATATATATTGACCTCCCCCGTACCTCTTCAAAGAAGTTCCTCAGAGCCATCTGAGAGGCTGTCTCCCGGGCCATGTCCTCATTAGGCCCCAATTAAAACAATGCATAGCTCTCACGTTGTGCACTTTTTTTTTAGTCAACAATATATATAACCAAAGACTGTGATAAATGCCATGAAGTGAATGTATAAAAGATGCCATTGGAAAGACCACCAGAGGCATTCTGTTTAGAGTGAAGACTCAGAGAAAGGAGTTTTGAAAATGTGAGATTTGATAGATGCGTAGCTGTTAGCCAGGGGTTAGAAGGGAAATAATATTCTGTTAAAGGGAGCAACATGTGTGGAGATGCTACAGTAGGAAGCTTGTCATATCCAGGAACCAGAAGGCCAATGTGACTGGGGAGGGGGAGTGCCTGGGATTGATCAAGAGGCTGGTGGTGAGTGGTGGGGGAGTTTGCACTGAAATTATCACTAGTATTGTAGAATACTTTTTCTGTTTAATTAACTATAATTCTACCTATTCCTCTCTAGAGGATGTGGTTTCTGGTCCAGGTGTCCTTTCTGAGCCCCCTTCCTGCCAAGCTTGTGCCTGGCTTGAGCTCAGATGGGGCAATCCTTCCAGGATTCCTAAGAATATGTGTATATATCCCTGAGTAGCTAATATTGTATATCCTAAAATCTTTTTTTTTTCTTATAGCCTTTTCACATATGAGATGGGATTCTCAAATAATAAAAGCACATTTACAACCATACGAAAATCGATCTTTTTGTACTGGTTGTACCTTATATCTTCCTTTGTTAGTTCTCTGCTCTAATAGAACTGAATCAGAACTTCATTTTCAACCTAAAATATTATTTTATTATGGCTATATCTTCACTCCCATCTGAGATTGTAAGCTCCTAGGGTCACTATTCAGGGTTGAATCATCCTATGTACCCAGCACAGACATCACCCAAGACTGAGACCTCAATTTTCCTTGCTCTTTCCAAGCACTCAGCACTGCTGCACCATCGTCACAGGATGAGTACATGGCAAATGTTAGGACTAACAGTCTAAGTCAGGGGGAAAAAAACCCGATTAAGTATATATTTTGGCCTGGGCGGGGTTATTTTACATTATTTTCTGCCTAATTATAAGATATTGAATGGCTTGTGCTACAGGGATCTGGGGAAGTTGTCTTTCTGGTCATGCTTTAGGTTAAAAAAGGAACAGATCAATCTGACACTTGGTTTGGGGAATGCCAGAGACCTTGAGTCTTTACAGAACATTGTTAATTAGTAAGTTGCACCTTGCATGGGGTTTAGAGTGTTCTGTAACAGAAGTCACTTTGGTTTACAGTTTTCTTCAGGTCTTTTAGAAATTCATCAGTATTGACAGAGTTGCTGTCTTATTTGGGTTACTGAATTACATCTAGTCCATTCTACGGAAGAGGATTATGTCTTATTTAATGTTGTATTCCAGAGCTTGGCACCGTGCCTGGCACATAGAGGTGCTCCCAGATGTTTATTATGGAATTCTAGAATATATAGATATTTCCTGGAAATGTTTATGTTTATAGTCTTATGTTGGCCACATTGTATTGAAGCTTTAAATGCATCTCATAACTCTGGGCAATTGTACGGGGTTTTCTCCTCTAGATACTCTGGTGGCATGAAGGGTTTAATCGGGGATCAAGTACCCTGTCCTACACACTCCATGGGGCTAGGAGTTCCTGACCAAGTCTGGACTCTTGGAGAACAGAATCTCTTCTGAGCTTATTTTTACAATTATTTGGTACAGTACATAGTAAGTGGTCAACATATGTTTGTGGATGGCAGTGAATAAATGTATTACCAGAGAAGGAATTGTACCAGTTCCATGACTGTGATCACCAGAGCAGTGAGTGGTAGAGATTTGCTCCTTGTTCAGAGTCAGCTTCTGAAGATTCAGTTATCAGTACTGTTGTTAGACACTGATGATAATACGGTCTGCAATAGACTTGACTTAGAGCATTAAATCAATCTGTCAAAGCAGATCATGTGGCTTCCTGGGGTTGAACTCAATTCTGTTTTTTAGATGGGGACAAATCATGTTCTTTTGCTGGGGGATGCAATTTGAAAGGTTCCTCACTGCCTCAGTGATCTCAGGTAGCCTTGGCTATGCCCAGAATCTGTGGCAGATATCTGGTTGTCTGGCTTTGAATACAAACAAGTTCCTGCAATCCTTAAGGAAAATCTTTATAGGCAAGGCCAGAACAAGGCATGTTTGTAAGAACTGTCAAAATGCAGTGATTAAAGTGATAGGGAAAGCCCTTGACACTCTCCACACACCCAAGAATACCTCCTTTGTGCCACACAGCATACAATTCTCATCACTTCTCAAAACTGAGAAGTTTAAAGAAGATGACACATTTGCTAGTTTACACAGTAGCAGGGATTATTTTAGAAAATGTACCCATATTTTTTAGAATCCTGTATTAGACTCAGAGAGTAGACATCAATAGGGAGGTAGGGTAGGAATCAGGGGCAGAGCTTAGAATTAAAGAAGAGAGGGACAGGAAGAGAGGGAAGAAGAAAATGTGTGTGTGCATATGTGTGTGTGACAGAGAGAGAGAAACAGAGACAAAGAGAGGTCATTTTATGCTAAATGCTAAATGGAGCCCACAGGAATCAGAGTACTAAATTTACTTATGTTCCTACTTCTTTTTTTTTGTTGTCGTTAAATCTTAAGTTAATGTGAAGAAGAGCACAAATTAACTTAATATTGCCATTTCAGTTAGCTAAACAAAAACTGGCAAAAAATGTTAGCCTTTTAGGGGCAGAAACTTATTTCCTGCTGTATCCCCAGTGCCTAGGAAGGTGCTTTGTACCTAGTAGGCCCTGGACAAATGTATACAAATAAAAAATGAATTAACCACTACGAAATATTCACAGAAGAATTAATACCAAGTCTTTACAAACTCTTACAAGAAATAAAATAAGGGAGAATATTTCCTATCTCATTTTATGAAGCCATTACCATCCTGATGCCAAAACCAAAGACATCACAAGAAAACTACAGACCAACATCTCTTATGAATACAGATGAAAAATTTCAACAAAATACTAGCAAACTGAATCCAGCAACATATACAAAGGATGATACAAATACTGTGATGAAGTTAGATTTATCCTAGGAATACAATGTTGGTTTAAAATTTGAAATTAATGTAATATAACATATCAATAGAATAAATAAAGTGCACATGGTTATCCAAAGAGAAAAGAATCTGCTAAAATCCACTACTCTTCAATGATAATAATACTCTACAAATGTGGAGTAGAGGAGAACTTCCTCAACCTGATAAAGGGCATTTATAAGAAACCCACAGCTAATATCATACTTAATGGTAAAAGACTAGATGCTTTCCCCTTAAGATGAGAGAGAAAAACAAAACCTCAAGGATGTCTGCTCTCATCATTTCTATCCAACATTATCCTGGAGGTTCTAGCCAGGGCAATTTGGCAAGAAAAGGAAATAAAAGGCATCCAGATTGGAAAGTAAGAAGTAAAACTCTCTCTATTTACAGATAATCCGATCTTGTATATAGAAAATTCTAAGGAACCCACTAAAAAACTATTAGAATTAATAAATGAGTTCAGCAATGGTTTAAGATCAATATGTAAATGTTAATCATGTTCTTATACACTTATATTAATCATATTCTTATACATTTGCAATGAACAATCTGAAAATGAAGTGAAATGAAAACATTTACAATAGCATCAAAAAGAATAAAATACTTAAGAATAAATTTAGCAGAAGAAATGCAAAGTTTATACTCTGGAAACTACAAAATATTGTTGAAAAAAATTGAAGAAGATCTCAATAAAATGAAAGATATTCCATTTTCATGGATTGGAACATTGTTAAGATGGCAAACCTCTCCAAATTGGTCTACAGGTTCAACACAATCCCTAACAGAGTGCCTACTGGCTTCTTTGTAGAAACTGATTCTAAATTTCATATGAAATTGTAAGGGATCCAAAATAGCCAAAACAGTTTAAAAAGAGGAACACAGTAGGAGATTCAGGCTTTCTGATTTCAAAACTTACTATAAACCAGTGGTAATCAAGAGAGTATAGTCCTGGCATAATTATAGGTCTATAGATCAATGGAGTAGAATTGAGAGTCCAGAAATAAACCTATGCATCTATGGTCAATAGATTTTCAACAAAGGTGTGAAGACCATTTAATTAATAATAGTCTTCAACAAATGGCACTGGGATAATTAGATATGCATGTGCCAAAGAGTGAAGTTGGAGCCCTGCCTCACACTGTTTATAACATTAATTCAAATGGATCAAATGACTAAAGGTAAGAGCTAATTTTATAATACTCTTAGAAAAAAAACAGAGGTAAATCGTCCTGACCTTGGAATTAGCAAGTTTCTTAGTAGACCAAAAGCACAAGCAACCAAAGAGGAAAAAAAATAGATAAATTAAATTCATCAAGATTAAAAACTTTCTGTGTTCCAAAGAACACTGTCAAGAAACTGAAAAGACAACCCACAGAATGGGAAAAAAATTTTGCAAATCATATATCTGATAAGGGAGTTATGTCAGAATATATAAAAAATTCTTACAAGTCAAGAATAAGAAAAAAATTTCCCAAATAAATAACAGTCAAATAATCTATATAAACATTTCTCCAAAGAGGATATACAAATGGCCAATAGCAAACAAAAAGATGCTTGGCACCATTGGTCATCATGGAAATACAAATCAAAACCACAATGAGACAATGAGATACCACTTCATACCAACAAAGATGGCTATAGTAAAAAAGTCAGATAAATACAAGTGTTGGTGAGGATGTGGAGAAATTGGAACCCTCATAAACTGCCGGTGGGAATGTGAAATGGTGCAGCCACTTTGGAAGCATTCTGAAAGTTCCTCAAAAAGTTAAACGCAGAGTTACCATATAACCCTGCAATTCCAGTTCTATTAGGTATATTCCCAAGAGAAATGAAACATGTATCTACATAAAAATACATACATGAATGTTCATAGCAGCATTATTCAAAAGTGCTGAAATAGTCAAAAGGTGGAAACAACCCAACTGTCCATGAGCTGATGAATGAATAAACAAAAGTGGTATATCCATACAATGAAATATTATTTGGCCAAAAAGGTACATACAAAAAAATTACTAATACCTGCTACAGCATGAATGAACATTGAAAACATTGTGCTAAGTGAAAGATATCAGTCATGAAGGACAACATATTTTGATTACTCTTATATGAAATGTCCAGAATAGGTCAATGTATAGAGACAAAAAGTAGAGTGGTTGTGGAATGATAACTAAAGGGTCTGGTTTTCTTTTTGGAGTAACGAAAATGTTCTAAAACTGATTGGGGTGATGGTTGCCCAACTGTAAATATACCAAAAACAATTTAATCGTACACTCTAAGTTATATGGTATGTGGATTTTATCTCAATAAAGCTGTTACCAAAAAGAGAGAATGAATTAATAACTTGAGAGTTTGGGGATTTGAATAAAGCCTATCACACAAATAGATAAAGAGATAAAGTACATATCCAAGTTTTAAATTAATCAATAAGACCTTTAGAAATCACAGAAGTTTTCTCCTTCAGTTAAAAAAAAATCAAGTCTATTAGGACTAGATTTGAGTTACTCTAAAGTCCTAAACAACACTCAGATTCTATGGAAATAATATTTAAGGAGGAGCCTCCTTTTAGCCAATGTTGAGAGAAGTAAAACCGCATGATGCATTTAAATACATTTCCAACTGATGAGAGTAGATTTGGATAAAACCGTAACAACCTCTTTAATTCATACAAAGCCAAGTTCCCTGGTGGCCCAGGTTTAGCACAGTGTGGCATTCACAGGAACATCAGGCTGACTTCCAACAACGATATTTGAAAAGCAATTTAAATATTATGAATAATTTTGCAAAGCATTCTTAATACAGAGCAAGCCTATTGAAATCTCTTTCCCTCTTGCTCTCTTTCTCAGCAACTCATGAACATGACAACTACCCAAATAACTCCCTCTTCTCTTATCTGAACTCATCTCTCTTTACCTCCTAAAAAACTCTTTCCAATCCTGCCCTGGTTGCTCCTGTTCTTTCCCTCCCATCTCATCTTCTATGTGTAGTCTGCACTCACTGGCCAACAGTTCTCTGTCATTAACAGTGTAAATCTATTCAGCTCATTTTAATAACTTCTAATTCTCCCTTTCACACACCACCCTGTTTCTATGCAAGAAAGGTCACAAAGACAGAATCCACTTTAACAGACAAAAGAGGGTGTGAGGTTATAATGTTATTTTTCTGGTTACGTTGCCTGACATATTTAAAAATTAGAAGTGACAGATTAAGGCTTGTAGAAAGAGAAAGTGAGCACACCTCTGTGCTTTCAGGAATCTTCTACTTACCAGGGCAGCCAGAACATCAGTTGGAAGTAGGAGAAGGGCGGTTTAGTTCTCTGTGTACTTGGTGGTGACTGTCACCCCAGTTTGAAGGAGAATTGTTTTAAATCTTAGAAAGCATGACCCCTCCATTTACATCGGTCATCTAAGTGGACTGACCCCAAGCCTTTGAGGTCAATAAAATTATAAGGCATATTAAGGATCTAAAAGAATCCACAATGACTCTGTTCTTTAAAACAGAATCCCTGAGGATGATGATGTTTCAACCGCTAACCCGAAGACAGGATGAAAAGGGTTAAGAAATCAATTCCAGTAGCATTCAGACTGCTTTTCAGGTTATTTGCACTCAGCCAGTCAATGGCACTTATTGAGTGATTGTCTTCTGTGTATCAAGCAACAAATTAGCCTTTAAGTTGCAAGTTCTGCAAAGAGAACTCTTTTCACACCTTGGCCAAGGTAAGTATATCTTTCTCTACAGACGAACTCCTTCTGGGAGTTCCCTGGCATTCTGGATACCTCTGCACAACAGTCAGAGGTTGGTGCCCTAATTTCACATAAATAGAGGGGGCAGACTGCTTTCCCTAGTTCCCCTGCTTATTCTTCTCTAAGTTGGTAAGAAAATTTCAGTCAAAACTGAAATCCACTCTGGAACAGCCTAGGCTGACTTAGAAAGTTCACTTGATTGAAGATGATTTTCTGATCTGCCGTGTCTCTCTTATGTTTAAATCTTTCCATCTTGGGATCTTTCTCTGAGAAAGGGCAGCAATAGGAATCCTGTACAGATCTGTGGGTATCACTTTGAAATGTCAGTTGAGGTCTCTGAGGGAAGATGCCAGGTAAGGTGCAATCAGTGAATGAGTGTAAAGTCATTTAGTATCAATATTTACACTCATTGAGAAAATAACTTTTTAGAGGGGTAAGGAACAAGCTACTCTCATTTGAACTCATTTTTCCTCTAGTTCCTTCTACCAGCCCGCTTTTGGCTGTTTTTGAATTTGTTAGCACCATTGAATAAAGGTTAAGGGAGAGGAAAAGAACAGCAAATCTTGCTTAGTCGTGCATAGGTGAAATGTTCTGCAGAGAACTTGAGACACATGCCAGGGTTCTGAAAGAACCCTGACTTCTAGGCTTCATGTGTATAGATGATGAAGAGCAGTAACAAGCAGCTGGACTGGAGAAGTCTGGCTCCCCACGTGGGTGTGGGCTGCTGTGTGCATGCTGCATGGCTTACTTTTCCCAGAGAAACTCTTACATGCTGAGAGGCTCTACTTCTGTTCTGTGTAAGTTGAAATGTGCCTGGCTTGACCTCGGTTGACTTTAGGAAGTATGTGAGATGGAAGGTGACGCTCTGAGCAGGAAGTCTATACCATCACTCTTAGGTTCAAGTCTAGTGATCTTGTTTTCTTGTCAAAATAGACGGCAAAGCCTTATCGGCAATACAGAAGAGACTGTCTTTACACACAGAATTCATACCTGGGGACTGGATATTAAGTTATATCATTCCTTTGAAACTACTCAGCTGCCTGAACTGGATAAGATTCGTAAACTCCAAGCTCAAGGTAGGAGCTGATAGGTCCCAAATTGCACTTTTCTAACATTCCCATGGATTTCAAGCTTGATTGGATGTCATCTAATAATGAATGGCATTGAATCTTCAGGTATGAAAAAGCAGGTGCCTTAGGAAGTAAGTAGCTGGGAAAATAAGGCATTCTTTTCGAATGGCTATCAGCAGTTTCTTTGTGAAATGTGCACATTCTAAAATGAGAAACTTCTTAAATTTTTTAAATAAAAAACATTTTTTCTTCTGGCAACTGAAGAAATTATGCCCGAATTAGGAGTTTCCTGGGAGAGATTGCACATTAACTCACTCTCCATTTAGTGGGATATGGGCAGCACAGTAACCATAAAGTACACCAAAAACATTGCCCAACACCTGATGTTGTCGAAGTGGGCATTATCCCTTCTAATTAGTTTGTGTGTTGGAGGGGAAGGAGGAGGTAGGAAGAGATCACGAAATGATCATAAGCCTTCTAAATGTGTGGCTGTTTACTGTTGTTCAGACGTGTGTGGGGCTGCCATTGGGGAGGCTGATACAGCAGAGTGAAACCTCAGTGAATTCACTGTTGCCCCAGTATATTTTCCATTCTCATAATCATCAGTAGTTCCTGAAATTTCTAAAGCAATTTTTAATAAAATGCACTGTTTCTATGCTATTTCAGTTTTCCATTCTGTGCCTAGAACATGACTGCTAAAATTGCTTAATAGCTACTTATTATTGCTAAGAATGAATAAAAATAGTTGGCTCTATATACTACTACTTTATTTCTAGATAGCCAACAATTTTATTCTCCACAGTTTTATGATGACTAGTGCCTGGATTCATTGTGGCAGTTGATTATTAATGAATTCTGAAACATTCACTTGGGACATTGCAATGAATAAGGCACAGCCTGTGCCCTCAGGGGCTCACTGCCTAGTGTGGGAGGCAAAGGAATAGACAACTAATGACAAAGCTCTGGAGTAAATGCTGTGGATAGAGTGCTGGTCAAGGGAAAAGGCACAGGAGGTGCTTCCTTGTGACTTTTTTCCCTGTGACTTTTTTCCAGCTGAAGGACTGGAACCCTCTGTAGAAAACAGGTGTGGGCATACCTGGGTCATCGGGGAAGAATATTTCCATATCAAGGGATGTAATGCTAGAGTGTAATGCTTCCTCACCAAGGGCTTAGACCTGAGGACTTGGGGGATTATTGAAGTCATTCATTATTTAGATACATGTCTATTAAACATACTAATCACATGCATGAAGTTCTCTCCCTACTGTACAATCTTCCATCCTCCCCACGCCTAGAAACGTGGGCTGACAAGTTAAATATCAGGCGCATAATCTACCACTGCATTAGCGATGGATTGTGTCCTGCCAAACAGAAAAGTTATGACTTGCAGCTGTAATGATGTTTTATTTCTCCCATAGTATCCCTATATCTAAAATGGTACTGCTTTGATCAAGTGCTCACACAAGCTTAGGAGTTAGAATTCCATAAACAGACACCAGAGAAAGGAACTGCTATGTGGAGCATCAGTTGGAAAGCATCTTGGAAGAGAGTTGCCCTGTCAATCAGAGGATTCCCTAGAAGTACTCTTACCACTTGATTATGGAGGGAAGGTCATTTGGTAATAGTTTTGGTAAGGGCTGTGGGAGTGGACTGTCCAAGGTCACACTCTGGTCCACAGTAGGATGGAGGAAGTGTTTTCAATTGTTCTAAATCTCTTATGTTCAGGTTTCCTTCCATCCCTGCAGAAGCCTCCTTCTGAAACTCAGAGGTACCAAATCCTCCCTCTATGTGCTCTTTTCCAGTGATCTTCTCTATATGCCAAGCATGAGCAGGGGATTACTGAGCTGGAACTGACAGCCTCTAACTAAGCTAGATTCTGGGGCAGGTTCTCAAGAGTTTACTATGGTGATGGTGCCAAGGCAGAGGCTGTGAGCCTGGGGAGATGAGAGGCCTTGGTTGGCCCTGATGCTAAGCAGAGGCTTAGAAATAATTTTGCTAGCAGTTGGGGATACTTGATAGAAGCATTAAGTCAATGGGTAGAGTTGAGGGAGGACAAAGGGACAGTCTCCACTCACTTTCAAGTATATCTGAAGAGGGTCTACCTCTGTTAAGAGCAGAGAATTCATTTATTTGTTCTTTCAGCAAATGGCAGGCATGATGATGGTTAATTTCAAGTGTCAACTTGACTGGGTCATGGGTTGGTCAAACATCCTGCATGTGTCTGTGAGGGTGTTTCTAGATGAGATTAACGTTTGAATAGGTAGACTGAGTAAAGCAAATTTTCCTCCCCAATGTGGGTAGGCCTGATCCAAGCCACTGAAGTCCTGAATAGAATAAAAGGCTAAGTAAGAAAAAATTCTTTCTCTCTGCCTGATTGTCTTCAAGTTGGGACTTTTTGGTTTTCTCCTGCTTTTAGACTTGGACTCTGAATGGAACTTACACCATCAGCTCTCCTGCTTCTCAGGTCTTTAGATTTGGACTGGAACTATACCACTGGCTCTCTAGAGTCTTAACTTCTTAGCCTCCATAATGGTCCCTGGTCTAACTGATCTTACATTCTTGTTGGGTGAGACAGATAATAAACAAAGCAAACAAACAAACACAACAAGTGAACAAGAAAGACTATTATGATCAAGGCTGTGATTCCTACAGAAGAATTCAAACAAAATGGTGTGATAGTAAGTGACTGGATGGCTCTTTTAAGTTGGGTGGTCAGGGAAGGTCTTTTTGAGGAGATGACATTTAAACTGAGTTTTGAGTGACAAAAAGCAGCTTGGCAAAAGTCCTCAGAGAAAAGCCTTCCCAACAGAGAGAATAGTAAGTGTAAAGGCCATGAGGTAGAAACAAGCATGGTATGAGTAACAAAAAGGCCAGCATGATTAGCCCTAGTGAGTAAAAGGCAAGGTGGTAGAAGACAAAATCAAATATTTGTCAGGTAACAATGGGTTTTGTAAACTGTAAACCAGAGAAAGAGTTTGAATATTATTAAAATGACAAGCAAAGGCCATTGAAATGTTGGGTTCCAAGGTAGTAATTGGATCTGATTTGGATTTTTTAAAAGATTTCTCTGGTTGCTGTGTAGAGAATGAATCATAGGACTTCCAAAATGATGGTGGGTTCCATTTACCCATTTTCTGCTTCTTCCCAAGTGCCCCACAAAATGATTATAAAGAAATGTAAATAAAGAGGCAAAGCTCACAAATACAATGATAATGGAAGAGGATGTGACAGCAACAGGAATTGGAAGCTAAAACCTGACAGATGAGTGGTATCTGACTTGTCAGGTATAAACTGGAAATGAGGGAAGCAGAGAAAAATCTGATTTACAGTGCAGGCAAGCCCCTGCCCAAAGACCCTTTTAAGACTTAGGGATCACTATGATCAGGTACCTTTAGAAGGGAGGTCAAAGTGAAGTTACGGAAGCATTGGTCGAAAGTCAGTTTAAGAAGAAAACAGGACTTCAAATTGATTCCCCCTTTCCATGAAGCTTGTGATTGCCCCCCAACCCCGACTCTTACAGGAGACTGGTGATACATTGTCTGGAGAGGGTAAAATTGAGGGTCTCTGGAATTACTTAGGCACAGTTGTGGTACAAATAAGAGGGAATTAAATCAAAGTTTACATACAATATATCGGGACCCCACTGAGTTCCCAGAAACTTATACCTCTCAGGTATAAGTTGGAAAAGATCAGGATGGATATTGGGAAAGGATGGATATTGGAAAAGCTGTCTCTGGGGGAATTTTACTAGTTAAAGAAGAGACATAAGATACTGACATGGGAGTTCTCAAGGAAATAGCCCAGATAAATCATCTTGTGGGAAAGTCCATAGTTTTCTGCATAGTTAAATTCTTGTCTTTGTGCAAAGAACTTCTAACCAGCTTTCTAGTACACACTTAAATATTCTCAGACTGCTAAGAATCATCAGACATTTGGGCTCTGTTTTTTAATATCATCATACAAATTATAAAAGCCAGAGTCACAAACAAACAAACAAGCAAGCAAAATAAAGTGGCATGGGGAAGATTTCTGTAAAAGGAAAAGAGAATTTAAAATCAAACAAAATTTTCTCTATTATTAATTTCCTTAAGAACATATTTTTAAAAGGTATTGCATCCATGAATCAGTAATAGAATGCTATAAAATAAAACATTTGGAAAAAAGATCTCAGGACCTAAAAGAACTAATAACTGTGATAAAAACATAATGCAACAATACAAAAATCAACTCAGTAGAAGGGTTGGAGGGAAAAGTTTAGGAAATCTTCCTTGAAATAGAGCAAGCAAAAAGATTAAAAACAGGAGAAAAAGAGAAAAACTTGAGGATCAGAAATCCCAAAACTTAAATAACATGAATTAATAAGAGTCAGGGAAAGTAGAAGGAAGAAAACCATTCATGAAATAATTTCAGAAAATAATCCAAAACTAAAGTGCAGAAATCCTCAGGTTGAAAGTTCCCCTTAGATGCCCAAAACTGGATGAAAACAGATCAAGACACATCATTGTGAAATATCAGAATACCGAGGAACAAAGAGCCAATCATAAAAGCTTCCAGAGAAGAAAAATAAAAACATTAAGACAATTATTAACTCCAGGGAAAACAAAATGTTGCCCAAGAAAGAAAGTAACCATGGTACACTGCGTGGCTTAGTAGTAAGTAGTATGCACTGCTTCTCAGGAGGGCTTTGTGCAGCAATGTCCTGCCTATTGCAGGGCTTTTAGCATACCTGGTTCTCACCCACTAAATGCCACTGACTGACCCAGCCCCTCCCACCCAACCCCCCTAACACTGACAAACCAAATGCTGCCCCACATTTCAAATTCCCTTTTAAGGGGTATTACTTAGCCACGTTGAAAATCACTAGTTTACAGAGTCATAATAATGTAAGTCCTAATTATAAATAAAATCAAAATTGAACTGTGAATACAGAGTGACTACAGGGTGTGTAGACAAAGGAGGGGTGCATACGAGAGCCAAATCTTCATTCTCCACCTTGAAAAGTCAATAGTTAATGCCTAAAACTGACCAATCATGATCTATTTAGAGATTTGAAGGTAAATAAAACAGATCAAAATATTTGAAGGTGGCTTATTCTAGGGAGGAGAAAATGGAAGGTAAAGGAATGATTGAATGCCATTTTTTGTAAGAATACTTTTAGAATTATTTGATTTTTAAAAAGTATGTACAAGTATAATTTTGATGAAGTTTAAAATGAGTTTGGAGGTAGCAGTGGAGGCATGGAGATAGGAATGTATCTTTGTCTATCTGTCAGTCTATCCATCTATTCGTATATCCATTTTACAGAAGGTGAAAATGAGGCCTAGGAGACTTACAGAAGTTAATAAGCCACAGAGCCAGCAGAGGGAGGAGCCAGAAAGCAGTCTGACTCTAACACCAGAGCCCCTGATCACTCTCCTTTGCTGCCCTAAAAGAGCAAGTGAGAGGAAAGAGTGAAGGGAGTGGGCAACAGACAAGAGGAACAAATGAGATGTTCTTTGAAGGTTGTTTCTATCTTCTGTGACTCTAGGTGTTGCCCAGGGGGACACTGTGGCAGATGTGATTTATAGAGCTCTCTGTTCACAGACTGCTGTAGGAGGGCAGATGAATGGAGGGAGCCACTCCAGAGCTATTAAGAGAAGAAAGGGAACTAGGACTGAGCCTCTGCCTTCAAATGTTGCCTTCTCAGAGTGAAAAAAGAGGCCTAAAGAGTTGCACATTTCATATAGCTGATGCCAGGGCACTGTCTCAAACAGGAATGACCTGTGTATTTAGAACATCTACCCCAGTCATTTTCTCTTGTGTAACTTCAGAACCTATCTGTATAGTAATTCTCTGTGAATATATTTGAAAATAATGTCAGCCCCAAAGTAGTTTAGCTTAGATTTTTCAGCTTTTATGTTTTTCCTGGCACAAGGGTAATCTCATTTCTTTCCCTAAATACCCTGTTTCTTATCTCCATTATTTCATTTATCACATCATATTTTATATAGATATTATTGTTATTTTAATCACAATGTAATCTTTTCTCCTTGCAGAAAGTTGGAAAAAATTAGAAAATTACAAATAAGAAAATAAAAGCCACCCATAATTCCACCACATAAAGATAGCCACTGCTTGTACCTGGGTGGTGCCATCTCCTCCATACACATGAGAACTTGAGCTTGTGATTAAAACTTTCATCTGTGAATCTCCAGCCCCAGGCAGGGCACCTGACACAGCTGACACTCAATAAATGTTTGCTAAAGCTTTAGTTAAGCATCTGTCATTTAAGTAAAAGATATATCTAAAAATATAGAAAGTAGCCAGCTGGTCCACTTGGGAAGAGAGGTGAGGAATCTTTGAAAACTCTATACATCAACTTTAAATCACCAAGAATATTTTCAAGATCCTTCAAGATCTTGCTCCTTTTCCAAAATTTGTTCTCTACAATGGAGCAACATTCTCTTCAACTCTCACTGAGATGTTCTCGTAGCCTCATGAGCTCCCTGAGGTCATATCCATCTTCATGTCTCCCCCTCTTCTAGAATGTTCTCCCCTCATGCTGTTCTGTTGATCTATAGCTTATCCATCTTCTATTTCCAGCTCAAGTCCAGCCTTCCACCCATGTATCCCTGACTACTTGACTTCATTTACTTCCTTTTCTCCTCTAAATTATGTAGCCCCTGGAGCCTGCAGCTTAGCATTTCTTGTGGTTGATTTGAACCATATACCATAATTGCACCTGGGTTTGCTTTCTTTCTCCTTAGAAGAGGACTAGACACATTACTCGGAACTGTTGCAAATATAGGAATATCCCCTAAGTACAGGCATACCTTAGAGATATTGTGGGTTCAGTTCCAGACCACTGCAACAAAGCTAATATCACAATAAAGCAAGTCACATTAACTTTTTTGTTTCCTGGTGCATATAAAAATTATGTTTATACTATACTGTAGTCTATTAAGTATGCAATATCATTATGTCTAAAAAATGTACATACCTTAATTAAAAAATGTTTTATTGCTCAGATGCTATCATCTGAGCATTCAATGAGTCATAATCTTATTGAGGGTGCAGGGTCTTGCCTCAGTGTTGACGGCTGCTGACTGATCAGGGTGGTAGTTGCTGAAAGTTGGAGTGGCTGTGGCCATTTCTTAAAATAGGACAACAGTGAAGTTTCCCACATCTATTGACTCTTCCCTTCACAAATGATTTCTCTGTAGCACACAGTGCTCTTTGATAGCATTTTACCCAAAGCAGGACTTCACTCAAAATTGGAGTCAATCCTCTCAAACCCTGCTGCTGCTTTATCAACTGAGTTTATATAATATTCTAGATCCTTTGTTGTCATGTCAACAGTCTTCACAGCACCTTTACCAGGAGTAGATTCCATCTCAAGAAACCACTTTCTTTGCCCATTCATAAAAAGCAACTCCTCATTCATTCAAGTGTTATCATGAGATTGCAGCAATTCAACCACATCTTCAGGCTCCACTTCTAATTCTATTTCTCTTGCTCTTTCCACCACACCTGCAGTTACTTCTCCCACTGAAGTCTGGAGCCCCTCAAAGTCATCCATGAGGTCTGGAATCAACTTCTTCCAAACTCCTTTTAGTGTTGATATTTTGACTCTTCCCATGAATCTCGAATGTTCTTAATGGCATCTAGAATGGTGGGTCTTTTCCAGAAGGTTTTCAAATGACTTTTCTCAGATCCAGCAGAGGAATCACTGTGGCAGCTGTAGCCTTATGAAATGTATTTATTCAATAATAAGACTTGAAAGTCAGAATGACTCCTTGATCCATGGGCTGCAGAATGGATATTGTTGTTAGCAGGCATGAAAACAACATTAATCTTGTACCTCTCCATCAGAGCTCTTGCATGGCCAGGTGCATTGTCAATGAGCAGAAATATTTTAAGAGTCTTATTTTCTCAGCAGTAGTTCTCAAACCGTGGGCTTAAAATATTCACTAAACCTGCTGTAAACAGATGTGCTGTCATCCAGGCTTTACTGTTCCACTGACAGCACAGGTAGAGTAGATTTAGCATAATTCTTAAGGGCCCTAGGATTTTCAGAATGGTAAGTAAACACTGGCTTCAACTTAAAGTCACCAGCTGCATTAGCCCCTAAGAAGAGAGTCATCCTGCCCTTTGAAGCTTTAATGCCAAGGCATTGACTTCTCCTCTCTAGCTATGAAAGTCCTATAGGGCATCTTCTTCCAAGAAAGGCTGTTTCATCTACGAAAATCTGTTGTTTAGTGTAGTCACCTCCATTATAATTGTTTTAGCTAGTTCTTCTGGATAACTTGCTATAGCTTCTGCATCAGCAATTGCTGTTATGGAGACAGCTTCTTTCCTTCAAATTCATGAATCAACTCTTAGCTACAAACTTTTCTTTTTCTGCTTCCTCACCTCTCTCAGCCTTCACAGAATTGAAGAGAGTTAGGGCCTTGCTCTGGATTAGGCTTTGTCTTAAGGTGATGTTGTGGTTGGTTTAATCTTCTATTCAGAGCACTAAAACTTACTCTGTACCAGCAATGAGGCTGTATTGCTTTCTTAGCATTTATGTGTTCACTGAAGTAGCACTTTTAATTTCCTTCAAGAACTTTTCCTTTGCATTCACAACTTGACTAACTGTTTGGTACACAAGAACTAGCTTTCAGCCTATCTCGGCTTTCTACACACCTTCCTCGCTAAGCATAATCATTTCTAGCTTTTGATTTAAACTGAGAGACATGTGACTCTTCCTTTTGCTTGGAGGCCATTACAGGGTTGTTAAGTGGCCTAATTCCCATACTGTTGTGTCTCAGAGGATAGGGAGGCCCAAGGAGAGGGAGAGAGATGGGAACGGCCAGTCATCGGAGCAGTCAGAACACATACAACATATATCGATGAAGTTCATCATTTTATATGGGTGAGGTTTGTGGTTTTGAGAACAATTACAATAGTAGCAGCAAAGATCAGTGATCACAGATCACCATAACAAATATAACGATAATGAAAAATCTTGAAATATTGCTAGAATTACCAAAATGTGACACAAAAATCTGAAGTGAGCAAATGCTGTTGTAACAATGGTGACAATAGGCTTGCTGGATGCAGGGTTGCCACAAAGCTTCAATTTGTAAAAAACTGCAAAGTTCAATAAAGGGCAGCATAATAAAATGAGGCTGCCTGTAGCTAATCCTAGGCTGCAGAGGTGGTTTCTTGGTGATGCTGAGAGTGGGCTATGAAAAGTGCTCTTTCAAGCAAGTGGAGATCCAGATACTGGGCTCTGAGGTGATTTTTTTTTTTTTTTTTTAGTAGAGCTCAAAAGAGACATGAGATAGAGAGTGGTTTTATTTGGAACCTGTGGGTTAGCCATAGACTAACAACCATATGAGTTGAAGAGGGCAGATTACTTCCTGAAATCTCTAAACACGAGAGTTTAATCTCTGCAGTAAACCTGCCTGCACCAGGTAGAAAATAAGTGGGAAGAAAATGAAATAATACAATCCATCTGAAGAGCCTTGAGCACAGATGTTTCACTAAACTCTCAGAAAATAACAACCCCAGTAACAGCAGATATTCCCTGTTTTGTCTGCGGGCTAGGGAGATTTGCAGAGCAAGAAGGATGAACGCAGCCAACTGTCTTGACTTTCCCCTGGATATTGCTGCCCTCGTAAAAACCCAGACCTGGCCGCCAGGGAGAAGGCTCACACCACTTCTTCATTTCTCTCTTGCTTTGCAATTACTCCCCACAAATTGGTATGTGAATTGAAGGGCAGCACGTGTAAAGGTGCAAACTGAAGCTGAGGTTGCTCCCCAGCTGGTTTTCACTCAGGCTTGTAGAACAGATTCTCTGAGGCACGATGCTGGCAGCCCATTGACAAGAATTTGTGGTGGTTTAAGATAAGGAGTTATGGTGTGGTCTTCACTTATACTGTCCTCTCTTTCTCCACACTCCTTTTGTGAGATATTTTACCCCCCAAACTAGGTAGATTGCTCTGGGGGCCGATGCTCAGAGTTTGGCACATTGAAAAGCTGCAGTAACATTCCGCAGTGGCGACCTCTGACCAGGTGGACAGGATGGTGCGCTGGGCATTGCTGACCTCAGGCCCTGAGCTGGGAGGCATGCGAAGTTCTCAAAGTATTTCCTGCACCAAATTTGCACCCGAGTAAATGTGGTAAATTCCATTGATTCTACTTGGGGAACACAGGTCCTGTTTTCTTTCTGATTTTTTTTTTGTGCATTTAAATTAGATGACAAATTAACTCTTCCTGTACAGAGAGTCAGCAGATGACTTATTCATATGATGCCATATCCCCAACTTTGGAAGACGCTTTCCCAAACTGATTGACTCAAAGACTCAAGCTGGCCTTTCAGCCTGAGGGGTGGAGCTAGAACAGATACTCAATACTGACATTTCTCTGAGGCTATGTTGTGTTTGTTTTAATCCTTTGAATGTCTGCCTCCTTCAATACTTATTTCTTTTTTCTCCCCAACTTTATTGAGGTCTAATTGACTTCAATAAATAAAATAAATAAAAATTGCATTTCAGGTATACAACATGATGATTTTATACATGTGTACACTGTGAAATGATTACCACAGCCAAGTTAATTAACAGAGTCATCACCTCACGTAAGGTTTTGTTTGTGGTGAGCACATTTACCATCTATTCTCTTTAGCAAATTTCAAGTATACAATATGGTATTAGTACCTACAGTCATCATGCTATACATTAGATCCCCAGAACTTATTCATAATACATATTACTTCAGTGCTACTGCAAGGCAATATCCTGGTGGTGGTGGTGTGTGTGTTGGGTGAAGTGGGGGAAAGCAGGTGATGTATAAAATACCTCTGGCCTTGAGGACCTCAGTTAGTAGAAGAGATTGGACATGCCTACCCAGCTCTTGTGCCAAGCAGAATCCATTTTGTATGGTTAGATAGGAAAAAGTGCTCTGGGGGATCAGAAAGAGAGAGGATACTGAGGCTTGTGGGGCTAGGAAAAGCTTAGCATGGAAAGAAATGGGGTTTGTGCCTGGCTTTGAAGGCTGAGCCAGATTTGAAAGAGGTTTTGGGGATGGATGTGAACAAACTCAATCCAAGAAAAGCTCCAAGGTATAAAACCTAGAAAAATCAGTAATTCTATATAGCCAGGGAGGTCGCAAATGGAGTAGTGGGCTAAGAGCATGTACCCCAGAACAAGACAGCCGGGGTTCCAGTTCTGCCTCTGCCACTCCTACTCTGTAACTTAGAGCAAATTACTTCACTTCTCTCAGCTGAGGTGTCCTCATTTATATGGAAACCCACAACACTGCCCACAGCATCTCGTAGGTTTTGCCCATTCATGACCAGCTCGGAAACCATCTTGGCTTTGGCCGATGGTGGATACTTCAGCATCCAATGTCCCTTCTTTCCTCATCGAGTCCCCAGGCTGGACTTGGGCAGTGTTGGGGAGCCCTTTGTCTCCCTGAAACCTCCCCCCACCCCCATCTCTTCTCCTCCATCCACTCCATCCATTTCAGTGTCCCATCTCCCTCTGGCGGTTGCTTCCAGTCTCCATGAGCAGTGTTTCTAGCTTCAGACACCCTATGTATGAATGGCTGTAGGGCTTTCACATTCTGTAAATTGTAGCATCTGCAAGACAAGCCATCTTTTCTCCTGCTGATGTTGGTCAGATCCTCAGCCAATAACATGCCCAGAAGTTATGGCTATTTACACCAAGTCAGACCTTCCTTCTACTCAGAGGTGAGGAAGGGGAGGAGAGGGGAAAGGGAAAGGAGCCAGAACTGCATTCTTCCACAGGTACAATAAGGACAATGGAAGTATTTGTCTCATAGGTACTTCCCCAAGATCATATGGAAATAATGTAAGCAAAACCCATGACACAGTGTCAGACACAGGGCATTCTTTCAATAACTATTATTATTAGTAGTATTGTATCTATATTCGGGGGCTAGATGACCTGGATAGTTGAGATAAAATGATAACATCCTGAGAAGCAGGCCTTTTTGCATCTTCTCCCTATAGGGTCACCTCTCTGGGTCTCAGTTTCCTCATCTGTTAAATGGAGGTGATAATAGTAACAGTACATGTACATAGATTGGTTCTGAGAGCTTAGAACAGTGTCAGGCAGAAAACTCTATCTGTGTTTGCTTTAATAATAATTATTATTATTATTACCAGAGACTTCCAGGTTCCTGTGTCTCTGTGCAAACATCAATTTCCAAGGAAGAGAACTGAGCTGCCTATATCGAACCAGGTGTCACTTTGGGTTAAGTTGGGTGAGGCAGAGGTGGGAAGATTATTTGGTACAGACATGGCCCACAGGAACCCATATCACTGTGTTTACAGAGAAGACACACCTTGCAGGAGCTGCCTACTGCAGTCAGTAGTCCCATTTTACAGATGAGGCAACTAACTAAACATCAGATATGTTAGGTTACGTGTTCAAGGTCACGTTGAGTCATCATTGAGACATAGAAGTTAGATTAAAATGTAAATTTCTGTTCCTTTTCAAGCCTACAATCTCTCCATCCACAGTCTACTGTGTTCCCTGGTGTCCCTCTGAGCAGGTGTACCCAGCTACCTTTGAACCAAACACCATGACGTGGCAGGTTCTGCTTGCTGGAAGAAAATGTAAATGATAAATGATAGCAAGAACACAAACAATAATAGGCTAATACTTACTTCACAGTAAACTGAAGAGAGAAAACCTGAAGTTCACTTTCCCATTTTAAATTAGGTTACACAGGCCATTAAGTCAAGACATATTTTTAGATTTTTGGACAGAGTGTACAATAGCCAGAACTTATTGCTAGGTGAAAACCAGACATTCAAGGTTAGATACCAAGCATCCAACTTAAAACTTACCTTATCACCAACATCAGCCTTGCAAGAGAGGATGGAAAGGCTTTTAGGCATTTACCTTGACTTTTTTCACCATATAATTATCTTCTAGATGCTTTCTGTTTGTAATGAAACTATTTAGTATCTTAAAACCAAAAAAAAAAAAAAAAGACAACATTGTCAGGAAGTAGAAGTTGTCTTGGATTTGGAGCTGATACTGATTATAAGTTTTCTTAATTACGAAAATCATTATCTCAGTGTAACTCTGTCCTTTTCTTTTAGTTAAATAAACACAGTTCATCCAGCCTGAAGGTGTAGCACTGAATAGATTTCAGAGGCAGTGTAGAAAATTCTGCAAGTTCTGCATGTTCATAGATTTTTAAAAAATTCTTTGCAATGAATGTTCTTGAATAAGAAATGGCAACAGAAATGCGTATATTTTACAGATTTCTGCTTCTCTAAGCACCCTTTGCTTTACCAGTAGACTGAATGTTCCTCATGGGCAGGGACCTTGCCTGTTTGCTTATTATTGTAGCCCCAGTGCCTGGCAAAAAGTTCTCTGCTCAGCCAGTATTTATCAATGTGAACTGGATTCCAGGAGCTTTAGCTTCTATTTCCATTGTAATCACTATATACAAATAAATAGCCAGATAAGACAGATATGATTATCAATATTTTGGAGGGCATGTAAACTGAGGCAGGAAAAAGTCAACTTACCTGTCTTAAAGTTAAAAAGCCAATAAGTGAAAAAGCAGAGGCTGGAACCCAGGGATCATGTCTCTGAGCCTGTCCTTATTCCACAAGACAGGACGGGAGTTGCAGATGTGGCACCTTGCTCTTATTCCCCACACCTAAGGGGACTGATGTGAATAGTTTTGGAGAATTATTGTCTTTAGCTGCTGTGAAACCCTTGTATGAATGTTCCAATATGAAAATATTTTAAAATTGATAATGAATTAAAAGACACCTGGAGTTGACTTGATACCTTTCTATTTCGCAAAACCAAGCCAAACATTTTCTAAATCCAGAGTAATAACATTCCTTATTTCATGTTTTCTTTCTCTTTTAAGACGTCATCAGGCTCATATTTTATTTATAACTTCACAATAAGCGAACAGCCACATGGTTCCCCCTAATCATTTTATCTATTGAACCAAATTCTGAGACTCATGAAAAATGTGTCTGAATTCCAAACCTTATCATATTATTTAACAGCAAATGTTTGCCTACCCTAATCTCCAGAACTTCAAGAAGTCCCAGCATCTTGAATTTTTAAACTTTCATCGTGGAACGCATTTCTGATTTTCTTTCCATCTTGATTTATTTCCTTCCCTAATTTCTTTAAGTATGGATTATATTTAAGGTATACTCAAGAGCAGTTTTGCGTGTGCTCATACCGGTTTGCTGGAGCTAACTTAAATTTTCAAGAATTTTTGCAAGCTGGTTATTAGATACAGCCATTATTAAAACTTAAATTATTTAAACTTACAATTAAATAACATATTAAAAGCAGGTAATAAATATGTAAAACATCACTTTGTAATTACTACCTTTTGCTACTGTTATCTATGCTCTTGGGATTATTGGTCCATTGATGGAATTACTATATAATGGTGTGCTTCTGTCCATATCTTCCCAATTCTGTGTGCAGTGATTAGATTCACATTAGATTGAAGTCAGCCTTGGTGGGAGTATTTTCACCATGGAAATTGGTAAGCTGCACAAAGCAGAGATTTTTTTCTCTGTAGAGCCACCTGCTAAACATCACTAGCACAGGTATAGCCACAGGAGAATGACATGGCAGGCTCTGCGTCTCTGGTTAACAACTATCTCACCTTGGGTGAGATGCCTAGTCTCTCTGAGCTTTAGTTTCCTTGTCTGTAAAATAAATTTGTTGTAAGGATCAAATAGTGGTATGCATATAAGCCACTGATCACAATTCTTAGCTCATCACATGGAATGTGCTTTAAAAATATGGCTAACATAATTGTTAATAATGCCAGCCTTCTCTTCTTCCTCTGTGTAGTAGGAAGAGAACATGTCTTTTCAAAGATAGCTGCTGCTGCTTTTGTCATCTACATAAATAGCACGGCAGGTTTTTCCAATGTTTAAGAATATGCCTTGATGGAGCTTGAAGAAACTTTTATGGGAGGAAAAGTGAAGCTCCCTTTGACATAGCCTATTTGGGCAACATTATGTACAAGTTAGAATTGAATTCATCTGCACAGTAGAGAAAGAAGAATTTTGAGATTTGGTGGGCAATCCAGAAAGGAGTGAAAAAAACAGTAGGATATGCAAAGAATTGCAGAGCTCTGAAGAGAGTCTATAGACGGAGGTGGAAGAGCGAGCTAGCAATAGGGAACCAGGCAAGCATTGAAGAACAATCCACCCAGGGAAAAATTTCCTGTGATGGGGGGTGGGGTGGAATGTACAACCTTCAAGGTGAAGTTGTTTCTGGTCTTGACTTTCTTTCATTACTGCCGCATGTAATAAAAGTATGGAACATTGTGTTAGTGGTGTTTGGGGAGTCGGAAGGGGCCAAATACGTGAGTCATAGAAAATACAGTGGAAGGAAAAGGTGTAAGAAGGATGTAATCTGCACTCCTCCATCCCTTATTTCTTGGGAATCTACAGAAATCTGAGTGAGCTCCCTGAATTTTCCACGGTATATGAGATGGAAACTTGAGTCATTTTTCTTAATTATTCAAGGCAGGTTTAGAAGACAATTAGGCAGTAGACTTGTGGGTTATGAGGAACAGTCTTAACCCAAGTTCCACACAGATATTGACCCAACATATATTTTTAGCCCTAATCTCTCTCAAGCTGCAATCTTCCTGTCCAACTGCCTGGTTAGCCTCTCTTCCTGTACCTCAAATTTAACAGATGAAAATTGAAGTCAGTAACTCCCCCCACAAATGTGTTCTTCTGCACTGAGAATTTTTTATTAATGGACCCTTTCCTTCAAGATGTTTGAAGTAAACAACTACTAGAAATAGCAACATAACAATTCATGTCCCCCAAACCCAATACACAAATTAAAAGGGTTGCTACTGATGAATGGCCTTCCCTTTTCTCTGAAGTATTCTTGACAGTTTTGAAGCATTTGTACCCAAACTTTCTCCCACAACTCAGACTATAATCTCGTCAACCATAAGGTTTCTTCCCATTTTACAGATCAGGAAACCAGTGTTAAGCAGCAGAGAGGAACAATTTATTCACTATCAATCCACAGGCAGTGGGTCGCTGGTCTTCCTACTGCTGGGCCAGCATTCTCTGGGACCAGTGACTCCCCACTTGCCTGAGGACCACCTCTCTCAACTCAAGACCCTGGTTTCCATTGCTCTGTAGCATCAGTTCTTTCATAAAGAGCTCTCCAGGTGGAGTGGAGTCAGTGTTGAGAACTGCTGTCTTCGAACTTGACTCTCTGGCCATGGGTGGTCTCCTATATGATATTAGTTGGCTACTGAACATGTACTAGTGATTCTGAACAAAAACAGAGGATCACATTCATTACATTTAAGTTTTACTTATTTCTGCCTGAGCTAGTATGATTACCACTATGAAAGTTAGTAATGGCTCACATGTATCACTGGCTGAGATGATGTTTCTATTGTTTCCTACAAATCTTTGATGTTTGGGTGCTTTTCTTTCATCAAGGGAAACTTTAAAGTGAAGAACAGGATGCTTTCACAAAGGGTTTGTTTTATTTTGGGCTGGAAGGGGGAAGAACTAAAACCAAGTATGCTGGTGGCCTTACAGGTGAGGCAGGCCTTTCCTGCTTAAATAAGGGGTTTCCTGAAAAGGCAAATCTGTGATTCTCAATGTACAGAGACTAAGACAAGTGTAGACTCCTGGTGGGGAGCACCTAGAGCTTGGTCGAATGCTGGAATTGAGGGGGTGAGAATGCCTAGCCCCTGATACTTACAGTTATCAGTCAGTGCTGATTCCCTCTCCCCTCTCCGTATTTCTACCTGGTAAACATTTATGCTTTCCTCAGTCCCACAGTTAAAACCATCTCCTCTGAGGCGACTTTCTTGACTTACCCATGCTGAATTGATTTCTCCTTCAGTGTGTTCCCGTGGCATCCCACGGCACCTCCCTCTTTCACATGATGGTGTGTCAGTTTGGTAGTTTCAGTCCATTCCCAGCTAGACTATGCGCTTCTGGTGGGCAGAGATGATTCATCTTCATGGCCCAGGGACTGTCTATGGTCTACCACATGGCAGGTACCCATAAAATGATTCTTAGAACAACTTGCTAAATAAATGAAAGGGTCAGCCAAGCAAGGAGGGAAGTGTGGGTAGTGGGAGGGCTTAAAGAAACAGGATCTAAGGAGTTGTGGTATATTGTCCTGGTTAAAACCTCATCTTGAAAGTTGATGTCTTTGAATTGGGAGGAGAGGGGAAAGCAACTACTTTCAAAATGGCTCTTATGTGCCAATAAAAGCGATTGAAAGCAACTTTAAAACACATTCAACATAAGTGCTCATCTGTGGATGTGTCAGACATGACCCTCTTTTATGCTGGAATAGAATGAGAGAGGGTGGAAAGGAACACCGAGCATATCATATCCATTATCCAGAAATGTCTGTCACATAAGTGACACAAATACTTAGGACTAACTTCTCTCATGTGATTATCTCAGGTGATATAACTAATAACACATCTCATCGAAAGATGTGCCCTTTTAAATGACAGGGGCAAGAAATTCAGAAATTTAGTCCCCAGGCCAACACACTGCTGCAAAATTAAGTTATCAGCCTCTTGGGTCTTTGGAGTTATTCGTACTTTTCATTTCCTTTTTAAGTACTAGTGATAAAGGTGGGTCAAAAACAAGAACTTAATAGCAAACTTTCAAAGAGCACTTTGACTTAGCCTTCTAAGACTGTGGCAGCCCAGAGTAGTGATGCTGTCTTTGAGGGCATGTAGGGGTTAAAATATCCATGTGTGTAATTTAGGAGTGAAGAAAGTAATTTCTTCTTTGTTTTTTTTTTCTTTTTGCGGTACGCGGGCCTCTCACTGCTGTGGCCTCTCCTGTTGTGGAGCACAGGCTCCAGACACACAGGCTCAGCGGCCATGGCTCACCGGCCTAGCAGCTCCGCGGCATGTGGGATCTTCCCGGACCGGGGCACGAACCCGTGTCCCCTGCATCGGCAGGCGGACTCTCAACCACTGCGCCACCAGGGAAGCCCAGTAATTTCTTCTTTGGATAAATTCAATTAATTGTCCTGGACCGGGAGAAGGACAGACTGATGGTCTTGAAACAGTTTTGGTATCTGTGGTGACTCTACTACCCAAAGCAATCTACAGATTCAATGTAATCCCTATCAAATTACCAATGGCATTTTTTACGGAACTAGAACAAAAAATCTTAAAATTTTAATGGAGACACAAAAGACCCCGAATAGCCAAAGCAGTCTTGAGGGGAAAAAAACGGATCTGGAGGAATCAGACTCCCTGACTTCAGACTGTACTACAAAGCTACAGTAAACAAGACAATATGGTACTGGCACAAAAACAGAAACATAGATCAAGGAACGAGATAGAAAGCCCAGAGATAAGCCCACGCACCTATGGTCAACTAATCTATGACAAAGGAGGCAATGATATACAATGGAGGAAAGACAGTCTCTTCGGTAAGTGGTGCTGGGAAAACTGGACAGCTACATATAAAAGAATGAAATTAGAACATTCCCTAACACCATACACAAAAATAAACTCAAAATGGATTAAAGACCTAAATGTAAGACCAGATACTATAAAACTCCTAGAGGAAAATATAGAAAGAACACTCTTTGAAATAAATCACAGCAAGATTTTTTTTGATCCACCTCCTAGAGTAATGGAAATAAAAGCAAAAATAAACTAATGGGACCTAATGAAACTTCTAAGCTTTTGCACCACAAAGGAAACCATAAACAAGACAAAGAGACAACCCTCAGAATGGGAGGTAATATTTGCAAACAAATCAACGGACAAAGGAATAATCTCCAAAATATATAAACAGCTTATGCAGCTCAATATTAAGAAAACAAACAACCGAATCCAAAAATGGGCAGAAGACCTAAATAGACATTTCTCCAAAGAAGACATACAGATGGCCAAGAAGCACATGAAAAGCTATTCAACATCACTAATTATTAGAGAAATGCAAATCAAAACTACAATGAGGTATCACCTCACACCAGTTAGAATGGGCACCATCAGAAAATCTACAAAAAACAAATGCTGGAGAGGGTGTGGAGAAAAGGGAACCCTCCTGCACTGTTGGTGGGAATGTAAATTGATACAGCTACTGTGGAGAACAGTATGGAGGTTCCTTAAAAAATAGGAATTACCATATGATCCAGCAATCCCACTACTGGGCCTACACCCAGAGAAAACCATAATTCAAGAAGACACATGCACCCCAATGTTCATTGCAGCACTGTTTACAATAGCCAGGTCATGGAAGCAACCTAAATGCCCATCGACAGACAGATGGATAAAGAAGATGTGGTACATATATGCAATGGAATATTACTCAGCCACAAAAAGGAACGATATTGGGTCACTTGCTGAGACGTGGATGGATCTAGAGACTGTCATACAGAGTGAAGTAAATCAGAAAGAGAAAAACAAATATCGTATATTAATGCATATATGTGGAACCTAGAAAAATGGTACAGATGAACCAGTTTGCAGGGCAGAAATTGAGACACAGATGTAGAGAACAAACGTATGGACACCAAGGGGGGAAAGTGGCAGGGGGTTGGGGGTGGTGGTGTGATGAATTGGGTGATTGGGTTTGACATGTATACACTGATGTGTATAAAATTGATGACTAATAAGAATCTGCTGTACAAATAATAATAATAAAATTCAAAAATTAAAAAAAAAATTTTGTTTCCAAAGAAGATACACAGATGGCCAACAGGTACATGAAAAGGTGTTCAACATCATTAATTATTAGGGAAATGAAAATCAAAACCACAGTGAGATATTACTTCTCACGTGTTGGAATGGCTATTATCAAAAAGGCAAGAAATAACAAGTTTGGAGAGGATGTAGAGAAAACAGAACCCTTGTGCACTGTTTGTGGGACTGTAAATTGGTGCAGCCACTGTGGAAAACAGTATGGAGATTCCTCAAAAAATTAAGAATAGAACTACCATATGATCCAGTTTTCCCATTTCTGCGTATTTATCCAAAGAATACAAAAACACTAATTCAAAAAGGTATATGCACCCCTATGTTCATTGAAGCATTTTTTTTTACAACAGCCAAGATATGGAAACAACCTAAGTTCCTATCAACAGATGGATGGAGAAAGAAGATGTGATATATATATATATGTACACATATATATATATACACACACACACTATATATATATATATTATATATATATATATATATATACACCCAATAGAATACTACTCAGCGTTAAAACAGGAAGGAAATCTTGCCATTTGTGACAACATGGATGGACCTAGAGGGTATTACACTAAGTAAAATAACTCAGACCTAGAAAGACAAATACTGTATGATTTCAATTATATGTGGAATATAAAAAAAAAGCAAACAAAAAAAATAAATGAACAAACCAAACCAAATCAAAACAAAAAGGTAGATACAGAGAACAGAGTAGTGGTTATCAGAAGGGAAGAGGTGGGGGAAGGGAGAGGGCAAAATGGGCAAAAGAGGTCAACTGCAGTGATGATAGATTGAAACTAAACTTTTGGTAGTAAGCATGGTGTAGTGTATACAGAAGTAGAAATGTAATGTTGTACCCATGAAACCTATGTAATGTTATAAACCAATGTTACCTCAATTAAAAAAATACCTAATCTGACTTAAGTATTCTTTTTCACTAACTGGTCTCCCAGTTTCCACAGAGCAGCAAGAGTGACCTTTGAAAAATGTAAGTCAGATATTGTCACTCTCCTGCTGATCTGACCAATCCTGAGTCCTTGCAGTGGCTCACAGTCCCATGGGTGAGCCGGCCTCTGGCTACCTCTCTCCCTCTTCACCTTCCATTCTCCCTCTGGTTCACCATCCCCAGCTCATTGGTCTTTCCTTTCCCAACTTGCCAGTGGCTTTCCTGCCTCAGGGCTTTTGAACGTCCTGTTTCCTTTGCCTGGAATGCTCTTCCCCCCAGACCTACATATGACGGGCTCCTTCTTACCATTTACGTTTTAGCTCAAATGCCACCTCCTCAGAAAGACCTTCCTTGATGATGCTGTCCAGCAGGGCACGGCCTCCCCACCGTAGTCCATCTGTAGCAGAGCTTCTCAGCCAGTGTGCCTCAGTATACTGGTGTGTTGCTAGTGGATAAAGGGGGTGCTCACCCCTAAGAAAGTCTGTGGTAGCCAGAGTCCAGGGCTGGTTGCCTTCAGCTATGCACAGCCTCGTGCCTGTCTTCCAGTATTCTGCAGATGCCATCAAGTTTTATGCGTATAATCCAGTGAACACACTTGGGAATCACTCCTGGCATCACCCTGTATTATTTTTTCAAAAGCATTTATGACTATCTAAAATTAACAAATTTGTTAATCTCACCTCCCTTCACTAGAATGTAACAGACTTTATTCTGTTCATCCTTGTATATCCTGCAATGTCTAAAACAGCACCTGGGCTTCCCTGGTGGCGCAGTGGTTGAGAGTCCACCTGCTGATGCAGGGGGTGCGGGTTCGTGCCCCGGTCCGGAGAGATCCCACATGCCGCGGTAGCAGCTGGGCCGGTGAGCCATGGCCGCTGAACCTGCGCGTCCAGAGCCTGTGCTCCACAACGGGAGAGGCCACAACAGTGAGAGGCCCGAGTACAGCAAAAAAAAAAAAAAGTTTAAAATAGCACCTGCTACATAGTGCTATTTTATTTGTTAAAATAATGAGCCCTCTTTATTGTTCAGAAAGCAGTGGCAAGGATAAGAAACTGGGTTAGGATTTGGGGTAAAATTCAAGCACTGAGTAGGTGAAGTAATCCAACAGCTGTTGGCAGGATAATAAAATAAATCCTTAATTATTTTAAGCTGCTACTACAAGCCCAGAAATAGAGTAAGTGTAGTTATATAACATTATTCTCCAAAAGAACAAATTCATAGCAAAATCAGCTGATTTGAATATAAGCTAAGTACGAGGCTGTGGAAGGTTCTGCGAAAATCAGTATTTGTAAATTCATAATATTTATTTAATATTTAATACTAAAACCAAACTGCAGAAATTTACTGAGATAATAACTTTCATTTTTGGGGGGAATGTAGAAAAATCATGCTACAAAAATAAGCTTCTTTTTTTATTGTGAGTTTCTGCTTCCCGTCAATTTCAGCTCTAAGTCAGTAGATAGGTGAATGAAGGTCAAACCTTATAGCATGATGAGAAAAATTATAGCTATAATTTTGACAGCTAACTACTGATTTTCTCTTCTCTGAGAACAAGCACAGAGGTACAAAAGGAGTCACTATTCTATCTAAAAGGTAAACCTGTGCTAACAATAACACAAACAGGGTTTCACGGATGAATTTTATGTTTGGCCCACTACACAAATTTTATCATCAAAATGCATACAAAAAGAGTTTACCTGGAGTTTATTTTTTTCCCCGAGCTACAAATTTTCTTATGACCAACTCGTCCCACGTTTAACTCACATAACACACACTGGGGCAGACAGCATAGCTCTCTTTCTTTTAAGGAATAAACACTATCTTTATTGCCAAATTGGTAGGAAGTATTCTTACAGTGGTTTCTACCACATGACTTCAGGAAAAATCATTATCTGGGGAAGCTGGGCAGCCACAGATACTTTTAAGGCGCTGATCAAGTTTCAAGTCTATGTGTGCTTTGATCAGGAGCTGTACAAGGGGAATGCACTGTTCTTTTCATTTTTCGATATTGATTGTTTGGAAATAGTATTCTGGAGGCATTGCCAGCCGAGAGGGACATTAGCAAAGGACAATCCTAAGCTGTGTCTACATGAGGTCTCTACAACTGGTTTCAACGGGAAACATGCAGTCAATCAGCATTTATCGTTAAAAGAAGGAACCAAACCACCCACTTTATTGACTTAGCTCCGCTGAAGAACTTAAATTTTGCATGAATGAGCTAGTGGTTTAAGACAGAGCAGCTTTTGCCAACGAGAGGGGAAAAGAAATTGAGTGATTAGACTGTGTAGCAGGTTTACCTGGAAGAAACTTCACTTGAGATTGTTTTGATTGTAAGTAACACACTTTTCAGGCGCTGATGCTATTGATGCCAGAGGCTAGTCTGAGCGACAGCGTGGTTTTATATTTTCTTTGTGATCCACAGTGAGGCTAGCCTTCACCTTGAACCTCCTTGTGAGGCAGGCAGTCTCTTTACTGTCCTGCTAATAAGCTATACTCATTTCTGCCACTGAGCCTTGCCTACCCTCAGCCTGCCGCCTTTAGCACTGCGCGCCGCAAAAGTCACTGCGCGCCGCAAAGATCCCTGCGCACCGCAAAAATCAACTTTAAGCTGAATTATGTCTTTGGGTTAGATGAGAGGTCAGCTTTTGGTTAAAATGGGCATCTTTTAAATAATTTTCTATTTCTTACTGCAAGAGTCTTTTAATTAGAGGATTAGGTTTCTCAAACTTACCTGAAGATAAAAATAGCACTACACCTATAGCACTGAATGTGATTCTGCGAGACGGCGTAGGGGGCTGTTCAGGTGGGGTAGCGGGTTGGGGGGTGGGGAATAGGGGTGGTGGTGATGAAGACTCAGGATCCTATTTTAAACAAATATCTCAGACGGGTCTTATGTCAGGCAAGTTTGTCAAACTGTAATGGAAGTTGGATGGTGGGAAGGGAAAGCACAGATGTTAGTAAATCGCTTTAACGTCTGGATGGTAAAAGGGCTCAAGGCTATTGCTGGGCAGTGGTTCCCTCAAATCCTCTGCACTGGGCCAACTAAAACAGTTTTAGGGCTTGGGTTAGTCATAAGTCCAGAAGACAAAGTTTTTATGTTGGAAGGCATCCCTGGAGTGAATGTTCTGCCCTCAGTTTACCGAGAAGGAAACTGAAGCTTCAATAACTTGCTCATGTAAAGCATCAGAGGAAGAGCTCAGATCACTAACTCAGGGCCGTGTAGTCAGGACAGGCCTTGTGCTCTAAAGGGCTCTAAGTGTGGGGTCTAATGCTGTACTGTCGGCATTTTGAAATTCTTAATAATTTTATCTTTGAATTTGTGTTTTGCAAGTGAAGTCTGATGAGGTGACAGAGCACGCCCATGACAGAGGAGGAACGCAATATCCAGATCCATTGTCCTGTGCCACACCACTGACATACAGTGTCTGTAGTACAGCACGAGTATTCTGGTGGGCCCACGGCCCACGGGGGCTACGGGTCTCAAAATAAGTGCAAGTGGGAAGGTTCATGTCTGAGTAAACAGGGTCCCTGAGAGCCCTCAAAGGCCGTCCTTTCTACTTGAACCACAATTTGCTCCCAACATAGAAAGGAAATGGCATTTAAGAAGTCCATATGACAAAAAAAAAAAAATCCATATGACAAAGGAGCCTACCATATCCTTTCTTACTCTTGTTACTTCCCTGTATTAGCCCACTTACACTGAAAGTGATGCCATAGAAGGAAAGGCGAAGAGGGTGACCCACAGTTCCTTTTCTTTTCAGTCCTTTATTCCTCGTAAGTAGAAGGCAGGGCACGTAGATAGAATGAGTGTATAGCAAGAGGTTGAAAAACAAACGCAGGGCACGTAGATAGAATGAGTGTATAGCAAGAGGTTGAAAAACAAACGTCGAATTAGTTTTGTGCAGCATTTCTGTTGTTCTGGTCAGACAAAATACATATGCATGCCTGACCTATGAAATCGGAATTGTGTAATTTCTGTGACTCTGCATTAGTTAAATGCTCTTATGTTTGCATTCTAAAGGCGAACAATATAAAGGTGAACAGTAAAATTCATCCTATTAATTTAAAATTTAAATTTTGCCTTGCTTAGAACAACATTAAATTGCAAATAAAAAGCACCATGACAAGTTGAGAGAGACTGTGGAAGGAAGGATAAAACTTTTTATTTTAGCATCTTTAACGCTTTTTTTCTTGCTTTTTGAACAAGAAGCCTGCATTGTAACTTTGTGCTGGGTCCTGCAAATTACATAGCTGGCCCTGTCCCGGCTCCCATTCCAATGGTGTCTGAATCTCGAGCTTCCAACACAGCACCGGCTCCCTGGGAGGGGTGCTACAAAGGGCAGTAGACTGAAAAGGGGGCAGGAAGACAGAGGCATGAGTTCCTCCTCAGGCATAACAATGTCACTTTGGCTTCTACAAGAAAAATCTGTGCAGCAGCTTTACCTTGGTCTCCATGGAAACTGGTAATATATTAAAAATGAAAAGTTAAAACACCTTTCCACTGGCTCTCCCTCTAGGAAGGAATCTCCTGTAACTAAAATAGGTTAATAGATGCAGCCACCTGCTGGCCCCTGCCAGACCTCAGGTGACAGAGTTCTTTCCTTTCAAGCACAGGCTTCCATGAAGCAATTACCTTTCTTTTCACTCTTTCAGTCCAGTGAACAAGATAAGAGAAAATCAAAAGCAATCCATTGTATTCCAATGAGTGTGAACTTAGGGCTTCTCTTCAGACACACAGAATTGAGCTTCTCTGTCTCCTAGCTTTCTGTTACGTTATAGTTCTCGATTTTCTTAGAACTGAAAGCAAACATCTTTTGGAAGGTTTTGTTTATAGTTTGGTCTGAGTCAAAAAAAAAAAAAAAACTTGGAAGACCAAACTCTCTCCCAGCATTAGGTTTACTGTTGGGGAAGGTAGTGAATTTCAACATCCCCCCTACCTTGAGCTTCAGAGGCATCTTCTGTGACCAAGGAAGGAAGCAGCCCAGGGTAAAAGAGTGACGGAATCTGTGTGGCCACTCGGTGGGTGCTAGCTCTGGGAACTTTGTTCCCCTCTCTGGCTGTGATTGGGAAACTTTGCAAGTGGTCCTCCCAAGAGAACACAAAGAAGAATGCTGAATATTGATCTTGCCCCCTCCAAAGAAATCCTCAAAGAGCCTCACCTCGTGAATGCACTCAGGCTGGCATCTAAGTTTCAGGAATGATAAGGACTCCATAGTAGGAATGGAGGGCTCTCACCATCGTTCACAGCGGGTTTTCAAACCATGGAATCCCTGCCCATGATATTCAGACAGTACCTCATCCCCTCCCACCCAAACTCCTGCTTGGGTGGAAAGATGTAAATGAAGAGCAGCATCGGCTGCAGATGAACTGTGTTCTCTCTGCCCACAGCATAAACAGTAACACACAACAGAACAAGATAAAATGCCCTTGTCCCCTAGTCCTCCCATATCAACACACACACCAGTGCCGTACCATGCACCTGGGGAGCCGGCCCTGCAGGGACTCTAGCCCACAGACTCACCTGTGTTGCTTACTCGATGGGAAAAGAAACAAATCTGCTAATGGTGCTCTTCTGTGGAGATGAGATAAGTATCCTAATTAGGAAAGTTTCGAAAATGAGTGATTGAGGCATTATTTGATCTGATTTGGGCATTGCTACAGTTTGAAGCCTGAACACATTAAGCAGTAGTGAATTAGAGTAACAGGGTAGGTAGGCTAGGCAGAAAGAAAGAAAATCCTTAATGTATTTTCTATTGAAAGTACCTCTAAATGGCTTCTTAGAAATAGGTCAAGGAAAAAGTATATTTATATATTCACTCTCCATCCATCCTTTGTGTCCAGCTTGTTATCTAGAAAGTTTTAATTCTGTGGTTTATTACCATTAGAGCATTAACACAAACAACACTGACATATGTACGTAATGACTTTCAACATGACCGAAATGTCTGGAAGTGTAGTGTGCTGGGAATCAGGCTGATTTCTTTGTGGGGATTCTTGTGTCTGACTTCAAATCTTGCTGAAAAATCAGCTCCTCTGTGAAGACTTTTAGGCTCTCCCACCTCCCAGTATACATACCTCCCATAGCCTAACAGGTTAAAAAAAAACATTTAAAATAATTATTACTTTTTTTCCTTGCTTCTATTATTGCGGTGGTATAGTGCAGTAGAAAAGGCACAGGGATAAGGAGGCAAGCTGGCCTGCATGTAAAGACCAGCTCTCTGGCATACAAGCCACATGATTCAGGGCCAGCTGCAACTCTTGATTTCTTCCACTGTAAAGCAGGGATGATGGTTATACTGACTTGGAATTGTTATAAGATATGATATAATGAAATACAGAATGTGCGTTATTCAAGAATAAATGTCCAAGATAATGATTCAGGCATTACTCACCTGCTCTATTGTAACAGCTTCCAATCCTTAGAATTTATGAATGGGTTACCTCACATGGCAAAAGGGATCTTGCAGATATGATTTAAGTTGAGGATCTTGAAATGGGGAGATTATCCTGGATTATTTGGGTAGGCCTAATGTAATCACATGGTCCTTAAAAGTGGAAGAGGGGGGCAGAAGAAGGGTCAGAACCATGAGATGTGAGGATTCTACCCACCATTGCTGTCTCTGAAGATGGAGGAAGGGCACAGGGAGCTAAGAAATTCAAGTGGCCTCTAGAAGCCAGAAAAGGAAGAAAAGGGATTGCCCCTAGACCTTTTCATAAAGAAACGCAGCACCGCCTACACCCTGATTTTAAGCCAGTGAGACCTGTGTTGATATTTTTACCAACAGAACTATAAGATAATGAATTCTTGTTGTCTTAAACCACTAAGTTTTGGGTAACTTGTTATAGCAACAATAGAAAACTAATACACTCACCTTATGTATTTTCCACCTGACAGCCAGAGGGAACTTTTGAAAACCTTGGATGGATCATGACACTTTTCTACTCAAAACCCTCCAATGACCTCAGTCTCACTCTGAGTACTCCTCAGGACCCTACAGTTTCTGGCCCTGCCGCCTCCCTGACCTTAGCTCTATAAATCTTCCCTCTCTTACTCTGGCTGCTCCTACAACATGGCAAGCCCTCTCCTCACCACAGGGCCTTTGCCTCCGCTCAGGTTCCCTCTACCTGAAATCCTCCAACCTCAGAGTTGGTGTGGTCTGGTGGGTAAGCACGTGGGCTTGAGCCAGCTTGCCTGGGTTCCAGCCCCACCTCTGCCACTTGATAGATAGATAGATAGTGTTGGCAAGTTATTTAGCTTTTAGTTAAAAAGTAGTTTTAGTTTAGCACTTCAGTTTCCTCATCTGCAAAATGAGGATAATCACAGCTCCTATAGCATGTGATTTTCATGAGGATTTAGGACTGTTCCTGCTTCAACTAGACCCCTCAACAACTGTTTCAGTGCGTCTCTGTGGCTCAATGCCTTTTCCTCTATCTTGGCTCAGCTTACCAATTCCTATGATTCTCTGTCACTTTATTGTATTTTTCCTCCCTGCACTCATCGCCACCTGACATGTATTTATTTGCTTATTCCCATTGTCTCCCTTACTAGACTGTAAGCTCCATGAGAGCAGGGACTTTCTTCTGTTCACTATTGAATCCTCAGCTCCTGGTACAGTGCGTGGCTCCAGTAGGCTCCCAATGTTTGTTTGAAAATGGATTTGTTCCTGTCGGGAATACAGGAAAGGAGACATCGACAGTGAATCTGAGGTTCAAGCGTGAGACCTCTAAGGCTTTTTTTTGTCCCCAAGGTTGAAGATGTTGCTCATGTTCACAGCCCTAAGTCCTGGCTTTTTATTTGGTATCTCGGGCAAAGTTTTGTCATAGGTAGTTTCTCATGTCCAGCTGATGTCTTTCCCATAAGGGCCCTCCAATGGGGCATCTTGGTTCTTCCATGTTCCTACCTCTAGTAAACACATTTTACTTGCCTGAGTCCTTAGGTATCTACTTGGTGCCATGCAATAGTTGATATTCATGCCTTAATAAAACAATTTATATGCAGTGAGGGAGCATGAGTTCCTAATATAACTAAAAATGCCTATGACCCCAGATTACTTCTAAAGATACAAAGTGTTGACCATGAGGCAGACAGGAGGGAACAGTTTTAAGGGAGACTCCTTAAAATCATGTCACATAAAGAATTGTCATTTATAACTCTTACAGTTGGGTTGTAATTTGTCAGTAGTACTGTAGAAACTGCTAAAAAAAAAAGGATGAGGCCTATTTGGAGATTTAAGTCCTACAGTGGTATAAGGTCATTTAGAGTACCTTATTTAAAGAATTTTCTGAATATTGGTGGCATCTTGCTGTTACATGCAGACTTGTGCACACAGAAATAGAAGAGCAAGTATTTTTAGTTATCTGATTATTCAGGCCATTGATAGAGCTTAAAAAATGAAATGGATGATGGTTTATTTGACTGAATCAAGAGAATCAGCTGGTTGACTTGTATACCAATCAGGGTTTAGGTGCAAGTAATAAACACTCCATGGCTTCTTTTTTCTTTTTTATTGTGTTAAAATATACATAACATAAAATTGAACAGTCAACTGTACAATTCCAGTGACATTAAGTATATTCACATTTTTGTGCAACCATCACCTCTATCCATTTCCAGAATTTGTTCATCATTTGAAATAGAAACTCTGTACCCATTAAACAATAACTCCCCATTCATTTCAACCCAAAGGCCTCTCGTAACCTTTCTTGTAGAGCAGGTCTAGTGCTAACAAACTCAGCTTTCATTTGACTGAGAATGTCTTAATTTCTCCCTCATTTTTGAAGGACAGTTTTGCAGATATGGAATTCTTGTTTAACATTTTTCTTCTCACAGCACTTTAAATATATCAGTTTTGCTGCCTTCTGGTCTGAAAGGTTTCTGCTGAGAAATCCAGAGATAGTCGTACTGAGGATCCCTTGTGGGTGATGAGCCACGCCATCATCAATTATTTCCCTAATCCCAAGTTCCTTTCTTTTATTCTCCATATTCAAACCAAGTCTTCTAGATTTATCTCTTTCATATTTCTTAAACATACTCTTTCCTCTCTATCTTCATTGCCACGGACTTAGTTCATCTCTTGTTAGGATTACAATTCTTCTTCCTACCGTGTTTTTCTAAGTATGCTTTTGACTTTCTCTGGGACATTCTCAGTGTTCCATAAACTTGATCTGAAACACTTATGGTCATGACGTTTAACTATTTAAAGTTGTTCGTTGGTTCCTCATGGACTTTGGCAAAGTCCAGACTTCTGGCCATGACATTTAAGACCCCCTGCCTTAGTCTCTCTTTGCCCAATTTTCTCAGGCTTACTCCACTACTGGCGATTTCATGAGTGTTGTGGGTATCTTTTGTAACTACATGTCCGAAAAGTACTTTTTTTCCTTCATCTTTGCTTGGATGATTTCTACCCACCACTTAACACTTGGCCTAGGACACACTTCATCTAGAAGTCTTATCTCATCATTTTCTCACCACCACAGATTAAATATTTTTCATGCTCTTAGGACATCTTGTATATATTTTTATCGTGCCACTTGGCACTCTGTATTGTACAATCTTTTGTTTTTCTAAGTGTTTTCCTGCTGTACAGTAGGGAATGGATATTTCTTACTTAGTTTCATGTTTTTAATGCCTAACAAAATATAAGTTCTATAAATCCATGTGGAATGAATAAATAAATGAGTCACCACCATCCTTATTATAGGAAAACATTTTTAAAAAAACGTCAGAGGGCTTCCCTGGTGGCGCAGTGGTTGAGAGTCCACCTGCCGATGCAGGGGACACGGGTTCGTGCCCCGGTCCGGGAAGATCCTACATGCCACGGAGCGGCTGGGCCCGTGAGCCATGGCCACTGAGCCTGTGCATCCAGAGCCTGTGCTCCGCAACGGGAGAGGCCACAACAGTGAGAGGCCCGCGTACCGCAGAAAGAAAACAAACAAACAAAAAAACTGTCAGAATTCTTCTTATCTTTCTTTAGAGAAAAATTTTAAAGTTTCATTATTATTAATACTTTACAAATACCCAATAGTGAATGGAAAGAGCTTGGCCAGTTTCTATGTCTTTCAAGAGAAAGAGATGGAATTAATGTACTACAAGTAGTATCTTTTCAGTTTTTTTTTTCAATGATGTAGCCCATTCCCGTGTCTCATTTTAAACTATCCTCTCAGTTGCTATCATTTCTCAAGCAGCCATTTTTATTGTTTTCCATTTTTACATCACCTTCCCAGTCCCTATTACCAAGTGGAGACCCTAAAACAGTTATTTTCCCCTCTACTAAGGGAAGCCTCACTGTTGGTACAGAGCCATGTTCTTCCAGCACATAATTTGCTATCACATTGAATAACGTTTTATGAATATTTCCACAGGTCAACCTGCACCACTGATCTTCCTTATGACTGGTCTGTCTTTTGATTTTGGTGTGAGGGCAGTTAATAACATAAAGATTCTGAAGTTCAGCCCTGAACATTGCATTATCTCCTATAAAGCGGTCAGTTTAATCCATCAGAGCTGGAGAGTGATCAAAGAAAAGAGTGCTAAATCAAATTAGGTTAAGTGCACCGAGTGAGAGAGAGCCATGCAGCCCCACTACAAGCTGACCAGTCATTTATTTCCACAGTTGTCATTTCCTTTGAAGAAAATTAAAAATAAGACCCTAGAAAAGTGGTACTGTTCAGATAAAGGGGAAAAGTAGCTTAGACTTTCCATGGGACTAACTGCCTAACTGTATTCCTTGGAAGATGTAGAAAACAGGCCACTGCAAAATTTATGCCACACCCTTCTCATTTTTTCCCACTGAGCTCCCTATGCTTTAGCTAAGTCGGGCTGCTCATTCTTTCTCAGTCACATCCTGAGCATTCGCACTTTTATACTTCCATATGGTTGCCTTGGAAAACATCCATTAGTGTTCTATTTCTCTGAGTCCTTCCCATTCTAAAATAGAGCTTCCTACATGGAAGTTCACTGTTTTTCCATGCAATGATCTCTTCCTGTTTCTACGAGTACAAAGCAGTTTCTTCAATCCTCTCTTCATTATCTACTTTACGTGGAGATTATTGTTTGTATGTTATGCACCTTAAAATCCCTCGCCCAGTACCTTGTGTCTAGTAGGTGCCCAGTAAGAGATTGTGGCATGAATGCTGCTAATGTGCATGGTTCCAGCAGCTGTGAGAGCAGCGAAGGAGGCACTCCTCGGTTGTGGGAGAGACAGAGAGCTGGGACCACGGGGATGCACACGAGCATGAGTGATGTCGGGACTGAGGCAGCGGTTCCACAACTAACACATGGAAGAAAAGGTGCTGAGCCAAAGATGCATTAGAAGTGTCAGAGCTTTGACATATTCCTGCCCTTTGGGAGGGAGGGAAATATGTGAGAAAGAGAGCCAAAGCCAGATCCCTATGTCCTACTCCATTATGCCCTGTTATCTCTTGATCGGAGTTATTCTGGGAAGAAAAAGAATGTGACCCTGAGTCTCAAGGAGGATGAAGAAGCCCAAGAGGATGGAGACTTTTACATTTCTGACGTTGAACACAATGACAAAAATGACCTAAGCTTTTTTATAAGGAGCATTTAAATTATGTTGGCACCCCCCCGACCAGGGGGCCACTGGTATTTGGAGAGGGGGTTCAGGTAAAAGTAATGTGAGCCATATGCACTCGGCTCGCTCCAGGGGCTCAGGGTCTGTGTAACATTTACTGTTGCTGATGGAAGTTTGATTTGCAAAGTCCACTTTCAGCTCCAGTTCCAGCCTTGGGCTCTGGGGTCCAGGGCTGTTTTTCATATCTCAATAATCCTAAAGGAACTTTCATATTTACCCTTGTCAGACTGCTCAGGCTAACGAAAATATCAGGTGTTTATTTCCTTTAAATTGGAATTAGATCCACTTAAGGTAGGAACACTCTTATGTTAATTTGAACTTGATTGGTAAAATGTGAGCTAATTTTAAAAACACAATTTCTTTGCTAGATAAGCTCTTTCAAACATGGGTTTTCCATGCTATTGGGACAAAGACTTCAGAGTATTTTCTCCCTTTTGCTCTGTGAGGAGATGGAGGAATACTTTAATTCCCCAGCTCTGAAGTATTCTGTATTTCTGTGTGTTGTTACTGTTGAGACACTTCTGACTTTCTCTGCTGTTCTCTCATTTCGCCCATCTTCTGCATGTTTAAGTAGCTAATTAGCATCAAATCATTTTATTAGGTGCAAGTTTGCCAACAATTTTAGGTTTTTTATAATCTGCTAAAACCATTCATCAAAAGAGACTGTTTCCTATTCTGAAAATTTAAAATACTTCAGAAAGCAATACAATATACAAAATGTAAAAACTTTTGTAATATGATATTTTCATCACTGCATATATAAGACTATGTTGCTACATCTGTTGTTTCTTTTTAGCATTTTAATTCAAATGATGAGGTGGCAAAGAACAATTCCTGGGAAGAATTGTCATACATAATCTCACAACACTAACATAAAATATTTTCATTTTTGTGTCTTATCCTTTAGGCCTTGTTCATATGCTTTGTAAGTATTTTTCTTGGTACTGTTGAAGGCATTGTATGCATGCCATTTTGTTTTTGTAATTTTTAACTAAAAGCCACATAGTGTCAAAATAATAGTCTACCTAAAACAAAAAGGGTAAGAAGTCAAGAGAATAGCAATAAAAAATGGTATGCTGAGAATTCGGGAGGGTGCTGATAGCAGAAAAAAACAGGGAAGGGAGTAGAGGGAGTCAATACTTATGAAGTTTTTGGATGATTTTTGGTTTTTAAGTAACATTTGGTGTATACATGACAATGTAAAAATATATATGTAGGCCATAAAGCATAAAAGTACAATGATGACACCACCTAAGTTAGATTTTGATCAAATATTCATTCAGTCCATCTATGTACTCCACTCTGATCCCATCCTACTGCCTACCTCACAAAGACAATTGCTCTCCTGAATTTTGTGTTAAATGTTTCCTTGTTTTGAATCCTATATCAGAAGTGGAGGTACTGAGTCATGTAGCTTCAGGCATATAACTTAAAGTTACAAAGCTAAACCCATGTAGAATCCAAGACAGAATATAACTTCAAGATCTAAAGAAAAAAAAATCAAAGAAAATATAAAATAATATAAACAAAAATAAAATACAAAGAAAGTAACAAAAAGGCATTAGAAATATAAAAGAAATGAAAACTATAAAATGAAAACTAAATGTATTTGTTTTAACAGCAGAAGGGAGTGAACTTACCTGTTGAGAGAAAAAGTCTCTTAGAATGGATTTAAGAATACACATTTAGCAATATGTTGTCTAAAAGAGACAAAGCTAAAATGGAGTGACTCAAAAACTTTGAAAACAATGAGCAAAAGTTTGCCAGATAAATACGAAGTAAAGATATTAAAGTCAGGAGGGTTTAATCCTCAATGAGGCTATTAAAATAATGAAATTCTAAAAACCAAATAAAAATTTTGAAATACAAAAAGGAAATATCTTTGGAAATGTAAGTGAAAATTGATAGTAGCATAATAGTTGTGGCAGATGTTAATATACCCCTCAGTCCTTGATAAACATGTAGACAAAAGAAAATACAGGATACGAATGATACAATTATTGATACTGATTTTTAAAGACACGTATCAATCCTTCTATGTTGCAAACAGAAAATACACATTCTTTTCTACCACTCATTAAATTTTTACAAACATTGACCATATGTTAGATAAAACTAGTTCATAATTTCCTCAAAGTAAAAATAGTATAGGCTATACACTTTTAATGTAATTAATTGAAATTAGAAACAATAAAAATAGAATTCACATTCCTAATCAAAAATTTAAACAAACTTTTCTAAATAACTCTTGGATCAAAGAAAAAATAAAAATTGTGATTTCAAAAGTGCTAGAAAATAATGGTAACAAGAATACTGAATAGCAAAACCTGTAGATGTGACCAAAGGTATAATCAGAAAAAAATGCAGAGCCCTGAACATTTTCTTTTTTAAAAAAAGAAAAAGTGGAAGTCAATTAATTAAGCACTCAATTCACAAATTTGGAAAAAGACTGATGCCAAAAACTTGGCCTCTGTACACTGGTGCCAAATCAAATCTCAGAGACAGAGTTTTGGGTGAAATAGAAAAGAATAGCTTTATTGCTAGTCAGGGAAATCGGGACACAGTGGGCTCCTGCCTTTGACAACCTGGGAGAATTCGGTGAGGAGTTCATATAGCAATGGTTCAAGGGTGGGGTTGCTAATAAGAGGGTGTGTGCAGGGTCTGCGCTCCTTTAATCTGGCCTCAGGTGGTCTCCTGATCTTGATGAGCTTCTCTGGTTCCTTTAATCTGGAATGAAGAATACGAACACTTTTCATTCGTAGGGGGAGTTTTAGTGCTGTGAAGAGTTCAAAGATTTTTTTTTTTTTGGTAGGAAGAGTGCAAGGGCTGCAACTGACAGAGCCCCCTGGCCCGCCTCCCACACCAGGGGTGGCAGAGGACCTGGACATGGATGCCGTTTGTGGCATGCACGTGCCGCCGCCCCTCCAGCCCCGCTTGCTCCCTGGGAAAGGGGCCAGACGGGCCGCCCTGTGATGCCCCCCGCCTCTCAGTCTGCAACGACCTCCCCACTTTCCCTGACCCAGCCTGTGCAAAGATATTGTTATGTGTATCCCTTCAGGCGGAACCAGAACCCTGCCCCAAGGCTGCACTTTGTTTCTCTTCCCTTGTTTCTGCATCCCCTCCCTTCCCTGATTAGAAATTGTTTGAATCTGTTCTTTGGGACTCAGGGAAGGTCATGGAGGCTGGAGTCTATTCCTTACAAACAAGAAATGGGGGACACAGAAAGGCTTCCATGCCCAGGAGCCCCACAGGGTCCAGCTCCGTTTCAAGCTTATGTTTACTTTTGTTACTTATGTTTACTTTACATAAGTAAAGTAAAAGGAATAAAATAATTTAGATAAATGCAGAAATTAATGAATTAAAAAACAGAGACAAGTCCACAGATTTGAGGAATAATCCTAAGAGCAAAAATAGAGAGAAAACACAAATATACAAAGTAGGAATTAGAGAAAAAAATATTGCAGTTATGAAAAAAGAAATAATAATTATAAGAAATATTATGCTAATAAATTTGGAACTGAATGAGGAGGAAGAGGACACTTTTGAGGACAATAGAAATAAGCAAAATTGACTCAAGAATAAATTAAGTATGTCAGGGGTCCCCAAGACCAGGTTTTAGACTGATGATTTCCTGGAAAGAGTCACAGAACTTAGAAAAGCTGTTTATTACAGTGAAAGGGCAGGTTAAAATCAGCAAAGGAAAAAGGATTTCTCATGGAGCCCATGAGAAATCATTCACAAGTTTGTCCTCTCCCAGCAGAGTCACAAACACAAAGCAACATTGTGTGGAAATAAGCTGAGTGTTGCCAACCAGTGAAGCTCACTTGAGCCTAGATGTCCAGGGTTTCATGAAGGCTCAGTCACATAGGCCTGGATTGCCTGTGGGACTGACTTTTGCTACTTAGTTTTCAGCCCCTTCAGAGCTCAAACTGATACAGCATGGCTCAGGGCCCCAGGTGAACAAAAATAGGCATTCACCTTAAATCACATTGTTAGCATAAATTGTCTGGCTTGGCCTGAGGACTCAGACACGCAGAGACACTCTTTTCAGGCAGGGTATCTAAAGGACTTAGAGATTATCTCTGGGGAGCTGGTCAAGGGCTATTGCTAAAGACCTTTGGAATATGAGGGTTTTGGATAACCTAGGACTGCCGAGTTAACCCTTTACTGCACACAAAATAAACCAATTATTGTGAAAAAGATTTTGAAAGTTGTTAAGATCTACCATTTCAAAAAGCACTAGGCTTCTAAAGCTTCATAATTAAGTTCCTTCCAACTTTAGAGTAAATAATTGCAGTGTGATTCAACCCTTTCTGGAGTCTATAGGAAGAAAGAAATCTTCTTTATTAATATAATTTCAGCATAAAAACATACTACCAAGAACAAATGGTGGTTCAGAAAAGAAAGCTACAGATGAATCACACTTTTGGATATTGAAGCAAAAATCCTAAACGAAATATAAGCCAGTAGAATCCAGGAGTACGTTAAAAGAATAACATACTGTCACCACATGGAGTTCATTCCAAGAATGGAAGTATGGTTCGATACATAGAAATAAATCACTATACTTCACGTATTAATAGTTCAGTGTAGAAAAGAAACTATATTATCCAACAGCTAGCAGAATAATATTTACATTCATCATCTAGTTCTGATTTTACAATAAAGTAAAATAAGAAAGTATTTCCTCACTTCAATTAAAAATGTACATCTCAAATTGTTAGACAAGGCCAACCACCATCTGACTTTTATTTAGCTACTAATTCTAGAAGTACTGGCCACTATTATTAGATGAAAGAAATACAAGTTGAGAAAGAATTTTAAAATTATTATTTGCAGATGACATGACTATATACCAGGAAGAACTAAACCAACTAGAACTTTAGTATAAACTATAAAGGAGCTCAATAATGTGACTGGTTAAAAATTGGATACAAAAAGTCAACAGATTTCTAGTTTTTAACAACAAAAACTAGTTTGAAATTTAAGAAATGACTCCACCTAAAGTAATTCATAAAATATCTGTGAATAAATTTAAATAAGATCTATATTAAGAAAACAATAAAACTCCTTCCAGGGATATAAACAAAGATTTAAAAAAATGGAGAGACATATCTTCTTCTATTTGGAGAAGGTTCAACATTTTCATGGTGCATCTTCTCTAAAAATTAATCTAATAAACTTTGATAAATCTCATGCAGTCCTAATATAAACTCTAATAGTATTTCTTTTGCTACTCTAAAAAATGATTGTAACAGTCATCCTGAAAAATAAATATGTAATAACAGCCATGAAAATTAAAACCAAAAATGTCAGAATGTTACTATTTGAAAAGAAATTAAGTAGTGTCTTTCATAATTCTCTTAATGCCATAATATTTAAGAAAGAGGTACTAGTGAAGTCCAGACAGATCTAAGGGATATGTGTCTGGAAAAGATAAAGTACAGAAAGTTATTTTCCATTAACTCCCTGTTCTCTCTCATGCCTGCTTTGAGTCCCAACATGGGTTGCAAATGGCAGCAGCCAATCCCAGGCTCTCCCTGCTGCCTTCGGTGTGGTCTATTGACCAGCTCACTTCCCTGCCACCTTCTACTTTCATAGGAGGAACTGGAGAAACTATTGTATCATAAGCTTAGATTCGCCAATGAATATGAGACCATTTGTAGTGACATCCTTTTAGTTCCACAGATTATGAAACCAAACCAAAGTAGCAGGTAGAATTATAAGACCAGAGACTCGATGTGTATGTCACCTAAAGAACAGCCTCTGATAACCTTTTTTGTTTTTTTTTTTGTACCCTGGGGAATTCCAAGCCTCTAATGACTGTGCAGAATTAGTAAATCACATCTGATCTGCAAACCAGAAGGAATCTTTTGAGATGGATACCGTATTCCTACGTAATAAATGTTTTCTTATTTTAATGTAATAAACCTACTTCTGTTTAACTTCCAGGTGGCTACAATTGTTGCTGTCATCTTTAGAAAATCATTGAAAGGAAAAATAAACCTAGATTTAGGGCTTTGAACTGATGCTGTAATGGGATAAGACTTGAGAAACTTGGCAGGAGGTGACTATATTTTGTATTTGTTAGGAAGATAAATCACTGGGCCAGAGGGTAGGCTATGGCAGGCAGAATTTTACTCTGGCCCTCCAAACTCCCAACCCTTGGTGTGCCACAGTCTCTATAGTTTTCTTGCCTTGAGTGTAGGTGGAGCTAAAGAATGTGATGGGACATTACTCTTATGATTAGGTCACTAATCAGTTGATGGAGTTAATGAAAAAGGCAGATTATCCTTACTGGGCCTGACCTAACCAGGTGAATCCTTATAAGGCATGGTACTGGGCATCTCCTGAAGTCAGAGAGAGTCAAAGTAGTGGGAACATTCTCTTGCTGGCCTTGACGAGACAAGTTCCTATGAGTCCTACAACCAAAATGAACTGAATTCTACCATCAATCTGAATGGGCTTGGAGAGGACCCCAAGGTCCAGTAAGAGCACAGCCTGACCGACACTTAGAAACAAGATTGCCGCCTGGTGATGCCTGAGCAGAGAAGCTGGTCGAGTGCCGCTGGGACTTCTGACCTATGGAACTGTGAGATAATCAGTGAGAGTTGTTTTAAGCTGCTGTTCGTGTTAATTTGCTACATAACAGTAGAAAACGAAATACACAGCCTTCTAGTGGAAGAATCCTGGGAAATGGCAGGGGTTTTGTTTGCTTTGTTTTGTTCCTTTTAAAACAGTAAACATAGTTTTATTTTTTTGTGTGTCCTTGTCTGTGTTCTCTTTCCTCTTCCCCCACCCTTCTTTCTCTTCCTTTCTTCCATCTTCTCTTCTTCCCTCTATAAATCTTCCTTTGAAGTTCCTCTTCCTAGTAAGATTTGATCTCTGCTTCTGTCATGATATATTTCTGTATTATAGCCATGTGCATTCGTAATCAGTGGAGTTGAAAGGGTCGTAGAGATGTCATAAAGAGCTCCACCATTAGTTAGCCCAGTGGACTTGAGCAATTTACATAACTCATTTGCAAATGATAAGATGTCTGAAGGTTCCTACCTGCATGAAAGTTCAACAGTTCTATGAACTGCCCGTATCTGTGTGCAAAATTGTAGAGAATTGTGTCACTGTTTCTGGGGTGTTTTGAAGGGTAACATAAATGGCTACAGTCAATAATTTATCTTGAACAGCTGTCTCCCCTGGAGCAGGCTCATGATGGCCCTAAATCACCACAGCCTCATTAGAGAGTTTCACGTAGGTCGTAAGGATTGGGCTTTCATCCCAGGCAGGCTCTGATTTATCTTTCCCGTAATATCACTTCAATTTCCTTAGCAACAATATAGAAGAAATCTAAAAGAATAGATGCCAAAAAATGAGCAAGAATTCAGTCTTAGAGTGACCCTCCCTTCTGATGATCTCCTTTTAGAGAGAATTAGCCTCTATAAATTCCACCTATATGTAATCAGCATTACTCTTCTAAGCACTGGGGATTAAAAGATGAATAAATCAGACCTTGAAGTAGCTCATTCTTTTGGTCAAGGTTTGTGTATGATCGTATGACTATGAACAGCCGTGAGCAAATCAGATCTTAAAATCATAACAGGAATATAATCAATGTATCATAGGGGTTCAGAAGAGGCAGATTTTAGGGTTGAGAATTTACAGTATTCTTAAACCCCTCCCCACCTTGTGGATATTGAACTGAGAGTTGTTGGAGGAGGGGAGAGAATTTTGGGACACAGCTGTTGGGTTAAGTCGCCATCCCTTACCTACAAGGAAAGTTGAAGTTGGTGCTTTCTCCTTCAAGTTGTGTGCCTGACACACAAGCAGTTTGAGGGGTAGTGAACATGTGTCTGATTCACCCTGAGAGGTCCAAATACAACCTGCATTACTGATTAGTTGAGGTAAAGTGTTATTAATAGGCCAGACACATGGTGGAAGGAGGCAGCATGACGTTATCTGATATCGATCGTTACATGGGACTCCCTGGAGGGGTCTGGTCTCAACAGGAAAATGTGGAGATTCTGGATACTTGAGGGTAGAGACGTGGTTCCCCGTTTTTCTCATCTCAGTATCTCTTTACACTTTTAAAAATAATTGTGGACCTTGAGGGGGTTTTGTTTATATGGGGTATAGCTATCATTTCTTATTAGAAATTAAACCTGAAAAAAATTAAAATGTTCATTTATAAATTCATTAAAAATAGCAGCAATATTATATATTAGCATAAATAACATTTTTATATGAAAATAACAAGTTTTCAAAAATAATTCAGAGCTGTTTTACATTTTTGCAAATCCCTTTAATGTCTGGTTTAAGCTGGATTCTGCTTCTGCATTCAACCTGTTGTTGTTCTGCATTCAATGCACTGTTTTGGTCAAAGTATGGGAAGAAAGTTCAACCTTATACAGGTATGTACTAGTTGGAAAAGGGAGGAATATTTGAATAGCCTTTTCAGATAATTATGAATACATCCTATAGCCTCTTTAAAACACACTGTACACTTGTGAGAGAAAGAAAGTGAAAAAGGTAAGCCACATCTTAGTATCATGATGAGAATGCTTTTAACATTGAAGCCTCCCTGAAAGGGTCTCAAGAATCCTCAGGGATCCCTGGACCCGACCTGAGAAGAGCTGTGCTCAAGGAAGAAGTAACCAACCAGTCAGAGAAGCACCACACTTGTCTCCATGGAGAAGCTCTGGGCGATGATGGAGGTCTCTGAAAGACACATGGATGAAGTCCCAGAAAATACCATTTAGGTAAGTAACTTTTCTGTTCTCCTTATCTTTTCTCTGCTGGAAATACAGGTAATCAATGTGGAGGAAGAAGGATGGTAAAAGGGGAAAGAGAAGCACCCAACCAGACATCCTTCCCCCAGTGGCAGCCTTCCTACTTGCAGCAGTCCTGAGGCGGGGAAGAAAGCCTGGTTTTAAGATCGACCCTTTTGGGGTTTCCTTGGTGGCGCAGTGGTTGAGGGTCCGCTTGCCGATGCAGGAGACGCAGATTCGTGCCCCGGTCTGTGGAAGATCCCACATGCCGCGGAGCGGAGTGGCTCGGGGCAGAGTGGCTGGGCCCGTGAGCCACGGCCGCTGAGTCTGCGTGTTCGGAGCCTGTGCTCCGCAACGGGAGAGGCCACAACAGTGAGAGGCCCGCGTACCGCAAAAAAAAAAAAAAAAAAAAAAAAAGATTGACCCTTTTAATCTAGCATTTTCCAGAGGATCTTTTGTTGCCTAAAGCGATCAGATAAGAAATGATGACTGCCTGAATTTTCATACAAGGGTGGAGAAGAAAAAGAGCTCCGTAGAATAAATGTAAAGGCATAGTGAGTGGAAATGAAAATAAATTTGCCTGATCAGCATTTTGGTTAAATACCTTTTAAACAAATGATTGCACAAGGAATGTGTAATCCCTGTGAAAGAAAATCACAGGTGTTTTAGAGGTAAATAATACTGGCCCCAATCTAGTCTTGGGAAGGGTATCTTTATTGGAGACCACATTGAAAACATGGAATTGGAGTCAGATTGGAGCAGGGTTTGGCTACCAGTTTGGGCCACTTGTGCTCAGCTTGCTGGGCAGTGAGGGGCAACTAGAGCCACTAGAGAGGAATCTGCTTTTTTTTTTTTTGGCCGTGAGGCATGCGAGATCTTAGCTCCCCAACCAGGGATCAAACCTGTGGCCTCTGCAGGGGAAGCACGGAGTCTTAACCACTGGACCACCAGGGAAGTCCCAAGAGAGGAATCTGCTTTAGACAGAGTTGCTTTTCTCCTTTTCATGGAGAGTAGAAGCCATTCATAACCAAGAGAGTCTAACAGGCAGCATGTTTAAAAGTTTTTATCTTTTTCTCCAGGAGTATTTCTGAGACTTTCAAGCATATATAAAATCTGTCTTTCTTCCCTCCTTTCAGGTATTGGGGCTTATTCTCTCCAATTCTGCTCACAGCAAACCTGGCAGGATAGGAAAAATGCTGTCAGGAGGAAAATCGACTGTGTGTTGAGTTACACCCTAGGGAAGGCACACTCTAATCACCTTGGCAGGTTGCTTCCTTTCCCTTTTCATTCTCTCTGAATCCACCCTCTCCTCCCCTAGTCCTTGTCCCTGCTTTCTGCTCCCTAGCCCACCCTTTGTTTACCTGCCTTAGCCCAGGAGATAGAAGGCATGGCAGCCTCATCAGGGCTGCTTCGGGGATCATCAGATCAGAGAAAACAAACAGGCCCAGAGCCAGGCAAGTTAGAGGCTTGTGAGGAAGTCAGGTCATGGTGTGTACTTACTTCTCCCCATGCCACCCTTAAGGAAGAGAGACTCCCTTGTTATGACCGTAAGACTGGTCATCTAACTGATGGGGATAAACTCATCCTGGCTCATTTGCAGAGAAGGGCTCATGTGGAAAGTGCTGCACCTGAAAATCACCTGAAGAGCTCAGCTTCTGAGGCAGACAAAGCTTCCTTCTTAAACCGGTTTGGTTGTAAAGGATGGGTGGGCAGGAAGGTTTACTAATGGCTGTTACCTTATACCAGGCATTATATAGAAATCATCTCATTTAGGCCTAAGGAAACTCTAGGAGCTAGATTTTCTTATCCCCATAAGGCAGATAAAAAAAAACAAGGTACTGAGAGATTGAATGACCTGCCAAACCCATACCACTAGTAAATGATAGAGCTGCAGATTCAATAGAGATAATTTTGGTGCCAATGGTTGTTCGTGTACTGCCCAAATGCACAGTATTTCCCACTGCTTGTTGTCAGTCATTTTATTGTTCTTATTAAGAAGGAACTGATTAAAGAACAAGATCAGGTCAAGGTTTTCTTACAGTTTATTATTCTGCTGTTGTTGGGGATATTGCTCTTCATGAATGTTTTAAAATTTGGCAGGTAGTAGAGGAAGAAAAGCTGGGGATGATTATTTTTATAAATTGATTCTGAAAATTATTTTTTCCTTTTAGGAACAAGAGACATCTGTGTGTAGAAAAATGAATTTTTTCTCCTTTACTTTTCTCCTTCCCTCCCCTTCCCTCGCTCTCTCCTTTCTTTCTCTTTCTTTCTTTCTTTCATCTTTCTTTCTTTCTTTCCTTCTCTTTCTTTCTTTTCAGATTTCTCTAAAAAATATTTTTGTATTAACTTTGAAAAAATACAGGAAAGTAGGAATAATAATATAATTAATATCCATGTATCTACAAGTTCTTCTTTCTCAATTAAAAAAAAGTTATCTCTAAAATTACCTTTCCCATGCCCTTTCCCTCCTGCTCCCAAAAGGGAGAAATCATCTCCTAACTATAGCTTTGAATAAAGATCTGATTTAAGCTCCTTCATGGTAAACACTTAGTTGCTAATAAGATGGATTTTCCTAAAGTTTTGAGTTCTCTTTTTTCTATCTGCTTACAGCCCCTTCATTCTGAAAGAGGAAAGCTCCTTGGTAGCCATCTTCATAAGGATGTTTCTAGAATTAATGAGCTGAGAGAGATGACATTTTGAGCTTCTTTAGAAAAAAAATTAATGTGCAGCCTATTTCTCCTGCTTCAATGTATTTTTAGAAAAAGAGGCTGTCTTATCATTCTCTTACACACACACTCACTAACAGACACCACTCCAGGATTTATTGAAGGATAGAAACTGGAGCATAATTTCTAATTGAATAATGATAATAAGAAAAGATTCAGGGTCATTCTAAAACATGAACATATGAAGAATAATTAATTGATAATAAAAATGATAAAGCCAAACTAGTTCTTCACTTATCAATCAGTAGGCAAATACAAAGCACTATAAAGTTATTTCTTTTATTAACATGCATTTGCCCATTTATTTTTGGCTTTGTAGCTAAATTTTAATTATTTTATATGATGCTACAAAATAACAAGAGCAAAAGTGTCCTAGCTCTACCTTTATTAACTGTGTGACCCTGAGCCAGCAATTTCCCTTTTATAAGCCTCATTCTCCTCATGTGCGTTATGGAGATAATGAGGGTATTCACTCCATCAGGCATTGGGAGGATCAAATGAAATCACTCATGCACAGAACCTGCTTCCTAACACACGCTCAGTGAATGGCCGCCACTGCTTCTACGCTGATTACAATAGTTTTAGCAGTTGTTTGGAATGACAATTACATCACTCCCAGAAATCCACTGAATGAATTGTGCTTTCTATCCCTGTAACTCTGGATGAGAGGTCCTGGTCCCCAAAGGGGCATACTTTTGCCAAGGGCCACAGGAAGATTCCCATTGAATTATAAAGTATGGCTGCCACCTGAGGAGTTTAGGCAACTTGTGTCATGGGCAGGAAAGAAGAGGTGTCATTGCCTTCGCCCTGAGCGTCCAGAGGAGGTAAACCTGCTATTGTATAAAGGGGATAGGGAGGAATATGTATGGAACCCAGATGATCCACTTGGGTGCTTCTTGGTACTCTCTTTTACAATTGTGATTACAAATGGACAGACAACAACGCTCAGAAACCTCAGCCTGAGAATTCATTTTTTTCCACAACAAGATTCTTTTTCATTATTTTAGAGAGAAAAAGTAGGGGGAAAGTCACAAACGTTAATAACCCGTGTTGCCAAGCTTCTGGGGAGTAAAAATTTCCCAGCTAAGAGGAATATCTCCCTCAGTTTCTGTTTTATTAATATGAATAAAAAACATCTGCTTCTTCCCCAGAAAGTCCTGTACTCAGAAAGAACTGACCCAAGTCTTGGAGAACAACCAGTTCAAGTGGAGGGGCTGAAACTTCCAAACACAGCCACTGTTTTCTGTCGTGCATCTTCATCTCACTGGTGACATGGCCGCTGCCCAGGGAACCAGCAGCAGGAAGCCCAAGGTGAAGCAACAGCAGGTGTTTGTGTGGTGACAGTAGCTCACAGCCCCCAGACTCATAACTCTGAATGATAGGCTTCTGCCTTCAATGACTGCTATGTAAGACCAGCAGAGATGAAGCTAATGGTGGTGGTAACCTAAAACAGATGGTGAAGGAGGGAGATGATGAGTACCAATTGCAGCCTGAAATCAACTGCAGTGGAGTGGAAATAATTCTTCTCACTAACTAATCTTCTTCTTCTAAGTGTCCCCTGAGGAAGAGAGGCCTACTGGAAACTGAGAGGAGATGCTCCCTGATTGTATATGGAGAAGTGGATCCAAATGGCACCAAAGGAGGACTCTGATAGACACAGAGATGTGCTGCCTATGTCTCCCTTCAAGGTAGGACTTGCGGTGGGGCTGACCAGAAGGCAGCCTCCAGGTGTCTGCTCATTTCAGGGGCTGCCTCAGCATCTGGCTCCAGGGCTCCTGACAGCAAGGAGTTTCTGGATGGGCATCACAATTGGATTTCTCCCTGTACGGTCCTGGTTCTTCTCCCTTCCATTCACAGGTGTTGATTCCTCGTGAACATTTTGCACCCAAACTCTTCTCAGCATTTGCTTCTAGATAACTAGACCTATGACAGCTCCTGTTTTAATTTGGAGCCATGATACTGGCTAATTCCATATACCACCCACCCTCCATTCTTGTTCTGTCCTTTCTAATTTCATTGTATATGATTATATTTCTTACTCATAATCAAGGCTAATTTTTTCTTCTATATCTCAGTGTTATTTGTAAGAATCCTATGCAGGGATTCATATATGTATTATAAGTTAAGAAGTAGAAATCAATTCTGGCCAAGTAAAGGAAAAGGGGGAGAGAAGGAGAGGAAAATTTGAAAGACTCTGGTGCAGCCCACACAATCCAAGACAAAGATGATCAAGCTGGATCCAGAGAAGGAACGGTCCTGTGAGAGCTTCAGGGTGTTTGTATAGGAGTAGGAGTTCATAGACCTCTTTCCCCCGCAGAGTACTGCCATCAGTACAATTTCCAGCATGATGGTTCTTCATTCTAAGTTTCAGATTCACAAGAAAGGGAATATGATTGACCAACCTGTGTTTGCTTCAGATCAGGGAAGACAGAGGAAGCAGTTGGAGGTCTGCAGCTGAGGGGCTGCCCACATAGAAAAGGAAATCTCTGGGGCAGCCATTCCAAGAGCCATTTATTGCTTTTAGTAACAAATCAGCCAGTAGAGAAGATGAGTTTCAATGACTCACTTGGTTGTCAGAACTTTATTAGCAGAGTTGGAAAAATTATAGGAAGCCTAGCTTGTGTTTCAGTGTTTCTCCTCTATTGAGGCTCTGCCCGCCTCTCTCTTCTCTTCTTGGTTTTGGTAAACTGGGCCACAGTCCTCTGGCTCTTTGGATGCCTAGAGACGTTGACTTACTCAGTGACTTCGTGACCACTCCTTGTGGAGAGCTGGGTTTTCTTCCTCTATCCCTGGGAGGCCAGGCTCTGTCGCATCAGTGAGTGAAGGGCATCTACAGCCATGGGCATCCCCTCCTTAGTGCTCACTGCAGAAGTGATTCTGAGAATCTCCAGTCTTCTGGAGATTTTGATGGTGGGAAGCACTTTTTCCAGAGGGATCTCTGTTATTTCAGGAATAATTGCATTTCTGAAGAGAAATTTATGAACTGTGTGTTGTTATAAAACCAAAGCAGGTAACCACAACATATTTCTCTTTTGCCTTAGTGGTTAGATATATTAGATCCATAATTATTTCCCAAGTGTAGAAATTGGTTCAGCTATGCATTTGCTAACATCAGCTCTTTCCTTTCTCTTCCGTGGGGTCCTTTTTGCGCTATGTCTATATGTCCTATTGTGCCTTTGCACTACGTTCAAAAGTGTGAGCTGGCCCAGGTCCTTCTGGAAGCACACAGTATATAAATCTTTAAATAAATAAAGATAAGCCTTTTTTCCTCCTCCTACCTCCAAAGTAGAAAATAGCCATAATGGCTTATTTCAGAGGTAAGAAAACTGAAATATTTTGATGAAAGAGAAGTGACCAAATTGAAGATAACTGCTAGGCCTTCCACAGAACGAGATCAACATTTATAGACAGCACACAGGCTCTTGGCACCAAGAAGGAGAGTTTCAAAACACACAGCCTTTGCCAGAGCTGCCTCTGGACCAAAGAGGAGCTACCATTTTTACCTGACATAAAGGGGTGCCCATGTCTCCTCTCTGTTTTTTTAAATCAGTTGAACAAAAGGTTTGTCATTGTATGCTCTGTATTCACCTCATTGTGTTTGACAGTTAAATCCCTGAAAAGGGGATATTTTTTGGCTAACTATCCGCTTTGGCAGAAATTGGTGTTGTATCAATATATAAATTTTTTTCAGGTAAAAGATTTTCTTTTTTAGGCATATAATTTTCAAAGGAAATGATAACTTATATTTCCCTTCCTTGGACTGTTAACATATTTGGGTAGTTAACTGGGATAAAGGGGGCCAACATTTCAGGTTGATTCCATGTGTGGGACATAAATTTCTGTCCCAGGGTCTCCCTAATGTGTTCCATGGTCATAAAGCTCACCTGTAGTCCTAAGTAACCGTCTTGTAAATGACAAGATATGGGGCTGGGGAGAAAAAGGTCGCAGTTCTCCACAGGTGTGAGCAGTTGACTCCTGAGGGCAATCCTCCAAAGACCACTGAAGGTGTGAATTGTTAAAAGCAAAACCACAATGAAGCTGAAGCAGGAGGGGAGAGGGATGCACAAAGGCAGTAAAAGGGATCCAAGAGGATCAGGGAGGAATGCTGACATTCATCAGTTTCCACCCCTTTTACTGTCAGATCTACTCACATATCAACAATTTCATTCCATCCTGCCACAAATCCTCTAAGATGGCATTTGGACATACTGTCTGGGGAAAATTCTATAAGTGAAGGGTTAATGGGTGTAATAGTTTGCTACGGCTGCCATAATAAAGTACTACAGACTGGGTGGCTTAAACAACAGAAATTTATCTTTTCACAGTCTGGAGGCTGGACATCTGCAATCAATGTGTTGGCTGAGTTAGTTCATCTAAGTTTCTCTCCTTGGCTTGCGTACAGCCACCTTCTTGCTGTGTCCTCTGTGTACACATCCCTGGCGTCTCTCTCCTTATAATATCCTCTTCTTATAAGGACACCAGTCATATTGAATTAGGACCCACCCTAATGGCCTCATTTTTAACTTAACTACCTCTTTAAAGACCCTAACCCCAAAATACAGTCATATTCTGAGATACTGGTGGTTAAGCCTTTAACATATGAATTTGGGGGGAGGGGAGTGGATACAATTCAGTCCAAAGCAGTGGGACAAGCTACTGCAGTTGGTCTTCTGGTGCAATTGTTCACAGTGCTATAACTGATGTGAACCATTCCCCTATCTGCCACCCATTTCAGATCCCCTTCACCGTGGCTAACGTGTGTGCTGTTCTAGACAGCTTGCCTAGATCACCTGGCTCGGTGATTTTCATCCTGAGATATCTGAGCCCCTGTTATCATAGCCTTGTCAGGCCATGTTTGCTTTAATTGCCTCTTTACAGTTAAAACTGGAATGAAAACACCAAGACATGTGCTAGTGAATACCTGTGTTCCAAGTACAGTCCTCTCCGACCCGTTATGCAGTGGTAGGGTAATTGACCCTACCACTGGTCAATTACCCCTGTTGATATCATAACTTCTTTGCCTGCTGGTCAACCAGCATAAAAAAACCTGAAATGACCAGACAGAAGCTATAACTTTAAGTATAGAGGGACTTTTACTGTGTCCTATGGTAGAGGTGTTCTTCTTCTGGGAATAAGTTACTCAAGGCCTTCAGAGCCTAAATTTATCTCCAGTGGGAAATTAGCAGTGATGGTGAGTGGGGCCACTTTTATTTCCACCCCTTGGTGGCCAAACTCTTGTATTCTACATATGGAGGACACAGAGACATATAAGGACCACTGGCTCAAGATATGTACTATATCCTGAAGGAGGGTGCATCAATGTCACAGGATGTCACCTACAGGCTATTGCCTCAGCTGCACCTTGTGTGATTGTTCCATCTTTCTACCAGGGCTGGCAGCTTCTGTAGGTACAGTATAGTTTGGTGTAGGACCACTGAATACCATAGGCAGTGGTTGTTGCATGTCCTTTGCTGACAGGCAGGTCCCTTGGTTTGAGCTGATGTTACACAAGATCCCCTTCAGGTAATTGGACATTGTGGTACCATATTAGTGTGGACTTGTGCTGCTACAGGTTGGATAAGCAGTAGTGGCAGTGGCTAGATCAGCTTTGGTGAGAGGGAGCCCATGCATGGCCTCTATCCGTTACCCTGTGGCCACACTCTGCATCGGCCCATTTTGCAAGCACTGGGGTGGCCAAAGACTGAGGCTTGCTGACATTTACTGGATGAGTCATCCTGTCTGCTTGGTTGTTTAGTGCCCCTCCTGTAGTGGATACCCTCTAGTGGGCACCCTCTAGTGGGCATTAATGTGCAGCACAAAGAGTCCCTCACTTTATGCCACTACCATAATTCCATCCACATACCTCTTCTCCCCTTGTAATTTTGGTCATTACAAACCTCTGACAAACCAGCTAAGCATTTCCTCAGTAGGCAATAATCTGTGTATATCCTTTCTTTCTTTCAACAAAATGGATGACCTCATACATCTCCTAAAGCTCTGCCCACTGGAAGGTTTCCTTTCATCATGGTGTTTCAGGTCTATCCTTGAGTGAAACCATAGTGCTGCAGCACTTTTCCAGCTCACACCAAGATATCAAGCTGACCCTTCTGTAAACCAGCCCCAGGATTTTCCCGTCTCCGACAAGTGGTTGTAGAGAATCCCAGAGTAGGCCACGGGTGAGTTGAGGGAGAAGCGCTGGAACAACATGGTAGGGAATGTTGGAACCGAGATGCCTGTTCTGCAACTTACTCATGGCTGATGGTCCTGCTTGTGCCCAAATCCAAGAGGTACCTCTTCCATTGTACAATGGATCACTGCTGTACCTGCATGACTTTATGACGTGGTCAGCCTGACAGCACCCAGCTCATTATGGGAAGCTCTGGTTGGTTACATGGTCACTTGATCTATGTTCAGAGCTCAGTCTCTATGAGGACCCATTAGTCTTCCAGGATATGGCTTTCAAAGTATCTTTCTCCAGAATCCTAGGAATCTGTGCTGAAACTCTATTGGAGATTGCCAGACACCCAGTTCAGATCTAATACCATGGGATCTGCTGGCCCTGTCACAGAGTTCCCTTTGCTCTGAGCTCCATTTGAAACTGTCAGATTTCTGAGTCTATTGATCAATGAGTTAGAGCAGTAGTCTTAAGTTTGGTATATGTTACCTCAAGATTTGGAAAGGCCTATTCATAGCAGTGCTTCTTTTTTAGTGGTAGGAGGTGCAAAATGCAGTACTTATTCTTTATCTTGGAGGAGAGATATCCTGGCATGTCCCAGACCACTCGGCCCCCAAAATCTCACCAATGTATTAGGTCCCTGAGTCTTTCTAGGGTGTGTTTACTGGCTCTGGATTGTGTGTCTTACCAGGAAATCCAGAGTACCTGCCTTTTCCTGCCTATCATCAACGTAGAGGGCCAGTGTGCTGCTCTGTGAAATGTCTGAACAGTAAAGTTCTCTTTAGACAATATTATAAAGAGAACAAGTGTGTTAACAGCCCTGAGACAAGACTGAATTTATATTGCTGTCCATCTTAGTTGAATATGAACTGCTTCTGTCCCTCCTTCCTGACGGGGTATTGAAAAGAATGAAATTATCAGATCAACAGCCATATACCATGTAAGATGCTGCGTTGATCATGTTCTAGTAAGGATAACATTTCCAGCACAGCAGCTGCAACTGGGACACTTCTCGGTTAGGTTTGTGGTAGTCTACTATCATCCACTATGACCCAGTTGTTTACTTCAGGGGCCACACGAGATTCCCCACCACTACAAGCTTTAAGTCTTTGTGAGTGGCACTAATCTCTGCTATTCCACTCAAGAGATAGTAATATTTTTACTTGCAAACTTAGTGGGAGAAGGAGAGGGACAGTTTCAGGGGATTTTTCTTGGCTTTTCCTAATGATAGCTCTTATTTCACACATCAAGGAGCTAACGTGAGGTTTCTGCCATACACACAGTGTGTCTATCCTTTGCAATGCTATGCATTTAAAAACTGGGGAAATTTCCCCTGTGGATGACCCAGAGCCAGCACTACATTCATCATCTGCCCTCTACAGATCTGTACCCTAACATGGGGGCTGTTATCCCTCTTTGGATCCCCAAGTGAGGGTCAGAGAAGATGCTTTATATATCAGAATAGGTCCCTCTGAGGGAAAACTGAAGCCCTGGAGGAATCACTGCTGCATAGATAGTCTATGGCATTGCAGGTGAAGTAGCTTTCTATACCTGTTCCTGTCCCAAAATGCCCGGGAACCTGCTCACTGTTCTGTCCCAGTGAGCATAGAACTTGAGCCCTGGGAATTCTGGTTCCAATGCACTAGGGCTACACAACTTCTACATGTAGAAATGAGGGCCGTATTTTCTTTTTTCTGCAGGCCTCTTTTTGGTGTGGCTAATGTCAGTGTTCACATGAAAGAAAGAGGAGACATCACTGGAACTGGGTTGAGCACTCACAATGTGCAGCCCTGGGATTAGATTATTCTGATGGTGAGCTTCCTCGGATGCCTGAGAATTTAACACTGTATACTTCCAACCTTCAAAGCAATTTGAAAACACTTATATTGGGATCTTTCTAGATTATATTAGAAAATGCCCATGTCTGTCCCTGCGGGACATCCTTCAGAGAAAACAAGATGATTACATTCTATTTCCTCTGTAACTCGTTTATACCAGCCTTATTTTTTATTATCTTCTTTGGGGTCTTTTTGGCTTTAAGGAACACTAATGAGCTAAAATTTCCAAGCAGAGTTTAATCTGAAGTGTCTTGTCTATTTCTATCTGAGCATTTAAAATCCAAGACAAAACTGCTTTCTTGTAATCTTTTCAGACCTGTTTCCTTATCTTTTATATCTTTATAAAACAGCATTCTAAGGTAGAAGAGGGTATGAACAGAAAGCGATTCCAGGAGCAGTATGCTTCTGAAGGACAGGGAAAAAAATTATCCTCTAGCAAAGAAAACCTTTGGTTCACACTGAAAGGCCCCCAAACTGGATTTATGTTTCTACCCCCAAAGAGCTTTTTATTAAGCAGATGCTTTGGTCCTGGACTTGTATCTCATGTAGGCAAAGCAACTTCAGGAAAAGGCCTGTATTTGGAGAGGTTTGGGCAGTTCTTTACTGTAGACCAAGAAAAGGGTTGTTTTCAAATCTAGGTGGTTGTTCTGTAAAATGAGCTGTATTGATTAATTGATATAGTTTATCTAACCAATGTATGTTAAGAACCTACTATGCCCCAGATTCTAATAGACACAGGGGACTCACTAGATCAGACAGAAAGATCCCTATCCTCATGGACCATTTTTCTCAAGGCGATAGACAAAACAGCAGTAATGATGCTTGGTGAGTGTGATGTCAGTGTTTAAGGGGAGAACAAAGCAAGAGTCCAGCACCAGGGAAGTTTTGACTCATCTGTTTCACAGATATTTGGGGGTAAACTAGTGGTAAGAAAGCACCATTTAACTAATTTAGTTGCCCTTTTAATCCCTAAACTCTGTGTCTCCATCCTGTTTCCTCTGGGGGAATGTATATAAGGTGGAGATCCAGCATTGGTAAGAAATGAGACCAAAGGTATAGGAGACGATTGGTGTCCCTTGTACATCTCCATGGGAGATAATATGATTTTGGACTAAACCAGCTGTTGGCTAAAAGCAAGACTTTGCAGATATACTTCTTCCTTTTCATCTTCTTCAGAAGAGTTCAAAGTCATTAAAACTTTCTAACTCATATACAAGACATTCTGTTAAACTTTGGCCAATTTCTCTTCCCTTCCTTGATTTTAATTTATTTCTCTTATGCCACATTTCTTTCTGGATTTGGCCCTCTTTATGGCTTTCTACAAAGTTTTCCTGTGGCTTTATATTCCTGTGTCTTGAAATTTTCTTGAATGCTACACTCAACCTCTTTTCTAAGCCTAATTACTCTGTGTTATGGTTTCTTGTTACTAACCCTTTCTCTGGTCTCATGGTTTCTGTTTTCCTGTCCAGTCTTTCTGGATTAATGCTTCTTATTCTTGAGTCTGTAACTTTGCTTCTAGATACCAACTCTGATTCTCTCTTGGGCACATTTTCCACAGTCCTCAGCCTAGCGCAGTCCTAAGTTCAGCCCCCTCCCAGAACTTCTGCCAAAGTCAGCACCCACAGTTGCCAACTATACCAGAGGGGTTTAGAAAATTTAAGTTGCACTTATTCTCTCAATTCACTGTAAAATAGAAACAGACAAGTTAGTTCACACCAAGCAACATGATTGGAAAAAACACAGCATATAATCTATATCATGAAGATTACCTTTTAACAGGAGCTAATAAGTACTTTAAACCAAGGCAATAAATATCTGATAGTTGAATTTAAGATAATATGAGAAACTAATGGAATGAATATTTTATGCAAGATGGTTATGTTCTTCCAGAATTGGTCTGAGCCTGAAATGTCTCTCCTTTTTAACATATAGTTGGACATAATTTTGAAGTTACTTTCCTTTCTATAGTCATGATGGAGAATTTTCAGCCACCTGTTCACACTTCTAAACACCAGGTCATACTGAAGAATTCAGCTATACATTTTAGCCATGCAAATTAGAGTATCGTGGATGTTGATTCACTGAATTTGATTAAGAGCTATATTTTTGTGATGGGGAAACTGCTTGAGGGTATGTGTGTGTGTGGATGGAGGTACATTTGTGTGTAGCAAGGTGAGGAGAATTATAGGAGCTGGATGTGATGAAAATACTAGGCAGATGCAGCCATACCCCAGAGTGTACTCATATTGACTCACCTGCAGTTCTACACCTCTGGGCTCTTGGATGGTCAGGGCTGTACCTTGTCATCTGTTAATTATCCATCCCCTGGGACAAGACCTGGCACAAACTCAGAATTCAATAAATGTTTATGGACTGAATGAAGTGGTGGGAATTGTAGAAATGTCATAGAGTCATATGGAACCCGAAAGATCTTTTTTTTTGCAGATAGAAAAGTGCAGCCAATAGATGTGTGACCCACCGTAGTTTGTTGATGGTATATCAGGTATCAAACCTAGCTTTTCTGACTCTGAGATCAGTACTCTTTGTATTTCCTCACACTGCTCTGGGTCTGAAGAGTTTTTGTTGTTGTTGTTGTTGTTTTTTGTTGTTTTTTTTTTGGCGGTACGCGGGCCTCTCACTGTTGTGGCCTCTCCCGTTGCGGAGCACAGGCTCCGGACGCGCAGGCTCAGTGGCCATGGCTCACGGACCCAACCGCTCCGCAGCGTGTGGGACCTTCCCGGACTGGGGCACGAACTCGTGTCCCCTGCATCGGCAGGCGGACTCTCAACCACTGTGCCACCAGGGAAGCCCTCTGAAGAGTTTTTAAAAAGTAGTTTGTAAAATTGTCAATCAGATAACATGTAATATAATGAAGTTTTATTTCTGCTCCTTTGAGCTTAAAATTTGCAGATTTTTAAGCCATCGAAAACAAGTGCAATATTTGAAATTACACATTTTCTTCTAACAAAGATATTTCCTTAGGGAAGAACACAAGAAATAGCAGTGTAGTCTACCTGAAATTGCTTCTGGTAATGTCACATATTGCTTCTTAAGCCCTGAGAGGTGGATTAATAGATCTGGAATGGCGTGCCACTAACAATTTTCTGTGACCCACTTTTATATAAAAGAGCATGTTTGGGAGTGAAGACAGAAACAGGTATATATAATTGAATAAACATCTATTAATGGAAAAAGGAGATTTGAACTTCTTCATTTTAAAATATATATTAAGGGAATTACAAAACAAAATGAAATGATGTGAAGTATTCTAAATAAGAAAGCTGAGTATAAATTAAAGTTACCTGAAAGACACTTCATGCTTTTTCTGTCCTTGCTCCTATTTGGTGGAGTGACTTGAAATCATGGTCCAGTAATATTTTTGTTGAAGTAAATGTTATCTTTTCTCTTTTTTTTGTTTTTACATCTTTATTGGAGTATAATTGCTTTACAATGGTGTGTTAGCTTCTGCTCCACAACAAAGTGAATCAGTCACACATAGACATATGTTCCCATATCTCCTCCCTCTTGCATCTCCCTCCCTCCCACACTCCCTATCCCACCCCTCCAGGCGGTCACAAAGCACCGAGCTGATCTCCCCGTGCTATGCAGCTGCTTCCCACTAGCTATCTGTTTTAAGTTTGATAGTGTATATATGTTCATGCCACTCTCTCACTTTGTCACAGCTTACCCTTTCCCCTCCCCGTATCCTCAAGCCCATTCTCTAGTAGGTCTGCATCTTTATTCCTGTCTTACCCCTAGGTTCTTCATGATATTTTTTTTTCTTAAATTCCATATATATGTGTTAGCATACTGTATTTGTCTTTCTCTTTCTGACTTACTTCACTCTGTATGACAGACTCTAGGTCCATCTACCTCTCTACAAATAGCTCAATTTCGTTTCTTTTGGCTAACATTCCATTGTATATATGTGCCACATCTTCTTTATCCATTCATCCGATGATGGACACTTAGGTTGTTTCCATCTCCAGGCTATTGTAAATAGAGGTGCAATCAACATTTTGGTACATGACTCTTTTTGAATTATGGTTTTCTCAGGGTATATGCCCAGTAGTGAGATTGCTGGGTCATAAGGTAGTTCTACTTGTAGTTTTTTAAGGAACATCCATACTGTTCTCCATAGTGGCTGTACCAATTCACATTCCCACCAGCAGTGCAAGAGTATTTCCTTTTCTCCACACCCTCTCCAGCATTTATTGTTTCTAGATTTTTAAATTATGGCCATTCTGACTGGTGTGAGATGATATCTCATTGTAGTTTTGATTTGCATTTCTCTAATGATTAATGATGTTGAGCATCTTTCATGTTTTTGTTGGCAGTCTGTATATCTTCTTTGGAGAAATGTCTATTTAGGTCTTCTGGCCATTTTTGCATTGGGTTGTTTGTTTTTTTGTTATTGATCTGCACGAGCTGCTTGTAAATTTTGGAGATTAATCCTTTGTCAGTTGCTTCATTTGCAAATATTTTCTCCTATTCTGAGGGTTGTCTTCTTGTCTTCCTTATGGTTTCCTTTGCTGTGAAAAAGCTTTGAAGTTTCATTAGGTCCAATTTGTTTATTTTTGTTTTTATTTCCATTTCTCTAGGAGATGGGTCAAAAAGGATCTTGCTGTGATTTATGTCATAGAGTGTTCTGCCCATATTTTCCTCTAAGAGTTTGATAGTTTCTGGCCTTACATTTAGGTCTTTAATCCATTTTGAGCTTATTTTTGTGTATGGTGTTAGGGAGTGATCTAATCTCATACTTTTACATGTACCTGTCCAGTTTTCCCAGCACCACTTATTGAAGAGGCTGTCCTTTCTCCACTGTACATTCCTGCCTCCTTTATCCAAGGTAAGGTGAATATATGTGCGTGGGTTTATCTCTGGGCTTTCTAACCTGTTCCATTGATCTATCTTTCCATTTTTGTGTCAGTACCATACTGTCTTGATTACTGTAACTTTGTAGTATAGTCTGAAGTCAGGGAGCCTGAATCCTCCAGCTCCGCTTTTCTCTCTCAAGCTTGCTTTGGCTATTCGGGGTCTTTTGTGTTTCCATACAAATTGTGAAATTTTTTGTTCTAGTTCTGTGAAAAATGTCAGTGGTAGTTTGATAGGGATTGCATTGAATCTGTAGATTGCTTTGGGTAGAAGAGTCATTTTCACAATGTTGATTCTTCCAATCCAAGAACATGGTATATCTCTCCATCTATTTGTATCATCTTTAATTTCTTTCATCAGTGTCTTATAATTTTCTGCATACAGGTCTTTTGTCTCCTTAGGTAGGTTTATTCCTAGATATTTTATTCTTTTTGCTGCAATGGTAAATGGGAGTGTTTTCTTGATTTCATTTTCAGATTTTTCATCATTAGTGTATAGGAATGCCAGAGATTTCTGTGCATTAATTTTGTATCCTGCTACTTTACCAAATTCATTGATTAGCTCTAGTAGTTTCCTGGTAGCATCTTTAGGATTCTCTATGTATGGTATCATGTCATCTGCAAACAGTGACGGCTTTACTTCTTCTTTTCTGATTTGGATTCCTTTTATTTCCTTTTCTTCTCTGATTGCTGTGGTTAAAACTTCCAAAACTATGTTGAATAAGAGTGGTGAGAGTGGGCAACCATGTCTTGTTCCTGATCTTAGTGGAAATGGTTTCAGTTTTTCACCATTGAGGATGATGTTGCCTGTGGGTTTGTCATATATGGCCTTTAATATTTTCAGGAAAGTTCCCTCTATGCCTACTTTATGCAGGGTTTTTATCATAAATTCGTGTTGAATTTTGTCAAAAGTTTTCTCTGCATCTATTGAGATAATCATATGGTTTTTCTCCTTCAATTTCTTAATATGGTGTATCATGTTGATTGATTTGTGTATATTGAAGAATCCTTGCCGTCCCTGGAATAAACCCCACTTATCATGGTGTATGATCCTTTTAATGTGCTGTTGGATTCTGTTTCCTAGTATTTTGTTGAGGATTTTTGCATCTATGTTCATCAGTGATATTTGCCTGTAGTTTTCTTTTTTTTGTGACATCCTTGTCTGGTTTTGGTATCAGGGTGATGGTGGCCTCATAGAATGAGTTTGGGAGTGTTCCTGCCTGTGCTATATTTTGGAAGAGTTTGAAAATGATAGGTGTTAACTCTTCTCTAAATGTTTGATAGAATTCACCTGTGAAGCTATCTGGTCCTGGGCTTTTGTTTGTTGGAAGATTTTTAATCACAGTTTCAATTTCAGTGCTTGTGATTGGTCTGTTCATATTTTCAATTTCTTCCTGATTCAGTCTTGGCAGGTTGTGCACTTCTAAGAATTTGTCCATTTCTTACAGGTTGTCCATTTTATTGTCATAGAGTTGCTTATAGTAATCTCTCATGATCTTTTGTATTTCTGCAGTGTCAGTTATTATTTCTCCTTTTTCATTTCTAATTCTATTGATTTGAGTCTTCTCCCTGTTTTTCTTGATGAGTCTGGCTATTGGTTTATCAATTTGGTTTATCTTCTCAAAGAACCAGCTTTTAGTTTTATTGATCTTTGCTATCATTTCCTTCTTTTTGTTTTCATTTATTTCTGATCGGATTTTAATGATTTCTTTCCTTCTGCTAACTTTGGGGTTTTTTTTGTTCTTCCTTCTCTAATTGCTTTAGGTGCAAAGTTAGGTTGTTTAATCAAGATGTTTCAGTTTCTTAAGGTAGGATTGTATTGCTGTAAACTTCCCTCTTAGAAGTGCTTTTGCTGCATCCCATATGTTTTGGGTCATCGTGTCTCCATTGTCATTTGTTTCTAGGTATTTTTTTGATTTCCTCTTTGATTTCTTCAGTGATCACTTCGTTATTAAGTAGTGTATTGTTTAGCCTCCATGTGTTTTTATTTTTTACAGCTCATTTCCTGTAATCGATATCTAGTCTCATAGCGTTGTGGTTGGAAAGGATACTTGATACAATTATAGTTTTCTTAAATTTACCAAGGCTTGATTTGTGACCCAAGATATGATCTATCCTGGAGAATGTTCCATGAGCACTTGAGAAAAATGTGTATTCTGTTGTTTTTGGATGGAATGTCCTATAAATATCAATTAAGTTCATCTTGTTTAATGTATCATTTAAAGCTTGTGTTTCCTTATTTATTTTCATTTTGGATGATCTGTCCATTGGTGAAAGTGGGGTGTTAAAGTCCCCTACTATGAATGTGTTACTGTCGATTTCCCCTTTTATGGCTGTTAGTATTTGCCTTATGTATTGAGGTGCTCCTATGTTGGGTGCATAAATATTTACAATTGTTATATCTTCTTCTTGGATCAACCCCTTGATCAGTATATTGTGTCCTTCTTTGTCTCTTCCAATAGTCTTTATTTTAAAGTCTATTTTGTGTGATATGAGAATTGCTACTCCAGCTCTCTTTTGGTTTCTATTTACATGGAATATCTTTTTCCATCCCCTTACTTTCAGTCTGTATGTGTCTCTAGGCGTGAAGTGGGTTTCTTGTAGACAGCATATATATGGGTTTTGTTTTTGTATCCATTCAGCCAATCTGTGTCTTTTGGTGGGAACATTTAGTCCATTTACATTTAAGGTAATTATCGATATGTATGTTCCTATGCCCATTTTCTTAATTGTTTTGGGTTTGTTATTGTAGGTCTTTTCCTTCTCTTGTGTTTCTTGCCTAGAGAAGTTCGTTTAGCATTTGTTGTAAAGCTGGTTTGGTGGTGCTGAACTCTCTCAGCTTTTGCTTGTCTGTAAAGGTTTTAATTTCTCCATCAAACCTTAATGAGATCCTTGCTGCATAGAGTAATCTTGGTTGCAGGTTTTTCTCCTTCATCATTTTAAATATGTTGTGCCACTCCCTTCTGGCTTGCAGAGTTTCTGCTGAAAGATCAGCTGTTATACTTATGGGGATTCCCTTGTGTGTTGTTTGTTGTTTTTCCCTTGCTGCTTTTAATATGTTTTCTTTGTATTTAATTTTTGACAGTTTGATTAATATGTGTCTTGGCATATTTCTCCTCGGATTATCCTGTATGGGATTCTCTGTGCTTCCTGGACTTGATTAACTATTTCCTTTCCCATATTAGGGAAGTTTTCAACTATAATCTCTTCAAATATTTTCTCAGTCCCTTTCTTTTTTTCATCTTCTCCCGGAACCCCTATAATTTGAATGTTGGTGCATTTAATGTTGTCCCAAATGTCTCTGAGACTGTCCTCAGTTCTTTTCATTCTTTTTCCTTTATTCTGCTCTGCAGTAGTTATTTCCACTATTTTATCTTCCAGGTCACTTATCCGTTCTTCTGCTTCAGTTATTCTGCTATTGATCCCATCTAGATTATTTTTAATTTCATTTATTGTGTTGTTCATCATTGCATGTTTCCTCTTTAGTTCTTCTAGGTCCTTGTTAAATGTTTCTTGCATTTTGTCTATTCTATTTCCAAGATTTTGGATCATCTTTACTATCATTTTTCTGAATTCTTTTTCAGGTAGACTGCCTATTTCCTCTTCTTTTGTTAGGTCTGGTGGGTTTTTATCTTGCTCCTTCCTGTGCTATGTCTTCTTCTGTCTTGTCATTTTGCTTATCTTACTGTGTCTGGGGTCTCCTTTTTGCAGGCTGCAGGTTCGTAGTTCCCGTTGTTTTCGGTGTCTCTCCCCAGTGGCTAAAGTTGCTTCAGTGGGTTGTGTAGGCTTTCTGGTGGAGGGGACTAGTGCCTGTGTTCTGGTGGATGAGGCCGGATCTTGTCTTTCTGGTGGGAAGGTCCACGTCTGGTGGTGTGTTTTGGCGTCTCTGTGAACTTATTATGATTTTAGGCAGCCTCTCTGCTAATGGACAGGGTTGTGTTCCTGTCTTGCTAGTTGTTTGTCATAGGGTGTCCAGCACTCTAGCTTACTGGTCGTTGAGTGAAGCTGTGTGCTGATGTTGAGATAGCGATCTCTGGGAGATTTTGGCTATTTGATATTATGTGGAGCTGGGAGGTCTCTTGTGGACCAGTGTCCTGAAGTTGTCTCTCCCACCTCAGAGGCACAGCACTGACTCCTGGCTGGAGCACCAAGAGCCTTTCATCTGCACGGCTCAGAATAAAAGGGAGAAAAAGTAGAAAGAAAGAAAGAGAGAAAGGAAGAAAAAAGGGGAGGGAGGGAGGAAGGAAGGAAGGAAAGAAAGAAAGAAGATAAAATAAAGTTATTAAAATAAAAAATAATTATTAAGAAAAACAATATTTTTAAAGAAAAACAAACAAAAAAACAAAAACCGATGGATAGAACCCTAGGACAAATGGTGGAAGCAAAGCTATACAGACAAAACCTCACACAGAAGCATACACATACACACTCACAGAAAGAGGAAAAGGGGGAAAAATAATAAATATTGCTCTCAAAGTCCACCTCCTCAATTTGGGATGATTCATTGTTTATTCATGTATTTCACAGATGCAGGGTACATCAAGTTGATTGTAGAGCTTTAAACCACTGCTTCTGAGGCTGCTGGGAGGGATTTCCCTTTCTCTTCTTTGTTCTCACAGCTCCCTGGGGTCAGCTTTGGATTTGGCCCCGCCTCTGCCTGTGGGTCACCTGAGGGCATCTGTTCTTCTCTCAGACAGGACAGGGTTAAAGGAGCCACTGATTCAGGGGCTCTGGCTCACTCAGGCCGGGGGGAGGGAGGGGCATGGAGTGTGGGGCGAGCCTGCTGCAGCAGAGGCCGGCATGACGTTGCACCAGCCTGAGGCGCACCATGCGTTCTCCCGGGGAACTTGTCCCTGGATCACGGGACCCTGGCAGTGGCGGGCTGCACAGGCTCCCCGGAACAGGGGTGTGGGTAGTGACCTGTGCTCGCACACAGGCTTCTTGGTGGCTGCAGCAGCAGCCTTAGCATCTCATGCCTGTCTCTGGGGTCCACGCTTTTAGCCGCGGCTTGCGCCCGTCTCTGGCGCTACTTTAAGCAGCGCTCTTAATCCCCTCTCCTCGCGCACCAGGAAACAAAGAGGGAAGAAAACGTCTCTTGCCTCTTTGGCAGGTCCAGACTTTTCCCTGGACTCCCTCCCGGGTAGCCATGGTGCACTAACCCCTTCAGTCTATGTTCACGCCACCAACACCAGTCCTCTCCCTGTGCTCCCGACCAAAGCCTGAGCCTCAGCTCCCAGCCCCACCCGCCCCGGCGGGTGAGCCGGCAAGCCTCTCGGGCTGGTGAGTGCCGGTCGGCACCAGTCCTCTGTGCGGGAATCTCCCTGCTTTGCCCTCCGCACCCCTGTTGCTGTGCTCTCCTCCGCAGCTCCGAAGCTTCCCCCTCCACCACGCACAGTCTCCACCCACGAATGGGCTTCCTAGTGTGTGGAAACCTCTCCTCCTTCACAGATCCCTCGCACTGGTGCAGGTCTCATCCCTATCCTTTTGTCTCTGTTTATTCTTTTCTCTTTTGCCCTACCCAGGTACGTGGGGACTTTCTTGCCTTTTGGGAGGTCTGAGGTCTTCTGCCAGTGTTGTTCTGTAGGAGTTGTTCCACATGTAGATGTATTTCTGGTGTATCTATGGGGAGGAAGGTGGTCTCCGCGTCTTACTCTTAGGCCATCTTCCCCTCGTAGCCAAATGTTATCTTTATGCAGATGTGAAATGGTGGTATAAGAGTGATTAATTGAGTGTGTGTATATATGTGTGTGTGTGTGTGTGTGTGTGTGTGTGTGTGTGTGTGAGACTGAGGATTGGAATGAGATTTTATTATCAGGAATCTTCTGATCTTCATTATCAGAAAAATGTTAATACCCTTAGGAGGAGTATAATGTTGAATTCTGGCCAGAAAATCACTGTGACACTGTGAATATAACTACACCCAAAACATCAATAAATTTGAGGATTTAAATAAAAAAACATCCAAGATACTAACCAGAAAACTCAAACATTTGGGCTTTCTATCATTTATTCATTATGGTCTATGTAGTCTAGATATTCCCTTAAAGCATTTATTATTGCAGTTAACTAATAACAAATCACCAACTTCTGATCCAAGAATATATATAGAAAATGAAAATGATGGTAAAAATGATTTTTCTAAGGAATATAATGGTTATGGAATTGAATCATTATATGCACTTATATGCTATTTCTTATCTTCTGATTTATGAATTTTCTAAATTTGTTGGTTGGACTGAAAAATAACTTCATACTTTTGCTCCATAATAATTTTTAATGATCTTTGCTTATCAGTAACTTAAAAATGGATCTTCCATTTTTCTACTGATTCTTCCAAATTCTGATGGCAGATGGGGTATAAATGATTTCAGATTCTCAGTACTCAGTGGAATCTGCCAATTAGGCTCCTTTCAAATGAAATTATGCTTTTGTCAAATTTATGGAATGTTTTAAACATGAAGGATGAAGTGATCTAACTTTTACTTTATAGAAAAATTATCTCTCTGATCATTAGGGTTTATGGAGTTGCTGACTGTAAAGGTTAGTTGACAAGATACCACTGGTTGATGTAAGAGAGGAATAAAAATTGTAATGTGTTCTGTGTGTCAGATAAGACACTGGTTTAAAAAGATTGAAATCATTCCTGGAAATTTGTCTTGATCAGCAATCAATGTTTTCCCATTTGATTGAATACTTCTGAAGAAGTTCATGGGTTCGCAAAAAGGAAGAGGAAAAAATGGAACTTCAAGAAAATCATAAACCCTTTCCTTTTTATATCAGGAAACTTAAAGATTGATGTTAAATAACTTGTTCAAGATCCTAAACCTAATAAGTAGCTGGGACAAGAAATTATGTCTCTTACCTCCAGACTAATTGTCTTCCCACACATGTTTATTCTTCACTTAAAATAGGATGGTCTCTACATGAACTTCAGTAAACTCCACTCTCTCATTTACACTTGTTTGATATATCTAAGCCTAGGTTTATGGACAGGATGCAAAGAGAAAAAACTCAAAAGGCCAAACTTGTCTGACTTGATCTTTCCTTATCAACAGTATTTTAGGCAAGGTCACTGCATAAATAGATCCAGAAGAGACAAGAACTAAAAGATGGCCAGAGGGTAATGCTGGGATGAGAGTGGGGAGATTGAATTAGATTTATGTTTAAAACTGAATAAAGTCTTGGATGACAGCATTCAGATTTTCAGCACTGGACAGCACCCCTACTTAAAAAGTAGGTCTTCAGAAAAGAAGTTACCTTACTGAAGCCTGAATTGAAACTTTCTCTTTCTGGAATGCCAAAAAGAAAGTTTATTTCCAGGGCAGAGCTTTTATAAGTCTTGATGTTTAATCAAGAATGCAAACTAACACAGTTTAGTAATGTTTTTAACAACACAGATTGAAACAAAAGGAATTCTCTGTTTAATCCAGAATTAATCAGAACATTAAGTTAGCCAAAATACTTTGAGCATCTGGATTAATTAAATTTTTAGCAGAAGAGGGATGCAGATACACTGAGTAGGCCATGTGGATGCACAGTGGGATTTAAAGCAGGATGTGTTATGTCCTGAATTTGGAACTGGAAAACAATCTGTCAGGTGCTGAATGTCAGAAAAGTCTTTATCACTGGGGAAGATATTAATGGGGATAAAAGAAGGTACATTTGGTGACATCATGATCATAAGAAAATCTGTTGAGGATCCAAGCACAAAATATTGTACCTGCCACTAGTTAATATGAAAAATCAGTGAGTTAGTTATTTTATCTGCATGGAATGAAACAATCAATTTGACTTTCATTTTCAATCTTTCATTTGAAATAATTGATGTGTTGATGCTAGGTAGATATAACAAAGCTTTATGCCCCAACATGTCTGGCACTCCATATCCTAAATTTGTGACCAAGTCTAGGCTTCTTTCTCAGGTTGATGCTAAGCTTCTTTTTATATTTTTAAATTAATTTTTATTGGAGTTTAGTTGATTTACAATGTTGTGTTAGTTTCAGGTGTACAACAAAGTGAATTAGTTATACATATATCAACTCTTTTTTAGATTCTTTTCCCATGTAGGCTATTACAGAGTATTGAATAGTTCCTTATGCTATACAGTAAGTTCTTATTAGTTATCTATTTTATATATAGTAGTGTGTACATGTCAAACCAAATCTCCCAATTTATCTCGGTACCCCCTTTCTCCCTTGGTAACCATAAATTTGTTTTCTACATCTGTGACTCTATTTCTGTTTTGTAAATAGGTTCATTTGTACCAGTTTTTAGCTTCCACATAAGCAATATCATATGATATTTGTCTTTCTCTGTCTGACTTGATGATGAGATTCTGCACACTAAGTTCACTTTGGGATGAACTATCTACTCTTTTCCTCAAACAGTATGAGAAAAAGCCATGACTGCCTCATTACTGAATTATCAAAAGATCTTGGGTCAACACCATTTTTCTTTTAAGGCTTTTGTTAAATCATAACAAAACTTGAGTTTTATGGGTTTTCTTTAATTTCAATTAAATTAAACATTAGGTATTTTATGAAAGAAGGAGGGCTATAATGTTTGTTATTAAGCTTGGACATGGAGTTAAAGAAACTAATTCCTTTTAAGCAAAGAACTATGTTGTTTGGGCTCTTTCTGCTCCTAGAAAAGTGCTGAGCTAGAAAAATCAATAGTATATGTATAGGGGCTTCCCTGGTGGCGCAGTGGTTGAGAGTCCTCCTGCCAATTCAGGGGACGCAGGTTCATACCCCGGTCCGGGAAGATCCCACATGCTGTGGAGCGGCTAGGCCTGTGAGCCATGGCCGCTGAGCCTGCATGTCCGGGGCCTGTGCTCCGCAACGGGAGAGGCCACAACAGTGAGAGGCCCACGTACCACAAAAAAAAAAAAAAAAAGTATATGTATAAAGTTTATAAATCATGATGTGCTCAAATGCTTTGGTTGCCTGAATAAATTTTTCCTTTAATCTCCCATCTTTCTTACTGATATGTAAGAGGGCAACAAAAGATAAATTTCATGACAACTGTTTGATTCCCAGACATCTGCCCTGCCTATGCTTCTCTGCCCTGAAAATTAAAAATGGTCTATCTCATGTAGGCTCACAGCAGACCAGCTAAAGGATGGTATTTAAGTCCAGCTCTCTGAACTGGTACCAAGTCTGTGAGGTCAAATCCTGCATTGTGGATGTCTGGCAGCAAAGAGCCACCATCATGGAAGGATAAGTGAGTACTGAGTCACCATACTAGCTTCTGGGATTATTACCTTATTGTTTCCAGTGTGTGCTCTGGAGTTAGAGTCTGGGGGAAAGAGCACCGGTTGTTTGCAGCTCTGAATAGGGAATTTATGACAAGACAACTCATATGCAGTATTACTGGCACACATTCCGTATTGTAGTCAGCATCTGAAGTCACATTTTGATCAACAACTCCCCAAGCATACATTAGGGCTGAAACCAGTCAGTTTTTTCTATCTTATTAAAAAAGTAAGGGAAAACTCATTTGTCCCTGACTAAGATTTTTATTACAGAAAGGTAATGAGATTCCTTTACAGCACACCAGGACCAGAATAAGTACTTTCAAATGCTTTCAATAAGCACTAAAGAAGTTAGATTAGGGAAGAAAACCTGTCAACATTAATAAAGTTATTAAAAATGTTTCCTCCTAAGTACCAAGCAGCAATAACAATAGTGGGACAACTCTTACCTGTGGAGATGAGTTGGTGTTTACAGTTGCTGCTTCAATAACACCTTCTCATTTGTAACTTCTATTTTCTCCCATTTTGTGTAGAAAGGACATAGGGTTAGATGGGGCCATTAGTTTTGGAAGAATGTATTTGTTAATTCAACTTTCTTAAAAATGATCGATTAAATGATTTGTTTGAAATTGACAGGAGTAATCTAATTGTATCTGTAATTAAAATTCAGACCCACATATTTTACAACAGCTCTTCTTTCTGCTTTCAGTCCCCTTTTCTGTCTTGACTGCTTGGAAAACTCATCATATTTCAAAACCAAGTTCAGATGTAACTTCCTCTGAAAAGCCTACATGGACTGCTATATGTAGAGGAGTGCTTCTTATTGGGGTATATTATTTCTTATTCCAGTAAGAATTAGCACTCATAAATGTTGTAACACCTCTTAGGAACTATTTACCATTTGGTAAATGAGATGAAACTCCTCACAGACTTAGAGCTACATGGGAAAAATGTCCAACTATATAGTAATCTGTAAATTGGTTCACCTCCCACTTCCTTTGGAGAGTGTATAAGGAATAATTTCCCTGATTCTAGGGCCTTCAATTAGAACAGTGGTTTTTCGCTGAGGGTGATGCTCCCCCCAACCCCAGCAATATCTGGAGACATTTTTGGTTGTCACAACTTGGTACTACTGGCATATAGTGGGGAGAAGTCAAGGATGTTGCTAAACACCCTACAATGCACAGATAGTCCCCTTCCCCAACAAAGAATTATCTGACTCAAAATGTCCATAGTACTGAGGTTGAGAAACCCAGACTTATAGCAACAATGTGGGTTTCAAATGAAAGGGTTCTGGAGTAGATATTGGGATGCCTCAACCATATACCTTTTAGTAATTGGAGTAAGCTGGTGGAGAGCAATGAAACAGAGCACATGTCAAGGAGACTTCTGGCAACTAAAGCCAGGCTTCTTGGGCTGCCATCACCTCATTAAGTCTTTAGAACCTGTTTCTCTGCTTTGTAGGTTCTGATTCCATATGTGACCAAGCCAAGTGTTGAAGGGGCTGTGGGTCACTGACGCTAACATAGATAAACTCATGTGAAATTGATGTATAAACCAGAAGGTCAATATACTACCTTATAACTGGAAATATAATTATTGAATAGATGAGATACCAGAACCATCTTATCAGGATAATCTTTCCCTGCAGGTATATTTACAGAAGTAAATGTATAATCAGAAGATTTCTTGCTAAGCATACATTCAGAGAAAGGGGAGTTGGTTGGACCAGTAGCATAGTCTATGAGAGCTTTTTGTCTCTGAGTCTACTGTTAATTGACTACACCTGTCAAAAGGACTGAACACTTTTTATTTCCTAATTTTTTAATTTAAAAAATAATTTAGGGCTTCCCTGGTGGCGCAGTGGTTGAGAGTCCGCCTGCTGATGCAGGGGATGCGGGTTCGTGTCCCGGTCTGGGAGGATCCCACATGCCGTGGACCAGCTGGGCCCGTGAGCCATGGCTGCTGGGCCTGCGCATCCGGAGCCTATGCTCCGCAACAGGAGAGGCCACAGCAGTGAGAGGTCTGTGTACCGCAAAAAAAAAAAAAAAAAAAAAAAGATGTACAATGTGATGTTTTGTTATGCATATATTGTGAAATTATTACTACAGTCAAGCTAATTAACATATCAATCATCTCACATAGTCACCACTTTTTGTGTGTGTAGAACACTTAAAATCTATTCTCTAGAATGGAGCCTGCGTTTCCGCAGAGGTGGAACTCCTGGCTTGGGGTATCTTCCCGCTGCCGTCACTGAACTGCCCCCGAGCCCGAGAGGAGGGCAGCCTCACTGAGGCTGCCGTTTCTGGAAGGGCCCCAGCAGCTGAAGCCACGACAGTCCTGGGGACTGTGGGCTGGCCGTGTGGATGGCAGGCTCTCGGTGCTCCAGCCAGGTGTCAGGGCTGTGCCTTTGAGATGGGAGAGCCAAGTTCAGGACACTGGTCCACAAGAGACCTACCAGCTCCACGAAATATCAAATGGCGAAAATCTCCAAGAGATCTCTGTCTCAAAGCCAAGACCCAGCTCCACTCAATGACCAGCAAGCTACAGTGCTGGACACCCTATGACAAACAACTAGCAAGCCAAGAACACAGCCCGATCCATTAGCTGAGAGGCTGCTTAAAATCATAAAAGGCCACAGACACTCCAAAACACACCACCAGACATGGACCTGCCCACCAGAAACACAAGATCCAGCCTCATCCACCAGAACACAGGCACTAGTCCCCTCCACCAGGAAGCCTACACAACCCACTGAAACAACCTTAGCCACTGGAGACAGACACCAATAAAAACGGGAACTATGAACCTGCAGACTATGAAAAGGAGACCCCAAACACAGTAAGTTAAGCAAAATGAGAAGACAGAGAAAAACACAGCAGACGAAGGGGAAGGCAAAAACTCACCAGACCTAACAAATGAAGAGGAAATAGGCAGTCTACCTGAAAAAGAATTCAGAATAGTGATAGTAAAGATGATCCAAAATCTTGCAAATAGAATGGAAAAAATACAGTAAATGTTTAACAAGGACGTAGAAGAACTAAAGAGCAAACAAACAGTCATGAACAACACAAAAAATGAAATTTAAAAATCTCTAGAAGGGATCAATAGCAGAATAACTGAAGCAGAAGAATGGATAAGTGACCTGGAAGATAAAATAGTGGAAATAACTACTGCAGAGCAGAATAAAGAAAAAAGAATGAAAAGAATTGAGGACAGTCTCAGAGACCTCTGGGACAGCATTAACCACACCAACATTCGAATTGTAGGGGCCAGAGGAAGAAGAGAAAAAGAAAGGGACTGAGAAAATATTTGAAGAGATTATAGTTGAAAACTTCCCTATTATGGGAAAGGAAATAGTTAATCCAGTCCAGGAAGCACACAGAGTCCCATACAGGATAAATCCAAGGAGAAACACGCCAAGACACATATTAATCAAACTATCAAAAATTAAATACAAAGAAAGCATATTAAAAGCAGCAAGGGAAAAACAACAAATAACACACAAGGGAATCGCCATAAGGTTAACAGCTGATCTTTTAGCAGAAACTCTGCAAGCCAGAAGCGAGTGACAGGACATATTTAAAGTGATGAAGGAGAAAAACCTACAACCAAGATTACTCTACCCAGCAAGGATCTCATTCAGATTTGATGGGGAAATTAAAACCTTTACAGACAAGTAAAAGCTAACAGAATTCATTACCACCAAACCAGCTTTACAACAAATGCTAAAGGAATTTCTGTAGGCAGGAAACACAAGAGAAGCAAAAGACCTACAATAATAAACCCAAAACAATTAAGAAAATGGGAATAGGAACATACATATTGATAATTACCTTAAATGTTAGTAAATTTAAGAAAATTGAAATTGTATCAAGCATCTTTTCTGAAGAAAATGTTATGAGATTAGAAATCAATTACAGAAAAAAAGAGTGTAAAAGACACAAACACATGGAGGCTAAATGATATGCTACTAAATAACCAATGGATCACTGAAGAAATCAAGGAGGAAATTTTAAAAATACCTAGAAAAAAATGACAATGAAAACACAATGACCCAAAACCTATGGGATGTAGCAAAAGCAGTTCTAAGAGGGAAGTTTAAAGCAATACAATTCCACCTCAAGAACCAAGAAAAATCTCAAATAAACAATGTAATCTTACACCTAAAGCAACTAGAGGAAGAAAAATAAGCAACACCCAAAGTTAGTAGAAAGAAAGAAATTATAAAGATCGGAGCAGACATAAATGAAATAGAGACGAAGAAAACAAGAGCAAAGATCAATGAAACAAAAATCTGGTTCTTTGAGAAGATAAACAAAACTGATAAACTTTTAGCCAGACTCATCATGAAAAAAAGGGAGAAGACTCAAATCAATAAAATTAGAAATGAAAAAGGAGAAGTTATAACTGACACCACAGAAATACAAAGGATCATGAGAGACTACAACAAGCAATGATATTCCCCCCAAAATGGACAACCTGGAAGAAATGGACAAATTCTTAGAAAGGTATAACCTTCAGAGACTGAATCAGGAAGAAACAGAAAATATGAACAGACCAATCACAAGTAATGAAACTGTAACTGTGATTAAAAATCTTCCAACAAACAGAAGTCCAGGATGAGATAGCTTCACAGGCGAATTCTATCAAACATTTAGAGAAGAGCTAACACCTATCCTTCTCAAACTCTTCCAAAATATAGCAGAGGGAGGAACACTCCCAAGCTCATTCTACAAGGGCACCATCACCCTGATACCAAAACCAGACAAAGATATCACAAAGAATGAAAATTACAGACCAATATCACTGATGACCATAGATGCAAAAATCTTCAACAAAATACTAGCAAACTGAATACAACAACATGTTAAAAGAGTCATACACAATGATCAAATCAGATTCATCCCTGGGATGCAATGATTTTTTCAATATACACAAATCAATCAATGTGATAAACCGTATTAATAAACTGAAGAATAAAAACCATATGATCATCTCAATAGATGCAGAAAAAGCTTTTGACAAAATTCAACACCAATTTATGATTAAAAACTGTCCAGAAAGTGGGCATAGAGTGAACTTACCTCAACATAATAAAGGCCATATATGACAAGCCCACAGCAAACATCATTCTCATTGGTGAAAAACTGAAATCATTTCCTTAAGATCAGGAACAAGACAAGCATGTCCACTCTTGCCACTTTTATTCAACATAGTTTTGGAAGTCCTAGCCACAGCATTCAGAGAAGAAAAAGAAATGAAAGGAATACAAATTGGAAAAGAAGAAATAAAACTGTCACTGTTTGCAGATGACATGATACTGTACACAGAAAATCCTAAAGATACCATCAAAAAAATACTAGAGCTAATCAATGAATATGGTAAAGTTGCAGGATACAAAATTAATGCATAGAAATCTCTTGCATTCCTATACACTAACAATGAAAGATCAGAAGGAGAAATTAAGGAAACTATCCCATTTAATATTGCAACAAAAAGAATAAAATAACTAAGGCTACAAAAGACCTGTACTCAAAAAACTATGACACTATTGAAAGACGTCAAAGATGACACAAACAGATGGAGAGATATACCATGTTCTTGGGTTGGAAGAAGCAATATTGTGAAAATGACTATACTACCCAAAGCAAGCTACAGATTCAATGCAATCCCTATCAAATTACCAAGGGCATTTTTCACAGAAGTAGAACAAAAACTTTACAATTTGTATGGAAACACAAAAGACCCCAAATAGCTAAAGCAATCTTGAGCAGGAAAAACAGCTGGAATAATCAGGCTCCCTGACTTCAGACTATACTACAAAGTTACAGTAATCAGAACAGTATGATACTGGCACAAAAACAGAAATATAGATCAATGGAACAGGATAGAAAGCCCAGAGAGAAACCCACGCACATATGGTCACCTAATCTATGACAAAGCAGGCAACAATATACAATGTAGAAAAGACAGTCTCTTCAAGAAGTGGTGCTTAGAAAACTGGACAGCTACATATTAAAAAATGAAATTAGAACACTCCCTAACTCAAAATGGATTAAAGACCTAAATGTAAGGATGAATACTATAAAATTCTTAGAGGAAAACATAGGCAGAACACTCTTTGACATAAATCTCAGCAGATCTTTTTTGACCCATCTGCTAGAATAATGAAAATAAACAAATGGGACCTAACTAAACTTAAAAGATTTTGCACAGCAAAGGGAACCATAAACAAGACGAAAAGACAACCCTCAGCATGGGAGAAAATATTTGCAAACAAAGCAACTGACAAGGGATTAAACTCCAAAATATACAGACAGCTCATGCAGTTCAATATCAAAAAACAAACAAAAAACCCAATTAAAAAATGGGTGGAAGAACTATATAGATATTTCTCCAAAGAAGACATACAGATGACCAACAAACACATAAAAAGATGCTTCACATCACTATTTATTAGATAAATGCAGATCAAAACTACAATGAGGTATCACCTCACACAAGTCAGAATGCCCATCATAAAAAATTCCAGAAACAATAAATGTTGGAGAGGGTGTGGAGAAAGGGAACCCTCTTACACTGTTGGTGGGAATGTAAATTGGTATAGCCACTGTAGAGAACAGTATGCAGGTTCCTTAAAAAACTAAGAAGAGAACTGCCATATGACATAGCAATTCCACTTCTAGGCATATACCTGGAGAAAACCATAATTCAAAACATACATACACCCCAATATTCATTGCAGCACTATTTCTGACAGCTAAGACATGGAAACAACATAAATGTCCATCAACAGAAGAATGGATAAAGAAGATGTAGTGCATATATACAATGAAATATTACTCAACCATAAAAAGGAATGAAATTGTGCAATTTGCAAAGATGTGGATAGACCTAGAGACTGTAATATGGAGTGAAGTAAGTTTGAAGGAGAAAAACAAATATCATATAATATCACTTATATGTGGAATCTAGAGAAACGATACAGATGAACTTATTTGCAAAACAAAAATGGAGACACAGGCACAGCAAATGGACGTATGGTTACCAGGGGGGAAAAGGGGCTGGGATGAATTGGGAAAATGGGATTGACATATGTACACTACTATGTATAAAATAGATAACTAATGAGAACATAATGTATAGCACAGGGAACTCTACTCAATTCTCTCTGGTGACCTAAATGGAAAGGAAATCCAAAAAAGAGGGGATATATGTATATGTATATGTATAGCTGATTCACTTTGCTGTACAGCAGAAACTAACACAACATTATAAAACAACTATACGCCAATAAAAATTAATTTAAAATACTATAAAATCCATTTTCTAAAGAAGTTTTTTTATATAAAAGGAAGAAATTTGCCATAGATAAGCTATAGCTATATGTAAAATGAATCTCTCCTTATGTTGTTATGTTAACATATTCAATACTGCATGGATCAGGAAACTTAGAATACTGAATTAAGGAGATGATTTTTTTTTTTTTTAACCTGGGTAGAGCTAGTTTTTTGAGATGAACTTATGTCCCTATTCTTTAGGTGGGTGACCTCACAGAAAAGAAATTCTTCTTTTCTGACTAATTCCTGAGAGATATTTGAACGTCTTGGCCAGTAACTTACTTAATCTCTTGCTTGTGAATTTTTAGACAGGGTTATAATTTTGTGGGGAGATAAGATAAATGGTAGGTAGAGGTGATAGTCAATATCACATCAACATAAAAAAAATTTTTATAGATTATATTCCATTTAAAGTTATTATAAAATATTGACCATATTTTCTGTGCTGTACAATATATCCTTGCTGCTTATTTATTTTATACATAGTAGTTTTTGCCTCTTAATTTCCTACCCATGTTCTGCCTTTCCCCCTTCCCTCTCCCCACTGGTAACCACTAGTTTGTTTTCTGTATCTTTGAGTCTGTTTCTGTTTGGTTGTATTCATTCTTTTTTTTCATTTTTTAGATTCTGTATATAACATACAATATGTGTCTTTCTCTGGCTGGCTTATTTCACTAAGCATAATACCCTCTAAGTCCATCCATGTTGTTGCAAATGGTAGAAGTTCATTCTTTTTTATGACTAATATTCCATTGTATACCACATTCTCTCCAGATTTTCCTTAATTTATCTTAACCATAATTTTTAGTTTTCAGTGTAGAGGTCTTGCACATATTTTGTTAGATTTATTTCTAGAAAGTTGAAAATTTTTGAGCTGTTTAAATAATATTGCTTTAAAATTCAATTTTCCAATTATTTTTTGTTAGTATATAAATATATTTAAAAATCCAATTGATTTCTGTACATTAACTTTGCTAAGTTCACTTATTAATTCAGAGAGGTTTTTTGATAGATTCTTTTGGATTTTTACATACAAAATAATGTCATTTACAAGTGAAAACTTTTACTTCTTACTTTCTCTATTAGTTTCCTATGGCTCCTGTAACAACTTATTACAAACTATGTGGTTTGAAACAACAGAAATATATTGTCTCACAGTTCTGGGGGCTAGAAGTCTGAAATCAAGGTGTTGTCAGGGTCTCACTCCCTCTGGAGGCTCTCAGGAAGAATCTGCTTCTTGCATTTTCCAGCTTCTAGTGGCTAGTTGGCATTCTTTGGCTTGTGTCCACATCATTACATCTCTATTTTTGTCTTCACATCTTCTTCTCCTCTGTGTGTCTGTGTTACCTTTATTTTTTTTCTTTCTCTCCTATAAGACACTTGTGATGGCATTTAGGCTCCACCCACATAATCCAGGGTAATCTCTTTATCTTAAAAATCCTTATCATAATTACATCTGTAAAGACTCCTTTTCAAATAAGGCAATATTTTCAAGTTGCAGGATTAGAATTTGATATTTTTGGGTGGACATTATTTAACGTATTTCATTTCTGAATTTTTAATTTGTTTTTCTTGCTTTATTGCATTGTCTCAGAACAATAGTGATAGAGGTTGAGTAGGAGTGATGCTTGTCTTATTCGTGACTGTAGGGAGAATGTGTATATTACTTGACTGCTTTGTTAAGTTAATAAATTTTCCTTCTCTTTCAGTTTGCTGAAAGTTATCTTACATGGATGTTGGATTTTATTAACTAACTGTTTTTTGAAAGTACTGAGATGATCATATAATCTTTCTTTTACTAATGAAATGAATTACATTGACTGACTTTCAAATGTTAAACCAACCTCAAATACCTGGAATTACCCTATTTAGTAATAATTTATCATCAACTTTATATGTTTCTGTATTTGCTTTGCTAATGTTTTGTTTAGAGTTTTTTATTACTGTATAGTTTTGTCTTTTCTGGTCTCAAAATGAAAGTTTTCTCTCTATTTTCTGAAAGAGTTTGTGTAAGGTTGGTATTATTTCTTTATTAAAAGTTTGGTAGAATTCAACAGTAAAGCCATCTAAGCTTGGAGTTGTGTGTGTGTGTGAAAGTTTTAAATAATGGACTTAATACCTTTCACAGGTTTTCTATTTCTTCTTGTGTCAATTATACTTAGTTGTGTTTTCAAGAAAACTTTACATTTCATCTAAGTAGTTAAATTTATTGGCCTCAAACTGCTAATATTATATTTTTCTAATATTTGTAAAATTTGTAGAGAATAACATTGTTTAATTATTGATTTTGCTAATTTTATCTTCTCTTTTTTCTTGACCAGCCTTGCTATTTATCAATTTTATTAGCCTTTTCAAAAAACTAACTTAAAGAAACCTTTATTCCTCTGCTTTCTATTTCATTAATTTTGCACTTATGCTTTATTTCTTCTAAATTCATTGGGCTTGATTTGTTGGGTTTTCCTCCTTTCTTCTAGTAATAAAAGGTAGATCCATGATTTTAAACTTTACTTCTTTTTAAAGATACTATTTAATCCTATAAATTTCCCTCCAAGCACTGACTTTTTTTTTTTTTTGTGGTACGCGGGCCTCTCACCGTTGTGGCCTCTCCCGTTGAGGAGCACAGGCTCCAGACACGCAGGTTCAGCAGCCATGGCTCATGGGCCTAGCTGCTCTGCAGCATGTGGGATCTTCCCGGACTGGAGCACGAACCCGTGTCCCCTGCATCGGCAAGCAGACTCTCAACTACTGCGCCACCAGGGAAGTCCAGCACTGACTTTTGATATGTTGAATTTTCATTACCACTTATTTGAGAACATTTTCTCAATTCCACTCTTATTTTTAGGTGTTTTATTTCTAAATATTTGGGGTATAATATAGTTATCTCTCTTTTATTGATTTTTAATTTAATTCCACTTGGTCATAAAATATACTCTGTGTGATTTTCATCATTTGAAATTTGTTCAGACTACCTTTATGACTTTTTATCATCTATTTAGTTCTATGTTCTGCATATTGTTGAAAAGAATATGTTTTCTACTGTTGTTGGATGTAGTATTTTATAAAATTCAGTTAGCTCAATTTGATTACTTGTTATTTTGAAATCTTCTGTATGCTTACTGATATTTTAGCTGCATTTTCTATGAGTTTTTGAGAGAGGTGGGTTTACATTTCCAACTATCATTTTGAATTTGCCTCTTTCTACTTGTCAATTTTTGTTTAATATACTTTGAATCCATGTTATTAGGTGCATACAGTTTTAGGATGATAGCTTCATGTCATATCCTTTTATCACTATCACATATCCCTCTTTAATCACTTGTAGAACTTCTTGGCTTAATGTGTACTGTGTTATACGTATAGTCATACCAGTTACCTTTGGCTAATGTTTTGTTTTGTTTTATTTTTTATAGCTATCATTTTTAACTTGTTAAAATTGAAATATATTTGACATACAATATTACATAAATTACAGGTGTACAGTGTAGTGATTCACAATTTTTAAGAGTTATACTCCATTTTTGGTTATTATGAAATATTGGCTATATTCCCTGTGTTGTACAATATATCATTGTAGCTTATTTATTTTATACATAGTATAAAACAAATCTCCTCCCCCAGACTTGCCCCTTCCCCCTTCCTTCTTCCCACTGGTAACCACAAGTTTGTTCTCTATGTCTGTAAGTCTGTTTCCTTTTGTTATATTCACTATGTTTTATCTTTTAGATTCAACATATAAGTGACATCGTCCAGTATTTGTTTTTATCTGTCTGACTTATTTCATTGAGCATAATTCCCTCCAAGTCCATCCATCCACATTGTTACAAATGGCAAAATTTCATTCTTTCTTATGGTTGAGTAGTATTGATGGACTACTTAGGTTGCTTGATGGACACTTAGGTTGATTCCATATAATGACAATCATAAATATCTCATGTGGTGATATCTCATTTAATTTGCCTTTCTCTGATGATTAATGATGTTGAGCATCTTTTCTGTGCTTCTTGGCCATCTGTATGTCTTCTTTAGAAAATGTCTGTTCAGGTTTTCTGCCCATTTTTTAATGGGTTATTTGCTTTTTTGATGTTGAGTTGTATGAGCTATTTATGTATTTTGTATATTAACCTCTTATTGATCATATCATTAGCAAATATTTTCTCCCACTCAGTAGGCTGTCTTTTCATTTTGTTGATGGTTTCCTTTGCTGTGCAAAAGCCTTTAAGTGTAATTAGGTCCCGTTTGTTTACTTTTGCTTTTATTGAATATTTCCTTTGGTTTAAGAAACAGATCCAAAAATATATTGCTACATTTTATGTCAAAAAGTGTTTTGCCTATGTTCTCTTCTAGGAGTTTTATGGTTTCCAGTCTTACATTTAGGTCTTTAATCAATTTTGAATTTATTTTTGTATATGGTGTGAGAAAATGTTCTAATTTCATTATTTTATATGTAGCTGTCCAGTTTTCCTAGCACTGCTTATTGAAGGGAAAGTCTTTTCCTCCATTGTATATTCTTGCCTCCTTTGTTGTAGGTTAATTTACTTTAAGTATGTGAATATATTTCTGGGCTCTCTATTTTGTTCCATTGATCTATATGTCTGTTTTGGGTTTTGGCTAAGTTTTTAAAGTGTATGTTTTCCTGTTCTTTTAGTTAAAGGGTATCCTTGTTTTTAAATTAATTTAAAGGTATCTTGTAAACAAAATATAATTGGGTTTTATATTTTTGTCCAGTCTGAAAATTATTGCTTTTTCTTTAGAGTGTTTTGTCAATTTCAGTGTACTCATAATTACATACTATAGTTGTATTTTGGTTTACCACATTGCTATTTGGGTTTTATTTGTCCCACCTGCTCTCTGTACCTTTTTTGCCTCCTTATTCCTTCTTTTGTAATAAGCAAGTGTTTTCTTTTTAAAAATTATTTATCTTTGTCTCATTTGCAAGCTTTACATTACATCTTTTTGTATTCAGTGGCTACTGTGGAATACAACATGCATCTTTGATGTAATTTCGTTAAATTTCAGTTACTACATATACCACTTCCTAAAGAATACAGCATCTTACCACAGTTAAAGTCCATGTGTTCTCTCTCTGCCTTTGTGCTATTACTGTCCTAGTTTACATAAATAAAAGAGGATAAATAATTATCCTTCCAATTATTAACTTGAATACCTCTGAATCTGTATTGCATATCATTGGACTTACCTTTTTCAGAGAACATTTTGTAGTCAGCTCAAATCACAACAATCAGTAATTTTGGTGGTTATTTTATTAGTTTGCTAAGGCTGTCATAACAAAGTAAGACAGACTTGGTAGCCTAAACAACAGAAATTTATTTCCTCATAATTATGGAGACTGAAAATCTGAGATCAATGTGTCAGCAGGGTTGGTTTCTTCTGAGGTCTCTCTCCTTGGCTTGCAGGTGGCTGTCTTCTCCCTATGTCTTCACATGGTCTTCCTTCTGTGCATGTTTGTATCCTGTCTTCTCTTATAAGTACACCAGTCATATTGTACAAGGGCCTATCATGAAGATCTCATTTTAACTTACCTGCTTAAAGACCTATATCCAAAGACTGTCATATTCTGAGGTACTGGGGTTAGGACTGGAGCATATGACTTTTTGGGGGGGCATCATTCAGTCCATAGCAGATTCTCTTTGATTTTGATGGATGGTTTCAAATAATTTAAAAATTCCCATTATGTAATATCTGGAAATGTAATGCCTTGGACTCAAAGGATTGTGTCCTATTCCTTATTGTAATAAACCAGAATGGCAACAAGGGGTAGTAGTTAGGTCCACTGTATTCTGACTTCCTACTGCCAGTGTGTGACTCTTAGCTCCACCATTTTCCACCTGTGTGACACTGACAAGGTTTTCCAATTTTCCCATCTGTGAAATGGGGTTAACAATACTTCTTACCTTATAAGATTGGATTATTATAAGGATTAAATGAGATAATATTTGCAAAGCACTTTTAACACTCTCTGACAGAAGTGCAGTATTTACAGTATCTTGAAATACTTCAAATAAAGCCCTGCTGATACAAAGGGGCTACTTGCAGTCTTCACCCTGCCCAGCTCCTCTTTAATTTTTTGGAAGCATTAATGGCTGCATTAAAGCCAGAGCAACCCTTCTCTTCATTCTCTAACATCCCACTTCCTCTTCATTATTCTCCAAAGTTACCTCTTGGGGTCCCCCTCTTGGGAAGCCCCCCTTCTTAGACTGCTGTCCCAGTTCCCTTCTTTGTGCCTTTGCTTATTCCTCTTCCCTATACTTAGCTTTTCTGCTCTGATCCATATTTAAGTCTGTCTCATAATATAATCCAACTCAGACCCTGCTTCTGGATTCAGAAGTGATTCTTGGAATCACTGGGTCACACAGCATAAGTGAGCATGCCTTTGGACTTTGCATCCTTCAGAACTTGAATCAGGCTTATTGCGATATTTATTCTGCTCGACACTCAGTTTTATCCTCATATCACTCCCTCTGTTTGATTTCTCTAACTAGTTATGAGCCAGTTGAAGAACCAGTGCTGGCTCACATTCCTTTGGGAAGCTCTGGTTATAAAGCTGCCTCAACTGACTGAGAGTCATTGCTGTGGATCCAGAAGCTGACTTCGTTTTCTCTACCTTTCAGATGATAGAGTTAGCTACAAACCCTTTCCATTCCCCCATGAGAATATTTTTCTTCTTAAAGGCAGTGTTTACCATTCTCTTTTGTCCAACTGACAGGTTCATATGAATCAGTACATAATTTCTAATGACAAAAAAAAAAAGCTTGCCCAAGAAATGCTTGATTTTGTGAACAACAGAGCTTTCATATCCCAATTTTCAAATGCGTTTGCCTTCTCTGAAATACCCCTTCTTGTCACTGTATTTTTGCATGGGATTAAGGGGTAATATTATATAAGATTAAAGACCCATGTTTCCAAGCCAAACAGCCCAAGTTTGAATCCCAGCACTGTGTGACCTTGAGCAAATTAATTATTCCTTTAAGCTGTGGTACTTCATTTTTAAAATAAGGATAAATACTACCTACCCCGAAGGGTTGTTTGTGTATTAAATAAGGCAATGTTCATAAAGAGCTTCACACTCTGTCCATACTGCTAGAAGTTTTCTATAAATGTAAGCTATTACCATTATTACTCAGAGCTTTTACTGACATGCATTCTGTTGCATTTCACAAAGAGAAATCATCAGAAATTTTACATGCTTCCTTTCTCCCAACCTCCTGAATTCTTCTGTGCCTCCCTGAGCTTTGAAAGAAATGGTTCTGCATGCAGGACCTCCCTCCATGCATGTTTCACAGTATTACATCATTGGTTTTTGCAAAGGCCACCTTGCTCCTGGGGAAGTTGTGTGGGCCTCACTCTGGACATGATGTGAGACCTTCAGATGGTTCTGACTCCCTTGATAATTGCATTGCTCCAACATAAGCTAAAGGTCACTTTAAAAGTTTCTTGAGGCTGGGTAGGGTTAATGCTCAGTCTGGCAAAAGTTCATCTCAAAATTCTGGGATTTTTAAATGTTTACACAGTTATTAGTCCCTATCTTGCTCTTCCTCACAGATCTGGAGCAAATTTTGATATCTTGCTACACTTCCTTTTCTTAAATATAAAATATAACACGTTAGTCAAGAACTGCAGTTATTTTTATATCAAGGTTGGCAAATACATTTCATTTTTCATACCAATTTTTTTGATTGGTGATGGAAAATTGGAGTCTTCTTTTGAAAAAGATTCAGAGGCATTCGTTCCTGGTGGGAAAGAGTATTTGCCCAATTATTAATATATTTTAGGGATATGAGAATCAACGTGGGATAGTATGCTTGTCTTGTGTTTGCTGAATTTCTACCATTTTTCAAGGCTCAGCTCCTGAATCAGAGTCCTGGGTGGTGAATCAAGCATCAAAATTGCCTTTGTTCTGCTGGACTGTGAAGGCCAAGAGTAATATAACTGAGTTCACAAGCCTTGTCACATAGACACAGCTGAGGTGTCTGTGCTTCAAGCCCAGGGAGATGAGGAAGAGATTGTGACCAATAAAACCAGGTGAAAAATGGCAGACTTTTTCTTAAAGAACTTTAAAAAAGTATGCCACAATATGATTCTGTATCAGGTTTTCTCCCTTCCTCCCTTCCTTCCTTCCTTCCTTCCTTCCTTCCTCTCTCTCTCCTCTCTCTCTCTCTCTTTCTTTCTTTCTTTTTAATGGCATCAATATAGCATTATTGTTCACCTAGATTCCCTTTCTTTCTTTTTCGGGAGACACGATCTGGATGCTGAGATATTAGCATTGTCAGACATTATATGATTTCTAGGGACAAGTAGAACAACTTCTGTGGAGCTCTCCTCACCCCACTTAGGTCATACACCCAATTCTATGCTGCCAACTGCCCACCTTCCCTCCCATTCGGACATTCTCCTCATTCCCTTGGTCTTTAATATGCTGTGCCAGGCTTACCAATGCGTGAATGCCCTCTCACTCTGTCTGGACTCCAACACTCCCTGTCAGGTTGCTCCGAACTTTACTTGGTGTCCCAACCTGCACAGGTGTGGCCCCCTAGTGTGGACACTCCCCTCACCCCACTCAGGCTCTGACTCCCTGTACTAGACTGCCATCCACAGAGGTGCCTTTCTCTTCTTACTGGGACACTGATTCCCCATATCACTCCATCCCACCTCACTGGCAACCTCCTCCACTTGCCTGGGCTCCAGCATCAGGTATCCCTCCTATATGGTGCCCTCCTCCCTGCACATGGGCTTTGATACCCTGCTTTGAGGTACTGTGGCCCATCCCACCCCTGCCAGCCTATCTTGTTTTGCCTTCGTCAACATCCTGAGAACTGGGTTGTTCAGGAAGGAAAGGGAAGAAAAGGAAAAGAGGAAGCACTTTAAAATTTTTTATTATAATTTACTAAAAATATGTAAAAACAAAAAAAGTTACAGGTAGAAAACAAATTGATCACAACATCCAGAGATATTGTAACCTAGCAGGACCCTAAGGGGCCTTCCCAGGGGCAGACCCCTCCCCCATATCCTCTGTTTTAGCTCTTGTCTGAAGTACTGTACCTAGATAGCAGTATCTGATGCACATTTCCTGAGTTGTTTTACAGACCGCTAAAATCTCCACCAAATGGAAGACGTTAACTACTTGATGACCTTGAACACATAGCTCCCAGGCCTATTGGAGCCTAAGGACTGATAATACCCCTGTGATACTGCCCAGTTACCTCATCATCAACCAACCAGAGAATTGTGCAGGAGCTGATCACAGACCCTGAGACCCCCCTCCCTCACCTTGCCTTTGAAAAATGCTTTTCTGAAATCCATCAAGGAGTTTGGGTGTTTTTGAGGACAAGTTGCCCTGGACTCCTTGCTTGGCACCTGCAATAAACACTGCACTTTTCTTTCACCACAACTCAGTGTCACTGCTCGCAGGTGAGTGGACCCAAGTTTGGTTTGGTAACAATATCCCAGGGATAATCCAGTAATGAATATTTTGCTGTATATTCTTTGTTTTTCCTTTTCTGTGTATACATATCTATATCTAAAACTAATCTATATTCCCATCTATATCTATCTATATCTAACTTGTATCTTTCTGAATGTTAGGTATGTTAGTTGTACCTAAACCCAGAAAGCAAAAGTGATGTAGAGCTATAGAGAGAAAGATATATTGGTATTTTAAGGCTAAGACTTTATGGCGACAGGACTATTTTCTATAGACAAAGTCTGAAACTCCATCTGGGTTTTTTTTCAAGGATTTGGTTAAAGCATTGGTATAGGAGCTGATCCAGCCTACCTCTACTCTGTAGAGGCATCCCATCTGCACAAAGGGGATAAAATTCTCTTATTCGAAATGCTCTTAAAATGCTTTGAATGTATTTTATGAAGATAAGTAGTCAAGAAATATTTAAATAAAATAAATGATTTAATGTATTTTTCCTAGTCTTCTGGGAGTAGTATGCATCTCAATAACCCTAAAATCAACCTTAAAACAAAGAAGTATCAGGAATCTTAAAAAATATTATAATTTTGAACTTAGCCAAATTTCCATTAGAGTTCAAAACATATAACATGTCTTCTAGGCGAGAAAATGGAAGTGTATAGCAGGGTTTTAAGAATGTTTTACCGGACGTACATCTGTTTTGCTTTTTGTTTCTGTTGGTGTGTGTGTGTGAGTATTTGTAAATATTTAGGTAATTAAAAAAACATATATATATATAGGAGAGAAATGTAGTTCCTCTTTCCTAGACTTCTTGATGCTCTTTTGAGTGAGACATATGCTGTTGGTGCTGAGGGAGAAATGGGATTGGATACAGCTCTTTTATAAGCTCTTAGGAGACTAGGCAGGAACCAGAATTCAGGGTTCTAACTCCGGAGCTGAGCCTGTAAGGAATGTCGGTCAAAGCACACACCCTGAGGATAAACTTTTAATGAAATTTCTGTCCACCACAAAATTGTAAGAGAAGGTTTGTTTCAGAATTGTGAGGGGGAAAAATGATTCATCTGAACTCTGTGAGGAAACTCACACACAGTACCAAGTAATTGCTAACTATAAACAACACAGGATGCTAAAACTAGCCAGCTCTCCAGACCCAGCATGGCCCATTTCCTGCAGGCTCTCAGTCAGCAGGGTCAGGGCCTGAGTACATCTCTGGCTTTGAGAGGCTCTGGGGAACACTGGTTTTGAATGCTGGTCCACACATTCCCTCCTGGCACCTCGTTATCTAAATCAGTATACCTCTCTCCTTATTAGCTACATAAATATTTGGATTACTAAGTGTCAGAGCCTCATAGCTCTTGTAAATTTGTAACCTTTATGATCCATGAGCATGCTTGAATGGATTACATGGTCAGAAGCCATTGTGGAATTCAGCATGGTCATCTGGGCATTAGAGAATGATGCTCTATGCCAGAGTGGTGGAGGTAGGAAGTGAGATGAACACTAAGTAGGAGAGACATTGCAAAAGAGAGGTACCAAGGCCCATCAATGCCTCGGGTTCCAGGACCTACTGGATTGGCCCCTCAAGTCTTCCTTCTGTTTTTCATACTGCATCTGCCTCCTTCAAGAATTAGCTCATGATTTACCTCCTTAAAATTAAATTATCTCTGCCTCCCATCTGCCAAGCCACTGCTGACCCACTATCTAATTCTCTCTGTTTTCATAGTTCTTGCATTTCTAAATGTTCTATGTAGTTGAAGGCCAATTACTCCATAATACTACAAGGAAGTTTAGGGGAAGGACTCTATCTCTTAACTCATGAACTAAACAGCCAGGACACAACTCACACATTCTGATTGCCTTACAAGTAATATAAGAATCGCTAACATAACCAGCTTTGTGATTTTTTTCCCCCCGAAGATCCAAATTTTAGATAAGTATATTTCTATATTTATAGACATTTTCAAAAGTGATAAAGTATTTAGAATATCTAAAAACTTTAAATAAAAAAGACATATCCAAGATTAAAACCTTTTTCTTCTGGAGAAATTCCCATTTCTTTTTCTTCCTCCTCTTCCCCCCTTTAAATTTAAGACTAACAAAGTACATTTAAGGACACATTGCTCCAAACCAAGCTAACTTTTGGACCCCACCCCATAACATGTCTTAGCTTTATTATGTCCCACCCTGTTCTAAATAAGCCCCCTCTAAGTCTGTGTGATAAATGCAAATTTTCAAAGAGATATGGAAGAAGTCAGCTCAGGGCCAAGGAGAAACTCTTTTTGAATTCATGTCAGGTTTGACTCTGAGACCTTCAAGTGTCTAGGGAGAAGGGCCTGAATAAAGAAGAAAACAAGAAGACTGCTGGTTTTCATGTATATGTTCCTATTCCTGAAAAAGGAATAAAACTATCTAGAGAATCTGGCTTAAGCAAAAAAGAGAATTTATAGGCTCACATAACTGAACAGGTATAGATTTCAAAAAAAAGGCTTAATTCTTGACTCCAAAAATACGGACCAAGACTTCCTTTTTCTCCTTCCATTTCTCAGTTCCACTTGCTGACAACACCATACTTCTAGTTAATCAAGCTGACCACCTGAACTCTTTTTCCTCACTTCTTATATCATCTATTCAAAAAATCCCATAGTTCCACCTTAAATATACATACAGGATCCAACCACTTCTTACCATTTTCACTGCTACCAGAAATTGCTTCATGCTGAGAAAGGACATCAGGGTCTTAGAGTGAAAGATATCAACATGGGTTTGAAGTATCTCTTTGCTGATGGTTTTAGTTGTCTGCTTAAATATATGGGCAGAGCAACCTACAATTATGTTGATACCTACAAAGATATAGATTATTGTTATTTTAGTGTTAATCCCATTCTCTTAAGGCCAGTTCTTGGAATTGTGTTAGCCATAGATTCAGTCCTGCTCAAAATGGAGCAGCTTATGTCATGGCTGCAGTCTGGTCACCATGCAGGTAGTTTTTCCCTCTGGTGGCAGTTATAGCATCTGTAGAACAACTCAGGAATGTGCATCAAACACTGAGTCTGTGACTCTATTGTACTAATCATTAACTGCTTGAAGCTGCTCTTTCGTGACTCAGGTAGGCCTGGGAAACTTTAGCTTTTTTACAAAGAAGAGACAGGGGAAATAGAGAGGCTTTTGTACTTGGGGGACCCTGCAAGTTTCCAGAAGAACAATACCTGTGGAGAACTGAATGAAATGATTGGGTAGAGAGAGAAGTTAAACTGAGGTGTAGTTACAAAAGAAGCCTCAGCTCTCCAGCTGGGATGGCATCTTCAGGTAGTGGGGGATGTTGATAGTAGCGGAGGCTCTGTGCCTTTGTGGGGACAGGGAGTATATGGTAACTCTACTTTCTGCTCAATTTTTCTGTGAAACTAAAACTGCTCTAAGAAATAAAGTCTATTTTAAAAGAAGAGAAATGGGGTTCTGGGTTTCCTCACAGAAGCAGATGCAAAATTCTTATGGAGGATAGGATTCCCACAATTACATGCTGACAATTACATAATTGCAGACGTGGAGAAGCAAGGTTGCATGAGAATCAACAGACTGAACAGTAAAAGTACTGCCTCTGAACTTCAAAAATATATAACTACTTACTATTGAACAGGAAAAAAATGTGGCACCTATTCCAACATTGGTGTACAGGGACCAAGCCTCCTTGCCCCAATTTGGGAATAGGCTGCCCCAGGAGGGGATCTACTTATTCTTGGGTGAGGCCATTCCGTTCAGTAAGGGCAGGTTCCTGAAAGGAAATCAGTGCCTGGGTCCTAAGAGGCAGGATACAAATGGTGCACCATAGCATCCACAGACAAATTTTAAGAGAAAAATCTTGGATAGTAGAGTGTGTACCTCTGCAATTTTAGTAGGTGTTGATAAATTATTTTCCAAATTGGTTATACCAAGTTCTGCTCCCTTCTGCAGTATATAAGAATTTTTGTTTTACTCCCTTTCCACATTTTCTATATCTTGGTTTCCATGTGCTATTTTCTACATAATTTCCACAGATTTTTCTCGAGGTGTAAAACTTATCTCTTTGGTTATGTCTAACCTGCTTTTTAACTCACTGAGGGTTTTTTCCTTGCTGAGTTTTTATTTTTGTAAGTGTCATCATTTCTTTTAAGATACTTTTTTTTCTTAAAAAACAAATAGTTCCTTTTCTATGGTTTTTATTTCTCATTTTATTTTTAATAATATAAAACATTTATTTTCCTGTTCAATAGTAAGTAGTTATATATTTTTGAAGTTCAGAGGCAGTACTTTTACTGTTCAGTCTGTTGATTCTCATGCAACCTTGCTTCTCCATGTCTGCAATTATGTAATTGTCAGCATGTAATTGTGGGAATCCTATCCTCCATAAGAATTTTGCATCTGCTTCTGTGAGGAAACCCAGAACCCCATTTCTCTTCTTTTAAAATAGACTTTATTTCTTAGAGCAGTTTTAGTTTCACAGAAAAATTGAGCAGAAAGTACAGAGTTACCATATACTCCCTGTCCCCACAAAGGCCCAGAGCCTCCGCTACTATCAACATCCCCCACCAGAATGGTACATTTGTTACAATGAACCTACATCCACATATCATTGTCACCCAAAATCCATAGTTTATGTTAGAGTTCACTCATGGTGCCCATTTCTTTTATAAAAATCTTTTTCTTATGTGTGTGAAAAATTTCAAACATATAGGAAAAATGTGAAATACTATAGCTTCATGCAAGAGTCTCAGTTTCAGTTCTATGCCTTGCAGAGGCCGAAAGCCTTCCCATCAATCTCCACAAGGCAGTTAGTATCCAAGCTGCTTCTTCCTGAGATCAACACAATGTCTTCACACCAGAGAGCCACTGCCACCTGCTCACCCCTCTCAGCTATGGATTAAAAATATTTTTGTTATATGTTATGCAGCTTATCCAAGTGTTTTGTAACAGAAAGTTTTTGGATGATCTACTCCACCATATTTTCAGAATGGAGGAAGGCTTTCATAGTTTTCCCACATTTAAATTGCTACTTCTTACAGTTACCAAGCAAGAGCTCATGTGCCTAAGGCACAGAAAGCCAAACTCTGACAGTGGATGTTTGCAGCAACGCAAGAGTGTATTTTCAGGGTGCCACGCTTGGAGAATGGGCAGCTTATGCTCAGAAGGCTTGAACTCCCTGATGGTTTTTAGGAAAGGGTTTTTAAAGACAGTGTTAGGGGAGAAGTTCATAGGATGCCTGATCAGCTCATGTACCTTCTTCTGACTGGTTAGCTGGTGGTGAGATAACAGAGTGATGTTTTGGATGTCTCAATCATCAACCTTCTGGTCCTAACCAGTTTGGGGTCTATGTGCTTGTGGTCAGCATGTACTCACCATCCTCCACCTGGGTGGGGGGCTTAGTTTCTGCAGAACAACTCAAAGATATGTATCAGATTGTTATCTATATCCCTTCAGGAGGAACTAGGAGTCCTGTGATTCTATTGTCCTAATCATTAACTTCTTGAGTCTGCTCTTTGGAACTGGGGAAGGCCTAGAAGACTAAAACCTTTTTTCTACAAGCAAGAAAAAGGGGACATGGAGGGACTTTTGTACCCAGGAAGGCCCTGCAGAATCCTGCTTGCTTTCACTGCTTTCTACTCCCCTTCACAGGGTACTATTATTCTTCCTGCCCCCGGATGTGGGTGTTCCCCAGGATTCCACCTTAGCTCTCTTCTCTTCTTATCCATGTCATGTCTGCCACTAAGTTGATTATTCCCAAACTGAAGCAGGAGGGAAGCAGACAGGGCACAACCTTTAAAAGAAATGACATAGCCTGAGGACACGACATAAACTGATTAGAACCAAAAAGGTCCATGATGGCAGACAAGTTGACTTCCACTGTACCTTGTGCCTCAGTGTACATTCACTGTAACACAACCACAGGTGCCATGACAGTTCCAAGGCTGACCATAAAGGTCAAACATTTGACAGTGGCCCAATTCCTGGAAATCCCCACTCCTTCCCCAAAATAGCTGGAATATTCCTCCCAATCATTAGCCTGTGAAATTACCCACCCGTATAAAAACTGACAACCCCATACCCTGGTGTTTCTCTTGCCTTCTGAGATGGCCCACACTCTGCCTGTGAAGTGTGTTTCTCTCTAAATAGATCCACTTCTTACTTATCACTTTGTCTCTCACTGAATTATTTGTGCAATGAGACATCAAGAACCTGAGCTTCATTAAGTTCTGGGGCCAGGTATGTGATCTCAGTTAAAAGACTGTGGGTTCAAGTCTCAACCTGGGTTTTGGCTGGGTTCAAGTCCCAGCCCATGTGTTCAAGTCCCAATCTGAGTTGCATGGTTTCAAAATTAGCACTTTTAGTTGAAACCTTCTCCCGACCTCCAGACACAGATATCCTACCACTTCCAGGATGGCTCCACCTCCACAGTTACCTATTCATGTGCCAAGTTTAAAACTGATTTTATTATTGTTTCCCACTGACTGACTTTATCCTGCAGATTGAACACCTCAAGTCACAGTTTATGGAACAAATACCATGATTCACTAAACTATCTAGATGGGCATATGAATATAGTCTCACAACATCTGAGGGCCTGTCTGTCAGGCTCATCCCCCATACAAGGTCACAGACAAGATTTACAGTAGTTTGTATAGAGGGGTCAAACTTACCATAAGTATATGTGTTTACTTCTGGGTTTTCTATTCTGTTCCATTGATCTATATATCTGTTTTTGTGCCAGTACAATACTATTTTGATGACTGTAGTTTTGTAGTATAGTCTGAAGTCAGGGAGCATGATTCCTCCAACTGCATTCTTCTTTTTCAAGATTGTTTTGGCTATTTGGGGTCTTTTGAGTTTCCATACAAATTAAAAATTTTTTCTAGTTCTGTGAAAAATGCCATTGGAAATTTGATAGGGATTGCACTGAATCTGTTGATTGCCTTGGGTATTAAGATCATTTTAACAATATTAATTCTTCCAATCCAAGAACATGGTATATCTTTCCATTTGCCTGTGTGGTCTTCAATTTCTTTCATCAACATTTTATAGTTTTTGGAGCACAGGTCTTTTGTCTCCTCAGGTATCTTAATTCCTTTTTGTTGTAATTCCACCCTGGTTCTTTCTGAGAAGACAGCTGTAACAAGGAACCTGTTTAAACATTTTACTGTGTATAATATCTTTTCTACCCTACTTATGTTGGTAACTGCCCAGCAAAACTGCCAGTTTTCTTGACAAGGTACAGGTAAATTGGCTATGGCACCAAAACCTTCAGTTTATTCAATTCTTCCAAGGTCATCTTAATGTCAAGTTGGGGGAATGGTAATTTCAAGCCCTAACTGAACAGCTTTACAGATGTGACTGACAACCCCCAAAGTTTGACCTTGATCCAGGGTTTTCTAGAGAGAGAGAGAGAGACCTCATCTTGTTTCATCTTAGCTCACTTTATGGATTTAATGCATATTTTAATGAGTATCTATGATGTGCCAGAACTGTGTTAAACACCAAAAATATGGCAGCAAATGACCATGGTTCATGTTCTCAACAGTACAGGAGATGATTTAATCCTCTAATTCTGGGATCATAAAATCAGAACATGCAGATGACATGAGTAGCACTCTGGGGGAGAAGGAGAGGCTGGAGAGAGTAATTCAGCATGCATCGTGCAAGGGGGCTGCCATTATTCATCTCCAGCAAATTGTATCTATGTTTGAAAGTGATATTAGTGTTTCCATAGCTCTAATTTTTCAAAGGAATCTGGATATTTTGCCCATATTTCCTATATATTACCCAAATATTGCTGTTTTACATTCTCTGTGAGGTGATGTAGAATAAATCATTTTTATGGTAATTATAATAATAATATATAAGAATATATTATTAATTTCCAAATGACATATCTCTTATCTGTAAAACTAAGTCACATGTTCACTTGCTTCATTTCCTACAGACATCTGTATAAACAGTGAGGAGGAAGGGACTTTTTATGCAAGCAAGGCATGGATGAAGTCATAGCAATATTTTTTACCTCTTCTTGTATTCTTCTTCTCTGAGTTAGGTCTATAGGTTCCTGTCCTCAAGAAGCCAATGTCTTCATTTAAAAACTTTAAATCTGATATTCCTCTCCTTCATCAAAAATAAGGAAGGTGTACAAGTATTAAAAATAACAATGCCAAATACTTGCTTTCTTGCCTAATTTATTAGAGTTTTTTCCTTTAATCTGGGAGAAAAAATTAAATGGTGGTGGGACATAAGAGACACTAGGAAGACACTGATTAAATGTGCTAAGGAACACTCCAAGTACAGGAACAACAGGCTTGTATTTAGAGTTGGTCTGCCAAACCACAAAAGGAAATAAGAATAGAGCCATTCTTTAACCACCTAATGTTGGGTTTTGCATTTCACTACAAGTTTTCATGCAGCATCTCTTTTCTAAGGTGCACTTCACTAAATAATGTGATATTAATTAGGCGCAAGTGATAGCCCAGAGAGTGGATTTCCATTTCCTCATTACCAAACAAGTGCTGTCTCCTGTGGGCACTAAGTCATCAGCCCCAATGTATCATTGGTGTCATCATTTTAGCAAATCAGTTCTGGCTGGTAGCTGAAAATTGGCTAACTGGGATGTTCTTTTACATGCAGCCGTGGGAATAATGAGAAGACAATGGGTCTCTTCTTTAGGCAAAAGAATAATTAGAAATAAGGAATTGACCAAGTTAAATTGTTTAATGATTTGCCAATACAGTGAGTGACACATTAAAATATAAAGAGTGTAATTCAGGATTGATCTGAATCAAAATGAACAAGAAAACCCCCAAAAGAACACCCATTAGCTGTCTCTTCTTCCCCTTTTAAGTCCAACTTCAAAGTATTTATCAATCAAAAAACTGACCTACGTGAGACAGCAATAATGAAACATTTCTTCTGTTTAAAAAGATGGGTCTTTAGGCAACATCTCAGGACTTCATAGAGTTTGCAAATTTCCCAGATTATTACTAATCCCCCAAATATTTTATCAACAAAGTCCACCCTATGTACACTGGATCATGAGGCAACCTAACTTATCTGGAACACTTGGGAAATTTTAGGTGTAGGTTAATTTGTAAAGGAGCTGATTTCCAGATACATTTCTCAAGTTAAGGATATTCCCTCCACCAGGACCATGAGAACTTTTTACTGGAATATAAGAGCTGACCACAGAAACCTACTCACATTGTATCGAAGCATCGGTCTTGGTGTGCATGCAGACATGGCCACTTTATCTTCCACAGAAGAGAGAAGTGGGCAAAAGAAGCTGCTTTGAAGATTAATAGAATGTATGTCAAATGTTTAAACTTCCTGGAAGGAGATGCCTTAGGGCAGCTGTCCCTAAGTGCGGCTCACCTTTAGGAACAGCCAGGGAGCCTCTTAAATTCCCAGCCCAGTAGTTCTCAAACATCAATGAACATAATAATCCCCAGGGGATTTTTATTAAACTTCAGATTCTGGTTCTATAGGTCTGGGTTGGATCCTCAAATTCTGCTCTTCTGACAAACTCCCAGGTAATGGTGATACTGGTAGTCCATGGTTTGAGAATCACTACTGTAAGCATTGTTTTTAAATGCAATAATTCTTGTGAAAGTGCTTTATAAATAATAATTACATAAATTCAAATATGATAATAATAATACTAATAAACAAGGAATGTGCTTTTAAAATAACTATTTTACAGTCCATCTTATATATACTGTAATATGGGCCTCAACATCTTTCTTTTATTTTTAATTACTTAGTGCTTCTAAATCCAATCTATTAGTAAATTCTGTCAGTGCTACCTGCTCCTTTCACTCAACATCAACTTTGTAAGATATATTTGTATTGTGCATAGCTACAGTTCATGCAGTGAAAAATTATGTTTTGATATAAAAACATGAATTTAAATCTCAAAATATCACACCCTATTCAAGAATAAACTCTAGATTAATTTTTAAAAGCTAAATGTGGGAGAAAACTATTGTAGAATATGGAAGTGTTTATTAAACAAGATGAAAAATCACAAAAAATTCACAAATGATTGAATTGATCATATAAAATTTTAAACTGTCAACTATAATAAAAAAGTGTTATGAGACAAGTGACAATAGATACTCCATATATAGCAAAAGATTACTACCCAGAATTCATTTTAAAAAATCTTACAAAATTCATTTTATTTTATTTTATTGTAGTATAATTGCTTTACAATGTTGTGTTAGCTCCTGCTGTATAATGAACTGAATCAGCTATATGTATACATATATCCCCTCCCTCTTGGATCTCCCCCCCACCCCTCAAATGCACCCATCGAGGTCGGCACAGAGCACTGAGCTGAGCTCCCTGTGCTATATAGCATGTTCCCACTAGGTATCTATTTTACACATAGTAGTGTATTTATATCAAACCTAACCTCCCAATTCGTCCCAGTCTCCCCTTCCCCCTGTGTCCACATGTCCATTTTCTATGTCTATATTCCTGCCCTGCAAATAGGTTCATCTGTACCATTTTTCTAGATTCTACATATATGCATTAATATACGATATTTGTTTTTCTCTTTCTGGCTTACTTCACTCTGTATGACAGACTCTAGGTCCATCCACATCTCTACAAATGACCCAATTTTGTTCCTTTTTGTGGCTGAGTAATATTCTATTGTGTATATATATATATATATATATATATATATATATATATATATGACATCTTTATCCATTCATCTGTCATTGGACATTTAGATTGATTCCATGTCCTGGCTATTGTAAATAGTGTTGCAATGAACATTGGGGTACATGTGTCCTTTTGAATTATGGTTTTCTCAAGGTATATCCCCACTAGTGTGATTGCTGGGTCATATGGTAGTTCTATTTTTAGTTTTTGTAAGAGTATTGCTTTTTTTTTTAAAATTTTATTATTATTTTTTTTTGCGGTACGCGGGCCTCTCACTGTTGTGGCCTCTCCCATTTCGGAGCACAGGCTCCGGACACGCAGACTCAGCAGCCATGGCTCACAGGCCCAGCCACTCCGCGGCATGTGGGATCTTCCCAGACCGGGGCAAAACCCGTGTCCCTTGCATAGGCAGGAGGACTCTCAACCACTGTGCCACCAGGGAAACCCTTATTTTTAGTTTTCTAAGGAACCTCCATACTTTTCTCCATAGTGGCTGTATCAGTTTGCATTCCCACCAACAGTGCAAGAGGGTTCCCCTTCCTCTATAGCCTCTCCAGCATTTATTGTTTGTAGATTTTTTGATGATGGCCATTATGGCTGGTGTAAAGTGATATCACATTGTAGTTTTGATTTGCATTTCTCTAATAATTAGTAATGTTGAGCACCTTTTCATGTGCCTCTTGGCCATCTGTATATCTTCATTGGAGAAATATCTGTATAGGTGTTCCACCCATTTTTTAATTGGGTGGTTTGTTTTTTGATATTGAGCTCCATGAGCTGTTTGTATATTTTGGAGATTAATCCTTTGTCTGTTGATTCGTTTGCAAATATTTTTTCCCATTCTGAGGGTTGTCTTTTCTTCTTGTTTATGGTTTCCTTTGCTGTGTAGAAGCTTTTAAGTTTCATTAGATCCTATTTGTTTATTTTTGTTTTTATTTTCATTACTCTAGGAGGTGGGTCAAAAAAAAATCTTGCTGTGGTTTATGTCAAAGAGTGTTCTTCCTATGTTTTCCTCTAAGAGTTTTATAATGTCCAGTCTTACACTTAGATCTTTAATCCATTAGGAGTTTATTTTTATGTATGGTGTTACGGATTGCTCTAATTTCATTCTTTTACATGTAGCTGTCCAGTTTTCCAAGCACCAGTTATTCAAGAGGCTGTCTTTTCTCCATTGTATGTTCTTGCCTCCTTTGTCATAAATTAGGTGACCATATGTACATGGGTTTATCTCTGGGCTTTCTATCCTGTGCCATTGATCTATATTTCTGTTTTTGTGCCAGTACCATACTGTCTTTATGACTGTAGCTTTGTAGTATAGTTTGAAGTCAGGGAGCCTGATTCCTCCAGCTTCATTTTTCTTTCTCACGATTGCTTTGGCTATTTGGGGTCTTTTGTGTTTCCATACCAATTGTAAAATATTTTATTCTAATTCTGTGAAAAATGTGCTTGGTAATTTGATAGGAATTGCATTGAATCTGTAAATTGCTTTGGGTAGTATAGTCATTTTCACAATATTGATTCTTCCAATCCAAGAACATTGTATATCTCTCCATCTGTTTGTGTCATCTTTGATTTCTTTCATCAGTATCCTATAGTTTTCTGAGTACACTCTATTACATCCTTAGGTATTTTATTCTTTTTGTTGTTATGGTAAATGGGACAGTTTCCTCAATTTCTCTTTCTGATTTTTCTTTGTTATTGTATAGGAATGCAAGAGATTTCTGCGCATTAATTTTGTATCCTGCAACCTTACCAAATTCATTGATTAGTTCTAGAAGTTTTCTGGTGGCATCTTTAGGATTTTCTATGTATAGTGTCATGTCATCTGCAAAAAGTGACAGTTTTACTTCTTCTTTTCCAATATGGATTATTTTTGTTTCTTTTCCTTCTCTGAATGCTGTGGCTCAGACTTCCAAAACTATGTTGAATAAGAGTGGCGAGAGTGGACGTCTTTGTCTTGTTCCTGATCCTAAAAGAAATACTTTCAGTTTTTCACCATTGGGAATGATGTTTGCTGTGGGTTTCTCATATATGGTCTTTATTATGTTGAGGTAGGTTCCCTCTATGACCATTTTCTGGAGAGTTTTTGTCATAAATGGCTGTTGAATTTTGTCAAAAGCTTTTTCTGCATCTATTGAGATGATCATATGGTTTTTATTACTTAATTTGTTAATATGGTATATAACATTGATTTGCGTATATTGAAGAATCCTTGCATTCCTGGGATAAATCCCGATAGATCATGGTGTATGATCCTTTTAATGTGTTGTTGGATTTTATTTGCTAATATTTTGTTGAGGATTTTTGTATCTATATTCATAAGTGATATTGATCTATAATTTTCTTTTTTTGTGATATCTTTGTCTAGTTTTGGTATCAGGGTGATTTGTGGTCTTGTAGAATGAATTTGGTTGTGTCCCTCCTGCTACAATTTTTTGGAAGAATTTGAGAAGGATAGGTGTTAGCTCTTCTCTAAAAGTTTGATACAATTCACCTGTGGAACCATCTGGTCCTGGGCTTTTACTTGTTGGGCAATATATATATATCTTTTTTTGGCTGCATTGTGTCTTTGTTGCTGTGCATGGGTTTTCTCTAGTTGTAGTGAGTGGGGGTTACTCTTCGTTGCGGTGCATGTGCTTCTCATTACGGTGGCTTCTCTTGTTGCAGAGCATGGGTTCTAGGGCATGCGGGCTTCTGTAGTTGTGGTTCATGGGCTTTAGAGTGCAGGCTCAGTAGCTGTGGCACACAGGCTTAGTTGCTCCACAGCAAGTGGGATCTTCCTGGGCCAGGGCTCAAACCTGTGTCCCCTGTATTGGCAGGCAGATTCTTAAGCACTGCACTACCAAGTAAGTCCCTGTTGGAAGATTTTTAATTACAGTTTCAATTTCATTAGTTGTGGTAGGTCTGTTTATATTTTCTAATTCTTCTTGGTTCAGTCTTGAAAAAATTGTACCTTTCCAAGAATTTGTCCCTTTCTTCATGGCTGCTGTTTATATCTTGTAATTCTTCTTGGTTCAGTCTTGGAAAATTGTACCTTTCCAAGAATTTGTCCCTTTCTTCATGGCTGTCCATTTTATTGGCATATAGTTGTTTGTAGTAGTCTTTTATAATCCTTTGTATTTCTGTGGTGTAAGTTGTGATTTCTTCTTTTTCATTTCAAATTTTATTGGTTTGCATCCTCTTCCTTTTTTTCTTGATGAGTCTGGCAAAAGGTTTATCAATTCTGTTTATCTTCTCAAAGAACCAGCTTTTAATTTTATTGATCTTTGCTATTGTTTTCTTTCTTTCTATTTCATTTATTTCTGCTCTGATCTTTATGATTACTTTTCTTCTACTGACTTTGAGTTTTCTTTGTTCTTCTTTCTCTAGTTGTTTTAGGTGTAAGGTTAGATTGTTTATTTGAAATTTTTCTTGTTTCTTTTTTTTTTCCTTCAATTTAATTTAATTTAATTTTTTTTCTTGTTTCTTGAGGTGAGATTGAATTGCTGTAAACTTCCCTCTTAGAACTGCTTTTGCTGTGTCCCATAGGTTTTGTGTTGTTGTGTTTTCGTTGTCATTTTTTTCTATGTATTTTTAAAATTTCTTCTTTGATTTCTTTAGTGATCTCTTGGTTATTTAGTAGCACACTGTTTAGCTTCCATGTATTTGTGTTTTTTACAGTTTTTTTTCTGTAATTGATTTCTAATCTCATAGTGTTGTGTTTAGAAAATATACTTGATACGATTCAATTTTCTTAAATTTTCTGAGGCTTGATTTGTGACCCAAGATGTGATCTATCCTGGAGAATGTTCTGTGTACACTTGAGAAGAAAATGTATTCTGTCACTTTCGGGTGGAATGTCCTATAAATAACAATTACATCTATCTGGTGTATTGTGTCATTTAAAGCTGTGTTTCTTTATTTATTTTCTGTTTGGATGATCTGTCCATTGGTGGAAGTGGGGTGTTAAAGCCCCCTACTATTATTGTGTTACTGTTGATTTCCCCTTTTATGGTTGTTAGCATTTGCCTTATATATTGAGGTGCTGCTATGTTGGGTCCATAAATATTTATAATTGTTATTTCTTCTTCTTGGATTGATCCCTTGATCACTATGCTGTGTCCTTCCTTAGCTCTTTGTAAAAGTCTTTATTTTAAAGTCTATATTATCTGATATGAGTATTGCTACTCCAGCTTTCTTTTGTTTTCCATTTGCATGGAATATCTTTTTTCCACCCTTTCATTTTCAGTCTGTATGTGTCCCTAGGTCTGAAGTGTGTCTCTTGTAGACAGCATATATATGGGTTTAGTTTTTGGATCCATTCAGCCAGTCTGTGTCTTTTGTTTAGAGCATTTAATCCATTTACATTCAAGGTGATTATTGATGTGTATGTTCTTATTACCATTTCCTTAATTGTTTTAGGTTTGTTTTTGTGGGTTTTTTCCTCTCTTATGTTTCCTGCCTATAGAAGTTCCTTTATCATTTGTTGTAAAGCTGGTTTGGTGGTGCTGAATTCTCTTAACTTTTGCTTGTCTGTAAAGCTTTTGAGTTCTCCATCGAGTCTGAATGTGTTTCTTGCTGTGTAAAGGTTTTGCTCTTTCATCACTTTAAGTATATCCTGCCACTCCCTTCTTGCCCGCACAGTTTCTGCTGAAAAATCAGCTGATAAGCTTATGGGGATTCCTTTGTATGTTATTTTTTGCTTTTCCCTTGCTGCTTTTAATATTTTTTTCTTTGTATTTAATTTTTGTTAGTTTGATTAATATATGTCTTGGTGTATTTCTCCTAGGGTTTATCCTGTATAGGACTCTCTGTGTTTCTTAGACTTGGGTGAATATTTCCTTTCCCATGTTAGGGACATTTTCCACTATAATCTCTTTGAATATTTTCTTAGACACTTTCTTTTTCTTTTCTTCTTCTGGGAACCCTAAAAATCAAATGTTGGTGCATTTAGTGTCATCTCAGTGGTCTCTGAGGTTATCTTCATTCTTTTCATTCTTTCTTCTTTCTTCTGCTCCTCAGCTGTTATTTCCACCATTCTGTCTTCCAGCTCACTTATTCGTTCTTCTGCCTCAGTTATTATGTTATTGATTCCTTCCAGTGCATTTTTCACTTCAGTTATTGTGTTGTTTTTCTCTGTTTGTTTGTTCTTTAGTTCTTGTAGACCATTTTAAAACATTTCTTGTAATTTCTCAATCCATGCCTCCATTCTATTTCCAAGATTCTGTTTCATCTTTACTATCATTACTCTGAATTCTTTTTCAGGTAAGTTGCCTATTTCCTCTTCATTTTTTTGGTTTTAACTTGCTCCTTCATTTGTGACATAGTTTTTTATCTTTTTTTTTTTTTTTTTTTTATTGGTGGGATTGTGTTCCTGTCTTACTGGCTGTTTGGCCTGAGTCTTCCAACACTGGAGTTTGTAGGCTTTTGGGTAGAGTTGGGTCTTTGTGCTGAGATGAGTACCTCCAGGAGACCTCATTCCAATGAATATTCCCTGAGGTCTGAGGTTCTCTGTTAGTCCAGTGGATTGGGCTTGGAGCTCCCACTGCAGGAGCTCAGGCCTGACCTCTAGCTTGTGAACCAAGATCTTGCAAACCGTGTGGGGTGGCAAAAAAAAAAAAGAGGAATAAAAGAACAGAAAAGAGCAGAACAATAACAAAGAGTAAAAAATAAAATAAGATTAGAAAACTAACAGGTACGTTAGCAAAAATTAAAAAATAAAATATAGATGAAACAACAACCATCAGATAAAACAGAACCACAAAATCCAAAAAGAGGAAGAAAAGAAAAAAAGCCAGAAAAGGCCTTGACTATGGGGGACTGGGCTTAGGAAGAAGCGGGGTTTAGGCAGTGGGCGGGACCTATGCTTAAGACCCACAGGGCTGGTTAGGCCCGGGGGCAGGGCCAGGGGTGGGGATTAGGCTCATTGTGGTTGGAGGGGCCCTGGAGTGCCTCTGGCTTTGGAGGGTGTAGGACAAGGTCCAGGACCCCAGCAGGCTCCCTGGGCCCAAGTGGGTGGGGGAAACACTATGTGTGTTCCCCCAATCCTTGATCTTCTGATCACAGAGGGTCCCTGCCCATTGGCCTCTCTTCTTCATGCCCCTAGGACTCACGTGGCCAGAGGGTGCCCTGGAAGGCAGGGGACCAGAACCATAAGACTCACTGGCTTCCTGGGGCTGAGTGGGCAGAGGAAATGCCCTCTGTGCCTTCCCTGATCCTTGGATCTTGGAGAGCCCATCCCTGTCCACCTCTCCTCTTCTCCCCTGCCTCCCTCTACAATCCTAGGACCAACGTGGCCTAGAGAAGACCCCGGAAAATGGAAGACCAGGCCTGGGAGCCCAGCAGGCTTCCTGGGGCCCGAGTGGGTGGGGGAAATGCCCTCCATGCCTCCCCTGATCCTCTGGTCATGAAGGGTTCCCCACACCATCTGTCTCTCCTCCTTTTCCCCTCTCCTCCCTCCCTCCCTCCCATGCCTCTAGGACCCACGCAGCTGGAGGGGGCCGCAGAGACTGGAGGACCAGGCCCAGGAACCCAACAGGCTTCCTGAGGCCTGAATGGGTGGGGGAGATGCCCTCCACACCTCCCCTGATCCTCCAATCCTGGAGGGTCCCTCCCGATCCACCCTCTTCTTCTCCCCCCACTTCCCTCCTATGTCCCCAGGACCCACATGGCCCAGAGGGGTCCTCAGACGGTGGAGGACCCAGCCCAGGAGCCCACCAGGCTTCCCCAGCCTGATTGGGCAGGGGAAATGCTAGGCGTGCTCCCCCCTGGCCCTCTGAGTCCCCAAGGGTCCCTCTGGTCATTGGAACCCCTCCCCTCTCACAGCCACCCCTCAGGGGTGCTGGTCCTGTCTGGCTTCCACTTCTCCTCTCCCCTTGCTCTCCCACACATCCTACCCAGTCACTCAGGGGCTCCTCCCATCTCCTTGGGCATCAAGGTCCCCCACCAGAATCTGGCAGATGCCCTAGTTGTGGGGAGATGTGAACTCCATATCCTCCCACACTGCCATCTTGACTCTGCCTCCCAAAATTCATTTTAAAAATGGTAAATGATGCAATAGAAAAATAGTTTAAGAACAGGCATGTCACATAGGGAAAAACCCTAATTGCTAATAAACAGCCAAAGAGCTCAACCACACTTGGGTAATCAGGGAACATTAGTTAAAACATTAAGCTACCATTTCATACTCATAAGACTGGCGAAAATTTTTAAGTCTGGCAATACAAAGTGTTGGTAAGAACAACACTATTAATAGAGTGACTATAAATTGGAAATGCCTATGTTGGAGAGCAATCTGACAATTTCTGGTAAAGCTATGTTCCTTTCTGCATTTCTACTTCTAAATAAGAAGACATGTAAATGATTGTTCATTGAAATATTTGTATTAAAAGAAAGACAGTGACCACTATAATGAGTGATAAAGAGCTTATTTACTTGCCAGATAAGAGAAGAGATGCAAGTCAAGAAATTAATTGAATCGGTCTCTAGGGGCAAGGAGTGGGGTAGAAGTTGAGGGCTCCTGGAAGCTATATTAATTATTGCTAACTATAGATTGGCTCTTGCTCTCTGGATAAGGTAAAATGACTACCTATACACAGTTGATTAAAACAAGTAAATGTTGAAGGAGAAAAACATAGCTTAATATATGAAACCAAGAAGCTGAACTTATTGTTTACTTAAGAAAGGGGCAGTTATGCTGGTCAGGTATAATATCATTAAACAAAGAAAACTTGCTCATCTCATATGTAAGGTTCTTTGGGACATTTACGTTGGGTAGTGATGATTACAGATGTAGGAGGAGGTTGTGATTATGTTGGTTACAGAGCATATTTTGTGTAGTTATGGAGGAGGGAGTGGGTCAACATCACCCTTTAGAAGCATATTAACTGGAGTGAGTGTGATACTAACTGGCTGCCTTTCAAAGCATGGGGCTGTGTCACTGCCGGGTTTCAGAGGTGTTCTTGCTGAAGTGAGTTGCCATTGATTTAATAGAGGGATTTAAAAGCAATTCTGGTGTTTATTTGTTATGGTGGCTATAGGCCTATCATTGATTGAATAAGTACAGTTAAACCCAATTCTGATGTTTATTTATTACTTCTAAGAATAAGAGGAGTTTTGTCTTTCTTATTATCAGGAAAGAGATTTTAATTAGGTCACTGAGAGTCTGATAAACCAAGGTCACTCCAAGTTTCTAAACACCAATCTTCTGCTTGTATCATAAACATAATACTGGGATTAAATTTGTACCACAGATCTAAAGCCACAGATAAAGGAAGTTTTAAGTAAAAGACAATCTCCTTCTCCCAGTACTATATTCTAGTTCAGTCAAATTCTGACAGGCACCATTCTCCTCAGCTTCTGTGATTTCTAATTTAATAGAGATGAACACAGTTTTCTTTGAAAGTTTCTCTGACAAATTTTCTCTAAGAAAAGACAGAAGTTGCTGGAGGAAATATATAAGGAGTATAAATAAACCCTCTCTTTTGTTGACATAATTGGAACATGGAATTTATTCACATATGCAGTTATAAGAAATAATAGAAATCCCATATACAATTTTTACCAGTTTCTCTCAATGGTAAAATTTTGCAAAACTATGGTATAACATCACAATGATGATATTGACACTGATGTAATCTATATTCATCTGATTCACATTTCCCCGGTTTTACCTATACTCATGAGTGTGTTGATGTATGTGTGTGCACGTGTGTATTAGGTATAATCCACTTTTATTACCTGGGTTAAGTTCATGTATCCACCACCATAGTCAAGATACAGAGCACTTCCAACACCACAGGGTTCTCCTGTGTTGATTTTTATAGCTAAACTCCCTCCTAACTCCTTTCCCACCCATTACCCCTGGAAACTGTTAATCTGTTCTCCATTTCTAATGTTTCCCCATTTCAAATATTTATGTAAATGGAATCATACAATATGTAACCTTTGCATATTGGCTTTTTTCACTCAGCATAATTATCTGGAAATTCATTCAGGCTGTTGGTGTGTGTCAATAGTGTGTGCCTTTTTATTGCTGAGTTTCATTGCTGAGTTATTCCACAGATGTACCACAGTTGGCTTAACCATTTTCTGCATTGGACTGTTTCCAGGTTTTGGCTATTATGAAGAAAGCTGCTATGAACATTTGTATAAAGGTTTTTGTATGAAGAGAGATTTTTATTTCTCTGGGATAAGTGTTCATGAACATAATTGATGGGTCATATGGTAATTGCATCTCTAGTTGTATAAGAAGCTGCCAAATGTTTCCCAGAGTGGTGGTACAATTTTCCATTCCCACCAGCAATGGAAGAGTTTGTTTCTCTGCATCCTTGCCAGGTTTTGTATACTTACTATTTTTTAATATTAGCTGTTCTAGTATAAGCTAATATTTAGGTGTGGCTAAGCCTAACTCGTGGTTTTAATTTTCATTACCATGATGACTAATGGTTGAACTTCATTTTACATGCTTATTTTCCACCTGGATATCCTCTTTGGTGAAATGTATGTAGGTTTATGCCTTTTGCCCATTTTCTAACTGGATTTTTTTTTTTTTAATATTGAGTTTTGACAGTTCTTTTCATGTTCTAGATGCTAGTCCTTTGATGGATATGGTGGTTTGAAAATATCATCTCATAGACTGTAGATTGTCTTTTCATCTTCTTTACATGGGCTTTCACAGATACCAAGTTTTTAGTTTTAATGCAGCCTAATTTGTCTATTTTTTCTTTATGAATCCTGCTTTCAGTGTCAAGTCTAAGAATTCTTCCTAGGCCTAGATCCTAGAAGTTTTCTCCTATTTTTTTCTAAATGTTGTTTTTAAAGTTTTACATTTTACATTCAAGTCCAAGATCCATTTTCAGTTCATGTTTATGTAAGGTGTAAGGTTTAGGTCAAGGTTCTTTTATTTTCAAAAGAATATTTGCCCTATGTGTTTACCAACACATACATACACACACACACACACACACACACACACACACACACACACTAAAACCTTAGACTTAAATAGAGGCTATAATTCAAAGGAGCAAAGCATCAGACAGTTGTTTTTCATTATATTCACAAAATTACCAGATGAATGGCATTTTTCACTTTTCCTCCAGTTTTGAAATCTTATAAACACTGCAGTGGGGGAAACATAAAAATCTAATGGTGCATTCTTACCTTCAATTTTTATTTCATACTGAATTAGTCATCATAAACCTACTCAAGTGACTGTTGGATTCCCATTGCAAGGCAGAGGGAAAGAAAACAAAAATTTTGGAGAAAGATGGCATGGCTGGAAGAATGATTTCAAATTTGTAATAAAGTGGCATCATAGAGGATGTGGGTAGGAAGTGATATCAACAGAGGTAGATAGGGAAGATATTTCTGGGTCTCTTCCTTTTTCTCTCTCTCTCTCATCAGTCAACAAAAAACTTCAGTCTCATTTAATTTTTTTAAGTTACCTTATTCATCCTAATTATGTCAAAGAACTCATTTGGGTTTTAAAAACAACGTAGGAGGATGACAGATTTAGACTGTAATTGTATTCACAGTGTATCAGGGGCACAATATTGGAAGTCGGGAAAACAGAGCTAACCTCCCAGCCTCCTACAAAACTGAGGGAAATACTATTAGCTCACAGTTTCAGGACTTACAACTGGTTGTTGTTTTTTACAGTTGGGGTTAAAATGCCTCTAAGGTGTGAGTCTTCATTCATCATTAAACAGGAAGTGAATGAATGGGACTCTTCTAGTCAGAAGCAAAGTTGCTTCTAGCTCTAAGGAAGAAGTCACCTAGAAATGTGAGTTGAGGCTTTCTGGAAGTTATTATCACTCCCAAATCTGTCCTCAAACCTTTCTTATAGCCCAATATAACCTCTATCTTCAACTTATCCCAGTGTAAGAGCACTGGGTCCCAGGGCAGTGTGCTTACAGAGACCCCTAAGTCAGTATACACCTCACTTAAGTCAGAAAGTGTGAGCACACACGTTGGTGCTCATTAAATCTGAGGGATTTGGTCTCATATGAACTGAGAGAGTTGAGACACTGTATTTTCAACTGGTGTCCTAAAAGGGAGGCTAATGAACCTCCAAATATATTTCCTTACTTCAAATTGGGTCTAGGACCAAGCCTGAGGATCAATTTCATTTGCAAACATTTATTAAGCAATAACATCTGTCAGACTTAGCTAAACACTAATACTACAGATGGCTTAAATATAGGCCCTGCCCTCCACAGAGATCTGGATTCAATTCCCTGCTTTGTATATGCAAATAACTTTACCTCTTTGTACAGTTTCCTCACTGGAAAAATTAGGACAATAGTAAGACCTTCTTCATAGGGATTTGGTGAAGATTAAATATGCTATTTTAAATATAGCTTCTGATATCAATAGGGGATCAATATGTAGTCAGACACAGCAAAGAAGAATCAAGGAAGTCTCCCCAGAGAAAGTTATGCCTGAATTGAGCCTTGAGCTCTAACACAGATTATGCACATAAATGGCAGAGGGGATGACATTCAGGCATGCGGAATAGCATAAGCCATACCTCAGATGAGAGGTAAACACAGGGAAATATGAGTGTGGGAAGGAAGGGGGGAGGAGAAACAGAAGTTATAAATGTTCAATATGCTTGGAGCAGAGAGGCTGAATGGGAAGTAACAGGAAATGACACAGCACTAGTGGCTGAGCTCATCTCTGGTAGGACAAAGAAGTTTGAACTTTGTCCCTAAAGTTTTGTGGGGTGTCACTAAAGAATTTTAAGAAGGGAGCAAAACAATCAAACTTGCTTTTTAGAATTATCACTTAGGCAGCAAGATAGAGAATGAATGAGAACTGTAAGTCAAAGCAGCAAGTGTTAATTAAGAGACTGATGGGAGCTCCAGGTGTCCCCAGCTAAGGCACTGAATCTAAAACTTTGTGACTAATCAAAAGTGGAGAGTGAGGCAGATGAAGGCATTTAAAAAGAATCTAGATTGCTGGTTTGGATGACTGAGTGGGTGATAGTATGACCAATTGAAACTAAAGACATAAGATAAATTTGGGGCAGGGAAAAGGAGCGGTAACAAATCTGGTTTGGTACATGTTTGGTTGGCAGAACCTCTGAAACATACAAATGAAGCTGTCTAGCAGGAAGTTAAATTTAAGGGTCTGAAGCTTAGGATAGCAATTTAGGAATGTGGGAATCTGACACCATGCAAGACCACTCCAGGAATGTGCATAGAATGAGAGGGCCACCTGGGAATGCCAATGTAGCAAAAGACAATCACAGAACCTGGAGTACAAGGAGAATGAGAATGGATCTGTTGAGATGGAGATGTTAAAATTTGAGATGTTTGTAATCACAAATGAAAACACTTGATATTGATATAGATTTATAGATATGGAAATCTCTACACACATATCTGCAGCAATTTTTAACATCACTCCAGGTTAGGGTGAGTGAGGAAGAACCTAAAAGCTGGAAAACTCAGATAACCATGTGACTAAATGTGGCAAACATATGGTATAAATTATCAACTTATTTACTTTCTGGCATTTTAGAAGGTTCTGACCAATGAATATGAAAATTAACGAGATTAATCTACCTAAGATTTTAGGTGAGTAACTCCTAGTGTGTAAGGATTGTGTCTAATTCACAAGGGGAGACTCTGGCTGCAAATGCAATGGGTGCTTTTACAATGAGAACCCTCAGAATGGAAGAACACTCCACAAAGGTATAAGTGGGAGACATGCATTGCCCTTACAATGTAAGTGGGGGGCAGGCTGAGAGACTGGGACCACTGAGTGAACAACACAGGGAGCATGGCATTGATGACTTCTATTATTCCTGGAGAAAAGTTTCCTAAGCCCAAGTGTTTAGGTTTTCCAAAAATCATTTATATGGGATGCAAACACAATAATGGTTAAGAATATGAGTTTTGTTATACCGGAAACTAATATAATATTATAAATCAACTATACTTCAATTTAAAAAAGAACATGAATTTCAAAATCAAACAGACTTGGGCTTGAAATCCTTGCTCTACATTTTACAATTTTTTTAATGTTTATGGAGGGCTTAGTAGGGACAAGCTACTAGTCAGAATGCTCTGTACTCACTTATTAAATCCTTACAACAAAACTTGAGGGCAGGGCTGAGACACAGACGATTAAGTAAATTGCTCGTGGTCACACACAGAGTAAGTGTGCAGGGATTTAAATCTGGGTAGTCTAATCCAGAACCAGCACTCTTAGCCACTACATCTTTCTGACAGGCTATTCGTGGGACAGGGGAAGTCACATTCTCTCTGAGGCTCCATTTTCTCATATCTAAAGTGAGCTTACCTCAGACAGTTATATGAACACAAATGAAATAATATCTGTAAAACACTTAGCACAGTGCCTAGAAGATAGCAAGTACTCAATAGATCATAGTTTTTCTTAATTTTATTAATATTTCATTTTAAAAAGGAGCATTCTGTATTGAGAGCAGAAAGCTAAGGCAAGCAATACAAAACCAGGTCAGATTCAACTCTCTGTCTCAACTCTGGTGAGGACAGGCATGCTTGGTACCTGACATCTCAATACCTCACGGTTTCAGGTTTATAGGTGTTCATGTTCCCATCCCAAGAGCACCTTGCTTTATCCATCTGGTGACAGATTAGCAGAGTGTGAATGATCTATAACAGAATTAGAGCTATGAACTAGAAGTAAAAGTAGGAAATAAATTGCTAAATTGTGAAAAGCATTCAGATGATCTAATATGCTTTTCAATGTAGCACTGTTGAGAAAAATGTCTCATTGTTGGCTTATCTTTCCTCTTTTTTTTGAGACAGAATGCCTTGCCCAATGCTACACATTTTTTTACTCTAATTTCAGATTACCTTTCCCAGGTGGCAGTGAGAATTAGGATTAATTTAACTCCACAAGCAATTAAAAGCCCCTACATGGCAGCAATGTGCTAGACAGAGAAAAAGAAAAACACTAGATCACCAGTGTCCCTGTTTCTGAATCATGGATGTGATGGTAGAGAGCCCCAATTCAAGGATCAAATAGGAGCTGAGGCTACATGAGTCTGAGAATGAGAGCAATGCTAAGGAAGAGTATTTCTGCCAGTGTGTACTGACTGTAGTCAGATAAGCTGTTATCTGACTCTGAAGCTCAATTTCCTCAGGTAAGAAGAGGCAGCTCTGTGCGTGGAAAGCCCAGATTCTGGGACTAACTTTTTCCTGATCTTAGAGGAAATGCTTTCAGTTTTTTACCGTTGAGAATGATGTTTGCTGTGGGTTTGTCGTATATGGCCTTTATTATGTTGACGTAGGTTGCCTCTATGCCAACTTTCTGGAGAGTTTTTATCATAAATTGGTGTTGAATTTTGTCAAAAGCTTTTTCTGTATCTCTTGAGATGATCATATGGTTTTTATTCTTCAATTTGTTAATATGGTGTATCACATTGATTGACACATATATTGAAGAATCCTTGCAACAGGACCTACTATATAACACAGGGAACTATATTTAATGTCTTATAATAACCTATAATGGAAAAGAATCTGAAAAAGGATATGTATATATAACTGAATCACTTTGCTATACACCTGAAGCTAACACAATATTGTAAATTAACTATACTTCAATCTTAAAAAATGGTTAGATAAAGGATTTAAGACGTAACATCAGAGTATGTTTTTCCTCTGTGGAAGCAGCATTACTTGCAGCATTTAAATATACAGAACCTAATACCAAAATATAAGTTATATGTTGTGGAATGAGTTTATATTGGCTTTTGAAAAACTCTTTTGTTCTTCCCCTTATATTTATGTGAATTTCATATCCCACAACCAAGCCAAAAATGCATTACTTTGTTTTCCAAAATGGATTGACCTAATATTTGATTTTAATTAAAAAATGTGCTTACTATAAAATGTACAATTCAAAAGTATAAAGAAAAAAATTTAAATGACCATATAAACTTTAGCCTAATGTAGTTCTGAAGAGCCCAGACTCTGGTGTCAAACTGCCTGGGTTCAAACCCTGGTTCTACCACCGCTGGCTCTATGATCTTGCACAGGTCACAGAGTCTGTCTATGCCTCAGTGAGCTCATCAGTAAAATGAGGAAAATGATGCATGTCTCGGAGGGCTGTTATAAGAATTATATGAGTAAACATTTGTAAAGTACTTGTCAGTGTCTGCCATATAGTAAATTAGATGTTTTTGTTAAATAAATGAGATATCCAGAAAAGTGAGTTAAAATTTTTGTTTATAAAATTCCAGACTTTTTCTATGTACACACAGATGCAATTTATACAAACACATTTTAAATGAATAGGCTTGTTTCCAAAGATTTTGTCTTATGTTTTGCCTTTTGGTGAGTTTATGTATAAAAATTTTTATCCATGCTAATTTTATAATAATTTAAAACATCGTCTTTTAAAAATTTTGTATTATGAAACATTTCATTAAGGAATTTTAAAGTGCCTATATAAAGAATAAAATAATATACCAAAGTTTAAAATTTTTTCAATAAATGTCCTACCCATATTTGGTAGGGTTTATTCCAAATTATCTTTATGTTGCTATTGTAAATGGTACACTAAAAATTACATTTTCTGATTATTGCTGTGTTATGGAAATGTAATACATTTTTAATATTCATCTTCTATTCCACTCCTTGCCAAATTCTGTTATTAATTATGGATTTCTTTTTGATTTTTAGTTTTCTGCATAAACCATCATCTGATCTGTAAATATAGTTTTGTATCTTTCTTGTCTTAATACCTTTTTTTAAAAAAGTTTTTGTTTTATTTTCTCCCTAAGCAGGAGTGTTCATAAGGGCCCATTTCAGTTCTTATTCATCTTTTTGTTCAAATTGAGAAATAATCAACATGAAACATTGTGTAAGTTTGAGGTGTATAACATGCTGATTTGACACATTTTTTTTTTTATTTTATAAATTTATTTATTTTTGGCCTCATTGGGTCTTCATTGCTGTGCATGGGCTTTCTCTAGTTGCTCTGAGTAGGGGCTACTCTTCATTGCGGTGTGCAGGCTTCTCATGGTGGTGGCTTCTCTTGTTGCAGAGCACAGGCTCTAGGTGCACGGGCTTCAGTAGTTGTGGCTCCCAGGCTTAGTTGCTCTGCGCATGTGGGATCTTCCCGGACCAGGGCTCGAACCCGTGTCCCCTTCATTGGTAGGTGGATTCTTAACCACTACACTACCAGGGAAGCCCTTGGCACATTTATATATTATGATATGATTATTACAGTAGTGTTAGTTAACACCTATATCATGTCACATAAATATCATTTCTTTTTTGTGTTGAGAATAGTTAAGATTTAGTCTTTAGTAACTTTGAAGTTTATAATACAGTATTCTTTATTATAATCACTATGTTGTGCATTGGGTCTCCATAACTTATTTATCTACAAGTTATAAGTTTTCAGCCTTAAAACCACATCTCCCCAATTCCCCCAGCCCCAGCTTCTGGTAACCATCATTCTACTCTTTGTTTTTACAAGTTCAGTTTTTTAAGATTCCACATATGAGTGATATTATACAGTATTTGTTCTTCTCTGTCTGACTTATCTCACTTAGCATAGTGTTTTCAAGGTCCATCCATGTTGTCACAAATGGCAAGATCTCCATTCTCATGACTGAATAGTATTCCACTGTATATATGTATCACATCTTTATCCATTCATCTGTTGATGGACACTTAGATTATTTACATATCTTGGCTATTGTGAATAATGCTGTAATGAACGTGGGTGTGCAGATATCCTTTTGAGATACTGACTTCCATTCCTTCAGTTATACATCTGATAGTGGAATTGCTATATCATATGGTAGTTCAATTTTAAGTCTTTTCAAGGAACCGCCATACTGTTTTCCACAGTGGCTGCACCAATTTACATTCCCACCAACAGTGCACAAGGGGTCCCTTTTCTCCACAAGCCTGCCAGTATTTGTTATTTCTTGTCTCTTTGATAAAAGCCAACCTAACAAGTGTGATGTAATATCTCATTTTATGTCTTTGTGTGGGTGTCATTGGCCTACAACTTTTCTTTTATGTAAAAAATCTTGTTTTGATTATGTGTTAAAGATATATACCTGCACTACAAGATGAGTTGCAGAATATTCTCTCCTTTTGGTTTTCTCTGGAATTTTTTTAAACTTTGGTCTTAGCCATCTCTGTAATATGTTTTACCTTACTATTGTGGCTCTCTCTCATATTAGGGCACATTGTTCTAACATGTTCTTTTTGATGGAGGCATAGTGGTCCATTGATGGGTTATGCTATAATTTATATAACCAATCCCCAGTGAGGGGCATTTCAGCTAAATCTAATTTTTTTAATATTATAAACAAGCATACATTATTCCATGTTTAACTTGCTCTTGTTCTTCTACTTTAGATGGTGATTTCTAAAAAATGAGTTTATTTCACTTTCATCTCTTTCCACTTAGTTAATAATGTAGTTTTATTTTGGTACCTTCCTCTCAGGGACCTCTGATACATCATTCTGATTCTGAAGGTCATAGAGGCAGATCATGTTCAGAAACACAATTTCTGAATTTCTGATCAAATAGACTCTGAACTAGGGGAAATATGATGTACCTAAAGTCATTTATAACCTAGTATTCAAGTACTAAGCTACACTATTATCTTAATTTATAACATCCTAACAGCTGCCTCCCCACCCTCCATTGTTATTGTTATCCCTGAATGTCTACTGATTATTTCTCACTTTCTAAGCTCTGTTCTAAATTATAGTAACATTGCTTTATCTAATCATAATATTTTTGCTATTCTTTTCCTTTCTTTTTTCATATCTATCTATCTATCTACTATCTACCTATCCATCCATGCTATTTTGTTTAACAGGATGGGGAAAGATGTAAAGAAGTGGAAAAAAAGAAAAAAATTTCTCCTACATATTCCAAAATCCTACTGATGAGACAGTTCTTTAGATCAAGGGACATTCAGTTTTAAAATGAGAAAGCCTCTGGTAACTTAAAAGTTATTACTTATTTCCACATTGAGGTGAATTAGTTGCTAAGTGCGTTTCTTTCTCAGATTATTCAAGGCTAGCTTCATTGAAAGACTGAAAATTTGGTTGAGAGGAATAAGAAAGATCTTTGGAGCATGTGTACTACCTAGCCTAGGAAGGGTCTTTGAGACTATCGATGCACTCAGATTTGTACATTGTTGGAGCTTGTAGGGTAAGGAGGAGAGGGAATAACAGGGAGGAAAGAGAATTCTAAAATACAAACCTAAACATCTCCAAAACTTTCTTGGGGTCAGCCCTGAACATTCCATTAAATCTCTGAAATCTTTTTCTGCCCTTGGTATAATAGCAGCTAAAGCTACCAAGTAATGCCTCAAATCTAGTGTATTTCTAAGTAGACCTGGAGAACAAGAAAGAGTCTAATTTAGGAAGGAGGGACAGGTAAAGTGGCTCTGAAAATGTAAGGTGAATGTGATGGGTACATTTGTCAAAACCAAACCTTCCAAAAAAATTACTCAAACTCAACTCAGGAGCAGCAGACCCCAATCTTAATATACTTCAAGGTTGGGATGGAAGTCATTTGTGGTAAGGGGAAAGGATCCAGAGGATTTATTGCAGGTTAAATACAACACAGAAGCCTAGTCAATTTTTCCTTAGAAAAAATCTCTTGAGCTCCGAGCCAAATGTCCTGTGTGAACTTTAGGGTTTTGCATTCTAGTTACAAATTCAGTTTATCAAAGTGATGTTGGAAAGAGAAAATACAGCAGGGAGCGCCAGCAGAAAAGCTTTGTACATTTTATTGTTTAAGGCCTGAATATCTGTTGGTTGTGACTGAAAAATAAGTAGACACAATGTTAAAAATAGCTACCATTTTTATTTTTTTAATTCTTTTTTTTTTGTGGTACGCAGGGCTCTCAGTGTTGTGGCCTCTCCCGTTGCGGAGTACAGGCTCCGGACGCGCAGGCTCAGCGGCCATGGCTCACGGGCCCAGCCGCTCCGCGGCATGTGGGATCTTCCCGGACCGGGGCACGAACCCATGTCCCCTGTATCGACAGGTGGACTGTCAACCACTACACCCAGGGAAGCCCAAAAATAGCTACTATTTTAAACCACATTATTATGCTTATCCAACATTTATGAATCTCAGGTCACTGCCAATGCTGTGCCCTAGGAAAAGTGTCCAGCACACAGATCATCCTGGAGGTCAAAGGGAAGGTATTAAACGGGTGAAAAATCCAATTCTGCTGAACTAAGCCCACTTGGATATAAAAGCCAAAAAATTTATGAGCTTCTCATACTTTCAAATTAAGCAAAATAAACTAGCTCACTTTTTAATTTTATAGGGATGAAAAGTAAGGCAAATGAACACATTTGGAGAGCAGCATACTGGAATAAGTCATGCTGTGGGGAACTGTTGAGCTAAAAAGCATCAAAAAACAAAACCCATACTTTTTAATGCATTACCGGGCTTACAAGAAATTAAAGAAATCTCTGAAGCTCCCTACTTCCCCCACCAGAAAAATTAGTTAACTAGAGAAGTGAGGGATAAGCAGTAAATGAATACAAATGGTAAAGTTTTTGAGGGCAAATTTCAGTATCAGCACCATGATTGAGAGACTAATCTTTGTACCAGTGGCAACATGTGGGAGCTTGGCCAGAAGGCCCCACATTTATCTTGGGACCATGAACGGGCCTGAAATAGGTC